>NW_027507758.1:565197945-566437112 GCF_037356315.1 Lithobates pipiens | reverse complement strand
GAGAGGACAGCTGGAGCAGGTTAGCACATTTGGGAGATCTCCTTGGAGTCAGCCAGACAAGCTGGTGGGTGTCAGTCTGGGAGAACTGTGTGGAGAAGTTAGTCAGGAGGGCTAGTGAAAGGGGCAGCTGCAGCCAGGTGAGTTGGCAATACCTGAAGAAGGGGTGCTGGGATCTGTAGCCACTGGAGTGATGAAATCTGGACACTGAACATTTGCTACACAACCAAAGGGCCTCCGGTTCCTGCCTATAACAGGCTTCTGCAGCTGCTTGAATCTGACTGTATTGTCAGATCTTCACAGTGTGCCAGCTGGGTTCTGCAAGCAAGTGAGTGCTGGAGGAACAATAAGAGTGTATACAGAGACTGTATATAGTTCTTTATATAGGGAGAGTTGTCCCTGAAGTTGTTTTGAAGTCAAGTGGGCATCCCATAATCTCCAATCTCTATCCAAGTTAATATCCCTCAAATAAACAAAAAAACTCACGGACTGTTCTCTGTCTCTTGCGTGCCAGTGGAAGTTAGGTGTGCCTGGCTGTGCAGATTGGGGGATTCCAGTTGTATGTGGCCCTTAAGGGGGTGCGCTACACCAAAATCAGGACCTGTTGAAATTCAAGATTCACCAAATGGCCAGAGCGAGTAATTTCAACTACTACACCCCAGAGCCTGATAGAGGAGAAGCAGCAAGGTGCAATACCCTGCTTGCTCACTAAAAATGGACAGCCTTGTGCCAAATAAGGCCAAATAAGCCTGCAAAGCCACCCTACCCCTCTCATTTGGGGATTTAAGGAACAGCCAGGTGTGTTAGTTAGTTAGTGTGTTTTTATGGAAGCAGCATCTGCACCCAATGTTTGGGACTTTAGGGAGGACAGCTTAGTAACTTTTAGCAGCAAGACAGTATCAGGTCTTCAGTTACAGTTCTTGGCATCTCATGCTTTCCTTTACTGATCTAAGTTTGTCCCCTAATAAACCAAAAACAAAAAAACAAAACACCATGGACTGGTTCTGTGTGAGTGCTAGGAAATTCCTGCTACCTGGCTGTGCATGTCAGGGAAGGCCTAAAAAATCCAGTGGCACTTACTGGGGTAGCGCTATATATTAATGGATGATGGGGTATTACCCATCTTCATTGGTATTAAACTTCTTATGATATGATTGCCTATCTATTTTTATTTTCTCTATTCTAAGCCAGCATATGTTAAATACTTCTAGCTGTAGACTTGTCTTTTTTTTTTTTTTTCTCAATAATGCCTTTGAAAAAATTATCTTAATTATGGGTCAATTAATGGCTTTGTTCACAAATAAAAGTCATATGCTCAGGATCGTCTATAGTCACATGGATTATATCAGCCTTGTCCTACAGTAACATTGTGTGATATGGCTTTGTTCATCAACAAAGCCATGTCACACAACTGTTCCCCGGTCTTATTTCCTCAACAGTAGGGTCTTCCTGCTTCATCTGGGCGATGGGTAACTATATTTAATATTTCATACTTACCCGGTTTGAATATGACGTCCTTCCATTCTTGCTGCACATGTGTGCAGTGATCGTTGGTGAGCTGTGACACCGCGCATCCCAGATCGGGTAAACTGCAATTTACCACGTGATGGGCTGTGTCCAATCACAGCTGATCATTATGTCTACACACTTGCTAGTCATTGGCAGTCCTTTCCTCACGTTGTCACAGCATGAGAGGGGAAAGAGCCGGTACCTGGCTAGTGTGAAATGGGACATCTGCACTGATAATCAGGACAATGGTCATCAGTGTCCTGATCATCAGTGCTGTGAATCAGTGCCCAGCAGTGCTGCCAATCAGTGCCACCTAAGAGTGCCCATCAGTGCTGCCAATCAATGCTTCCTCATCAGTGCCCATATCAGTGCAGCCTCATTAGTGCCTACTCATCAGTGGCCACCAGTGCCGCCTCATCAGTGGCCATCATTGTTGCCAATCAGTGTCCATCAGTGCCACCTCTTCAGTGCCACCTCATCAGTGCCGCTTCATCAATGCTCATCAGTGCTGCCTATTAATGTCTATCAGTGCAGCCTTGTCAGTGCACATCAGTAAAGGAGTAGAAATTACCTGTATGCAAAATTTTATAACCGAACATTTTTGGTCTTTTTTCATTTGTTTAGCAAAAAAAAAAAACAGTGGTGATTAAATAACACCAAAAGAAAGCTCTATTTGTGTGAAGAAAATTATTAAAATTCAGGTACAGTGCTGCATGACCGCACAACTGTCATTCAAAGTGCTAAATGCTGAAATTTAGTTTGGGCACGAAGGGGGTAAAAGTGCCCAGTAGACAAGTAGTTAAAATAGTCATCCTGTATCACTGGCCCACCCACTTACACCATGCCCTAGGCAGCTTTTTAGAGGCATAAATGGTAATCTGTAAGCTGCAGTGACTTAATGATAAATTATTTTGTGACAAATATAATAAAAAGTGTTTTTCTATATTTTCTTAGAAATCTTCTCTACTGCCCTATACACACGACTGGACTTTCCAGCAGACTAGGTCTGATGGACTTACTGCTGGATTCCGGTGGAGTTCGATGGACTTTCCGAACGAACAGACTTGCCCACACATGACCGGACTTTCCAGCAGTCTAGGTCCGGCGGTCTTCCCGACGGAGTTCCGATGGAGTTGCGGTGGACTTCCAAATGAACAGACTTGCCCACACACGGACTAAAGTCCGTTCATTTTGAACATGATGAGTTACAATGGGACTAGAAAAGGAAGTCAATCTCGCTACTTTTATTGGCGTGAGTGACGCCTTGCAAGCCCCGTTACCTGGTATGGATTTTAAGGGGAACCCCCTACGCTGAAAAAGTTCAGTCATGTGTACGTGGCATAAAAGTTATATCTACTGTGGAGAATAAACAAATCATTCAAATAACAATGTTTGTTGTACTTGTGGCTTTACTTCATATAAATGAACCAGCTGGGCAGGGATCCTTTTTAATTAAATTTTTACAATTGCAGTCCAGGACTACATGAATTACTATGTCCATCTATAAATCAGTGACAACGTAACATATGGCAGGGTAATATTATGTGTCAATATAGTATGTTTGCATCCTCACAGGCTAAAAATGTGGATGCGAGTAATAAAAACAGTGCCGCATACCAAAATTTATAGCAATTTCTTTGTTAGTAGACCCTTATGGACTTTATAGGCACCAGAGTACACAAGCATTTATTATAAAAAATATAACTTTTATACAAATTAGTTAAAAGCATAGTGGCGTAAATTAAAATTTGCATGATAGCATACTACCCCAAATCAAGCAAAACCATCAACAAAACCATCAACAAAATAAGGCCCCATCATAGCCATATACAATGCGCCGGTAGGTTATGCTCTACATGTTTCACGCCAAAGTTCTTCTTCAGGAGATTAGGGTTAAGTATTAAGGTTTTAGAAACTCAGCGTAGTGACTTTAAAAACAAAGATACAATGGGTATGCAGTCTGTCATTCAACATATGAAGAACCTGGGCAGAATTCAGGCTTCAGGATATTCCATAAGGCGTTACTAATAATTTACTCCAGGTAAACAGTCAAGTAGTTCAGGTAGCACAATCCCTAACATAGGCTACCAGGATATCTCATCTCCATACTGCTGTGTCCAGTCCTAGTAGTGGCCCTCTCACCAGGTCTGCCCAAGTGGAATTACACTTGGGCAGACCTGGTGAAAGGGCTATTACTAGGACTGGACACAGCACTGTGGAGATAATATATTCTGGTAGCTAGGGATGAGCCAAACACCCCCGGTTCGGTTTGCACCAGAACCTTTCCAACGGACCAAAAATTTGTACGAACTTTAGAACCCTGTTAAAGTCTATGGGACTCGAACATTCAAAATTTAAAAGTGCTAATTTTAAAGGCTAATATGCAAGATATGCAACAGCCAACACCAGTAATAAGGGGTATCTTCAGGTGTATACTGTGCTGGAGGCACACAACACCCACTTTAACTCCTACAGATGCCTGTATTAGAGAACACCAGCATAAAAGGGTGGATACAGGTGTATACTGTGCTGTGCTGGAGGCACACAACACCCACTAACTCCTGCAGATGCCTGTATTAGAGAACACCAGCATAAAAGGGTAGATACAGGTGTATACTGTGCTGTGCTGGAGGCACACAACACCCACTAACTCCTGCAGATGCCTGTATTAGAGAACACCAGCATAAAAGGGTAGATACAGGTGTATACTGTGCTGTGCTGGAGGCACACAACACCCACTAACTCCTGCAGAGGCCTGTATTAGAGAACACCAGCATAAAAGGGTAGATACAGGTGTATACTGTGCTGTGCTGGAGGCACACAACACCCACTAACTCCTGCAGATGCCTGTATTAGAGAACACCAGCAAAAAAGGGTAGATACAGGTGTATACTGTGCCGTAGGCACACAACACCCACTAACTCCTGCAGATGCCTGTATTAGAGAACACCAGCAAAAAAGGGTAGCTACAGGTGTATACTGTGCTGGAGGTACACAACACCCACTTTGAACCCTTGTACACACGGTCGGAGATTCCGACAACCAAATCCGTCGGATTTTGTCCGACGGACCTCTTTCAATATCTGACAGCAGTACTTTTTTTTCTCCCTGGATGGGCAAGCGTGCGCAAAACTCTTAACCCGACTTGCTCATTCCCCGACTTAGTTGGGGTAGGCGGAACACTTTGCTGGGGGTGGGCCAGCCACGCCTCTTGACCTTTGACCTCTGGGGGACATGCCTGCTGACCTTTGACCTTTGGAGGAGGTCCCTATTCCAATCCCTGAGTCCTAACCTTGTTCTTTAAGGGGAAACCCTAATCCTCTAACCCTAACCCTACGTTCTAACCCTAACCCCAACTAACTTTTGACCTATGAACTTTAACCCTTTTTTCCCTCTGTCACTAACAAAGAAAAGTATATAACCTCCTCATAATGCATCTTACCACAAAGAACAGCAGAGCCAAGATAGCTTCCTCGTGCAGCCACTTATGATCAGGACTGGCCTTGGTGTTATGTCAGGAACCAGTATGACCAAAAATGTGTGGACCGCCGCAGAGAATTTCGGGCTCAAGTAAAGTGTAAAATGATATCATTTATTTAAAATATAATTACACAAATATAAATGCACCTCCAATATAAAACTGTGTAAAGCAAAACCACATAACCAAATAGTGACACACAATGAACAACTGCCCAAACCAAGTATATACAGGAAAAGATAAACAAATCGTAGTCGTAACAGAAGCAGGGTCATACACAGAAGATCAAGCAGAGGGAGCTGAGAACAAGACAGGACAGGGAGAGGGAAACAGGAGATGGAACAAGCAGGCAGGTTCAGGATCAGGGTCCAGGATCAGGAACACAGGAGTGCAGGACAGGGGCACATGGAGACAGAACACCAAGGCAGGAATGAGGAGCATGAACAGGGTTTAACCGCTTGCCGGCCGCTGCATGCCGATATACGTTGGCACAATGGCAGTGGTGGGCAAATGGGAGTTCCTGTATGTCCCCTTTAATTGACGGGGTTAGTGGGTGCGCCGCATACAGTGTGACCGTGCTTGCGGGTCCCGCGGACTCAATGTCTACTGATGTCCCGCGATCATGTCACGGAGCCACAGAACGGGGAGATGTAAACAAGGCATTTCTCCATTCTGCCTAGTGACATGACAGGGATGGACATGTGCAAAAGAAAAAAAATTGTTTAGTTTTGTTTAGTTTTAGCTCGTTAATAAATTAATTTTGTTTAGTTATATTCGTTAAATTCATTAAATTAGTTTTTGGATTTCGTTTTCTTTTCTACCGAATTCGAAAAATCGGTCGCATTTGAAAATATTTCAACCAAATTCGAAAATATTTCTACCGGATTCGAAATGATTTCAACATGATTCGAAATTATTTCAACCACATTCGAAACTATTTCAACCGGATTTGAAAATATTTTGCGACCCGAATTTAGGGCCATGTATCTTGGGGTTACTTGGTGCTAGAAACCCCAAATTTAGAGATGTTGTAGTGCTAGTTCTATTGTGTTTGCATACCAAATTCGGGTCGCAAAATGTAATTCTCTGCTGCAGAAAAGTGCTTGACATTTTGTGACCCGACTTTGCAGTGTACCAGTGCAAAAAAACACACACATCTTATTTCATTTATATTTATCGCATCAATGAAGTTGTCAGCATGCCTGATTGAAGAAGTCACAGGTGTCGATTGCAAGGCAAGTACATATGCTGTATGTCATTGTCCACTTGCCACGTCACCTGCCACAAGTTGTGTACTGTACACTTGCCACATCACCTGCCACAGGTTGTGTATTGTCCATGTGACCTGCCACGAGTGCCATATGACCAAGTTGTGGATTGTCCACTTGCCACGTCACCTGCCACACGTTGTCCTAGCACCAAGTGACCCCGAGATATGGACAATATGCAAAGTACTTTTCTGCAGAAGAGAATGACATTTTGCAACCCGACTTTGGGGTCACGTATCTCGGGCCACTTGTAGCTAGGAACCCCAAATTTGGTATGCCAACACAGTAGAATTAGCACTACAAAATCACCAAATTTGGGGTTTCTAGCATGAAGTGACCCCGAGATACGTGGCCTCAAATTCTCTGCTGCAGAAAAGTGCTTGACATTTTGCGACCCAACTTTGGAGCCCCATAACTCGGGGTCACTTGGAGCTAGAAACTATAAATGTTGTAGTGCCAGTTTTACTGTGTTTGCATACCAAATTTGGAGTTTCTAGCTACAAGTGGCCCTGAGATACGTGGCCCTAAATTCGGGTAATTTTTCAAATTTGATTCGAATTTCGTCCAAATTCGGTTGAATTTGTTAGCATTGTAATTCAGTAATTCGGATGCATCCGAATGTCCGAATAATGAAAATTCGTCCGAATTTCGATTCGGAATGAAACATAATGCACATGTCTAGACAGGGATCTACTGCTCCCTGTCATCAGGAGCAGTGATCACTGTCATATCAGTTGTATCCCATCCCCCCCACAGTTAGAATTACTCCCTAGGACACACTTAACTCCGTGATCGCCCTCTAGTGTTTAATTCCTTCCAGTGTCATTTACACAGTAGCATTTTTTTATAGCACTGGTCACTGTATAAGGGACAATGGTCCCCAAATAGTGTCAAAAGTGTCAGATGTGTCCACCATAATGTCGTAGTCACGATAAAAATTGCAGATCACCCCTATTACTAATAAAACAAAAAATGTATAATAAAAATACCATAAAACTATCCCCTATTTTGTAAATGCTATAACTTTTGCGCAAACTAATCAATAAACACTTATTGCGATTTTATTTTACCAAAAATATGTAGAAGAATACATATCGGCCTAAACTGAGGAAAAAAATTGTCTTTTTATATCTTTTGGGGGGATATTTATTATAGCAAAAAGTAATAAATATTGTTTTTTTTCCCTAAAGTGTCGCTGTTTTTTTGTTTAGAGCGCAAAAAATAAAAACCTCAGAGTTAATCGAATATCACCAAAAGAGAGCTCTATTTGTGGGAATAAAAGGGACATCAATTTTGTTTTGGTGTAACATCGCACGGCTGCTCAATTGTCAATTAAAGTGATGCAGTTCCGAATCGCAAAAAGTGCTCTGGTCAGGTAGGGGGTAAATTCTTACGGGGCTGAAGCAGTTAAAAAAACATCTTGCAACCAGCATTAGGTGATAACTGATTGCATGAGATGATGTGAGCTTCTGGCTTCTGAGGGACACCTGCTGGACACTGGAGCTGCAGCCTATCGATTTGGGAGCCTGGTACCAGCTATGAGTAAGCACTAGCCTTAGTGTGAAATGCGTCAGCTGTTAGCATCTTTCGCTGTGATGTAATTTGCTGTGTCCGAAATATTATTTTAATAAAGCATTGTTTTAGCATTGGAGTGCGGCTGTCCAGAGTTCTGTCATTATCCACATTATCTGCATGCTGTGGCTCGCACCCAGATCCCTTCACCTGGAGCAATTATCTCTGAGTTCCCAGGACCTGCCTTTGAGCGGTGGTGTATATCTCTCTTATGTTCTCTGCCTGCCGTTCAATGTTGTAGTAACAAGTGCCGTTGCCCATAGCAACCAGTGGGAACTACTTCCATTCTTATTGCTGCCTGCTCACCCAGTTGCCCTAACTGCGGCTAGGATGGACACTTGTGCTAATTCTACAATTCAGGAACTCTTTACCATGTGCTGTTACCCGTGGCAACACCAGTGGGTGACCGCGCCTATGGATTTCAAATACGCCCAGTGTTCTGCTTTGGCTGGGGGTTCTAATGTGGATTACAAATATGTCCAGCGATCTGCTATTGCTGAACATTCTGAACTTTTGCTCCAACTTCCTGCTTCAAACAGTAAAATGTGCCTGGAAGTGTCTACTGTTGCCCGGGGTGATTGGGGTGGGACTGTGCAAAATGTGTTCCCTTCAGTGAGGCATGGGTTACAAACTTTATTGTTGCTGCAGGCAACTACTGGGGAAGTCAGTGGACATCTGCTTTTAGATGTTTGGGCACAGTCGTCACCAAGCGAAATGCCTTAACAAGTCCTGCTAGTTAGAGCATGCCTGCACTCTTCAGTTTTGCCATCAAGGGGTTACAACAGTGTGCTGGGGAAGATTGAGGGGATGGAGTGACCGTGCCTGCTGTGCTCAGAGTGCCAGATACAGACCGTGTTGATCAGTCCCTGGATCGGGTATGGCCATTGTTGTGAACCGCTTACTCGGCTTGCATCCAGCCAGCAGGATCCGCGATACTATCAAGTGGACCTGCATTCAGGACTTTTCATATGACAGCCGCAGACATCCCAAAAGGCCGCAGTGGGTCTGGAGTCATCCCAGAAAGGTGGGGTCGAGTCTGAGCCTGATGACTCCCCTGCAAAGAAAAGTGGCATAGGAGGAGAGGAGTCTTGGTCGGGGACCTGACAACTGTAAGTACTCCCCTGCAAGAATCAGATGTCTCTGAAATGCCTGCTGCGTCCATGCCCCTTGCTACCCCCGACCAGATTGAGCCAGCATTGGAGGGGAGTCTGCCCTCAGGTGAGCTGGAAGGGGAGTACGGGGGCAAAGCCATAGCTTGGGGATTCCCCAGACTGATAGCGGAGTTTGGGTCCCTAGAGAAACTAGCGGAATAATCGTCTCCTGAAAGCTGCTCAGAGGAAGAATGGAAGACATGAGGTTCCCAGGTCCTGGAAGCTCTCAACAAAACAGTCCCAAAACAAAGTGCACATTCTTTTCCCTAAACTAATCCATAACTCTGGCTTATGGCTGCCCCAGCGTACCTGCACAGGCAAGAGTCCATACACAGAAGCTCTGTGATGTGGCTGAAGATTACATGCTGTGTCCTGTCTGTGTCTTATCTCCCATGCAGACTGTCTGACTGGGCAGAGCTCTCTCCCCTTTTATTATTAGAACTAGAGAAAGGCAGAGCTTAGTAGAAAATGCAGGAAACAGGTTGACTGTTTGACTGTTTGACAGGTTGACTGTTTCCCTTCCCAAAGGGGAGCAGTTGTCTCATTAACCAGCATTTCAACCTGCCTACAAACATCTAAAAGGGAGAAACATTTTTAAAAAATTTGTAGGTATGCAGTGCAAATAGGAACACAACACATGTATAGTGGAGTTTTCTCAAATTTGATTGCAAAAGGGAAAATATGCTTAAACCCTTTTACTGCCACTGCCGTATGTATTTTGGCAGTGGCAGCAGGGGGCTTTAGACACAATGGGGCTGATTTACTAAGATGAATGCGCTGCGCCGATGAGCGTATGAACCAGCGCACGCATAAGGGCAACACATAATATGCCGGCGCAATTCATAGTAGCGAGCGCCGTATCATTAACAGTGCATTCACACAGGAGCAACATGACTTCCAGCGTGACTTTGGGAGACAACTTGGACACGACTTGAGTGTGAATCACAGCGCGACTTGCGGTGACTTACAACACGACTGTAAGTTGCCCCAGGCCAGGCATCTTTAATTAAAAAAAAATGGCATGGGTTCCCATCCAACAGCATACCAGGCCCTTCAGGTCTGTTATGGATATTAAGGGGAACCCCACGCCAAAAAAAAGAAAAGAAAAAATGGCGTGGGGGTCCCACTCAAAATCCATACCAGGCCCTTTAGGTCTGGCATTGATTTTAAGGGGAACCCTGCACCAAAAAAAAAAAAAATGGCGTGGGGGTCCAGGCGTCCACAGTTCCATGCATCAGAGGGAGGCGGGGTCACCGGGTGGCCCCACCATCCTTTATATAAGACCTGTCAGAAGAAGAGAAGCGTCACACAGCGGGAACCTCCCATTGTGCGGAGCGGCCCGAGAACCAGGAAGAGACACAGTGGAGGAAGATGCCGGACGAGAACAACGGAGCAAGAAGAAGCGGATTGGAGGAAGAAGAAGATGGAGGAAGAAGATGAAGAAACTGAAGGATGAAGAAAGGAATAAGGAAGAATACCAGAAGAAAGAAGAACACTTTAATAAAGGACTTGTCAAAGACTGTCTCCTGTAATTTTTAACACTTTTTTGTCACTTTTTTGGTGAAATGGTAAGGGTTCTTTTGTACCCCCTTAACATTTCACACAGGGGGGAGGCCGAGATCTGGGGGTCCCCTTGTTAAAGGGGCTTCCAGATTCCGATAAGCCCCCCACCTGAAGACACCCACAACCACCGGCCAGGGTTGTGGGGATGAGGCCCTTGTCCTCATCAACATGGGGGCCCGCTACCCCAAAGCACCCTCCCAATGTTGAGGGCATGTGGCCTGGTACGGTTCAGGAGGGGGGGCGCTCTCTCTTCCCCCCCTTTTCCTGCAGCCTGCCAAGTTGCCTGCTCGGATAAGGGTCTGGTATGGATTTTGAGGGGGACCCCCACGCCATTTTTTTTTCTTGGTGCAGGGTTCCCCTTAAAATCCATGCCAGACCTGAAGGGCCTGGTATAGATTTTGAGGGGAACCCCCACGCATTTTTTTTCTTCGTTTTTTTTTTCTTAATGCTAACATGACCTGTGTGCAAAAAGCTTTAAAAAAACCCATAGAAGTGAACCAGTGCAAAAAAAAAAAAAAAAGTCAAGTTGAGAGGTGCGCCTGTTCAACTTATGCAAATGAACCTACGTGACTTGACACTTACTAAGATTTTTCCGGCACAGTGAACCAGAGCACTTGAACAGGCGCAAATGCCGTTTGCGCACGCGCAGTGCATAAAATGATCTCACGCAGTGTATATGCATGCGCAGCAGGCTTGCTCAGAGAAAGTTAATATTCTGTCCTATTTTGGCCATATTTGTTACTTGGACAGTAATATCTATACTTCCTCACATCACCCACATCATCACCATAATATTTCCACTTCCAGCTTCTTTTAATTCTGAGTTGAAGATGCCGTGCGCCAGGTCTATAGCGGCACACAGATCGCGGCCGCTCGTGCGCCGGCAACATGATAGTAAATGGGGAATTGCGCTGTGTTACAGGCGCAAATGCTTTGTGAATACAAAAACGGCCGTTGCGCGTCGGCGTGCGCCGCTACTCATGGCGGAAATGCTTTGTAAATCAGCCCTATTGTATCGATGGAAGTGATCTGGAATTTGTGCAGCTGCCTGATTTCTTTCACACACCCCTTGAAATGCCTGTCCCACCCTTGCATACACCCTTGTCATGTTTCCCTGGCTCTGCACACCCGGGAGGCGGACTCGGGACCAGCATGGCAGGTGCCACTGGGTAAAGGGGATGGATATAAGTGAATGTCAGTTCATACCGTTTGGTGGCTGCAAATGTATGCATGTTTCAATCTACCAACTAATGTCACCCGTGCACATCTAAAGAGAGCAGCGCGTCTCTATGCAGTGCAGGATACATGCACAGAAACACGTGTTTCCCGCACTGCAAGTCACAGATCATGTAGTAAAAATAATAATAATAATAATAAAAATGACATAAATCTATCCCCTAATTTGTAGATGCTATAACTTTTGCACAAACCAATCAATATATGCTTATGCAATTTTTTTTTACCAAAAATATGTAGAATAATATATATTGGCCCTAAATGATGAAGAAATTTGTTTTTTTTCTTTTTTTTGTGGGGGATATTTATTATAACAAAAAGTAAAAAATATTGTGTTTTTTTCAAAATGTATGCTTTTTTTAAGAAAAACTAAGAAAATACTAAGAGAGGTGACTGCTGCCATCGTTACTCCTTATAGCCGAGGCTTGCACCAACAAATGGAGCAGTGACGCGTTTCCAGGGTGTTCTCCTTTGTCAAACTTGCCCCACATAGTCACCGGATACTTTTAAAGACAAGCAGGATGACTGAAACAGCACTATGTGAAGCCAGGATCGCAGCTTACCAGTGCCACTATACACCAGCCGATAATTCTCAAGAAACAAACATGAATGGAAGCAAAAACCACTGCTGTCTTGGAGGATCCATTCCATACATTACAAATAAAATGCACTAATAAATATACTAATGGTCTAAAATATTACATTCAATAATTGATAGACGGCATAATCATGTTTAAAAGACCACACACATTAATGACATGGCTCAAAAAAGTAAATAATAAAATGATATATAAATACAGTTATGAATTTAATATTTGTATGGATTAAATTTAAAGTAATACAAATGTAATTAACGGAATAGATAGAAAAATTTATAGAGTAATACATAATAATAAAACAATAATAAAATGTTAATTAAATCGATACCCCAAATGCTCATATTACATGTCATAATATATAAACATGTCATATATATATATATATATATATATATATATATATATATATATATATATATATATATATATATATATATATAAAAAAACATAAAACCTTATACAGTGGGGAGAACAAGTATTTGATACACTGACAATTTTGCAGGTTTTCCTACTTACAAAGCATGTAGAGGTTTGTAATCTAAAACAAAAATCCAGAAAATCACATTGTATGATTTTTAAATAATTAATTAGCATTTTATCACATGACATAAGTATTTGATGCATCAGAAAAGCAGAACTCAATATTTGGTAGAGAAACCAATTATTGAGATCATACGTTTCCTGTAGTTCTTGACCAGGTTTACACACACTGCAGCAGGGATTTTGGCCCACTCCTCCATACAGACCTTCTCCAGATCCTTCAGTTTTCGGGGCTGTTGCTGGACAATACGGACTTTCAGCTCCCTCCAAAGATTTTCTATTGGGTTCAGGTCTGGAGACTGGCTAGGCCACTCCAGGACCTTGAGATTCTTCTTACGAAGCCACTCCTTAGTTGCCCTGGCTGTGTTTTTCGGGTAGTTGTCATGCTAGAAGACCCAGCCACGACCCTTCTTCAATGCGCTTACTGAGGTAAGGAAGTTGTTGGTCGAGATCTTGTGATTCATGGCCCCATCCATCCTCCCCTGTACTCATCCTTCTTCTTCCTCCAAACACGGCGAGTGGAGTTTAGTTTCTCTACCGTGATATATCATTTTAAACCAGCTTATGTCTTGAAATATTTATTGAAATAACCTTGTCTTGTTCTCTTTTTATTAACGCCATCAAAAAAATTATCAAAATTGTGGGTGAATTAATGGCTTTGTTGACAAATAAAAGCCATGTTATCAGGATCGTCTGTGGTCATATGGCTTTTTATCAGCCTTATAGAGAACCAGGGAGAGCTATGGCTTTACTGATCAACAAAAAACATGTCAAACAATGATTTTTGGGTCTTTCAAGTGCACTTACATTGCACTTGTAGTGCAAAGTGGTTTTTCTTTTTTGAAATAAGCCAAAGTGTGTCAACATGTGCTATCTCCCATCATGGGGGATCAATGGATGTGTTACGGGGGTGCAATCCCTTCCTCTCACCTATTTTTGTTTTGAGGAAGGGGTTGCACCCACAAAACACGTACATTGCTATCCCATGATGGCAGATAGCACATGTTGACACACTGTGTGCATCTTCAAAATTTGGCTTTGCAATTACTTTAAAACTTTTAAAAAACGTACAACAATAAAAAACAAAATTGAAATTTGTGGGGGTTTTTAGATTTCGCTTAAAACATTTTGATGATTTTGGTCAGTCTTTTTTTTAACATAATTGATATTTTGCTTGACCTTTTCTAAATCCTGATTGCACACCATTATCTTACTGATACCAGTACTTGTGCACTTGCATTGTTGAAGTGAGTTTCTTCTTCCACAACATCCACATAACCTAAAAACCTAAAAATAAAAAAAACACACCTTGTATTATAAATATGCAGGCATACATCTATTACCTGAAGCTGTGATCTCAGACACTGACCTGTTGGACACCATTTCGACCACTTCCTGAATCTCTGCATCCATATCCTCAGGTTGTGTGCTGAGTTCTCCTTCTTCAGGAAAGGGGGGGTTTCTGGTGTCCTCAGTAGTTATGGGCTTTATGTTCGAGTTGAACATGAGTTTGACTTGAACAGTGGCTGTTCGCCAGTTCGCTGAACACTGTGACAGACCTAGGTGGGACAGATGCTTTTGGAGGAGACTGAATGCCAGCCTCTTGCTGACTGATTATGGGCCCTAGCATTTGGGGGAACAGTGCTCTTTGTGAGCTGTATGCCTGGGGACCCCTGAGGTGGTGTTACTTGGATTCAGGTCCATGACCCCCCCCAAGACACACAGACTCTGGATATGTATATGCCATGTTAGCAATAGACTGCATCACACGGTTGGGACACAAACTGTTAGATGCTAATATCATCAACTCCAGCCACCTGTCTGTTGTGTAAATGAGTCTATTCTGGCTTGTAAGAGTATTCCCCACATGGTTGTTTGTGCTAATTAACCCTGTGTTGATGTGTATGGTAATGTGTATTGAATAGTCAGTCAGTGAGCTAGGAGACGTAAAGTCTTACCCTGAAAAGTCTTATCTCTCAGTCAACTAGTCTTGGTCAATGATTAGATAATTAGCTCATGCTAATTAGGTTAGGTTTTAGTCATCCAGCTGTATATATTTGCATGAGATATCAAATACAAGACTATTCCTGATTTACTTCAGGACTGGTGTTGTCTAGTTCTTGGGGGTTCCTATAGCCAGATCCATTGGACTTGTGCTCCAGGACTTAGGCAGCGGTATACTGACGGAAACACTCATTGGAGTGTGGGGGGATAGGCTCTGTGACATTGGTGGCAAGCAGTGGGACGCTTCCTGCAGTCTGGGACATCCAACCTCCACCTGGATCCAAGATCAAGATAGCAGACTTCAGTCACCTCAGCGGAGATATGGACCTGGCATCAGAGTTCCCAGGGCTGCTGCGGATCATCCTTTCAGCATACACCAGGACTGTGAATAAGGATGAGTACTTGGAGCTCAGGCAGCAGATTCGGGTGGAGCTCTGGATTGGAGTACCTCCAGCTCGCTGGTATAAAACAGGGCAAATGCTTTCCAATCCAAGAGCAGTGGGCCAGTGACCAACGGGCATTGCGGATGGCATTCCTGGGAGAGCGGCCCCAGGAGCAATGGGTGACTGAGTTGGACAGGCTGGTCCAGCAGGAGATAGAGCTGGACAATCATTATAGGGCTCTGCAATGGCACACAGAGCAGGAATAGTTAGGGGAGACAACAGAATTCTCTCCGGAGGGATATGAATTTGGTGGCCCTGGATTGCTGTGTGAGAGCCTTGCAGATTGTTTTGTCTTTGGCGATGAAGGGGAACCTACCCTTGAGGTCCTGTGAGAATATAGAGAGGCTATGCTCGGTCTTGTAGGGGCCTCAGAGCTTAAACCTGATCTGGACTATTTGCTAAGGAAGGAACAGCATCTGGAAAGAGCATACAGGAAACTGCTAGAACACGTTCAGAAGCATGCCAGAGAATCAGCAATGGAAACTCCGGAGATTGCCATCCCCAAACCTGAAGTGCTGACAACAGGGCAGAGCTCTGCTAACTTCTGCCCAGGACCAACAGTGGCTTTAGCCTTCTTGAGAGAAGAGGTAGTCGGTCTTTCTCCCACAACACTGACAGGGACATGTGATTTTCTGCCAGCAGCATCTGTGGAGTTGCAAGGAACTTCCCCAGCTGAAGCTCTGGTCACAGGACAGAGGGTCCAAGACCTCTGTCCCACACTTTTAGCAATTCCAGAGACTGGGGATTTAATAGAAGTTTCTGTAGAGGAGGAACCACCTAGCAAACCCTCATCAGAAATGCTGGCAACCGGACAGAGGGTCCAAGACCTCTGCCCCACACCTGTGGCAGTTCCGGAGGTTTAGGGTGAGAAGGTGGCAATCACTTCCCAGCAGCAGATACAGGGGGAGAAGGCAGAGGAGGTGTTTGTTGTCCCTCCTCAACAGTCGACCAGGGTGGAGAAAGTGATCTTTCCTCCCCAGGAAAGATCCATGCACCTGGCAGACAGTACCACAGACAGACAGTCCCAGCAGCCAGATGAGGGAATGGAAAAGAAAGCAGTCGGCTCCCCTTCCCAATGGCAGCTACACAATTTGGGAGTGGAGGAAGCCAGCCTCCTGCCCCAACAGTTAACCGGAGTGAGGGATGTGGAGTCCCCAGCAGAAGTGCTCTGCTCAGCACCAGCAACAACTGTAGAGTTCCAGGGAGCTGAAGTAGTCAGCCCTTCTCTCCAGTGACAAGCTGAGGTAGTAAAGTTGCTACTCCCAGCCAATCACTGGCAACAGGGCAGAGCGCCGCTGGCCTCTGCCTAGCACCTACAATGTCTCTACAGCTTCAGGAAGCTGGAGCAATCGGTCACACTATCCAGCAGCAGACGGTGCCCCAGAATGATGACACCAACCCAGCTAAAGTGCTGGCAACTGGACAGAGGGTCCAAAACCCCTGCCCCACACCTGTAGCAGTTCTGGAGGCCCAGGGTGAGGAGGTGGTGGTCACTCTCGAGCAGCAGATCAGGACCCAAGGAGAGAATGCAATCTGCACTTCACAACTGCATCTTGAGCTGGATGGGCCTTCAGTCTCCACTTGTATACCTCAGGGATGCTGGGCAGTCGGCCAAGATCCCCAACAGCCTGATGGAGTGAGCACAGTCACCCTGTCTTCTCTCCAGTGGCTGAAATTACTTCAGGGAGAAGGGCCAGTCCAGACTTCACCCCAGCAGTGGATATATTCTCTGAGAGAGGCAGAGGTTGGCTGGGTGAGGAATACTCTGTTTGTAAGAATTTGTTTGGGGTACTGTGTGGATACCAGCATTAGAGAACTGGAACCACTGACTAACTTCGGAGTCAACCCATCTGGGGTCTCCACCTGTGTTAGTCTCCTGCCAAAAAGGGGAGAAATGTGACAGACCTAGCTGGGACAGAGGCTTCTGGAGGGGACTGAATGCCAGCCTGACAGATTATGGGCCCTGGCATTTGGGGGAACGGTGCTCTTTGTGAGCAGTATGCCTGGGGACCCCTGGATACCAGCATTAGAGGACTGGAACCACTGACTAACTTCGGAGTCAACCCATCTGGGGTCTCCACCTGTGTTAGTCTCCTGCCAAAAAGGGGAGAAATGTGACAGACCCAGCTGGGACAGAGGCTTTTGGAGGGGACTGAATGCCAGCCTGACAGATTATGGGCCCTGGCATTTGGGGGAATGGTGCTCTTTGTGAGCTGTATGCCTGGGGACCCCTGAGGTGGTGTTACTTGGATTCAGGTCCATGACCCCCCCCCACGACACACAGACTCTGGATATGTATATGCCATGTTAGCAATAGACTGAATCACATGGTTGGGACACAAACTGTTAGATGCTAATATCATCAACTCCAGCCATCTGTCTGTTGTGTAAATGAGTCTATTCTGGCTTGTAAGAGTATTCCCCACATTGTTGTTTGTGCTAGTTAACCCTGTGTTCATGTTTATGGTAATGTGTATTGAATAGTCAGTCAGTGAGCTAGGAGACGTAAAGTCTTACCCTGAAAAGTCTTATCTCTCAGTCAACTAGTCTGGGTCAATGATTAGATAACAGGGGAACCCAACGCCAAAATTAAAAAAAATGGTGTGGGGGTGCTCCTCAAAATCTATACCAGACACTTTAGGTCTGGTATGGATTTTAAGGGGAACCTCGCGCCAAAATGAATAAAAAAAAATGGTGTGGGGTCCCCCCAAATATCCATACCAGACCCTTATCCGAGCACATAACCTGGCAGGTCGCAGGAAAAGAAGGGGGGACGAGAGAGCGCCTTCCCCCTCTTGAACCGTACCAGGCCACATGCCCTCAACATTGGAAGGGTGCTTTGGGAAGTGACTCCCCCAAAGCACCTTGTCCCCATGTTGATGGGGAGAAGGGCCTCATCCCCACAACCCTTGCCATGTGGTTGTAGGGGTCTGCGGGCGGAGGGCTTATCTTTAACAAGGGGACCCTCAGATCCCGCCCCCCCCCCCCCCACCATTTCACAAAAAAAAGTGTCAAAAGGGTTAAAAAACACAAGAGATGGTTTTTGACAAGTCTTTTATTAATTTCTTCTTCTTTCTGCTTCTTCTTCCATCTTCTCTTTCTTCTGGTTTTCCTTTGGTGTTCTTCTTCCTCCATCTTCTTCATCTTCCTCTGCTCTTCTTTTCCCGCATCTTGCTCAGGCTTCTTCTCCACTCCGTCCACACAATCCGCCTCAGTGGGAGTCTTCCACAGTGGGACGCTTCTGTTCTTCTGACACTTCTTAAATAATGGAGGGCAGGACCACCCGGTGACCCCGCCCCCCTGGGACGCACAGGGACTTCCCTATGGCTTTAAACGGGGTGACCCCACCCCTTCTGGCATCACGGGGAAAGCCATAGGGAAGTTCCCTTGTGTCAGAAGAACAGAAGCGACACGCGGCGGAAGACTCCCACATTGCTGAGAACAGCACACGCTGTGTCTCCGCCATGTGCTCTCCCACTGCCCCGAAAGAGAAGAGGTGGGGAATACACTAGAAAGAAGGACAGGGGCAGAGTTTGATACATGCGCAGTGTATATAATGCAAAACACGTGGGCGACATACATATGATCTGTGAGTGGAGGATGGAGGATCACAAGCGCCGATCATTCAAACAAAGGTTCAAACAAAGGTACAGTTGTAACTTGGGGCATCGGTGGTTAGTGGCTTATACCGCTTAGGGATTGAGGCCTATATTGGGACAAGATTAGGAGAGTTTAGCCTGACATTAGGGTTTGTCTTGTGTAGTGTCTTGCAGATAAAATGTTGGATAAATTCACAGACCCTGACTTCCTTCCCAACTTCATAGACAATTACAGGGAGCTGCCATGTCTCTGGCAAGTCCAAATGCAGGGACTATTCAAACAAGCAAAAGAGGAAGGCCGTGCTGGATAAACTGTTTGGAATTGGTGGAGCCTGTGTATCCCACGACAGATATCAACTATTTGAAGGCCAAAATAGGTAGCCTGAGGAGCACATATAATAGGGAGCACAAGAAGGTGTCAGATTCCATGACATCCGGAGCAGCAGTAGATGACGTATATGTCCCCAGGCTGTGGTACTACAACAGAATGCGTTTTTTGTCAGACCAGACGGAACTCAGGCCATCACTATCAACACTTCCTTCTACACTTCCTTCCACATCAGCCGAGGCTCCTGAAGTCCAACCTCGGCCTTCCATCCGAGAAGAAGATGTGGAGGAGCCCAGCTCGACCCAGGTATAGCATTGTATAACATATTTCTTGTCACAAATTGAATGATGTTAACTACATGCTATTGATCACTAACTTTTGATTTAACAAAGTGGCTTACATATAAATAGACAGTAGCAGCCAAAAATGATTGGGACAAGAATGAAAAATTCTGAGGTCAGAATGATAGTCTTTTCTATTTGTTAACATCCAATTTGTAACAGTCATGAACTCAAAATGTTGTGTGATTGATGACCAAAAACCTAAAATGATGTACCATTTTCATACACAGGAAAGTCTCAGCCAGGAGGAGGCTGTGGCAAGCAGCCTGACAGAATGCCAGGTTCCTCCCTTCCACCCTCCAAATAGAAAGACAAGGAAGGCAAGGCATCTTGAGGAGTCTGGGCTGCTTTCTTAAAACAGGCCCCTGTTGGCCACGAGGCATTTGGACTTGTCACTGCAAGCCAACTAGAACACATGGAGGAGGGCCAATGCGCAATCTGTGAAAAATAACTTTGAAGGCCTAAACAAGGGGACGAGGGGCGAACTCACAACTCAAACCCACCTGTGTGAGTTGGACCATACTCCTCCATCAGCTACAGCAACAACCACCAACACCACAGCTACCCCACCCATCTCAGCAGTGACAGTGTGTTTGAGAGTAGGTAAAATACAATGACAAATTAACAAGGGACACCAACTTAGTTGTATCATAGTTGTATCTTTGAGATTAAAAAATGCAAGATAATAATGGTGTTGTGGTAACTTGACACACAAAATGAGAAAAAAATTATGGAGATCACTAGAAAAGAAAAGATCATTCTGGAGATCACGAGCATTTTTTAAAAAAAAGATTATTCTGGGGATCACTAGAAAGAATAAAAATCAGTTTGTCAGAACTCTGTGAATATCAGCAACAAAGCAACTTCATTATTATAGCATTATAAAGAAGAAGAGAAAAAAAACAAACAAAAAAAACAAATTTTATTCAGGCGATCAATATAAAGAATAAAAAATCCATTTGTCAGAACTCTGTGAATATCAGCAGCAAAGCAACTTTATTATTATAGCATTATAAAGAAGAATGTGCTGCATTGAGAGATTTCATAATTTGCCACGTGACAAACGCAATATTTCCATTACAAACGCTAGTTTTACAAGACCAATCGATTCCAGCTCGTACTTGATTCCGAGCATGTGTGAACTTTTGTTGGTGGATCAGACTTTCAGACAACAAACTTTTGTTGGTGGAAAGTCGGACAGCAAATGTTCAATGGAGCATACACACACGGTTGGACTTTCAGACAACACGCTCACATCCAACATTTCCTGTCGGAAAATCCGACCATGCGTACATGGCATTATAGTGTATATGACACCTCAGTGCTCACAGGCATCTCACCTTACTACTGTAAGGTAACAGCAAGTAACTCTCATGGGCAATCCTTGGGCCTCAACTTTTCCCTGAGGATCTCTCTGTAATGGATGCTGTCCTTGGGACTGGATATATGGCAATACCTCCTTGAGTGTAATCTCGGGGTTCCTCATATTCACCTCCGTGATGATGGTATGCAAACAAAGGTGCTCCAATAGTGTGATAGAGTTTCACAAAGTATTTTATTGTATAAAAAGGCCTAAAATTTTACTCACAGTAACAAGCTTTTGCAAGGCATAAGATCCACGAGCGCCGAGCTTGTACTTCTATGTCACTTCTGGTTTATCGGTGGTCCAATCCTGATGTGTATCATCACGTGTCACATGACTTCATCAGGCACGTGATGGGCATTGTCTGGTCTACAGCCTTTCCTGTAAAATCTGTTATCTGATTATTTTATCTGACTACCTTTTACTGTTCCAGCCTGTCTTGACTACTCTGGATCTGCACCTGCACTGTCCATGGCTTGTCAGTGGAATATGCCTTTGCCTGATTACCTGATTGCTGCAAGCCAGCCTTCAGTGATCTTTTACCTGTGCCTAGCCTGATTCTACAGTTGTTTAGACTATCTACGCCAGCTGCTGGCAAGAACTATGAGGCACTTGTGTCACTTCACCCCCTGATGCTTCCTGTTACCAGGGGACCTGAGCCGGAGGTGCAAAAGAAGCTGTCCTCGTCAGGTCAGGCTCCTACAGCAGGTAAGTGACACACTGTGGAGAATAAACAAATCATTCAAATGTAGCACCCTCCTTGATAGATGCTAGGTTAGGTATATTTAGTTCTGGCTCACTGTATCCAGTGGAGCTGTATTTCACTGCTAGACAAATTTAGTCCTGGTTTACTGTAAACAGTGTAGTTTTGTTTGAATTTTCTGGTCTGTTCTGTGTTTCAGTGGCTGCAGGATTAACTGCTCCCCCCACTTTGTCCAGATATGTCTTGGGCAGGGGCAGTGGGCAGCGGCAGTCTAATCTGCAGCTGAATATTTATGCAGCATTGCCCAGATGGTGGCTGGGAGTGTGTCTGAATACTCTGAGACTGAGAGCAGAAGGGTCTTATTGCCTGAGGAGGAGATTACCGCCTAGGGCAGTGATGGCGAACCTTGGCACCCCAGATGTTTTGGAACTAGATTTCCCTTGATGCTCAACTACACAGCAGAGTGCATGAGCATCATGGTAAATGTAGTTCCAAAACATCTGGGGTTCCAAGGTTCGCCATCACTGGTCTAGGGGGTCTGTTTGCCCCCTAGTCAATTCTGCCTTGTGCCTGCGGGTTATCAAAGCCTCAGCAGAGCTATCTGGAGGCCTACTTAGCTGAGAGTTGCTGAAGCTGACTGAGGGGCTGTCATCTGGTATCATGCGGTGAAAGTGTCTGGAAGATATTGGAAGTGGGCAACCAATTATCCATGGACATGACTGGTGTGAGAGATCCTAGAGACTATGTGCTTCTGCCATCCCGCTTATGCTAAAGTCAGCGTGTTTAAAGTGGACATTGTGTCTGGTGTCCTGAAGAGCTCAGTCTATTTAATTCTTAGTGAAAAGAATTGGCTTGGATTTCTGAGAGGAAGATTACTATACTCAGGTTGCTACTGCAAAGCTCATTCCATCATTTATTTGTGCAAGGACGTTGCTCACAGTTCTAAAGAAGAAAGTTTAGTGTCCTCAAATTACTACTAAAGGTTACTGGAGTATCTTACAATTAACCACTACCTATCCAAGTTCAAGTTTCCATTAAAACATCCAAAAAGCATACCCCTAGACTTATAATGAGTCTGAAGAGTGATTGGAATTGTTTGCCTGGCTGTGGGGCATTTACCTGGAAAAAAAATCATGAGCATATACTCATAGGTTCCTATGGGGGTAGTGCGAAACAAATAACATTGCACTTGTAATAATAATATTGCACTTGTAACTGTACTTCATATACCTTTTAATTAAGTTTTTACAATTGTAGTCTGTGACTACATTAACCACTTCAGCCCTGGACCAATTAACAGCCTAAGGACCAGAGGTCTTTTTACAATTTCGCACTGCACTGCTTTAACTGGTAATTGCGCGGTCATGCAATGTTGTACCCAAACGAAATTTGCGTCCTTTTCTTCCCACAAATAAAGCTTTCTTTTGGTGGTATTTGATTGCCTCTGCGATTTTTATTTTTTGCGATATAAATGGAAAAGACCGAAAATTTTGAGAAAAAAATATATTTTCTACTTTTTGTTATAAGAAAAATCAAATAAACTAAATTTTAGTCATACATTTAGGGCAAAATGTATTCAGCCACATGTCTTTAGTAAAAAAAATATCAATAAGCATATATTTTTTGGTTTGCGCAAAAGTTATAGCATCTACAAACTAGAGTACATTTTCTGGAATTTACACAGCTTTTAATTTATGACTGCCTATCTCATTTCTTGAGGTGCTAAACCCCCCCCCCCCCAAATGACCCCATTTTGGAAAGTAGACACCCCAAGGAAATTTCTGAGAGGCATGTTGAGCCCATTGAATATTTTTTTTTTTTTGTCCCAAGTGATTGAATAATGACACAAAAAAAAAAAAAAGTTTACAAAAAGTTGTCACTAAATGATATATTGCTCACACATGCCATAGTTATATGTGGAATTGCACCCCAAAATATATTCTGCTGCTTCTCCTGAGTACGGGGAAACCACATATGTGGAACTTTTTGGGAGTCTAGCCGCGTACGGCACCCCGAAAACCAATCACTGCCTTCAGGATTTCTAAGGGTGCAAATTTTTGATTTCACTCCTCACTACCTATCACAGTTTCGAAGGCCATAAATTGCCAAAATAACACAAAACCCCCCCAAATGACCCCATTTTGGAAAGTAGACACCCCAAGGAAATTTCTGAGAGGCATGTTGAGCCCATTGAATATTTTTTTTTTTTTTTTTGTCCCAAGTGATTGAATAATGACACAAAAAAAAAAAGTTTACAAAAAGTTGTCACTAAATGATATATTACTCACACATGCCATAGTTATATGTGGAATTGCACCTCCAAATATATTCTGCTGCTTCTCCTGAGTACGGGGATACCACATATGTGGGACTTTTTGGGAGTCTAGCCGCGTACTGCACCCCGAAAACCAATCACTGCCTTCAGGATTTCTAAGGGTGCAAATTTTTGATTTCACTCCTCACTACCTATCACAGTTTCGAAGGCCATAAAATGCCAAAATAACACAAAACCCCCCCAAATGACCCCATTTTGGAAAGTAGACACCCTAAGGAAATTTTTGAGAGGCATGTTGAGCCCATTGAATATTTTTTTTTTGTCCCATGTGATTGAATAATGACAAAATAAAAAGTTTACAAAAAGTTGTCACTAAATGATATATTGCTCACACATGCCATAGTTATATGTGAAATTGCACCCCAAAATATATTCTGCTGCTTCTCCTGAGTACGGGGATACCACATATGTGGGACTTTTTGGGAGTCTAGCCGCGTACAGCACCCCGAAAACCAATCACTGCCTTCAGGATTTCTAAGGGTGCAAATTTTTGATTTCACTCCTCACTACCTATCACAGTTTCGAAGGCCATAAAATGCCAAAATAACACAAAACCCCCCCCAAATGACCCCATTTTGGAAAGTAGACACCCCAAGGAAATTTCTGAGAGGCATGTTGAGCCCATTGAATATTTTTTTTTTTGTCCCAAGTGATTGAATAATGACACAAAAAAAAAAAAAAGTTTACAAAAAGTTGTCACTAAATGATATATTGCTCACACATGCCATAGTTATATGTGGAATTGCACCCCAAAATATATTCTGCTGCTTCTCCTGAGTACGGGGAAACCACATATGTGGAACTTTTTGGGAGTCTAGCCGCGTACGGCACCCCGAAAACCAATCACTGCCTTCAGGATTTCTAAGGGTGCAAATTATTGATTTCACTCCTCACTACCTATCACAGTTTCGAAGGCCATAAAATGCCAAAATAACACAAAACCCCCCCAAGTGACCCCATTTTGGAAAGTAGACACCCCAAGGAAATTTTTGAGAGGCATGTTGAGCCCATTGAATATTTTTTTTTGTCCCATGTGATTGAATAATGACAAAAAAAAAAAGTTTACAAAAAGTTGTCACTAAATGATATATTGCTCACACATGCCATAGTTATATGTGGAATTGCACCCCAAAATATATTCTGCTGCTTCTCCTGAGTACGGGGAAACCACATATGTGGAACTTTTTGGGAGTCTAGCCGCGTACGGCACCCCGAAAACCAATCACTGCCTTCAGGATTTCTAAGGGTGCAAATTATTGATTTCACTCCTCACTACCTATCACAGTTTCGAAGACCATAAATTGCCAAAATAACACAAAACCCCCCCAAATGACCCCATTTTGGAAAGTAGACACCCCAAGGAAATTTCTGAGAGGCATGTTGAGCCCATTGAATATTTTTTTTTTGTCCCAAGTGATTGAATAATGACACAAAAAAAAAAAAAAGTTTACAAAAAGTTGTCACTAAATGATATATTGCTCACACATGCCATAGTTATATGTGGAATTGCACCCCCAAATATATTCTGCTGCTTCTCCTGAGTACGGGGATACCACATATGTGGGACTTTTTGGGAGTCTAGCCGCGTACGGCACCCCGAAAACCAATCACTGCCTTCAGGATTTCTAAGGGTGCAAATTTTTGATTTCACTCCTCACTACCTATCACAGTTTCGAAGGCCATAAAATGCCAAAATAACACAAACCCCCCCCAAATGACCCCATTTTGGAAAGTAGACACCCCAAGGAAATTTTTGAGAGGCATGTTGAGCCCATTGAATATTTTTTTTTGTCCCATGTGATTGAATAATGACAAAAAAAAAAAGTTTACAAAAAGTTGTCACTAAATGATATATTGCTCACACATGCCATAGTTATATGTGGAATTGCACCCCAAAATATATTCTGCTGCTTCTCCTGAGTACGGGGATACCACATATGTGGGACTTTTTGGGAGTCTAGCCGCGTACGGCACCCCGAAAACCAATCACTGCCTTCAGGATTTCTAAGGGTGCAAATTTTTGATTTCACTCCTCACTACCTATCACAGTTTCGAAGGCCATAAAATGCCAAAATAACACAAAACCCCCCCAAATGACCCCATTTTGGAAAGTAGACACCCCAAGGAAATTTCTGAGAGGCATGTTGAGCCCATTGAATATTTTTTTTTTTTGTCCCAAGTGATTGAATAATGACACACAAAAAAAAAAAAGTTTACAAAAAGTTGTCACTAAATGATATATTGCTCACACATGCCATAGTTATATGTGGAATTGCACCCCAAAATATATTCTGCTGCTTCTCCTGAGTACGGGGAAACCACATATGTGGAACTTTTTGGGAGTCTAGCCGCGTACGGCACCCTGAAAACCAATCACTGCCTTCAGGATTTCTAAGGGTGCAAATTATTGATTTCACTCCTCACTACCTATCACAGTTTCGAAGGCCATAAAATGCCAAAATAACACAAAACCCCCCCAAGTGACCCCATTTTGGAAAGTAGACACCCCAAGGAAATTTTTGAGAGGCATGTTGAGCCCATTGAATATTTTTTTTTGTCCCATGTGATTGAATAATGACAAAAAAAAAAAGTTTACAAAAAGTTGTCACTAAATGATATATTGCTCACACATGCCATAGTTATATGTGGAATTGCACCCCAAAATATATTCTGCTGCTTCTCCTGAGTACGGGGAAACCACATATGTGGAACTTTTTGGGAGTCTAGCCGCGTACGGCACCCCGAAAACCAATCACTGCCTTCAGGATTTCTAAGGGTGCAAATTATTGATTTCACTCCTCACTACCTATCACAGTTTCGAAGACCATAAATTGCCAAAATAACACAAAACCCCCCCAAATGACCCCATTTTGGAAAGTAGACACCCCAAGGAAATTTCTGAGAGGCATGTTGAGCCCATTGAATATTTTTTTTTTGTCCCAAGTGATTGAATAATGACACAAAAAAAAAAAAAAGTTTACAAAAAGTTGTCACTAAATGATATATTGCTCACACATGCCATAGTTATATGTGGAATTGCACCCCCAAATATATTCTGCTGCTTCTCCTGAGTACGGGGATACCACATATGTGGGACTTTTTGGGAGTCTAGCCGCGTACGGCACCCCGAAAACCAATCACTGCCTTCAGGATTTCTAAGGGTGCAAATTTTTGATTTCACTCCTCACTACCTATCACAGTTTCGAAGGCCATAAAATGCCAAAATAACACAAACCCCCCCCAAATGACCCCATTTTGGAAAGTAGACACCCCAAGGAAATTTTTGAGAGGCATGTTGAGCCCATTGAATATTTTTTTTTGTCCCATGTGATTGAATAATGACAAAAAAAAAAAGTTTACAAAAAGTTGTCACTAAATGATATATTGCTCACACATGCCATAGTTATATGTGGAATTGCACCCCAAAATATATTCTGCTGCTTCTCCTGAGTACGGGGATACCACATATGTGGGACTTTTTGGGAGTCTAGCCGCGTACGGCACCCCGAAAACCAATCACTGCCTTCAGGATTTCTAAGGGTGCAAATTTTTGATTTCACTCCTCACTACCTATCACAGTTTCGAAGGCCATAAAATGCCAAAATAACACAAAACCCCCCCAAATGACCCCATTTTGGAAAGTAGACACCCCAAGGAAATTTCTGAGAGGCATGTTGAGCCCATTGAATATTTTTTTTTTTTGTCCCAAGTGATTGAATAATGACACACAAAAAATAAAAAAGTTTACAAAAATTTGTCACTAAATGATATATTGCTCACACATGCCATAGTTATATGTGGAATTGCACCCCAAAATATATTTTGCTGCTTCTACTGAGTACGGGGATACCACATATGTGGGACTTTTTGGGAGTCTAGCCGCGTACGGCACCCCGAAAACCAATCACTGCCTTCAGGATTTCTAAGGGTGCAAATTTTTGATTTCACTCCTCACTACCTATCACAGTTTTCGAAGGCCATAAAATGCCAAAATAACACAAAACCCCCTCAAATGATATATTGCTCACACATGCCATGGGCATAAGTCAAATTACACCCCAAAATAAATTCTGCTGCTTCTCCCGAGTATGGGGATACCACATGTGGGGGACTTTTTTGGGAGCCTAGCCACGTACTGGACCCCGAAAACCAAGCACTGCCTTCCGGATTTAAATATAAAATGCTACCAAAAAAAACTGTTAGCGATCGCAGGGATCAGGCCTGACTCTGCGATCGCTGTAGTTATGTGTTTAGTGTTTTGTAAGTGACAGTGATCGATCGATACTGCACTTGGGTGGGCTGGGCAGAGGGGCAAAACGCAGGTGCTAGCAGGGATCTGGGCTGATCCCGCAAACAATGCGTTTTTTGGAACCCTAAACTGCTGGGAACGCTAGTATAGATCTGATCAGATCAGATATTGATCTGTTCAGATTCTATACCACTACGGGAGGTTTATGCTTTGCACGTGGGTGTTAGAGGTACTGGCACTAACCTAGCGCTGCCTGGGGCGACGCAGACCCTGGCCCTAAAACCTAATTGATATCACCCGCCGGGTGATCAGGGGGTTAAACCTTTATTGGGTAATAAATGGTGGGTGCCCTGATGCTATAAAAAGCAAACTAACTAACCAGAGTCACCCGTAACACTTATACGGTGATCACTGGTGAAAGGGTTAACTAGGGGCAATCAGGGGGTTCAAATTTTTATTAGGTAGTATATGGGGGTCCCTGGCGCTATATAAAAACCTGACAGGGAACCTAAATAACTAACTGGCTAACCAGCGTCACCAGTGACACTTATACTGGGATCGCTGGTGAAAGGGTTAACTAGGGGCAATCAGGGGGTTAAAACCATTATTAGGTAGTATATGGGGGTATCTAGCACTATAAAAACCTGGCGGTGAACCTAAAAAAATAACTAGCTACCTAGCGACACTAGTGACACTAATGCAGCAATCAGAAAAATGATCGCTTAGTGACACTAGCAAAAGGGGGTGAAAGGGTTAACTAGGGGCAATCAAGGGGTTAAAACCATTATTGGGTAGTATATCGGGGTACCTAGCGCTATAAAAACCTGGCGGTGAACCTAAAAAAATAACTAGCTACCTAGCGACACTAATGCAGCGATCAGAAAAATGATCGCTTAGTAACACTGGCAAAAGGGGGTGAAAGGGTTAACTAGGGGCAATCAGGGGGTTAAAACCGTTATTGGGTAGTATATCAGGGTACCTAGCGCTATAAAAACCTGGCAGTGAACCTAAAAAAATAACTAGCTACCTAGCAACACTAGCGACACTAATGCAGCAATCAGAAAAATGATCGCTTAGTGACACTGGCAAAAGGGGGTGAAAGGGTTAATTAGGGGCAATCAGGGGGTTAAAACCATTATTGGGTAGTATATCGGGGTACCTAGCGCTATAAAAACCTGGCGGTGAACCTAAAAAAATAACTAGCTACCTAGCGACACTAGCGACACTAATGCAGCGATCAGAAAAATGATCACTTAGTGACACTGGCAAAAGGGGGTGAAAGGGTTAACTCTAAGGGCAATCAGGGGGTTAAATCTTTATTGGGGGTGGTAGGGGGCTACCCTGGACCTAACACTAACTGCCCTGACAGTTTTTACTTTTACAACTGACACTGAATGCAGTGATCAGTAAATAAATGATCACTGCAATCAGTGACACTGTGACTGGGGGGGGGGCGGGGGGACATCGGGGGGCGATCGGGGGGTGATAGGGGGGGGTTTGTGTGCCTATGTGTTATTTAGTGTCAGTGTAGTGTTTGGTGCAGACTTACTGTGTCCTCTTCTCGTAGTCCGGTCAATAAGACCGCCCCGAGGAGAATGACATCACTTCCTCCCTGCCTGTGTATACAATACACAGTGGGAGGAAGCTTCTCATTCGCCAAGAGCCATCGAGAGGGGATGGCCAGAAACCAACGGCCATCCCCTCATCCCGGAACGCTCCTGAAGTAAACCGGACCGCCGCATCCAGCGGGAGGGGGTCCGATCGGACCCCCCCACCCTCTGGAAGGCAAGCACGTACATGTACGTGCTTGTGCCTGTACATGCCATTGTAATGACGTACAATGGCATGCGGCGGTCCTTAAGTGGTTAATTACTGTATCCACTATGTAACTTTACCCAAAGTGCCCTTACATACACTAACTGGGTGTCACAGGGAGAGAGGATGGAATACTGTAGCTCTTCCATTTGATCCACAAGTTGACTCTAGCACTTAAGCATCTCCTTCCCCCCACCCAAGCACCCATTCACACTCACAAATCACTATAGCATAAATAATTTCATTTTGTAGCCCAAGACAAGACCTAGGAGATCTGTTTGAGATATCACAGGAAGTATGCAGAGGACACAGGAAAGCTCTGAATTTATGAGAAAATCAACAGTCATGCTTAATGCAAGTGCATATCACTCCTCTCCCCAAAACTATCATGACCATTATCACAGGTACAGCATCGCCATGTGCATTTTTATAATTGATCTTTGTATTAACAACAGCTTTTTCAAGTACAAGGATGACTTCTACAGATAGAAGCATGTTTGTGCAACAGGATAACCTGTTTCTTCCATTGTTTCTTTTATTGTATCTTATCTACATATGGAGGAGGTGGACAGAAAAGCCTTGAATTTGTTCAGGGGACCATTAATTCATTCAGATATACTGTATGGGTCAAAATTAAAACATTGGAAGTGCTAGCTTTTAACACAAGAACACATGCACTCAGAGTATAGACACATTTTTTACATGGCAAGACAAACAGAGTGCGATGACAGAATCATTGCTGGATTAACTTGCTTTTTATAGAATAGTTTCACATAGTAGGTGAGCTTGAAAAAAGACACAAGTCCATCAAGTCCAACCTATGGTGTTTTTTTTTTTTTTGTAATTTTCTGCTCAAAAGTCACACAGCTTTCTGCTATGGGTCCAAAATTGTATAGCAAATTTTTATTTTCTTTAAAATGTATATCTAAAAAATACAATAAATCAGATGGATATATAGCCTGGCTGTCAGCCTTTCTAAACTGTACAGTAGAACATCTATACTTGGCTAAGAAGTGAGAAAGAAGATTTTTCATTGGCTGGAAGACTTTGGCCCTGCCTACTGGTGTCAGAACGGAGGAAAATGTGTCCCAAGCAAAGACGGAATACTTGTTATCTTGGTGAAGACTAGGCCTTGGACTTCAGCCCTGCTCACTGGACCTGGCTAGAGGAAGAGTGGTGGCATTCAGGGACTTGAGAGGGTCATGTGTTGGATGATGTGTGAGCAGAGGTGCCCCTTGCACTGAGAACCAAGATTCAGGGAGCATTGCTGCAGAGTGCTATGCCATGTGCTTCAGAGGGAAAGACTACTGACTCAAGAAGGAAGAGAGACTGACTGCAGAGGAATACTGTGCCAGAGCAATATAGGGCAGTGGCATTGGCAGACAGAGAACCCAAGCTTTTAGAAATAACAGAATTCGGTCACTATTAGATAAAGTATAAATTCATAAGGTTAGTATAGAGCTGCGTATATCCAGTTTGGCTGAGAATAATAGTATATTATGGTCAGCCAAACTGGATATAAGCAGTCCCATACTAACCTTTATAGCCACTAACCATGTTTTGAACAATTAATAAAGAATTTATACTGATATAGTGACCAGATTCTGTTATTTCTAAAAGCCCTAATTTCTTTTTCGCCCTCTGTTTGGGACATTTTTCTGTATGCTCTTTAGGGCTGAATAACATACACTCTAGATAAACATGGTTTTTCAAGCCTCTTGTACAACATTTTTCTATAGAGAACCCAAGTTAGAGAAGAAACTGAGGAATCCAGCTAACACTGTCTTGAGAGGGAAGCCCCAGTGTGTGGCATGACCTCCTGCCTGGCCTCTCAGGGACTGCCCGAGACCAATGTTTGTGGTGAGAGGCTTCCTGGCCACCTATGTTCTTTTGTTTTATCTGCCATTTTAACCACTTTCAGACCGGACCATTTTGCTGGTAAATGACCAGAGGTCTTTTTACACTTTGGCACTGCGCTGCTTTAACTGGTAATTGCGCGGTCATGCAATGTTGTACCCAAACAAAATTTGCGTCCTTTTCTTCCCACAAATAGAGCTTTCTTTTGATGGTATTTGATTGCCTCTGCGATTTTTATTTTTTGCGATATAAACGTAAAAAGACCGCAAATTTTGAAAAAAAATGATATTTTCTACTTTTTGTTATTAGAAAAATCCAATAAACTAAATTTTAGTCATACATTTAGGCCAAAATGTATTCAGCCACATGTCTTTGGTAAAAAAAAAGTCAATAATTGTATATTTATTGGTTTGCGCAAAAGTTGTCACATCTACAAACTAAGGTACGTTTTCTGGAATTTACGCAGCTTTTAGTTTACGACTGCCTATCTCATTTCTTGAGGTGCTAAATTGGCAGGGCAGTACAAAACCCCCCCAAATGACCCCATTTTGGAAAGTAGACCCCCTAAGGAAATTGATAAGAGGCATGTTGAGCCCATTGAATATTTTATTTTTTTGCCTCAAGCGATTGAATAATGACAAAAAAAAAAATATATTTTTTTTTTACACAAAGTTGTCACTAAATGATATATTGCTCACACATGCTATGGGCATATGTGAAATGACACCCCAAAATAAATTCTGCTGCTTCTCCTGAGCACGGGGATACCACATATGTGGGACTTTTTGGGAGCCTAGCCGCGTACGGGGCCCCGAAAACCAAGCACCGCCTTCAGGCTTTCTAAGGGCGTAAATTTTTGAGTTCACTTCTCACTACCTATTACAGTTTTGAAGGCCATAAAATGCCAAGATGGCACAAAACCCCCACAAATGACCCCATTTTAGAAAGTAGACACCCCAAGCTATTTGCTGAGAGGCATGTTGAGTTCATGGAATATTTTATATTTTGCCACAAGTTGCGGGAAAATTACAAACTTTTTTTTTTTTTTTTTTTTTTTCACAAAGTTGTCACTAAATGATATATTGCTCATGCATGCCATGGGCATATGTGAAATGACACCCCAAAATAAATTCTGCTGCTTCTCCTGAGTACGGGGATACCACATATGTGGGACTTTTTGGGAGCCTAGCCGCGTACGGGGCCCCGGAAACCAAGCACCGCCTTCAGGCTTTCTAAGGGCGTAAATTTTTGAGTTCACTTCTCACTACCTATTACAGTTTTGAAGGCCATAAAATGCCAAGATGGCACAAAACCCCCACAAATGACCCCATTTTAGAAAGTAGACACCCCAAGCTATTTGCTGAGAGGCATGTTGAGTTCATGGAATATTTTATATTTTGCCACAAGTTGCGGGAAAATTACAAACTTTTTTTTTTTTTTTTTCACAAAGTTGTCACTAAATGATATATTGCTCATGCATGCCATGGGCATATGTGAAATGACACCCCAAAATAAATTCTGCTGCTTCTCCTGAGTATGGGGATATCACATATGTGGGACTTTTTGGGAGCCTAGCCGCGTACGGGGCCCCCGGAAACCAAGCACCGCCTTCAGGCTTTCTAAGGGCGTAAATTTTTGAGTTCACTTCTCACTACCTATTACAGTTTTGAAGGCCATAAAATGCCAAGATGGCACAAAACCCCCACAAATGACCCCATTTTAGAAAGTAGACACCCCAAGCTATTTGCTGAGAGGCATGTTGAGTCCATGGAATATTTTATATTTTGCCACAAGTTGCGGGAAAATTACAAACTTTTTTTTTTTTTTTTTTTTCACAAAGTTGTCACTAAATGATATATTGCTCACGCATGCCATGGGCATATGTGAAATAACACCCCAAAATAAATTCTGCTGCTTCTCCTGAGTACGGGGATACCACATATGTGGGACTTTTTGGGAGCCTAGCCGCGTACGGGGCCCCGAAACCAAGCACTGCCTTCAGGCTTTCTAAGGGCGTTACAGTTTTGAAGGCCATAAAATGCCAAGATGGCACAAACCCCCCCCAAATGACCCCATTTTGGAAAGTAGACACCCCTAAATTTAGGGGTACACTAGTGAGACTAGGTAATAAATGGCGGGTGCCCTGAAACTATAAAAAAATAACTAACCAACCAGCGTCACCTGTAACAGTTATATGGTGATCACTGGTGAAAGGGTTAACTAGGGGGCAATCAGGGGGCTTTATGCGGTAGTATATGGGGGTCCCTGGCGCTATAAAAAGCTGCGGCGAACCTAAATACCTACCTGCCTAACTAGCGTCACCTGTGACACTAATACAGCGATCAGAAAAACGATCGCTTATTAGGCTGGGTTCACACTGGAGCGATGCGGGAACGCCACGAATGCGCGGCGGGTTCCCGCATCGCATGCCTCCCGGCGGCAGTTCACACTGCCCTATGCGAACTGCTGGGAGTGTCAGTGAAATGTTAATGACACCCCCAGATCAGTTCGCATATCGCAGTGCGATCTGCAAACTCGGATCGCATGGTGTGAACACCCATGCGATCCGATTCTGCTGCGGACCAAAAAAAGGGTCCCGTGCGAGTTTGCGGCGGGTGCGACACGAATTCAGCCATACTATCTGTATAGCTGAACTCGAATCGCACAGAGATCGGATGTGATTTGCACTGCAGTGCGGTGCGAATCACATCCGTTCTCATAAACCGCTGCAATGTGAACCCAGCCTTAGTGACACTGGCGACGGGGGGTGATCACGGGGTTAAACCTTTATTGTGGGGGTTAGGGGGTACCTTAGAACTAAAGGGGGCTAACCTTAACTGCCCTAACAGTTATTAGTCACAAATGACACCCGCCGGGTGATCAGGGGGTTAAACCTTTATTAGGTAATAAATGGCGGGTGCCCTGAAACTATAAAAAAATAACTAACCAACCAGCGTCACCTGTAACAGTTATATGGTGATCACTGGTGAAAGGGTTAACTAGGGGGCAATCAGGGGGCTTTATGCGGTAGTATATGGGGGTCCCTGGCGCTATAAAAAGCTGCGGCGAACCTAAATACCTACCTGCCTAACTAGCGTCACCTGTGACACTAATACGGCGATCAGAAAAATGATCGCTTATTAGGCTGGGTTCACACTGGAGCGATGCGGAAACGCCACGAATCCGCGGCGGGTTCCCGCATCGCATGCCTCCCGGCGGCAGTTCACACTGCCCTATGCGAACTGCTGGGAGTGTCAGTGAAATGTTACTGACACCCCCAGATCAGTTCGCATATCGCAGTGCGATCTGCAAACTCGGATCGCATGGTGTGAACACCCATGCGATCCGATTCTGCTGCGGGCCAAAAAAAGGGTCCCGTGCGAATTTGCGGCGGGTGCGGCAGGTGTGGCGAATGGCTGAACTCGAATCGCACAGAGATCGGATGTGATTTGCACTGCAGTGCGGTGCGAATCACATTCGTTCTCATAAACCGCTGCAATGTGAACCCAGCCTTAGTGACACTGGCGACGGGGGGTGATCACGGGGTTAAACCTTTATTGGGGGGGTTAGGGGGGTACATTAGAACTAAAGGGGGCTAACCCTAACTGCCCTAACAGTTATTACAGTCACAAATGACACCAATGCAAAAAAAAAAAAAAAAAAATGACATTGGTGTCACTGTGACTGGGGGGCAGGGGTAATTGGGGGGGTGATCGGGGGGTAAAGGGGGGGTGTGAGTGTGCCTGGCATGTTCTACTGTGTGTGTAGAGTGTTGGTGCAACTCACCGATCCGCTCTCCTCCGTGTCGGAACGAAAAATACCGACACGGAGGAGAGAATACATCACTTCCTCTCCTGTGTTTACATTACAGGAGAGGAAGTGATGTCACGGGGGATTTCTATTCGTCGGGAGCGATCGCGAGGGGGTGGCCATGAATGAATGGCTGCCCCCTCGTCCCGGATCGCTCCCGGACGAAAACCGACCGCCGCAGGCACCGGGCGGAGGCCCGATCGGGCCCCCGACCCGCGGGAAGGCAGGGACGTACATGTACGCCAATATGCCTGCCAGTGCCATGCTGTCGACGTACATCGTCGTGCGGCGGTCGGCAACTGGTTAAAGACCTTGTTGGCATCCAGTGACATCAATGACTTTTTGGAGCTTCAATTTGGGATTATAAACACTCTATATAGAGAGCAGTCCAAAAGCAGACCCAGGCCCTCAAAGCTGGCATAATGTAATTAGGTCCCCAACTGCAAGTGAACTAGCTTAAAATAAAGCCATGTTTATGCTAAAGATATATCAATAGGTTTTGGATTCATTCAGGGTGGGTCACCACTGGGGAAGGGACAGAAGGACCTATCTAGGGATGAGCCGTACACCCCCCTGTTCGGTTCGCACCAGAACCTGCGAACAGACCTAAACTTCGTGTGAACGTTAGAACCCTATTAAAGTCTATGGGACTCGAACATTCACAATCTAAAGTGCTAATTTTAAAGGCTAATATGCAAGTCACTGTCCTAAAAAGTGTTTGGGGACCTGGGTCCTGCCCCAGGGGACATGGATCAATGCAAAAAAACTTTTTAAAAATGGCCGTTTTCAAATACAGAAATGATATTGGGTTACGACATGTGGAATATTAAATATCAACTAGCAAACAGCACCTGTGGATTTAGAACCAGAGCAGAAACAGCTGACATGGAAATTCTTATGGTAACTAAGAGACCAAATCTGAGTCAGACAATGCAAATATTCATGGTTTATAAAATAGGTAAAGCAGAACTGTAGGTAAAGTGCAAAAACTAATTTTAACAATATGTGTAGAGTAAGTAAGTGAAAAGATTTTTTATATGTGTAGTAGTACTTGTTAGGGAGCTGCTGGATAGATAGGTCTAGGGATGAGCTTCGAGTTCGAGTCGAACTCATGTTCAACTCGAACATTGCCTGTTCGCCTGTTCAGCGAACAGTGAACAATTTGGGCTGTTCGCTGCAAATTCGAAAAGCCGGAACACCCTATACAAGTCTATGGGAGAAATCTAAAGTGCTTTGGGGACCTGGGTCCTGCCCCAGGGGACATGGATCAATGCAAAAAAAAGTTTTAAAAACTGAAGTTTTTTCAGGAGCAGTGATTTTAATAATGATTAAAGTGAAACAATAAAAGTGTAATATTCCTTTAAATGTTGTACCTGGGGGGTGTCTATAGTATGCCTGTGAAGGGGCGCATGTTTCTGGTGCTTAGAACTGTCCCTGCACAAAGTGTCATTTGTGCAGGAAAAAAAGTCTTTTAAATTGCGGCTATATTGTCGGCTCCCGTAATACAGAGAACACTCAATGAGTGTTCTCTGTATTAGCCGACAATTCATTCATTGATTAAAAAAAAAAAAAAGCGTGAGGTTCCCCTAAATTCAATTACCAGGCCCTTCAGGTCTGGTATGGATATTAAGGGGAACCCCGTGTCAAAAAAAAAAAAAAAAAAAAAAACATTGTGGGGATCCCAGCGCTGACATTTCTTATATTAGGAAGGCGAGGCCACCCGTCACCTGACCCCGCCCCTCTGATGCTGGTGAGGGGAGCCAGGGATTCCCTAATGAGGTATGGGTGACCCCGCCCCCTCTGATGTAACGGAAACCTGCGTTACATCAGAGGGGGATGGGGTCACCCATACGTCACTGGGGAACCCCATAGCTTTCCTCACCAGCGTCAGAGGGGGTGGGGTCAGGTGACGGGTGGCTCCGCCCTCCTAATATAAGAAACATCAGCACTGGGATCCCCGCAGTGTTGCCGCAGTGGAGACAGAAGACGGATGCATGGACAGCGCTGGACTGAGAGATCCCCCATCGCTGGATATGATCATCCATCGCTGGACCCGGGAGATCCGTCTCTGGATAGCAAGAGTGGATTAGCACCGCTGGAATCTTTTTTTTATTTTTTTTATTTTTAATAAAGGAATTTTTCAAAAGTGTGTGTTGTCTTATTTAACAATTTTTACACTTTCTTTGTGAAATGGTAGGGGTACTTTTGTACCCCTTTACCATTTCAAACGGGGGGGATCTGGGGGTCCCCTTGTTAAAGGGGGCTTCCAGAATCTGATAAGCCCCACGCCCACAGACCCCCACAACCACCGCTCAGGGTTGTGGGGATGAAGCCCTTCTCCACATCAACATGGGGACAAGATGCTTTGAGGGGTCACAGACCCCCAAAGCATCCTCCCAATGTTGAGGGCATATGGCCTGGTATGGTTCAGGAGGGGGGGGCGCTCTCTCATCCCCCCTCTTTTCCTGCGGCCTGCCAGTTTGCCTGCTCGGATAAAGGGTCTGGTATGGATATTTAGGGGGACCCCCACGTCAAATTTTTTTTTTAATTTGACACGGGGTTCCCCTTAATATCCATACCAGACCTGAAGGGCCTGGTAATTGAATTTAGGGGAACCCCCACGCTTTTTTGAATGAATGAATTGTCGGCTAATACAGAGAACACTCATTGAGTGATTTTAAAAGACTTTTTTTTCCTGCACAAATGACACTTTGTGCAGGGATGCAGGGACAGTTCTAAGCACCGGAAACATGCGCCCCTTCACAGGCATACTATAGACACCCCCCAGGTACGACATTTAAAGGAATATTACACTTTTATTGTTTCACTTTAATCATTATTAAAATCACTGCTCCTGAAAAAACGTCAGTTTTTAAAACTTTTTTTTGCATTGATCCATGTCCCCTGGGGCAGGACCCAGGTCCCCAAACACTTTTTAGGACAGTAACTTGCATATTAGCCTTTAAAATTAGCACTTTAGATTTCTCCCATAGACTTGTATAGGGTCTTCCGGCTTTTCAAATTTCCCACGAACAGCCCAAATTGTTCACTGTTCGCTGAACAGGCGAACAGGCAATGTTTGAGTCGAACATGAGTTTGACTCGAACTCGAAGCTCATCCCTAGGCCTATCTATCCAGCAGCTCCCTAACAAGTACTACTACACATATAAAAAATCTTTTCACTTACTTACTCTACACATATTGTTAAAATTAGTTTTTGCACTTTGCCTACAGTTCTGCTTTACCTATTTTATAATCCATGAATATTTGCATTGTCTGACTCAGATTTGGTCTCTTAGTTACCATAAGAATTTCCATGTCATCTGTTTCTGCTCTGGTTCTAAATCCACAGGTGCTGTTTGCTAGTTGATATTTAATATTCCACATGTCTTAACCCAATATCATTTCTGTATTTGAAGACTGCTTCCCAGATTAAGCTTGCTGTTTGTATTATCTTTAAAATTTGCTTTATCTTCTGTTTCAGCTCTAGCAAACTGCAACGAACAAAGTGACATTTCTAACAAATGGATTTGTTAGACAGCCAAACTTTTAGCCAGGACACGCCTTGTGGCTTTCTGTGAACCTCATAATACCTATCAGATCTCATTCTCTTCTTTCTTTGCAATTCCATCTTTCACACAGACTATCTGAATTAGAAAAAGAACATTTATACTTGAGCCATGTTTCCCAAAAATGTATTCGGCATTATTTGCTTATTTGCAATGCTACATTTATCAAATGGATTTGTAAGTATTGTTAGAATTTACTTTTTTGATTTTTTTAAGGGTGGTTTATTTTATAACAATATTTTTAATGTGTTGCCCTCAAGGAAAGTGAGAGGCTCATTTGGTGAAAGACACGCCAATCAATTTTTGTTGCCAGTCTTTGGCCCCAGATTTCTTGTAGCTGTTAGGTAGCTGGAGGACTGCAAACAAACTGCCTTGTTTGGCTTGATGCAGCTCTGTTAGAAAACCGATGTAGTGAAATGTTATTTGGCATGAGTCCTGATAAAGCTGTTAGATATATGTTGGCTACTGGATGTTCATTCTTATGTACCATAAGTATAACCCTTTAGCTATAAGGCATGTTATTATTGTTATTTTTATTTTATTATTATTATTATTATTATTATTATTATTATTATTTTTAATACATGCATTTTGGATGTTTGGTCCATTTTAAAAATGATGTTCCCTCACTTTCTTATACCTCAGTGTCAGGATCACTGCACCAGAATTAGCAGATTAACAGCAGAGTGTTAATCTCAGTTTTTGTCAACTTTGTTATTTAGTTAAAAAAAACACAGCAAAAGAAAGGAAACCCCATAGAGATTGTCAGGGGTGTATTCTACCAGAATATAACCAAAACTGAAATAACCATACTGAAATATTAACTGTAAAATAATAAACCCAAGTATAGTGAAAACATGGTTTTAGTTTTGGAAAGAGTAGGGAATATAGGGTTGCCACCCCTAAAACCGAACACATATAAATGACACAGGTTCTGAGACTAATTTAGTGCCGATAAGGCACCAAGTAAGTTTAATTACCACCTTAATCAGCCACATAACCTGTGTAATCAATATGTGTTTGGGTTTAAAGGGATGAAGTGGAAACTCTAAGTGAAAACGGTACTTAAAATTCCTGCCAGTTTGTTTTTTGCTGACTGTGCCATTTGGGAGATTTCCCTTAACTTCCTGTGCCAATTAACGTCCTGTCCCAGAGATGAAAAAGGAATCAGTGAAGTGAATTTTCCTCTTAAACAACTGGCATGTGGGAAATTGACCCCCACATATCTTATTTTGGTGACAGATGTTTCTGTTTCCCATTACTTTATGTCTCCGTAAAAATGGTCACCAAAACAAATTGAGAGGTTGAATTTATCTAGGGGGGGGGGGGGGGTAGATAGCAAAAAAACAAATCCGTCTTTGCTATATTCAAAACTAGATAAACAAAGTTTTGATTATACAAACACATTACATTCTGTTGTTACTGTGTGTTGAATATGAGTTTTTTTAAATCTTTAAAATTTGAATCTTGTAAAAAAACAAGCATTTTCCAGATTTCTGCTCTTCTCCTGAATTATATAATGGAAGCATATAAAAAAATGCAGAATATATAGAATGACTTATGTCAGAGCCTGCCCCCAGGAGCTTACAGTCTACTGTATCGACCACAGTCACATACACATATAATCTCTGGGGGTGATTTGATCAGAAGCTATTTCATCTACTAACTATATGGTTAGAAAGATTCCAGAGTATCTGGATAGAATTACTGTGATCAAAACAAAAATACATTGCTAAAGCTGGATGTTCCTGTGGATAAGTGGGATTGACAATCACTTTGTAATCTCTTTGATCCCCATCACATAAAAGGAGAAAAGGCTCTCCTTTACTGTTAAGTTCAAAAGAAGTAAAGTTCATAAGGCTATCAAGTTTGCATAAAAGAAATGTATAAGTTCTATACTTTGAGGAGTTGGTGGGGGGCTATCTTGGTTAAATTTTGCTCTACAATTTTAGGCTTGTGTTGATGCCATCAGATTGACATCAGTTTGAGAACACTCTTTCTGGAGTTTGAGCACCTTCTGAGATCATTCAGATTTCAATGACATATGCATTTGTCCTGGAGTTGAAATCCTTCTGACCTGCATTTTACCTGCTTCAAGCAAGTTTTACATCCCCTTTGACTTGTATCTGAATGCAAAATATTTTAAAAGCAAACAAAAAACCTGTTGACGCAGACCCTCAAAATGATGTTTGGTTGGCCAACTATAAATACCCTTTGAGGAATTGAAGTTTGTATGCCTTGTGGGCTACATAAAAAGCGTTTGGTTTAGATATTTTGCAACCCCCCCATCCCCAAACGCCAATGTAAAATTTCTAAATAGAAAAAAACAAAAACCTCCTTACCAAAAAAGTAACATTGTTCTTATTTACCAACAATGTGTTTAAGTCATTTTATTTTGGGAATGGGGGCTACAAAATAGCCTGATTGTGTATTGAAAATAAAGTTTTTTGTTCAATCTGAAGGATACCTGTTTGTTGGTAGGGATAAGCCGAACACCCCCCGGTTCATTCGCAGCAGAACATGCGAACATGCAAAAAATTTGTGCAAACACTGTTATAGTCTATGGAACACTAACATGAAAAACTGTGCTAATTTTAAAGGCTTATATGCAAGTTATTGCCATAAAAAGTGTTTGGGGACCTATGCCCTCTGGGTCTGGTATGAATTTTAAGGGGAACCCCACGTCAATTGTTTTTTTTTTTTAAATGGTGTGGGGTACCCCAAAATCCATACTAGGCCCTTCAGGTCTGGTATGGATATTAAGGGGAACCCCGTGCCAAAATGTAAAAAAATGGCATGGGGTCCCCCCAAAATCCATACTAGGTCCTTCAGGTCTCGTATGATTTTAAGGGGAACCCTGCGCCAAACTTTTAACTAAAAATGGTGTAGGGTCCCCCCAAAATCCATACCCTTATTTGAGCATGCAACCTAGCAGGCAGCAGGAAAAGAGGGGGGCGATAGAGCGACACCACTCCTAAACTGTACCAGGCCCCATGCCCTCAACATGGGGAGGGTTCTTTTGGGGTCACTTGAAAACACCTTGACTCCATGTTGATGGGGACAAGGGTCTCTTCCCCACAACCCTTGCCCAGTGGTTGTGGGGGTTTGCAGGCGGGGGGCTTATCGGAATCTGGAAACCCCTTTTAACAAGGGACCCCCAGATCCTGCCCCCCCCCCTATGTGAATGGGTATCAGGTATATTGTATCCCTACACATTCACCAAAAAAAGTGTCAAAAAAGTAAAAATTACAGTTTTGGACAATTCCTTTATTAAAAAAAAAAAATTTAAATGTCCTGCAATGTCCTTTCATCTTCAATCACAGCAACGATGACCCAAAAAAAAAAATTAATAAAACGGAAAAACTCTGCCTCCATGGGATCAAATGGGGGAGCTTTGATCTGCATATGATGTCAGTTAAGGGAATCCTATGTAATGACAAAGTTATTTCTGGATAAATAGGCTCATAGGGAAATGTAAAAATAGCTATCTTCTTTAAGGTTATACAAATGTGAGAGCCAGACTGATTAAACAATCGACATGCTAGTTAAAAAAGAAAACCATGACCTATGGTATTTATTTTTTTCGGAGAAGTTTGTACCGCCAGTAATTCTTCAACCCTGCCTTGATGTAAGCACAATCGGGAGCTGTGGACAAATTACATGCCTTAGCAGAGTAAGAACCAAATACATTGTTCAGATGTCAATTCTAGGAAAGAAAAGTCGTGAGAATGTACAACTAATGGGATTAATTGATTTATTAGATGACAGGACCAAACGTGGTTTATGGCTCAATCTTCTTCTTTTTTTGTGATCAAAGAACAAAATCGAAATTAGTTTGTTTTTGGGCAGGGCAATGTTGTATGCAATTACTGTAAAAGAATTCTAACCACAATTATTACTACCGGTACTTCATTATGAAAGCAGGATCATAGCTAGGTAATATGTTAGACAAACTTTTTTTTTTTTTGCAAAGTGTAGAATATTCTGCAAAAATAAATAAATAAAGCAAAGCTACCAATTGAGTTGCAAAACACAACTGAATTAATTTTCACATCTTGGAAAGGAACACTTTAAAAGGGCATATGTTTAAAGGGTCAAAAAGTCATAGTATGGTGAAAGAAGCAGACTAGTGGGCTGAACCTGTCCCTATCATCCTGTTTGTCATTGTTTGTGGGCGGGGTCACTTTGCCTTGCACTTATGGTTACCTTTCGCATGTTTGCGCTCACCAATGGCTGGGACCAAATGGTGGCTGCGTTTATGTGAAAATCAAACATTATGACGATTCCCAGGCTTAGAGATGAGATGTTCACAGTGTGCGGCAAAACAGTACAGAGCTATTCTGTTCTGTCCCGTGTCACTACACATCTTGATTAATGACAGTTTGCATTTAGGAGGGACACTGCTGAGCCCATGCCCTCGCCACCAGTCCAGCGTACCTCTGCTTCCTCAATCCCAGCAACAGAATAAAGTTCCACTGGGCACCTACTGTGGTTCTCATGCATACTCTAGTAACTCCTTCTCTCCTGTACCATGCAGCCAAGTAAATGTTGTTTCAGAATTGCGAGTTCAGTCCGAGACACCTTTGGTGAACCGACCACTAGGGTAACCAGGACACCAATGCCATTGCTAACAAAGGACCTGTCACCTTCATCAGGTACCATGCTTCGTGAATGGCAGCTTTGTACTTTGCACTAGTTCTGGTTACCCATCGCAACTGCATTCCTCCTACTTGTTTTGCCAAGTTAACCTTTTAGTAGTGGCTTTGCTTCGGAACCACATGTCCTTTACTGACCCTGTTCTTTCACATGCCAGGGACCATCATGCACCCCTTTGAATGACTTCAGACCAGGCTTAGAACAATTTGACAACTATTATTGTAACTCTTCATTGCAGAACATATAACAGACGCAACATAGTCCAGACCCTAAACTAAGTAGTGGAGGTGGCTGCCCAGGCATACCTTTGCAGGTGTTTATTCACAAATGGCGATCTCTGATAGCTGGTAGTGTCCACTGGAACCCCTGCATCTCGTGGGGTCACATACTGGCTCTTGCAACCGCTCTAAAGAATTCATGAACTGGATCTTCCCCTTATTTATAAATCAAACAGGATGGAAGGCCGACCTAAGACCAAAAGCCCAGGAACTGAGGTCCTAAAAGTTAACTCTTTCTCTGCCTGGGAGAGCCAACTATCTTGCTAGGGCAGTACACTGTAGGCAACCTGCCTACATGTTCTACCTGTGAGAGCTACCTATCATAATTTCTGACTTTGTTCATATCCAACCCCTGTGTGTTCAGATTCTCCATAGTAAAAAATAATGCTAGTCTTGAACATTACTGCTGTACGAGAGTAAGGAGTGAGTCCCATAAAAGCAGCACTAGCAATTTGTAAAATGGTCATTAGATAGGTGTCTTGATGAAAATAGATGATGGCACATGGTTCCACCTACTCATTATGTCTGCAGCAGGTAACATTACTGCAATTGTGGTCTAGCGAGGACTTCCTCCAGCCTCTTAACAGAAGTTCCATGCTTCTGTGTGGACCTGGGGTTGGGGGTAATATATGCACTAGCAATACATTAATCACAGTTGCAACACTTTGCAGGCCTAAATCCAAATATGACACAAAGGGGGTTATTTACTAAAAGAAAATCCACTTTGCACTGCAAGTGCACTTGAAAGTGCACTTGGAAGTAAAGTTGATGTAGATCCTAGGGGGATATGCAAGGAAAATAAAAAACAGCATTTTAGCTTGCACGTGATTGGATGATAAAATCAGCAGAGCTTCCACTAATTTCAGATCTACCCCTTAGATTTAGAGTGGCTGCATTTCCAAGTGCACTTGCAATGCACTTTCATGTGCACTTTCAGGGCAAAGTGGTTTTGCCTTTCGTAAATAACCCCCAATGATTGTTATTTAATGATTGTACATTTTAACAGTGGTTGGGAGAAGGGTAGATCACATGGATAGGGTATCTGTGTTGCAAATGTGCATCTTGTAACCTCACCCAATTTATGAGCCTGGTTTTTATATTTTTATATATGTAGCACTAACCCTGAAGGAGCTGCTGGTTTTATTGGGCTTACCGTTACCTTCTTGACTGCTTCTGCGTCTAGGAATTCCTGTGGTAGATGGCCCAAAGAAATGTGGAAACTGAAACTGGATCTTCTTTTGGGTTATTTATTTGAAACGGTAACAGAGTCTCTCAATGAAGGGTAGAGGGTTAGGAGTAAGTTCAGGTACTTTAGAATGCAAAAAATGGAAAGTCTCTGACCTCCTCTCACTAGGCCTAGCAGCCAGTAGGGTGTCAGGTAAAGTCTCTGCCACAGACTTGTGATGTACACTTGAGCGTAGGATGTTTGACAAAGTCTCTGCCACAGACTTGTGCGTTACTGTGGGACGTAGACAAATTTAAAAAGCTATCATACAGTAGCAGTATCTCTCAGCCGATCCGGCAATACCGTATTAGTGTACAGTGCCTTGCAAAAGTATTCTGCCCCCTTGAACTTTTCAACCTTTTGCCACATTTCAGGCTTCAAACATAAAGATATAAAATTTAAATTTTTTTGTGAAGAATCACCAACAAGTGGGACACAATTGTGAAGTGGAACGAAATCTATTGGATTTTTGAAACTTTTTTAACTAATAAAAAAATGAAAAGTGGGGCATGCAAAATTATTCGGCCCCCTTGCATTAATACTTTGTAGAGCCACCTTTTGCTGCGATTACAGCTGCAAGTCGCTTGGGGTATGTCTCTATCAGTTTTTCACATCGAGAGACTGAAATTCTTGCCCATTCCTCCTTGCAAAACAGCTCGAGCTCAGTGAGGTTGGATGGAGAGCGTTTGTGAACAGCAGTTTTCAGTTCTTTCCACAGATTCTCGATTGGATTCAGGTCTGGACTTTGACTTGGCCATTCTAACACCTGGATACGTTTATTTGTGAACCATTCCTTTGTAGATTTTGCTGTATGTTTGGGATCATTGTCTTGTTGGAAGATAAATCTCCGTCCCAGTTTCAGGTCTTTTGCAGACTCCAACAGGTTTTCCTCCAGAATGGTCCTGCATTTGGCTGCATACATCTTCCCCTCAATTTTAACCACCTTCCCTGTCCCTGCTGAAGAAAAGCAGGCCCAAACCATGATGCTGCCACCACCATGTTTGACAGTGGGGATGGTGTGTTGAGGGTGATGAGCTGTGTTGCTTTTACGCCAAACATATAGTTTTGCATTGTGGGCAAAAAGTTAGATTTTGGTTTCATCTGACCAGAGCACCTTTTTCCACATGTTTGGTGTGTCTCCCAGGTGGCTTGTGGTAAACTTTAGACAAGACTTTTTATGGATATCTTTGAGAAATGGCTTTCTTCTTGCCACTCTTCCATAAAGGCCAGATTTGTGCAGTGTACGACTGATTGTTGTCCTATGGACAGACTCTCCCACCTCAGCTGTAGTTCTCTGAAGTTCATCTAGAGTGATCATGGGCCTCTTGGCTGCATCTCTGATCAGTCTTCTCCTTGTCTGAGCTGAAAGTTCAGAGGGACGGCCAGGTCTTGGTAGATTTGCAGCGGTCTGATACTCCTTCCATTTCAAAATGATCGCTTGCACAGTGCTCCTTGGGATGTTTAAAGCTTGGGAAATCTTTTTGTATCCAAATCCGGCTTTAAACTTCTCCACAACAGTATTACGGACCTGCCTGGTGTGTTCCTTGGTCTTCATGATGCTCTCTGCGCTTTCAACAGAACCCTGAGACTATCACAGAGCAGGTGCATTTATACAGAGACTTGATTACACACAGGTGGATTCTATTTATCACCATCAGTCATTTAGGACAACACTGGATCATTCAGAGATCCTCGCTGAATTTCTGGAGTGAGTTTGCTGCACTGAAAGTAAAGGGGCCGAATAATCTTGCACGCACCACTTTTCAGTTTTTTATTTGCTAAAAAAGTTTAAATTATCCAATAGATTTCGTTCCACTTCACAATTGTGTCCCACTTGTTGGTGATTCTTCACAAAAAATTAAAATTTTATATCTTTATGTTTGAAGCCTGAAACATGGAAAAAGGTTGAAAAGTTCAAGGGGGCCGAATACTTTCGCAAGGTACTGTAGATTCAGGTTATGTCCTTCAACTAAGCCTCCAGGCTCCTTCAAAGAAACCAGCCTTGTGCACGGCCTTCTCCTGAAGAGTCCTCCCCTGGGGTTTTTCCAGTTGCTGGGCCTCTCCCTTCAGGTGAGACGGCACTGGACCACCTTTGGATCAATAGGCCCCAAAATCCATTCAGGCCTGTCCCTGCAGTTGCGTTGTCTCAGGCTAGCCAGCTCAGAGACTCGAAATGCATGGTTTTGCACACCAGGCCAGGAGGTCCATGGGGCTGGGTCAGGAGAACCACCTGAACCGAACAGGCAGAAAAAAATCTCCGGAACCCCCGAAGCATGTGATGTCAGTACCTTAAATGCCACCTCCCAGAATGCACAGCAAGAGAACACTCCCACTGGGCTGGTTCCGAAAGAACAGTGGCATTCAATACACCCAGCTAAACGGCTTTCTTACTCTTGCCGGCGGTGACAGAGACAGCTGCAGTCAAGGAGAACCAGTGTAACCCAGCTGGACTGGTATTGAAACCAGAAATTTAGAAAATTAGCCCCAAAACCCAACTGTGGTTTCAGGAAAATTAACTTTGAAAAAAAAAACAAAGTGCCTGTTCATCAGGAGCCAGCGCTACATATATGTAAGATAAAAACACATTTTTTATTAGAATGCATTTCTGCAGTGCTTGTTTAAATTTGACACCTAAATTGTGTTAAGCTGGTAAGGAGGAATTACTTTTGGATAGAGTAAAGAGGGCTAAGACCAGGGATGTCATCCTTTCCTTTTTTTTTCTGCCTGGCTAGTCTCTGACCTGGAAGAAGCATGAAAATAGCATAGCTGGTATGCACCCAGTTGTTTCTCCTTGTTCTTTTTTAACCTTCTCTTTTTTTCAATTGCAGGCTCGATACTTTCAACCCCAAACCAAGGTAATTACAATCCTAAACACCAATAGCGCAGCGCTAGTCCTATATCCAAGTGTCAAAATATGTATGAAATAATCACTATAAATCATATTGCTATACAAAATATCACTGTGGAAATTGAGATTTGTGACAAATCAAATAAAAACTGAAAATAATTATCCAAATAAATGTCCTCCAGTGCACTATTTTAGTGTCTAATAAAACAGTCCATAGGTGTAAATTCTTGTGGTTTCCTTAATACTGATTAATCCATGCAGTATTGCTCCATATATATATTCAATCGTGCCATCACTTTAGTGATCCACCCCCTGTGGTAATATCCTCACCTCAGGGTATGTGACCTCACAATTAAGTTTGCTTAATCCACTCCTGGACTCACTAAACATGGGATCTCCAAGCTCCTGTGCTGATCCTTAAATCAGTGCTCCTCTGTACATATAATGAAAACAAGCTACATAGTGCTTATATCCTTTTAAACTTTATTGAAACATCAAGAGATGTACTCACACTTTTCTGGTGCTTTCAGTGCACCAATCTATAGCAAACAGTCAGTTAAAACATCAGGTGAAGCCGCACAGCCGTAGTCTAACAGCAGCTCCTCATGAGGCTACTGCTGCCTGGACCATCCTCTCCACTACCCTTCACATTTTGACACAGAGATCACGTGTCTTCCTCAGTAGAAGTTCAATCCCCTGAGGAAGACACGTGATCCCTGTGTCAACATACATAGGGGAGGGGAGAGGACGGTGTAGGCAGCGATAGCCTCGTAAGAAGCGAGGAGCTGCTTAGACTACGGCTGTGTGGCTTCACTTGAAGTTTTAACTGACTGTTTGCTGTAGATTGGTGTGCTGCAAGCACCAGAAAAGTGTGAGCACCTCTCTTGATGTTTTAATAAAGTGGTTTTAAAGTGGTTGTAAACCCTTACAAACCACTTTGACCTACAGGTAAGCCTAGATTAAGGCTTACCTGTAGGTCCAAGAAATACCTCCTAAACCTATACGATTTAGGAGATATTTACCTGAAGACAGCCACCGCTGTCTACGGCACATGCGCCGTAGACAGCGGCGCGCAGGCGCACTGGGTAAGCCGCAGATCGCGGGAGTGACGTCATCGCTGCTCCAGCGAATAACAGGGCAGGCGGAGCGAGACCCACGGAGACCCACCAAGAAGATGGACGCTCGGAACTACAGGGGACAGCGATGCATAGTAGTCCATTATGCTTTACCTTTGCAGGGAATCAAAGAGGAAGTAAACCCATTAGGGTTTAGTTCCTCTTTAAAAGGATTTAAGCACTATGTAGCTTGTTTTCATTATATGTACGGAGGAGCACTGATTTAAGAATCAGCCCATGCTCTTTTGTAGAAGCTACATGCTATTGGGCTCCTGCCTGCCCACCAACATGCCAGGAATAGGGATGAGCTTCGTGTTCAAGTCGAAGATACGTTCGACTCGAACATCGGCTGTTCGCCCGTTCGGTGAAGTCCGAAAGTTTTGGTCCGTTCGCGCCAAATTCGTGTGGCGCTCACGGCCTACAATGCACTGCGATGGCGCAGTGCATTGCTGGCTCATGATTGGCCAAGCATGCACTGTGACCCCGCATGCTTGGCCAATCGCAGCGCCAGCAGCGAGGAGAGCCATGATTGGCCACAGGCAGGATGCCTATGGCCAACCATAGCTCAGGCTGTGTAGTGCACGCCCCACACTATATAAGGCCGCCAGCGCGGCGGCCTTGTGTAGTGTGTTGGCGTCTGAAGCAGTGGGTGTTCTGTGTACCTTCAACACAGTACACACCGATCATTTTCGGGCGATTTTCGATCTTGCTGTTGTGTAGTGGTTGTTGTCTGCGTGCCCTGACCGCAGTATACACCGCTATATTCACCTCACCTATATAGCTAGTGATCTATCTTTTATAATAGAGCTTACAGTCAGTAGTGTTAGGAGCTTGTGCGTGCTGTCTGCGTGCTCTGTACCCAGTACATACCGCTATATCCACCTACATAGCTCTTCTCTATTTGAGCCCCCTTGCCATCTGCAGGAGTTATTGGAAGTTGTGTGTGCCTCCAGCACAGCACAGTATACATCTGTATATACCCCTTTATCTTTGGTGTTCTATAATAAAGGCATCTGCAGGAGTTAGTGGGTGTTGTGTGCCTCTAGCACAATATACACTACCCAACTGCTTTTTTACCCAACTCCCTTCAGGCCATTACCATGTCTGGAAGGCCAGCAAGGAGAGGCAGACAGGTGCGAGCCGATAAAAGAGGGCAAGCAGGCTTTGTGTCTAGAGACAACAGTGCTGGTCATGGACGCGGTGCATTGTCATCAGCACGTGGCCATGGGACACGCTTGTCCTTTTCAGCAGCTGCACATGTTGAGCCGCAACATGCCAACGACTTGGTAGAGTGGATGACCAAGCCCTCTTCATCCTCCTCATCCTCTCTCACCCAGTCTCAGGGTACTAGCAAAGCAGCTGCCAACGCATCGTCTTCCCTCCTCTCAATGTCATCATCAGTGACTCCTTCCCTAGACCCACCACGTCCTCCTGAGGAGTCTCCTGAACTCTTTGAGCACAGTGTTGGGTACATGCTCCAGGAGGATGCCCAGTGTTTTGTAGCCTCTGATGATGACACTCAGCTAGAGGAAGGCAGTAGCGTGAATGCAGAGAGAGGGGATGCTCAAGAAGGACAGCAATCTGGCAGTCATGTTCCACAAGCTGCAGCATACTGCCAGGTTTGCTACAGCGATGAAGAGGGAGGGGATGATGAGGGCACTGACTCCACGTGGGTGCCTGGTAGGAGAGAGGAGGAGGAGGAGGAGGAGGCACATGTCCAACGAGGCAGGATGCCCTCCAGGGGCCAGCTTAGGGGCAGCACACCGACTGAATCACACCGCAGGGCTCCGCCTGTGCAGGGCGCTGCCTCTGCACGCTATTCTAAAAGTTCTTTGGCGTGAGCCTTTTTTGAGACGAGTGCATCAGATCACACCGCTGCTATTTGCAACATATGTCTCAAGCGTATCTCGCGTGGCCAAAACATCAGCCGCTTGGGCACCACATGCTTGACCAGACATATGTTGACCTGCCATGCAGCTCATTGGCAAGCGTACCTCAAAGACCCACACCAAAGAACAAAGCGGACCTCTCCTTGCTCCTCATCAGCTGGCATCTCCAACCCCACTAGACCTTCAGTTCTCTCTGAAACCTGCTCTGAGAGGAATGAAGGTGTAGAATTAGGTGTGTCACAGCCAAGTGTTTCCGGGCACTCTGCTAGCAGTACACCCACGTCCGATTATAGCAGGCAAATGTCCCTGCCCCAGCTGCTGGACCGGCGAAAGAAGTTCACTCCCAGCCATCCACATGCCCAGCGGTTGAATGCTAGCTTGGCTAAATTGCTAGCACTTCAACTGCTGCCTTTTCAGTTGGTAGACTCGGCCCCCTTCCGTGAGTTTGTACAATGTGCGATTCCTCAGTGGCAGGTCCCCAAACGCCACTTTTTCTCATGGAAGGCGATTCCGGCTCTCTACCGGCATGTGGAAGGCAATGTCCTTGCCTCGCTGGACAGGGCGGTCAGCGGTAAGGTGCATATTACCGCTGACTCATGGTCCAGCAGGCATGGACAGGGATGTTACCTGTCTTTCACGGCCCATTGGGTCACTCTTCTGGCAGCTGGGAAGGATGGAGGACAAGGTGCAGTAGTGTTGGAGGTTGTTCCGCCACCACGCCTCCAAAATGCTACTATTGGTTGTGACACACCTCTCTCCTCCACCCCCTCCTCTTCTTCTTCCTCCATGGCCTCTTCCAGTGCTCTGTCCTCAGAACCAGCGGTGCTTCGTAGGCGTTCCAGGGGCTACGCAAGTACGCAGGCAAAACGATGCCATGCCGTGCTTGCGCTGGTTTGTTTGGGGGACAGGAGCCACACTGGGGCTGATGTTTTGTCAACTCTGCAGGGGCAGGCCGAGAGGTGGTTGACACCACGCCAGCTTAAGCCAGGGATGGTGGTTTGCGACAATGGCACCAACCTCCTCTCCGCCCTCCGACAGGGACAACTGACCCATGTGCCCTGTGTAGCTCACGTCCTTAACCTGGTGGTGCAGCGGTTCTTGGGCAGGTACCCCGGCTTACAGGATGTCCTGAAGCAGGCCAGGAAAGTCTGTGTGCATTTCCGCCGATCATTTAATGCCTGTGCTCGGCTGGCTGAGCTCCAAAAGGAGTTGAACCTGCCCAAGAACCGCCTTATATGTGACATGCCCACCAGGTGGAACTCAACGTTGGCTATGCTGCAGCGGCTGCACACGCAGCAGAGGGCCATCAATGAGTACCTGTGTGACTACGGCACCAGGACAGGGTCAGGGGAGCTCGGTTTTTTCTCACCACGCCAGTGGGGCATGATCAGGGATGCATGCACTGTCCTGTCACCGTTTGAGGAGGCCACAAGGATGGTGAGCAGTGACAGTGCATGCATCAGTGACACTGTACCTCTTGTCCACCTCTTGGAGCATACGCTACATGGAATAATGGACAGGGCACTTGAGGCAGAACAGAGGCAGGAAGAGGAGGACTTCCTTGCCTCTCAAGGCCCCCTTTATCCAGACAGTGTTCCTGCTGTGCCACCCATCACACAGGAAGAGGATGAGGAGGAGGAAGAGGAGGAGGAGGAGGATGATTGTGTCAGCATGGAGGGGGAGGCTGGCACTCAGCATCAGCAGCAGCAGCAGCAGCAGCAGTCTTGTAGGGATGATTTACAGTCCCAAGAAACACGTGGACTTGTACATGGCTGGGAGGAGGTAGCTGCGGATCATGTTGTCCTTAGTGACCCAGAGGACTCCGGACCGAATGCCTCAGCTAACCTACGCTGCATGGCCTCCCTGATTCTGCAATGCCTGCGGAAGGATCCTCGTATTCTTCGGATCAAGGAGAGGGACCATTACTGGCTGGCCACTCTCCTTGATCCACGGTACAAGGGTAAGGTTGCCGACCTTATCTTGCCATCGCAGAGGGAGCAGAGGATGAGACATCTCTGGGAGGCCTTGCAGAAAGGTCTGTGCAACGCGTTCCCAGAGACTGGGAGGTTACAAACTCCTGGTTCTGGACAACGTGTTGCTGAGGCATCGGTCAGAAGGAGCGGTGGAGAAGGTGGCCGTCTGACTGATGCTTTCAGACAATTTTTTAGTCCGCAGCCCCAAGGTATGATCGGTTCCAGCAACCATCGCCAGCGTCTGATTTACATGGTGCAGGAATACCTAGGGGCAAGGTCAGACTTGGACACCTTTCCCACCGAAAATCCTCTGGCTTACTGGGTCTTGAGGATGGATCACTGGCCAGAGCTTGCACAGTATGCAATTGAGCTACTGGCCTGTCCTGCCTCCAGCGTTCTTTCGGAACGCACCTTCAGTGCTGCTGGTGGCTTTGTTACCGATCACAGGGTGCGGCTGTCTACCGAATCAGTTGATCGACTGACCTTCATCAAGATGAATCAGTCTTGGATCACCCACAGCTACCAAGCACCTGAAGCTGATGTAACCAAATAATTCTTTTTGAAATATCACATCCCTTCAAGACTGCCTATGCTGATGCTGAGTGACTGTCCTGTTATGTTGATTGTCTATCCTCTTCCTCCTCCGATGATATGTTGGAAGAACATTTCTGGTTCTGGGTGATGCCATCAGCCCAATTTTTCTGCCCCGTTTAACAGGGGCATTTAAGTACAATTTTTGATGCAATGCTTTGCAGCAGGGCTAATTCCTGCAATAAAACTAGAGTATATGGGAGAGGTTGCAGCGTCGTGGCACCAGCACCAGTGCCTAAAGCCCAATTTTTCTGCCCCTGTTTAACAGGGGCGTTTAATTACAATTTTTGATGCAATGCTTTGCAGCAGGGCTAATTCCTGCAATAAAACTAGAGTATATGGGAGAGGTTGCAGTGTCGTGGCACCAGCACCAGTGCCTAAGGCCCAATTTTTCTGCCCCTGTTTAACATGGACACGTAATTACAATTCTTGATATAATATTTCACAGGAGGGCCCATTCCTGTGCCCACCCAGAGTAACTGTGAGGACTTATAGTCTTGTGGCACCAGCACCACAACCTCCAAAGGTCAATTTTTCTACCACTGTTCAACAATGGCATGTAATTACAATTCTTGATATAATCGTTCACAGCAGGGCGCTCCAGCGCCCACCAAGAGTCACTTTGAGGGCTTACAATGTTGTGGCAAAACCAACACCTTGTTCCGCCATTTCTGCAGAGCATATAGGGCAGGCCCCTACTTTCAAACATCCAACTTACAAACATCTCCTACTTGCAAACGGAAGGAGACAACAGCAAGTGAGATGAAAAAAGATGGACGACAAAACAAATTATACGGGGGTGATAACCCTTCCCTATGTTTTCCAAAAAGCTTAAAAAAATTTTTTTTGACTGGAGCTACACTTTCAAAATGTACCAGTTGAAAATTACAAACAGATTCAACTTAACACAACAAACCTACACATTCCCTGTCTTGTTTGCACCGCCTGTATACTGCTGTTCTGAGTATATAGAGCCTGGGGGCCACACGCATTTCCTTTTTTTAATATGGGTACGGGGTTCCCCTTAATATGTGTACAAGACCCAAATGGGCTGGTAATGGGCAGGGAGGGCTACCCATGCCATTTTTCTCAATGATTTTCAACCATATTGCAGGAACCAGATATAACATTAAAACCGCAAGCAGCTTTAAATGACGTTATTTCCGTTAAATGTCATTTTGTGCAGGGACTGTTCTAAACACGGGAAACACATGGCACTTCACAGGCATACTACAGACACCCCCAGGCACCATATTTAAAGGAATATTTCACTTTTTTTTTCCACTTTAATCGTCATTAAAATCAGTGCTCCCACCAAAACGGACGTTTTTAAAACTTTTTTTTGCATTGACCCATGTCCCCTGGGGCAGGAGCCAGGCCCCCAAACCCTTTTTAAAACAGTATCTTGCATATTAGCCATTAAAATTAGCACTTTTAATTTCGAACGTTCGAGTCCCATAGACTTCAATGGGGTTCTAACGTTCATACGAATTTGGGGTCCGTTCGAAAGTTCTGGTGCGAACCGAACCGGGGGGGTGTTCGGCTCATCCCTAGCCAGGAATAACAGTGGAGAAACATACACTTGATTACAGATCACAAGCCCAGTTATTTCTGCTTCATCAACTGCATTCTCTCTGAGCAGTAGAGGGCAGAAATAGAGAAACATACACTATATTACCATAAGTATTGGAATGCCTGCCTTTATATGCACATTAACTTTAATGGCATCCCAGTCTTAGTCCGTAGATTTCAATATTGAGTTGGCCAACGTTTAGCAGCTATAACAGCTTCAACTCTTCTGAGAAGGCTGTCCACAAGGTTTAGGAGTGTTTCCATGGGAATGTTTGACCATTCCTCCAGAAGCGCATTTGGAGGTCAGGCACTAATGAGGTCTGGTTCGCAGTCTCCGCTTTAATTCATCCCACAGGTGTTCTATAGGGTTTAGGTTCGGACTCTGTGCAGGCCAGTCAAGTTCCTCCACCCCAAACTCACTCATATCTTTATGGCGCTTGCTTTGTGCGCTGATGCCTTCATAGAACTAAGGGGCCAAGCCCAAACCTTGAAAAACAAACCCCACACCACAATACCCCCTCCACCAAATGATTTGGACCAGTACACAAACAAGGTCCATAAAGACATGGATAAGCCAGTTTGGTGTGGAAAAACTTGACTGGCCTGCACAGAGGCCTGATCTCAACCCGATAGAACATCTTTGGGATGAATTAGAGCAGAGGCTGCAAGCCATGCCTTCTCGTCCACATCAGTGTTTGATCTCATAAATGCGTTTCTAAAAGAATGGTCATACATTCCCATAGACATAATCATAAACCTTGTGGACAGCCTTTCCAGAAGAATTTAGCTGTTAAAGCTGCAAAGGGTGGGCCAACTCAATATTGAAACCTACGAACTAAGAGTAAAGTTCATGTGCATGTAAAGGCAGGCATCCCAATAGTGTATAATTCCTGGGTGTGTCCATGAGTCCAAAGGTTTGTGGGAATGCAGGGTATTGTGGGAACCCAAGCGATTGTGGAAAAAGAAGTTAAAGCATCTTATGGTTACTAAAGGGGCCTTCTGCCATGCAACCAATATCCAAAAACAACAAGACACTTCAGGTCAACAAGAGGGTGATGCCTAGAGAAAGCAAATTTCAATATGCCAATCCCAGCATCCCAAAATGCTTTCAGCTCCAACAGCTAGTTAGTTGGTTCTTCTGGACTGGATGATGGTGAATATCTCTGGGCCACAGAAAAGTGGGTTTAATACTTTCCTTTGTGAATGTGTTTTATCTTTAACCTACTGTATTAAAGTTATTACTGGGCTATCTGGTGTGCTTTTTGCCTTGTTGTTTTCTTTACAAGCACATGTTTACAGACTAGAATTAAAATGAAATGTGAATTGCATATTCCCCAATACTGTAATCTGACAAGGTCACACTTCTATTTTGCAGCCATATTACCATTACCATGGATACTCTAGCAGCAGCGAAGAGGTAATAAGAAAACTACAATGGATAAGCAAAACACTGTTAGAAAATTGACAAGGACACTCAAGAATAATAAAACTCCAAAACGTTTGCATTATTCTCCTGATCCAATTGACTCATTGATAAAAAAAAAAAAAAAAAAAAGGACAACGATAACATAATACAATTTGAGCTTGTGTAATGCATGTATCTCATCCAGGACAGCATGCAAGCCATTGGTCTAAGTACACAAAGAGGTTGGTACCAGTTAGTTTATAAGGCAAGAAGCAAGGTCACAGTGAGAAGGCAGGCCAAGATGAATAATGGAGAATCAAAAGTCCAAAGTAGGTCACAAGGCAAGTTAGGTTATAAAAGGAAGGCAGTAAAGCAGGTCTTGTTTCAGGTCGCTGGTGAATTGCCATCCAGTATCTCTTAGTACCAGGCCTGAGCCTTAAATAGGACTTTTGGCAACAAGGACATGATGGGTGTACTTGACCCTATATGCAGAAGTGCATGCCAAACACTTGTAACCTCCTGCACCAGCTCCAACATTGGCTAACGGGAACATCCTGGAATCAGCCAAAATTACTTTTAGCTTTGTTTAGAGTTAAAAGGCTTAGATCTCCTCTCAGGTTATTTTGTTGTCTGTCTCTCCATTGGTGAGATTTAACCTCCGTTCTTGTCCTAGTGATGGGTTATCTCTAGGACAGGAATTGAAGAGATATCTCTCTGACGAGGACAGACAGCAACATAAGTACATTTATTTAGCAGAGTGAGAAGGCATCTGTCAGGTCTTTATTGCGCACTGTGCTTTTCTATCCCAATGACAAATAGGACGCTCTGATTTCTTGTCCTGATGTTACCTGTAGAGGAAGTGAGGAGATGACAAAGAAGCAATAAAAACCTGATGCAGAGCCGGCACTGTGAAAAACTGTAAAAAAAAAAAAAGTTGAGCTTCGGGTTATACGTTTTTGACTCTCTCTCTCTTTTGACTCCCTCTATAACCTTGCAGAGAATAATATCATATTTTTGTTAGTTCCAAAGCTTCTTCTACACATGTGATTCTAAGGTTACCCATACCACACTGTCACCCAGTTTGGCTAATTTGTGAACAAACTGCAACCTCTGTAGACACACTGGCTATGGGAAATTGCCCAATTTCTCTAAGATTTGAGAGACACTAGCTGTGTCTGCTTATTGCACATGTGTCAAACAAAAGGCTCATGGGCCAAATCCAGCCCACCAGGCTATTTTATGTGGCCCTCGCACCTTGGGCTTTTTTTTCAGCGAGAACATGCCAGAACACCTTACCACCACCTCCAGCTCTTGCCCTCTGCTCCCCACCCACCACTGCCCCTTATAAACACAGAAGTCTTCTGTGATTAGAAGGACAGTTTTCCTTTCAATGGTTTGTGGTTCTCACAGATCCCTGCCTGCACGCACTCATGGAAGTGCACGACAGAGACAAATGCCAACTAATGATCTCCCTGCAGCTGAGAGAGAGAGAGATGGACCCGCCTACACTACCAGGAGGTACTAGAGCCGGACCAGGTAGGTGGGCAAGGAAGTTTTTTGGGGGGGGAGTAGAAACAAGGGCTGTGGAGGGAGATGTGTGCAAAGGTTGCGGATAAGGGGTGAGTGGCACAGAGGTCAGAGCCAAGGAGGAGGGGTGAAAGTGAGATGTGGACGGCCTGTGAAAAAAGCTGAACCCTGTTCTCTGTGCATAGCAAACCCCTAAAACCTACCCTCTGTATGTAGTGCATTCCTCAACCCTGTACTCTGTACACAGTGCACCACTGAACTCTGTGTCTGTATGTAGCGCATGCTTAAACCCTGCACATAGCACGCTCCTAACCGGTGCACTCTGTACGTAGCGCACCCTTAAACTCTGCACTCTGTACATAGCGTGCTCCTGAACTCTGCACTCTGTATGTAATACACTCCTGAATTCCCTTCTTTGAACTCTACGCTCTATACATAGCGCACTCCTGAACTCTGCATTCTTAGTTTAAAGATACAAAACCAGAGGGTAACCCTAATGCTGACGCAGCTCATGATGAAATTGTGTTTATGCCCTTGTACACACGGTAGGAAATTCTGACCGAAAATGTCCGATCGGACCGTGTTGTCGGATAATCCGACCATGTGTGGGCTCCATCAGACTTTTGCCGTCGGAATTTCCGACCAACAAAATTTGAGAGCTGGATACAAAATTTTACGACAACGTGGTCCTATCGGACTTTGTCCGTTCGTTTGTAGAGCATTCTGATCGGACAAAGTGCCACGCATGCTCAGATCAAATTACGAGACCAAAGCTATTGGCTACTAGCCGCAACATAGTCCCGTCGCAACAAGCAAACGTCATCACGTTCTGAACGATCTGATTTTCCGACAACTTTGTCCTACCGTGTGTATGCAACAGCAGTTTTGGACAAAATCCACCAGAAAAAAATCAGACGGATTTTGTTGTTGGAATGTCGACCGTGTGTACAAGGGCTAACACCCCTGGCTTAGGATGTATAAATTTATTTTATGCAAAATCAATTGGACATATCTTTGGAAAGATCTTTCAAAAGGAAAAATAAGTAAACCTAACAAAATATAAAACTTCTAGCATTGTGAATGTCACCCTGTTTCAAGCTGCTAATGCCATCTTTTATCCTATTTGCAACATATGGGTCCGACAACAGTGACACTCCAGTAGTGAAGAGGTAATACGCTAACAGCAATACTTAAACTGTATAAGAAAACTGTTGTTAAGTTTGCCTAGATGGTTTTGGAGTGTTTAATATTCTTGAATAATTGTACTTTGAAAATGTAGATTATTCACACAATACAAATGCAAGGGTATTGCATGCCTCTCCTATCTAGTCTCACATACAGCTTCCTGGTGGCCAGTGCTGCCTTCATGATCCTTTTTGTTCCTTAAACAGTAAGAGGTTCTGCTAATAGCTTAGAAAATACGGCAGTTATGGAAGGGAGATAGAGTGACCAGCGCAAGGATTTTTTCAACGTAATCTTTAAAACTGCCAATACAGGTCCAATCTCTATGCTCTTGAAGAAGACACTGAAGGATGGAAAGCAGGCCCTCGGATTGTCAAAAGTGTAGCATGTGCATAGTACCTGACCTAAAAAAAACACTTAGGAACTCACTAAGTGTAGATCTATGAGGCTTTTACCGGCAAGCAAGAGTCAATAGATATTTTGGCAAGCAGCTGGTGGTGATAAATGGGGAGTACTCAGAATAGTCAGGGGTGGGTAGTGGGGTCCCACAGAGTTCTGTGCGGGGACCAATCCTATTTAATTTGTTCACTAAAGACTTGGAGGATGGGGTAAACAGTTCAATCTCTGTATTTGCAGACGATACTAAGTTAAGCAGGGCGGGCAACTACATAGCAAATGAGGTTTAATGAGGTTTAATGTAAACAATTTAAAATAGTGCATTTTGTGGCAAAAATATGAATTCAATCTATACACTAGGGGAGAAACTCTGGGGGAATCTAGGATGGAAAAGAAGCTGGGGGGTCCTAGTAGATGATAGCAGCAGCTTGGCATTGCATGCCATTGTTGAGCCTAACAAAGCAAACAGAATATTGGCATGCACTAAAAAAGGGATTAACTCCAGGGATAAAGCGATAATTCTCACACTCTATAAGACTCTGGTCTGGCCGCACCTGGAGTATGCTGTCCCGTTCTGGACACCAGTCCTCAGGAAGGATGTACTAGAAATGGAGCGAGTACAGAGAAGAGCAACAAAGCTAATAAATGGTCTGGAGGATATTAGTTTTGAGGAAAGGTTGCGAGCACTGAACTTATTCTCTCTGGAGAAGAGACGCTTGAGGGGGGATATGATTTAAATTTACAAATACTGGTGACCCCACAATAGGGATAAAACTTTTTTGCGGAAGGGAGTTTAAAAAGAAACATGGCCACTCATTAAAATTAGAAGAAAAGAAAGAGGTTTAACCTTAAACTAGGTAATGGGTTCTTTACCCTAAAAGTGGCAAGGATATGTAATTCCCTTTCACAGTCGGTGGACTCAGCGGGGAGCATCGATAGTTTCAAAAAACTATTAAATAATCACCTGAATGACCACAACATACAGCAATATACAAGGTAATACTGACATATAATCTAATTATATAATGTCCATAATCACTGCCACATCAGTTATATGATAACATTGTACTGCACTGGTAACAGTATGTAAAAAATAAATGTGAAAAAAACAAAAATTTTTTAACTTAATTTTCCCAAAAAATTACAACAAAAACTCACCATGCCTCTTACTAAATACCTCAGACTGTCTACTTTCAAAAAAAGGGTAATTTGGGGGTATTTGTACTGTTTTGGCATTGTCAGGCTTCAAAAAATGAGCTAGGTCATCAGTACGTCAGGACTAGAGTTGAGCGGATACCTGGATGTTCGGGTTTGATGGGTTCGGCCGAACTTCGAAAAAAAGTTCAAGTTCGGGACCCTGAACCCGAACCCCATTGAAGTCAATGGGGACCTGAACTTTTGAGGACTAAAGCCCCGTACACACGAGCGGACTTTTCAACATCCAAAGTCCGTCAGACCGAGTCCGTCAGACTATCCGATCGTGTGTGGGCTGCAACGGACTTTAGCTCCGCAAAAGTCTGACGGACTTTAGAAATGAAGCATGCTTCATATTTTCCCGACGGAACTCCGCCGGACCCGGTCCCCTTCGAAAAATCCGCTCGTGTGTATGCTACTCCGACGGACTAAAACCGACGCTAGGGCAGCTATTGGCTACTGGCTATGAACTTCCTTATTCGAGTCGGGTCGTACGTCATCACGTTCGAATCCGTCGGAGTTTAGTGTGATCGTGTGTGGCCAAGTCCGTTCGGCCGAAAAGTCTGTCAGAACTCCGGCGGAACTCCGGCGGAACTCCGGCGGAACTCCTTTGGAAGTCTGTCGGACATAAGTCCTCTCGTGTGTACGGGGCTTAAAATGGCTCTAAAAAAGTAACGGAAAGGGCTAGAGGGCTGCAAATGGCAACAAAATGTTGTTAAGAGCATGGCAAGTGCTCTGCAAACAAATGTGGATAGGGAAATAACTTAAAATAACATAAAATAAATAATAAAAAAAAATTATATGCTGGAGGCCCCCTTCCCAGAAGAAGAGGTACAGGAAGTGATTAAGAACCTCAGAAACTCAATGGCACAATGCCGCACAGTCAATTGTTCGGGTCCGGGACCCAAAAATCCAAAAGTCCAGGAATGCCCCAGAATACGCTTATTTAATGGATAAGCTAGTGGGAAAATAAAATAACTTTGAAATGTCAAAAATGTAAAATTATAATCTTGACCTAGGAGGACGAGGTCCATATGGAATAGGAGGTTGAGGTGGCGGTGGGTGTGGCGGTATAGGTGGAATCGCCGGTGGAGGAGGACGAGGTAGCCAACACTGGTTCAAAAATACAACAATGGCTGGGTAAGGTCGGTGATGTGTTGAATTCTGTCCCCCGTCGGATAGTGTCCGCCCTGTACTGCGCTTGGTCAGTATGTAGGACAAGGGGATTTCAAAAATCTCCGAAGATGAACGGCGCTGCGCGGTGAGTCCAGGTTCAAGCCACACCATCCGAGGTTCAAGCCGAGCGAAGCGAGGCTGTGCCCAAAGCGTGGCGAGCGAAGCGAGCCCGTGAGTGGCCCTGTTACTATGTGATACCGTATGTCCACTTGGATGGTGGGGCTTGAACTTGCACTCACTGCGCAGGTGCCGTTTATCTTCCGAGATTTTCAGAATCTCCTTGTTCTCGAGCCGGACACTATCTGATGGCCAGACAGTTTTTGTCAGAACACCGGTATACATGTCTATTCTGCACATGGTACAGACAAGTCCTGTGGGATCCATGCCTGGTTCATTTGAATGAACGTGAGCTTGTCCAAATTGGCTCTGGACAGGCAGCTGTGCTTGTCTGTGATAACGCCCCCTGCCGTGCTAAATACACATTCAGATAATACACTGGGGCTACACAGGGCAAGCTCAGGCCCTGCTAACAGAGCCATCAAAAGGCAGAAGAGACTGCTGCATGATTTGGGCTCAGACTGCTTGGCTGATTTGCAAAGGGGTGATGTGAAAGACTGATGGACATCGGCTGCAGGTGCCAACTCTGATCTTTCATCAGGAGACTGGGTGGGAGACAATGTCAAGGAACCGGAGGCACTGTCAGCAACCCAATCCTCTATCGCCTGTACTTGTCCTCGCCTCAACATTCGTACAGCCGCATTAGGCCTGACCAAATACCGCTGCAGGCTCTGGCGCCTACTCGCATCTGCAGAAGGTGTTTCATTTGTGCGTGTAGCTGGCACAGATCGACCATGTCCTCTCCCTGCAACAGGAGCTCCACCAGCAGCACCATGACCGGAGCCATGTCCCTTCTTTGACGTTCTCCTTATATTTTCCAAATTTGGCCTAAATGGGTGTTTTTGCAATAGCAGAATACACCCAAAGTATGTAAACGGTGTATCTCAGAGCTACAGAAGTGACGAAAATGCTATTAAAAAAAACATTTTGCCCTACATTTATTTTTTTTGAATAGCACAATAGAAGAAAAATATATAAATTGTGTAACACACACCTCCACATATGCAGAAAACACAGAAAATTTGGGGTTTTTTTTGCACTAAACGGGTGTTTTTGCAATAGCAGAATACACCCAGAGTATGTAAACTGTGTATCTCAGAGCTACAGAAATGCTGAAAATGCTATTCAAAAAAAAATCTTTTTGCCCTAAAATTTTTTTTGAATAGCACAATAGAAGAAGAAAAAAAAAAAAATATATATATATATATATATATATATATACCATAATATAGAAAAAAAAATCTTGTGCTTAGACCTTGAATATCTCCTAATGGTAAAGTGCAAACAGAATTTATGTGCAAATGAACAATGTGCAAATAAACAGTGATATGGACCTTGATTGTCCTCTATACAAAATTATGAGCAATACTAAACAAATATTAAAACATAAATTAATAGTCCATTTAAGTAAAGGTGCTCGATGTGCAATGTCATTTTGTTCATAGTTTTGTAAAGAACACATTCAAGGTCCATATCACTGTTTATTTGCACGTTGTTCATTTGCACTTTACCATTAGGAGATATTCCAGGTCTATAGAGATTGCTTATTTTGTACATAGTTCATTTGCACAGTGTTTTTTTTTTTTTTTTGCTTTTAAAGTATCTCACAAAATATCTTTTTATGTGACAACACTGAAGAAATGACTTTGCTACAATGTTGTGAGTGTGTACATTTGCTGTCCCCTCAAATGCTTAAGGTGATTTGTTAGTGCAAATAAAAAAAGTATCATGGACAGTACTCAGATGTTTCTGTTGAAAGTGCACTAATATGGCTACAATCACCTCAAGCATGATGGAAGATACTGCATATAGTCATATGAAGAAGTAGTTAAAGAGGAGGTCCACCTAAAAAAAAAAAAATATTAAAAGCCAGCAGCTACAATTACTGCAGCTGCTGACTTTTAATAAATGGACACTTACCTGTCCCAGGGTTCAGCGATGTCGGCAGCCGGAGCCGATCCTGATCCACTCAGATTCAATTATCCCTTCAAGCAATATGTCAAAACAAAAACAAATGAGTATTATAGAATAATAAAATAAATTAAACTGAATGTGCATTTTTATATTTTATGCATTAATTTACTTAATAGCTAATATATTTTATTTATTCAGGCTGTGGAGACTTGGAAAAAAGAAGCCCAAGATGAAATTGTACGCTGCCACAATGACCTGAGGAGAAAAGTATATCCGCCAGCCAGTGACATGCGCAAAATGGTAGGAAAATTCACCACAATGCCTAATATTTATTCCACAGGCAGCTTAAAGGGGTTGTGAAATAAAAAGGTTATGGCGCTAAACCCTATTAGTGATGAGGTGAGTTAACTTATCAAATCCTTATATAGAAAGAGAAAGAAAAAGAAAAAAGCTATTGGTGATACCGTGAAAAAAAAAAAAAAAAAAAAAATATCCTAAAGCAATTTTATCCAAAACAAATTATGTGTGATTAATGTGGAGTCAGCATTCATGTTCCATTATAATAAAAACAAAAAATGAGTATTAAATTATCATATGCGTATCAGCCTACTAAAAACATGTAAACCTTCATTAAATGTGCAAATTAGTGGAAATAATGTTAATATTCAACAGTATGTTAGTGTAAAACAGATTGTGCAAACATGTGCAAAAAAAATGTGCAAAAAAGCAACTAAAGGTCAGGACAACCAAGGATCAGAAATAATTTAACCATAAAATCGCATGAAGTTGCTAAATGTGCGAATAGACAATATTTTCAACCAATAATCGCATGAAGACGCATTTGTGTCCAATATAAGTCCAAAATTAATATTTGGCTTGATAGTGCTGCCTCTTCAGACTATTGTTGTAATTGTTACAAAAAGTCAATGGGGGGTATTTGATTTACTCGTGCAAATAGTGCGGGCTTTCAATTAGAGAACTTCATCCCCGGTGCGCCACTCTGTGCTATAGTATGTGAATGCTCTCACCAGAGTTAATGCCCCTGTGGGGCTGGATGGACCTTCACAATGTAAGCCACTGTGTCGCTCTCTGGCTGCTGCTGGTGCACTGGGTGAAGCTTCGTTGTTCCGTCCGTATGGTATCCAACGTTAATTATATAAGGGAAGACATATCCATAGTGTAATACGTTCTTAACCAAATCGTTCGTTTATTAATATTAAAATCTACTCACATTTTACATTAAAAGCATGTGCATATAGGAAAAAACTCCGCCGTTCGTCTCAAACGAGTGCACACAACGTGGCCACTCGTTGTGTGCACTCGTTTGAGACGAACGGCGGAGTTTTTTCCTATATGCACATGCTTTTAATGTAAAATGTGAGTAGATTTTAATATTAATAAACGAACGATTTGGTTAAGAACGTATTACACTATGGATATGTCTTCCCTTATATAATTAACGTTGGATACCATACGGACGGAACAACGAAGCTTCACCCAGTGCACCAGCAGCAGCCAGAGAGCGACACAGTGGCTTACATTGTGAAGGTCCATCCAGCCCCACAGGGGCATTAACTCTGGTGAGAGCATTCACATACTATAGCACAGAGTGGCGCACCGGGGATGAAGTTCTCTAATTGAAAGCCCGCACTATTTGCACGAGTAAATCAAATACCCCCCATTGACTTTTTGTAACAATTACAACAATAGTCTGAAGAGGCAGCACTATCAAGCCAAATATTAATTTTGGACTTATATTGGACACAAATGCGTCTTCATGCGATTATTGGTTGAAAATATTGTCTATTCGCACATTTAGCAACTTCATGCGATTTTATGGTTAAATTATTTCTGATCCTTGGTTGTCCTGACCTTTAGTTGCTTTTTTGCACATTTTTTTTGCACATGTTTGCACAATCTGTTTTACACTAACATACTGTTGAATATTAACATTATTTCCACTAATTTGCACATTTAATGAAGGTTTACATGTTTTTAGTAGGCTGATACGCATATGATAATTTAATACTCATTTTTTGTTTTTATTATAATGGAACATGAATGCTGACTCCACATTAATCACACATAATTTGTTTTGGATAAAATTGCTTTAGGATATTTTTTTTTTTTTTTTTTTTTTTTTTTTTTTTTCACGGTATCACCAATAGCTTTTTTCTTTTTCTTTCTCTTTCTATATAAGGATTTGATAAGTTAACTCACCTCATCACTAATAGGGTTTAGCGCCATAACCTTTTTATTTCACATTTTTATTTCCCTCTCCTCCCCAATAAGGAAGTGAGGGCTTCAGGCACAGGCAGCTCTAACCCAGTATATTTCCTTTCCTTTCTCCAATTTTTATTTTTATTTTCAATTTATTTCACATATTTCTATCACTTAGGAGATTTGATTTTTCCATAGCGCGACTTTATTTATTTATTCAGCTTAAAGGGGTTGTATAGGTTAGGTTTTTTTTATTTTTAAAAATAACAAACATGTCATACTTACCTCCGCTGTGCGGTTCGTTTTGCACAGAATGGCCCCCGATCCTCAACTTCTGGGGTCCCTCGGTGGCTGTCTCGGCTCCTCCCCGCAAGAGCTAACCCCCCTCTGGGATGCATTAAGGTGAAAAAACACAAAGCTTTACAACCCCTTTAATTCTTCAGTAAGCCATCAAATGCTGCCAATGTGCCCATCAAATACTGTCACTCTGCCCATCAATTGCAGCCACTGTGCCCTCAAACGCTGCCTTTGTGCCCATTAAACGCAGCCACTGTGCCATCAAATGTTGCCACTGTGCCCTTAAATGCTGCCACTGTGCCCATTAAATTATGCCACTGTGCCCATCAATCGCAGCCACTGTGCCAAACGCTGCCTTTGTGCCCATTAAATGCAGTCACTGTGCTATCAAATGCTGCCACTGTGCCCTTAAATGCTGCCACTGTGCCATCAAATAGTTTCATAGTTTCATAGCTGGTAAGGTTGAATAAAGACACTAGTCCATCCAGTTCAACCTGAGAGAGTGTCTACCCCTATCGCCTGTACATTTCACACTCACATTGGTCCCTACCCTCAAGGAGCCCACAATCCCCATTCATATACTAGGGCCAATTTTGGACAGAAGCCAATTAACCTACCTGCATGTCTTTGGAGTGTGGGAGGAAACTCACGCAGGCACAGGGAGAACATGCAAACTCCAGACAGGTAGTGTCGTGGTTGGGATTTGAACCAGCGACCCTTTTTACTGCTAGGCGAGAGTGCTAACCACTACACCACTGTGCCACCTTTTTTTTTTACATCTAAAGTGACCCCCAATATGTCCCCAGAGTCTCCTTTATTGTACATACAAATCGTCCCTGTCACTGTACTCCTATACAGCATGTGATGGCACTGTACAGCACGTACAAATGCTGCCACTGTGCCCATCAAATGCAGCCACTGTGCCAAACACTACCACTGTGCCCATAAAATGCTGCTACTGTGCCATCAAACACTGCCAGTGTGCCCATGAAATGCTGCCAGTGTGCCCATGGAATGCTGCCAGTGTGCCCATTAAACGCTGCCAGTGTGCCCTTGAATGCCCCCAGTGTGACGCCCGCACGCTCGCTGTCTGCCCGGCACTTACCCTGTCTTGGTAGGGCAGTGGCTGACGGCGATGAGTGGGGTCCTTCATGCGTCTCCTGTCATCCTCATCTCCCTTCCTCTCCTCCTGATGGGCATCCAATAGTGGAGCCTGTCGTTTCAGCCAATCAGGTGACAGACCCGAGCACCTGATTGTCAGAGAGGCAGTTTATTGTTAAGAAAGTGAATAGTCATTCAGCGCAGGTCACCTTTTTTGATGCATATTAGAGCCTATGGCTCTAATCAGGTGCTTCAAAAACAGCCCCCCGACACTGTAATTCTGGCGCCCTGCGGGGGGTGGATACCTGAATTACAGGGGCAGGGCCGGACGCCTGAAAAGAGGCTTAATAGCATCATGGACCCCTGGGCAAAGTAATTCTCTAGGGGTCCCTAGAATGGAGACAGCCCAGGTAAACAGACATCAAGTAGGTAGGAGGCAGACAAGCGGAACTTCCCCTTTTGGGTGGAGCTCCGCATTAACTACATGAACAATCATTCTGTACAGCAAAGAGACAGTGGTAAAATACCACATACATAAAGTAACAAAGCTGTTCTGTGCATATATTATATTTGCTAGATTGATGCCTCCTCAACACTATGAACCCTCTACCCTAGATATTCCCCCAGCACTCTGACCCCTCTAAATCCCAGATACCCCCCCAGCATGCTGACCCCTCTACACCCCAGATATCCCCCCAGCACGCTGACCCATCTACACCCCAGATTTCCACCCAAAACTCTGACCCCTCTACACCCCAGATATCCTCCCAGCACTCTGACCCCTCTATACCCCAGATATCCCCCCAGCACTCTGACCCCTCTATACCCCAGATATCCCCCCAGCACTCTGACCCCTCTATACCCCAGATATCCCCCCAGCACTCTGTGCCAAAGTGCCACGCATGCTCAGAATAAATTACGAGACGCAAGCTATTGGCTACTGGCCTCTACGTAGTCTCATCGTACGTATCGAATGTCACCTCGTTCCGAACAATCTGATTTTCCGACAACTTTGTCCGACTGTGTGTATGCAACACAAGTTTTGGGCAAAATCCATCAGAAAAAATCAGACGGATTTTGTGGCCGGAATGTCCGACTGTGTGTACAGAGCATTAGAAGAAAACCTGTTAGGGTCTGCAAAAGACTTGAGACTGGGACGGAGGTTCACCTTGCAGCAGGACAACAACCCTAAACATACAGCCAGAGCTACAATGGAATGGTTTACATCAAAGCATTTTCATGTGTTATGCTCAGTACACAAGGTCGGAATTTCCGACGGAAAATCCGATCGTATGTGGGCTCCATCTGACTTTTTCCATCGGAATTTCCGACACACAAAGTTTGAGAGCAGGATCTTAAATTTTCCGACAACAAAATCCGATGGTTTAAATTCCAATCGTGTGTAGACAATTCTGATGGACAAAGTGCCACGCATGCTCAGAATAAATAAAGAGACCACAGCTATTGGCTACTGGCCCGTTTATAGTCCCGACATACGAGTTGTACGTCACCTCGATAAGAACGATCGTATTTTCCGACAACGTTGTCTGACCATGTGTATGCAAGACATGTTTGGTACAAAATCCATCTGAAAAAATCTGATGGATTTTCTTGTCGGAACGTCCGACCGTGTGCACAGAGCATTCGAATGGCCCAGTCAAAGTCCAGACCTAAATCCAATTGAGAATCTGTGGCAAGACTTGAAAATTGCTGCTCACAAATGCTCTCGATCCAATATGACAGAGCTTGAGATATTTTGCAAAGAAGAATGGCCAGAAATGTCACTCTCTAGATGTGCAAAGCTGGTAGAGACATCCCAAAAAGACTTGTAGCTGTAATTGCAACGAAAGCTGGTTGTACAAAGTATTGACTCAGGGGGCTGAATACAAATGCACGCCACACTTTTCACATATTTGTAAAAACTTTTGAAAACCATTTATTATCTTCCTTCCACTTCACAATTATGTGCCACTTGTGTTGGTCTATCACATAAAATCCCAATAAAATACATTTACACTTTTAAATGTGGAAAATTTCAAGGGGTGTGAATACTTTTTTAAGGCACTGTAAATACCCAAGGACTCAAATGACTGAAATATTCTTATTAAATTCCGAAAGTTTTTTCATTTTAAAGACTAATAGCCCACACTGACACCAGTGGCATTTGTCATGTGACTTGTCAGTTCTAAATTGCACCCCATTTCATGTCGCAGTGATTATGAAAAAGGTTCCTGCACTATTTTTGGTGATTACATGTGTGACTTGCTTTGACATCTGTGCATGATATCGCAATTTCAAAGCCGCATTCAATGTGAACGTGGGCTAAGTCAGCTCAGATTTTGTAATTTTGAGATATATCTAAATATAAATATTATATATATATATATATATATATATATATATATGTGTAGCGCACTACTCCCTTGGGAGCTGCTGGGTGTGTTCATACCTTTCTGCTAACTTGCTCCGCTGTTCCACCCCTGCACGAATTCCAATAGACAGTAGACAATCCACGATAACGTTTAAAAACTTTTATTTCTTGCTTGAAGGATGTTACATTGCTTTTAGAGGATATGAGTTGCCTCTAACACTTTCGTTACTATTTCTGTTCCCATGTCCTTTCCTATAGTGAACTCACCAATGCCCCTCTGAAAGACATTGCAGTATATGGATGCTGGAAGCCCCAGGCCTCACCTGCCTATCTTGCCTCCTGCAATCCTCCCGGCGTCAGTTCAGGAAAGTGTCCTGGATGGATATGCACTGCTGGGTTGCACTCCCTTTGCTCTCTCCCATTGACAGTCCATGTTTGCCACAGAAGTTCGATCCCAGTTTACTCCGTCCTCTTTACAGCTACGTCCCGCTCCGCATGGTCAGATACATCCTAAGCTGGGATGCCTGGTCCACTCCTGCAGATTACATTGTGGCGGTGGTAATGACTATCCGGCGCTGAGGTCTCTGAACCCTCAGCCCTTCAAGCCCCTTCCTGCTATCCAGCGCTGGGGTCTCTGAACCCCCAGGCCTTCAAGTCTGCTCCTTGATAGCTACATTTCTGCTCCTTCTCTGCTCCTTCTCTGCTCCAGACTTTTCCATCCACCCAGGAAGCATGTGACCCCCAGCTTATATGCGAGTCCTGCCTCTGCAAGGCAAGGGAAGGTAAGGGAGGTCTTTCAGGGTCAGAGTGTAGGTGGCCACACCCCCCTCTACTCTGTCACTCCCCTCTCCCAAAACAAACAACCAGGCCTAAAAGTGTAAGGCCCTGGATAAATTTACCTAACACTTACCTTATCTAAAACTATTTAGCACCCACCTAAGTGTGCTGGGCACTACATATATATATAGCACTAACCCCCGAAGGAGCTACTGGTTTTATTCAGGCTTACCGTTACCTCTTCTGATCGCCTCTTCATCTTAGGGAGGTCCCGTGGAAAGTAGCCCAAATGAAGATATATCAGACACATGGGGCTTTTTGAAGATTTATTTAGGAGTAACACCAAGGAAAGACACAAGACACAGTCCTTCAATAGAGGGTTAGAGGATAAGGGGGAGTTCAGGCTCCTGGTAATTGCAGGTTAGAGGTATCAGTCAGATCCAGAGGGCAAACAGCTCCACAGACTGGATCCGGCAGTCACCGGATAGGCCCCTCTCACTTGACCTAGCAGCCGATGAGATGCCAAACAATATCTCTGCCACAGACTTGTTAACTAAACTTAGTGGTTCTTGAGAGTAGATGCACAACAAAGTCTCTGCCACAGACTTGTTAATTGAACTTAGAGATTCTTGAGAGTTTTTAGGAAGAACTACCATACAGTACCAGATTCAGCCTATCCGGTGATACTGTAAGGCTATTGATCCGGGTTGCGTCCTCAAACTGAGTTTCCATGCCCTTCGAGAGACACCAGCCCCTGCGCTCGGTCCTCCATTGGAAAAGCCCTCCCCTGGATCCTTCAGCTTTCCTTGGCTTCTCCCCGCAGGCGAGACAGCACAGGACCACCCCTGGATCAGTAGGCTCCAAGACATATCTGGGCCTACACTCTCAGCTGCAAAGCCTCAGGCCAGTCGGCCCGAGGTGCAAGACCATGCAACACACCCAAGGCCAGGGGGGCCCTTGGGTTGGGATCATGGCCCCCGGAAAATTAACCCAGAAAAATGGCTTTGGTACCTTAAATAGCCTCTCCCAGAATGCACAGCAGGGAAACCACACCCACTGAACCATTTTTGAGCAAGAGGCGGTATTCAATGCATCCAGCCTGTTGCTGTTCCACACCCACTGACGGTGACAGTGACACCTACGGTCAGGTGGGAATCAGGGCAACCCAACTGGACTAGTACAGAAAGCAGAACTTTTAGAGAAATTAATCTGAACCAAACTACAGCTTCAGATAATTAAATTGGAATAAAAACAATAGTGTCTACTCATCAGGAGCAGAGCGCTACACACATATATATATATATATATATATATATATATATATATATATATATATATATATATATATATATATATATATATATATATATATAGATACAGTGGTGTAAAAAAGTGTTTGCCCCCTTCCTCATTTCCTGTTCCTTTGCATGTTTGTCACACCTAAGTGTTTCGGAACATCAAACCAATTTAAACAATAGTCAAGGACAACACAAGTAAACACAAAATGCAATTTGTAAATGAAGGTGTTTATTATTAAAGGTGAAAAAAAATCCAAACCATCATGGCCATGTGTGAAAAAGTGATTACCCCCCTTGTTAAAACATACTATAACTGTGGTTGTCCACACCTGAGTTCAATTTCTCTAGCCACACCCAGGCCTGATTATTGCCACACCTGTTCACAATCAAGGCATCACTTAAATAGGAGCTGCTTGACACAGTAAGGTCCACCAGAAGATCCTTAAAAGCTACACATCATGCCGAGACCCAAAGAAATTCAGGAACAATTGAGAAAGAAAGTAATTGAGATCTATCAGTCTGAAAAGGGTTATAAAGTCATTTCCAAAGCTTTGGGAATCCAGCGAACCACAGTGAGAGCCATTATCCACAAATGGCGAAGACATGGAACAGTGGTGAACCTTCCCAGGAGTGGCCGGCCGCCCAAAATTACCCCAAGAGCGCAGCGACGACTCATCCAAGAGGTCACAAAAGACCCCACAACAATGTCCAAGGAACTGCAGGCCTCACTTGCCTCAGTTAAGGTCAGCGTTCATGCCTCCACCATCAGGAAAAGACTGGGCAAAAATGGCCTGCATGGCAGAGTTCCAAGGAGAAAACCACTGCTGAGCAAAAAGAACATCAAAGCTCGTCTCAATTTCTCCACAACACATCTTGATGATCCCCAAGACTTTTGGGACAACATTCTGTGGACCGATGAGACAAAAGTGGAACTCTTTGGAAGGTGTGTGTCCAAGTATATCTGGCGTAGAAGGAACACTGCATTTCATAAAAAGAACATTATACCAACAGTAAAATATGGTGGTGGTAGTGTGATGGTCTGGGGCTGTTTTGCTGCTTCAGGACCTGGAAGACTTGCCGTGATAAAAGGAACTATGAATTCTGCTGTCTACCAAGAGATCCTGAAGGAGAATGTCCGACCATCTGTTGGTGTACTCAAGCTGAAACGAACTTGGGTTCTGCAGCAGGACAATGATCCTAAACACACCAGCAAGTCCACCACCGAATGGCTGAAGAAAAACAAAATGAAGACTTTGGAGTGGCCTAGCCAAAGTCCTGACCTGAATCCTATTGAGATGTTGTGGTATGACCTTAAAAAGGCCGTTCATGCTCGAAAACCCTCTAATGTAACTGAATTAAGACAATTCTGCAAAGATAAGTGGGCCAAAATTCCTCCAGGACGCTGTAAAAGCCTCATTGCACGTTATCGCAAACGCTTGGTTGCAGTTGTTGCTGCTAATGGTGGCCCAACCAGTTATTAGGTTTAGGGGGCAATCACTTTTTCACACAGGGCCATGATGGTTTGGATTTTTTTTCACCTTTAATAATAAACACCTTCATTTACAAATTGCATTTTGTGTTTACTTGTGTTGTCCTTGACTATTGTTTAAATTGGTTTGATGTTCCGAAACACTTAAGTGTGACAAACATGCAAAGGAACAGGAAATGAGGAAGGGGGCAAACACTTTTTCACACCACTGTATATATATTAGGGCTGTTACAGATTAACATTTTCATGTTCGATTAATCGATTTTTTTTAAATTGGTAATTGACTAATTTCAATTAATTATAACGCACATACAGATCCAACTACTTTTAGCTGATCTCCTTGCATTGCAACTCTGCATTAGTCAGTGGTAAATGTGGTATACACTATATACAATCACCCGACACTAGTTTGTTTCCACAATCCATGACTTAACTTCACAATTCACACAAATACGTTTTAAATTCAAACTGTAGCACTGACGTATGTCATTTTTTTTTCACAGAAGCATGACAATCCTGCCACCTCCGGTCTAACTAATTACTCTCACCTTATGGCATGGACCCCTGTGCAAACAGGTGGTCATACAAGCTGGTATCAAAAGGGTTAACACGAGCCATACACTTCTCTCACATCTCCTTAGATCTCAGCAAGGATGCCAGGTCACGGGTAGAGAGAAAAGATCTAAATGCTCACCACTTAAGTATAAGATTTCATTTTTGTGTTCAAACACAAACTACTTACATAAAGATGATAAAAAAACACAGCATGTAAAGCCGACAATCGTGTTAGTTGCATAGGACAGTAACCAATGACGTCATGCATAGCTCCTCACCCGTACGTGTTAAGTTCAATCAGAGAGAGGTGAGTACCGATCAAAAGAATTTTGATTGATAAAAAAAAATGAATTGATTAATCGAGGAATTAATCTTTAATTGTCTCAGAGCAATATAAACTTGACAAAGGTATATGTCTTCTCGTGTCTATCCAAAAGCCAATAAAATATTCTGCCTAGAAGATGGGCTTTAAAAAAATCAGCTAAATTTAAGATTGCTTTGAATTAGTCAGATTTTTAGCTGAAACTCATGTATTTGTATTGCAATTAGATTTGGAATGACGACGCTGCCAAAAATGCTCAAGATGTTGCAGATATGTGCCTTCAAAAGCACAGTCATCCATCCAAACGCATAATACAAGGTCAGTATTAATAAGAGCATTAGACCGTACCTATATAGAATTCAATTGTGCGTACAGTAAACCAAATAACAAACATAATATATTAAAGTGTTACTAAAGCCACAATAGTCAAATCAGTCTGTATATGTCGTAAAGCATGCTTGTTATACTCACTGTGAAACCTAAGGGGTTAATCCTCCACATTGTGTAAAAAAGCTGTTTAATCTTGTATTCTCTGATCCTCCCCTTCTTCCACAGTCCCCAATCCATGAGCCTTGGAGGGACTCTGCACATGCTCAGTTTGGTGTGTTTTGCTAGAGAGTTTTTTTTTTTGGGGTGGTGCATGTGATCAGCACAGGGCCAATCAGCACAGCGCAGACATAGTCAGGGGTCATGCGGCCTCATAGGACAGTCAGAGGAGAATGAAAACTTCTCCCACAAGCTTTAAAGTGGTTCTAAAGGCAGAATTATAGACTGTTACTATAATTATTTATAATTATAGACTGTTTACTATAATAATTGCATTTCCGTGTTCTGTGAGGGACCAGATAGGGAACCAGATATGGTTAATGCAGGCTCCTGGTTTTAGTAATGATCAGAATTTCCGAAGGGAAATGTTCGATGTGAGCTTGTTATCGGAAAGTCCGACCGTGTGTATGCTCCATCGAACATTTGCTGTCGGAATCTCCGCACACAAATGTTTGAGAGCAGGTTCTCTAATTTTCCGACAACAAAGGAAAGTCTGATCGTGTATATAAAAGTCCACGCATGCTCAGAATCAAGCAGAAGGGGCCGCACTGGCTAATGAACTTCCTTTTTTATAGTTGCGTCATATGTCTTTAACGTCACTGCGTTCTTGATGTTTGGAATTTCCAACAACATTTGTGTGAAGGTGTGTATGCAAGACCAGTTTGAGCCAACATCCTTCGGAAAAATCCACGGTTTTGTTGTCAGAAAATCCAATTGTGTGTACAGGGCATAACAGTTTAAAGCATATTAGCTTTTTTTCTTTTATGTATTTTTTGCAAGAACAGAAAATATCTTTTAATCCTGGTAGAAATCCAGTAACCTCATAATGCGATTCCCTACACCATAAGAATGATAATAGCGGCTATTCAGCCACTTGATCATTCTTATGGGCAGCGAGAGGGGACCACCCCCCTCCTGCCGCCCTCCGGTGCTTATACTGATTCACCCCTGCCGTCGGTTAGTCAGAGAAGGGAACAGCTGGGACTGGATGCTGACGAGAGAGATTTCTGGCGGACCAGATGTTCCCCGGAGTCTCTATGATAATTCGTCCAGCCTCTGCATTGAAAAAATGGCACCACCATTTTTTTATTTTATTTTTTATTTCAGGCTTCCCAGCCTAGAGGTGACATGCAGGGACTTATAGATCCCAGATCTCACTGTAAAGAGGACCTTTCAAGCTTATTCTTATTACAAGTGTAGCGCTGGCTCCTGACGAGCATGCACTATATGTTTTTGAAAGTTGATATTCCTGAAACCACAGTTGGGTTTTAGGGCTAATTTTACTAAATTATGATTTCAGTACCAGTCCAGCTGGGTTGCACTGGGTTCTCCTTGGCCACAGGTGTCGCTGTCACCACCGGCAAGTGATAGAACACAGTTTAGCTGGGTGTATTGAATGCCATGTTTTCTCTGAACCAGCCCAGTGGGAGTGTTCTCCTGCTGTGCATTCTGGGAGGTGGTATTTAAGGTGCTGACATCTCGTGTTATGGGGTTCTGTGTCAGAGGATTTTTCTGTCTGGTTCTGGTCCTCCTGACTAGCCTCCATGACCCTCATGCCTGGGGTGCGGTTCCATACATTTCAAAGTCTCGGGGCTGGATAGCCCGAGGCGAAGCAACTGCAGGGACAGGCCTGAATGGCTGTCAAGACCTGGTGATTCAAGGGTGGTCCGGTGCCGTCTCATCTAAGGAGAGGCCCAACAACTGGAGAAGCATCCAGGGGAGGACTCTTCAGGAGAAGGCTATGCACAAGGCTGGCTTCTCTGAAGGAGCCTGGAGGCTCAGTTGAAGGACACTCCATGGATCCACACTCATACTGTGCTCTATAAATTTGTCTATGTCCCTCAGTTACGCTCAAGTCTGTGGCAGAGACTTTTTCTCAAGTATTCTACGCTCAAGTCTGTGGCAGAGACTTTTTCTCAAGTATTCTACGCTCCAGTCTGTGGCAGAGACTTTACTTAACACCCTACCGGCTGCTAGGCCTAGTGAGAGGAGGTCTATTCAGGGGTTGTGGAAATCCAGCTGTGAAACGGTTATTCTCTGGATTCCTTCTACAAAGACTTTCCATTTTTGACAGTCCAAAGTACCTCAACTTCCTCTTAACCCTCTACCCAAAACTGAGAGATTCTGTTTCTATTTCAAATAAATAACCCAAAAGAAGTTCGAGTGTCAGTTTCTGCATTTCTTTGGGCTATCTATCATGGAAAACCCTAGACAGAGACGAGATCAAGAAGGTAACGGTAAGCCCAATAAAATCAGCAGCTCCTTCGGGGGTGAGTGCTACACAAGGGATGTTTACAAAAATAAAAAGTGTCAAACTAGAAAATAAAAGTAAAATTAACAATAATAAAATAAAAAAAATGTAACGTGCCCCTTCCCTGTGTGCTCACACGCAGAAGTGAATGCGTACGTAAGTCACACCCACATTTGTAAACAGTGTTCAAACCACACATATGAGGTATCACCGCGAACGTTAGAACAACAGAAATAATTCTAGCCCTGGTCCTCTTCTGTAACTCAAAAAATGTAACCATAAAAAATTGGGATATTTGGGGATTTTTAAGTACCGAAATTTGTCCCCATTCCACGAGCGTGTGCAATTTTGAAGCGTGACATGTTAGGTATTTACTCGGCATAACATCATCTTTCACATTATGCAAAAAAAAAAGTCAAACTTTACTGTTTTTCTTCTTTTTAATGCATGAAACAGTTTTTTTTTTCTAAAAAAAAAGTGTTTGAAAAATTGCTGCACAAATACTTTGCAAGATAAAATGTTGCAATGACAGCCATTTTATTCTCTTGGGTCTCTGCTAAAAAAAAATGTACCGTATTTTCCGGCATATAAGACGACCTTTTACATGTAAAAAAACTGTCCAAAAAGCAGGGGTCATCTTATACGTCGGGTCAGCCCCTCGGATGCCTGCTTGGTGTTCGTTAATACTGTATGTAGCTTCGGCTACACACAGTATATACCGCTGAGCCAATCCTGGTGAGCGATGTGTTCAAATGAATACAGAGCCTGCTCGGATTGGAGTAACAACCTCTAGAGTAGCCTGCTTGGATTGGAAAATCACCTGGCATTTAGGAAATAACTCAAGACCTTCCTCTTTTAGCAGATGATCAAAGCTCGCCACAGTGCCTAGAGGCGATTCAGTTCGCATTGTGCGCTATACAAGTATTTCATTCATTCATTCATTCATTGGCTTTGAGAGTCAGAGAGGCACGGGCTGATGATGTTTACAGCCTCTGCCAATCCAAGCAGGCTTTGTATTCATTAATAGAATACATCGCTCTCCGTGATTGGCTCCAGCAAAAGCAGGAAGAAGGAAGAAATATGAAGCCTCGTAAGCCTCGAAAGCCGGTTTGTCTTATATAGTAAGTACAGTTTTAAAAGCGTTTTTTGTCCTGTAAGATTAGGGGGTCGTCTTAGAGGCCAGGTCGCCTTATACACCGGCAAATACGGTATAATGTTTGGGGGTTCTATGTAATTTTCTAGGAAAGAAAATTATGATTTTTACATGTAGGAGAGAAATGTCAGAATTCCCTTGGCAGGCAAGTGAGGGGAAGCTCTGCTGATTTTATTACTCAATCATGTACAAACAAAAATGCAGTTTTTTTTTTATTTTAATTGCATGTCCCCCTCCGATCTACAGTGACTGCACTTCCAAGTGCACTTTCAGGGAAATTTCAAGTTCACTTTGCACTTGTATGCCCCGTACACATAATCGGAAATTCCGCCAGCAAAAGACCGATGAGAGCTTTTGGTCGGAAAATGCAATGGTGTGTATGCTTCATGGGACTTTTGCTGGATGAATTCCCGCCAGCAAAAGATTGAGAGCAGATTCTAAATTTTTCGGTCGGAAAAAGTTTTGATTGGAAATTCCGATCAACTGTAGCAATTCCGACGCGCAAAATTCCTACGCATGCCCGGAAACAATTTGATACATGCTCGGAAGCATTGAACTTAATTTTCTCGGCTCGTCATAATGTTGCATGTCACTGCGATCTTGATGGTCAAAAGTTCAACAAACTTTTGTGTGACCGCGTGTATGCAAGCTCGAACGGAATTCTGTCAGAAGAACCATCTAACCTGGAGCTCTTTGAAACATTACACTGACATCTGGTGGATGGTAGGAGAGGAGCTGGTGAAAGTTGGAATTACCATTCTCTTAAGGCGTGGAATTATTTGCTGTCTGGTGAGTGCATCCCCAAAGGGGAGATTACATCGCACGAGGTGATCCTTGGTGGAAGCTTTTCAGCACAGCAAAAGACGTGTTTTTCCTACCAGTTTGTTTTTTATTAAAATTTATATTCACATTGGACAGTGGATAAGAAGCGCTGCTGCAGTATTATAAAGGATTTTTTTGGTGTTTTAACATGTATTTTGTATATTTATTTATTTATTTTTTTGTTAGAGCCATTTGTCACTACTTGTGGGGAAAACCTCTATTTCTCATCGGCTAAGGATCCATGGAAAGACGCAGTTGATGATTGGTTCAGTGAAAACAAAGAATTTATTTATGGACATGGAGCTAAAACAGAAGATGATGTAACTGGACACTATACTCAGGTAATTACAAAGCATCAAATGTTATTGCATCTAAAAGCAAATAACTGCAAAGATCATTACTTCCTCTTTATGTAAACCTGAGCACTTCAACCTGAGAGGTGTGATAAAAACAAGAGGAGATCCAAAATACAGAAAATGTGCAAATCTTGTAAAAGCTGAGCTTTGCTTTTACATGAAAATAATTTACAACATACTTTGGTTGCACGTATCTTTGGATCTACTGATTGTTTTGGGATGTTTTTGTCATCCCAACGTAGGATCACAGCACAATATATTTCAATATAAAAACAATATTAACTGTATATTTATAATATATATATATATATATATATATATATATATATATATATATATATATATATATATATATATATATATATATATATATATATATATACCTGGGAGCTCCCCTTTCTTTAAAGGCTAAACGTGAGATCTCACTTAAAGTACTTTATCTGGGGTCTTCTTTCTTTGCTAGCTAAAAGTCACTCTTTTGTTATTTGTAATCCAAACGTCTGTGGAGGGTTAAGCTGAAGTGCTCCTGGTGTAACTCCAATAACTTATCTACAAAGCTTGAGGCGCCACGGTAGATAGGCCTCAAGCCTGCTCAGTGTCAGTTGCTCTGCTACTCCTCTGTGGAACCACAGATTCCAGCGAGGCCTGTATGTGAGTCTAACTGCATGCAAAAGTTAACAAACGGTGGGCCATAACCCTCTCACCAACTGGATTGGAGTTCCGCGTGATCACTTTAGTCCGGTGTCTGTGGCTTGCCTCCCAGTCAGCTTGGCCAGACGCTCTGTATTGCTCCGCTGAATGAATCCGGTTCTCCCATTCTCCGTTGAGTGTCTCTGGACCTTCTGTATCCGGTCTCTGTCTCTCCGGCTCCGTCAGGTCACTTCACAACCGAACAGGCTGACGCTCCGCTATGGCTACAGGCCGCTGTCTCCGGGAAGCCTCCCCACAGATCCACACAGGCAGGCAACGTGATCCCAGGAGACCTAAGATGGCCGCTGTGGTCCTTTTTATCCCCTACCCAGCATGCACTGCGTAAGGGAGTGTTCTTGGGTAGGTCACACAGACTCCTGGGTAACAAGGTCAATCTTCTCAATCAAAACAACAGTCACTTCTTGTCCAAGTCTTTAGGTTGTTCTCAGGTAATAATATACAGGTGCGTTACCCATATTTGGTCACTAGATGGCTCTGGTACGAAACCACAGTAATATCCATTAACCTTACATTAAAGTATACATAACCACATCAATAAGCAAGGATGTCAGTGCTACACACTCCCCCTACTTTATCTCTTTGGTCCCCAAAGAGGCTCAAATTACTGGCTCTACCCTGTATCTTAGCGTCTATGCGGTCATATAATACAGACAGAGGAGCTTCCCACCAGTTATCATATGATGCAGAGCTATTCTGTGCACTCACAGCTGATACTACCATATCTGGTACAGATGTGCCAAGGGGTGAGGTGGGGCTGCCCCCTACTGAATCAATAGCAGAGGGACCAGACAGTTTCTTTTGCTGACAAACTGGGATGCTTCAGAGCATTCGCCCAATGTATCGTAGGTCAGTCTGTGGGGTGGGCGAATGTCTCTCTTTGCTCTTTGCACTTTCAGGGTATCCATTTCTTTCTGACAGGTATCTTCTACCCCTCTTTCAGTGTCTGCAGGTGGGGGGTTACTAAGAGTACTGAATTCTTCTGTAGAATAAGTTACCCGTACAAATTCTGGGGCCTCTGCTCTGAGAGTTCCATTATTATCTTCATCCACCTCCGAAAAGTCATCAGCATCTACTTCTGACGTTTCTGTAGGCCACAGCCAACTCTTCTCTATTTCCTCATCTTCACCAGCAGAGGGAGCAAGCTGAGATCTGGTTGTTGGTCCCACATCGGTGGATGAGGATGGGAGTTCCTCCTCTGTACTTATCCTAACTGCCTCAGTGAGAGGCAAGAGGTGATTCCAGTGCCAGGTCTTCACTGGTCCAGTGTTTCCTTCTGGCTTAATTTCATACACTGGGAGCCCTGGAAGTTTCCTACACACAACATGGGGCTGCGATCTCCAGCGATCAGCCAGCTTATGCTTGCCTGGGATGCCTAGATTCCTTAGCAAAACCCGATCACCTGGCTGAAGATCTTGGACTCTCACCTTCAAGTAAAAGTTCCTCTTGTTCCTGTTTTTCCTTGAGCTCGATGTGGCTTTGGCCTGCTCGTAAGCAATTTTTAAGTTCCTCCTCAGCCTATCCACATATCCTCTATGGGAGGTCTCTGAGAAGTGATCCAAGGAGGTTCCAAAAGCTAGATCCACTGGTAATCGGGCTTCACGGCCAAACATTTATCAGTAGTTTGAATACCCAGTGGTTACACTGTTGGTGCTATTGTAGGCATGGACCAGCGCAGTAATGTGTCTACTCCAGTGGGGTTTCTGCTCCGCAGTTAATGTTCCCAGCATATTCAGGAGGGTCGTGTTGTACCTTTCTGGCAGAAGGTCCCCTTGTGGGTGTTAAGGAGTAGTCCTGGACTTCTGTATGCCTAGTAAATCCAGTAGTCTTTTAATTAATCTGCTCTCGAAGTCTCTCCCTTGGTCTGAATGTATCCTTTGAGGTAAGCCATAATGGACAAAGAACTTTTCAACGAGAGTCTTTGCCACTGTGGTTGCTTGCTGGTCTCTAGTGGCAAATGCCTGGGCATAGCGGGTGAAGTGATCTGTCACCACTAAGATGTCCCCTTGCCCACTTAGGTTGGATTCTAGACAGAGAAATTCTATGCAAACCAGGTCCATTGGGCCCTGACTCTCCAGATGAGCCCATTGGGGCAGCCTACTGAGGCAATGTCTTCTGTTGTATGCACCTGAGGCAGAAATGACAGTAACTCTCCACTTCTTTCCTCATGTAGGGCCAGTAGAATCTGTCCTGCACTAATTAAAGAGTCCTTTCGGCTCCCAAATGGCCATGGTGGTCGCGTAGGGCAATCAGTACCCTCACTTTGTGCTTTTCCGGCAAGAACAGCTGCTATTTCTCTTCTGGATCATCGGAGGGGCCCCTACGGTAGACCAGCCCCTGTTGCAATTACAACCGATCCCATTCCTTCAATAACAGCCGGGCTTCCTTACTGGGGCTCTTCTTCAGTACATCATACTGTTGATGTTCTAATGCCTTCAGAACCATTCCGCACAGTGGGTCTTCCTCTTGATCTCTCCTGAGATCCTTTCTGGATAGTTTGGGAAGAACTTCTTGCACAACTTGGGAGACATTGCAATAGCACCTGGGGACTCTCACTGAGGACACTCCTATTTTTTCGGCTCTGGCCTCACCTTTTCCATATTGACTCATCCCTTCACACAGGGCTCTTACCCCTTCTGAAGTAAGATGAGTCCAGTCTTCTGAGGGATTCTGAGGGTCGTGGGTCCTTCTGGACAGAGCACCCGCATCTCGGTTACCAACTCCTGGTCTGTACTTCAGGCTGAAGGTAAATGCCGAAAGAGCAGCTAGCCACCTGTGACCAGTGGCGTCCAGCTTCACAGTGGTAAGCAAGTAAGTGAGGGGGTTATTGTCCGTCATCACTAAGAATTCAGCCCCGTACAGGTAGTCTTTCAGCTTGTCTACAACTGCCCACTTCAGAGCCAGAAATTTAAGCTTGTGAGTTGGGTAGTTTTTTTCAGCAGGAATCAAACTTCTGCTCACATAGGCAATGGGTCACAGGTGCCATCCATGCTCTTGATAGAGCATTCCTCCCAGTCCGTCTTGACTGGCATCCACATGTAGTTCGTAAAGCTTGGTAGGGTCGTCTTAGGCCAAGACTGGAGCAGTGGAAGGCTTCCTCACATGGACTCTGGAGTCCACTGATCCTAAATGGACTCTTTTTTTTTCTCGCCCCTTCTTTTGGCTTTCCCAACTGATCTGGGTTTTCACTAGCCTCTTCTTGATTCTTTAGAAGCTCAGTGAGTGGGTGGGCTATTTTTGCAAACCCGTCCACGAACCTTCTATAGTAGGAGCAAAACCCTAGAAATGACCTGAGTTCAGTTACGTTGGTGGGCCTGGGCCAAGATGTTACAGCTTCCAACTTCTTGGGATCAGCCGCTACTCCCTCTTCAGACACAATGTGTCCCAGGTAATTCACTGAGGTCTGATAGAACTGGCATTTCTCCATAGAGAGCTTCAGGCCTTCCTCATGAAGTCTCTTCAGGACCTTTTCCAGGCGTTCTTTATGTTCTTCCAACGTTCTTTCGAACACTATTATGTCATCCAGGTAGACCAGTACTTCTATTAGGTTCATGTCACCCACTGTTTTTTCCATCAACCTTTGGAAAGTTGCTGGGGCCCCAGACAGTCCTTGTGGCATCCGATTGAACTAAAAAAAAAACACTGGGGTAATGAAAGCAGTCTTCTCTCGATCTTCGGGGCACATGGGAATCTGATATTATCCACTCTTCAAATCCAGCACACTGAACCACTTGGCCCCCGATAAGCCCTGTACAGCATCCTCTATCCAAGGTGTGGTGTACTGGTCAGGAATAGTCCTCTGGTTCAGAGTCCTATAATCAATGCATAGGTGTAGAGACCCATTCTTCTTTCTCACCACTACTATTGGGGAGGCATAAGGACTCCTGGACTCCTGGATAATGCCCGTTCTCTTGAGTTCAGCCGATTGCTCTCTCAGATCTTCCATATCTCACAATGGGATTCACCTGACCCTTTACTAAAAGGCTTGTCCTCCTCTAGCCAAACTCGATGGGTGGCACTCTTAGCTAATCCCACATCAAACTCACTTTTGGAGAAAGCGTCTCTCCATTTTAGAAGTTGGGCCTTAGCTCTTTCCCTCCAGGCAGGAGTAAGTGGTGTGTTCTTGGCACAGAACTCTTCTTGGGGAATTTCTGCTGCTGATCCTTCCTTCAATCTACATGCTGAGACTGGGGTTGCTGGACTAACCTGCCCCAACAGTAATCTGGATGGCACCCTTAGTGGCACAGCTTCTATGTTACGGACAGTGACTGAGACCCTGCCGTGAGTCCTCTTCAATGTCCTGGTGGGCAACACCTCTGGGATAAGCTCTAGCCCCTTCTTGACGGACAGTGACTGAGACCCTGCCATGAGTCCTCTTCAATGTCCTGGTGGGCAACACCTCTAGGATAAGCTCTAGCCCCTTCTTGACTTCCCAACTTGTATTCTCAAGGACAACGAAAGGACCTGGCTTCTTCCAACTCAACTTGACAAGGGCCCATAGGCAGACTACTTCACCGGACTGGACCCATTTCTTTCCCCTATTCAAGAGCCAGATTTTTCCCACTCCCTCTTCAGGAGCCTCCTCTTCCTGCTTTAGATCTCGGTATGTCTGGACCAACATCCGATGTGTTTTAGTAGGGGGGGTCCCTTCTGGAGTACCAGCGATGTGACAAGCCTTCTTACCAAGTTGGTATTTGCCCCAATAATAAGGGAACTTTTGTCGGCCCCGGGGGGGCGAGGGCACACTACGACCAAGGTGTCAAACATCTCAGCTTCTCCTGCTGTACTTGGGTCGAACGTGAGTCTGACCGACAGGTAATCATCATATGGAAAGTTCTGAGTGCCTAACCCCAATATTTCCAGTTCCTCCAATTTCTGTAGCGGCAGGTGCTTGAGATGTCGGTCGTAGAAGTCCCTGTATAATAAGGTCACTTGGGCTCCAGTATCCAGCAGAGCTTTTGTATAGATCCCCTCAACTTGAATGGGGACAATCAGGGAGGGTCCCATCAGCTTGGGGGGTATCCCACTGAATGTGGTACCTTTGGCCTGCTTGGTGGCCTGTATTTTCACCCTAGGTTTTGGGGGTCTCTTTCTCTTCCGCCATTGCTTCTCTGTACCCCCTGAGATTTGAGGCGTGGGAGTCAGTGTGGATTTAATTACAGCAACCGGGCGCCCAGTTGACTCCTTCACTGGGGCCCTCTGAAGTTTTCCGCCGGCTGCTTGAACTTTGCCTCAGCTACTGGACTTGGGCACACTCACCTGAAATGTCCTACTCCTCCACATTTAAAACAGATTCTCTGTACTGGTTTCGTAGGAAGGTTAGAGGTCTCCAGAGTCTTTTGTGACGAGACTTCTTCTGTCTGTGGGCTCGCCAACCGAGTCATCAACATCATCATCATCTCTAGTATTTCTTTCTGGGTCTGGAGCAACTTCTCCAGCCCAGTCTGACTTGTGGAAAAGTGGTGAGTAGACGAAAGCCATGATCCTTGTTCAGTGCCTGCTGTCAGTACACTGAGTTCCCAGGTGTCTGAGGGGACATCTACCTGCTGCAATTTAGCACTTGAGGTGCTAGGGGATTGAAGTTTCCTCTGTTTTTGATCCCTCTCAATCTCCATCTTGTCTGCTTCATTCACCTTCTCGATGAGTACCTCATCTGGAGTAGAGGGGTCTTCCAAATACTGCTTCAGAGCCATCTTGATATTATCACTCCTCAATCCTTTAGTCACAGATCTCTGAAATTTCCTCTGAATTAGCTCAGTTCTAAAGTGTTCTCCAATTCCTTCTTCCTGACTTACAGACAGCAGGTGGTCCTTGAGCTCAATAGCCCAGAATAGAAAGTTTTGAGGAGTCTCTTTACTATCCTATACTCTTCATCAGTCTATGATACAGTTCAGCGGTGTCTTCCTCCTCATAGTAACTTTTCAGTATCCTCATTAACTGGTTCAGGGCCATTCCAGTCTTTTTCTCCAACATGTCCCTGACACTCGAACCTGGGCTGATGGCATGGATTACAGCCTCTCTAATTTCGAATTTCAGATATCCTTTCTGTAACCCCAACTCTACTTGGTGTTGGAGGCTGGTGTAAGACAGTTTGTCCTTCTGCCATTTCTCTCCTATCTGGCCATCAATGCGGATGCTTTCCGGATAGTTACTTCCTGCAAGCGACTCGGAGCGCAACTTTTCTGTGTCTTCACAGGGTTAGACATCACCTCGTCATCTGTCTGATCGTCCAGAGAGGCACGTATCCCACTGATGCGTTCGGCCATCAGTCTGGAGGTCTCCTGCAACCTCTCTTGTATATCACGATACTGTCGCTTTAGAACTGCCAACTGTTGTTCCGCCTGTGATTTATCAGAAGTCCCGGCTTTCCTATCTAATGGTTCCAACTGCTTCTGACTGGGAGAGTCCCCTTTTTGTTTGATTGGGTGTGTCAGTAGGAGTTCTGTCCTTTCAGACAATTTTATGCTGGCACCATGGAAGCTTTCAGGGATGTCCTGTCCCCACTCTATCAGTGCATAGGTGCAACCGGTGCAATGGTCTGTTTTCACTGCGACCACATAAGCCTTTTTGTCTGGGGACAATGCTTGTACCACCTCTTTGACCTGTTTCTCTCCCCAGTCACTTCCTGGAAGTTCGATGGCCACGCTCACTTGTGAGCGTGTCACTTCTGCTTCGCACCATTGGACCGCTTTGACAGGATCCATGCTAGTACCAAGGGACAGGCTTGCTAGTAGAGAACAGTATCCCGGACGAGCCCCCACGTGTAGCACTGACCCCCTAAGGAGCTGGTTGTTTTAATTGGGCCTGCACTCTACCGAGAAACCCCACTAACTTGACTCAATCCCCTTGAAACAGCTGTGGTGCAATGTAATACAGTACAATATAAGACAATGCAAAGTACCTGTATTATACCCTCAGGATCCACTGGCTCCACATGGTGGGGAAAAAACAGTACGCAACACAACTGGATACTTAACCAGAAATATTGTTTACTGCAAAATATTTAGACAGGTGGTTACAGAAATTGTGCTGTCATCCCAACGTAGGACGACAGCACAATATATTTCAATATAAAAACAATATTACCTGTATATATATATATATATATATATATATATATATATATATAGACCTGGTATCCCCCCCCTACTTTAAAGGCTAAACGTGAGATCTCACTTAAAGTACTTTATCCGGGGTCTTCTTTCTTCGCTAGATAAAAGTCACTCCTTTGTTATTTGTAATCCAAAAGTCTGTGGAGGGTTAATCTGAAGTGCTCCTGGTATAACTCCAATAACTTATCTACAACGCTTGAGGCGCCAAGGTAGATAGGCCTCAATCCTGTTCAGTGTCAGTTGCTCTGCTACTCCTCTGTGGAACCACAAATTCCAGCGAGGCCTGTATGTAAGTCTAACTTTGTACAAAATTTAACAAACGGTGGGCTGTAACCCTCTCACCAACTGGATCGGAGTTTTGCGTGATCATTTTAGTCCGGTGACTGTGGCTTGCCTCCCAATCAGCTGGGCCAGATGCTCTGTATCGTTCCACTGAATGAATCCGGTTCTCCAAATCTCCACTGAGTGTCCCTGGATCTTCTCTATCGGGTCTCCATCTCTCTGGCCCTGTCAGATCACTTCACAACCCGAACAAGCTGACGTTCCGCAATGGCTACAGGCCGCTGTCTCCGAGAAGCCTCCCCACAGATCCACACAGTCAGGCAATGTGATCCCAAGAGACCTAAGATGGCTGCTCCAGTCCTTTTTATCCCCGTCCCAGCATGCACTGCGTAAGAGAGTGTTCTTGGGTAGGTCACACAGACTCCTGGGTAACAAGGTCAACCTTCTGAATCAAAACAACAGTCACTTCCTGGACAAGTCTTTAGGTTGCTCTCAGGTAATAATATACAGGTGTGTTACCCATATTTGGTCACTAGATGGCTCTGGTACGGAACCACAGTAATCTCCATTAACCTTACATTAAAGTATACATAACCACATCAATTAGCAAGGATGTCAGCGCTACACACAGAACATAGATCACCTTACCTCACCCAAATATATAGGTTCTCCCAGCATGCCAAGGGATTCAATAAAACCCCTGCTCATTGGCTGAGATACCCCATATACCCATAACCTGACCTTGGGTGGCCCTCCTCATATCTAGTACCACCAAGTTCCCGGCCACCTAGTGGTAGAAGAGAAAAGTGCAACAAGGCCAGACTTAAAGAGAAATCAATAGATCTCTTTCAATTAACTGCATAGCTATTTTCCTGACAAGGAATTTGGTGAGGAGCTCCCTGACTAAACCACAGGACGCTACATGCACAATCACTGTTTTTTTTTTTTTTGTTTCCTGATTGAATGAAGGTGGATACTCGTACATTGTTGCAGCTTTGTTGGCAGGTGTTGCCTTGCTGGCAGTTGAAGGGTGCTATTTTATTTGTCCCATGGGGCCTTTGGTTATTGAGAACAGAGATAGAACTTATGGTTAGGGCAGACATTTTGATGGTAGGTTGTACTGTGCCAGTCATCGAATGGTGTAATTCTTGTTTTATGCCTTTTGGCTTGTCTGATGCTTTTCTGAAAAATGTGATTCAAGCTCCAGGCAGTGGACCCTTTTCCAGAGCCTAGGTAACCCAACTGAACTCATGGTATGTTTTTTTTATTGCACAGTTACATACACTTAATGCCAAAAGTATAGGGACACCTGCCTTAGATGCACATGAACTATTGAATATTGAGTCCCACTTGTATCAATAACAGCTTCAACTCTTATGGGAAGGTTTGGAGTATGTATTTGGGAATGTTTGACCATTCTTCTAGAAGCGCATTTGTGAGGTCAGGCACTGATGTTGGACTAGAAGGCCTGGCTCACAGACCTTGCTTTAATTCATCCCAAAGGTGTTCTACCGGGTTGAGGTCAGGACTCTGTGCAGGCCAGTCAAGTTTCTCCACCCCAAACTCACTCATCCGTGTCTTTATAGACCTTGCTTTTTGCACTGGTGTGCAGTCATGTTGGAACAGGAAGTGGTCATTCCCAAACTGTTCCCACAAAGTTGGGAGCATGAACTGCTGACACCTTAAGAGTTCCCTTCACTGGAACGGTAAGGTGACCAGATTTTTTTAAATGAAATCCAGGGACATATATTTTTTTTCCCTAGTAATGGCAGCAATTAGCGACTCTCTGCCCACCACCACCGCCGTCCACCTCAGAGCCTGTCAAGTCTTACTGTCTGGGCCCCGGCTACTACTGGATGGGGAGCGGAGGAAGATCACTCGGCCAGGGAAGGCAAGGAGATGGGCAGTTGGCTGGCCGGGACTTGAGCCAAGGCAGAAGAACATGCGAGCAGGAGCAGAATGGGCATGCACCCAAAACTGAAGAAATATCCTCTCCGCTCTGACCAGCACATGATCATCAGAAAGGGGCACAGATAATGAAAAAAATACACTCCACCCCTTAAGCTAGTAGGAGTGGCAGAGTGGGGGGGGGGGGTGTAATTCAGATTTTTTATTTTAATTCTGCATTGACTGTCTTTGAAATTGCCCCAGCCCCTGTTCAAATGCAATCCGGGGACAAAACCAGGGACAGACTTGGTTCGGGGACAGTGTCCTCAATCCGGGGACTGTCCCCAAAAACCGGGGATGTCTGGTCACCCTAAATTAAGGGGCCAAGCCCAACCCCTGAAAAACAAACCCACACCATAATCCCCCTCCACCAAATGATTTGGAGGGTGGTCCAATACTTTTGGCAATACAGTGTGGATGAGCGAGTTTGGAGTGGAGGAACCTGCCTGGCCTGCACAGAGTCCTGACCTCAACCTGATAGACCTGATATACCTTTGTTATAAATTAGAGTGGAGACTGTGAGCCAGGCCTTCTCATCCAACACCAGTGCCTGACCTCACAAATGGACTTTTGGAAGAATGGTCAAACATTACCATAGACACTAGGAAGAAAAGAATGGCTGCACACCACAGGGACGTTCCAACAATTTTTTTCCAAAAATAGCAAATGACAGCCAACAAAGACAGAGTGTGCAAACCTAGGAGGTGACACGTGCGTTTCACACTGACCTCAGTGCTTCTTCAAACCTCATTGCCATAGACATACTCCTAAACCTTATGGACATCCTTCCCTGAAGAGTTGAAGCTGTTATAGCTGCAAAGAGTGGGCCAACTGAATATTGATGGACTAATACTGGTGTAGCACTAACCCCCGAAGGAGCTGCTGGTTAGAGTGGGCTTACCGTTACCTTCTTTTCTCCTCACTTCACGTTTAGGGGTGTCCTGTGGTAGATGGCCCAGTAACTTGAGAGACTGACAACAGATCCACTTAAATGGATTTTATTTGCAAAACGTAGACAATGAACAGTCTATTAAATTGGGATCAGAGGGTTGGAAAGGAAATTCAAGTACTTTTAGTGTCAAAATCAAATATTGAAGAACTTGCTTACTTTGACTGTATCCAGAGAATAGCCATTCGCAACTGGATGTTTACTTACGTTGGACAGTCCCTCTCTCACAAGACCTAGCAGCCAACAAGGTGCTTAAAGCGGAGGTCCACCCTAAAGTGGACCTTCCGCTCATCGGAACCCTCCCCCCCTCCGGCGCCACAATTGGCACCTTTCAGGGGGGAGCGGGGAGCAGATACCTGTACAGTACAGGTATCTGCACCCACTTCCGGGATAGCTCTCTGCGGAAAGGGGCGTAGATTACGCCCCTTTACGCAAGTGCCCGCCCCTTTCCGCAAGTGCCCCGCTGCCTGCTGGGAAACACACAGATCCCAGAGGCAGCGGGGACCATCCTTATTGCGCAGCGCGGCTCGCGCATGCGCAGTAGGGAACCGGGAAATGAAGCCGAAAGGCTCCATTTCCTGATTCCCATACCCAAGATGGCGGCGGCAGCACCCGAGAGACGATCTAGAGATCGGCTTCGGGTGCCGACATCGCGGGCGCGCTGGACAGGTAAATGTCACTATTTTAAAAGTCAGCAGCTGCAGTATTTGTAGCTGCTGGCTTTTAAAAACAAAAAAAAAAAAACGCGGCGGACTCCCGATTTAACTCAGGAACAAGTCTCTGCCACAAACATTGTAGAACACACAAGATATGTCTCTGCCACAGACGTTGTTGTAGAACATGTAGGAAAACTAACCTTGAAGAACACTTGTGGGATACCTGGATCTTTCAGCCAGCTTGGCGATATCCACGAGACCAGATTCTCTTGGGTACTTCAGCCCTTCCAGGCTCTTAATAAGAAACCAACCCGTACATGGTCTTCTTCTGATGAGTCCTCCCCTGAAATGCTTGAAGTCACTGGGTCTCTCCCAAACCGGAGATGGCACCCAACCATTTCAAAATCCTCCTTTAGTTTCCTTGCCTTGGGCTAACCAGCCCTGAGACAACAAGATCGGGTGGATCCACACCCCGGGCCATAGCTTTCCTGGGGGCTGGTCAAGAGGATCAGGACCATGAAGTCAGTACATCCTTCTGGACCGCAACCCCGAACCATGTGACGTCCGCATCTTAAACACCCTCTCCCAGAAAGCACAGCAAGAGCACCACTTCTACTGGACGGGCTCCGAGAGAGAGTAACTTAAGCACCCAACCAGACCATAGTTCCATACCTGCCATAAGAGACAGTGCCCCCTGTGGTCAGGCGGAACATCTCATAGTCCAGTCAGACTCATCGGGGATCGGAGATTCGCTGTCCAAGGGCCTCGGCTATGGAATGCTCTACCAATCAACATCCGCCTGGAAGAAAATCACCTGGATTTTAGGAAAAAACTCAAGACCTTCCTCTTTTAGCAGATGATCAAAGCTCGCCACAGCGCCTAGAGGCGATTCAGTTCGCATTGTGCGCTATACAAGTATTTCATTCATTCATTCACTCATGCTGAAGTCCAAATTTAGACAATTGTACCCAAACCAAACTGCAGTTTAGGTATAACCTTAACTTTTAAAAATCGCATAGCGCGTGTGCTTCAGGAGCCGCCGCTACACTGGGATGCCATTAAAGTTCATGTGTGGGTAAAGGCAGGTGTCCCAATACTTTTGGCAATATAGGGTATTGCTTGGATCAAAGGGTCGGCTTGGATCAAAGGAAGTATGTATATGCCATACTTGTGGGACTGGGGAGAAAAAGGAGATCTTTGCTGTCTTCCAGGTCCTATGCCGTGCAACTGCCCGGTTGTATAGTAACGATAGGGGGTTGCTTGCACAGTACAAGTTTTAGGCTGCATTCACACCTGAGCACTTTGTTTTCAAGCAGAAAGTCGAGCGTTTTTACTGCAATTTTTTACAGGTCAAAAGGTCACAATGTAAAAAGTTTTTCAGGTGTTTTTTCGGGTGTTTTACATGCATTTTGCAAGCTTAAAACGCTCAGGTGTGAATGCAGCCTAATTCACAAAATGTAAATATGCATGTGCCATACCAGTGGGATCCCCATAAAAGCTGGACATCACTGTAGAAGGCACCGCTGCTAGAGTGCCTACTAGCTTCCGGGTCCTGTGTCAAGTTTATGTCCTGTTGCTTAGAAAAAGATTGTAATTTCACTGCCCTGCCTCTCCATCTTGTCCAACCATAGAACCAGGGCTATCTTTAACACTGGGCAAATGGGGCATCTGCCCAGGGCCCATTCATTGTTGTAGGGCCCACATGCTGAGAAGTCAAGTGGATTGGTTTTCTGCACCTTTCTTTCAAGCTTGGCACGGTTTAAGTCAGGTTCCGCACTGTCTCCTCTATTTGCCCTCCTACTTAGCTCCGTCTGAGTGGACAGAGTCTCCTCACCTGCGACGTGCTGCAGTCCAACCCTCCCATCCCTCCTCTGCGGGCGGCTCCCAAATGATATCGCCCTACACAGTGAGTAGATTGTCTCCCTTGGAGATACCATGTCCTGTCCTAAGCCAGGCCCCCCCCCTCCCATCACCTCTGATAACTTCACAGGGAGTCTCAGCTGCTGCAAAACATTGTGGAGGAGGGGTGGGCTGGGCTGATGTGTGTTGAAGTGCAGGGCACTGATTGGCTGCTGCTGCAGAACTTCTTGGAGGGGGAAGGGGAGGGCAAGGCTGCTGGGTGTTGTAGTGCAGGGCAGTGATTGACAGCTATTGGCGCAACAATAACCTCCCACCCCACCTTTCCACCCTCTACAATAACCCCCATCCCCGCTTCTCCACCCTCAAAAATAATCCCCCTCCCGCTTCTCCACCCTCAACAATAACCCCCGCCCTGCTTCACCACCCTCAATAACCCCCCTCCCCTCCTCCCAAACAACAATAACCCCCCGCTTCTCCACCCTCAATATCTCCCTCCCCACCAACAATAACCCCCCTCCCTGCTTCTCCACCCTCAATAAACCCCTCGCCGCCTCTCCAGCAACAATTACCCCACTCTCTGCTTCTCCACCCTCAACAAGAACCCTCCTCCCCACTACTCCACCCTCAACAGTAACCCCCCGCTTCTTCACCCTCAACAATAACCCCCTCTCTGCTTCTCCACCCTCAACAATAACCCTCCTCCCCACTACTCCATCCTCAACAATAACCCCCCCTCCCCATTTCTCCACCCTCAACAATAACCCCCCTCCCCGCTTCTCCACCCCCAACAATAATCTCCCATGATGCTTCTCCACCCTCAACAATAACCCCCTCCCCACTTCTCCACCCCCAACAATAATCTCCCACGATGTTTCTCCAACCTCAACAATAACTCCCCTCCTTGCTTCTCCATCCTCAACAATAACCCCCTCTCAAAAAAAGCTGCTTTTCCAGGCATTTGAGCTTATGACACGTAAGAAAATAATCGTCTCCTTAAGCAACAAATAGTTCCTCTTCAGTAAGGAGTGATCCAAATTGACAGGAGTGCCCAACTTCCAGTAAATGTAAAATGGAACACTGAAGGTACCATCATAGCGACACCCTTCCAAAGCTCCTCATGCAGGTAATACATCGTACTGGATAAACAAAGATAAGTAACGGGTACTTTTACCCGAAGGTGTGGACCCACACACCTTAGTGGTGAGTCAGTCAGGTGTCAAGCTGTAATGAACAGCAATCCTCTCAAAGGGATGGTGTGAACCTCCACTCCGCCAAGCCGTCTTCCGTACTCTGTAAAAAAGAGGAACTATTTGTTGCTTAAGGGGACGATTATTTTCTATTTGGAAGGGTCTTAGTGACCCGTCGGATCTCAGGTTCGGTGATAGGAGAGTTGAGGATATCTAATTGATCGTGCGTCAGGGTGGGAAGGGAAAGGTCAGTAAAAAATTTTTGAATGTCAGTCTCGGTGGGTTGTGGAGTGGTTGAGTCATTTTTAAGGTTGTATAGGGAGGAGTAGTACTCTGCAAAGGAATTTGCAATGTCTAGGGGGTTATATAATTTACTGTTATCACTCTGTCGGATTAAGAAGGGGATATTAGATTTAGTTTTGTGCTCTTTTAGCCTCCGAGCTAACAGTTTACCAGCTCTGTTGCCGGATGAATAGTGTGACAATTTCAGGTGCTGGACATGTTTGTCGTATTGTTCTAGTAGTAGGAGCCTGAGATCCGAACAAAGTTTATTTAATGAATTCATCGTTTTAAGATTTTTGTTCGTTTTGTTTTGGGCCTCTAGACGTTTGATATCAGATAAAAGGGAATCTATCTGCAGTGTCCTCTGCCTTTTAACCCGTGAGTTCAATTGTATTAGAATACCCCTCATGTAAGCCTTATGGGCACACCACATAGTAAAGGGATCAGATACTGTGTTGTTATTAAAGGTAAAATACTCTTGCAAATGCTTCGACAAATAGGACACATGCTGTGGTTGCTGAAGAAGAAAGGGGTTGGCACGCCAAACATTGGTGCATATCGAGGAGCGTTTCTCTTCTATTGTGATGGACACTGGGGCGTGATCTGACCAAGTAATGTCATGAATGAGCGATGATGAAAGACGTTGCAGAAGTAGTTTGTCCGTTAATATTAAATCAATTCGTGAGTACGAGTTATGCCTAGAGGAGTGGTAGGAATAGTCCCTTTCAGTTGAATGTTGGCAGCGCCAGACATCATACAGTTCCTCCGTATGGAGTAGAGGTTGTAGAGTAGGCAGGGGTCTTTTCGAGGATGAAGTGGTGTCCATTGTAGAATTGGGTGTGATATTGAAATCTCCACAAACTATCAGTTCGCCTTTCTTAAGCAGGTCAACCTTACGAAGGTTTTTTTTCAAAAAGCGTAGCTGGTGCGTGTTAGGAGCATAAACGTTGACTAAGGTATACAGTTTGTGGTTAAAGGTGCCCACTATGATCAAGTATCGACCATCAGGGTCAGCGTACGTCTCTTGCAGTGAGAAAGTTACTGAGTCTTTGATGGCAATTAAGACTCCCCTTTTTTTTGCGGTATAAGAGGCTCGGAAGATATGAGGGAATCTACAGTGTTTAAAAGTGGGTTCACAAGAAGACGTCCAATGCGTCTCCTGTACACACAGTACATCGGAATCTAATCTAAGAGCCTCTTTCCACAGCGAGGCCCGTTTGGCTGGGTGGTTCAGGCCCCGGACATTAAAAGATGTTAGTGTGAACGACATTGGTCAGGAAAAAGAAAAAATGATAAACAAAGATCCTGAAAGAGTCCATACCTGCTGCAGGCAATCCAAGATGTATTGAAGTGAAGCTTTGGTATATGGTCGGTTCTGATTTCGGATAGACCGTCCTCATCCATCTCCATGGGGAAGGGGGAAAGAAACATAGATAATGAACAAGAGAAAACAAAAGTCAAAGGAGAGCCAACAATCAAATGGCAAAGAAGTAAAAAAGTAGACTCCGTCCGGAATCCGGTGGCAGATGAACTGCACATACTAATGAAAGGAGGTCCGTAGGCTGAGAGCTCCAAGGCAAAGGGATCTAGTTGATCAAATTGTTAGGGTAAGAAAACGGTATATTCAAAGCAATTATTTGCCATTTTTTTTGCTATGTCTCTTGCGAGATACCACTTGCCAGTCCTCACTAGTGTTCAACTCCGAGGCGGCTGGGGCGTTATCTTGTACTGGGAGAATGTCCCACTCGCGGAGCAGTTCCAGACCTTCAGCTAAGGTGGAAATTACAGATGTTTTGCCCTCTCTTGTGACAATAAGTTTGGTTGGGTACCCCCATCTGTACAAGATGTTGTGATTTCTGAGTGCTTTGGTGATGGATAAGAGGGACTTACGTTTTTGCATGGTGAACTGCGAAAGGTCCGCGTATAGCTGAATAGCTGAATATTGCGGTGGGGGGCTAGGATTTTTGCGGTAAGCCGCCATGAGACTTTCCTTCACATGAAAAAAATGTATCCTCATTAGGACATCTCTTGGGGTATTGTCTGGGAGATGAGATGGCTTAGGCAGGCGGTGGATCCGGTCTATGACCATTTCGGCCTCTGGCGTTGAGGGTAAGAACGCTGATATGAGGTCTTTAGCGTATTGGTGAAGGTGAGCCGGAAGGACATTTTCAGGTATGCCCCGTAGTTTAACATTGTTCCTGCGAGACCTGTCCTCGAGGTCGGCAATCTTAGCTTTAAGCCAGGTCACCTCATCTGCCTGCTCATTATGGGAGTCTACCAGGGTGTTATAGGAGGACGCATATTCCCCCATTTTTTTTTCTACGTGGTCAATCCTGCCCCCCATTTCATTCATATCTGATTTGAAGTTCCTCATGCACTCCATGAGGTCTGAGTGTAGTGAGCCACGTAGGGAGATCAACATGTCTTTTAAAGTAGTGTCAGAGATGGGCTGATTCGTGGTAGGAAAGGAGTTGATGGTGTCAGCTAGTTCCCTCGTGTCATCGAGGGAGCTCTGAAGTACACTGACCTTGTCTTCCAGTGGAGCAGCTTCTAAACGAGGTCTCGACTTAGCCGGGCTACCGGAGAGAGGAGTTGAGGCAGCCGGAGAACACCGCATCGGGCCTACGTCTGAGCCCGGGCTCGGCGTCTGTGCAGGGGATCCGCTCGCGGGAGATGGGGATTCGCCGCCGGCGCCATCTTGGGCCTCGCGGCCCGCAGTGGTGAAGAAGAAATCCCGGAGTTTCCTCGGCTGGGAAGCGTTGTTCCGCTTGCGGGTCATCTCCGGAGGTCGAGCAATAGTTCAGCTATACTTTGCTGTTAGTCAGGGTGTTGTACGCCGCCTCGAAGTGTGCTTTTCCCTCTATGCTGGAGCGGAGCTCTCGAGTCAGGCGTCCATTCCGCTACACGCTGGCCACGCCCCCCGGGACGATTATTTTCTTACGTGTCATAGGATCATTTTTTGTTTTTCATATTATTTGTTTGATCTATGTGGTATGGTTCACGTGGAACTCTTTATTATTTATCCACATATATTGTGGGGATCTTTACACATTGTTCATGTGGATTTCTGTATTGTTTATCTATACATATTGCATTTGTGTTATTTTTATTATTTTTTTCACCTTTTTCACAAGTAGGTGATTTTTTCACTTTTAGCGCTACATTTTTTGTTTTTTGTTTTCTATGCAATGCAATTCTATCATTGTTGATGCTGGCTGCTTTATACATTGTTTCTATATGGTAGCGCAATTATATATATATTGAGAAAAAAATAAGAGCTCAAAAAAGCTCAAAAGCCTGTAGGAGCCACTTCTTTGAGCTCCTTTAAAGTGGTTGTAAACTCTCCCCCACAACTTTGTCCCATGTAAATCAGCATAAAAAACGCTAATGAACACTGCTTGTAGATATCTCCTTACCTGCTTAGTATTCTTGTAATCCTTGTTGTTCTGTAGAATGAAATCACTGAGCATGCCCAGATCTCCCCTAATTTAAGGCACACACTCTATGTCTTAGCTATCTGTTATCAGGACTTCCTACAGCACAACACTGAACTCTGCTAATCACTCAGAGCTTCCTCCTACACACCATGTGACCATGTGACATGACATACAGTCTAAACGTGGCCATTACTGCAGTCTTATCAGCTAAAGCTGATAAGTCTGACAAAGGGAAACATTAGACACTGGCACAAGTAAATACTATGAAATAAACAAGTAAGCTATGAACAGGGAAGCAGGGTTGCCATAGAAACATTGGATTGAAAAGGAGGCTTGGTTAACAGTACAGGAAGTGCTCAATGTAAGGGCGGAAATACACTCCACTGTGGACTCAGAAAACAATACTTAAGATGGTGCTGCCTAACCCCTGGAAACAAGTTTTTTAAAGTTTCTTTAAACAGTAAGTAATATGCTATTTGGGCTGGATTACAGTGGCTATAGTCCGATAATGACTTATTATAATGGACTAAATGAAAAGAAGCATCAGAGTGGGAGAGTTTACTTCCTCTTTAAGCTGAAGTGTGCATGAGCCCTAACAACCAGCTATTCTGAATGAAACAAAATGAATGCTGAAGATACAAAACAAATCCCGAAAATGAACTGGTTCATTTAAAGAATGCATCCGAAACTTAATTGCTGAAGATGCAAAACAAATCCCGAAAAATAACTGGTTCATTTAAAGAATGCATCCGAAACTTAATTGCTGAAGATGCAAAACAAATCCCGAAAATTAACTGGTTCATTTAAAAACTAAATTCTTCAATTAGAGAATGCATCCGAGCTGAAATGAAACAAATCAAAAATTTGCGCCATGCAATAAAATCCATCCCTTTAACTGTACTTTCACAGCCTAGGGTAGGTCTAGACTGTGCTCTATTGTTCTACTACAGTACAGACTTCAGGGATGACACAGAGAGTGCAGACCCTGCTCGGCAGAGGTACCCAGAACACAAGACTGGTTCTTTTTGCTTATAATCATACACACTTGTAGCGGGTATATAATTGTGTATTAATGCAATTAATGTGAAGTACAATGTAAATCTATGGACAATGTTATGTACTAGTATTGGTTGCCATCTAGTGACCAAAACTGGAAATGGACTTTAGCTATTTTCCTTTTCTATGGTGTTGGAAAGATAACAGGAAGTGACTGTGTTTACTTTGGTCATTTGACCTCATCTACCTAGAAGTCTGTGTGACCTACCCATGGACACTTTGATATGCAGTGCATGCTGGGTAGGGTATAAAAGGGACTGAAGCGGCCATATTTGGTCTCTTGGAACCACGATGCCTGCCTGTGCGGAACTGAGTGTAAGGTTCTCGGACGCACCGGTAGATAGTCACCGCGGAGTGCAAACCGGACTGTTTGCTGGGTGACTTGATGGAGCCAAGAGCTGGTGATCAGACCGACAGAGATCAGAGACGTTTGTTGGAACAACGGAGAGCCAGATCCAGACGGTGGAGTGACACAGAGCATCTGGCCTAGTCAGCGGAAGCAAGCTGCAGTTGTAGGACTCAAGCCATCACTCAGAACTCTGATCTGATTGGTGAGTGGGTTGCGGCCCACTGTTTAATCTATTACACATACTTAGACTTTCTAATAGGCCTTGCTGGGACCTGTTGTTCCACAGAAGCGTAATTTAGCAACTGACACTTAATAGGCTCGAGGCCTAGGCTTAGTACCTAAGTGTGATAACAAGTTTCTGGAGTTATACCTGGAGTGTTCTAAGTTAACTTTCTCTACTTACCCCTTTGGATTACAATTATTTGAGGAACTATTTAAGCTAGCGAAGAATGAAGATAAAGGAAGAAATGCATTAAGTGAGGCCTCACGTAGACATCAAATAAGGGGAGCTCCCAGGTCTAGATAGTAACATACTTGCATGTTATTTATTGTATTTGCTTGTTGACTTATGTTGTGCTGACGTTCTACGTTGGAACGACAGTGCAAACTCTGTAACCACCTATTTGCTATATTTTCAGTAAAAGTATTCCTGTTTAAGGGTACAAGTGTGTGGTTTACTCTCTTTCCCCACCAGGTGGAGCCAGAGGACCCTGAGGGATAGACACAGGTACATTATACTGTTTGCACTGTACTGTATTATTATTGCACCACAGCTGTGCCAAGGGGACAGAGTCATTCAGAAGGATGGTTTCTCAGTAGAGTGCAGGCCCAATTCAAATCAGCAGCTCCTTCGGGGGTCATTTCTACACACTTATGGTATTTAATTCATTTACGGTAACAAATGTTCTGCTATTTAATGATTTTTATGCCTTTTGTTTCTAATGTATCTCTCTTTTTTTAAGGTTGTTTGGTCACAAACTTCGTTGATTGGATGTGGTTATCAACATTGTTCTAACCTGAAATATCACAACTTATATGTCTGCCATTACTGCCCAGCGTGAGTTCTAAATTAAAATGTCTGATGTTTTGATATTGTAGCAGATACAGTATGTGGACTCCACTCCCTCTGGATAACCTTTAAAGTATATTTTTACTTTTGCAGCTAAATTGGGATGACACCTACTTTATATTTCTTACATGTTCCCAATGTAACATAGCATTACAGCAAAAAAACTGCCCCCCTCGCCCCACCTCCCCCTGCAACTTACCCCCCCCCCATGGGAGATGAACAAAGGCATCTGGCTCCACTCACACTAGCACTCCATCCCCCCCCCCCCCGGAAAGTGGCCACCATCATTTTCCATACCTTAGGAGGTCATGCTGGATCCAGGTAGGGGCTCCTGGAAGCTGTCCCTCTGCCCCTCCACCAGCTGCAGCTTGCCAAGTGAAGATCTGAGCCATTGCTTCTCCTCCAGGCCAAACAGGTAGTGGGTCTTGAGAGCCGAGTGGCTTCAGAACCCACTTCCTGATTGGCTGGGAAGAGAAGTAGGAAGACATTAGCGAATATTAATTCACTAATGTCACACAGCTGGGTGGGCTCACAGCGCAGTCCACCATTTTTTTGAAGCCAATTAAAGCCTCTGGCTAAAATCACATGTTTCATGAAAGAAAAAAACCCATTGAAATTCATGCATCCGATACCCTGAATGTAGATTAGGGACCGGGCGCATGGATTAGGGGGGCAGCGCCCCTAATGGAGTGGCCGCCACTGCTAATAAAGGAATAAAAATGTATACAATAGTTATCAATTTGTTTTCCAATTTCCAAAGAGAATAAAATTGAATAGAAAATAAAGGAATAGAACAGAAAAAATAGAAAAGAATAGAAAAGACTATAACAGAAAATAAAATAATAGAATATAATAGAGTAAAACAGAACAAAATAGAATTGAATAGAATAGAATAAAATAGAAATAATATATTTATACAGATAGAATACATTTGAATTTGAGTGCATAACAATAGAATAGAAAATAATAGAATAGAAAAAAATAGACTAGACTATAATTGAATAGAAAAAATAGACTAGACTATAATTGAATAGAAAATAATATAATTCAAAAAAACAATAGCATAGAATTGAAAGAATATAACCATTTCCCAAAATTCAAATAGAATAAATTCAAATTTGAATAGAATTAAAAAGAAAAGAATAGATTTGTTTAGAATATAAAATAACAGATTAGTATAGAAAAAAAAAAAACAACAGCATGTGTAACTGTGGGTGGACATTAAAGTGCAAGCTCCTCTTGTGCAGAGACTGATTCGACTGGCTCTGTGACCTTTCTATTCTATTAGGGATCATCATCAGCATTCCAACTTTACAAAGAATGCAACAAGAAATGTAAGGGTGCAATCAGGGTGGCTAAGATAAAAAATTATTTAAGTACATAAATAGTAAGAAAGGTAGGTCAGATCATATTGGTCCCATAAAGAATGATGAAGAGAATTTTGTCACTAAGGATGGAGAGATGGTGAAGGTATTGAATTTATTCTTCTCCTCAGACTTCACAGGGGAATCGGGGGGCTTCAGTAACCAAAACTGCAATGTTTATCCTCATGACATGTCACAGGAAGCACCCTCATGGCTAACAGAGGAGAAAATTAGAATTATACTTGAAAAATGTAACATTAATAAGTCACCGGAACCAGATGGCTTGCACCCGAGGGTCCTTAAGGAACTCAGTCAAGTAAATGCCACACCATTGTTCCTAATTTTTATGAACAGTTTACTAACTGGAATGGTACCAGCTGATTGGAGAAAAGCCAATGTAGCACCAATATATAAAAAAGGACCAGGATACATCCCTGAGAATTACAGACCAGTTAGCCTAACATCAATTGCATGCGAGTTGTTGGAGGGGATGATAAGGGACTATATAAAAGATTTTAGTAATGGTGAGCAGTAATCAGCATGGATTCATGAACAATCGTTCTTGCCAAACCAATCTATTAACCTTCTATGAGGTGAGTTGCCATCTAGATAAAGGAAGGCCCGTAGATGTGGAGTATCTGAATTTTGCAAAAGCATTTGATACAGTTCTCCATTAACATTTTCTGTACAAAGTAAGGTCCGTTGGCATGGACCATAGGGTGTGTACATGGATTGAAAACTGGCTACAGGGGCAAGTTCAAAGGGTAGTGATAAAAGGGGAGTACTCGGAATGGTCCGGGGTGGAAAGTTGGGTCCCCCAGAGTTCTGTCCTGGGACCAATCCTATTTAAATTATTCATAAACAACCTGGAGAATGGGATAAACAGTTCAATCTCTGTATTGTGGACAATACTAAGCTAAGCAGGGCAATAACTTCTCCGCAGGATGTGGAAACCTTGCAAGAAGATCTGAACAAATTAATGGGGTGGGCAGCTACATGGAAAATTAGGTTTAATGTAGAAAAATGTAAAATGATGCATTTGGGTGGCAAAAATATGAATGCAATGTATACACCGAGGGGAGAACCTCTGGGAGAATCTAGGATGGAGAAGGACCTAGGGGGGTCCTAGTAGATGAAAGGCTCAGCAATGGCATGCAATGTCAAGCTACTGTCGGCAAAGCAAACTGAGTATTAGCATGCATTAAAAAGGGGATCAACTCCAGAGATAAAGCGATCATTATGCTGCTCTACAAGACTCTGGTCCGGCCGCACCTAGAGTATGCTGTCAAGTTCTGGGCACCAGTCCCCAGGAAGGATGTACTGGAAATGGAGCGAGTACAAAGAAGGGCAACAAAGCTAATAAAGGAACTTGAGGACATTAGTTATGAGGAAAGGTTATGAGCACTGAACTTATTCTTTCTGGAGAAGAGACGCTTGAGAGGGGATATGATTTAAATGTACAAATACTGTACTGGTGACCCCACAATAGGGATAAAACTTTTCCGCAGAAGGGAATTTAATAAGACACGTGGCCATTCACTAAAATTAGAAGAAAGAGGTTTAACCTTAAATTCTTAAACTGCGTAGAGGGTTCTTTACTGTAAGTGTGGATGTGGAATTCTCTTCCACAAGTGGTGGTTTCAGTGGGGAGTATTAATCATTTCAAAAAACTATTAGCACCTGAATGACCGCAACATAGGTTGGACAGGTTGGACTTGATGGACTTGATGTATCTTTTTTCAACCTCACCTACTATGTAACTATGTAACTATTATAGTCTATTCTAGTTTATTCTTTTTTTCTGTTCCATTTCTTTCTATTTTATTATTTTCAAATGTATTCCATTTAAAATTTGGATTTCAGAAGATGGTTATATTCCTTCTATTTTATTCTATTCTTTTTTTATTCTATTCTAATCTGTTCTTTTATTTCCTATTCTATTTTGTTGTGTTTTACTCTTATTACATTATTTATTTTCAGTTTTTTTTATTTTATTCAATTTTTTTCTATTTTATTCCTTTCTATTCTATTCTATTTGATTCTCTTTGGAAATTGGAAAACAAATCGAAAACTATTTGAATTGGAAAACTTTTTGAGTTTGAAAACTGTTCGATGTGAAATTCGAAAGCTATTCTAAATTCCTTCAAAAACGATTTGAATTTGGAAAATTTGAATCGATTTGAATACAAATAAACAAAACAAATTCTGAAAACTAATTAAAGTGGTTGTAAACCCTTACAACACACTTTAATCTACAGGTAAACCTAGATTAAGGCTTATCTGTAGATGCTGTAAATATGTCCTAAACCTACATGGTTTAGGAGCTATTTACAATTCCTTGTACAAGGATTCCTTCTGTACATGCGCACATGTATTTGGCGCATGCGCACTTTAGAAGGGTCATGGCGTACCGTTTTCATTAAAAGTCATGCCGTGACTGGCGACTCCCGCATGCGTGGGAGTGACGTCAATCAACTCCGGGCAGTCACAGAGCCAGAGTCTGTGACCCCAGAAGGAAGATGGACGCTTCCAGCCGGCAAGGAAATCGGGGACATCGCAGGCTCCTGTGTCAGGTAAGTGACACATAATGGGCTACTATGCGATGGGTTTACTTCCTCTTTAACCACTTGACCACTGGGCACTTAAACACCCTTAATAACCAGACCAATTTTCAGCTTTCGGTGCTCTCACATTTTGAATGACAATTACTCAGTCATGCAACACTGGACCTATATGAAATTTTTGTCCTTTTTTTCACACAAATGGAGCTTTCTTTTGGTGGTATTTAATCACCGCTGGGTTTTTTATTTTTTGTGCTATAAAAGAAAAAATACAGAAAATTCTGTAAAAAAATGAATTTTTCTTTGTTTCTGTTATAAAATTTAGCAGATTAGTAATTTTTTCTTCATAAATTTTGGCCAAAATTTATACTACTACATATCTTTGGTAAAAATAAGTACAAATTGGTGGATATTATTTGGTCTTTGTGAAAGTTATAGAGTCCACAAGCTATGGCGCCAATATCTGAAAATTGATCACACCTGAAGTACTGACGGCCTATTTGAATTCTTGAGACCCTAACATGCCAGAAAAGTACAAATACCCCCCAAATGACCCCTTTTTGGAAAGAAGACATTCCAAGGTATTTAGTAAGAGGCATGATGAGTTTTTTGAAGTTGTCATTTTTTCCCACAATTCTTTGCAAAATCAAGATTTTTTTTACTTTTTTTTTCACAAAATTGTCATATTATCAGTTTATTTCTCACACAGCATATGCATACCACAAATTACACCCCCAAACACATTCTGCTATTACTCCCGAGTACGGCGATACTACATGTGTGAGACTTTTACACAGTGTGGCCACATACAGAGGCCCAACATGCATGGAGCACCATCAGGCGTTCTGGAGCACCCAGGACAATTCTGACATTTCTCTCCTACATGTAAAAATCATCATTTATTTGCTAGAAAATTACATAGAATCCCAAAACATTATACACGTTTTTTTTAGCAAACACCCTGGAGAATACAATGGTGGTCGTTGCAACTTTTTATCTCGCACGGTATTTGCGCAGCAATTTTTCGAATGCTTTTTTTTGGAAAAAAAAACAGTTTTGTGCTTAAAAAAAAAAAAAAAAACACAGTAAAGTTAGCCCAATTTTTGCATAATGTGAAAGATGAAGTTACACTGAGTAAATCGATACCTAACATGTCACTCTTCAAAATTGCACAGGCTCGTGGAATGGCGCCAAACGTCGCTATTTAAAAATCCCCATAGGCGACGATTTTTTTTTTTTTTACTGGTTATATCTTTTGAGTTACAGAGGAGGTCTAGGGCTAGAATTATTGCTCTCGCTCTAACGTTCGCAGCGATACCTCACATGTGTGGTTTGAGCACCGTTTTCACTTCTGCATGCGAGCACATGGGGACAGGGGCGCTTAAAAAAAAAAAAAAAATGTTATTGTTCATTTTACTTTATTTATTTTAGTTTGACATTTTTTTCCCCAAAAATAAATTTATTGATCACTTTTATTCCTATTACAAGGAATGTAAACATCCCTTGTAATAGGAATATGGCATGACAGGTCCTCTTTACAGTGAGATATGGGGTCAATAAGACCCCACATCTCACCTCTAAGCTAGGAAGCCTGAAAAAAAAAAAAGATTCTGGATTTGATCGTATTGGCGAGTCGGTAGAAGCATCGGAGGGCAGCGGGAGGGGGGGGTGTCTATGGCTGGGTATTGCAGGGTATCACCGACTATGGCTGGGTATGGCTGGGTATCTCAGAGTATGGCGTTGCAGAGTATTGCGTTGCAGAGCATTGCAGGATATTGGAGGGTGTTGCAGAGCATTGCAGTGTTGCACGGTATTGGCGGGTGTTGCAGAGCATTGCAGAGTGTTGCAGGGTATTGGTGGGTGTTGCAGAGCATTGCAGAGTGTTGCAGGGTATTGGTGTGTGTTGCAGAGCATTGCAGAGTGTTTCACGGTATTGGTGGGTGTTGCAGAGCATTGCAGAGTGTTGCAGGGTATTGGCGGGTGTTGCAGAGCATTGCAGAGTGTTGGCGGGTGTTGCAGAGTGTTGCAGGGTATTGCAGAGTGTTGCAGGGTATTGCAGAGTGTTGCAGGGTATTGCAGTGTAATGCAGAGTAATGCAGTGTAATGCAGTGTAATGCAGAGTATTGCAGAGTATTGCAGAGTATTGCAGAGTATTGCAGAGTAATGCAGAGTATTGCAGAGTAATGCAGAGTATTGCAGAGTGTTGCATGGTATTGCAGAGTAATGCAGAGTAATGCAGAGTAATGGCAGGGTATTGCAGAGTATTGGCAGGGAATTGAGGGCTTAATTTTCGGTGAGCAGCGATGTGGGCACTGCAGATGCAGCCCACATCGCTGCGGACACCGATCTCTTCCCCCTCCGCTGTTCCGATCGGTACAGAGAGGGGGAGGGAGGAACCGGCCTCATAACATGATGCCGGTTTGTTTACAAGTGATCACTCCGTCATTTGACGGAGCGATCACGTGGTAAACGGCCGCTATGAGCGGTCCGCGGTCACGGATGCTCTCGAGTGCATGCCCCAGGGGGCGCGCGAGAGCGGAATTCTGGGAGGACGTCATATGACGGCCTCCCAGAGATAAGAAACCGCCCTGTAGCCGTCATTTGGCTATAGGGCGGTTGTTAAGTGGTTAAACAGATTAAACATATTTAACTAAACAAATTTATGTAAATAACAGATCGAAACAAAACAAAACAAATGGTTTCGTTCTGCAGATGTCTAGCGGAGGCCATGTTGGTACACCACTCACTGCTCAGCGCTAAACCTTTAGCCTTTCAAAATGTAACACCTAAACAGCATCAGATGTCAATATACTATATTTATTTATATACGCACACTTTATTGGTAAAATTACTCGCGTAGCTGGGTGTAGTAAGATGTCCGCCGCCTTCTTCTGACTGCAGGTGTTCTGTCAAATGAGCAAACATGGTAGCGGCAGAATACATGCGCCACTGACGGAACGCCATTTCCATTACATTATCTGACGGGTCGCTGATTCTGATGAAACATCGACACCCACTGATCGACATCTGCTGTGTATAATCACAGCACAGCCAAGTACCTAGTACAGTGTTTCTCAAACCCCGTCCTCAAGGCGCCCCAACAGGTCATGTTTTCAGGCTCCCCATTATTTTGCACAGGTGATTTGATCAGTTTCACTGCCTTAGTAATTACTACAGCCATTTCATCTGAGGGAAATCCTGAAAACATGACCTACTGGGGCGCCTTGAGGACTGCAGCTGAAAAACACTGACCTAGTACATGATCTGCCGAGGCAGGACCACCCTGCTGTTGTACAAGTAAGTGATATGGCTGGCAAGCAGTTAACTCTTTTTTTTTTACTTCTCCTATAAGTGGGTGTGGCAGGGTGGGTGTCCTATGCTTACATAGGTGTCCCACTTTCCCATCTCAAAAAGTGTAAATGGGAATACATTCCAAGCATACAGTGGAGTTTTCTCAAATTGTACTGCAAACTGGAAATATACTTTATGGGACAAGTCCACTTTTAGCAAACAAAATCTAGAAACTTGAGTGAGACTATTGAGGCACAGGCTGAAAAATGTAAAAATCCAAATGTGAAACCCAAAATAACCAAGAATGGATTGGTGGATTATGAGTTTTCCTATTTGGATTTTAACAGTTGTGAGTTGCTCTATCTGGCACATGTATAGCCGCTATTTATGTATTGAAATTGTATTTTAATTCATCTTTTATATCTATAAAGCTTTTTCATTGCTGTTATCCATGAAATAGTTTTTTTTCAGCCTGTGCCTCCATAGTCCCACTCCAAGAGGTTTCCTAGATTTTCTTTACATTGGAATGATGCCATTTTCTAACACCACACCATGTTGTATTATATACTTTCAGAAAACTTGTCCTTTAATAAATTCCCCACCAACCCAAGTGCAGCCTGCCTTATTAAATACTTATTCCTTGCCATTCCATTGATCTTCACAATTTGGTCCTGCTTGACCCCACACAGTCATTCTTCTAAAAACGTCCACACTGACCTCCTTACTAAGTGTGAACATGTCTTTTAATTAGACCTAACTTGGCACGAACACTTTAAGTGACTTCTGTAAATGGCACTTTAGTGTAAATAATAAATCTAGTTGTGCTGGATGGTAACTAGCCTGGCTCATCGGTAGGTTGATCCACTGATTCCTGTCCTAAGTCTGAGTTTGGTGTAGTCTCTCTCTTTTGTCAATAGGTGGCACTGTTGCTTTTGGCACTAGAATGATGGATTACCATAAATTCGGGTAATGGGTAACTAGGTTGTCTCAGCCAATCAGCAGGAGTTTCTTTAACTGCTGTGTATGCTGGGATAGGCTGTTTATTTGAGAGGAGTCAGGTTATCAGGGTTCTTCCCGCCCGAGGCTGTGGCCTGGGTGGGTGTGTGCTAAGAAGCTCCTGGTTGCTAGGCCTGAAGCCTGGGGCCTATCCAGAAGGCATGCTGGCTGCTAGGTCCACTTGAGGCCTATACAGCAGTTCAGGGTTGCTCAAAGGAGGAGCAGCCAAGGTCAAGCCTGAAGCCTGGGGTGGAACCGCATGTGTTAGAGGCTCGGCCTGAGGGGAGCCTGATCATTGTCAGAGGTAAAGGAGAAGCAGATGCCACAAAGGGATGACCACTCCTGTTACCGGAGGCAAGTTTGGAAGGGAGGAAGTTCTGAAGGTGTGTCCAGAAAGGCAGCGGGTAGCTGTGAGTAAAGCTTGAAGGAGTACGGCAGGTAGCTGTAAGTAGAGCTTGAAGATAAGTACAGCGGTTAGCTGTGGGTGAAGCTCGGGAATCCAGCAGGTGACTGAGAGTCCAAGAAGTCTAGTGAAAGATGGTGAGCTAACTTTAAGGATCTACAGTGGAATACTGTAAGTTAAGCTGGAAGATCTAAAGTGGGCTAATGTGAGTTAAACTGAAAGATCTACAGTAGGATACTGTGATAGAATTTGTTGCCATAGGAGACAGCGGTTGCTACAAGATACAGATTGCTGCATTCAGCCTAAAGGTCCTCTTTCTTTATTGTTGTCTGCCTAGTTCTATTTTTGTCTGCAGAGTATGCCTTAATTGCTATTGCATTTGCCTAAGGCTGTCCTGTGCCCTAAACCCTCCTCTCCCATGTTCCTGTTAAGAGAAATAAAACTCTCTTTGTTAGTTTTTTACAAAAAGTGACTGGCGCCCAATCTTTTCACCTTGCACCACACCCACTATGCCTAGTAACCTGCACCCTGAGGAGAAATGTCAGTTCCCCCTGCCTCTGGGGGTCACCATCAGGCCCTTGGAAGTAGGGTAGACTGCTACATTAGCATAAGTACATTTTAGTGTTGTCCAGATACCACTTTTTAAAGGCCGAGTACACGTACCGATACTTTTTTCACGTACTCACCGGTCCCATTTACCAATACTTTTTTTAAATGTCATGTGATAGCTTTTTACAATTTTATTTTTTACAATTTATTTTTTTATTATTTTTTACAAGTTGCATATATATATATCCTTCCTTCATTCTCCATCCTGAAAGATCTAGGACGGGGAGCAGAGGAGGACGGGGGGCTGGTGGAGCACACGGAGGGGGAGTGGAGCAGGAGTGGGGGGCCGGAGGAGCACACAGAAGGGGACCAGAGGAGGATGGGGGCAGACCGGAGGAGCCCACGGAGAACAGAGAGAGGAGCCGGAGGAGGATACAGAGGAAACTCAGGGATGATTGGTGCGGAGGAGGGGAAGTTACAATCACCAATCTCCCTGTGTGGCTTTCTGAAAGCCGCAGAGGGGAGAGGAGAAGTAGTTGTCATGATTATAATTTCCCCTGCCGCCACACCGATTGTTCATTAGTGTCCAAGTACTAGACAAGGCATTGGGAGAATTTGTAGGAGTACAAGTACTCCTGCGTATACTCAGTATAGGGGCCTGCACCAATACTAGTATCGGTATTGGGACCCCTAGTAAATTCCCAAAACATCACAATATCTGTTAACAACACATCATACAAAGCTGTACATTATAAGAAGCAGGTATTGAGCTATAGGCAGTCAACTTTGCAATGACCCCCCCCCCCCCCCCCCTGAATGTGCAGCTGGAAATATACAGCGTCCCCCCCATTAGCTGTTTAGAAGCTGCCTGTCCTTTTTCCAGTCCCAAAAGCAAAGCTTTCTCTGAATGGTATTTGGGCCATAAGGATGACTTCCTATGTTTATAACACAGCAGCGGCTGTGCGGGAACTAGAAGCTAGTGGAGATGACTGGAGTAGCAGTGTCTACTACTGTAATTTCCAGCTTCCAGAGGCATTGACCAGGTATGGTATTTACATAGCTACACTGGTCCAAGTTAGAATAACGTAACTATAATGGGGGATTTGCTCATATGTAGTGGCTGGATCAACTCCAGTCCAGCCAGGGAATCATATTTTAGGGACTTTGGTCCACTTTTATTTAAAAACATAGTTTAAAAAAATATACTCATAGGGTAATCCTTGTAGGGGTTCTCATCATTGACATGACAGAACATAAATTATTTGGCCTTCTGGCTGTTGCAACTCTGTCCACCATGGATTGCACAGGCTCCTCCCCAGTAACACACACAGTCTCTTAGTATTAGCCCACAGCCTTGTCAGATCAGGTCACCTCTACTTAGGGCCAGGGTAGATACTCTCTTAATGTAATATACAAAGAGCCCCTTGACCATAAAGCCTGTACACACCTGCACTATCAAGTTGATGGTCTCCAGTAATGCATGGACACAGGGTTAGAAGGTTCATCCCTCCTACGACTCTTGGAAGTTTCTGGACTCTGGAACCCAATCCAAGAGTTACAAATCCTGGAGAATATTGTAAAATCAGGTTTCTCCGCTCAGAATAGCCATGCAGTTACTAAAAGGTTCACTTTAACTTTTTAGTATATCAATATTCATAGATACCAAAATTAACAATTTTGATTTGTAATTCATGTTACTCTCTTTAGGGGAAATATGGAGAATGAAGTCAAAACACCCTACCAAAAAGGAAATCCATGTTCCAAATGCAAAGGGAAATGTGAAAACAAATTATGTGGTAAGAATTGTGTGTGTGTGTGTCATTTTTATGGGGCTTTTAAATAAAAGGGCTCCTTCAGACATGTGTCCAGGGGGTGGTTGAGCCTCAGTTATACTGACTTCCAGCTTCCCACCTAAACAAGGGAATGCAGCCGCTCAGGGCTGTACACAGGCCAACAACTAAATAGTACAATGCCTTGAATAAGTATTAATACCCCTTGGAATTTTCCATATTTTTTTATGTTACAGCCAAATATGTAAATGTATTTTGTTGGAATTTTATATGATAGACCAACACAAAGTGGCACATAATTGTGAAGTGGAAAGAAAATGATAAATGGTTTTATTTTTTTTTACAAATGAATATCTGAAAAGTGTGGCATGCATTTGTATTCAGCCCCCTTTACTCTGATACCACTAACTAAAATCTAGTGGAACCAATTGCCTTCAGAAGTCATCTAATTAGTGAATAGAGTCCACCTGTATGTATTTTACTCTCAGTATAAATACAGCTGTTCTGTGAAACCCTCAGAGTTTTGTTAGAGAACCTCAGTGAACAAACAACATCATAAAGGACAAGGAACACACCAGACAGGTCAGGGATAAAGTTGTGAAGAAGTTTAAAGAAGGGTTAGGTTATAAAAAAAATCCCAAGCTTTGAAAATCTCACAGAGCACTGATCAATCCATCATCCGAAAATGGAAGGAGTATGGCACAACTGCAAACCTACCAAGACATGGCCGTATACCTAAACTGACAGGCGAGACAAGGAGCTCTTTAATCAGAAAAGCAGCCAAGAGACCAATGGTAACTCTGCAGAGGTCCACAGCTCAGGTGGGAGAATCTGTCCACAGGACAACTATTAGTCGTGCACTTTACAGATCTAGTCTTTATGGAAGAGTGGCAAGAAGAAAGCTATTGTTGAAAGAAAGCCATAAGAAGTTCCATTTGCAGTTTGCAATAAGCCACGTTGTGGACATAGCAAACATGTAGAAGAAGGTGCTCTGGTCAGATGAGACCAATATTGCACTTTTTTGCCTAAAAGCAAAATGCTGCATGTGGCAGAAAACTAACACTGTACATCACCCTCAACACACCATCCACACCGTGAAACATGGTGGTGGCAGCATCAAGTTGCGGGGATGCTTTTCTTCAGCAGGGACAGGGAAGGTGATCAGAGTTTATGGGAATTATGGAAAGAGCCAAATGTAGGGCAATCTTAGAAGAAAACCTGATAGAGTCTGCAAAATACTTGAAACCAGGGCAGAGGTTCACCTTCCAGCAGGGCAACAACCCTAAGCATACAGCCAGAGCTACAATGGTATGGTTTAGATCAAAACATATCCATGTGTTAGAATGGCCCAGACAAAGTCTAGACCTAAATCCAAATGAGAATCTGTGGCAAGACTTGAACATTGCTGTTTACAGATGCTCTTCATCCAATCTCACAGAGCTATTTTGCAAAGAATAATGGCCAAAAAATGCATTCTCTAGATGTGAAAAGCTGGTAGAGACATAGCCAAAAAGAATTGCAGCCAGTAGTGGCTGGTGCGCAATTTTTTTTTTGCAGGGAGCGCAAACAAACTGAAAAAAAAAAAAACAGTGTGCCCATCAAACGCAGCCACTGGGCCATCAAACGCAGCCACTGGGCCATCAAACGCAGCCACTGGGCCATCAAACGCAGCCACTGTGCCATTAAACACAGCCACTGTGCCATCAAATGCTCCCACTGTGCCTATCAAATGGCGCAACTGTGCCCACCTCACGCCTGCCATCTACCCGACACTTACCCTATCTTGGTGGGGCAGTGGGTGACATCAGCGGTTTCCTCAAGGTCCTCGATGTCTTCTCCTGTCCTCTCCTAGGATTGGATGTCGTTTCAGCCAATCAGGTGACAGGTAACAGACCTGAGCACCTGATTGGCGGAGAGGCGGTTCAGTGTTAGGAAAGTGAATATGCATTTGCTTTCCTAATACAGCTGAGGGAACTGCGAGCGCCAAGCATGGCTCTTGCTGTTTACCTTTTTTAACGCATATTAGAGCCTATGGCTCCAATTAGGTGCTTCAAAAAAAATACTCTGCTGCTGTAATTCAGGCGCCCGGCACCTCAATAGGGGTGGTGGCCATGGATAGATTCATGCAATGAATTATTATTATTATTATTATACAGGATTTATATACTGCCAACAGTTTATGCAGCGCTTTACAATATAAAAGGAGAACATACAGTTACAATACAATAAAATACAAGAGGATTAAGAGGGCGCTGCTCAGAAGAGCTTACAATCTAGTAGGATGGGGCAGATGGGGTACAAAAAAGTTGTAACTGTGGGCCAATGCATGAATCTATCTGTTGGTGGTAAAGAGGATGTCTGGAGAGAGGGGGCAGCGCCTGTGCGCCCTTATGGAAGCACCACCACTGCTTGCAGCTGTAATTGCAGCCAAATGTGGTTCTACAAGGGGGGCTGAATACAAATGTATGCCACACTTTTCAGATGTTTATTCTTTAAAAAAATGTGAAAACCATTTCCTTGCACTTCACAATTATGTGACACTTTGTGTTGGTCTGTCACATAAAATCCCAATAAAATGGATATACGTTTATGGTTGTAACATGACAAAATGTGGAAAATTTCAAGGGTTATGAATAATTTTTCAAGGCAGTGTATGTCACATTTGGTGGGTGGTGCTGCAACAATGGTGGGTTGGAGTTCTCATGATTAAAACATAACCCCTCCTTCCTCACTAGCTGTTGAACACCTCTTAAAAGAAATAAACCACAGATTGATTTTTAGAGGGGTGGCAAGGGCTGCCACGTGTATAAATGAACCCCTTTTAGGGACGTCTAGCATTTTTTATTTTCTTTGATGCTTCTAAATGCCCCTCCATGTTAGCCTATGTGTCCATGCCCACATAGGCGTTAAGAGGCCAGGTCATTTTGAAGCAGAAAATAAAAAACACTGCAGCGTTTTGGCAGAAAAAATGCTTGGCACATGAAAATGCATCTAAACAAGCGTTAATTCACTTTAATAGCCAAAATAAATGATCATTCTGACAACTGAAATTAATTAATAACAAACCACTTGATGTGCCCAAATGTGCCTAAAAATGTTGCATTCTGATAGCTGCATATAATTGATATATTTAATAATAGTATTTAGTATATTCTGTAACATAACTGGCTTCTGTTAAAAATTTGCCCTTGTATGTTATTCTACTGAGTGCGCCTTAGATGACTGCCTCCCCATCTTCCCCAGGAGCAGATAAAGCATTTTGAGTCCCCAGGGAGAAACGCGCTATAAGAATATTATTTAAATGAATTAAAATTAAATTATTGTTTCTTTATATGTTATAAAAATAAATAAATACATAAAATAAAAATACACTTAATATTATTAACAAATGCAGTAACTGCATATATATTGGCACATAGAATACACATTTTGAATTAAATTACATTTTATTTTTCCTATATATGCAATATAAATACATACAGTAGATACATAAATAAAAAAAAAACAAAAAAACATAGTATTATCAGCACGTGTAGTAACTGCATATAGGATAGACACTTTGGAGTTGATTTACTAAAACTGGACAGTATAAATCTGATGCATCTGTGCATGGTAGCCAATCAGCTTCTAACTTCAGCTTGTTCAACTGAAAGCCGATTGTTTTTTATGCAGATCTGCACCAGATTTTGCACTCTCCAGTTTTAGTAAATGAAGCCCTTTGACATTTATTGATAACCACCAGACCTTATGCACAACAGCTAATTTATCACATGTGAGTGTGACCAGTAGATGGCAATAATAGACCCTTCCATTCAATTTTTTTTTTTTTTTTAAACGCTAAAATTCGTGTATAGAGTGAAGGAAACATTAAAAAACAAAAGTAAATAAATGCATTCCTATAAGGCAATAAGCAAAAGGACTTAACAGATTATACAATCAATGTATATAATAAAATATGCCCTACTATAATATCAAAGTCCCTTTTTTTTCGACTATAATATGCCAATGCTCAAAAGAGAAAAACATTGTAATGCCGCTTACACGCGATCGGATTTCCGGCCTGAAAAAGACAGATGAGAGCTTTTCATTGGAAAATGCGACCGTGTGTATGCTCCATCGGAATTTAGCTGTCCGAATTTCCACCAGCCAAAAATTGATAGCATGTTCTCAATTTTCCAGACGGAAAAACTTTCTGTCGGAAATTCCAATCGTGTGTATGCAATTTCCGATACGCCAAAAATCATGCATGCTCAGATTCAACTACGAGACAGAAGCTATTGGCTACTGGCTATTGAACTTCCTTTTTCTAGTCCCGTCCTACGTGTTGTACATCACCGCGTTATAAACGATCGGAATTTGATGTGACCGTGTGTAGACAAGACAGCTTGAGCTAAATTCCGTCTGAATTATTTCGGGAAAACCATCAGAGCTTTTTCCGACGAGAATTTACGATCGTGTGTACGCGGCATTAGGCGTTCTCTAGCTGTGGATTTTTTTCCTAATCCTCCTGAAAATCATATTAATGATATGATAAATAGTACTTGTTTGATAAGATATCACATCTATAGACCAAATTTACCAGGTCATTATGTAACATATAACATATTAACTAATGTGCCTAACTAAAAAATATTATTTTTTTATTATTTAGACACAACTAAATAATTTTTTTTTAAATAAATTATTTAAAAAATAAATAGATACATTTTATGTATATAATTTGTTATCTATTTGTTTTGTTTTTTAAGTTGACACATGGACAAAAATGTACAAAAATACTCATATGTAAAAATACACGTAACAGTTTACATTGGACTTTTAAAACATTATTCATTCATGCATTTTTTTTTTTTATGCACTGTAATGATGTTTACCGTTGTGTGTCTTTAGAGAGAGAAGTACAGTACTATCTGCAGGTTGAAGAAGTTTGCATTTAGACTAACCTCCAGCCTGCATGTGATCACCATGGTTAGCTGCTATAGTGATCCTATGATTCAGAACCATGCTGAATGGTTCCTAGTTGTTCATCTAGGACCCACCACTGTCAGTGACAGAGTGATCTAAGAACTATAAGAGTGCACATTTGCACACTTATAGTTCTTTCTGATACATAGACTAACATTCTCATGACACAGGTAATCAACGGCCAAATGGATGAAATTCAGTGGACAGTAGAGGCTCTGGCATCGAAGTTGATCAAAGTGCCAACAGGGATAGGCTCCATGCAGAGCCTGGTACCAACCAGAAATGAATATGGCTTTGTAGAGACACAGAGATAAGTCTGAAGGTTAAACAGCTCCTATATATGTAAAAACAAAGAAGAGAAGGTGCACTAGCCTAGTGCATTACCCAAGTGGTATCTTTAATAATATTATGTCAAAATAATAAAATCTAAAATAATGTAACAATGCCAATCAATTGGCGCTGAGGAAGAAGAGATCTTTCTTTGAAATGCATCAACCATCTGGAAGGCCCTCCGGCTTGCTGGGACTAGCCTTGATGACCATATTGCCTTGTGCATGCTTTGGACTTTGATATGCTTTACCTTTGTGTTGTTTGTGAGTTTATTTATTACATTAGTAAAGCTATCACTTGGGTAATGCACAAGGCTGGTGCACCCTCTCTTCTTTTTTCTGCAGTGTCTACTGGGTCGCTCCCCCTCCAACCTTCAGGGGGCAATCAAAGCCTGTGCATGTATTGAAATTGTCACTGACTTGTAATCCATCTTCCATCATTACATCCCTCTGTGTGCTGGAGATTGCTGTTGCTCTTTCAGCTCCTATATATGAACTGTGTATTTAGCAGGTTGACTGAAGTTTAATTTTATACCTGTTCATATTGGCAATTACTTATATAATTGAGAACTGCAGAGTATTCATGTACTGCTACTGCTACTGCTAACTGCTAACTTTTTACCCCTTTAGTTGAATAATCAGCATCAGAATTGGCAAAAATGGGCCTAACATTGAGAAGAGGAATCAGATAAGATGTATACAATCAAAAGTATTCTAAAAAAACTGTGATTTTATTGCAATAGCTTGTTTTAACTCTAGAAATCTTATATTTAACATTTCTCCAAATTTCAAATACAATGCAAAATCCTTATTTGAATCACTTTCAGGTCCTAGGACTAACAAATTGAATAGATAAAATCTACTATGATCTTTTATACCCTTACTATCCCATGTGTACAGGGACCCAGACACTGTTCTTTATATAAATTTATAAGGTTAAATGGTAGCCAACCATTTTCCTTCTGTATCATCCTAAACCAAATTTTCCCAGCGTTTTAAACTTATAAAAGTACTGTCTAGGAGTTAGCACCACAAGTTTACTGCTGTTAGAAGCATTAGTGAAACAAAACTATTCTTTGAACACCCCTCTGAAACCATTTCCTGCAGGTTAATTAATGGTGACTTCTCTAACTTACTACAGTTCTAGGCCCTTTCCGTTCATTATTCCTTGCCCACCAACAGCACTCCTATTGGCAAATGAGTCACCTTCATTGGACAGGGATGGCAGACTGGTTGCCTGGGATTTTAAGAAAAGAAGTCAAGCTCGTAGCAGCAGGATTGCCAAATGTCAGTAAATTTATGAACAATTTGTAAAATATGCAATTTCTGCACCTACCAATGAATGTTCTTACAGACTTGAAGTCAAAAGAACTGAGTTTCAGAAGAGAGCACAGAAGCAGGCTTTTGGCTAAAAAAGGTGACAGACAAAGATATTTCATGCTTCCTGCTCTCGAACAGGACTTTGAAGGTCCAGCCCCGGAGCTAAGCTCCATTTGCTCATCACACCTTTGGATTAGAGTTTCACTGTTGGCCGTATAAATGAAGGCAAAGGCAGGTAGACAGGCCTTGGAACCAAACTGGAATGTAAAACTTGGATCAGAGGTAACTAGAGAAGAGGCTTTTTGGCTAAAAAAGGTAATAGTGACACCATGTGGTAGCAGCTGTCAAAAATACTTCTAACGTTTGAAATGGCTGACAGGTTCATAAAGCTGAATGGTAGCATCAAAACACCATAGGTATGCACAGCCTATTGCATTAGGGTATACACCCCAAAGTTCAAATACACACGTGTGTGTGTGCCTACATATATATTACCCTGGCATATTGATCTCCCCCCGCCACACAGAGCAATAATGCAAATGTGCACTAGGGGGTTATGGTGTGCCCAGGCACAGTCGGCACACTCTGTGTGCACGCGTATGCAAACTGTTGAACCAGGTTACTGAAAAACTACAGTTCCTGCTTGTGAGAGTAGTTTGGCAATGCCAACACTATGCAAACTCCCTCCTAGAGCTGGGAGATAGTGAGTTGCAATTACTGACATCGGTGTGGTATTGGGATTGATTTACTAAAGGCAAAGAGACTGTTCACAGGAATCATCTCCAGACCCCAGTGAAGGAGGTGAAGCTCTATTGACCTCCATTATCCAATCATGTGCAAGCAAACATGCTGATTCTTTTTTTTTTTTTTTTTTTTTTTAACTGATTGGGTATTCTTTGCAAATTGAAATGTAACCTCATTTACTAAGCTCTGGGGAAACTCCCTCCAAAAGTTAACATCCTATTTTTTATTAGTAAATCAACCCCATTGCCTCCATTAGACCTGTGAGCAACCAGCTACTAGAACACACAGCATAATTATTTCCTGATGACTGAAAAACATTATTTTACTGATTCGTGACTGCATTTCAAATACAGGCATATCCCACTTTTAAGTACACAATGGGGTTTATTTACTAAAGCTGGAAAGTGCAAAATCGGGCTCAATTCTGCATAGAAACCAATGAGCTTCTATCCCCAGCTTGTTCAATTCATCTTTGTTAATAAATCCTAGAAGCTCATTGGTTTCTATGCAGAAGGGAGCCTAATTTTACACTTTCCAGCTTTAGTAAATAAGCCCCATTGTGTACTTAAAAGTGGGGTATGCCTATACTTACTGTTTATATAGTGTCTATAAAACCTTCTGTAAATTATGGATCCAATTTAGAAGGATGCTTTAAAGTGATTCAGCTTTGCCAGTTTGGTGACAGATTATGATAACGATTTTGCAATGTATCCATACAAGCCAGAAAAGAAAAAAAAAATGTCTTGTAAAACTTTCAAACAGATTTAATGATTTATTTATTTTTTTTGCAAAAGCTGTGCAAATAAAAAAAAAAAAAAAAAAGAAAGTCCTAACAAAATGAATAAACTAAAAAAAAAAAAAACCAATATAACATATACTTATAAATATAATGTACTTATGGAGGAAACTTTTATAGTGACGTATTCATCTAGAATATTTTTGGTTCTTTTTTGTGAAATTCTAAATTCTCTACTTTCTAAATTGAAATATCATATAGAACACCACCACCACTGTACTACATCCGATCATCAATCATAATAAATAAAAAAACACGGACTTTACTGGTACACGTGAGATGATACTTTCAAGTCATATAAAAAGAATAGCAACCAGAAAAAATAATGCACTTATGTATCCCTACATATCCTACATCTCTATCAAAAGATCATACACCGGATTTGTATTGAGAAATATTTACTCCCATCATCTGCATTGAATTCTGAGTTCTGTAGCTGGAATATGAATAACAGGTTAAATATTGACACCTGTAGAGCAGACTGTAAATTTAGAGTTAAAGAGGCAAGCGTTATGTGTAGAATAAAAATAATATAACTTTAGCCTTTATAAGAACTGCTGTTTGCTTCTTTATTACTTTGCATATATATGCTTTATTACTAGAATGAATGCCTGTGATCATTCCAAAATCAATAAAAATAAAAAAAATAAAATGGAAATATTTACTTGCATGCTGTTGTGGAATTACTATTTCATAAAAAGTATTCATGAATATTCAAAAAAACTAATATATATATAAATTATAATATATATATTATATATATATATATATATATATATATATATATATATATATATATATATATATATATATATATATATATATATATATATATAAATTATATAAAATATTAACCACTAATCATATATCAGTTCTTAATGTGATTTCAAAGATTGTTTTCATTTTTTTTTTAAATAACCAGCTTTTATTAAATAATAACCGGTGATCCTGCCATGAATGGGTGGAATGACAACTGTCCACCAATTTTACTGCACTGTCACTATTGCTGACTCAAATTAAGCAACATGGCCCTTCATTGTAGAGCTGCACAATTAAACCTTAAAAAATCGCGATCTCGATACAACCCCTCTGGCGATCTCTATTGCAGACTTTGCCAATTCTTTCATATAACAAATGGAGAGACTTATCTGCTCACTCAGCTGTCAAAAGAAAACATCTGGACATTCTGCCAAGTTTTTAAAATGAAACATTGTAACGAACTTCCTTCTTAGATCAAAGGTAAACTTCTGTGTGCAAATAAAAAAAATCCAAGCAGTCTGCCAGTTTTTTAAACAACTGTGAATGCAGGAAGTTTAACCACTTAAAGTCTAAATCTTTTTCTGACACTTGTTTCTTAAGTTAAAATCAATATTTTTTGTTAGAAAATTACTTGGAACCCCCGAACATTATATATATTTTAGCAGAGACTCTAGGGCAGTGTTGGCGAACCTTGGCACTCCAGATGTTTTGGAACTACATTTCCCATGATGCTCATGCACTCCGAAGTGTAGCCCAGCATCATGGGAAATGTAGTTCCAAAACACCTGGGGTGCCAAGGTTCACCATCACTGCCCTAGGGAATAAAATGTCAATTGCTGCAATATTTTATGTCACGCTGTATTTGCCCAGCGGTCTTTCAAGTGCAATATTTTGGGAAAAATACACTTCTATGAATTAAAAAAAAAAATGAAACAGTAAAGTTAGCCCAATTTTTTTTTTGTTTTAATGTGAAAGATGATGCTACGCTGTGAGAATCATGAGAGAATCGTGATCTATCTTCTAAGCAAAAAAATAATGATTCTCATTTTAGCCAGAATCGTGCAGTTCTACTCCATTGTCACTATCAGTACACCTGTCTAGAGTAGCCAAGGCTGGAGTGGGGGCATGTAGACAGGAAGTGGCTAAATGAGGCTGAAAAATCAGCAGAACTGAGATGGAAAAAAGAGATTCCAATATGGTGAAAATAGTAATCATGAAAAAGCAAGCTGAATGTTCATGATACACATTGCTTTAGTAAACTAAAAGTCCCCCAGTTAGGCCTTGTTTACACATTCCCACAAAGGGGTAGTAAAAATAGGTGGTTGATCTATGTTAATACCACCCCTCAACCACCCCTAAAACCTAACATGACAGCTTGAATTTGCACATATGCTACATCCACGGCAAATTTCTTACGGTATGTTGCATTTGACAGGTGGTGCTGCTTGCCAAGAGTGCCAATTGAAGTCAATAGGACAGCAGTGCCAAAACTGCATATCAACCACTTTGAATGTGTTTGTGGCACCGTACCTCTTCTTGAATAGGAAAGAGGCAAACAGTTTGGCCCAAGCATAAGTTCCACACAAACATTGGCTGTTCGCCGAAACATCAGAATTATTGGGGCGTTTGACCGTTTGGCCCAATCAACTACCACAATGCACTACACCGCCGCATAGTGCACTGAAAGCCCTGATTGGCTGAAACAATGAAAGCTTTGCCCAATCATGGCACAGAGCACTTTTATGGCCATGATTGGATGCTGTCATGATGATTCTATCCAATCATGGCTCACTATAAAAGTATTCTTTCAATCGCTGCCATTTTTAGTGTGATATTGGCATGGAGAGAGCTAGAACAGGGCTTGTTCAGTGCTACTAGACAGTGTGCTATAGTGTGCATTGACCCCGAGGAGTCTGCTTCTCATGCCTCTGCAATTTGCGGTGCATGGGCTTCCTCATGCTTCAAAGCCTGCAAAAGGACCCAAGAAGTAAAGAAGGATCACTATTGGTTGGCAACCCTCCTTGACCACCATTACAATGGCAGTGGCGACCTGTGCATTGAGGGTGCACAGGTGCCGCCCCCTTTTCCCTGCCTCCGTCTCCCTATCCATGCGCCCAGCCTGTTTCAGAACACCGGACGCATAGACTCCAAGGGCGGGGATGTTTTTGTTTGAAGCATCTGATTAGAGCCAGAGGCTCTAATATGCTTCAAAATAGGGTAGGCTCGGGGAGCAGAGAGTGCGCTCTGATCCCACCCAATTGTGTGTCGATAGTGAATACATTTTTGTTATTTTCACACTATTTCTCCTCCCCGCCAATTAGGAGGCAGGTCAGTGAGACCTGTTTCCTGATTGGCCAAAGCGCCAGGTAAGCCTATTGGCTCACCTGGCGCTTAGGAAGAAGAGGCACCAGCAGAGGAGACACGCGCTGGACACCAGGAAGGACACCTCCACTGCTGCTTCTCTGGAGGAGATACAGTCAGGAGGCAGGAGCACTCGGAGAGGACACCACAGCCCAGCGGTAAGTGACAGACCTCCCGCTGTGGGGGGGTGGCTGTCAGAGCCACGAGCCCTGTGGGGGGGTGAGTCAGTGTGCTGTTGGACCCGCGAGCCCCACTGGACGGTGGGTGCTGTCAGAGCCGTGGGCCCCGTTGGGGGGGGGGTGAGTACAACTGGGGTGGACTACTGTCGGAGCCGCTGAGCTGTGTTCCCTGACCTGTGATGCTGTATACACTGAACTGTGATGCTGTATACACTGACCTGTGATGCTGTGTACCTTGACCTGTGATGCTGTATACACTGATCTGTAATGCTGTATACACTGATCTGCGAGGCTGAGCTGTATACACTGATCTGTAATGCTGTGTACACTGACCGGTGATGTTGTATACATTGACCTGTGGTGCTGTATAAACTGACCTGTGATGCTGTATAAATGAACTTGTGATGCTGTATACAGTGACCTGTGATGCTGTATAAACTGACCTGTGATTATGTATACATTGACCTGTGATGCTGTATAAACTGACCTGTGATGATGTATAGATTGACCTGTGGTGCTGTATAAACTGACCTGTGATGCTGTATAAATGAACTTGTGATGCTGTATACAGTGACCTGTGATGCTGTATAAACTGACATGTGATGCTGTATACACTGATCTGTGATGCTATATACAATGATCTGTGAGGCTGAGCTATATACCCTGATCTGTGAGGCTGAGCTGTATACCCTGATCTGTGAGGCTGAGCTATATACCCTGATCTGTGAGGCTGAGCTGTATACCCTAATATGTGAGACTGAGCTATATACTCCGTCCTGTGATGCTGGGGCTGTATACTCCTGACACTATGGGCGGAAGCTAGTGGAATATAGGGGATGGAGTGGGTGGATTCTATAAGAGGTGGGGCTTATGAAAAGTGGGAGGGGTCAAAAAGTATGAGTGGGGTCTGGCACCCCCCATCCTAAAACATCACCAGCTGCCACTGTACAGGGGGAAAGTCTCAGAAATCATCCTGTCCTCACAGAGAGTGCAGAAAATGAAATATCTTAAGGACACCTCAAAGAGGAGTTTAAATCTTTTCCTGTTTTGAGTCTTTTTTTGGTCAGGAGAGGAGCGGTGGAGAAAGCGGCTGTCTAAGTTATGCATTGATTTCACAATTTTTTTAGTCCTCACTACCCAGGGCTGTCAGCTTCCACATCCCATCGGCAGTATCTGCATCACATGGTGGATGATTATCTAGGGGTGAAAACAGATGTTTTTAGAGGGTGATGTAAGTCTGCTGCACATGTTAATGAGGACATTCTGCTGCACATGTTAATTGATTTTTGCACTCCAATCTTCCCGCCGGACTCGCATTTTGGTGGACAATCCAGCCGTTGCTATGCCAGTCCGCCATACTTTTGAAATGAGCGGACTTTTCCCGCGCGGAGAAAAGTCAGCTCATTTTGACGCATCTCCAGGTAGACGGGCCCAGCGAAGAAGGCGTCGCTGGCCCTGTCACCTGGTATGGACTTAAAGGGGAACCCCAACATCGAAAAGAATCGGCGTGGGGGTCCCCCCCAGGTCCACATCAGACCCTTGTCCGAGCACGCTACCTGGCTGGCCAGGAAAGGGGTGGACGAGCGAGCCCCCTCCTGAGCCGTACCAGGCCATGTGCCCTCAACATAGGGAGGTGCCTTGGGGAAGGGGGGGCGCGCTGCACCCCCACCCAATGCACCTTGACCCCATGTTGATGAGGACAAGGGCCTCTTCCCGACAACCCTGGCCGTTGGTTGTCAGGGTCTGCGGGCGGGGGGCTTATCGGAATCCGGGAGCCGCCTTTAATAAGGGGGCCCCGGACACCGGCCCCCCACCCTATGTGAATGAGTATGGGGTACAATGTACCCCTACCCATTCACCTGTAAAAAAAAGTTAAAAAAACACAACACACAAGGGTTAAAATAGTTTATTGCACAGCTCCGGGGGTCTTCCGTCTTCGAGGTTCTTCTCGCCGGACTCCTCCGCTATCTTCTTCTAGCTCTTTTGCTAGCGGAGGAGCCCGGCTTTCTTCCTCGCCGCTGCCCTCTTCTTCCGACTTCGGGGGTCTTGTCCCCCTCTTCGGTTCTTCTTGCCGGGCCACCGCGCCTTCTTCTAGCTCTTTTACAGGCGGTGGCCCGGTCTTCTGTCGCCGCTGTCACCACCTTCTGTTCTTCTGTTCTTCTCTTCAGATGTTGCCTCGTCGCATCCTCCGCTCACAATGGCACGGACGCGACATGCGGCGACTTATATAGGGACATCACCGGATGATGTCCCCGCCCATTATGGTGTCACAGTCCCAGAGGATGCTGGGACTGTGACATCATTATAAGCAGGGACATCATCCGGTGATGTCCCTATATAAGTTGCCGCACGTCGCGCCCGTGCCATTGTGAGAGGAGGATGCGACGAGGTAACATCTGAAGAGATGCTGCCTCGCTCACTCGTCCCCCCCTTTCCTGGCCGGCCGGGTAGCGTGCTCGGACAAGGGTCTGATGTGCACCTGGGGGGGACTCCCACGCCGATTTCTTCGGCATTGGGGTTCCCCCTTAAGTCCATACCAGGTGGCGGGGCCAGCGACGTCTCCTTCGTGGGCCCCGCCTACCTGGAGACGCTCTCAAAATGAGCGGACTTTTCTCCGCGTGTGTGTGCGAGTCCGTTCATTTCAAAAGTACGGTGGATAGTCCGGCAGACTTAGTACACCGTATTAGTCCGCTGAAAAAGTGCCGTGTGTGGGCAAGTAGCCGTTCGGAAAGTCCGGCGGACAGTCCGGCGGGAAGTCCGCCAGACTAAGTCCGCCGGATAGTCCAATACGTGTGTACTAAATAAATGCCACACTGCAGCCTGGAGAAGATGGAGGGAGGACTCAGAGGTGGGTGGAGCTGTGCCACTGGCATGGCCTCTCTAATGTCCGCTGTAATGGTTTCTAGCAACCAGCGATGTCAGGTCAGTCATGTCCCAGCCGCTGCTGAGGGGGAGGAGAGCGAGGCGCCGCATTCAGAGCCTTCTTCCTCCTCCACGCCTATTGTGACAGTGTTGGCTCCGCCCACCTCCTCCCCGTGAAGACACTGACACTCAGGATGAAGAAGACATGGAGGCTGCAGTGGCCATGTGTGACATGAAGTGATGGCGATTGGTGATGCTGCCTGAAATCCTGCTCATCTTTCTCAGTCTTTAGAAGCCCCTCCCCCCACCAGAGCACCAAAGTATAGGAATTAAAGTGAGTACAAAAAGTACTAGTAGTAGTTTGTGTAAAATCGCAGAATACATTTATGCCACTTATTTATGAAGTGAAAAAACCTGCTCTTTTAGAATTGACATTTTCATCTTGTTCAATCTTAACCACTTCAGCCCTGGAAGGATTTACCCCCTTCCTGACCAGGCAATTTTTTGCAATTCGGCACTGCTTCGCTTTAACTGACAATTGCGACGTGGCTCCCAAACAACATTGATGTCTTTTTTTCCCAAAAAATTGAGTTTTCTTTTGGTGGTATTTGATCACCTCTGCAGTTTTAATTTTTTGCATCATTAACAAAAGAAAATCGTCAATTTTGAAAAAAAACCAAAAACATATTTTTTACTTTTTGTTATAATAAATATCCCTAAGTTTTTTTTTTTTTTAAGAATCAATTTCTTCATCAGTGTAGTGTGATATATATTATTCTACATATTTTTTGGTAACAAAAACATAATAAATGTATATTGATTGTTTTTTTCAAAAGTTATAGCGTCTACAAATTTTTTACATTTTTAGCAGGACTGGGACAAATCGGACACCTAACTGACTTTTTTGACACTTTTTGGGGACCAGTGACACTAATACAGTGATCAGTAGTGATGGCCAAACAGTTCGCCCAGGCGGTCGTTTCGCGGCGAATTTCGGCTGTTCAAGGTCCGCCCGTTCGGTAGATTATTGGCGCCGTTCGCCCGGCGGACTTCCGTGTTTACTGTGTAAAAGAACTTTGACCTATGATGACACATCCACCATGGGGTACAGGACAGCCAATTGAGACATTACAGCACATGCACACTTGGACATTCCCCCTAACTTATAAATAGACCCGATCCGGCGGCCATTTTACATTCTTTCTTCTGCCACTATAGGGAGAGGTTGCTGTGTGGAGCAGGGAGAGATTGCAGTGACCCAAATCGCTAGCTATTTGGTACACAAAAGTTATTTTCAGGACTGGTATAGGTGTTAGGCGTAGTTCACAGTTCAGGATATAGGTTTGCTGTGCTACTGATTGTTGCAGCAGCCTGAGTGTCTTTTGTCAGTTTAGAGCAGGGATCCTCAAACTACGGCCCTCCAGCTGTTGTGAAATTACACATCCCATGAGGCATTGCAAAACTCTGACATTCACAGACATGACTAGGCATGATGGGAATTGTAGTTCCTGAACAACTGGAGGGCCGTAGTCTGAAGACCCCTGGTTTAGAGAAAGGGACAGGACGGTGTGTCTGCTGTAGGGACAGTCAGTTTAGTCATTAGCTGTTACTATCAGGTCCACATAAGTGCTATTCCAGTTATTGTTCCAGTAGCCTCTGTTTTGTCAGTTTATATAGGGACAGGCAGGAAGCAGTGTGTGAGGCAGTGAGGGTCAGTTTAATCAGTAGCTGTTACTATATTAGGCCCACAAAGGTTCTTTTCAGGACTGGTATCAGTGGTATGGTAATGTACTTGTACACGTATAATATTCTTTCTTCCAAATATAGAAAGAATATTATACTTGACTGCTGCCCTTCTGCTGCAGTCTGCTAATCATTCACAACCTACTTGTTCCACAAAGCTCCTTATAAGGACTGGTAATAACCTGGTGTAGGATGCTATAGTACATAGGGTTGAGTGAGGTACAGTCTGCCATTCTATAAGGACTGGTATAGGTCCACAATACATAGGGTTGAGGTGCACTACTGCTGACCGCTGCCCTATACTGCAGCAGTCCTTCATCGGTATAGGGACTGACGTACATTCTGCTAATCACTCACACACAACCTACTTGTTCCACAAAGGTCCTTATAAGGACTGGTAAGGTATAGGGTACTACAGTACATAGGGTTGAGTGAGGTACAGTCTGCTATTCTATAAGGACTGGTATAGGTCCACAATACATAGGGTTGAGGTGCACTACTGCTGACCGCTGCCCTATACTGCAGCAGTCCTTCATCGGTATAGGGACTGACGTACAGTCTGCTAATCACTCACACACAACCTACTTGTTCCACAAAGGTCCTTATAAGGACTGGTAAGGTATAGGGTACTACAGTACATAGGGTTGAGTGAGGTACAGTCTGCCATTCTATAAGGACTGGTATAGGTCCACAATACATAGGGTTGAGGTGCACTACTGCTGACGGCTGCCCTATACTGCAGCAGTCCTTCATCGGTATAGGGACTGACGTACAGTCTGCTAATCACTCACACACAACCTACTTGTTCCACAAAGGTCCTTATAAGGACTGGTAAGGTATAGGGTACTACAGTACATACGGTTGAGTGAGGTACAGTCTGCTATTCTATAAGGACTGGTATAGGTCCACAATACATAGGGTTGAGGTGCACTACTGCTGACCGCTGCCCTATACTGCAGCAGTCCTTCATCAGTATAGGGACTGACGTACAGTCTGCTAATCACTCACACACAACCTACTTGTTCCACAAAGGTCCTTATAAGGACTGGTAAGGTATAGGGTACTACAGTACATACGGTTGAGTGAGGTACAGTCTGCTATTCTATAAGGACTGGTATAGGTCCACAATACATAGGGTTGAGGTGCACTACTGCTGACCTCTGACATCCTCCTGGGGCTGTACCTCTGCTGTGTATATTTTGAGGTGCCCCCACCATCCCTGTGCTATGCTCATTATGAGGGGCTCCCACCATCCCTGTGCTGTGCTGACTTCCTCCTGGGGCTGCTTATTATGAGGGGCTCCCACCATCCCTGTGCTGTGCTGACTTCCTCCTGGGGCTGCTTATTATGAGGGGCTCCCACCATCCCTGTGCTATGCTGACATCCTCCTGGGGCTGCTTATTATGAGGGGCTCCCACCATCCCTGTGCTATGCTCATTATGAGGGGCTCCCACCATCCCTGTGCTATGCTCATTATGAGGGGCTCCCACCATCCCTGTGCTATGCTCATTATGAGGGGCTCCCACCATCCATGTGCTATGCTGACTTCCTCCTGGGGCTGCTTACGGTGCAGGTGTCAGTGCTGTATATCACGGTGCTGATGTCAGTACTCTCTATCACAGTGCTGCTGTCAGTGCTGTATATCACGGTGCTGGTGTTAGTGCTTTATGTCACGCTGTTGATGTCAGTGCTCTCTATAACGGTGCTGTTGTCAGATGACTCTATCACGGTGCAGATGTCATTGCTGTATGTCACGCTGCTGATGTCAGTGCTCTCTATCACGGTGCTGCTGTCAGTGCTGCATTTCATGGTGCTGGTGTTAGTGCTTTATGTCACGCTGCTGATGTCAGTGCTCTCTATCATGGTGCTGCTGTCAGTGCTGTATATCACGGTGCTGGTGTTAGTGCTTTATGTCACGCTGCTGATGTCAGTGCTCTCTATCACGGTGCTGTTGTCAGATGACTCTATCATGGTGCAGGTGTAATTGCTGTATGTCACGCTGCTGGTGATCATCTCCTGCACCCTCTTCTTTGCCTACCCTTGTCCCTGACCTTCCCTCTCCTCTATTGCCTTCATGCGCTCCACAGTCCTGAATTGTCACAACAATTTCCCATATAAAAAAAGAATGCTTGTAGTTGTCGATCCCAGATTCACCTCATACATGTGTTATGTCATTGGCCATGTGGTGGGACTATGTTTGCACAGCTATTAATTATTTTGTGGCTGCAAATTTGACCTGTAGGTTTGCGAAGTTCGCCTCCCATTGAAGTCAATGGGGTCCGCCGCGAAAGTTCCGGTTTGCGAACTATCGGTCGTGTTTGCGGTCCACGTTCGCGAAACTTTTCCATCGGAAGTTCGTTCATCACTAGTGATCAGTATTACTAAAAATATGCACTGTTATTGTACTAATGACACTGGCAGGGAAGGGGTTAACAGGGGTGATCAAAGGGTTAAGACCCCTTTCACACTGAGACGCTTTACAGGCGCTATAGCGCTAAAAATAACACCTGAAAAGCGCCTGTAATGTGCCTCTCCTCTCACTCCAATGTGAAAGCCTCTGCATCTGGGTGTCATGCTTGTGGCTGTGAGAGTCTTGCTATGCCTCATGGGACTTGTAGTTCTGCAACAGCTGGAGGTCCGAACTCATGGGGCCCCCGGGCAATAGGAGATTATGGGGCCCCCAGGCAATCAGAGATTATGGGGCCACACAGTATACACAGACATGTTTCTATTGGCTGAGAAGGTACTGGAGAGGTGGGGCAGCTATAATCTTGGGATTTTTAGACCAAAAGGATGTACATAAAACACAGATTTTTACATACTTCCCCTGGTTTTACCAAGGCTGGCAACCCTGATGGGGCCCCCTAGTGGCCCAGGGCCCTCGGGCTGTGCCCGAGTGGCCAAATGGTCAGTCCGCCCCGGGGTCCGCTAATTGCATATCCCTGCATTACACCTTTCAATAACTTCAAACCAGGCAAGGACAATGGTTCAATACTTTACTTAAGAAAAGTGAAAAACTAACATTCCAAAGTTCAATATACAATAACAGTGTTTTCCTACATCCGTACTGTTAACTACAGGCTTGTGCTGTCCCGGAATACCTGCAAAGCACAAGCAATTCCATCAATCATAGTTCTTCAGAGGCACTCCCATGCAGATGTAAGTCCTTCAGAGGCACTCCAGTGCTGATGTCTTCTACATCCCAAAGATGATAGATGACCTCTTTCTGCTCCTCGTGTGTATCATTCTCTGTCCCTCTCGCTTACGGGCCCAGGGTCCTGATTTCTCTCTCTCTTTGGCTCTCCATTGGGAAAAATTCCCAAACCCACTGTCCCATATTTATATATCACAGGATTAGTGGGCCAGATCCAAAGAAGAACCCACCAAAAGACCAAAAGGCATTAACTCCTACCCTCCTGGCCGGGAGAGCACCTATCTGGCTATTTCAATCTGCTTACAAACAGGACATAGCTGACTACTGCAAATAGCCTGCAGCACTTAATTAATAAACAATAAGAAATGCTACTAAATAGGAAAAGAGTGGTTAATGGTCCTTGATGTCGCCATAATTAAAGCTACCCAACCACAACATTATTACTGTGGCCAAAAAACTGTTATGCTCCGTACACACGATCAGAAATTCTGCCAGCAAAAGTTGGATGTGAGCTTTTGGTTAGAAATTCCAACCATGTGTATGCTCCATCGGACTTAAGCTGCATACACACGATCAAACAATCCAGTGGAAAAGTCTGGCGGACTCAAGTCCGCCGGACAATCTGCCTGTGTGTGGGCTCCGGCTGACTTTTTTTACCCAAAAGTCCGGCAGACTAAGAAAGTAGTTTTGTACCTAAATATGTCCGCCGGACTCGCATTTGGTTGGACAATACCGCTGTGTGTGTGCTAGTCCGGCGGACAATACGGCCATGTGTGTGCTAGTCCGCTGTACTTTTGAAATGAATAGACTTTTCCCGCCCGGAGAAAAGTCCGCTCATTTTGAGCGTGGCTCCATGTAGCCAGGACCAGCGAAGGAGGCGTAGCTGGCCCCGTCACCTGGTATGGAGTTAAAGGGGCAGCCCTACGCTGAAAAAAACGGCGTGGGGGTTCCCCCAGGTCCATATCAGACCCTTATCAAAGCATGCTACCTGGCTGGTCAGGAAAGGGGGTGGGGACGAGTGAGTGCCCCTCCCCCGAGCCGTACCAGGCCGCATGCCCTCAACATGGGGGGTGCTTTGGGGAAGGGGGGCCACGCAGCCCCCCCCCACCCCAAAGCACCTTGTCCCCATGTTGATGAGGATATTAAATTATTAAAGGGCTCACGGATTCCGATAAGCCCCCCGCCCGCAGACCCCGACAACCAACGGCCAGGGTTATCGGGAAGAGGCCCTTGTCCTCATCAACATAGGGACAAAGTGCTTTGGAGTGGGGGGGCCGCGTGGCACCCCTTCCCCAAAGCACCCCCCATGTTGAGGGCACGCTGCCTGGTACGGCTCAGGAGGGGGAGGGGCACTCGCTCGTCCCCACCCCCTTTCCTGACCGGCCGGGTAGCGTGCTCGGATAAGGGTCTGATATGGACCTAGGGGGGACCCCCACGCTGTTTTTTCGGCGTAGGGATTCCCCTTTAAGTCCATACCAGGTGACGAGGCCAGCAAAGCTTCCTTCACTGGTCCCGGCTACCTGGAGCCGTGCTCAAAATGAACGGACTTTCCTCTGTGTGTGTGGGCGAGTCCGTTCATTTCAAAAGTATGGCGGATAGTCCGGCGGACTAAGTCCGCCGAACCTAGTCCGCCGCAAAAGTACAGTGTGTGGGCAGGTAGCTCGTTTGGAAAGTCCGGCGGACAGTCCGGCGGTCTGTCCGCCAGACTAAGTCCGTAGGGATAGTCTGATATGTGTGTATGTGGCATTATGCTGGCAGAATTCCAGCCAGCAAAAGATTGAGAGCAGGTTCTCTATTTTTTGGTCAGAAAAAGTTCCGATAGGAAATTCCAATTGTCTGTACAAATTACGACACGCAAAATTCATACGCATGCTTGGAAACAATTTGACGCATGCTCTGAAGCATTGAACTTCATTTTCTTGGCTCATTGCAGTGTTGTATGTCACCGCTTTCTTGACAGTCGAAAGTTCAGAGAACTTTTGTGTGACCATGTGTATGCAAGCCAAGCTTGAGCGGAATTCTGTTGGAAAATCCATCCAAGTTTTTTCCAACTGAAAATCCGCTCATGTGTACAGGGCATTAGTTCTCTTATCTGTTCTACACCACTTTGGGGATGATAACAGAAACCTGATGCAGAATACCCATCTGTTACAACAACTGGACTGCACTAAACTAGAATGCCATACCTTAGATGAGTGCTCACACAAATTATGCCTTCAAAGACCCTCAAAACTGCAAAAAAACTGCCCCGATAGACAAAACCAAATTACAAATAACAAAATTACAAGTGGGCAGGTGGAAAGCTCTTTGGACACTGGTGAAGCTGAAAATGCCCCTACCCTGCCTCTCCCTACAGATTGGCTCACGAGACCCTTCCCCCCCCAAAACCCCTGTTTCTATTACCTCATTTCCAGGGACCCCTTCAACCCATGTGTCTTTATGCTTATGTTCTTTGTCTTTTTGCTTGGGCCATTCTGACATATGGTATAAAAGATGAGGACATAGCTGTACTATTTTCAACAAAAAATAAGGCCAAATGTTATACCAAACTTTTTTTTTTTTTGTTTTCAATAAAGTGAGTTAAGCCTCATACACATGTTGAAAATATCAAACGAATGATTTTATTTTTTGAATGAATGAATGAATGATTTGTATAGCACTGCAATGCAAACTGAATCGCATCAAGGTGCTTTTTTCTGCATGCTAGTCTCCATATAGAAAATAAAGAGGTTACTCAATTTACAAAAATTCTCATACAATAGAATACAACTTCAGAAGTGATGTAAAGTACTGTATTGTATTTTCAGATAAAAACTGTACTGATTTAACGAAAATCGTACAATCTGGAATCATACGAGAAAAAATACCGTGTTTGTCCCTTTGGATAATTTCAGATGAACTGTCATGATCTTGAAAGCTGTGTACTAACATTCATATTATTGTATGGTCACTTCAAATGTGGTATTTTTTTATACGATTTTTTGATCATGTGTACTAGGCTTCAGGGCCGTCTTTAATATTGATTGGACCCTGGGCAAAAAATTTCTTCGACCTCCCCCTCCCCCCCCCCCCCCCCCCGCAATGCAATTTCACTCTCCACCTGCTCTGAGACATACAATAAATAACAGCTAGACTTAAAATCAGTTTACGGTATCAGATCAGGCAGGAAATTGCGATTGGTTGCCAGCAGTTATAGCATTTCATTACTGATTACTGCTTACTGACTGGTTGCTAGAGGTTACAACAAACATTATGGCTCACTGATTGGTTGCTAGAGGTTACAGCACATCATCTCCTCACTGCAGGGGAGCATGATATACATATGAATGCCCCCTTTATTTATATATCAATGCTTCTAGCCGCAGCTATTTACTTAGTATTGCCGCTGCTATTTACATACGAATGGCGGTTATTTACATGTAAACACAGGGTCTGCAGGTGAGTCATCTGTACACAACAATAGGGCAGAGCTGGGCAGCATTAATAGCAGAACTTCACACTGAGATATCGGGACACAGCACATGACTAAAACTTCAAGGGACAGGGGAATTTAAACCTGGATAGTTGGCAAGTATGAGGCAGCTGTTTTGGGCCCCACAACAATGACAGGGCCCAGGACAGCTGCCCCTTTTGCCCTGCCTTAAAGATGGCCCTGCTAGGCTTAAGAGTCAGAACTTCAGTCAGGATTTGTATTGTTGTCTGTGTCCTCATTGAAGAGAATTCCTAAACTTACTGTATCCTGGTGACGCAAGTACAAAAATGAAAGGGTGCAAGTACCACCAGGACAGAAAGCTACAGAAAGCAAAAAAAAGCCTGACAGGTGTTCTAACGCTTTTAACTTTACTAAGGAAATGTAGATTTATTGCTGCCACTTTCCCTAGCAAAAAGATGTCACATATGGTGCTATGCCTCCAAAGTTGACAGAACTGACATCCAATGAATCAAGGGAGCAGGCCAGGGCCAGTTCTGCTAGGGAGAAAAGATTAAGATGCTGGATGTCCTCCAGACAGGTAAAAAGGCAGTGTCTATCCGATCTGCTGCAACTTTTAATGCATATTGTGAGAAGCTCACAGTGTGCTGTGAAATCGGAACTGGAGTCTGTAAAAAGGTGCAAGACTGAAGGGAATGCTGTAGTTTAGCTTCTCTGAATGAGTGATGTCTATTGCAGACTAAAAGCAAACTGCATTTGCCCATTTACACAGCCCAAAGACCATCAACCTAGGTCTTCTCTCGTCAATACAGACACAAAAAGCATTACAGAATGTTGACTCTTCCCCCTCGCTGCACAAATAGAAAATAAATGTTTTGGCTGAAGCTGAAATTGATGTCCACTAGACATTCAGATTTAAAATGTGCTTGTAAAAAATTATATGGCAACTCTAAAGTTGTCCATCCCACCCTATTGTACTTCAATATTTTGTCCCACCCCTTCCCAAGTCTAAAACCACCTTCTGTTTACAAAAAGCCCACCAGTTCTCTTTTCACACTTCAACATTTCCCTCCAACCCAAAGTCCCTTTTCACTGACCACCTAATTATTTTCATATGCTTGCAGTACTAATATTATCATTTCAATATCCAGACCTGCCTATACTACGCAGAAGTCGGCATGTGAGCAATTATTAGCATGCAAGCAATTAAAGAGATAGCCCAGTCGTAACTTGTAGGCTCTGCCGGTAAGGTCTAAGCATCTGAGCTTCATTTGACAGTATTTAGATGGGGATCCCACCTAATTTGGTGGATTATTTATTTTACAATAAAGCAGAACCTTACAAAAAAAAAGTGAAGTACTACTTATTATCTCCCTCCTGCGAGCCTGTAACTGAGTTGCAAGCCCTTTGGTAGAAGAGGAAGGGAGTAACTGCTACCACTTCCATAAGCCTTACTTAGGTGAAGTTGATATGGCCAGTTCTGCCATCTCCCCCCCACCCCTCTGCAAGACCAGTCTCCCTGTGCCAATCAATCATGGGTATGCATATATACGCAGTTAGAAGCAAGCTGTTATTCATCAGGAAGTCACCACTGGCTTGCAAATCCAAGATGGTGGTGCCAGGGACCCCCAGTAATGAGAAGAGTTGGCCAGAAGACAACATTGGTATCCATGGTCTGGTAAGCACCTGCTTTTTAAAAGTGAGGATCTACATCATTTGTAGCTGCTAACTTTCTATTAAAAAACAAACAAAAAACTAGTACCTCTTTGAGGAGAATTCAACAAGAGTGGTACATGTGAATAGGAAAAAACATAAACTTCCAAGAGCACAGAAAAAACTCTAGCAAAGCGTCCCAGAGAGAGCCAGGAAAAGCCCTGTTCGGGGTTTATACCTCTCCCAGGCTCCTCTCATACACGTTCAGAAATCTGTGATCCATGATCCAGTTCGGAACTTGGTCCTCTTCCCCAGGCTAATTTAATCTCACCTGAGCAGACAGCCTTTGCTCTCTGCCTGGGACATACACACACCGTTGGTCTGTGAGGAGAGTAAGGTTGGTAAAACCTTTTAAGCAGTCCTTTGTAGAGACTGACAAGCAGTAGGCTTGTTCAGCCTGGTAGTGAGGGCCTGCAGACTGTATAGCTAGAGCCGTGACACGGCTAGGTTTTGTGTTTTGCTACTTTGCCCTTTATTTTGTTTTTCTGGAGCACTGTACAGCACCTGTATATGGACTTGTATATACCACAAATAAACACAGCACTGTTGGTCACTTCATTTCTGGACTAGGTATCTGTGCCTGAGAAACAGCTCATCCCAGGGAGCTTTATACCTGCTACCTGTCCCCCAGGTTACAAAACCCATGTGTAGAATGACCTTGACACTGGAGTCCCTATGATACATAAAAAAGGCAATATGTGAATCAGCTCTATACTATATAAACTATAACTCAGGGTTTCTCAACCAGGGTTCCATGTAGCCTTAGGGTTCCTCCAGAGGTTACGATGGGTTCCTGCTTCTCAGATACATTCCCACTGACACCATTAATCTTTTTAGCTACTGTATTTATTGGCGTATAACACACACATTTTTCCCCCTAAAATCAGAGGGAAATCGAGGGTGTGTGTTATACGCTGACCCCCCGCCGTTTCTAACCTTGTCTGCCGCTCTTGCCGGCTTTTGGGTATTTTTGCCAGGTGCGGCTGAAAATAGGCGAGAAGGGCCGAAAATACCCGAAAGCTGCCGAGAATGGCCGAGAACGAGCGCCGCCGAGATACACAGGACATCCGCTCTGTATCTCGGCAGCGCCATTTTTAAAATGGCAATTGACACTGACAAGCCTGAAAATTACTGACAAGGCTGCAATCGACTGACAAGGCTGCTATGGAAGGCTGCAATGGAAGGCTGCAATGCAAGGCTGCAATTCAAGGCTGCAATTCAAGGCTGCAAATGACTGACAAGTAGGGATGAGCCGAACACCTCCGGTTCGGTTCGCATCAGAACTTTCGAACGGACCGCAAACTCGTACGAACCTTAGAACCCCATTGAAGTCTATGGGACTCGAACGTTCAAAATAAAAAGTGCTAATTTTAATGGCTAATATGCAAGATACTGTCCTAAAAAGGGTTTGGGGGCCTGGCTCCTGCGCCAGGGGACATGGGTCAATGCCTAAAATGTTTTTAAAAATTGCAGTTTTTGCGGGAGCACTGATTTTAATGACGATTAAAGTGAAAAAAAAAAATATGCCTTTAAATATCGTGCCTGGGGGGGGGGTGTCTATAGTATGCCTGTGAAGTGCTATGTGTTTCCCGTGTTTAGAACAGTCCCTGCACAAAATGACATTTAACGGAAAAAAAGTCATTTAAAACTGCTTGCGGTATTAATGTAATATCTGGTTTCCGGCAATATGGATGAAAATCATTGAGAAAAATGGCATGTGTAGCACCCCCTGCCCATTACCAGCCCCTTTGGGTCTTGTGCGGATATTAAGGGGAACCCCATACCCATATTAAAAAAAGGAAAGACGTGGGGCCCCCAGGCCCTATATACTCAGAACAGCAGTATACAGGTGGTGCAAACAAGACAGGGACTGGGTAGGTTTGTTGTGTTAAGTAGAATCTGTTTGTAATTTTCAACTGGTACATTTTTAAAGTGTAGCTCCAGTCAACAAATCTATTTTTAAGCTTTTTGGAAAACATAGGGAAGGGTTATCCCCACTGCATAATTTGTTTTGTCGTCCGTCTTTTTTCATCTCACTTCCTGTTGTCTCCTTCTGTTTGCAAGTAGCAGACGTTTGTAAGTTGGATGTTTGAAAGTAGGAGCCTGCCCTATATGCTCTGCAGAAATGGCAGAACAAGGTTTTGGTGTTGCCACAACATTGTAAGCCCTCAAAGTGACTCTTGGTGGGCGCTGGAGTGCCCTGCTGCAAACGATTATATCAAGAATTGTAATTACATGCCATTGTTGAACAGTGGTAGAAAAATTGGGCCTTTGGTGGATGTGGTGCTGGTGCCACAACACTATAATAAGTCCTCACAGTTACTCTGGGTGGGCACAGGAACGGGCCCTGCTGTGAAATATTATATCAAGAGTTGTAATGACATGCCCCTGTTAAACAGGGGCGGAAAAATTGGGCCTTAGGCACTGGTGCTGGTGCCACGACACTGCAACCTCTCCCATATACTCTAGTTGTAGTGCAGGAATGAGCCCTGCTGCAAAGCATTGCATCAAAAATTGTAATTAAACGCCCCTGTTAAACAGGGGCTGAAAAATTGGGCCTTAGGCACTGGTGCTGGTGCCACGACACTGCAGCCTCTCCCATATACTCTAGTTGTAGTGCAGGAATGAGCCCTGCTGCAAAGCATTGCATCACAAATTGTAATTAAATGCCCCTGTTAAACAGGGGCTGAAAAATTGGGCTGGTGGCATCACCCAGAACCAAAAATGTTCTTCCAACATATCAGCGGAGAAGGAAGAGGATAGACAATCAACATAACAGGACAGCCACTCAGCATCAGCATAGGCAGTCTTGAAGGTATGTGATATTTCAAAACAAAAATTATTCGGTTACATCAGCTTCAGGTGCTTGGTAGCTGTGGGTGATCCAAGACTGATTCATCTTTATGAAGATCAGTCGATCAATCGAGTCAGTGGACAGGCTCACCCTGTGATCTGTAACAAAGCCACCAGCAGCACTGAAGGTGCGTTCTGAAAGAACACTGGATGCAGGATAAGCCAGTAGCTCAATTGCATACTGTGCAAGCTCTGGCCAGTGATCCATCCTCAAGACCCAGTAAGCCAGAGGATTTTCTGTGGGAAAGGTGTCCAAGTCTGTCCTTGCCCCTAGGTATTCCTGCACCATATAAATCAGACGCTGGCGATGGTTGCTGGAACCGATCATACCTTGGGGCTGCGGACTAAAAAATTGTCTGAACGCATCGGTCAGATGGCCACCTTCTCCGCCGCTCCTTCTGACTGATGCCTCAGCAACACTTTGTCCAGGACCAGTGTGCAGCCGCTGCGGCATGGCCAACGTTGAGTTCCACCTGGTGGGCATGTCACATATAAGGCAGCTCTTGGGCAGGTTCAACTCCTTTTGGAGCTCAGCCAGCCGAGCACAGGCATTAAATGATCGGCAGAAATGCACACAGACTTTCCTGGCCTGCTTCAGGACATCCTGTAAGTCCGGGTACCTGCCCAAGAACCGCTGCACCACCAGGTTAAGGACGTGAGCCACACAGGGCACATGGGTCAGTTGTCCCTGTCGGAGGGCGGGTAGGCATAATTTTGCCTGCGTACTTGCGTAGCCCGTTGAATGCCTACGGAGCACCGCTGGTTCTGAGAACAGAGCACTGGAAGAGGCCATGGAGGAAGAAGAAGGGGAGGGGGTGGAGGAGAGAGGTGTGTCACAACCAGTAGTAGCATTTTGGAGGCGTGGTGGCAGAACAACCTCCAACACTACTGCACCTTGTCCTGCATCCTTCCCAGCTGCCAGAAGAGTGACCCAATGGGCCTGTCCATGCCTGCTGGACCATGAGTCAGCGGTAATATGCACCTTACCACTGACCGCCCTGTCCAGCGAGGCAAGGACATTGCCTCGCTGGACAGGGAATCGCCTTCCGTGAGCGTTTGGGGACCTGCCACTGAACAACCGCACATTGTACAAACTCACCGAAGGGGGCCGAGTCTACCTACTGAAAAGGCAGCAGTTGAAGTGCTAGCAATTTAGCCAAGCTAGCATTCAACCGCTGGGCATATGGATGGCTGGGAGTGAACTTCTTTTGATGGTCCAGCAGCTGGGGCAGGGAAATTTGCCTACTATAATCGGACGTGGGTCTACTGCTAGCAGAGTGCCCGGAAGCACTTGGCTGTGACACACCTAATTCTACACCTTCATTCCTCTCAGAGCAGGTTTCAGAGAGGACTGAAGGTCTAGTGGGGTTGGAGATCCCAGCTGATGAGGAGCAAGGAGAGCTACGCTTTGTTCTTTGGTGTGGGTCTTTGAGGTACGCTTGCCAACGAGCTGCATGGCAGGTCAACATATGTCTGGTCAAGCATGTGGTGCCCAAGCGGCTGATGTTTTGGCCACGTGAGATACGCTTGAGACATATGTTGCAAATAGCAGCGGTGCGATCTGATGCACTTGTCTCAAAAAAGGCCCACACCAAAGAACTTTTAGAATAATGCGCAGAGGCAGCGCCCTGCACAGGCGGAGCTCTGCGGTGTGATTTAGTCGGTGTGCTGCCCCTAAGCTGGCCCCCAGAGGGCATCCTGCCTCGTTGGAGATGTGCCTCCTCCTCCTCCTCTCTCCTACCAGGCACCCACGTGGAGTCAGTGCCCTCATCCTCCCCTGTCTCTTCATCGCTGGAGCAAACCTGGCAGTATGCTGCAGCTTGTGGAACATGACTGCCAGATTGCTGTCCTTCTTGAGCATTCCCTCTCTCTGCGCTAACGCTACTGTCTTCCTCTAGCTGAGTATCATCATCAGAGCCTATAAAAAAACTCGGCATCCTCCTGGAGCATGTACCCAACACTGTGCTCAAAGAGTTCAGGGGACTCCTCAGGAGGACGTGGTGGGTCTAGGGATGGAGTCACTGATGATGACATTGAGACGAGGGAAGACGATGCATTGGCAGCTGCTTTGCTAGTACCCTGAGCCTGGGTGAGAGAGGATGAGGAGAATGAAGAGGGCTTGGTCATCCACTCTACCAAGACTTCGGCACTATGTGGCTCAACACGTCCAGCTGCCGAAAATAAGGACAAGCGTGTCCCATGGCCACATGCTGATGACGATGTACCATGTCCACGACCAGCACTGTTGTCTCTAGACACAGAGCCTGCTTTCCCTCTTTTATCGGCTCGTGCCTGTCTGCCTCTCCTTGTTGGCCTTCCAGACATGGTAATGGCCTGAAGGGAGATGGAAAAACCAGCAATTAGGTACTGGAGGCACACAACACCCAATAACTCCTGTAGATGCCTTTATTATAGAACAACAGGAATTAAATAGTAGATACCGGTGTATACTGTGCTGCGCTGGAGGCATACAACACCAACTAACTCCTGCAGATGGCAGATGGCTCAATTAGAGAAGAGCTATATAGGTGGATAATGGTGTATACTGCGGTCAGGGCACGCAGACAACACCCACAAACTCCTACAGCTGACTGAAAGCTCAATTACAGAAGAGCAATATAGCTAGCTATATAGGTGGATAATGGTATATGCTGCGGTCAGGGCACGCATACAACACCCACAAACTCCTACAGCTGACTGAAAGCTGAATTACAGAAAAGCAATATAGCTAGCTATATAGGTGGATAATGGTGTATACTGCGGTCAGGGCATGCAGACAACACCCACAAACTCCTACAGCTGACTGAAAGCTGAATTACAGAAGAGCAATAAAGCTAGCTATATAGGTGGATAATGGTGTATATTGCGGTCAGGGCATGCAGACAACACCCATAAACTCCTACAGCTGACTGAAAGCTCAATTACAGAAGAGCAATATAGCTAGCTATATAAGTGGATAATGGTGTATACTGTGGTTAGGGCACGCAGACAACACCCACAAACTCCTACAGCTGACTGAAAGCTGAATTACAGAAGAGCAATATAGCTAGCTATATAGGTGGATAATGGCGTATACTGCGGTCAGGGCACGCAGACAACACCCACAAACTCCTACAGCTGACTGAAAGCTGAATTACAGAAGAGCAATATAGCTAGCTATATAGGTGGATAATGGCGTATACTGCGGTCAGGGCACGCAGACAACACCCACAAACTCCTACAGCTGACTGAAAGCTGAATTACAGAACAGCAATATAGCTAGCTATATAGGTGGATAACGATGTATACTGCGGTCAGGACATGCAGACAACACTGTCACGTACCTGGTTAGAGAGCCCCAACGTGCAGGGAGCGGCGCCTCGTAAACCACCGGCTCTCGAGCCCCTGGTGATGGAGACAGGGGTTCAGGAGCCCGGGGGACACAAGTGCCTAGCCGGATAGCAGATAGCGGGTACAGCTGGAACAGATGGTAACTGGAACGGCAGGTGCACCTGGCGCTGGATGTCGGTCAAGGACTGCTGGACGGCTGGCACAAGTGGACCGGCAAGGTGGCAGAGTCAACGGGTGCCGGACTTCGGGCAGACAGGCGTAGTCAATCAGGCTGGGTCGGTAACTATCTGGCAGCGGAGGTACAGAAGCGGGAGGCAGAGGCGTAGTCAGTCAGGCTGGGTCGGCAACTATCTGGCAGCGGAGGTACAAAGGCGGAAGGCAGAGGCGTAGTCAATCAGGCAAAAGGTCAAGGGCAGGCGGAATACAGGCAGAGTCCAGGAACAGGTCGGGTATAATATCAGGAACACAATCACAAACAAACAGCAGAAGTCTCAGGAACGCTGTAGACCGAACAGCGCCGAGGAGCAGGAGCTGTGGCCTTAAATAGTCTATTGGGCACCAGGATTGGTCGTACGGCCCGTTTGCGTACCCCCGCAGGTGGCCGTGGTTACGCTCGTGACCCCGCGCACGTCCGTACGGTGCGAACGCCCGCTTGTGTCGACGCGCACCTGCGAACGTCTGTTGGGACCTGCGTGCACCCGCGCGTGTTCGTTCGCGTCAACCCGCGTCCGAGGGCGTCGGAGATCCCGTCGTACAGGAACCCTGCAGGTACGTCTCTTCTGTACGATCGGGGTAGTGGAACGACCGTGACATTGCCCCCCCCCAAAGGGCAACCTCCGGATGCCCAACTGCATCATCCTATCAGGATGGGACCTCTTAAAGGCTTGGACTAGTTTTGCAGCATGCAGGTTGGACTCTGGTTCCCACGAGTTCTCCTCAGGGCCGTAGCCCTTCCACTTAACCAAGAACTGGATCTGGTTCCGTCTCTTCCTGCAGTCCAGGATGGACTCGACCTCGTACTCCAGTTCCCCATCAATTGTCACGGGCTCAGGAGGATTGGTATTCCGGTCAACAAAGGGATCAGGAACTGCAGGCTTCAGTAGCGAGACATGAAAGACCGGGTGTATCCTAAATGACTCCGGGAGTTTCAGCTCGACGGCCACGTCATTTAGTTTCCTTACGATGGGAAATGGACCCACAAACCTCGGGCCCAGCTTCTTGGATGGGCAGGCTAGCTTCAAATTTAGTGTAGACAACCAGACCTGGTCCCCGACCTGGAGGTCAAGTTCCCCTCTTCTCCTCTTGTCAAAGGCCTCTTTATAGCATTTCTGGGTCTTCGCCAGGGTCTCTTGAAGAAGCTTGTTATTGTTCAAAAAAAAATTAAGGTCCTCCAGGACTGCAGGTACAGAGCATTCGGGGAGACTACCGGACAAAAAGGACAGATGGAAACCAAAATTTGCAAAAAATGGTGACTGTTTAGTGGCAGAATGAGTAGAATTATTATAAGCAAACTCTGCAAGCGGTAAAAGTGATGCCCAATCATCCTGAGAGAAAGAGGAGAAACAACGCAGGTATTGCTCTAACGTCTGGTTGGTTTGCTCGGTCTGGCCATTGGTTTGAGGGTGATAGGCCGAGGAGAGACGAAGCTCAATCTTCAGGGCTTCACAGAGAGCTTTCCAGAACCTGGACGTAAATTGTACTCCTCTGTCAGAGGTAATGTCAGCAGGAACACCGTGGAGCCTTACTACTTCCTTAATAAGGGCCCTGGCCGTTTCTGTGGCCGACGGGGTCCCCCTCATCGGTACGAAGTGGGCCATCTTGGTAAACCTGTCTACCACTACCAGGATAGAGGAGAAGCCTTCAGAGAGGGGCAGATCCACTATAAAGTCCATAGATATCATCTTCCATGGTCTGTCCGGGATGGGTAAAGGTCTCAACAAGCCCCAAGCCCCTAATTTGCTACCTTTATTCCTGATGCAGGTGGTGCATGCCTCCACATATTCCCTGCAATGCTTCCTCATCTGGGGCCACCAGAACGTGCGCTGGAGCAAGTCCGTGGTCTTGAACACCCCAAAATGACCGGCCAATGGATGGTCGTGACAGGAACTGAGGACCGCCGTGCGGATCGCTTGGGGGACGAAGATTCGGTCCAGATGCCAGAGAAGTCCGTCCTTGGAGGTTAAGGAGATGTCCGGTGGGATGGCTGGATCGCTGGAAGCCTGTTTAATTTGGGATAGGAGGCCTTCCTGGAGCAGAAGGAAGTTTCCTGGAGGCAGGATGGTGTCGGGGGTATGAGGTTCCACAGCTTCGTTGTACATCCGGGAAAGAGCATCAGGCTTCACATTCTTTGACCCGGGCCGGTATGTGATGTGGAACACAAATCTGGAAAAGAAAAGTGCCCACCGGGCCTGCCGAGGTTTCAGTCGCTTGGCTGCTTTCAAATATTCGAGATTTTTATGGTCGGTATAGACCAGGACTGGATGAGAGGCGCCTTCAAGGAGATAGCGCCATTCCTCCAATGCTGCCTTGATCGCTAGGAGCTCCCGGTCACCGACATCGTAGTTGCGCTCGGCTTCTGAGAGTTTGCGGGAGAAGAAAGCCACCGGGTACAGAAGTGACTTAGGTCCCTGTCTCTGGGAAAGTACTGCCCCGACGGCCACTTCCGAAGCATCCACCTCCAGGATATAAGGCAGCGAGGCGTCGGGGTGTTTGAGAATTGAGGCAGAGATAAACAGGTTCTTCAGAGTTTCGAAGGCCTCCTGAGCCCTAGGGGTCCACTGAAATTTCTGGTTCTGTTTGGTCAGCTCAGTGATGGGGGAAATAATGGAAGAAAATCCCCTGATGAATTTCCTGTAAAAGTTCGCGAATCCCACGAAGCGTTGGACCCCTTTCTTGTCCGAGGGAGCGGGCCAGTTTACGATGGCTGAAATCTTCTGTGGGTCCATTTCTATGCCGTTTACGGAGATGATCAAGCCCAGGAATTGGATACTCTGCTGTTCAAAAACGCACTTCTCCGGTTTGGCGTAAAGGCCATGGAGGCGGAGACGGGCTAGGACACTCCTCACATGCTCCCGGTGTTCAGCTAAAGAGGAAGAGAAGATTAAGATGTCATCGAGATATATAACAACAAACAAATCAAGGTACTCTCTAAAGACATCGTTAACAAAGTGTTGAAATGTAGCGGGAGCGTTACAAAGTCCAAAGGGCATAACTCGGTACTCATAATGTCCGAAGCGGGTACGGAAGGCGGTCTTCCATTCGTCGCCTTTGCGAATGCGAATGAGGTTGTACGCGCCCCGTAAGTCCAACTTGGAGAACACCTTGGCCGACCCCAGTCTCTGAAATAATTCGGGCACTAATGGAATGGTCCTTCTTCTGAACAAAGAAAATCCCTGCGCCTGCTGGGGAAGTGGATGGTCGTATGAAACCCTTCTTCAGGTTGTCGTCCAGGTAGGTTTTTAAAGCACCCAGCTCGGTTTCAGATAAGGGGAAGATCCTCCCGAACGGGATCTCCGCTCCAGGGAGTAGGTCAATAGGGCAATCGTATTGCCTGTGGGGAGGTAAAGTCTCTGCGCCCTTTTTACTGAATACATCTAGAAACTGGTGGTAGGCTTCGGGCACAACCTGTCGGAGCTCGGTGTCTGTCTCCATGCAGAGCAGAGAAGAAGAGGCAGGGTCCGTGTTGGTGGCTGGGAAGCAGTTTTGATGACAATATGCAGACGGGAACTCTACTTCTCCAGTGAACCAGTTAATCAGAGGGTTGTGGGCCTTCAACCAGGGCATGCCCAGGATCACGGGAAACAGGGAGGATTTGATGATGTCCAGACTCAGGAATTCCTGGTGAGTTCCGGCTATGGTGACAAAAAGCGGGGACGTCTCCTGAGTAACGGGTCCGGATTTAAGGGAGGAGCCGTCGGCCAGAAAGATTGAAAGTCCCTTTACCCTAGGCCGAAGAGGGATGTTATTCTTCAGGGCAAAAGACAGGTCCATGAAGCCGCTGCAAGCTCCAGAGTCTATGATGGCGTCAACGCTGAGAGTCTCTCCGGAAAACTGTAGGAGAAGAGGTACAACCAGGTGAGAGGTGGTGTTGGTGCTGGGCAGAATGGCAGGAGAAGCAGAAGGTGCAAGAAGGCACTTACGTGACTTGGCGGGGCAGGTGCGAACGTAATGTCCAGATTCCCCACAATAAAGGCAAAGGTTGCCAGTTCTCCGGCGTTGGCGCTCCTCGGGCGTCAAGGAAGGGTGAAGTAGACCCAGTTGCATAGGCTCCGAAGAATCCAGAGCAGGTGGAGCAGGAAGGACCGGAGGGTTGGGACTTGGAACCCGCGGCATCATCCAGACTGGGCGAGAAGTGGAAGTTGAGCGCTCTAAACGACGTTCCCTCAAACGCCTGTCAATCTGAATCGAGAGATCGATGAGGGCTTCGAGGGTTTCAGGGGTTCCCACGCGAGCCAATTCATCCTTTAATGCCTCCGAAAGTCCCATGCGGAACTGGTAGCGAAGGGCTGAGTTATTCCACTCTGTGTCGGCACTCCAACGCCTGAACTCAGACACATAGTCCTCTACTGGCCTGCGACCCTGCTGGAGTACATGCAAAGCTGCTTCTGCAGTGGCGGCAAGTTGCGGGTCCTCGTACAGTCGGGACATGGCCAGGAAGAAATCGTTCAAAGAGTCCAAAGAGGGGTCCTTACGTTCGAGGAGACGATGTGCCCAGGTCTGAGGTTCGTCGGTTAATAGAGAAATGACGAACCCCACTTTTGTTGCCTCGAGAGAAAAAGTCCGGGGTTGGAGGGCGAAAAAGAGCTCGCAGGAGTTCCGGAAGGCCCTGAACTTATTCCGGTTACCGGAGAAGCGGTCTGGTGTAGGTACCCTTGGTTCTGGCGGCAACATGACCACTGACGGTGGGCCTGGAGACCCAGAGGCAGCCGGGGCTGCGGCAGATAGGGCCTGGACCTGTTCCTCCAAACGTCCGTAGCCTTCTTGTAGGCTCTTCACGGCCTGGGTGAGGCCGGCTAGATGATGGCAGAGTTCATCCATGGGAGACGCTCCCTGCGAGGGCTCAGACATCCTGGCTGTTCGGTACTGTCACGTACCTGGTTAGAGAGCCCCAACGTGCAGGGAGCGGCGCCTCGTAAACCACCGGCTCTCGAGCCCCTGGTGATGGAGACAGGGGTTCAGGAGCCCGGGGGACACAAGTGCCTAGCCGGATAGCAGATAGCGGGTACAGCTGGAACAGATGGTAACTGGAACGGCAGGTGCACCTGGCGCTGGATGTCGGTCAAGGACTGCTGGACGGCTGGCACAAGTGGACCGGCAAGGTGGCAGAGTCAACGGGTGCCGGACTTCGGGCAGACAGGCGTAGTCAATCAGGCTGGGTCGGTAACTATCTGGCAGCGGAGGTACAGAAGCGGGAGGCAGAGGCGTAGTCAGTCAGGCTGGGTCGGCAACTATCTGGCAGCGGAGGTACAAAGGCGGAAGGCAGAGGCGTAGTCAATCAGGCAAAAGGTCAAGGGCAGGCAGAATACAGGCAGAGTCCAGGAACAGGTCGGGTATAATATCAGGAACACAATCACAAACAAACAGCAGAAGTCTCAGGAACGCTGTAGACCGAACAGCGCCGAGGAGCAGGAGCTGTGGCCTTAAATAGTCTATTGGGCACCAGGATTGGTCGTACGGCCCGTTTGCGTACCCCCGCAGGTGGCCGTGGTTACGCTCGTGACCCCGCGCACGTCCGTACGGTGCGAACGCCCGCTTGTGTCGACGCGCACCTGCGAACGTCTGTTGGGACCTGCGTGCACCCGCGCGTGTTCGTTCGCGTCAACCCGCGTCCGAGGGCGTCGGAGATCCCGTCGTACAGGAACCCTGCAGGTACGTCTCTTCTGTACGATCGGGGTAGTGGAACGACCGTGACAAACACCCACAAACTCCTACAGCTGACTGAAAGCTGAATTACAGAAGAGCAATAAAGCTAGCTATATAGGTGGATAACGGTGTATATTGTGGTCAGGGCATGCAGACAACACCCACAAACTCCTACAGCTGACTGAAAGCTGAATTACAGAAGAGTAATATAGCTAGCTATATAGGTGGATAATGGTGTATACTGCGGTCAGGGCACACAGACAACACCCACAAACTCCTACAGCTGACTGAAAGCTCAATTACAGAAGAGCAAGAACGCTAAATCGGTGGATAATGGTGTATACTGCGCTCAGGGCACACAGACAACACCCACAAACTCCTGCAGATTGCTAAAAGCTCAATTACAGAAGAGCAAGAACGCTAAATCGGTCGATAACGAACGGTGTATACTGTGTTGAAGGTACACAGAGAACACCCACTAACTCCTACAGACACAACACACTACACAAGGCCGCCATGCTGGCAGCCTTATATAGTGTGGGGTGTGTACTACACAGCCTGAGCTATGATTGGCCACAGGCAACCTGCCTGTGGCCAATCATGGCTCTCCTCGCTGCCGGGGCTGTGATTGGCCAAGCATGCGGGGTCACAGTGCATGCTTGGCCAATCATAAACCAGCAATGCACTGCGATGGCGCAGTGCATTGTGGGCGGTGAGCACCACGTGAATTTGGCGTGAAAGGCCCATAACGTTCGTTATTCGCCGAACGTGCGAACAGCCGATGTTCGAGATAAACGTATGTTTGACTCGAACACCAAGCTCATCCCTAGTGACAAGGCTGCAAATGACTGACATTGATGGGCATTTAAATGTAAGTTTCTTGATCATACATCACGGGACACAGGAGCTCATTACATAGTGGGTTATATAGTCACCTCTGGTGATTGGACACTGGTTAACCCCAATTAAGGAGAACTCCTCCCCTATATAACCCCTCCCATATGGGAGGCACCTCAGTTTTTTCGCCAGTGTCTATGGTGGTTGGTCACGTAAAAAATGTGTGCTATGAAGAAAGCTCTGTGCAGGTCCCTGCGGGGGCCTAAGGGCTACAACAAACCAGATCCATATCTTGGGCCGATGTTTGACTCCCAAGATGGTATGGTACCCGGGCCTCGTCAGCCGAAGAAAGGAGGTTTGGCCTGTAAGTCCTCTCCTGGAAGACTGGGCTCTGGGAAAACCAGACTTGGTGTACTGTTTACACAGAGCGCACAAAAGTTTCTGGCAGAGTCTTTTACAAAGTCCAGGTAGAATGCTCTTCTGAGAAAGAGCCCCAGATAAACCTGAAGGTCGGCTAACACTGCCCACCATGATGGGTGAAGGCTGTAATCTGTCTGTTTCAGCAATTCCTGCAGCGAGGACAGGTAAGGGAAGTTAATCCTATATATAATTATATGATGGATTTCTTCATTTTGAGTAGTTGTATGTCTTACCTGGTTTCCACCACTAGAGGGAGTGAGAGCAGCCTGATGCATACTTACATGCCTTTCAGTACACACGCTCAGTGAAGCCTGGTTCTCCAGAGGTCTCACGTCTCCACTGCAGTCCCTGCCACAACAAGGTAATACAGGGGTCCCTCGTAGTCTGGGGGTCCCACGCAGCTCTGATGAGACTCCTTCCCCCCCCTGGATTCCGGCGGTCCTCGTGCATGCGCGCCGCGTGTGCTCCCGGGCTAATGGAGGAGGGGGGGTGTGGTTGTGAGCCGTGCACGTTGGTGTTCACAGCGCTGTACTGCACAGGCGCCAGGCGGCAGTTTTAAAAGCCCAGAGCGTCAGGGGACTGTAAGTGAGAGACACAGGAGCTGTGGGCAGTAAGCATCCCAGGGGATTGGATCCAGGCAAAGCTTAGACACCTACTCAGCATCAGGTTGTGCCGTATTAACCACTTGCTTACTGGGCACTTAAACACCCTTCCTGACCAGACCGATTTTCAGCTTTTGGTGCTCTCACACTTTGAATGACAATTACTCAGTCATGCAACACTGTACCCAAATGAATTTTGTGTCCTTTTTTTCCCACAAATAGAGATTTCTTTTGGTGGTATTTGATCACCTCTGGGGTTTTTATTTTTTGCGCTATAAATGAAAAAAGACCAAAAATTTTGAAAAAAAACGCATATTTCTTTGTTTCTGTGATAAAATTTTGCAAATTATATTTTTTTTTCATAAATTTTGGTTACAATTTATACTGCTACATATCTTTGGTAAAAATAACCCAAATTAGTGGATATTATTTGGTCTTTGTGAAAGTTAGAGAGTCTACAAGCTGTGGTGCGAATCGCACAAAATTGATCACACCTGATGTACTGGTGGCCTATCTCATTTCTTGCGACCCGAACAAGTCAGGAAAGTACAAATACCCCCCAAATTACCCCTTTTTTGAAAGTAGACATTCCAAGGTATTTACTAAGATGCATGGTGAGGTTTTTGATGTTCTTTGCAAAATGAAGATTTTTTTTTTTTTTTCTCACAAAATTTTCAATGTAATAGGTTATTTCTCTCACATGGCATGTGTATACCACAAATGACACCCCAAAATACGTTCTGCTACTCCTTCTGAGTATTACGGTACCAAATGTGTGAGACTTTTACACAGCCTGGCCAAATACAGAGGCCCAATATTGAAATAGCACCATCAGGCGTTCTAGGAGCATAAATTACACATTTCATTTCTTAACCACCTATTACATTTTTGAAGGCCCTGGAGCACCAGAACAATGGAAATGCCCACAAAGTGACCCCATTTTGGAAAGCTAACACCCCAACATATAATCTAAGAGGCATAATGAGTCGTTTGAATGGTTCATTTTTTTTCCAGAAGTTTTGGGAAAATGTGGAAAAAAAATGAAAACGCATTTTTTTTTTACGCAAAGTTGTCCATTTATAAGATATTTCCAACACATAGCATGTACATAGCAAAAATGACACCCCAAAATACGTTCTACTACTCCTCCTGAGTATAACGATACCAAATGTGTGAGACTTTTACACAGCCTGACCACATACAGAGGCCCAATATTGAAATAGCACCATCAGGCGTTCTAGGAGCATAAATTACACATCTTATTTCTCAACCACCTATTACAGTTTTGAAGGCCCTGGAGCACCAGGACAATGGAAATGCCCACAAAGTGACCCCACGTGGCACTGACGACACGTGGCACTGACAGATGGCACTGGAGACAGATGGCACTGGAGGTAGATGGGGCTGACAGATGGGGCTGACAGATGGGGCTGGCAGATGGGGCTGGCAGATGGGGCTGACAGATGGGGCTGACAGATGGGGCTGGCAGATGGGGCTGACAGATGGGGCTGGCAGATGGGGCTTGCAGATGGGGCTGGCAGATGGGGCTGGCAGATGTCGCTGGCAGATGGGGCTGGGGCTAGCACTGGGGCTGGCACTGGCAGATGGCACTGGCAGATGGTGCTGGCTATTTGCTCTGGCTAATTGCTCTGGAAAATGGGGCTGGCAGATGGCACTGCGGCTGGCAGATGGCACTGGCGCTGGCAGGTGGCGCTGGCAGGTGGCACTGTCAGGTGGCACTGGCACTGGCGGCACTGGGGCTGACGGCACTGGGGCTGACAGCACTGGGGCTGACGGATGGCACTGACGCTGGCAGGTGGCACTGGCGCTGGCAGGTGGCACTGGCGCTGGCAGGTGGCACTGGCACGTGGCACTGGCACGTGGAACTGGGGCTGGCGGCACTGGGGCTGGCGGCACTGGGGCTGACGGATGGCACTGGCGCTGGCAGGTGGCACTGGCAGGTGGCACTGGCGCTGGCAGGTGGCACTGGCAGGTGGCACTGGCGCTGGCAGGTGGCACTGGCAGGTGGCACTGGCAGGTGGCACTGGCACTGGCGGCACTGATGGCACTGGGGCTGACGGCACTGGGGCTGACGGCACTGGCACTGGCGGCACTGATGGCACTGGGGCTGACGGCACTGGGGCTGACGGCACTGGGGCTGACGGCACTGGGGCTGATGGATGGCACTGGCGCTGGCAGGTGGCACTGGTAGGTGGCACTGGTGCTGGCAGGTGGCACTGGCAGGTGGCACTGGCAGGTGGCACTGGGGCTGACGGCACTGGCGGCACTGGGGCTGACGGCACTGATGGCACTGAGGCTGACGGACGGCACTGGGGCTGACGGGCGGCACTGGGGCTGACGGGTGGCACTGGGGCTGGCAGGTGGCACTGGCGCTGGCAGGTGGCACTGGCGCTGGTGGCACTGGGGCTGACGGCACTGGGGCTGACGGCAGGCACTGGCAGGTGGCACTGGCGGCACTGGCACTACTGGCAGATGGCACTAGGCTGACAGATGGCACTGGGCTGACAGATGGCACTGGCACTGGGGCTGACAGATGGCACTGGGCTGACAGATGGCACTGGCACTGGGGCTGACACTGGCACTGGGGCTGACACTGGCACTGGGGCTGACACTGGCACTGGGGCTGACTCACAGATCGCTCTCCCTCCTCACACGCTGTCTCTGTGTGAGGAGGGAGAGACACTGCAATGGGAGATGATCTCATATGTTTACATATGAGATCATCTCCCATTGGCAGCTGCGATCTCGCTGTGAACGGCCGCTTTGATTGGCTGTTCACGGCGATCTGTATTTGCCTGTCTCCGGGAGACACGGCGAATACAATACTTCCGCGATGCGCGCCCCCGGCGGCGCGCATTGCGGAAGTAAACACCAGGCCGTCCAGGGACGGCCAGGCGAAGGAACCCGCCCGCTCTAAGGCTGTCATTCGGCTATAGGGCGGGTGGGAGGAGGTTAAGCATATATATGTTATTGTGAGACTTTTAGCACAACAGTGATTGCACTTTGTACTGGTACCTCTACTTTGTAGCTTAGGACTATGTCTCCTCGTAAGAGGGTCTCAGGGGGAGGTAACAAGGGCACTGGTAAATCACTGCCTAGGTCCAGGGGTTCTAAAAATGCCTGTAAGTTATATTCCCCCCTGCAAGACTGGAGCCAGCCTCACAGGACGAGTCAGTGCCCCTGCCAGGTTTTGAAGCCTCTCCTAATGTCCCAGCCCCGGTATATGTCACTGAGGACTCCCTTAGGGCTACATTGGAGGGTTTTGAAGGGAGAATCATGAATTTTATTTCTGCTTCCCTGAAAGGTAGCAGGAAAAGGGGTAGATCCCCTCCCTCTGCTGAGATTACTCTCTCAGACGATTCTTCTGACAATGAGGAGAGATCCCTATCTTGGGACAGGGACCTTGAGCAGTCGGAGGAATCAGAGGAAGAGGAGAGAGTCCCCTCCTCCCAGGCGCTCAGAAAGCAGGTGCAGTATTATACTGAATTGGTGCGTACTACATTTAGAATGCCTGCTGCTGAAGTGGCTACATCCTCTGTTTCTTCCCTAGGAGTCAGGAAAATCCCACAGACTGCTTTTTCCTTCCCAATTCATCCCTTAATGGATAAATTGATGTATGAGGATTGGGGACATCCCGATAAACTGTTTACTCCTCCTAAAAGGTTTTCTATGCTTTATCCTCTGGAGGAAAGTTTCACCAAGAAATGGGGGGTCCCATCTGTCGATGCGGCTGTTCCTTGTGTGAATAGAAACCTGACCTGTCTGTTGGATAATGCTCAGGTATTTAAGATCCAACTGATAAGAGGTTGGAAACACTATTAAAAGCCTCCTTTTCCATGACTGGCGCTGTAGTGCAACCTACAGTCGCAGCCGTGTGGTTGTGTCAGTTCCTCAAGGAACAGGTTAAGCAGATGCTTGGCCTCCTTCCCAGTGAGGAAGTGGAGAATTATGCAGAAATACCTCAAATTCTGTGTTTCATGATTGATGCGATTTTGGATTCTGTCCAACAAGCATCTCATCTATCTCTCCTGTTGGTACACATGCGAAGGGCCCTATGGCTAAAGAATTGGGCAGCTGAGCTATCGTGCAAGAAGCTTTTGATTGGGTTCCCGTTTAAAGGGGAACGTCTGTTTGGAGAAGAATTAGACAAATTCGTCCAAAAAATTTCAGGGGGTAAATCTACTCTCCTTCCAGTCAAAAAGAGCAAACGTCCATCATTTAGGCGTTCTCTCTCTCCCGGAGCATCAAGTTCTAAGCAGTGGCGACGGCCTTCTCAACCCTCCTCTACAGGAAAGGCTCAGGGCCGGGCCCAAGGGCAGAAAAAGACTTAGGGGCGGAAGCCTGCCAAGCAGAGCCCGAAAGCTTCCTTGTGAAGGGGCGCCCCCCTCGGCCGAGTGGGGGGAAGGCTTCGGCAGTTTGCGGAAGCCTGGCAGGAAGAGATCCGGGACAAGTGGGTGATCTCTTCGGTATCTCTGGGCTACAAGCTAGAGTTTCAGGAGATTCCACCTTCTCGCTTTCTAAGGTCAAGGATCCCCAGGGATCCAGTAAAGCAAAAACCGCTATTTCTGGCCTTGGATCACTTACTATCCCAAGGGGTTATAGTAGAAGTGGACCCAAAAGAACAGGGTTCAGGGTTTTACTTGAATCTCTTCACCGTTCCGAAGCCAAATGGAAGTGTCAGACCTATCCTGGATCTGAAGGATCTGAACCGTTTTTTACGCATCCGGTCCTTCCGAATGCAGTCAATTCGCACTGTGGTCTCCTCCCTGCAAGGGGGAGAGTTTATGGCATCAATAGACATCAAGGATGCATATCTCCATGTGCCAATTTTTCCCGCACACCAAAGGTATCTAAGGTTCGCGGTAGAACGGCACCATTTTCAATTTGTGGCCTTGCCGTTCGGGCTCGCTACGGCCCCTCGAGTCTTCACAAAGATTCTGGACCCTCTCTTGGCAAACCTAAGAACTCAGGGTATAGCCGTCATGGCTTATCTAGACGACTTGCTTCTCATGGAGAAAACAGTAGCGTTCCTGAACCACAGTGTTTCCAGAACACTAGAACACCTGGAACGCCTAGGTTGGATTATAAACCTAGAAAAGTCGTCCCTACAGCCTGCTACCAGGTTGGAATACCTGGGTATGTTTATCGACAAGGCTCAGGGCAAGGTGTTTCTTCCAAGGCCAAAAGCCTTGGCCATCGGGGATCTGGTGCGCCTAATTCTGGGCAGGAGATCTTCCCTCATTCGGTTATACATGAGACTGTTAGGGAAAATGGTCGCCTCCTTCGAGGCCGTTCCATTTGCCCAGTTCCACTCAAGGCCTCTGCAAAGATGCATCCTTGCGGCCTGGAACAGGAAGCCCCAATCCTTGGATCTTCCTATGTGTTTATCCCCAGGGACACGCAGGAGTCTCGTCTGGTGGTTACAAACCGAGAATTTGCTGAAAGGCAAAACCTTTCTTCCTCTTCCATGGAAGGTTATTATGACAGATGCCAGCCTGACAGGCTGGGGAGCAGTGTTAGAGGAGACATGCTCACAGGGGAAATGGTCTGCGATCGAGAGGCTATTGCCCATAAATGTCTTGGAGATCTGGGCAGTTTATATGGCTCTCATAAGGTGGTCTTCCAGACTACGGGGTCTCCCTGTTCGGGTTCAGTCCGACAATGCCACATCAGAGGCCTATAACAATCACCAGGGCGGTACCAGGAGTCTGGTAGCACAAAAAGAGGTGAATCGCATACTTGTCTGGGCAGGAAAGCATGTTCCATGCCTTTCTGCAGTCTTCATTCCAGGAGTGGAAAATTGGCCGGCGGTTTTTCTGAGACGCCAGCAGTTGTGCCCAGGAGAATGGGCTCTGCACCCCGACGTGTTTTTGGACATATGTCGCAGGTGGGGTACTCCAGACATAGATCTGTTTGCGTCCAGGTTCAACAGAAAACTGGACAAATTCGTGTCAAGAACAAGAGATACACTTGCTCAGGGGTCAGATGCTCTGACATTTCATCAGTACAATCCGATTTATGCCCTCCCCCCCGTGCCTGCTTCTGTCGTGTTCCTGGGAAGAGTCAAGAGGCAAACAAAGTCGGTCCTTTTGGTAGCCCCGGCTTGGCCCAGGCGACCGTGGTACGCAGAGATCATGAAGTTGGCCGTAGGCAGGCCATGGATCCTTCCTCTCCAGCCAGATCTGCTCTCACACGGTCCAATCTACCATCCTGCTTTACACAGTCTAAATTTGATGGTTTGGCTGCCGAGACTCACATTCTGAGAGACCGTGGGCTTTCGGGGCCAGTCATTTCTACTCTGGTTAATGCCAGAAAGCCAGCCTCCAGGCTTATTTACTACAAAGAACGGCATCCTAGAATGTATGTCATTAGCAGGATCTTGGCCTTTCTCCAGTCAGGCCTAGAAATGAATTTGGCCATAAGCACTATCAAGGTGAAGATTTCGACCTTGTCAGTATTTTTTCAGAAGCCACTTGCATCGCATTCCCTGGTACGGGCTTTCATCCAGGGGGCTATGCGGATAAGGCCGCCAGTCAAACCTCCGGTATGCCCATGGGATCTAAATTTGGTTCTCTCGGCTTTGCAGGGGCAACCTTTTGAACCTTTGCATCTGGCTTCATTAGTTCTTTTGACCAAAAAATTGGTTTTCTTGGTAGCCATTTCAATGGCTAGAAGAGTGTCAGAACTAGCAACTCTCTCCAGCAAAGAGCCATATCTAATTGTTCATAAGGGCCGGGTGGTCATGCGCCCCAACAGGTCCTTTCTACCTAAGGTGGTTTCGGGATTCCATTTGAATCAAGATGTAATCCTACCATCCTTTTTTCCGGACCCACAGTCCGCAGAAGAAGAATCCTTGCACACTTTGGATGTGGTTAGGGCAATCAGTATCTATCTTCAAGCAACTGCTCAGATAAGGAAAACTGATTGCTTCTTTATTTTGCCGGAGGGCCCTAGGAAGGGCCAGGCGGCATCAAAATCCACTCTCTCAAGGTGGATCAGATTATTTCTCAGGCCTATAGTGTTAGAGGGAAAATCCCTCCTTTTCAAGTGAAAGCGCACTCTACTAGGGCTGTAAGTGCTTCTTGGGCAGTGCATCACCAGGCCTCCCTGACTCAGATCTGCAAGGTTGCAACTTGGTCATCAGTCCACACATTCACCAGATTCTATCAGTTGGATGTCAGAGGGCAAGAGGATATCGCCTTTTGGCGCAGTGTACTGCAGGCTGCAGTTTAGGTCCTCCGGCCCATGGCGGTCTATAATTATGATCTGTGTCTCCCTCCCCTCAAACTGAGCATTGCTCTGGGACATCCCACTATGTAATGAAGCTCCTGTGTCCCGTGATGTATGATCAAGAAAATAGGATTTTTATATACAGCTTACCTGTAAAATCCTTTTCTTGAGAGTACATCACGGGTCACAGGGCTCCCGCCCCTCTTGGGTTTTACGTGGTTTCCTATTGCTTTGCTACAAAACTGAGGTGCCTCCCATATGGGAGGGGTTTTATAGGGGAGGAATTCTCCTTAATTGGGGTTAACCAGTGTCCAATCACCAGAGGTGACTATATAGCCCACTATGTAATGAGCTCCTGTGTCCCGTGATGTACTCTCAAGAAAAGGATTTTACAGGTAAGCTGTATATAAAAATCCTATTTTTTTTTCCTTAAACTTCCCTCTTAAAAGTTTTCTTCTTTTACATTTCCTCCTAAACTTGGGGTGCCTGTTATACGCCGGCGCGTGTTATATGCCGATAAATACGGTACGTATCTGTAATGGGGTAATTTTTCCCAATGACCACAAGTGTAAAGACCATTCTTCCCACTGACCATCACTCTAATGTATCACGAGTTGTAGATATAGGCATTTTTAGCAGGGGTTCTCTGAGACCGGAAAACTATTTCAAAGGTTCCTCTGTGTTGAAAGGACTGAGAAAGTCTACTCTAACTGAAATATTAGCTATGTTGACCCATCCATTTAGAAGGAAATTCTTATTGATGACACTTAATTCACATCCTCTCTGAAAAAGGGCACCTAAGACTTTGCGTAGCTGTGTTTGTTCCTTAAAAGAGTATAGATAAGTATTTTTTAATATTACTAGTCCAGAATTTTGCAGACAATTTAGATGAATTCATTAGTCATTATAAAGTAACTCTGAAGTGGTGAAATACTTAGGGGCTCAGCAGAGTTGTTGTTTTTTTAATAAATATTTTATTGGTGTTATAAAACGTATACAACATATAACAAACAAGGTTATAAAGGCGGCCCACACATGGGACAAATATGGTCATGGCAGTATAAAATCAACTTTGATAAAGTGTGTATCACCTTTGAGTAGAGAAGGTGCGGAACCCTTGTCCAAATAACCTAAATTTTAGTGGAGGTGTTGTCATTGCTGCTCTCACATGAACCCAGACCCCTGGTACCTCCAAATAGATGAGAGACTATTGTGATGAGGGGTGTATTATAGGAATGACTATCTTACAATCCCCTGTGGAGGTTTATATTATGCTGTGGACAGTTCTGTTAACCATTTAGACCACACTTTTTGGTATTTTTTGGGACATCCTCTGTTGAAGTATGTGTCTTTATATAGTGGTAGGATCTTACTATCTCTGGGTGGGAAATCCAGTGGGGCCCCAGTCTCCACAGAGTCGAAGTGTGGGAGCATGGCGAGCAAATAGTAAGTATCAGGGGGTTGTGGTTGGATAGGCCACTGGACAGGTAGGTGGCATCTAGTACATCCGACATTAAGAATGGATTGGCAAAGGCCAAATTTAGGCTGTTTTGTGGGTTGTGGAGAAGCAGGAGAATGATCTGTCTGTGGGATGTTTCCATATCCATACCTCCTCCATCCCCATCGCCAGAGCCCATGTCTTCAGCTCCATGGAGAAGTATTTGGGAGGACTGGGCCTGTCTAGATCTGGGGCCAGATTAGCATTAAAGTCGCCCATAAGGATTAATTTGGCGGAACAGTATGGGGCTATCTCCTCCATGATAATGTACAGTATTGCAGAAGAGAAGGGAGGATGTATGTATACATTTGTCACAATATAACGTTGTCCCCAAAATTTTAAAACAACTACCACATATTTGCCCTGGGGGTCCATGTGGACATGTTTTGCCTAAGGGATCCGACTCTGACACCAAAATATTGCATAAGTAGGAAAATAAAACATAAAGACCAACATAGAACTAAACTTTAAAACCAAAAACAAAACCCCAAAGGGCACTGAGGTGCCTACCCTACCCAGGACTGTGGCCATCTTTCAAACTAGACAAAGCACAGAGCGGGCCTATTCCCTGAAACCAAAACTTGTACTAGGCAAAAAGCAATATTTTGTCTAACAACTTGAGAAAATCCCCTGCAAATCTAGAAAATCTGCAGGGTAAAGGTCCAGTCTCGGGACTGAAGTGGGGAGGGGGGTCTGCCATAATCGGCAGAGGTTCCCACTGATACCAGAGAAAGGGATCAACTGGGGGAGGGAGGGGTAGTTCTCAGGCCAGAATCCAAAGAGAAAATTTGTGGTGGTTGCTGGAGCTCCTCAGGCAGGAGGAGTAGGTGGCAGACTAGCCAGCAATGGGCACAAGATAAAAAGTTGGATTATGGCTGGGTGCATCAATGAAGAGCGGAATGAGGGTACAAGGTGGGTAATACTGGGAGTCATCACGAGGCAAAGGGTAAGTGCGATACTTAGCTGATCCTAGCGTATTGTGATCAACAATGGTTCTTCAGTACCATGTAGTTAGCGAGTATCCAGCCATGCCGCAGCAGCTTTCAACATGTTAAAGAAGCGAGTCTTGTCGCCATCTGTAATTCTCAGTCTGCTGGGATATAGGAGGACAAAATGTATTCTCTTTTCTTGGAGTCAGCGTCTCACATTGGTAAAGGATTTGTGGCTTGGCTGTACTTCCTGGGAGAAATCTGGGAAAAAAGATGCGGTCTCGGTTGTGGTAATTTAATAATCGCAACAGGAAGGGATGTGCAGTGGCCCCAGTTCTTGGAGAGAGAGGTGGGACCCTGTGGGCTCTTTCCACTACAAATGTGGGAGGAAGGTTATCCAGATTAAACAGGGTGGACAATAACTGTTCAGTAAATTCAGCTGGTCTAGGGCCCTCTGCTCTCTCAGGTAATCCCAATATGCAAATGTTATTGCGCCTAAGGTGATTCTCAGTGTCTATAGCATGCTGTGGAAGTTCTTTCAGCTGGAGCTGCAGGGGCCTTACCTCCCTGGAATCCGATCGGACCATGACCTCCACCGTGGAGACTCTGTCCTCCATCTCTGTGACCCTGGACTGGAATTTATCCATGTCCTGACAGATGAGGCCAATATCAATGGTCAGGAATTCAATCTTGGGGGCTTCTTTACATGCTGTTATGACTGCTATAATCTCCCCTCCTGTGGGGGACCCAGCAGCTCCTGCCTCCGTGACTGTCTGTGTGCTCGCAGCCATCACAGCAGCAGGCTGCCTTGTGGGCAAGATGGTCGCCCGTGGAAAGGGACAGGGAGCCTTCAGTCCAGATTGTGTGCAACGGGTCTTAGGGGGACTCATCCGAAGTGGACCCTAATGTAGAGGAGGGTCTTGTAGGTCAATACCTGTGTCCAGGATTCAAAAATAAGTTGCTGACGAGGGTGAAGGTATAGCAAGATAGTCACCACACGTGGCTCTAGGTCAGGGCCACTGCTATCACAAATAGGAATGAGGACCCGCTGTTCTCCAAGTCAGGGCAGTGATCCGGCAGTCTAGGGTGCTCTGGTGGGTGGGCATGACCCAAACAGGCACAGGTATGATGTCTAGTGTCAGGGAGGCCTCAGGTGAATGATGGGTGTAGCAAGATGGCTGCTTCTAGCTCAGCAAAGTTCTGTGACTACCCCCGCCATCTGCTTACTGGAGTATAGGTTTTAGTGATGTAGGGGGCGACCGACAGGCTGGTTTCCTCCATTGATCCCGTAAGCAATGGTCCGGGTGTAGAAGAGGCAGGGAGGCCAGGAATTGGAGATAGCACCACTGCCAGGAGGAGCAAGATGGCTGCCACTGGAGCCGGAGCCCGAGCCGGTCCCTCGAGCAGCCACAGCACAGAGCGATGCCACAATATCAGCCCCAGGCAGCACGCTGACAAGCAGGAGAGATTCAAAGTTCAAGGTGGAGAGGACAAGATCTTTCAGTCAGGGAAAGGAAACCAAGGATGCAGGTCAGGATGTCAGGAGCTTTGCCAGCACACGTTTGCTCAGATTACCATCCGGAACCACCCCCTGACTCAGCTGAGTTTAATATAAAAATGTTGAAGCTATTCTTACTAAAATATTTGGCTTACTTGGATGTAATAAATGTTCTAAGATTGCATTTTAAAAAATATACTAATGTAAACACTTTTTAAAATGCAAATGCCAACGTCAATGGTGATGATTACAAAATTCAAGTTATATGGGGGGGGGGGGGGGGGGGGTGCTGGCCTTGCACCCAGATCAGTGGAAATTTTCATATACTGAACTAAAATTGTCTTCTATATTCCCTTAACCACCTCAGTAGGAGTGTCATACGTCATCTACAAAGACCAAGCAGATGTTGAAATGCCAGCGGTATTTGTTTTGCGTGTATTATTTCCAGTGTGCCCTGATCCATGAATCGGAAAGCTGTGTTGTCAGTAGGGATGTTCTGTTCATGATCTGCATTTTTCTCTAGTAATCTCAGGGTAAATATAGACAGAATTTATTTATTTTTCTATGGACAGTGACACTTTTGTATTGGTTACTATGTTAAGAATTTCATGCTTGTTTATGTAATTGTACTTAGATGAAGTAATATGAATAATAATAATACTGCAGTTATTACCTTTTGTACCACCACCCCCTCCCTTTAGAATGCAAGCTCTATGATCAGGGCCCTCCTGTACCTTTTGTATTGTACTGTAATTGTGTTGTCCCCCCTATACATTGTAAAGCGATGCGTAAACTGTTGGCGCTATATATAAATTGTGAATAATAATATAAAACCAACTGAATACAAGTTTATGAATTACTCATTTATAGTAGTATAGGAGGCTATTTGTTGATATTTTCACCCACAATTCGCTGAAAATTCACCCAAGATTTACCCATTTTTGTGTAAGAGCTAATTAGAAAATGTGTGCATTTTGAGTGATTATTGTGTAACTAGTTGGTGAAAATATTGATAATTAGAACCCTTGATGCTTTGGCATTCAAAAATGTAACTGATAACTTATGCTATGTACAGCTTTTAAGTAGACAACAACGTATCTATTGCATCATTGCCTTTTCATTTACTCTTTTGGCCTTGAAGAGTCTCAGCTGAAAAGTGAAATTCAGCCATTTGCTTCCTCTCCTCCTTCACACAATTGCAATTTTTTTCCCAAACCCATGCTTTTAAGAAAGAAGTCACCACTTTTACCTTTCTTAACCACTTCAGTCCCAGAAGATTTCCCCCCTTAATGACCAGGCCATTTTTTTGCGATATGGCACTGCGTCGCTTTAACTGACAATTGCGTGGTCGTGCGATACTGTACCCAAATAAATTTGATGCCCTTTTTTTCCCACAAATAGAGCTTTCTTTTGGTGGTATTTGATCACAAAACATAAAAGAAGACCGACAATTCTTAAACTTTTAAATTAAATATGGTGTCTGTCCCTTTAAAAACCCATATAACCAACAAAGTATAAGTCATATACATAATATATCAGCATGTAAATGTGCAAACATTATATCAAAAGTGCTAAAAAAAAAAAAAAAAAAACAATTTATCAATTCATATAATTGTGAAAGAAAGGAGGCCAATCCACAGTGCAGATCTCCAACAATGAAGCTCACACTGTGCTTTCTGTGCATAAAAAAAAATTTACCAGGTCATACATATACAACTTAGTCCACTTGTGCAAATAATAAAAAAAGTCCAGCGTAAATCCACAACAATGAAGATCAGTACACAGCTGTGATGCTTTTCTTGCCTAGGTAAAATTACATTGTAGGAGGTCAAGATCTAGGTGGGTGCCAAGGTAGACTGTGCTCCCCCAGATTTTAGTTGTGCCCCTCCAGGCCTCTGAGAGTGCATCCATTGAACCATGGGCCAACCTGGTGAAGGCAATTGATGTAAGGGGGAATTTTAATAGGGGCAATTTATGTAAAGGGGGAACGTTGATGGGGACTATTGATATAAGGGTAGACTTGGATAGACTTGGATGGACTTGGATGATAAAGACAATTCAATTATGGGGGTACTTTGATGAAGATAGTTGATGTATGGGGACACTTTGATGATAACATCTGAAGACAAATTTGAATGCGCAAGGTGTGTCATCAGGGTTGCAGCTGCAAGAGCCAGTCCCATGATGATGTAAGAGAGGAATATGTGATGTGGGGTGGCAGCCGTAAGAGGAGAGCGTAGTGGAAGAAATTAACAATGCTGGATCTGCCAGACTTGTAAGTATGTTTATGCAGCATAGAAAGAGGTAGGAGCCACATAAATTAATGGCAAATTTGTTTTAATTTATTTTTCTGAAGTACATTTTAACCGCTTCAGCCTCGGAAGATTTTACCCCCTTCCTGACCAGAGCACTTTTTGCGATTTGGCACTGAATTGTTTTAACTGACAATTGCGCGACATGGCTCCCAAACAAAATTGGCATCCTTTTTCCCACAAATGGAGCTTTCTTTTGGTGGTATTTGATCACCCCTGCGTTTTTTATTTTTTGTGCTATAAAAAAAGCGACAATTTTGAAAAAAACTATTTTTTTTTTACATTTTGCTATAATAAATATCCCCCAAAAATATATACAATTTTTTTCCCTCAGTTTAGGCTGATATGCATTATTCTACATATTTTTGGTTAAAAAAATCACATTTAGCGTTTATTGATTGGTTTACGCAAAAGTTATAGAGTTTACAAAATAGGGGATAGTTTTATGGCATTTTTATTAATAATTTTGTTTTACTAGTAATGACAGTGATCTACAATTTTTATTGTGACTGTGACATTATGGAGGACATGTCAGACATTTTTGACATGATTTTGGGACCATTGTCATTTATACAGCAATCAGTGCTATACAAATGCACTGATTCCTGTGTAAATGACACTGGCAGTTAAGAGGTTAACCACTAGGGGGCAGGGTAAGAGTTAAGTGTGTCCTAGGGCATGTGTCTAACTGTGGGGGGGGCATGGCTACATGTGACATGTCACTGATCTCTGCTCCCAATCACAGGGAGCAGAGATCAGTGACACTGTCACTAGGCAGAATGGGGAGATGCTTGTTTACATTAGCATCTTCCCGTTCTTCCTCCCCATGAGACAATTTCAGGTATCCCCACAGTGATCAAGTCCGCGGGACCCATGACCTGAATCACGGAGCTCCCGGCTGGCGTGCAAATTTAAAGGGACGTGCCTGTCCATGCCATTCTGCAGACGTACATTGACGTGCCCCGGTCGGTTGTGACCGTGTTTATGTAAGACAATATCCTTCGAAAACAAATCCATGGTTTTGTTGTCGGAAAATCAGATCGTTTGTAAGCGGCATTAAGCCGCGTACACGTGATCGGATTGTTGGCTAGGGATGAGCTTTCTGTTCGGGTCGTATTTGAGTTTGACTCGAACATTAGCTGTTCGCCCATTCGTTGAAAACCAAACATTATGGACCACTCGCACAAAATTTGAGCGGTGTGTAACGGCCCATAATGCACTGCGGGAGCACAGTACATTGTTGTATGGTGATTGGCCAGAGCATGAACCATGACCTGCAAGCTTTGGCCAATCACAGCGCCCTCAGCTAAGAGAGCCATAATTGTCCAAAGGCAGGGTGCCCAGTCTCTATAGACTATATAAGGCTGACTGCACATGGGCCTTGTGTAGTGTGTCATTGCTGGCGTGGATGGAGAGAGAGTGTCATTTAGATTGAGCAGGCAGGCAGGCAGATTATTCAGTTAGGTGCAGTGTATTTCCGAGGTAGATGTCCCAAGAACTGCAAAGACTGACACCAGATTCACTTAAGGGATTTTTATTTGCAAAGAAGAGTAAATGAAACACAGTCTCTCAAAGTACGGTTAGAGGGTTTAGGTAGGATGTCCAGGTACTCTTGGAACTAGGTCAAGTAGAAAAGAGTCTCTTACATTACGAAAATCCAGAGAATAGCCATTCACAACTGGATCCTCACCCTTATCGGATAGTCCTTCTCTCACCGGGCCTAGCAGCCGATAGATTGCTCAAACAAAGCAAAGTCTCTGCCACAGACTTGCTATAGGACACTTGAATAAATTCTCTGCCACAGATTTGTTGTAGAACACTTGAATAACTGAAAGATGTAGACAACTTAGAGAACTCTTGTACGGTACCAGTATCTTTCAGCCGGTCCGTCGATACCATACGAGATCAGATTCGCTTGAGGTCTTTCAACTAAGCCTCCAGGCTCCTTCTAAGAAACCAACCTTTGTGTGGCCTTCTCCCAAAGAGTCTTCCCCTGGATGCTTTTACAGTTGCTGGACCTCTCCACAAACCGAGATGGCACCGGACCACCTCCAAATCCTTCCTTCAGTTACTTTTGCCTTGGGTCAGCCAGCCCCGAGACTTGGAATCGGGTGGATCCGCACCCCAGGCCATGAGAGCCCTGGGTGCTGGTCAGGAGGACCAGGACTAAACAGACAGTAAGCACTTCTGGACCGGAACCCCGAAGCACGTGATGTCAGCACCTTGAGTACCCCCTCCCTGAATGCACAGCAAGAGTGACACTCCCACTGGGCTGGTTCTGAGAGAGAACTGGCACTCAATGCACCTAACTGGACTGCGTTCTAGCACTTGCCAGAGATTACAGCATCGTGTCAACATCGGAAGAAGAAAGAAGAGAGAAGAGGTAAGAAGGATGGAGTAGACCGGGCTCCTCCTCTAGTAAAAGAGCTGGAAAAAGATAGCATAGGAGCCTGTAAGAAGACACCAGAGAGCGGGAAAAAATGCCGGAGAGCAGGAGAAGATGCCGGAGAGCGGGAGAAGAGGACAGAGAGTGCAGAGAAGAACCGGAGAGTGCAAAGGAGTCAGAAGAAGTCCCCCAGTCGGCAACGATGAGGAAGAAGAAAGCCGGGCTCCTAGCAAAAGAGCGGCAAAAGAGCAGAAGATAGCGGAGGAGCCCGGCGAGAAGACCCCCGGAGCTGCCTAATGAATTACTTTGAAAACCTGTGTTGTGTGTTTTTTTTATTAACACTTTTTTCCCCAGGTGAATGGGTAGGGGTATGATGTACCCCATACTCATTCACATAGGGGGGGGCGGGATCTGGGGGCCCCCTTATTAATATTCACATAGGGTGGGGGACTGGAATCTGGGGGCCCCCTTATTAGCTGCAGTGTATTTCATATATATATATATGAGGAGATATAGCTAAACTGTATGCAGTGGATATATATATATATATATATATATATATATATATATATATATATATATATATATATATATATATATATATATATATATAGTATATATATATATAGTATATATATATATATATATATATATATATATATATACATATATCCACTGCATACAGTTTAGCTATATCTCCTCACTGCGGTCTCGTGTGTGTGTGTGTGTATATATATATATATATATATATATATATATATATATATATATATATATATATATATATATATATATATCACTGCAGGCCGTTCCTGGTACCGTGCACCCATAGTGCAGTTGCTACTACTTTTCTGGTGGTGTACACAACACAGTGTAGTGTGTTGTTGCAAAACAAAATGCCCATCATTTTCATAAGGCCACCAAGTAGAGGCAGATGCTCACAGGCCACTAAAAGAGGGCAAGAAGGCTCTGATCTACAGTCCACAGTGCTGGTCATGGACATGTTGTATCTTCTGCAGGTGGCCGTGGGGCACGCTTGTCCTTTTTTTCTGCTTATGGGACAGGGGCAGGGGCAGAAAAATTGGGCCTTTGGTGGTGCCACAACACTGTAACCCCTCACAGATACTCTTTTTGGGTGCAGGAACTGACCCTGCTGAGAAATATTAGATCAGAAATTGTAAATTACATGCCCCTGTTAAAAAGGGACAAAAAATTTGGCCTTAGGCAGTGGTGGTGGTGCCCTAAACTTAAAATATTGTTGGAAGCTAGCGTCATCAAGATTGAGGAGGAATAGGATAGTCACTCAGCATAGGCAGTCTTCAAGGTATCCCACATCCATAGAAAAATCAATCAGTTACATCAGCATCGGGTGCTTGATAGCTGCTGCTGATCCAAGAATGATTCATTTTTATGAATGTGAGCCTATCAAGGGAGTCTGTGAACAGGCGCACTCTATGATCCGTTACAAACCCTCCAGCAGCACTGAATGTGCATTCAAAAAGAACGCTGGATGCAGGACAGGCCAGTAGATCAATTGTATACTGCGCTAGTTCTGGCCAGTGGTCCATCCTCAAGACCCAGTGGATGCTCTGTTGGAAAGGTCTCCAAGTCTGCTCTTGCCCCTAGATTTTCCTGAACCATGTAATGCAGACGCTGGTGATAGTTGCTTGAACTGATCAGACCCTGGCGCAGAGGACTGAAAAATTGTCTAAAGGCATCGGTCAGCCGGCCACCTTCTCCACTGCTCTTCCTCTGACTGAACGAAGCTGTCATGGTTATGCAGTAATCTTTGTCTGCCAGCTTACCTCTCCTCCATGTGTTCATCTTTAGAGGCCAGCCACTCTCACCTGGCTACTTAAATAATCTCTCCTCAAAGCATGGCTCCACCCCAGCCCCTATCAGGGAACTCTCTCTCTCTCTCTCTCTCTCTCTCTCTCTCTCTCTCTCTCTATATATATATATATATATATATATATATATATATATATATATATATATATAAAACCTGTGCACTGCAAGCCTGCCTTGCTGATCAAACTTTGCGTGTTTAGCTTCTGTGTGCATCTTTCTGTGTCTTCTACATCTGATTCCAGTTACCGATCTTGGCTTGTTCTCGACTATCCCTGCCTGCTTGTGGCCCTGACCTTTGGCGTGTTCTATGTTTATCCTTGTCTGCTACTGATAGTCCCCCCAACCTATGGCTTATTCCCTTAATATCTCTGTCCTCCTGTAGCCTACAGTGGGCGTGAGCTGGGAGACCCTGGGGGGGGGGGGGGGGGGGGCGAAACCTGGAGCCAGTTGCAGCCCAGTCCATCCTCACCACTAGAGGCTCTGGTGAACACCTGCTGGCTATTAGACTACGTGCCCTGGGGAATCTTACACTCTAGCCCTTGTGGGATCCGTATTGGTTTTCCAGTGGACCTGCCTTCCTTAACCACCTAGACTCCCATCAGAGGCAGTCAGCCATAGGGTCCACTACTTTAGCGGTGCACTCCTGACCCCAAGGGTGTGCATCTGTCATCTGGCCTCAGGTGACCTGACAGAAGCCTCAGCAACACATTGTCCAGCACTAGGAAATTGTAAGCTCTTTTAGTGGCCTGTGAGCATCTGCCTCTTCTTGGTGGCCTTCTGGAAATGATGGGCATTTTGTTTTGCAACAACACACTATACTGTATTGTGTTCTGTGTACACCACCAGAAAAGTAGTAGCAAGTGCACTATGGGTTCACGGTATTTTGTACACCACCAAAAGTCTAATAGCTACTATGTGTGCACTGTATGTATTGTGTACTGTAAACCTTTCTTCAAGGCCTCCTGAAGATGTTTCATCCTCTACTCCCTCTGCAAAAGCAGGATGTGTTCTGAAACTTTACCCTTGTAACATGGATCAAGAAGGGTTGCCAGCCAGTAAGGATTCCTTCTCTTTGATGCCATGAATCCTAGGGTCCTTACGCTGCATGGCCTCTCTGTTTCTGCAAAATTTTCCAGAGGCATTCGATTCTAAGGCCGCGTACACACGCGGGGACTGTTCGCCCAACTTTGTCCGTCAAACAGTTTCGGCAAACAGTCCGCTCAAAATTAGCATGGACGGACATGGCCACACACGACGAACGAACAGTTTGCTGAAACCGTGCGCGATGACGTGAACGGCACGTACGACGGGATGAAAAATACGATGTCCTATACACTGCATTATAACTTTCGGCGTGTAAATCCTTTCTGAGCATGCACGGAACTTAGTTTGACGAACAAGCCTACACACGAGGGGACTGTTCGCTGAAACTTTGTTTCAGCGGAAAGTTTTTCGGAATTTCCGAAAAACCTTGTTCAGCGGACTGTTCGCTGAAACTGTCCGCTGAAAGCCCACACACGAGCGGACTGTTTGCCGAAACACTGTTCAGCGGACAAAGTTGGGCGAACAGTCCCCGCGTGTGTACGCGGCCTAAGGATCACATGATCCTTTAAAATCTTCTCCCAGCCACATACAACTCCTTAGGTTTCTGGGGATTGAAAACCATCTCTTGAAGACTGCTGCATAGTGCTATCCTCCACGTCCATGCTGATACAATCCTCCTTCTCTTCCTGTGTGTTTGGCGGGCCTGCAGGAATAATATCTGAATAAAGGGGGCCTTGAGAGGTAAGGAAGTCCTCCTCTTCCTCACACTGTTCTGCCTCAAGTGCCCTGCCCATTATTCCATGAAGCATGTTCTCCAAAAGTAAAATAAGAGGGACCATATCACTGATGCATGCATTGTCGCTGCTCAGTGTGCTCACCATCCTCGTGGCCTCATCAAATGGTAACAGGACAGTGCATGCATCCTTGATCAGTAGCCAGTGGCGTGGCAAAAAGAAGCCAAGCTCCCATGACCCTGTCCAGGTGCCATACTCACACAGGTACTCATTGATGGCCCTCTGCTGCATCTACAGCTGCTGCAGCATTGCCAACATTGACTTCCACCTGGTGGACATGTCACAAATGAGGTGGTTGGTGGGCAAGTTGCATTCCCTTTCAATGTCAGCCAGCCGAGCACTGGTATTGTATGACTGTTGGAAATGACCACAGACTTCTGTCCTGCCTCAGGAGATCTTGTAAGCCTGGGTACCTGCTCGAGAACTGCTGCACCACCAAATTCAGGATGTGTGCCAAACATGGAACATGGGTCAAGTGTCCCTGTCGGAGGGCAGAGAGAAAGTTGGTGCCATTGTCGCATACAACCATTCCTAGCTGAAGCTGGCATGGCGTCAACCACCTCTGAGCCTGCCCCTGCAGAGCTGACAGAATCTCTGCCCCAGTGTGGCTCCTGTCCCCTAAGCAGTGGTTTAACCATAACTACGTAGAGGGTTGCATTCCCTTATTCCCAGTCCTCAGGAAGGATGTACTGGAAATGAAGCGAGTACAAAGAAGGGCAACAAAGCTGATAGGGTCTGGAGGATATTAGTTATGAGGAAAGGTTGCAAGCACTGAACTTATTCTCTCTGGAGAAGAGACACTTGAAAGGGGAGATGATTTCAATATACAAATACCATACTGGTGACCCCACAATAGGGATAAAACTTTTTCGCAAAAGGGAGTTTAACAAGACTCGTGGCCACTCATTAAAATTGGAAGAAAAGAGGTTTAACCTTAAACTACTTAGAGGGTTCTTTACTATAAGAGCGGCAAGGATGTGGAATTCCATTCCACAGGTGGTGGTCTCAGCAATGGGCATTGATAGTTTCAAGAAACTATTAGATAAGCACCTGAACGACAGCAACATTCCGGGATATACAATGTAATACTGACATATAATCACACACATAGGTTGGACGTGACAGACTTGTGTTTTTATTCAAGCTCACCTACTATGTAACTATGTAAGGTTCTTTACTGTAAGAGTGGCAAGTATGTGGAATTCTCTTCCACAGGCGGTGGTCACTCTCAGCGGGGGGGGGGGGGGGCATTGATAGTTTCAAGAAAATAATAGATAAGCACCTGAACAACCACAACATATATATGTTTTGTTATTTGTTTTATTGTTTACCCATTCTAATGATCCATTTATACCTGTATATCAATCCAACTTATACTATGTGTTTGGAGCGTTGGCTTCTGATGTGTGGGACTGGCTGCCGTGGTGTTGTGTCTCTCTCCTCATCCGGGGGCCGTGACGCGCACTGCGGACCTCCGCCGATCCCCCGCCCTGTGCGTGTGTGGGGGTCGGGGGTGCCGCACTGCGCGTCGACGTCACGCATCCAACGCTGCACGTGCGGCGTTCGCCGCGCTGTCACGTGTTTGCGGTTGGGCTTTCCAAACTCGTTGGCAACGGAGGTGCTCAGGTGTTGGCTGGTGGGATATTGTTATCCTGACCGGCATCACCCCTCCCCCATACCTGCCATACGGCGTGACGTTGGTGGGCGGTCCTGCGGGGGCGTTTATATGGCGGCATGTCTCCGGGGCAGTCTTGACACTCGAGGCTCTCATCACACCAAAATACACAACTCGGAATTCCTCCTCCTTTTGGTCTTTTTGTTACTATAGGTATACCTACACTTTTGCATTATTTTTAACTGGTACTTTAGCTTCTGTTTTATCTAATTGACCCACCTATGCTTCTGTTACTGTTTGTTTGGCAGCCTCTCTGGCTGCCTACTTTGTTTCCTAGCATCACAATTTTCATTCTTTCTTTCAACAACGGTGCTCTTTTCCCCTCCCATTTTTTCTTACTTCCCAGTCACCTTTGACTACTAGTCTAGTCTAATTTCCTTCACTTTCACACAGTTTTGCCTCGTAGTTTCATGCCCGCCCGGATCTGTGCCTGCGTGTACGCCTCTGGTGGGCTGTCTGCCAGGGCTCCCGGATGGGGGTGGTATTTGATGCCTCGGCACCCCGTTATCACACCATTAATTGACGGATCTCCATTAGTAAGTATACATTTTGGGGCTGTTCTGGTTTTTACCCCACTCCCCTGAACCATTTTAAATTTTGACTATGTCCTCATTATCATTTTTACTTTAGACTACCACGTGCATGCTCCTGATGAGTGGCATGTCAGCCACGAAACGCGTAGAGCTATTTAATGCCGTGTTTCCATCTACATACATCCAGATTTTCAAGTTATGACACTATTATTACCCCTAACAGGCTCAGTGAGGCCTTAGGTCCTGCAAATTTTATCTTGTAATTATTAATTTATCTAACCCTGCCTTGGTGGAACTACGGAATTTTATTAGAGTTTTACTCATGCCAATTGCTTATGACTGTATTTACTGCTTTGTTACCTTGTATAATTTTTGACTATTTGACACCAGTTGTCATATTCTGAGACAATTGTACTATCATGGATATTTTTGTCACTGTATTTACCATTTATTCTGATATGAACAGTATATGTATATTTACAAGCCATCGATGTGAATAAAAATTCCCTCGTTCAACCTCAATTATTCAATCGCTATCCTGTGCTTCATATAAAGTCCCAACTCTCGTGCTCCCCTCTTCTCGATATAAGGGATGGAAATGCATGACCTTACCGGGTCATGATTTCATTCAAAGTCCCATAGGGATGGACATACGTGACCTTACCAGGTCTAGGTCTCCTAAAAGTCCCTAAATGTCTCCTTTGTTCTTTTTCAACACAACATATATACAATGTAATACTGACATATAATAATCACACACATAGGTTGGACTTGATGGACTTTTTTCAACCTCACCTACTATGTAACTATGTAACTTATGCACCGCATGGTATATTTTTGCCTGAGTGCTTGCATAGCCCCTTGAACGCTTACAGAGTACCTCTGTTTCAGAGAACAATTCTGCAGAAGAGGCCATAGAGGAAGAAGAAGAGGATGGGGTGGAGGAGAGAGCTGTGGCAGAATCACTGCTAACATTTTAGGGGCGTGGCATTATAATAAGCTACAACAATACTGAACCCTGTCCTGCATCCTCCCAGCTGCCAGCAGTGTTACTCAGTGCACCATGAAGGAAAGGTAACATCCCTGCCCATGCCTGCTAGACCATGACTCTGCGGTAACATACACCTTACTGCTGACCGCTCTGTCCAACAAGACAAAAACATTGCCTTCCACATGCCAGTAGAGAGCTGGAATGGCCTTCCGTGAAAAGGAAGTGCTTTTTGGTACCTGCAACTGAGGTACAGCACATTCCACAAATTCATGAAAGGGGGCAGAGTCTATCACCTGAAAAGGCAATAGTTGCAGTGCTAGCAATTTCAAGAGGACTGGAGTAGGGTTGTAGGTTCCAGATGAGGAGCAAGGAGAAGTATGCATTTTTCTTTGATGTGTGACTTTTGAAGTGCTGTTGCCGTAGGATATTGTAATTATGAATATATTATATATTATTATTAGTTATTATATATAATAACTGTGAGGGTTTACAGTGTTCTGGTATCAGCAACACCTAAGGCCCAATTTTATGCAGAGTGTATAGGGCAGGCTGTATAGTATATACAGGCAGTCCTCTATTTTCAAACATCCAATTTACAAACAACTCCTACTTACAAACAAAGGGAGACAACAGGAAGTCTACCCCTAGGAATGGAAATTCTCTTCTGTAAGAGTTAATGTGGGAAAAAAGATGTCTCCACTGATGCTTTATCACCAATCCTTCTTTCCCTAATAACCCCAAATTTTCAAAATCCAATTAGCATTGGGACAGAAAGTGAGGTGAAATCTTCTGAACAAGAACACAGACAGAAAAAAAATGTTACAGGGTTTATAACCCTGCCCTATATTATCCAAAAAGCTTAAACATAGATTTTGGGGCTGGAGCTACCCTTAAAAAAGTACCTGTTACAAATTACAAACAGATTCAACTTAACAACAAACCTACAGCCCCTATCTTGTTTGTAACCCGGGTTCCACCTGTATACTGCTGTTCAGAGTATATAGAGCCTGGGGGCTCCAAGCCTTTTTTTTTTTTGATTTGGGCACAGGGTTCCCCTTAATATCCATACCAGACCCAAAAGGCCCGTTAATGGGCTGGTTGGGGCAACAGGGGCAACATTACATTACAGCCGCAAGCAGTTTTAAATGACTTTTTGCCTTTAGAAATTTCATTGTGTGCAAAGATTGTTCTAAACACTGGGATCATGCACCACTTTACAGGCATACTATAGACACCCCGTAGGGACAATATTTAAAGGAATATTTCACTTTTATTTTTTACATTGATACATGTCCCCTGGGGCCCTGCTATCCAGCATTTGTCCGGAAAATCTGACAACAATTGTCCGATGGAGCATACACACGGTCGGATTTTCCGCCAACAGCCTGTCATCACACATTTCCCATCGGAAAATCCGATAGTGTGTATGAGGCTTTAGAGTGTGATATTGATTTTAAGGTGTTTCCCTTTGCAAAAAACAAAGGTAAGAATCTTTGTAAGGGGGGAGAAGAGTGTGCACCCCCATCCCCATCTTAAACCATACCAGGCCACATGCTCTCCCCCACCCCCATGTGAATGAGTAAGTAGAACAAAGTACACACTCCTACTCATTCCCCCCCAAAAAATGAAAATGGTAAAAGACACACATAATATAGCTGCTAAATATTTCACTTTCCGCTGCAGCTGGAGGTTCAGCTTGGTGGAAGGTCGCACATCCAAGTTAATGATTCTACCTTACTCGAATTTAAGGTAATTTGATGCGGGGTTCCCCTTAATATCCATACCAGACCTGAAGGGTCTGGTGTGAATATTTAGGGGGAACCCAAAGTCAATTTTTTTTTAAATTTGACATAGGGTTCCCCTTAATATCCATACCAGACCTGAAGGGCCTGGTAATTGAATTTGGGGGAACCCCACGCTTTTTTTTTATCAATGACTTTCAATGAGTGTTCTCTGTATTATGGGAGCCGACAATTCATTATAGCCGCAAGTAATTTTTAATGACTTTTTTTCCTGCAGAAATTACACTTTGTGCAGGGACAGTTCTAAGCACAGGAAACATGCACCCCTTCACAGGCATACTATAGACACTCCCCAGGTATGAAATTTAAAGGAATATTACACTTTTATTGTTTCACTTTAATCATTATTAAAATCACTGCTCCCGAAAAAACGGCCATTTTTAAAGCTTTTTTTTTGCATTGATACATGTCCCCTGGGGCAGGACCCAGGTCCCCAAACACTTTTTAGGACAGTAACTTGCATATTAGCCTTTAAAATTAGCACTTTCGATTTTGAACGTTGGAGTCCCATAGACTTTAATAGGGTTCTAAAGTTCACACTAAGTATGCTATATAGAGTTTAGCAGCTATGTCGAATCTTCTTTATACATTCGACAGACACCATAAGCCTTCAAAGACAGATTCGACCATAATTCATGTGGATTTTTGGACGAATGTAATTTTTGAATGAAAAACAAAATAAAGAAAAAACGAATTTCGGGAGTAACTAAATACCTTTATTTTTCAGACAAAAACGATTCCGAAACAAAATATTTCACTCTGCACATGTCTAGTCCACACTCCCTTACATCCTTTTTTTTTTTTCGAAATTATTTTTATTAATTTGCAAGTAAACAATAAAACAACCTACAGCCTATTGGGCATACCCAGGCTGATTATTACAAAAACCCCCCTGAGTCAACCCATCAGGGAACAACCAAATAACCCTCCCCCTCCCCCCACCCGATACACCGCCACCGGCGTGTGCATCCAAACAGAAAAAAAGAAAACCCCCCCTCCCCCTGTACGCTCCAGCACCATTGCACATTACTCAGGACAGTTACTTAATTCGCCCATGCTCCACCGCAGTCCACACTCAGACCCAGGATAAAATATGCAAGCATCACCCTTCACCTACCAATCCCCTATTGCCCACGTAAATAATGACCCAGGGTTACATGAATATCACACAACCTAGAACTCTTCCACTAATCACTAATGAAACTCCATCAGTCCGGATTCAAGTCAGCGTTGGTGTCACGCGACTCCGTCCAAATGCCCCATACTTTATGAAATTTAGTGCCACAGCTTCGCGAGAGGTAGGTGGCCCTGTAAAGAGGGAGAGCCGTATTCACTAAGTGCTTCCAAAAATTAATAGAGGGGGCTACCGGGGCCTTCCATTTGAGAACAATCGACTTACGGGCATAGTACAGCAATAAGCCCAGGAGTGTTCTGAGCGCTCGGCGTGGAGCCAGCGGCTCGACCAGTCCTAAGAGGCATATCTCGACCGATAAAGGTATGTTAACGGTGGTAACCGCCAGAATAAAATTAGTCACCTCCACCCAAAACCTAGCTATCTGAGGACAGCTCCAGAACATGTGTATGAAATCCACCGAAAGTGAGTTGCATCTCCAACAAAAATCAGGGACAGATGGATAGATTCTGTGAAGACGTTGCGGAGTGTAATATACCCTATGTACTATTTTGAATTGCACCAATCTATCTCTGGCTGACACTAACTGTAGGAAAGGATACTCCCATACATCTTCCCAGTCCTCCGTATCCAAGGAGGGAAAATCAGCTTCCCACCTTGCCCTTTGGAGTTCCAAACCGGTATGAACACCTGGGAGTAACACCTTGTAGATAGCAGACAACGGTTTGGACAGATCAACATCTCTGAGCAGAGATTCCAACCTTGAGGTGTAAAATGCGACGGGGGCATTTCCAAACTGTGTTCGAAAGGCATGATTAAGTTGTAAGTATCTGAATAAGTGTGAGTTGGGCAGTGTATACTGTTGTTTCAGCCTATCAAAGGTCTGTATTTTGCCCTCAACACAGAGTTGATCAATATATTTGATACCCCTGCTTGCCCATACACTAGGGTCGGGAATAGAGCCAAATTCCGGTAAATTCGGGTTGAACCAAAGAGGACTATGCGGGGAGATGTGTCCCGAGGGTACGGGGCGCATCAGATTGGCAGCATTCCATGCCCTTATAACCGCCCCCATTGCAGCAGTAAGAGGAAAAGGGGCTCGTAGACCGCGATACACCAAGTGTCTTAGTGCCTCATACGACCCCAACCACGCCGCTTCCAGGACCACCGCCGCATTGGACTCGTCTGAAACCAGCCAATTATGAGCATGGGACAGAAGAGCCGCCACATAGTAGGAGTGCAAATCCGGGCACGCTAAACCACCCTCCCCCCAAGGCCTCTGCAATACCGTGAGCTTAAACCGTGGCTGACCAGCGCCCCAGAGAAAGGACACCAAAAGAGAATTTATCGTGCGAAATATTTTTTTAGGAATCCAGATTGGAGCATGTCTGAGAACATAGAGAAAAGCAGGCAAAAGCTTCATCTTAAATAAATTAATCCTCCCAATCAAAGTGAGAGGGAGATGCGACCATGCCTTCAGTCTAGTCCTCATCCTCCGCACCAGTGGATCCAGATTGAGGGCACAAAAATCAGAGGTAGAGGGGGAAATGTAAATCCCCAAATATTTCAATGTATCTGTCCACATGAGTGGCAGGTTGGGATCCGCAGCTGCCCTGGCTTCCCTATCTATTGACATAATTTGAGATTTATCCCAGTTTACCTTAAGCCCTGAACAGTCAGTGAAGTGAGAAAGAATAAGTAGCGTCTCCCTGAGAGACTGGGCCGGGTCACTTAAAAAGAGTATGAGGTCATCTGCATATAAGGCTACCTTCTCCTGTATGGAGCCCACCTGTATCCCTCTAACTCCCTCCGCCTTCCTGAGGGCCGACGCGAGTGGCTCCATTGCCAGGGCAAACAGAGCCGGTGACAATGGACAACCCTGCCGCGTTCCTCTCCTAACAGCGAAAGGCTCTGACAAGGCGCCACCTATCTTAATCTGCGCCAAGGGCTCCTTATATAAAATATGTATCCAATTACAAAATCCCACTCCAAAACCCATGGCCTCCAAAACTAAGGACATAAACTGCCAGGCCACAGAGTCAAAAGCTTTTTCAATATCTAGTGTAACTATGACCCTCGTAGAAGACTCAGTGGCCGGCAACTGCAAATGTGTAAACACCCGTCGTAGATTTATATCTGTGGACTTCCCTGGCATAAATCCAGTTTGGTCCATATCAATCAGAGATGACAGGACCGTCCGTAACCTGGTGGCCAGAATTTTCGTCAGGACTTTCAGGTCATAATTTAGCAGGGAGATCGGTCTATAGGAAGCACACAGGGAGATATCCTTGCCAGGCTTAGGGATAAGCACTATATGTGCTTGATACATGGATGGGGGAAGCCCCATCTGAAGTTTGCTATCGGAGAACACTTTTAACAACTTGGGAGCAATCAGTGGGGCATACATCCTGTACCAGTCGCCAGGTAGACCATCAGGTCCAGGAGTCTTCCCACCAGGGAGTGAGCGAATTGCCTCCTCCACTTCCTCCAAAGTAAAGTCCTTATCTAGAAATTCCCGGTCCTCCTGTGATAGAGTGGGCAAATTTAAGGAGGAAAGAAATTCCCTCTGCGCTTCCACCGACCCCCCGGGAACCTCAGCATACAGTTGTTCATAGAAGGCCCTGAACTCAGAAAGTATCACGTCAGGCGCGGACACCAACTGACCATCCGACCCACAGATCTCCGAGACAACTGTCTGCATTTTAGAGTCAGCTACTAAATTTGCCAGAAGCTTACCATTTTTGTCCCCGGATTCGAAGATTTTTCCTGCCATAGACTTCAGATCTAAGTGTGTGGCCTCTGCAAGATGAAGGGATAAGGCCCGTCTTGAATCAGCCAGCCGAGTAAAGCGCTCTGGGGTCGGCGAGGCGGAAAAAGCCTCAGCCGCCTCGGCCTCGCTCCCCTCAAGCTGCCGCATCCGAGATGACATCTCAGAGCGGACCGCCTTGATAGCCGAAATATATTCCCCCCTGGTATTGGCCTTAAAAGCATCCCAGACCATCTGTACCGAGGCAGAGCCCTCATTCAGATCCCAATATTGTTTCAGCTTAGGAGTGACCTCCTCCCCCACCCGCAAGTCCTGCACCCATTTGGACGCCAGACGCCAACAACCTGTACCCCTGGTGTCCGACAACTGCAAGGTGACCTCCAAAGGTGCGTGGTCAGAGAGACCTGCAGGCAAGTACAGGGCCCCCCTCACCGACGTCAGGGCCCCAGAGTTGCCGAAGACCAAATCAATCCGAGAGCCCGATTTATGTGTGGAGGAGTGGAAAGAATAGGCCCGAACGCCCACATTCCTCCATCTCCAAATCTCAGTGTAGTTAAACGTTTGGGCCCACTGCAGTAGATCTGACGAATAAGCCCTGTTCGGGTTGGACGAGTCCAGGGATGGGTCTAAAATAGAGTTAAAATCCCCAGCTATGTACAATCTGGAGAACTGTAGGGGAGCCAGCAGTTCAGCTATCTTATACAAAATCTGTGGATTGAAAGGGGGGGGGCACATATACGTTGACCAAAGCATAAACCACCTGGCCAATCTCTAACAGTAGGACAATAAATCTACCCCCTTGGTCAGTATGCAGGTGAACAACTTTGTAAGCTAGAGATTTGTTTAGCAAGATGGCCACTCCCCTCGCATAACTAGAGTATGTGGCATGAAATGCCTGTCTCACCCAGGGCCTGCGCAGGGCAAGGATTTTATTCCCCAGGAGATGAGTCTCCTGAAGAAAAAGTACATGGGGTCTGTGATTATTCAGGTACTTAACCACTTCAATACAGGGCACTTTCACCCCCTTCCTTCCCAGCCCAATTTTCAGCTTTCAGCGCTCTAGCGCTTTCAGTGACAATTGCGCGGTCATGCTACACTGTACCCAAATGAAATTGTTATCATTTTGTTCGCACAAATAGAGCTTTATTTTGGTGTTATTTATTCACGACTCCGTTTTTTTTTTTTTGCGATATAAGCGCAAAAAAAGCGGAAATTTGGGAAAAAAACAATATTTTCTTTTTTCTATTTGAAAAGAAATCCAATAAAATCAAATTTTGTCATAAATTTAAGCCAAAATGTATTCTGCTACATGTTTTTGGTAAAAAAAATTCCGTTAAGTGTATAATAATTGGTTTGTGTGATCACGGACATATGTACGCAAATGATCATGTACATATGTGTGCAGGTGATCACGTACATATGTGTGCAGATAATCATTGGGACATGTGATTTTAGTGGGACATATGTGGGGGACATGTTTTTATTATTAGGGACATGTGTTTTTATTATTTGGGGACATGTATGTTTTGGGGACATGTGTGTTTTGGGGACATATGTGGGGACTGTGTTTTCACTGTGTGGTGTGTTGTGTGTTTACACTACACTGATGATCAGTGAGTAAAAAGCTGTGAAAAGCAGCCCATACTCACTGATCATCAGCCGGCTGCAGCGTTCTGCTCTCCTCTTCTCAGCGGTGACTTCCGTGTGAGGAGAGGAGAGCCGATTGCCTAGCAACCGGCTGTTTGTTTACATCACATGACGGCCGTGATTGGACACGGCCGTCATGTGATCAGGAGGGCCAATCACAGAGCCCTCCTGCCGATCTGAGATGTGCCGTGTCCGGGTGACACGAGCACATCGGGATCGCGCCGCTGCGCGGGCGCGCGCGCGCGCGATCCCGCTGCTCCTGAATGACGTTCCTGAACGTCCTATCAGGAGCAGGCGGCTCCCACCCGCCGTATATATACATTGGCCGGGTGGGAAGTGGTTAAACATCAACACCCTTTTTACCTTATCATTAAGGCCCCGCACGTTCCAAGACACTAGTCTCAACGCCATGGAAGCAATTAATAATTATGATAGTACAGTAATACACATACAATATCCCAGTATCCTGCCAGTGAGCATGGTACAGGTCAGCACAACATTCAAAACAGGTGCATTTATCAGTGGATTCAGAGCGTACAGTGAAAAAAAGAAAAAAGAACAAGAAAACAGCAACATAATTAAAACAACAAAAAAGAAGAAAAAAAGAAAACCCACAACTCCCTACCAGCCAAGAGTGCCCCAATTGGGGAAAAACAAAAACCAATCGGGCACTAAAAAACATGACCAGTTTGATACCCAAAACCTAACCAAAACTTAAACCTCCAGACAAAAAAAAAGTTCCGAAGCAGCGGCCGCTCTAAGCCGCTTATTCTTGTCAGGTCAAAAACCCTGTAATGAGGGGAAAAACTAATAAGTCCTTAAGTGTCCCACGTCCGGGGAGCTTCGAGCTAAAAGGAGGTAGCTAAAGGACCTATAACAAAAAAACCAAAAAGCAAAGCAGAGTCAGGCAGGATCAACTTGAGAGATGGCAAGGCACCGCAGCAGCCCTAGGAGAGGCGGAGATCAGTACGCCATCCGCTGGCAGGAAGGATGAAACAAAGGCGTCCACCCATCCATTGGGAAGTAGCATCCCGTGAGTTCCGCAGCTGCCGTGTCAACAACCCGCCAGGAAAAAAACAAAAAAACAAAAACAAAACAAAAAACAAAAAAGGCCAGGAACCCACAGCAGGATAACAATGCAGGCAAGTAGTAGTACCCCCCATCAACGTAGGGAAAGCTGTAGAAGATTAACGTAGAGTGATCAGCCAGTCATTTGCTTCCTCCGGGGTGTCAAAGAACTTCACTGATCCGTTATAAGGCACCCGAAGGCGGCTGGGGTATAACATGCTGTATTTAATATCCTTGTCCCGTAGGCGCCTGCGGATATCATTAAAGGACCTTCTCTTGCGCTGAAAATCTGCCGAAAAGTCCGGGAACAGTAAGATTGAGGAGTTGCCGTATGGTAGAGAAGGGAGCTTACGGGCTGCGGAGAGGATCCTATCCCGGTCCCTAAAATTCAGAAAGCGGACCAGGAAGGGTCGGGGAGTCGCCCCTGGGATGTAACGTCCTGTAGGAACCCGATGAGCACGCTCAACAACATATGTCGGGGAGACTTCCGGGAGGCTCAACAGCTTCTTGAAAAAATCTTCAGCAAACTCCGCTGGCCGATCACCCTCCTCCCCCTCCGGCAGACCTAAGACACGGATATTGTTGCGTCTTGCTCTATTCTCCGCATCCTCCCTTACATCCTTAGTGCTTAAAGAGCCCACCTTATATAAGTACCAGTGTCTGATGGTGCTTACACAGATGGATGATATCGATCTAACTCTATATATTGAGGCTTAAGCAGCCAATCACACTGTCATATGGGGGAGGTCACATGCTCTTCCATACATGGACTCAGGTAAGTTCAGGAGGGGTAGAAGAAGAATGGATGGGTATGTATACTCTGCTGGGTGAAGGGAGGGTACAATATCAGCTTGTTAGGATTTCCAATAAGCTCAAATAGGTGTAATGGTCAGGTGCACACAAGAGCCACGTTCTAGAGTCCTGCAAGGTTTAAGCATTTGTCCCTGTCTTCTGGTGGGGTAGCCCTCCACTAACTCGTACACCACAAATACTCAAACAGCAAGGTAGATCTGGGCACGACCCCTCCTCATCCACTCAAATGAATATACTTATGAACCAATCAGGTGTCCACAAACTTTGGCCATGCAGTGTAAAAGAACATAATTAGGAAAAGATTCACCTGCAGAGTCACCCCTTTTCTTCTAATACGTGTAAAAACCTGAAAAGGATTCTATGTAAAATAAAAAAATAAAAAATTGGTTGAAGTTCTACTATTTTCAGATGTTTTGTTCAACACACAATGTAAAAGGTAGTAAAATTGGAGGGGTATTCAAATATTATGGAAATCAAAAAAAATAAATGGTTTACCAATTTGTTCATCCGTTAAACAAAGTCTGTGTAGGTTTACCATTACAAATCCCTACACAAAGATTTTGCTACAACCAGATAAATTTATAATCTGTGTGTTTTAGTAATGATTTAGCACTAATCTTTTGTGTTAACGTGTATGTCACTAAACATTCATGATATTTCATTCAGTTTATTTTTACAGTACTTACTATGAATAGGGTCATTGCCCACACCCATTATTGTATCTAGATCCTCGTTGTAGTATATAAACCATTCCATTTCAAGAAATTCTTGTTTGGCACTCGGCAACAAATTACCAAGGAGGCTTTCTACTAAAGGTACATTTTCTCCTATAGTAAATGTATTGATTTCACAATATGGCTACATTAATTAATAGAAAGTTTGCAATGAGACATGATATATTGTCAGTGGCTAGTAAAATTGAATCAGCATTTGCACTTTTGTTAAGGTTGTTATGAAAACAAAAGTCTTTCTTACAATTTTTCATGTTATGAAGACAGCGTTGAACAGTTCACAAATTTTTTTATGGGATATTTTATCAGTAATCACTATTAGTGGTTCTTTTTAACATATCTAGCGCATATAGTATGTCATTTTAAAATTATTATTTACTGTATTTATTGGCGTATAACACTCACTTTTTCACCATGAAAATTGGGTGCAAATAGAGTGTGGGTGTTATACGCCAATAGAAATCTTTTTGTTTTTTCCTGAAACTTCCCTCTTAAAATGAATGTGCGTGTTATACGCTGATAAATACGGTATATATTGTGTGTGTGTGTGTATATATATATTTATATATATATATATATATATATATATATAAGAGAGAGAGAGAGAGAGAGAGAGAGAGAGAGAGAGAGAGAGAGAGAGAGAGAGAGAATGCCAGCAATCAAAGTTCTGCTAATTTAACACCAGCTTACTTATCAAATCTTATTGATACTTGAGTGGAGATATTTGCCCCAAAAACACCATAACAAACATGTCACTCTCTTTAGATGCCACCTCTTTTACCACCACTCTAAAGTTTAGCTAGTTCCATTCTGAGCAATTCCTCTCACTTGAACCTATTGGCCTACCCATGAACCATGTTTTCTTGTTTCATAATCTAACCCAGCGGGCTGAACTAAAAAAATAAATAAAAAAGTACTGCTGTACTAACTATCCGATGTTAATACAGCAATATCCCCCACTGAACTATTGTGTTCTGACCGAGGGACTTTCCCTCCGCCTGAACACACTGGTCGATTGATCGTGATCCGATCAGTGCTCTCAGCCAATGACTTTTTTGGTCATGTCCCTTCGACAGAAGTCTGTCAAACCTGCTTCCGTACACATGCGCCAAATATCAAACAGTTTTTATTGAACCTGCTGATATTGCCTGATTTTTGGCCCATTTGTACAGGGCTTAAAACCGGAGCACTTAGAATCTGGTGGAACTGTGCATGGTAGCAAATCAGCTTCTAACTTCAGCTTGTTCCATTAACCTGGAAGCTAATTAGTTTCTATGCAGAGCTATAGCAGATTTTGCATTCTCTGGTTTTATTTATTTATTTCAGGTACTTATATAGCGCTGTCAATTTACGCAGCGCTTTACATATACATTGTACATTCACACTAGTCCCTACCCTCAAGGAGCTTACAATCTAAGGTCACTGAGTCACATTAATACGTACACATAGTAGGGCCAATTTAGACAGGATTCAATTAACCTACCAGCATGTCTTTGGAGTGTGGGAGGAAACCCACCCAGGCACAAGGAGAACATGCAAACTCCAAGCAGGTAGCGTCATGGTTGGGCTTCGAACCAGTGACACTTTTTGCTGCTAGGCAAAAATGCTAACCACTACACCACTGTGGTTTTAGTAAATGGCCCCCAAAGTCTGTCCTGTAGTGAAAGTTCCGTGTCTCACAAAAATTTGTAATTAAATAATACGATGCTTCCCTATATACTTTGATGTGGTTCAAAGCAAAGATGAAAATCAAAGAATTGTGTGAATATTAATTGCATTTATTTATTTATATAAAGTAAATTGATGTTCACTCTTAAATTTCCAATCACGTACTGATGTTTTTCACATAACTGGAAAAATTAAGTGAATATTCACACATTATTTTTAGTAAGAATTCTCAACTCCTTTGGTAATAAGCCACCATATCTTACTCAAAACCAACAGCAGTTGAAGTACCTTTTTGGATCTTAAGTGTGTTTGTAAATGGTAATTTTGCTAGCAATGCTGTCTTTATTAAACAATGTCTCTCTGGGGGAAGAATTGCTATAGTTCTTTAGTGTTAGGCACCTTTCACACTGGGGCGTCGGTGCCGTTGGTGGTATAGCGCTACTATTTTTTAGCTATTACTGCAAGGGTTTTCGGCCACTAGCGGAGCACCTTTAACCCCCGCCAGTGGACGAAAAAGTGTTAAAATGACCCGCAAAGTGCCGCTGCAGTGGCGCTTTGCTGGCGGTTCAGCAGTGGTGCCCATTCAGTTCATTGGGCAGGAGCGGTGAAGGAGTGGTGTATACATCACTCCTTCACCGCTCCAAAGATGCTGCTTGCAGGAGTTTTTTTAATGTCCTGCCAGCTCATCGCCTCAGTGTGAAAGCACTCAGACTTTTACACTGAGACTGCAGGGGAGCCGTTTTTCAGGCACTTTACAGGCGCTATTTCTAGCCCAATAGCGCCTGAAATACATCTCAGTGTGAAAGGGGTCTAACTCATACTCTGATGTGCCATTAGGGGACAATTGATCACAGTATGGACTAGACGTAGCTGTGTAATGGTCATGTTTGGAGAGGGTTTATCATAGTCCAGGTGCTTCTTGGGAAGGGGTGGGGTGTGTGCAACTGATGTAATTATTAAGAGATACAAAACTATTGACAGAAGACAAGTTTTAACACATACACAACTTACATTTTTTTTTTTTTTTTTTTTTGCATTGCGCCTTTTTTTTAAAACACAAAAAAAACACAGAAAACATTACATTATTTTATAACTTAAACAAATCACCATAACAACACTGCAACAAGTGGAATTTTAAAGTACTGCAGAGCACAAATATTTGTATGAATAGTGGCTGACAAGAGGCTGAGGCACTCTATTACATAGTTAGTAAGGTTGAATAAAGACACCAGTCTATCCAGTTCAACTTGAGTGAGTGTGCATTGTCTACAATTGTCTCTATCCCTGTACGTTGTGTCTCATTAAGATGTTCATCTATTATATTATTATTTATTTAAGGTACCCATACACGCTGTCAATTTATGCAGTGCTCCACGCATACATCACACACTCACATCAGTCCCTACCCTCAAGGAGCCCACAATACAAGGTCCCCATTTCACATTCATATACTAGGGCTAAGTTTGGACAGAAACCAATTAACCTACCAGCATGTTTTTGGAGTGTGGGAGGAAACTGGATTACCCAGAGGAAACCCACGCAGGCACAGGGAGAACATGCAAACTCCAGGCAGGTAGTGTCCCTTGGTTGGGATTTGAACCAGTGACATTTTTAACTGCGAGGTGAGAGTGCTATCCACTATACCACTGTGCCACCCCAATAAGATAGAGGAATATTTAAGAAAGAGGTTGATTTACTAAAGACAAATAGACTTATTTGCATTCTGAAAGAGCAGTTGCTCCGGAGCTTAGTAAATGAGAAGAAGCTCTGCTGACTTCCATCATCTATCCACGTGCAAGCACAAATGCTGTTTTTTTTTTTAGTTTTCCTTGCATGTGATTGGATATTCTTTGTAAAGTGAAGTTTTACCTCATTTACTAAGCTCTTGAGCAATTTCACTTGCAGATTGCAACTGCACTTAGCAAAGTGCACAGTCTATTTGTCTTTAGTAAATCAACCCCTAAGTGTCTAAGATTGGTAGAAGATGAAATGAAAAGCATGTAATAAGACAATGAGTAACATGAAGTTTTGAAGAAGGGTAAGAAGACCATTGATGGTTTTGGAGATGGCTTGAAGAAGGGTGTGAAATGATGAGTGACCATTTGGTGAAAAGTAAATGATTGACTATTGATGGTTCTGGAGGATGACCAAAGACAAGTAAGTAAGACAATTGGATTAGTGGAAGACTACTAACACTGAGTTTTTTAGGAACAAAGAGCTTTCCAAAGAGGATGATGGATGTATTACTGAGTTTTTGGTAAAGCTGCAACTAACTCAGATATTGGGCTACATCTTTACAGCTGTAAAAAAGAATGTGAGTGCAAAATTGGAGTTCTTTCCCATAGTGACAAGAAATATGAAAAAAATAGAATTTTGCTACCCATATGATTCTAAGCTAGAATCAAAAAATCACACATATGAACTACCCATGAATAAAATAATGTAAGAGGGTCCTGTATATAACGTGACAATAAGTGAGAAATACAATAAAAATCGAGAATGAATATACATCCACAACTAAATAACCAAAAAAGACATTATTGTGTCCATAAAAAAATGAATCAAGGAAATGGGCATCAATAGAAATACATATAAAGTCCATAAGTGCACAAAAGTGAAATGATCAAAAATCAACACATTGTGAACAAATAAATATACACCAGTGCACTGTGAAGTAAAAGTCCATGTAGTTGTGAATGAAGCCGTCCTCACACTCTAGAAACAGCAAGCTGTGTTGATTCCACCACCAGAACAGCAGGAATAAACTCTTACCTGATCAAAATGATCCCCTATAACAGAGGATCAAGGAAGGCATGTAATGGGTTACAACTTGGCTCCAGAAAACAGCCGGCATAATCACAAGCTCTGAACAGCCACCTCACGAGCAATCAGGCCATCCCATGGATAACGTGGTTCATAGAATAAAAAAATTCTCCATATAGTGTAAAACCTTATGAAAATTTATTATTAAAAAAAGTAATACACTTACAAAGTTGTTTTTATATATGAAATATATGGACTGTGCCGACCTTACAAGGACATTTAAAGTTGCAGTAATAAAAGAAGCCTAAAGTCTGATGCGCCGGCCGGAGCACGAACAGACAGCCCGTTCTTCTGGGTAAACGAATGGAGCACGAGGTGACGTCAGCGCGTCGCTCCACGCAGACAAGACAAGAAATATATTTAATATTTTCACAAAAAGAAAAGTGAAATCTATTTGGTTACTATCGGCTACAGGACTCTCTACAGTCAAAACCTAAAAAAGCATTTGTTTCAAATCCTGTGTCTTTAAAAAACAGAACATCTTTGAGACTCAACAGTTTAGCACAAATCCCAACGATACAGTTTTGGAGGAGGCATAAGGAAAACCTGAAGCCGACTTAAGTTCTGGTTGGGGTGGTTTAGAATATTTGAAAATTAAAAGCAAAAAACAAACTGGATTGACTTCAAGACACTCACATGATCACCTTCTGAGATTCAGAGGGAGAGTGGTGTTATAATGATGGACATTTGGGTCTGACTAAGAAGGAAAGTACAAGAACAGGCATACACGTCTATGGTAAGCTTGCACTGAGGTATTGCATGAAATGTAATGAGTATGTGTGCATACTTATCTAGAAAAGATGTCTAGATGGAAAAGAGTTTCACAATTTCTCCAATGAAATCTTCCAATGTCTTCTGATCTGTTGAAGGCACAAGTATTGATTAATTCAATAAAGGTTTCTAAGTTGTCCACCGCTCTGGTTGTGATTACTGGCCACTTGAATGAGCTGTTTTTGCCGGTCTCTCGCAAACAAAATCTCTTACAGAAGGGGGCATTAACCACTACTGGGCCGTGGCCTCTCTGCACCCGGGCTGCGGGTGCGGGTGGTAGGCATAAGACACCTGGGCGGCTGCCATAAGAGAGCCGGGTGGATGAGCAAAGATGACATAATCTCTTTCTGCCCCCCGCATCACCGCTCTTCCACCCTCACAGCCAGTTCTCTGTAAGCCTAAATGTTGGAGGTGCGGCAGGGAGCAGAGAGATGACATCATTTCTCATTGCCCACCCCACATCACCACTCTCCTGCCTTCACTCAGAACCCATCACTGCAAAGAGGCCTGCTAAATGGACCTGCATCTGGGGGCAGGCGACAGTGGCAATAATGTGCTTCGATCACCCTGACATCATATCAAGCATAGATGCATGATGATTGAAGCGCTAACATCAGCAAAAAATCACGTCTCATCCCCCGATCCTTGGCACAATGTTCTTCCACGCAGCCAGTCCCTGGTGCCAAAAAGGTTGGGGATGGATGTCTTACAATACAGCAATGTTTCTCAACTCCAGTCCTCAAGTATCCCTAACAGGTCATGTTTTCAGGATTTCCCTCAGGTGAAGCGGCTGTGGTAATTACTAAGGCGGGGAAACTGATCAAATCACTTGTGCAAAATAATGGAAAACTTGAAAACATGACCTGTTGTGGGTACTTGAGGACTGGAGTTTTGCAATACAGGACCAGGGGACAAGAAGTCAGGAAAAATGAATTTCTGTCAGTGTTAATGTAAGAAAATTACCTTTTATTTTCTGTCAAGTAAAACATTCTTAAAAGTAAAGTAAATTAAGGTATACAGTGCCTTTGCGAAAGTATTCGGCCCCCTTGAACTTTTCAACCTTTTGCCACATTTCAGGCTTCAAACATAAAGATATAAAAATTTAATTTTTTTGTGAAGAATCACCAACAAGTGGGACACAATTGTGAAGTGGAACGAAATCTATTGGATTTTTGAAACTTTTTTAACTAATAAAAAAATGAAAAGTGGGGCGTGCAAAATTATTCGGCCCCCTTGCGTTAATACTTTGTAGAGCCACCTTTTGCTGCGATTACAGCTGCAAGTCGCTTGGGGTATGTCTCTATCAGTTTTGCACATCGAGAGACTGAAATTCTTGCCCATTCTTCCTTGCAAAACAGCTCGAGCTCAGTGAGGTTGGATGGAGAGTGTTTGTGAACAGCAGTTTTCAGCTCTTTCCACAGATTCTCGATTGGATTCAGGTCTGGACTTTGACTTGGCCATTCTAACACCTGGATACGTTTATTTGTGAACCATTCCTTTGTAGATTTTGCTGTATGTTTGGGATCATTGTCTTGTTGGAAGATAAATCTCCGTCCCAGTTTCAGGTCTTTTGCAGACTCCAACAGGTTTTCATCCAAAATGGTCCTGTATTTGGCTGCATCCATCTTCCCCTCAATTTTAACCATCTTCCCTGTCCCTGCTGAAGAAAAGCAGGCCCAAACCATGATGCTTCCACCACCATGTTTGACAGTGGGGATGGTGTGTTGAGGGTGATGAGCTGTGTTGCTTTTACACCAAACATATCGTTTTGCATTGTGGGCAAAAAGTTTGATTTTGGTTTCATCTGACCAGAGCACCTTCTTCCACATGTTTGGTGTGTCTCCCAGGTGGCTTGTGGCAAACTTTAGACGAGGCTTTTTATGGATATCTTTGAGAAATGGCTTTCTTCTTGCCACTCTTCCATAAAGGCCAGATTTGTGCAGTGTACGACTGATTGTTGTCCTATAGACAGACTCTCCCACCTCAGCTGTAGTTCTCTGCAGTTCATCCAGAGTGATCATGGGCCTCTTGGGTGCATCTCTGATCAGTCTTCTCCTTGTCTGAGCTGAAAGTTTAGAGGGACGGCCAGGTCTTGGTAGATTTGCAGTGGTCTGATACTCCTTCCATTTCAAAATGATCGCTTGCACAGTGCTCCTTGGGATGTTTAAAACTTGGGAAATCTTTTTGTATCCAAATCCGGCTTTAAACTTCTCCACAACAGTATTATGGACCTGCCTGGTGTGTTTCTTGGTCTTCATGATGCTCTCTGCGCTTTCAAAAGAACCCTGAGACTATCACAGAGCAGGTGCATTTATACAGAGACTTGATTACACACAGGTGGATTCTATTTATCACCATCAGTCATTTAGGACAACATTGGATCATTCAGAGATCCTTGCTGAACTTCTGGAGTGAGTTTGCTGCACTGAAAGTAAAGGGGCCGAATAATTTTGCACGCACCATTTTTTAGTTTTTATTTGCTAAAAAAGTTTAAAATATCCAATAGATTTCGTTCCACTTCACAATTGTGTCCCACTTGTTGGTGATTCTTCACAAAGAATTAAAATTTTATATCTTTATGTTTGAAGCCTGAAATGTGGCAAAAGGTTGAAAAGTTCAAGGGGGGCCGAATACTTTCGCAAGGCACTGTATCTATCTAACAAAGCCTAGGGTTGCAGTAAAAACATGATAGGTGCCTCCCCATTCTATCCAACACTAAAATGGAAAGTTTGGCTATACAAATACTTCCTTCAAGGGCTTCTTCTGTGGACTTTGAGGATAAATTGCTCTACAGTGCCTGAAGCAGCATTGGCCAGCAAGGGCTTGCAAAAAATGCTTGTTTTGAATACTTTAATACCCCTAGCATAGCCACATGTTCATTTTAAAGTGCCCAGTTAGGGAGATTCACTCTCTCTATTGTTCATGTTTACCATTAAAGTGAAAGTGATAGAAAATCTAAAATTTTGAGTTGCCCCCAGAACAGTAAAAAAGCGTAAATCTTCCAATGGGGACACTAGCGCTGGTGACTCTGGTGACAATAAGGGATTTCCTATCACTTCTTGCTTTGGCTATGGGACAGGGAGTGAGGGGGAGATCTCAATAGAAAAAATATGGCAAAAATAAACCTTACAGGGGTCCTAAACCTACCTTACACTATCCAAAATAAAAATAAAAGTTTTGCCATTAGTTCTACTTTCAGCCCAACTTGGGCATTGTTCCATGTACAGTTTCTGAGCCGTTTCTGATCTCCTAGGGGACAATAATGAGCTTATCACTCAGAGAGGTTTCAGTAAATCTTCCCATCAAGTCAGTCCTTTCCATTCGTATGTAGAACAGTGAAGCTGATATTAATACAAACATTTAAAAGGTTCTAGTCCACTATCAACTCTATTAAATTTTTATTTTTTTTGCTGGCTTGGTCCTCATTGGAGAACATCCTCATGCATCCTGTCCCTGAGACAGTGCAGACCATAAATAGAACTATCCCCACTTAGTTAGTTTTGAACTTACTAGGTTGGACTGGGTTTAAGCGGTGGGAAAGCAGGGTTATTTGGAGCAAACCCCAAAAATAAAAAGCTCCATGCAGACAGAAAAGGAGTGGAAACTGAAACTAGCAACCAAACATACAGTAACTAGGCAAGAGTGTCAACCAGTAATTCACAAGACCACTTGGTAATTTTATGTTTGAACATTTTGTAAACATATTATACTCCATTTTGCTTTAAAACCAGTAGCACAAAGTTGAATTGTCATAATGTAAAGATTAATCAGATTTGGAACCTAAATATGTGACTTTAACTTCTGTGTCCATTGTGTAACAAAACAAATACAGTGAGCGCCTCCAGGATATGGACTCGTTATGCTCGAATCCTATAATTATTCTAGCTACATTAACTGTCATCAGCTAATCAGAGCATGCCTTTATTTGCCTTCACCTAACTTTTCTTCCAGAATATTGTTTGACTTAATAAAACAGATTCTACATTGACGTATACACAGTGGTGGTACTGTTTTTTCACCAAAGTTTCATGTCTGGGACTTTTCTTTTGTTCACATATTTGTTTGATTTTCATTGATTTTTATTTATTTAGCGCTGCACTATTTGTATGTAAAGGGAAAAAAAAACGCGCTTTAAAATAGTTAAATAAATGAATTGAAATAGGTCAAGAAAGAGCAGAAACTCTCATGTGTGATTTCACCAAAAAATACATAAACCTAAAAACAGAGTCGCGCATAACATTTAGAACAACTAATAATTAATTAGTGCAATGTTATAAGTCCTTCTTCAAAAAGGAAAGGTTTAAAAAAAAGCATGGACACCCTATTCTACACAGTCTTGTGTGGTAGGAGGAAGACAGGTGCAGGAGCAAGGTAGTGAAAAAAATAGAAGCGTCACACTCCTGAATTTTCAATCAGAGTTCATAGGTACACTCCAGACATTCCAGATCTCCTGTGCTGTTAACACCGCATATGACAACCACCAAAGAAAAATGCCTGCTTACCAGATTTGTTAGACCTGTAAATGGTCAATAATGCCTGTGGCTGATTGCCCTGCCTGGGCCTTTGGACTGCAGTCTGTTCAGCACACAATGGTCCTGTAGATACTCTCTCCTATCCCCTCTTTCAGTTGTCCATGTGTATCCCACGTGAACAAAATTAATAAAAGATACTCCACATAGTATGAAATCCAACACTTTTATTTCAAAGTTGTAGAAGAATAGATAAAATACTGTCCGGAACAGATAAAAAACTAACGCCCCCGCACTTCCGGGACTTCCTAAGTCGTGATGACATCAGCACGTTGTCTGCTGCACTATTTGTACTTATGTATAAATTGTATGTAGTATCAGCTTTTACATCAAAATGTCAGATTAGTGCTGTGTTCTGGTGGCAGTGCATGGACTTCCTGTCCTGTTCCCAGAACAAATCAATTCACAGGAAGCCTTGTATTTTTATCATTGAATACAAGGTGTCCTCTGATTGGCTGAGGTGAAGATATGTTAATAGGATATTATTAATATTATTAATCAGGGTTTACAGTATCTCACAAAAGTGAGTACACCCCTCACATTTTTGTAAATAATTTATTATATCTTTTCACTTGACACAACGCTGAAGAAACGTTGCTACAATGTAAAGTAGTGAGTGTACAGCTTTTATAACCGTGTAAATTTGCTGTCCCCTAAAAATAACTCAACACACACCCATTAATGTCTAAACCGCTGGCAACAAAAGTGAGTACACCCCAAGTGAAAATGTCTAAATTGGGCCAAAAGTGTCAATATTTTATGCGTCCACCATTATATTCTAGCACTGCCTTACCCTCTTGGGAATGTAGTTCACCAGAGCTTCACAGGTTGCCACCGGAGTCCTCTTCCACTTCTCCATGACGACATCACGGAGCTCCTCCACCTTCCGTTTGAGGATGCCCCATAGATGCTCAATAGAGTTTAGGTCTGGAGACATGCTTGGCCAGTCCACCACCTTTACCCTCATCTTCTTTAGCAAAGCAGTGGTCATCTTAGAGGTGTGTTTGGGTAGTTATCACGTTGGAATACTGCCCTGTGGCCCAGTCTCTGAAGGGAGGGGACCATGCTCTGCTTCAATATATCACAGTTAGGGATGGGCCGAACACCCCAAGGTTCAATTTGCCACAGAACATGCGAACAGGCAAAAAATTAGTTCGAACACGTGAACACCGTTAAAGTTTATGGGACACGAACATAAAGGCTTATATGCAAGTTATTGTCATAAAAAGTGTTTGGGGAGACGGGTCCTGCCCCAGGGGACATGTATAAATATACATGTGTATTTCGAATGAATTTTTCATTATTTGGAAATTCGTATGCATCTGTATTTCCGAATTACAAAAGTAACGAATTTAAACGAATCTGAAAAAAGCAAACGAATTTGAAAACAAACTCGAATTGAAAAAATAGAAATTGATTTTCTAAGAAATACAATGAAATAGAATATAAAATAATAAAGCAATATAATATATATATATATATATATATATATATATATATATATATATATATATATATATATATATATATATTTTTTTTTTTTTATTCTGTTCTATTGCTTTTCTATGCTTTTCTTTTCTATTATTTTCTATTCTACAGTGGGAGCAGAAAGTATTCAGACCCCCTTAAATTTTTCACTCTTTGTTATATTGCATTTGTTATAATGTACACAAAGCTCCCCATATTGACAGAAAAACACAGAATTGTTGAGATTTTTGCAGATTTATTAAAAAAGAAAAACTGAAATATCACATGGTCCTAAGTATTCAGACCCTTTGCTGTGACACTCATATATTTAACTCAGGTGCTGTCCATTTCTTCTGATCATCCTTGAGATGGTTCTACACCTTCATTTGAGTCCAGCTGTATTTGGTTGTACTGATTGGACTTGATTAGGAAAGCCACCCATCTGTCTGTATAAGACCTTACAGCTCACAGTGCATGACAGAGCAAATGAGAATCATGAGGTCAAATGAACTGCCTTAAGAGCTCAGAAACAGAATTGCGGCAAAGCACAGATCTGGCCAAGGTTACAAAAACATTTCTTCTGTACTTAAGGTTCCTTAGAGCACAGTGGCCTACATGATCCTTAAATGGAAGATGTTTGGGATGACCGAAACCCTTCCTAGAGCTGGCCATCAGGCCAAACTGAGCTATTGGGGGAGAAAACCCTTGGTGAGAGAGGTAAAGAAGAACCCAAAGATCACTGTGGCTGAGCTCCAGAGATACTGTCAGTAGATGGGTGAGAATTGTAAAGAGTTGTAAAAAGAAAAACACCTGAAGGTCTCCATGATGGTGAAAAATAAGATTCTCTGATCTGATGAGACCAAGATAGAACTTTTTGGCATTAATTCTAAGCGGTATATGTGGAGAAAACCAGGCACTGCTCATCACCTGTCCAATACAGTCCCAACAGTGAAGCATGGTGGTGGCAGCATCATGCTGTGGGGGTGTTTTTCAGCTGCAGAGACAGGACAACTGGTTGCAATCAAGGCAAATATGAATGCGTCCAAGTACAGGGATATCCTGGACGAAAACCTTCTCCAGGGTGCTCGGGACCTCAGACTGGGCCGAAGGTTTACCTTCCAACAAGACAATTACCCTAAGCACAAAGCTAAAATAACGAAGGAGTGGCTTCACAACAACTCTGTGACTTAATTTTATATGAAATTCAAATTTTGGAAGATGTTTATATATATATATATATATATATATATATATATATATAGGGCTGTGGAAATTAAAGATTAATTCGTCGATTAATCTTAAGCATTTAGATATTTTCTTTCTACCCATGACCTGGCGTCCTTCCTGAGATCTAAGGAGATGTGAGAGAAGTTTATGGTTCCTGTTAATCCTTTTGATACCCACTTGTATGACCACCTGCTTGCACAGGGCTCCATGCCATACGGTGAAAGTGATTAGTTAGACCAGAGGTGGAGGGATTGTCATGCTACTGTGGGGAAAAAAAATTATGTCAGTGCTACAGTTTGAATTTAAAACGTATTTGTGTGAACTGTGAAGTTAATTTGTGGATTGTGGAAACTAACTAGTGTTGGTTGCTTGTATATAGTGTATACCACATTTACCACTGACTAATGCAGAGTTGCAATGCAAGGAGATCAGCTTAAAGTAGTTGGACCTGTATGTGCGTTATAATTAACCTAAATTAGTTGATTAATCGATTAAAAAAAAATTGATTAATCAAACCCGAAAATTGTAATCAGTAACAGCCCTAATATATATATATATATATATATATATATATATATATAAAATTCTGTTCTGTTCTATTGTTTTTCTATGCTATTACTTTCCATTCTACTCTAATCTTTTCTATTCAAATTAATTGTATACAAAATTCCAACTTGTTCCAAGCTGTCTTGTCATTTGTACCATTTTGTCACTTTTTTTTGTGAAATGGTAGCGGTACATTTGTACCCCATTACAATTTCACACAAGGGAAGAAGCCGGGATCTTGTTAAAGGGGGCTTCTGGATTCTGATAAGCCCCCCGCCCACAGACCCCCACAACCACTGGGCAAGGGTTGTGGGGATGAGGCCCTTGTCCCCATCAACATGCGGACAAGGTTCTTTGGGGGGCTACCGCAAAGCACCCTCCCCATGTTGAGGGCATGTGGCCTGGTATGGTTCAGGAGGGGGGCGCTCTCTCGTCCCCGCCTCTTTTCCTGTGGCCTGTCAGGTTGCGTGCTTGGATAAGGGTCTGGTATGGATTTTGAGGGGGACCCCACACCATTGTTTTTATTTTGGCGAGGGGTTCCCCTCAATATCCATACCAGACCTGAAGGGCCTGGTATGGAATTTGGGGGGACACCCACGCAATTTTTTAAAACATTTTGGTTCGGGTTCACCTTAATATTCATACCAGACCCAAAGGGTCTGGTAATGGACTGGGGAGATCCCATGCCATTTTTTTCAATGTCCTATTTTATCTGTATTGGCAGGACAGACAATTCATTATAGCCGTGAGTACTTTTAAATGACTTTTATTTCTTTAGAAATTTCATTTTGTGCAGGGACTGTTTTATTGCAGGAATTAGCCCTGCTGCAAAGCATTGCATCAAAAATTGTACTTAAACGCCCCTGTTAAACAGGGGCAGAAAAATTGGGCCTTAGGCACTGGTGCTGGTGCCACCACACTGCAACCTCTGCCATATACTCTAGTTTTATTGCAGGAATTAGCCCTGCTGCAAAGCATTGCATCAAAAATTGTAATTAAACGCCCCTGTTAAACAGGGGCAGAAAAATTGGGCCTTAGGCACTGGTGCTGGTGCCATCACACTGCAACCTCTGCCATATACTCTAGTTTTATTGCAGGAATTAGCCCTGCTGCAAAGCATTGCATCAAAAATTGTACTTAAACGCCCCTGTTAAACAGGGGCAGAAAAATTGGGCCTTAGGCACTGGTGCGGGTGCCACCACACTCCAACCTCTGCCATATACTCTAGTTTTATTGCAGGAATTAGCCCTGCTGCAAAGCATTGCATCAAAAATTGTTTTAATTATTAAAGATGGACCACTAGCTATATAGGTGAGGTGAATATCACGGTGTATACTGATGCCTTTTTTATAGAACAGCAGAGATAAACGGGTATATACAGATGTATACTGTGCTGTGCTGGAAGCACACACAACTTCCAATAACTCCTGCAGATGGCAATTGGGCCCAAATAGAGAACAGCTATGTAGGTGGATTATAGCGGTATGTACTGGGTACAGAGCACGCAGACAGCACGCACTATCTCCTGACACTACTGACTGCAAGCTCTATTATTAAAGCTAGATCACTAGCTATATAGGTGAGGTGAATATCACGGTGTATACTGCGGTCAGGGCACGCAGACAATAAGCAGAAAACAGCAGAGATAAAGGGGTATATACAGATGTATACTGTGCTGTGCTGGAAGCACACACAACTTCCAATAACTCCTGCAGATGACAATTGGGCTCAAATAGAGAACAGCTATGTAGGTGGATTATAGCGGTATGTACTGGGTACAGAGCACGCAGACAGCACGCACTATCTCCTGACACTACTGACTGCAAGCTCTATTATTAAAGATGGACCACTAGCTATATAGGTGAGGTGAATATCACGGTGTATACTGCGGTCAGGGCACGCAGACAATAACCAGAAAACAGCAGAGATAAAGGGGTATATACAGATGTATACTGTGCTGTGCTGGAAGCACACACAACTTCCAATAACTCCTGCAGATGACAATTGGGCTCAAATAGAGAACAGCTATGTAGGTGGATTATAGCGGTATGTACTGGGTACAGAGCACGCAGACAGCACACACTATCTCCTAACACTACTGACTGCAAGCTCTATTATTAAAGCTAGATCACTAGCTATATAGGTGAGGTGAATATAGTGGTGTATACTGCGGTCAGGGCACAGACAATAACCACTACACAAGAGCAAGATAGGAAATCAGCCAAAAACGATTGGTGTGTAACTGTGTTGAAGGTACACAGAACACCCACTGCTTCAGATGCCAACACACTACACGAGGCCGCCTCAAAGGCGGCCTTAAATAGTGTGGGGCGTGCACTACACAGCCTGAGCTATGATTGGCCACAGGCATCCTGCCTGTGGCCAATCATGGCTCTCCTCGCTGCTGGCGCTGCGATTGGCCAAGCATGCGGGGTCACAGTGCATGCTTGGCCAATCACGAGCCAGCAATGCACTGCACCATCGCAGTGCATTGTGGGCCGTGCGCGCCACAAGAATTTTGACGCGAACGGACCAAGAGTTCGGATTTCGCCGAACGGACGAACAGCCAATGTTCGAGTCGAACGTACGTTCGACTCGAACACGAAGCTCATCCCTAGCTGTGAGTTATTTTGAGGGGACAGCAAATTTACACTATTATACAAGCTGTACACTCAGTGCTGCTCATTGTGCAAAGTGTCAATTCTTCAGTGTTGTCACATGAAAAGATAGAAAATATTTAAAAAAGTGTGAGGGGTGTACTCACTTTTGTGAGATACTGTATATAGCACCAACAGTTTGTGCAGTGCTTTACAACACAAAGGGAGAAAATACAGAAACAATAGAATTCAATACAATGGGGTTAGCAGGGCCCTGCTCCTGGGAACTTACAATATATTAGGGAAGGGCAAGTGGAAAAAAGATAACTGTGAGCAATGAACTGATGGGAGAAATAAAAAATTCAGTTGTTAGCTGAAGGAAGGATAGGCTTCCCTGAAAGGATGAATTTTCAGCGAAGGTGGACAGAATAGGACAGATCAAGGTAGGTAGCTCCAAAGTATGAGAGAGGCTCTGGAAAAATCCTGGCAATAAGCATGGAAAGAGGAGACAAGGGAGCTATAGAGCTGGAGGTCTTGGGAGGAGTGGAGTGGATGGTTTGGGTGAAATTTGCAGATAGGACTGGTGATGTAGCTCAGGGCAGAAGTGGAAATGGCGTTTTATGTTTTTTTAATAAATTGAATTTTATTAGTTGGGCAATGGAAAGCCAGCGGGGGGTTTGGCAGAGAAGGGTGGCGGACACAGAGCAGTTGGTAAGGTGGAAGAGTCTGGCAGCAGCATTCATGATAGACTAAAGAGGGCATAGCATACAAAGAAGTGGGTCTATGAGAAGGGACTTACAATAGTCAAGGCGAGAGATAACAAGGGAGTGAAAAAGTTGCTATGGGGTTTTAATCTTACAGAGATGAAGTCTACAAGATTTGGACAGTGATTGGATAAGGGGCTGAAAGGACAGGTCGGAGTCCAGGATTACACCTAGCACACTGGCATTAGGGAAAGGACTGATAGAGTTGAATTATTGATCTTAATGAAGATGTCTGGGGAGGGAACATGGGCAGGAGGAAATATTATGAGCTCAGTTTTAGAAAGATTGAGTTTATAGAAGTGGTGCGACATCAATACTTATATGTCAGTTAATAAGTTAGTAATGCGAGAGGAGACTAAATGGGTGAGGTGGGGAGTAGAGAGATAGATTTGAGTGTCATCAGCATAGACATGGTACTAGAAACCATAGGAGTTTAACAAGTGACCAAGGGTGGAGGCATATATGGAGAAGAGGAGGGGTTAAAGGCAGTGGCGGCTGGTGGTTTTTTGTTTGGGGCGGCAAACAAGCCAGGCATCTTGCAGCATCTTCCGTGTCCTCTTCCCTTCTGAGATCATGGCGGCTTCTGCCATGCATCTCCTCCCCTCCTCCTAGGCATCCAATAGGAAATGGGTAACAGACCCGTTCTTCCTGATTGGTGGAGAGGCGATTCAGTGTAAGAAAAGCAAATATTAATTTGCTTTTTTAACACATCTGGGTGGACTCCAAGTGCAATGCTTTGTGCACCGAGTCCACCATAATTTGAAGCCTATTAGAGCCTATGGCTGTAATCAGGTGCTTCAAAAATACACCGCCGCAGCTGTAATTCAGGTGCTCGGCGTCCAAAAAGGGGCTGGATGCCTGAATAGGCTTTGACAGCGATGGCTATGGATAGATGGCTAAGGATAGTTTCATGCTATGCATGGATCTATCCATTAGTCATAGAGGGGGGCCACCCCTGGTCAAAGGACAAAACCTTGGGGATTCCTACACTAAGTGGAGAGAAGAAGACAGAGTTGTAGGTAACAATGAACACTGTGATAGGTAGGAGGATAATCAGGAAAGAGCCGAGTCTTAAAGGCCAAGAGAGTGGATTTTTTTTGAGGAGGGTATGGTCAATGGTATCAAAGGCCATCAGCTACCCCTACAAGACCTTTACACAAGGAGTAATAAAAGCTGCTTCTTGCTACAAGGAACAAGGTAAAATTAATTAAAATTATGCCAGGAGAATGCCTTGAAAGGGTAGAGGGAGGTTTGGAAGAAACACAAGTCCTGCTGTCCCTGCAACACTGATTCTTGCTTGGTGTCCCTAAATCACCACATGTAAAGTAAAGGTCACCAGATTGCCTGGACCCTCTTGTTTTATGAGAGAGTTAAATGGTTGCCCATGACCAAGGGATATCCTCTCGCGGCTCTCTGGTGCGTTTATCTTGTGATATTTGAGTCCAATGTTTCAGTGGCAAGGTTTAAAGGTGGAAGAAAAAAAAGAGGAAAAAAGGCTTATATTTATTGTTAAAAACTCCAATTGTGGGTAGACATGCATAACATCCAAGCATAGGCATCCGCCCTGTGATAAGAAAGCAGGGAACTGTCAGACATCGGCGTGCGTTTCAAAATTACAACTTCAACAAACTCATCATGCCTCTTACTAAATACCTTGGAATGTCTTCCTTCCAAAAAGGGGTCATTTGGGGGGTATTTGTACTTTTCTGGCATGTTAGGGTCTCAAGAATTGAAATAGGCCATCAGTACTTCAGGTGTGATCAATTTTCAGATATTGGCACCATAGCTTGTGGACTCTATAACTTTCACAAAGACCAAATGATATCCACCAATTTGTACTTATTTTTACCAAAGATATGTAGTAGTATAAATTTTGGCCAAAATTTATGAATAAAAAATTACTAATCTGCTAAATTTTATAACAGAAACGAAGAAAAATTCATTTTTTCACAGAATTTTCGGTCTTTTTTCTTTTATAGCACAAAAAATAAAAAACTGAGAGGTGATCAAATACCACCAAAAGAAAGCTCTATTTGTGTGAAAAAAAGGACAAAAATTTCATATGGGTACAGTGTTGCATGACTGAGTAATTGTCATTCAAAATGTGAGAGCACCAAAAGCTGAAAATTGGTCTGGTTATTAAGGGTGTTTAACCACTTCAATACAGGGCACTTTCGCCCCCTTCCTTCCCAGCCCAATTTTCAGCTTTCAGCGCTCTAGCGCTTTCAGTGACAATTGCGCGGTCATGCTACACTGTACCCAAATGAAATTTTTATCATTTTGTTCGCACAAATAGAGCTTTATTTTGGTGGTATTTATTCACGACTCCGTTTTTTATTTTTTGCGATATAAGCGCAAAAAAGCGGAAATTTGGAAAAAAAAAACTATTTTCTTTTTTCTACTTCAATAAAAATCCAATAAAATCAAATTTTGTCATAAATTTAAGCCAAAATGTATTCTGCTACATGTTTTTGGTAAAAAAAAATCCGTTAAGTGTATAATAATTGGTTTGTGTGATCAGGGACATATGTACGCAAATGATCATGTACATATGTGTGTAGGTGATCACGTACATATGTGTGCAGATAATCATTGGGACATGTGATTTTAGTGGGACATATGTGGGGGACATGTTTTTATTATTAGGGACATGTGTTTTTATTATTTGGGGACATGTATGTTTTGGGGACATGTGTGGGGACATTGTGTTTATACTGTGTGATGTGTTTACTGTGTGGTGTGTTTACTGTGTACACTAGACTGGTGATCAGTGAGTAAAAAGCTGTAAAAAGCAGCCCATACTCACTGATCAGCAGCCGGCTGCAGCGATCTGCTCTCCTCTCCACAGCGATGACTTCTGTGTGAGGAGAGGAGGAGCCGATTGCCTAGCAACCGGCTGTTTGTTTACATCACATGACGGCCGTGATTGGACACGGCCGTCATGTGATCAGGAGGGCCAATCACAGAGCCCTCCTGCCGATCTGAGATGCGCCGTGTCCGGGTGACACGGGCGCATCGGGATCGCGCCGCTGCGCGGGCGCGCGAGTGCGCGATCCCGCTACTCCTGAATGACGTTCCTGAACGTCATATCAGGAGTAGGCGGCTCCCACCCGGCCGTATATGTGCATTGGCCGGGTGGGAAGTGGTTAAGTGCCCAGTGGTCAAGTGGTTAAAGTGAAACAATAAAAATTAAATATTTCTTTAAATATGTTGCCTGGGGGGTGTCTATAGTATGCCTGTAAAGTGGCACATTTTTCCAGTGTTTAGAACAGTGCCACAGAAAAATTAAAATTCTAAAGCAAAAATTGTGATTTAAAACTGATCACGGCTGTAATTAATTGTTGGGTCTCGGCAATATCGATAAAAACTCAAAGAACAGCCCCCCCCCCCCCCCCCCCAGTCCATTACCAGGCCCTTTGTGTCTGGTATGAATATTAAGGGTAACCCAGAACCAAAATACCAAAATTTAAAAAAAATTTGAAAAAAAAAATTGTGGGGGTCCCCCTAAAATCTATACCAGGCCCTTCAGGTCTTATAGGGAAATTAAGGGGAACCCTGTGCCAAATGTAAAAAAAATTACATGGGGTCCCTCCAAAATCCATACCAGACCCTTATCCGGCTGCAGAAAAAGAGGGGGGATGAGAGAGAGCCCCCCTCTTGAACCGTAACCAGGCCACGTGCCCTCAACATGGGGAGAGTGCTTTGGAGTAGCCCCACAAAGCACCTTGTCCCCGTGTTGATGCCTGGTGGTTGTGGGGGTATGCAGGCAGGGGGCTTATCAGAATCTGGAAGCCCCCTTTAACAAGGGGACCCCCAGATCCCAGCCTTCCCCCCATGTGAATTGGTAAAAGTGTCAAAAATGTTAAAAAAGACAAGAGACAGCTTGGGACAAGTCCTTTATTAAAAAAATAAGAAAATAAAATGTCCGGCGATGCCCGTTCATCTTCTAAAACGCTGCCCGATGGACCGGAAAAGAAAAAAAAAGCCACAATCTTTCCGCCTCAATGAGAGGCTGCCGCCGACAGACGCTTCTTCTCTGTGACAGTTCTTATATACCGTATATACTCGAGTATAGGCCGACCCGAATATAAGCCGAGGCCCCCAATTTACCCCCAAAAAAACTGGCAAACTTATTGACTCGTGTATAAGCCGAGGGTGAGACATGCCTGTCCATCCCTGTGTGTGTGTCCGTCCATCCCTGTGTGTCCGTCCATCCCTGTGTGTCCGTCCATCCCTGTGTGTCCGTCCATCCATCCCTGTGTGTGTGTGTGTCCATCCATCCATCCATCCCTGTGTGTGTGTGTCTCCATCCATCCATCCATCCATCCCTGTGTGTGTGTGTCTCCATCCATCCATCCCTGTGTGTGTGTGTGTCTCCATCCATCCATCCATCCCTGTGTGTGTGTGTATCCATCCAACCCTGTGTGTGTGTGTGTCTCCATCCGTGTGTGTGTGTGTGTGTGTGTGTGTGTGTGTGTGTGTGTGTGTGTGTCCAGCCTACCTGTGTCCCGAGCCTTTGTCCCGAGCCTCCGTCCCGTGCCTTGCCTCCTTGCCTCCGTCCCGTGCCGTGCCTTGCCTCCGTCCCGTGTCATGCCTTGCCTTGCCTTGCCTCCGTCCCGTCCCGTCCCGTGCCGTGCCTTGCCTTGCCTCCGTCCCGTGCCCTCTTCGTCGGCGCCTCGGCGGCCATTGTAAAATTCAAAAGCCGCGCCTCCGCCTTCGCCTGTGATAGGCGGAACACTGAATTTCCCAGCAGCCTGTGTTCCGCCTATCACGGACATCGTATCATCCTCGTCCGTAGTACGAGGATGATACGATGTCCGTGATAGGCGGAACACAGGCTGCTGGGAAATTCAGTGTTCCGCCTATCACAGGCGAAGGCGGAGCCGGAGGCGCGGCTTTTGAATTATAGAATGGCCGCTGTCTGTCTGCTCGACACGCTGATCGAGCGGGCAGACAGCGATGACTCGAGTATAAGCCGAGGGGGGCACTTTCAGCCTCAAAAAAGAGGCTGAAAATCTCGGCTTATACTCGAGTATATACGGTAGCTGAAGAGCGGGGCCACCCGGTGACATAAACGGGTCAGAGAGGGCAGGGCCTGGTAATGGACTGGGGGGGAACCCATGCTGTTTTTTGCAATGGGTTTATCTATATTGTCGAGATCTGACAATTCATTACAGCCGCGATCAGTTTTAAATTACAATTTTTCCTTTAGAAATATAATTTTCCGGGGATACTGTTCTAAACACGGGAAAAATGCACCAATTTAAAGGCATACTATAGACACCCCCCAGGCACCATATTTACAGTAAATTTTTCTTTTTTTTTTTTTTTACTTTAAGCATTAAAAAAATCACTGCTCCTGAAAAAACTGCCATTTTTAATAACATTTTGCATTGATACATGTATCCTGGGGCAGGACCTGGGTCACCAAACACTTTTTATGACAATAACTTGCATATACTGTAAGGCTGCTTTCACACTGGGGCGGTATTCAGGCGTTACAGCGCTAAAAATAGCGCCTGTGTAGCGCCTGAAAAAAACCGGCCCCTTTCCCTCCAGTGTGAATGCCGGAGGGCTTTCACACTGGAGCGATGCGCTGGCAGGACGGTGAAAAAAGTCCTGCTAGCCGCATCTTTGGAGCGGTGAAGGAGCGGTGTATTCACCGCTCCTATACCGCTCCTACCCATTGAAATCAATGGGACACCGCGGCAATACCGCCGGAAAAGCGCCGCTGCAGCGGCACTTTGCAGGCGGGTTTAACCCTTTTTTGGCCGCTAGCGGGGGTTAAAACCACTCCGCTAGCGCCCGCAGACCGCCGCTAAAACGACGGTAAAGCGCCGCTAAAAATAGCGGCACTTTACCGCCGACGCCGCTCCGCCCCAGTGTGAAAGCAGCCTTAGCCTTTTAAATGAGCACGTTTGATTTTTCATGTTAGTGTCCCATAGACTTTAACAGTGTCTCAGCGGCTTTCAAATTTGCTGTGAACACCTCATATTGTTCGCTGTTTGGCAAACACCCGATGTTCGAGTTGAACTTAGGTTTAAAGCCCAACCCAGGGATTGGGTTTTCCACCCAGAGACACCATTAACGCTCTCTCTACCCTTGCTTCCTCAATGTAAATGAGATTTCACAGCATTTTGGCCAGTGAGGGAGTGACACCATAGAAGTAAGGGAGTGTTCTATTTAAAAAATGTCTCTGCTGAGCTTCCATAAGCAAAGGGCATAGACCTTAGGTGACCGCTGGTGTCGTTTGTTGTCAAATTGCTGTAGTAAAAACTTAAAAATGGCATTTCATATGGGTGATAGGTGATGTTGAAGGAACCCTTCCACTATTTAGGGACAACATCTTATAATGACCTCTACATGCTATACTGTATATGATGTATCAATTATTATTTCGAAGCAATGATTTATTATATTTATTCTGCTTGCAGATGAACTTGCTGACATCCCTTTCGTGTTTCTCTTTGTTTTTGATCCTGTGCTTTCAAGAATTGGTTTGTCAGGTAAGTTAATATAGGTGAATCTCTTGCATATCCCAGCATTACCCTGTGCAGCCTTGTTTAAAGAAAGGAAAGGTAGGATTTATCAATAACTGACCATTTTGGTTTCACCCATGGTCCAGTGTCATTTCATCCTTCCTTGATATTCTTTAATATCATATTTCCATGGTCCTGCTATAGATATTCCCCACTATTCAGTGTATATATTCCTTCCATTCCATTCATGGTCTGGTATCCATCCATCCTCCATAGACATTCCTCATTCTTCAGAGTCCATGCCTCCTCAATTGATATTTCTTATATTCTAGTGTCCATGTCCCACCTGTAACCAGTTCTCATTCTTCAGTATCCACATTCTGTGTATACATTTCTCATGTTCTAGTGCCCATCCCTCCTCCATGGACATTTTTCCTTCTCAAGTGTCCATGCCACCTCAATGAACATTATTTACTGTATTTATCGGCGTATAACATGCACTTTTTCCCCCTTAAAAGCAGGGAAAAATTGTGGGTGCGTGTTATACGCCGATCCCCCGCAGTTCTGAGCCTCTGGGCGGCTTTTCCAGGTCCTTTTTTTTAAATGTATCATACTTCAATGTCAACATCCATTCTGTAGACATTTCTCATTCTTCTGTGTCCACATTTCCTTTGTAGACATTTCTCACTCTCAAGTGTCCATGCCTCCTCTATACTCATTCCTCATTCTCCAGTCCCCACTTAGCTTTCATGCAGCAGAGACTGTGCAGTGGTGTTGTGAAGTGTTTTTGTGCATTCTGTGTTGACATTTTTTTTTTACTTTTAAGATAATTAAGTGTGATATTAAAAAAAAAACACCTTACAAACTATACTATACTATTATAAAACTTACACACTATACTTTCAGACTGTTACTATATTATTCTAAAACATACAAACAATACTATCAAACTGTTTTGTCGCTGGCCAATTTTACCATATGACACCTTTCTAATATAGGGTGTACATTTACCCTATAGCCACGATATTGACCTGTTCTTTATAATGATCCTGGTTATTAGATGTTTTGGAAGCAGGTGTTAAATATGAAGCTAGAAAGAGTAGGACTCTAGCCAATCACCTTTTTGTAATGTTTCCACCTGATTGGACATGATAGGTATGTTTTGTGTGGATTTACCATGTGTTCCAACTGTACTTTCCTGGGTATCTTAGGAAAGTCAACTAATGCGGCATGGGTAATATTTTTGAATTGAAGACAAGTATAAGTTATAATAAGTAATGACACTCTTTACATATGTTATGACCTGTGATTTAAGTCAAATTCAATATTTGAGACATACAGCTCAGTTTACATCTATTTGGAAATCATCTTTTGAATATCTGGGCACATAAAATAACAAATGCTTTGTGGCTTTTTTTTAGATTTAGATAACTCATTATTATTCTACCTGTATCAATATAATGAGTTCTACCACTAAACAGATGTGTGTGTATTTTCTGGTCGCAACCCACATCCAGGTTAGGGATACTTATATGTCTTTATATGTGCTTGGAGTGACTTTTATTCAAACAGGTGTGCCAGAGGGGCTGAGATTGCTATTGGAGTCAAGGCATTAAAACTGAGAATCCAAAGCTGCCAAACCGCTCCTTCGGGGATAGCACTACAAATAATTTAATGTTTTGTACCCTTATTAATGTTTATATTTCCTTCCTTTTCAACCCTTCTTTGTTCTTTCCCTCTTCTTTCTCTTCTCCTGTTTTACCTTTCTGGACTTTCTGGCAGACCTTGTTGTCTGGTCGCATTCCAATAAAAGATAATCAAGCTGCACCAGTATGTAGTTGCCATGTTTGTTTATTAACATAATTTAAATGATTGTTTTTCCATTTTGTTCTCAAAGTTGCATTAAAAGAACCCTCTTCCAGCTTGACTTTTTATTTTTTTTTAATATTCTTTCAGTGGTACATTTCCCATAGGAGTCCCCCGTCCTCCATGTGCTTTTTAACAATAGTTTGCTAATTAGCCCTAAAAATTGCCAGAATTTGCCAGTTTGCCAATCAGGTTCTCAGAATTTCAAATAGTCAATAAACCCTTTTATTATTATGACTATTTGTTTGTTTATTAACATAATTTAAATGATTGTTTTTCCATTTTGTTCTCAAAGTTGCATTAAAAGAACCCTCTTCCAGCTTGACTTTTTATTTTTTTTTAATATTCTTTCAGTGGTACATTTCCCATAGGAGTCCCCCGTCCTCCATGTGCTTTTTAACAATAGTTTGCTAATTAGCCCTAAAAATTGCCAGAATTTGCCAGTTTGCCAATCAGGTTCTCAGAATTTCAAATAGTCAATAAACCCTTACAAATCAAACCTGGGCAGTTTTGCTTGAAACTCAAGAGGTACTCTGGGGGGCCTTGATCACGGCTGTCTGAGATTTAACACCATCCATTGTAGACATGGACCATCTTTCACTTATTTCTCATTACAAGCTGAGCCTTACCTCCTTTTCTGGAAGACCACTCCATTCTTACTCTATTGGCCACCAAACCTGAAAGGCATAATGTATCATAACATAGGGGGAGAAAAGTTTTTTCCATCTTCTGGTCAAGTTTCTGTTTCGCATTTGGTGAATAAGAAGGCTTTGAGATAGGAATGTCTTTTTAACCAAGAAAAACATTAAAAACATCATAACATGTACTGCTGAGTTATTAAAAAAAACTATGCTGGATACCACTTATGTGTCTTCTTGGTGAGTTCAAACTGCCTCTGGATCTTGTCCACTCAGCAATTGCACAGAGTAGTCCTTAGAAGGTGTGTCTTTCCCATAAGTTTATATTTGAGATAGAACATTCTGAGGGTTATTTACTAAGGGAAAATCCACTTTCCACTACAAGTGCACTTGGAAATGCAGTTGCATTAGTTCTGGGGGAAGATCTGAAATGAGGGGAAGCTCTTCTGATTTTATCACCCAATCATGTACAAGCAAAAATGCTGTTTTTTATTTTCCTTGCATGTCCCCCTCAGATCTAAAGTGACTGCACTACAAAGTGCACTTGTAGTGTATTTGTAGTGCAAAGTGGATTTGCCTTTAATAAATAAACCCCTATGTATTGATTTACAATGACAAACTGATAAAACATTTAACATGTGACTTGATAGAAAGTGATTCCGATTTAAATGTTCAAGGATTTTGACACTATATCAAAAAAGTAAAGCAAGTAAATATGCCAGATCATGAACAATTAAGCATTTCTTGTTATATGTTTTCCAGGAGGAATTCTATACAAAGTACTCATGTGACAATGTGGACATCAGGTCCTTTATTGTTGATAAACACAATGAACTGAGGAGCATGGTCCAACCACCCCCTGCAAATATGCTTAAGATGGTAATTTTTTTTGTTGTTGTTGAAGATTGTACATGACCATACGCTTAGAACCAAATTGTAGTGATGAGCTAAACATGTATGTACAAAATGTATAATGGCAAGATTACTGCTTCTATGAATCAATACATAATATAATACATAATGCAAGTAAGTAATGACCGGAGAAAAAAAAATTACATTGAATCCAATTTATAATTTAAAGTGGACCTATCATTAGAATTCAGACTTCATATGATTCATTATGTTCTCGGACTTCCTGTTCTAGGGTGGCTACAGTTTTTATTCATATAAAAGTGTTTGTTTTCTGACTGCCATTACTGCCTAAAAACATGTATGCAGCAAAGGAATAAGAATTCCTGATCTGCAGCTGTTTTTTGGGTAAATGACTCAGAACATATTTTAGTAAAAGATATGTCCATATGACAACCAGGCACCTAGCATATTTAGAAGGGAGTAATCACTGATATACAGTTTCTATCATGACAGATTCCCTTTAAAAAATCTCTACAGAGGAAGTATTGAAGACTGCCATCGCTGACCTCTGAAAATTCTAATTGACTAGCTGTCATTCTGCTGCTTCAGTGTCTTGAGAACTTTAGAATTATGTAACATGCTTAGAACAAGCAAGCAAATCACGCCTTGACATCATTCTGACATTCTTGAGCTGCTATACAGGACACAGTTTCCTCTTGCCACAAAGGAGCCTAGAGAGTGCACATTGCTGTCCAGACTGAGTCTACTTGCCAACTGCCTAACTGTAAATATAGATCATTACTTTGACGTTAAATATTGGGGTTATTGCAGCAGCTAGCTGCTTAACACCAATACCTTTATTTACAGTAGGCAGCCAGCTTTCCATATAAAAGTGGTCCCAGCGGCGGATTCATCATCAGTAAACACGGAAGTCAGGTGTGCCCAACCTTTTGAAGAGTGAACCCCAATTAAGCGATTGGTAACTGGTTGCAGGCCACAATGAGTGGAGCAGGCGGATGACAGGTCCATGCCCACTCTGCATGCCCACTCTGCCGGACACCGACACAGCCTGATTGTGTCAAAGGGACCTAAGGCTACTTTCACATTGATGCTGTCAGGGAGATGCTGGCCATAGTGCAGCAGATGGGCAGAGGCAGAGTCCAAGGTGTATGTGTGGGTACAATTCCAGGGATAACCCTCCTGGCAGGCATGATCGCACGGTCACCTATGCGCATGGAGCATGCCCCTTAGCATTACAGCCAAATGCCATATATAAGGATGACAGATGCAGTAGCTCCTTGCTGTCTGATCTGCAGCTTTCCCCTGTATCCTGCTTCCTTATTCGTCCTTGATCTGATTCTGACTCAGCTTACTGACCATCCTGATATTCACCAACCCTGACCCCGGCTTGCCTTGACCTCAATTTCATCTCTATCTGTATCCTGCTTCTGTATCTGTCCTTGATCTGATTCTGACTCGGCTTCCTGACCATCCTAATATTCTCCAACCCTGACCCCGGCTTGCCTTGACCTCAATTTCATCTATATCTGCTTAATTCTGTGTTACCAAACCTCTGAATGAACTTTGACCATTCTCTGCTTGATAGCTCTGATGTACCTGATCTTCATTGTATGACCTGGCTTGTCTGACTCTGCATCAATCTCTATGGCTTCCACAGCCTCCGCGCACCTGCATTTGTAGTACACCTGCATCCGCAAAATGCCTGCATTCGCAGCCAACCAGCAGCAACTGCCAGGAAGATTGTCCCTGGAATTGTGCCCATGCATGAATTGGGCCCTTGGCCTCTGCCCCAGCCCATATGCTGCACTATGGCTAGCATCTCCCTTACCGATGCACTGTGGTTTACCAACACTAAGGGTGCAGCGCAGTACTCCTGTGGGTTTCCTGTGGATTGACTGCATTCTGCCATAGATTTTTATTATATCGTTCACTTTCTGAAAGTGCACCAAACCCGCAGGTAATAACAGAAGTCTATGGCTCAGTGTAGGTAACCCACAGGTACGCTGCGCTGCACCTGCGGATCAGTTTGAAAGCAGCCCGGTAACCACTGCAGAACAGATATGTTCATATATACACTGTGATTTTAGTCCCAGAGCAGGAGGTTGCGGAACACAGCAGAGGGCTCTGTGGGCCACATGTGGCCCCGGGCCACTGGTTTGGTACCCCTGCCATAAGCTATCCAGTCCGAATGGTGGCTGGGCAGGAATAGAGCCATAGATGGCCCTCACTTGGCTCTATGCCTTTGGAGGACCGGCACGACCTCTGACATTACTTTCAGTTCTTGGCTATCAACTTTTTTTTCTTATAGTCAAAATTAATTTTTTTTTGCTTTTAAAGGTAAATGAGAGATCTCTCAATAAAGAGGACCTGTCATGTTGATTTCTATTACAAGGTTTACAGCCCTTGTCATCGGAATAGAAGTGATCAAACAACAAATGAATTAAATGGACAGTGTCAAAATAAAAAATAAAAAACAAAATAAATATGAAAAAAAAAGTTATAAAGCGCCCCATCCCTGCAAGCTTGTGTGCAGAAGCAAACGCACACATAAGTTGCACCCGCATATGTAAACAGTGTTCAAACCACACATGTGGGATATCGCTGTGATTGTTAGAGTGAGAGCAATAATTCTAGTTCAAGACCTCCTCTGTAACACTAAACAAGTAACCTGTAAAACATTTTAAAGCATTGCCCATGGAGATTTTTAAGTACTTTAGTATGTCGCCAATCCACAAGCGTGCACAATTTTAAAGCATGACATGTTAGGTATCTATTTACTCAGTGTAACATCATCTTTCACAATATACATAAAAACTGGGCTAAGTTTATTATTTTGGTTTATTTTTTTCCAAAATATTTGCGTTGTATACAGTGTGACATAAAATATTGCAACTGTCATTTTATTCTCTAGGGTCTCTGCTAAAAGTAATTTTCTAGCAAAAAATACAGATTTTTACTTGTAAACAAGAACTGACCATACAGCTTACTTGTAGTCTTATTGTGACCTGCAGTCTTGACTGGGACTAGTCTCATGTGCACCAAAGTACAACTGGGCCACAGCACTAGCCGGCTGAAGAGTTAGGATTAAAGTGGAAGTCCATGCAAAATCTAAAATCCCTGCATCTATAGACACCAGGGATCTAACACTAACCTCTCTATCCCTGTAAAGAAAAAAGGAGTATACATACTTTTTTGAAAGACATTCCGACCCGCTCCCACCAGAATCCCACACTGAGCTGTCAGCCGCCAGCTTCTTTGTGTAGGCGGGTGCAGATGAGACAGAGGACTATGTAAGCCCCACAATAACTCTATGGGTGAGATCACTTCCCATGCATTTCACAGCTGTTGTCGTCCGTATCCTATGCAGAGCTTTCGATGCTGGAGATCGCATTGGAGCGGGTCAGATCAGCTGCCTAAAAGGTATGTATACTCATCTTTTCTTTACAGGGATAGAAAGGTTGGTGTTAGATCCCTGGTGTCTATAGATGCAGGGATTTTAGATTTTGCATGGACTTCCCCTTAACCAATTCAGCCCCGGAAGATTTTACTCCCTTCCTGACCAGAGCACGTTTTACAATATGGCACTGCGCTGCTTTAACTGGTAATTGCGCGGTCATGCAATGCTGTACCCAAACAAAATTTCCCACAAATAGAGCTTTCTTTTGGTGGTATTTGATCACCTCTGTGTTTTGTTTAGTTTTTTGCGATATAAATGGAAAAAGACTGAAAACTTTGAAAAAAAAATTGTAATTTGTGGGGGTTTTGTGTTATCTTGACATTTCATTATCTCCAAAACTGTGATAGGTAGTGAGAAAGTGTAATCACCATTTTATGCCCTTTAGAAAGCCTGAAGGCTGATCAGATCAGATCAGAAGAATGTATTTTGGGATGTAATAAATCATTTAGTGACAACTTTGTGCAAAAAAAAAAAAAAAGTTTGTAATTTCCCCGATAAGAAAATAGCTTCAGAAAATAGCTTTGGGTGTCTACTTTCCAAAAATGGGTAATTTGGGTGGGGTTTGAACTGTCCTGGCATTTTATGCACAACATTAGAAGCTTATGTCACACATCACCCACTCTTCTAACCACTTGAAACCAAAGCCCTTTCTGAAACTTTTTGTTTGCTAGGAAATTATTTTGAACCCCCAAACATTATATATTTTTTTAAGCAAAGGCCCCACAGATTAAAATGGTGGGTGTTGCAATTTATTTTATTTTTTTTACAGTATTTGCACAACCATTTTTAAAATGCAATTTCTTTGGGAAAAAAATACTTTTTTTAAATGTAATGCACTAAAACACACTATATTGCCCAAATGTTTGACGAAATAAATAAAAAATGATCTTATGCCAAGTTCACGGATACCAGAAACGGCATGCTTTAAAATTGTGCACAAAATTGCAGTGGCGACAAACTACATACATTTTTAAAAGCCTTTAAAATCCTTTACAGGTTACCACTTCATATTTACAGAGGAGGTCTACTGCTAAAATCACTGCCCTCGTTCTGACCTTTGTGGTGATACCTCACATGCATGGTACAATTGCTGTTTACCCACTTTACGACCGGCGCACGACAATGTACGTCCATTTTTTGAAGAGGGATATCTCGGTAACGGCAGCAGCTGCTGCCACAACCGAGATATCCGTCACTTCAGGCGCCGGTCGTGTGTACGATAATGGTGGTTCGCCACGAGATCACCGGCGATCAGCGGAGGCGATCGGGTTCTGTCGGGTTCTGTCTGTGCCTGTGTATAGAGATGAGTGAGGCTAAGATGGCCCCCACTTGTCTCTATACCATAGGAGGTCGGAAGCTACGTCAAAACGTCACTTCCGCCCATACCTCTTAAAGGCATATTTTTTCAATTACATTTTTTTTTTATTGCATTTAAGTCCAAATATGAGATCTGAGGACTTTTTGACCCCAGATCTCATATTTAAGAGGACCTGTCATGCTTTTTTCTATTACAAGGGATGTTTAAACGGTGTGAAAAAAAGCATTACAATCACAGCCACTTTATTCTCTAGGGTGTTAGAAAAAAACAATATATAATGTTTGGGGATTCTAAGTAATTTTCTAGCGAAAAAAAAAATGTTTTAAACATGTAAACATCGAGTCTGAAAAAGAGGCCTGGTGCTTAAGTAGTTACATATGACACCAGACAGACGCCTTTGCACTTGAGCACGGGGCACAGGGTTGCTTTGTTTATTATTATTTATTTTGCTTTTCTATTTTGTTTTTAAACTGTTCCTTTTATCTTTTTTTTATTGTTATCTCAGGGAATGTAAATATCCCCAATGATAGCAATAGGTAGTGGCAGGTACTCTTTTTTGAAAAAAAGTGGGGTCTATTAGACCCTAGATCTCTCCTTTGACCTCAAAGAATCTGACCACATATATCCGGCGAAACCTGATGAAATGCTCATACCTTCCGGTTTCCTAGGCCATAGAGATGATTGGAGCCATTATGGTCCCCGATCTGCTCTATGTTCAGCTGGCGGAACTACCGGCTGCATTCTCGGGTTTTCTGTTGGGGTCCAATAAAACAATGAAAGACAGTTGGGTGGGAACGTTCCCTCCCACTGCTTGTAAAAGCAGTTTAGATGCTAATTAGCTGCTAGGATTGCTTTTACATGAAAGCCAACCGCTGGCTGAAACCAAGATGATACCTAAACCTGCAGGCATCATTCTGGTATAACCACTCAAAGTCCGGCAAAATACCAGTACGTTGTTGGGCATATATTGTAATGTTCTTTTTTTTATACAGCCTGTGGGCTGAATGAAAAAAAGAGATTGATCGGTGGGTATGCCCACCATTAGAATACGCCCTTCATCCATTCACTTCTAATAATGGGCATGCATGCACAAATTTTTTTTTTAACTGTGGTGGTGAAATCATCTTCTATAGCGCTGGAGTAGCTGATTTTCGTATCGTGAGAGCAAACGCTGTTAAGGTCAATAATGAATAAATCAGTGCTGCAGCTGAATGGCGTACCTGAAAATTAAACAATGGTAATGATAAAACATTAACTCAATAAAACAACTTGATTTTTTAAAGAAATCTGTGCCTAAAAAATATATTGCTGAAGCATGGGGGCAATTGGCCCCTAATGTTAGAAGCAAATTGTTCCTCCCCCGCCCCCATGCTCCGGCATATATGCTGTTTTTTTTAACTGTGGTGGTGAAATAACCTCCTACAGCGTTGGAGTCACTTCTTTATATATATCGTGGGAACAAACAATGTTGCTGTCAGAATAAATAAACCCATGCTGCAGCTGAATGGCGTACCTGCTAAGCAAATGATGGTTAACAATAAAACAAAGTAACATTACAATATAACAGTAAGACATACCATACCTGCAACACAAATACAATAAAACATAATAAAAATAAAACATTACAGTTCTAAAATACAATAACAATAGAGAGCGAACAATATAGTGTGAACATAAGAGAGAGAATAATAGAGAGAGAAGAAAAATAAGACAACAACTATTTTGGCTTTTTTATTTTTTTGTGTTTTTGTGTGTTTTTTTTTTTTTGCACTTTTATATAAACTGTAAACTGTAAACGTTACAGATTAGGGTCTCTCAAAATGTGACGGCCATCTCATCTTTCGAGACCCTGTGTAAGTGTGCCCTAGGACTGTGCCATGATGTACCCTATGCTAATACTCCACTAGTGTGTGGTAGAACTCGAAAACATTCACCAATCCAAAGGCCAGGTTGGGCAGGACAGGAGGTGTCACGCCTATATAAGAGCATGTGTCATGCTTATATCCGCACTTTCTGCAGACTCAACATCTTCTTTGGGGTGATAGTTGGGTAGGGGTACCAGGGAGGACATAAGGAAAATGCCTCCCATGCAGCCAGATCACTGCATTTGGATTGGGAAGGTGGGCCACAGCACCATCTGGAAACAGAAGGGCTGTAATGATCTCTTCCTGGAATTTAAGGAAAGATCCAGTTCGTCCTTAAGCTTTGTATAGCACATAAGCATTCAGGAGAGCCAATTGGAATAAATATACAGACACTTTTTTATACCAGCGTCTGGCCTTACGGACAATTAAGTACAGCGCCAACAACTGGTCATTGAGTTCCATCCCTCTCATATTAAGGTTATATTTGTGGACACAGAGGGGTTTCTCGACAACACCAGTCGCCGTTTGAATTTGGACCGTCATGTCTGTGTGAAGGGAGGAAAGAAAGAATACATTCTTATTATCCCTCCACTTCACGGAAAGCAAATTATTACATCTCAAGCAGGCTCTCTGATGAGAATCTACAAGCCACTGGGGTAAGCCCCAGCGATTAGATCGCACAGTGCCACATGTGCCAATTCCATGATCAAACAAGTGACTAAAAAGTCGCTTGTGTAATAATTGTCCACATACAAGTGGCACCCCTTCCGAATAAGAGTGACACCAAGTCCCACACAAAGTCCCTACAAAGTGTCACCTAAGCGTCATGTAGTCTGGGCAGTTTTCCGGCTCTACGTAATTATCTCTTCCCTTGTAAACCATAAAATTAGATGTACAGCCTGTTTCCCTGTCACAGAGCTTATAAATCTTAACCCCATAGCTGGCACACTTGCTGGGAAGATACTGTTTGAAAGACAAGCAGCCAGAAAATATAATCAGGGACTCACCCCAAGGACAATTGTCATTGAAATGCATGAACCGCAAGATTTGCTCGTATCGTGTCTTGGTCATGCAAGCAGAGAGCACGGGCATGTGGTGAATTGGGTCAGTGGACCAATATGACCGCAACTCACTTTTTTAAGTTATGTTATGCCCCATGAGGAGGGATAGGCCCACGAAGGTCTTAAATTCGGAGACCGCAATAGGTCTCCAATCTCTGGCAAGTGTCAACTGGGGATTAGTGGTGATGAATTGACCAGCATACAAATTGATTTGGTCCACAATAGATCTATAGAGATCTTCCTTAAAAAACAGGGAATAAAAATCAAGTGACGTAAAATCAACTGTTTCCATCTGAATTCCGGATTGGCCAGTGAATGGGGGAAGTATGAGTGCTGCAGAAGAGGTGGGCTCCCTATTTGGATTGGCAAATACAGCAGGAAGGGCACTATGGGCTCGACGGGCATGTCTTTGTCTTATTGGTGGCTGCGGGACACTAGTTGTGCTCACCAAATTGGACTGCACTTATGGGACTCACCACGTCACCAAGTGTTACTGCAGTGCTGGATGTACGACCAGGATGTACTAGGCCACTGGTGCTTGCAAGTTCACCAGAAGGATAAGCGGCACTAGTACTGGCTCTATGCTCCATACGAGAGCCTTGCGGTTCTTGCACCTCAACAACAGCAGAAGAACGGGGTCAGGTACACCTGACCTTGGCAGAGACCACAACTCGTCAGAGCTATCTGTCAGGGTTTCGCTGCTGTCTACAGGTTCATATTCTGAGCCTGAATCTGAAAGATGGGTTACTTCCTCTTCACTCTCATCTGTCATGCTCAGAAACATGTAGACCTCTTCACTAGTGTACCTATGATTGGACATTTTGGCCTCTAAATTTACTGGTACAACTGGTGAGACTCACAGGAAAAAAGAGCACCTGACTGTCAGCGACTGTTTCAAACGCTACCAAAAAACTGTTAGCGTTCGCAGGGATCAGGCCTGACTCTGCAAATTCTGCAGTTATGTGTTTAGTGTTTTGTAAGTGACAGTGATCGATTGATACTGCACTTAGGTGGGCTGGGCTGGGCAGAGGGACAAAACACAGGTGTTAGCAGGTATCTGGGCTGAATCCGTTGCATTTTTGGGAACCCTAAACTATTGGGGACGCTAATATAGTTGTGATCAGATCAAACATATTGATCTGTTCAGACACTATACTACTAAGGGAGGTGTATGGTGCGTGCGTGGGTGTTATCGCTACTGGCCCTTATCTGACACTGCCTGGGGCGACGCAGACCATAACTGACACTAAAACCTAACTGATATCACCCGCCAGGTGATCAGGGGGTTAAATCTTTATTAGGTAATGTTAAAAGGTGCGGGTGCCCTGACGTTATAAAAAAATAACTAACCAACCAGCATCACCCGTGACACTAATATGGTGATCACTGGTGACAGGGGTGATCAAGGGGTTAAACTTTCATTAGGGGGGCTCAGGGGGGTACTCTAGAGCTACCTGTGCCTACCACTAACTGCCCTAATGCTGATTAGTGTCATGAATGACACCAGTACAGTGATCAAACTAAAATATGAACTCTGCACTGGGTGACACAGTGACAGGGAGTGAAGGGGTTAACTGGGGGGTTGGGGGTGATCAGGGGTGAAATGTTGCCTATGTTTACTGTGACAGAGTAGTGTTGGTGCAACTCACGTGTGGATGTCCTCTATCTGGAATGGAAGAGAATTCCAGAGAGGGAGATGACATCACTTACAAACAGAGAAAGCATTTCATTCGTCAGGACCGATCAGCAGAAATCATTGGCCTGGGCCTGGAGACTGATAGGTTCTGAAACAAATCCGATCGTCGCGGGCGCCATACAGCTACGTCGTTTTGCCCACCCGTGCCATTCTGCCGCAGTAAAACTGCAGCAGCTGATCGGGAAGTGGTTAACGACTATCCCTTTACATCTGTTACCCAGAGACCTTCACCTATTGCATTCTGCTAGAGTTCACTCTAAACTAGTTATCATATTATTACTCACATTGCAGGTAATGCTTATATGCAGTGTTTATTGCTGATTCATGTGTTGATTCTAGTCGAGTGGTACAGAACTATATTCTAAGTTACTTTGGCATTATACTGTCTAGCACACTATGGGGGTTATTTACGAAAGGCAAATCCACTTTGCACTGCTCTAAATCATCCAATCATGTGCAAGCTAAAATGCTGTTTTTTATTTTCCTTTTATGTCCCACTCAGATCTACAGTGACTTTACTTCCAAGTGCACTTTAGTAAATAACCCCCCATGTCTGACCCTACCTTCTGTATGCCCATTTATGCTCTAACCACCATTTATTCTAACCCATATTAATGCATTGAGACAATTTACCACTAAATGATCTTGTGTCTATTTTCTGATACTAATTCACAGTAAAGGTATCCACGCTTGTATTCCTATAAGTGCTTGCATTAACTTTCCGCTCAACCAGGTGTGTCAGAGGGGCTGAGGTTGTTCTTGGAGAATATGACTCCTACCAGTCAAGATGTCTCTGGGCATTTGGCTGAGCTCTTTTTTTTTTAATGGGAAACAAAAGGAGCACAGTGACATTAAATTGCATTGCATCACACACCTAGGTAGAATTACCAATTGCAGTATAAAATATGAAAATGGTTGTTCCAACCGTGTCTGTATGAACAGCATTCTAACAATAATGTACCCTGTGCTGTAAAAACATAATGCAATGAGTCAGTAATTATATACATTTTTCAGGGCTGCATTTCAAGGTCTGACGCAGCAGGTCATAAATTAACCTTTAATATTGTCTTTGTTTTTTAAGAAATGGCATCCAAAAGCAGCAGAGAATGCAATGGGTTGGGCTAGAGCATGTCCTACTGGCCATAGCAAACAAGAGTTTCGGAGAACTATTGGTAAGTAACCATTGGAGATGAAGTTTGGGTTCAGAACCACCATGGTTTCAAAGTGAATCTCTCAGTTTTGCGGTTCAACAAAATTTCGAGTTGATTTAAATTTACACCCATACCCACAATGCAATGCGTTGCCTTTGTCTATAGTCAGATAATATTAAGGGATGGACAGACCAGCCCCTCACTATAAAAGAATGGGCTCCCATCAGTCACAGCAGAATAGTGGCTTAGTGATTAGCACTCTGCCTTGTAGCGCTAGGGCTCCAGCTTCAATTCTGAGTCAGTACACTATAAGCATGGAGTTTGCATGTTCTCCCTGTCCTTCTGTCGGTACCTTCAAGAAATGGTGGTAGATAAATTGGTCCTAGTACTGTATGTGTGCATGTGAGGTAAGCAACTTGAAAGCTAGGACTGATATGTATGTAAAGAATGTTTGTGCTCTATAAATGTCTATAATAAAGCAACATGCCCTTGCCTACCCTCTTTTGTTCATAGACCCGATTGTCCTTCCGTATGAACAGTTGGAGCTATCTTTTGTATACAGCTTGCCACTGCATTGCAGTACAGTAATTAGTGTGCACCAAATGCACTACACATTCACCCACCTCTAGCAATAGTTTCAGCATACCAAGCATATAATGAACTGGCATATAAAATCTTCCACACCAGTATCAATAAAAATATCCACTTTCTCCCTTACTCAAGCCTGGTACGCACAAGCCAAATATTGGCATCACCCGGGTCAACAGAACCCAGGTTACATTTAGCCCGTGTGTACTTCAGCTTGTCTGCCAGAAGCCGGCCAAACCCTCCGTCACCGTCAGAACACAATGGGTCAGTGGGGAGATTGCTCAACTAACATTATATTGTTAGTAAAGTGAGCTTCTCCTAAGCTCCTCAGTTTTTCTTTCATTCAGCCTGCTGGGTTGAACTAAAACAAAAACTTAAAGTATGTACCAGGCTCTACTTTATCTCTTTCTCTCCTCTTCATTCTGATGCTTTGGCTTAGGGGCAGTCCCTTTGCATCCAATGCAGGACTGTTGTATTTGAGGACTTGAGAAAAGGTCCTTCCCCAAGCAGCTACCACAAAGAATGGTACAATTAGAAAAAATGTCTTTGTTTGCTAATAAATTATTTGTCAAGAATATTATAAAACTGGAAGCCCCCTCTCAATTTAATAGTAATCGGATATTTAATTTTTTGATGAGTTTGGCCAATCTCAAATTTACAGCAAGCAGGGTTGATTTGCCCTAAGTAGATGTTCATTACAGATTCCTGACTGGCTCTGCAAAGAGAGTCGATACGCATTGGGAATTGTGTAAATCCTTTGGACCTCTTGGCACTCCATGAATGTGCAGAATATAATGAGATCCTGCTTTGTTTTTTTGTTGCAGAGGGCATTGGGCTTTGTGCAGAAGAGTATGGGCTCCTAAAATATGTAGTGGACTTCCGGTTTCCAGCGCCACATGAGGAGGAGGTAAGCGGACTCCGCTCCGACCGCTCACCCCCCTGAAACCGGCTACTAACCTGCCATCCACCTCGGGGAAACCCCTATCCTGTCTCAGAGAGACGAAGATCCGCTCATGGACCGCTTTGTAGAGCGATCCGCGCAACGATCGCTCTCAGCCGCGATCAACACCGAGACAGACGCAGCCGAGATAGCAGCCAAGATGGTGCCCGTACATTGCCTCACGGAGCCCCCCCTATGTCCGCCTGTCTCCAGTGCAGCCACGGCTCCTTCTGCGGACATTGCTCAGGCTGTAGTGGCGCTTCTGACTCCCACACTAACTTCTACAATTGATTCAGCTATTCAGAAAGCTATAGAGCAACTCCGCACTGAGCTTCATCTGCAGGCACAGCGTCTCAATCATGCTGAGGAACGCATCTCCATAATGGAGGATGACACCACCGCTCAGTCTGCAGCCATTGCACGCCTCACTCATTCTAATAGGGATTTGTGGAACAAAATGGACGATTTGGAAAAACGCGCTAGGAGGAACAACCTGAGGGTTGTGGGACTGCCTGAATTGATCACTAATGCGCAGCTAACGGACATCTGTGCGGTGCCCATCCCTGCGCAATTGGGCCTCACTACACCGTGTGTTGTTGAACGAGCTCATAACCAAGGCCAACATATTGACCAGCACTCTAAACCCAGGGCGGTCATTGTCAGATACCTTAACTATGCGGATAAACATGCCATCCTACAAAAATTCCGCTCCCAGCGATCCCTCGCCATTGACGGCGTAAACCTGCTTCTATTTGCGGATTATTCAATCGAAGTTATGAAGCTGCGTAAGGCCTTCTCACCGATCTGTGCTGCCCTCTTCAACAACCATGTTAAGTTCACCTTGGCATACCCGGCGGTTCTCCATGTCACTTCTCCTGACGGTACACGCCGCACTTTTACGTCTCCTGCTGAAGCGGAACACTTTCTCAATTACCCTGCAGATATGGACACTGCCCATGACCCCTCGGCAAGGAGCCCTTCATCTGGATCGACACTCGATCCTCACGCTTCTACCAATCAACGTATGAGCCCTGAAAAACCGCCTTACAAGCGCAGTCGCTCAACAAACCATTCCCACCGCGCAGAAATTTGCTGAATGTCTCCCCTCCTCACTCATCTTTACTGTTTTGTGCACTGGAAATTTCCACTCTCCCTGTGTATACAGCACAGACTGGGAGTCGCTGCTTTGTGTATTTGTAAGTTTTTATTGCAAGCCTCCACCGTACTGGTTTGAAACTGTTCATCTACTCTTTTGTTTTGTTTTTTCCTGACCTGTAAGTTTATTGGTTCTACCTTTGTATTATACTATGTACTCTGTGACTTGATTCCTCTGGTTCATTGTGCTGGCTAATTTACCGCCTTTTTTTTTAGCCACTCTCAGTGTTAGGACATCATCCTATAGTCTCTCCCCCCGCCCTTCCTTCCCAGCCTTGCCTCCCCTCCTCTCCTCCCCTCCTTCCCATCCACCCCCCCTTTGGACTCACCCAGGGCCCTCCCCCATTTTGCCCTGTCTTTCCCGTCCTACCCTTCCCTCTTCCCCGGGGTACAAGATCTGCCTCTCCCAGGGGGTGCGGTCACTCTCTGGGAGATGCACTCACATTGCGTTCCTCATGTGGAAAAAGGTGAAGTTGATGATAGCTCTCACATGGTTGATTTACCGTTCTATCTCCCCCCCCTTCTTTCCTTTCCTTTTTTTTTCTCCCTCTTTTCTTTCTCCTTCCCCCTCTTTTTCTTCTCCACCCGTCTTGTATACCTTTTGAAGCATACTCACCCATGCGTGTATAGCGATACCCTCACTTAAGAGGGCCGCAAGTTTGGTTTGGGTCCTGAGCACAGCTCCGCCAACCCCCCGGCAATCTGCACTACCCACTCTGGCACAGTTAGTATCTAGCAATACACATTAAATCACTTATACTCTAAATATGTGTGTGTGCGTGGGTGGATAACTCAAGCTCATAGACAATCTTTGAAAGTATATAACTGACTTTACTTGTTGTTTTTATAAAAGGAATAACATGAATCAAACATTTGGATTGCAACACATAAGCAGGTCCCTGCAGTAACCAGTAATAAAGATAAACAGAGTAATCAGCATAAGAAAGTATTGCTATGCAACTCTAACGCTGCCCTTTTTCAGCTACTTCCCCGCATGGGTAAACTAACACCCAGCACTATCTACCTATGCAGTCAGGCCTGACTGATCTAGATGGAAGTCCAGTGAGACAATATTCGCTAGCAATCTTTCGGTGGTGCACTTGAAGAACAACTTTGTAATCCAAACGAATAATAAAGATAAAGTATCTGTCTTTAAACAGCTCTCACCACCCGGACAAGTCCAAGTCTGTTTCCTCCGCTGTTTCGTCTAGGAACAGGAATCCACCGACCTCCGAGTCTTCAATCCTTCTGGTGTACTGCAGCAAGGATGAGAAGATGTCTCTCAGGTGCAGCTAGGCTGGCAGAGGGCTCTTTGGAAAAGAGCACAAGGCCCAGGCTTCAGGCCTTGTGCCTCCAGCAGTTCAGCACAGATCTCCTCTTGCTAGGAGAGGGGGGGGTGTCCAAAGAGGAAGAACTAGGCCTCTCCCCCTCCTTATATATCCTCCCCCATGAGTCTCTGAGGCATAACTCCAAACATCTTGGGAACCAGCGGGGTTCTGGGAACAGTAGTTTTATAGTCCTTAAAGAGACCCCGCTACACACTCCCCCCACTTAAACTCTTTGGTCCCCAAAGATAAACTTTTAACACATATCCTGTACCAATTTTGAAAGTGCTGGGTATGATGTTGGTACAGGGAATTTCCACCAGAACTCAGAGGTGGGATTCCCTGTCTCACAGGTCACACTGACATGAGTGGCCTGCCTAACTGTGCCAGAGAGTGAGCTGGGGTTGCCCTCCACCAAATGGTTAGTGGAAGGATTAGAGCGTTCAGCACTTCTTCTAGCAGTCACAACAGAGTCCTCAGAGCTCTCCCCCATTTGAGAGTAGGTTAGCTTCTTGGGGGGTCTCACAACTCGGCGAGCTCTCTGTTCTCTTGGGACTTCAGGCTCTGGTGCCACAGGCTCTACTTCAGGAACACATTCTGACAGCATCACTGGTTCTGGAACATCGGTCCTTTCCTCTTATGAGTAAATGCTAGGGATATCTTCCGAGCCTTCTGGCACACCACTAGATGGAATGAACTCTGTAGCTTCTGGGTTCAGTGTCCCATCCTGTGTATCCTCAGTAGGTGGGAGATCTATGGCAGAATTTCCTGGAGTTGATGAAGGCCACAGCCACTCAAGCTCTCCTCTTCCACCTTCACCTCGTTGGGAATCTTGTCCATCTCTAACCCGGGAGGTCTGAGACCGAGTGCTGGGTCCCGGGGTATCCAGAATGGAAACAGATTCAGGTGGATTTCTCACTGGAGGTATTCTGACTGCTTCAGTAAGCGGGAGCAAATGATTTCTGTGCCAAGTCTTCAAGGGCCCCACTTTCCCCTCTGGTTTTAGCTTATACACAGGCAATCCAGGTAGCTTTCTGCAAATGACATAGGGCTCCGATCTCCATCTATCAGCAAGCTTGTGCTTCCCAGGGATCCCCAGATTGCGTAGCAGTACACGGTCCCCAGGCTGCAGGTCTTGCACTTGAACCTTCAGATCGAAGTTCCTCTTGTTGCGGGCTCCCCTTTGGTCCGAGGCCGCCTGAGCTCATTCATGGGCCACTTTCAAATTGTGTCTAAGTCGGTCCACATATCCCTTGTGGGAGGTAACAGAGGCATGGTCTAGGGAAATGCCAAAGGCCAGATCCACCGGCAATCTTGCTTCTCTCCCAAACATGAGCCGGTAGGGGGAGTAGCCCGTCACATCACTTGTGGTGCAGTTGTAAGCGTGCACCAAAGCTGATATGTGTTGGCTCCAGTGTTGCTTCTTCTCTGTCTCTAGAGTTCCAAGCATGTTTAGTAAGGTCCGATTAAACCTCTCAGGTTGGGCATCTCCTTGTGGATGATAAGGTGTAGTCCTGGTCTTCTCTACTCCCAATGAGTCCAGTAGGTTCCGGATCAGACGACTCTCAAAGTCCGTTCCTTGGTCTGAGTGGATTCTCTGTGGTAATCCATAGTGGACAAAGTATTTTTCCATGAGCACCTTGGCCACAGTGGAGGCCTTTTGGTCTTTGGTGGGGAAAGCCTTGGCATAACGGGTGAAATGATCGGTTACCACCAGAACATTTCCCAATCCACTCAAATCGGGTTCGAGGCAGAGAAAGTCAATGCACACCAGATCCATTGGACCTTGACTCTGTAGGTGGCCCATTGGGGCAACTTGATGGGGTAGAGTCTTCCTCTGGATGCATCGTGCACAAGAACGGCAATATTCCTCCACTTCTGCCCTCATACAGGGCCAATAGAACCGGCTTCTGACAAGCTGGAAAGTTCTCTCCGCCCCTAGATGGCCATGCTGGTCATGTAAGGCAATTAGTATTGTCTCTCGGTGCTTCTCTGGGAGAAACAACTGCCGCTTATCTTCTGAGTAGGGATGAGCTTCGTGTTCGAGTCGAACGTACGTTCGACTCGAACATTGGCTGTTCGGGCGTTCAGCGAAATCCGAACTCTTGGTCCGTTCGCGTCAAAATTCGTATGGCGCGCGCGGACCACAATGCACTGCGATGGCGCAGTGCATTGCTGGCTCATGATTGGCCAAGCATGCACTGTGACCCCGCATGCTTGGCCAATCGCAGCGCCAGCAGCGAGGAGAGCCATGATTGGCCACAGGCATCCTGCCTGTGGCCAATCATAGCTCAGGCTGTGTAGTGCACGCCCCACACTATATAAGGCCGCCTTTGAGGCGGCCTCGTGTAGTGTGTTGGCATCTGAAGCAGTGGGTGTTCTGTGTACCTTCAACACAGTTACACACCAATCGTTTTTGGCTGATTTCCTATCTTGCTCTTGTGTAGTGGTTATTGTCTGTGCCCTGACCGCAGTATACACCACTATATTCACCTCACCTATATAGCTAGTGATCTAGCTTTAATAATATAGCTTGCAGTCAGTAGTGTTAGGAGATAGTGTGTGCTGTCTGCGTGCTCTGTACCCAGTACATACCGCTATAATCCACCTACATAGCTGTTCTCTATTTGGGCCCAATTGCCATCTGCAGGAGTTATTGGAAGTTGTGTGTGCTTCCAGCACAGCACAGTATACATCTGTATATACCCCTTTAACTCTGCTGTTTTCTGCTTATTGTCGGCGTGCCCTGACCGCAGTATACACCGTGATATTCACCTCACCTATATAGCTAGTGATCTAGCTTTAATAATAGAGCTTGCAGTCAGTAGTGTCAGGAGATAGTGCGTGCTGTCTGCGTGCTCTGTACCCAGTACATACCGCTATAATCCACCTACATAGCTGTTCTCTATTTGGGCCCAATTGTCATCTGTAGGAGTTATTGGAAGTTGTGTGTGCTTCCAGCACAGCACAGTATACATCTGTATATACCCCTTTAACTCTGCTGTTTTCTGGTTATTGTCTGCGTGCCCTGACCGCAGTATACACCGTGATATTCACCTCACCTATATAGCTAGTGATCTAGCTTTAATAATAGAGCTTGCAGTCAGTAGTGTCAGGAGATAGTGCGTGCTGTCTGCGTGCTCTGTACCCAGTACATACCGCTATAATCCACCTACATAGCTGTTCTCTATTTGGGCCCAATTGCCATCTGCAGGAGTTATTGGAAGTTGTGTGTGCTTCCAGCACAGCACAGTATACATCTGTATATACCCGTTTATCTCTGCTGTTCTATAAAAAAGGCATCTGCAGGAGTTAGTGGGTGTTGTGTGCCTCCAGCACAATATAAACTACCCAACTACTGTTTTACCCAACTCCCTTCAGGCCATTACCATGTCTGGAAGGCCAGCAAGTAGAGGCAGACAGGCGCGAGCCGATAAAAGAGGGCAAGCAGGCTCTGTGTCTAGAGACAACAGTGCTGGTCATGGACGCGGTGCATTGTCATCAGCACGTGGCCATGGGACATGCTTGTCCTTCTTTTCTGCAGCTGGACATGTTGAACCGCAACATGCCAACGACTTGGTAGAGTGGATGACCAAGCCCTCTTCATCCTCCTCATCCTCTCTCACCCAGTCTCAGGGTAGTAGCAAAGCAGCTGCCAACACATCGTCTTCCCTCCTCTCAATGTCATCATCAGTGACTCCTTCCCTAGACCCACCACGTCCTCCTGAGGAGTCTCCTGAACTCTTTGAGCACAGTGTTGGGTACATGCTCCAGGAGGATGCCCAGTGTTTGGTGGGCTCTGATGATGACACTCAGCTAGAGGAAGGCAGTAGCATGAGCGCAGAGAGAGGGGATGCTCAAGAAGGACAGCAATCTGGCAGTCATGTTCCACAAGCTGCAGCATACTGCCAGGTTTGCTACAGCGATGAAGAGGGAGGGGATGATGAGGGCACTGACTCCACGTGGGTGCCTGGAAGGAGGGAGGAGGAGGAGGAGGAGGAGGAGGAGGAGGCACATGTCCAACGAGGCAGGATGCCCTCCGGGGGCCAGCTTAGGGGCAGCACACCGACTGAATCACACCGCAGAGCTCCGCCTGCGCAGATCGCTTCCTCTGCGCGTTATTCTAAAAGTTCTTTGGTGTGGGCCTTTTTTGAGACGAGTGCATCAGATCGCACCGCTGCTATTTGCAACATATGTCTCAAGCGTATCTCACGTGGCCAAAACATCAGCTGCTTGGGCACCACATGCTTGACCAGACATATGTTGACCTGCCATGCAGCTCGTTGGCAAGCGTACCTCAAAGACCCACACCAAAGAACAAAGCGGACCTCTCCTTGCCCCTCATCAGCTGGCAACTCCAACCCCACTAGACCTTCAGTCCTCTCTGAAACCTGCTCTGAGAGGAATGAAGGTGTAGAATTAGGTGTGTCACAGCCAAGTGCTTCCGGGAACTCTGCTAGTGGTACATCCACATCCGATTATAGCAGGCAAATGTCCCTGCCCCAGCTGCTGGACCGGCGTAAGAAGTTTACTCCCAGCCATCCACATGCCCAGCGGTTGAATGCTAGCTTGGCTAAATTGCTAGCACTTCAACTGCTGCCTTTTCAGTTGGTAGACTCGGCCCCCTTCCGTGAGTTTGTACAATGTGCGGTTCCTCAGTGGCAGGTCCCCAAACGCCACTTTTTCTCACGGAAGGCGATTCCGGCTCTCTACCGGCATGTGGAAGGCAATGTCCTTGCCTCGCTGGACAGGGCGGTCAGCGGTAAGGTGCATATTACCGCTGACTCATGGTCCAGCAGGCATGGACAGGGACGTTACCTGTCTTTCACGGCCCATTGGGTCACTCTTCTGGCTGCTGGGAAGGATGCAGGACAAGGTGCAGTAGTGTTGGAGGTTGTTCCGCCACCACGCCTCCAAAATGCTACTATTGGTTGTGACACACCTCTCTCCTCCACCCCCTCCTCTTCTTCTTCCTCCATGGCCTCTTCCAGTGCTCTGTCCTCAGAACCAGCGGTGCTCCGTAGGCGTTGCAGGGGCTACGCAAGTACGCAGGCAAAACGATGCCATGCCGTGCTTGCGCTGGTTTGTTTGGGGGACAGGAGCCACACTGGGGCGGATGTTTTGTCAGCTCTGCAGGGGCAGGCCGAGAGGTGGTTGACGCCACGCCAGCTTAAGCCAGGAATGGTGGTTTGCGACAATGGCACCAACCTCCTCTCCGCCCTCCGACAGGGACAACTGACCCATGTGCCCTGTGTAGCTCACGTCCTTAACCTGGTGGTGCAGCGGTTCTTGGGCAGGTACCCCGGCTTACATGATGTCCTGAAGCAGGCCAGGAAAGTCTGTGTGCATTTCCGCCGATCATTTAATGCCTGTGCTCGGCTGGCTGAGCTCCAAAAGGAGTTGAACCTGCCCAAAAACCGCCTTATATGTGACATGCCCACCAGATGGAACTCAACATTGGCCATGCTGCAGCGGCTGCACATGAAGCAGAGGGCCATCAATGAGTACCTGTGCGACTACGGCACCAGGACAGGGTCAGGGGAGCTTGGTTTTTTCTCACCACACCAGTGGGGCATGATCAGGGATGCATGCACTGTCCTGTCACCGTTTGAGGAGGCCACAAGGATGGTGAGCAGTGACAGTGCATGCATCAGTGACACTGTACCTCTTGTCCACCTCTTGGAGCAAACGCTGCGTGGAATAATGGACAGGGCACTTGAGGCAGAACAGAGGCAGGAAGAGGAGGACTTCCTTGCCTCTCAAGGCCCCCTTTATCCAGACAGTGTTCCTGCTGTGCCACCCATCACACAGGAAGAGGGTGAGGAGGAGGAAGAGGAGGAGGAGGATGATTGTGTCAGCATGGAGGTGGAGGCTGGCACTCAGCATCAGCAGCAGCAGTCTTATAGGGATGATTTACAGTCCCAAGAAACACGTGGACTTGTACGTGGCTGGGAGGAGGTAGCTGCGGATCATGTTGTCCTTAGTGACCCAGAGGACTCCGGACCGAATGCCTCAGCTAACCTACGCTGCATGGCCTCCCTGATCCTGCAAAGCCTGCGGAAGGATCCTCGTATTCTTCGGATCAAGGAGAGGGACCATTACTGGCTGGCCACTCTCCTTGATCCACGGTACAAGGGTAAGGTTGCCGACCTTATCTTGCCATCGCAGAGGGAGCAGAGGATGAGACATCTCCGGGAGGCCTTGCAGAAAGCTCTGTGCAACGCGTTCCCAGAGGTTGGGAGGTCACAAACTCCTGGTCCTGGACAACGTGTTGCTGAGGCATCAGTCAGAAGGAGCGGTGGAGAAGGTGGCCGTCTGACTGATGCTTTCAGACAATTTTTTTAGTCCGCAGCCCCAAGGTATGATTGGTTCCAGCACCCATCGCCAGCGTCTAATTTACATGGTGCAGGAATACCTAGGGGCAAGGTCAGACTTGGACACCTTTCCCACCGAAAATCCTCTGGCTTACTGGGTCTTGAGGATGGATCACTGGCCAGAGCTTGCACAGTATGCAATTGAGCTACTGGCCTGTCCTGCATCCAGCGTTCTTTCGGAACGCACCTTCGGTGCTGCTGGTGGCTTTGTTACCGATCACAGGGTGCGCCTGTCCACCGAATCAGTTGATCGACTGACCTTCATCAAGATGAATCAGTCTTGGATCACCCACAGCTACCAAGCACCTGAAGCTGATGTAACCGAATAATTTTTTTGAAATATCACATCCCTTCAAGACTGCCTATGCTGATGCTGAGTGACTGTCCTGTTATGTTGATTGTCTATCCTCTTCCTCCTCCGCTGATATGTTGGAAGAACATTTTTGGTTCTGGGTGATGCCAGCAGCCCAATTTTTCTGCCCCTGTTTAACAGGGGCGTTTAAGCACAATTTTTGATGCAATGCTTTGCAGCAGGGCTAATTCCTGCAATAAAACTAGAGTATATGGCAGAGGTTGCAGTGTGATGGCACCAGCACCAGTGCCTAAGGCCCAATTTTTCTGCCCCTGTTTAACAGGGGCGTTTAAGTACAATTTTTGATGCAATGCTTTGCAGCAGGGCTAATTCCTGCAATAAAACTAGAGTATATGGCAGAGGTTGCAGTGTGATGGCACCAGCACCAGTGCCTAAGGCCCAATTTTTCTGCCCCTGTTTAACAGGGGCGTTTAAGTACAATTTCTGATGCAATGCTTTGCAGCAGGGCTAATTCCTGCAATAAAACTAGATTATATGGCAGAGGTTGCAGTGTGATGGCACCAGCACCAGTGCCTAAGGCCCAATTTTTCTGCCCCTGTTTAACAGGGGCGTTTAAGTACAATTTTTGATGCAATGCTTTGCAGCAGGGCTAATTCCTGCAATAAAACTAGAGTATATGGCAGAGGTTGCAGTGTGATGGCACCAGCACCAGTGCCTAAAGCCCAATTTTTCTGCCCCTGTTTAACAGGGGCGTTTAAGTACAATTTTTGATGCAATGCTTTGCAGCAGGGCTAATTCCTGCAATAAAACTAGAGTATATGGCAGAGGTTGCAGCGTGATGGCACCAGCACCAGTGCCTAAGGCCCAATTTTTCTGCCCCTGTTTAACAGGGGCGTTTAAGTACAATTTTTGATGCAATGCTTTGCAGCAGGGCTAATTCCTGCAATAAAACTAGAGTATATGGCAGAGGTTGCAGTGTGATGGCACCAGCACCAGTGCCTAAAGCCCAATTTTTCTGCCCCTGTTTAACAGGGGCGTTTAAGTACAATTTTTGATGCAATGCTTTGCAGCAGGGCTAATTCCTGCAATAAAACTAGAGTATATGGCAGAGGTTGCAGTGTGATGGCACCAGCACCAGTGCCTAAGGCCCAATTTTTCTGCCCCTGTTTAACAGGGGCGTTTAAGTACAATTTTTGATGCAATGCTTTGCAGCAGGGCTAATTCCTGCAATAAAACTAGAGTATATGGCAGAGGTTGCAGTGTGATTGCACCAGTGCCTAAGGCCCAATTTTTCTGCCCCTGTTTAACAGGGGCGTTTAAGTACAATTTTTGATGCAATGCTTTGCAGCAGGGCTAATTCCTGCAATAAAACTAGAGTATATGGCAGAGGTTGCAGTGTGATGGCACCAGTGCCTAAGGCCCAATTTTTCTGCCCCTGTTTAACAGGGACATGTAATTACAATTCTTTATATAATATTTCACAGGAGGGCCCCTTCCTGTGCCCACCCAGAGTAACAGTAACAGACTTATAGTGTTGTGGCACCAGCACCACAACCACCAAAGGTCAATTTTTCTACCACTGTTCAACAATGGCATGTAATTACAATTCTTGATATAATCGTTCACAGCACGGCGCTCCAGCGCCCACCAAGAGTCACTTTGAGGGCTTACAATGTTGTGGCAAAACCAACACCTTGTTCCGCCATTTCTGCAGAGCATATAGCCCCTACTTTCAAACATCCAACTTACAAACATCTCCTACTTGCAAACGCAAGGAGACAGCAGAAAGTGAGATGAAAAAAGATGGACGACAAAACAAATTATACAGGGGTGATAACCCTTCCCTATGTTTTCCAAAAAGCTTAAAAATAGTTTTTTTGACTGGAGCTACACTTTAAAAATGTACCAGTTGAAAATTACAAACAGATTCAACTTAACACAACAAACCTACACAGTCCCTGTCTTGTTTGCACCGCCTGTATACTGCTGTTCTGAGTATATAGGGCCTGGGGGCCACACGCATTTCCTTTTTTTAATATAGGTACAGGGTTCCCCTTAATATGCGTACAAGACCCAAATAGGCTGGTAATGGGCAGGGAGGGCTACCCATGCCATTTTTCTCAATGATTTTCAACCATATTGCAGGAACCAGATATAACATTAAAACCGCAAGCAGTTTTAAATGGTGTTATTTCCGTTTAATGTCATTTTGTGCAGGGACTGTTCTAAACACGGGAAACACGTGGCACTTCACAGGCATACTACAGACACCCCCCAGGCACCATATTTAAAGGAATATTTCACTTTTTTTTCACTTTAATCGTCATTAAAATCAGTGCTCCCGCCAAAACGGCCATTTTTAAAACTTTATTTTGCATTGACCCATGTCCCCTGAGGCAGGAGTCAGGTCCCCAAACCCTTTTTAGGACAATATCTTGCATATTAGCCGTTAAAATTAGCACTTTCCATTTCGAACGTTCGAGTCCCATAGACTTCAATGGGGCTCTAACGTTCGTAACGAACGTGGGGTCCGTTCGAAAGTTCTGGTGCGAACTGAACCGGGGGGTGTTCGGCTCATCCCTACTTCTGAGTTATCAGAGGGGCCCCTTCGGTAGACCACTCCCTGATGTACTTGTAGCTTATCCAACTCTTTCCTCAGCAGGCGAGCCTCCTTGGAAGGGTGATGTCGAAGTCCCTCTGGATTCTCGTTCTCCAAAGCTTCAAGGACCAATCTCCCCATGGGGTCTTCCAATTGGTCATAGCTTAGATCCTTTCTGGACAGCTTTGGCAGGAGTTCCTCTGCTAGTTGAGTTACCCCACAGTAGGGTTGAGGGACTCCCACTGCGGTGACTCTTATCTCCTCTGCTCTGGGGCCCCCTCTTGCTTGAAACTCAGCACCCTGACAGAGTGCTCGCACTCCTTCCGGTGCTACCTGGGTCCAGTCTTCCCAGTCATTGACCATGACATGAGATCTTCGGGATAGGGCATCTGCATCCCTATTTCCAGCCCCTGGTCTGTACTTTAGACTGAAGTTGAATCCGGATAATGCAGCCAACCATCTATGTCCGGTTGCATCTAACTTTGCAGTAGTGAAGAGGTAGGTCAGAGGATTGTTATCTGTCTTTACGGTAAACTCCGCCCCATAGAGATAGTCCTTCAGTTTGTCTACTACTGCCCATTTGAGGGCCAAGAACTCCAATTTATGAGTGGGGTAGTTCTTCTCCGAGGGAGTCAGGCTCCGGCTCACATAGGCCACTGGTCGTAGCTGCTCTTCATACTCTTGATAGAGCACTCCGCCTAGGCCCTCATGACTGGCATCGACATGTAGCTCATATGGTCTGGTGGGGTCGGCATAGGCCAGGACTGGGGCCGTGGTAAGGCTCCTCTTCAAGGTTTGGAAAGCCTCTTCACACCTTGGGTTCCACTGATCTTGAACCGACTCACCGGCCCTCCTAGGTCCCAAGCCATCCTCTTCTCCTTCAGTCTTGAGCAATTCGTTTAGTGGCTTGGCAATCCGGGCAAACCCATCCACAAATCTTCTATAATAGGAGCAGAACCCCAAGAAAGATCTGAGCTCTGTGACTGTTGTCGGTCTTGGCCAAGAGGTAACTGCCTCCAACTTCTCAGGGTCTGTAGCCACTCCCTTTTCAGACACTATGTGTCCCAGATAGTTCACAGAGGATTGGTAAAACCGGCACTTCTCGGGAGAAAGCTTGAGTCCCTCTTCGCTGAGTCTTCTCAACACCTTCTCCAACCTGGCCTCATGTTCTTCCAAAGTCTTCCCGAAGACAATGACATCGTCCAAGTACACAAGGACTTCTATGAGGTTCATGTCTCCAACGGTCTTCTCCATGAGGCGTTGAAAGGTAGCAGGGGCTCCAGACAGGCCCTGAGGCATTCTGTTGAATTCGAAGAATCCCACTGGGGTTATGAAAGCTGTCTTCTCTCGGTCTTCCTGGTGCATGGGGATTTGGTAGTACCCACTCTTGAGGTCCATTACACTGAACCACTTGGCACCAGCCAAACTCTGTAGGGCATCCTCTATTCTCGGTGTGGTATACTGGTCAGGGATGGTCCTCCTGTTGACAGTCCTGTAGTCAATACAAAGCCTCAACGACCCATTCTTTTTCCTGACCACCACTATGGGGGAGGCATAGGGACTTCTAGACTCCCGAATCACACCAGTCTTCTTCAACTCCGCAAGCTGCTCCCTCAGATCCTCCAGGTCAGCTAGAGGGACCCGCCTAACCCTTTCCCTGAAGGGTTTGTCTTCTTGGAGGCGGATTCGGTGGGTGGCACTCCTGGCACATCCCACATCAAACTCATCCTTTGAGAAAATCCTCTCCCATCTAGTCAGCTGGGCCCTGGCTCTCTCCTTCCAGGCTCCAGGTAGGTCCGGGTTCTCCATGGAAAGTTTCTCCCAAACATCTCCTCCTTCACCCGTTCCTTTTACTTCTGACCAGCTGACTGGGGCCACAGGACTCACCTTCCCCAACAGCATCCTGGCAGGGATCTCTATGGGTCTCTCCATAGGGTTTCTCACACTCGCTGGGACTCTTCCTCGAGCCTTCTTCAGGGCCTTGATTGAAATCACTTCCGGTATCACTTCCAGGCCTGAGTGGTCCTCCCTTGGATCGGATTCCAGCATGACAAAGGGGCCAGGCTGCTCCCAGGTAAGCTTCACCGTGGCCCTGAGGCAGGCTACCTCTCCGGGCTGCAGCACCACTCCCTCTCTCCCAAGTCTCCACACCTTCCCTATCCCCTCTCCTGGGGTCTTCTGCTCTAGGACCAACCGTTGGTAGGCTGTCTTCAGCATGGGATGGATATTGGGATCTTGATGGTTTCTCGTCTCCACTAGAGGGGTCAGAAGTCTTCGCACCAGATCCATATTGGTCCCTATGATGAGGGACATCTTGCTGGCCCCGGGCGGTCTAGGACACACAACTGCCAGGGTGTCAAACACCTCTGTTTTCCCCGCCACAGAGGGATCGAAGGTCAGCTTTATGGGCAGGTAACCATCGTAGGGGAAACTCTGAGCTCCCAGGCCCCATATCTCCAGCTCTTCTATCTTCTGTATAGGCAAATGGCTCAAGTGCCTATCATAGAAGTCTCTGTACAACAAAGTCACTTGAGCTCCAGTGTCCAGGAGGGCCTTCGTGTAGACTCCTTCCACCTGGATGGAGACAGTGGGGGACGGGCCGACCAATTCTTCTGGGTAGGGCCGGGTTGAGGCCACCCTCTTCTGGGGACCCGTCTTCATCCAGTTGGTTTTAGACTTTATTCTTTTTCGAGCCTGGTATGCATTGACCCTCCCCACAGTAATGGGAGTACAAACCCGCTGAGGGATGTTATTGTCTCTTATTTGTAAACATTCCTTCTGAGGGGTCTGGTTTTCTCTCTCTCTCTTCCTTCTATTCAGTTTGGAGTTCACTGAAAGGCATGGGCACCCGGTTGACTCCCTCACCGGGGCCCTCTGAAGTTTCCCGCCGGCTGGCGGTTATCTATCTTCTTCTTCTTGGGACTGGAACATATACTGGCGAAGTGGCCACTGCCCCCGCAGTTGTAGCATAGCATCTCTTCTCGGTCTCGAGTGGGGCTTGGTGTTGGTGTATCTGGAAACAACTCCCTCCTAGGACTTGATTTCTCGGCTCCCCCTTGACCTTTCGCCATCATAGCAGTCAACATCTCCATCACCTGGGACATCTGTAACTTCAAAGTGTCCACCTCCTTATCTCTAGCGGGAGTCATGGCCGGTGTAACTATTGCTACCGGTTGTTCGACGGGCTCGGTGAGATGTTCTTCCCTTTTTTCTTCCAGTAGGGCCTCTTCCTCTCTGATCATTCGGATGAGGTGTCAGTGTACTCCAGATTCTTCCCATCCAGTCGGGCACGCAGTGTCCATGCAATAGGATCCATGGGTTGAGCTCCCCTCAGTATCTGTTGAGCACGGGCCTCATCTACTTTTCCTGGGCTGATCCCCTTCTTTAGGATCATCCTATGCAGGATTTTATCTAAACGTCCCATGTAGTCTGATAGTTTTTCACCTTTCTTCTGGTAGCAATGCTCTAACTGATAAGCAAGCTCAGAGATTTTCTCTGTCCCACCAAACACATTCTGTAATACATCTAGGTACTCCTGCGCATTACAGTCTGTCCTGCTCATCTTCAGGTTGCGTACGGCCTCTAGAGCAGGCCCCTTTAGACTTTCCACAATCCTCTGCTTCTTTCTGCACTCTGGAACTTCCCATTCCTCTAGTGCCTGTGTTGCGCTATCTAACCACTCTTCAAATCCCTCTTCTTCCGAAGGTACAGGTTTCCTCCCTGAAAACATCCGGAGTTTTCTGTACCCCGACATCGGGTAATCTGTGGGATCCTTCTTGCACTGGGCCACAACCTCCCCCAGGACAGCACACAGTTCTGCGCTAAGGGTGGCCGGTGCTGATCTGAGACTCTCGGGTGAGGTACGGGCCGCAGCCTGCGGTGATCCCGTTGGCGATGGCTCCTCCTTTATTGCGTGTGCCAACCTAAAGGATCTGTTGTCTTGTGTCCGTACACGGTTGCGCTTGCAAGCCTCCGGCATCCCATCCCAGTATTCCACTAGCGCGTACTGATATGAGATGTCTGGGTCTGATTTTATCTCCATCACCCATGCTTCATGGTCTGGGGACACTGACTTCATTAACTCCTCTATGGTCTCAGTCGACCATTTCTCCCCTGGGAGGCTAATGACCACTGACTGACTTGGGTCGGCCTTAGCCGCTTCACACCATGCTCTGACTCCCTGTGGGTCCATGCCGGTACCTCTGGCGTGTTCACCGCTGTCTCAGAAATCCCGGATTTACGAGCCCCCACGTATAGCGATACCCTCACTTAAGAGGGCCGCAAGTTTGGTTTGGGTCCTGAGCACAGCTCCGCCAACCCCCCGGCAATCTGCACTACCCACTCTGGCACAGTTAGTATCTAGCAATACACATTAAATCACTTATACTCTAAATATGTGTGTGTACGTAGGTGGATAACTCAAGCTCATAGACAATCTTTGAAAGTATATAACTGACTTTACTTGTTGTTTTTATAAAAGGAATAACATGAATCAAACATTTGGATTGCAACACATAAGCAGGTCCCTGCAGTAACCAGTAATAAAGATAAACAGAGTAATCAGCATAAGAAAGTATTGCTATGCAACTCTAACGCTGCCCTTTTTTCAGCTACTTCCCCGCATGGGTAAACTAACACCCAGCACTATCTACCTATGCAGTCAGGCCTGACTGATCTAGATGGAAGTCCAGTGAGACAATATTTGCTAGCAATCTTTCGGTGGTGCACTTGAAGAACAACTTTGTAATCCAAACGAATAATAAAGATAAAGTATCTGTCTTTAAACAGCTCTCACCACCCGGACAAGTCCAAGTCTGTTTCCTCCGCTGTTTCGTCTAGGAACAGGAATCCACCGACCTCCGAGTCTTCAATCCTTCTGGTGTACTGCAGCAAGGATGAGAAGATGTCTCTCAGGTGCAGCTAGTCTGGCAGAGGGCTCTTTGGAAAAGAGCACAAGGCCCAGGCTTCAGGCCTTGTGCCTCCAGCAGTTCAGCACAGATCTCCTCTTGCTAGGAGGGGGGGGGGGTGTCCAAAGAGGAAGAACTAGGCCTCTCCCCCTCCTGAGGCATAACTCCAAACATCCTGGGAACCAGCGGGGTTCTGGGAACAGTAGTTTTATAGTCCTTAAAGAGACCCCGCTACACGTGCTTCCAAGTACATTGCGAACCCCCCCGTGCTTCCCTTAGACATATTGGCGGTGCTTTCACCTACTCCCACCACATCTAATGGCTGACACAAGCGGAGACCAACTGACCGTGGTCACGTGGAATGTCAAAGGCCTTCGATCACCTGCGAAGCGTATGAAAATACTTCGACACCTTAAGCGTCTGCGGGCAGATGTCGCGCTCCTACAGGAGACCCATCTCTCAGCCGCCGATCTTTTACGTCTCCGCAAGCTCTGGGTCGGAGAGGTTTATGGCTCACCGGCTGATGGCCGCAAGGCGGGTGTGGCTATTCTGTCACACAAACACCTCCGCTATACGACGCGTGATGTCCGTTCCGATTCGGGTGGTCGTATGCTTACCCTGCGTCTCTCTCTTGCTACTAGGGACATTGCTATCACCAACATTTATGCCCCCAACTCTCCCGACACAATGTTCTTCCAGGACATGAATAGAATAAAAAGGGTGTTGCGCGTCCTAAAATAAAACTCAGCAGCTACTAAATACTCAATCTATATCTTAAAAGTGATGTGGGATGTGAAGTTACTGTGTGACGTAACGCCTAGGAAACCGGAAGTGACGCCTACACCCAAGCGACACGCTCGTCGGTCTGTTTTGCTGTGCGCTCTGTCCCTCTCTATCTTTGTGAGTAGTTTGCTATTTGTTTAATAAAATCAATATTATTTTAATCTACTACACTATGGTGCACTCTATCTATTCCTTGAGTGTATATGCTGATAGTATCTACGGAGGAATTTGATGGTTGACGGTGACGCTAGAGAAGTGTGAAGTTCCCCACCTGTCCATCTCCCGAATTCAAGTGTTCCTTATAAAAGGCTATTTTTGCTGTATACCTTACAGCAGTAAGGTAATTACCTGGTGTGACCAGCACTAACACGTGAAAACCACCTGAACGGAGAGAGTTGGCTTGGCACTGTGAACACACAACTGCACTATTTTATTTGGTTGTGATATTTCACCTTAATATTCACGATTGGACTATGTATGGGTCACTCTAATTAAACCCAATTGGTTTTTGGATTTTTTATATTTTTTTCGCTGTATGCACTTTATTACTCTATATTATATGTTTTATCACAGCACCACTGTTGTTGATATTTGAATTACTTGCATATTATTTTGAAGTTTTTTAATATTTTTGATATGCTATGCACAGATGCACTTTGTTCTATTTTCTCCCTTCGTCTTTCAGGACAGCACCTGGAGAGAGAGCGCAGCTCCACCCACTTTCCCAGGAAACACTGCAGATCACTTTAAAAGACCGGACACTTCCACCATGGCCTCAGTTGTAGTGTTTCCTCCGGCCATGGTGGAAGCGCTGCAGGGAACCAAGGGGTGCTGCGCTCTCTCCAGGTGGGGAGGGTTTGAGGCATGCCATTGTTGCACGGTTGGTACAGACCTGGCCAAGCTTCCTCCCTTCACGCGCGGGGGTCGCTTCGGTGCCCGCTCTCCTTCATACCCAGGGGGGTCAGGCTGTGGAGGTTCCTCCTTCCTTAGACCGGCGGCTGGGTTTGGTACGCGGCCGAGATTCATATCTTGCGCCGTTCGTCAGGCTCATGCCTTCCGGGTCCGGATGGCGAGTGCGTCATTTCCGGCCGGGGGCGGAACTTTCGACGGCGCGACGCGGCTTCCGGTTCCGGCTGCTGGAACGCAGGGAGAGGGGGCCGGTCTCCTCGGCTGACATCACTTCCGGGAGGCGCGGAATTCAAACAGATAAAGCGCCCAGACGCCATTCGATCCTCACTGACGATGGAGGAGGATCAATCGGCGGTGGCAGGAGCAGGAGCCACAATTGTCAGCCAGGCTCAGGTAAGCAGAGGCAGCGGTCTCTGTCATTACTGTTGGAGCTTGTTTGTTTTTTCTCCCTTCCTGACTTGGGGAAGCCTGCAGCATTGTTTTCCTAGAAATGTTATGTAGGAATAATGCTTTCAATGTTTGTTTAGTGAGTCTGTGGGGGGATTCACTGGCTGAAGAGCAAATAGAATGTGAAATCAGTTAAAATCTGTTCTATTTGGCAGCATATCTTCCTGTGTCTACTTTGTGTTTTGTAACTCAGGTTTGGCATCTTTTTTCTTGGTATATTTCAGAAAGCAAAAGAAAAGACCAAGCATGTGTCCCCTCCTAGCAAGAGGAGGTGCCCATCATGTAGAAATGTTCTAAAAGATTCTTGGACTAAGGTGCTATGCAGGTCCTGCATAAGCGACTTAGTCAACGAAGAAGCAGCCTCCAGTACCCCTGCGTCTCAGCAGGGAGAGCTACTAAGTTCTTTCAGGAAAGAATTATCAGACACTTTTGAATCTTTCCGGTCTTATTTAGACAGACGCCCAGCTGCGGGCGGTAGCTCAGCGCCCCGTTCTCACTCATCAGCACCTGCACCCAGGGGGGGCAGTGACTCGGAGGAGGAGGAGGAGGAACAAGCTATGTCCTCTGTTTAGGAGGAGGCAGAGGAAGCAAAGGAGGCTTCCGCTTCTTCATCCCGGTATAAGTTATCCTTGGAGGAGGTGGATGACTTACTGAAAAATATCCACACGACTCTAAATATCACAGAGGATAAGGCCCAACTGTCACTACATGACAAGATGTTTCAGGGTTTGGGCGAGGTGAAACGCAGAGTTTTTCCTGTGCATAAATTTCTATCCAAAACTGTCAAGAAGAAATGGAGAGACCCTGAGAGGCCTCCTTTCTTTTCTAGGTCTCTCAAACGCAGGTTCCCCTTTGAGGAGGATAGCTCACAGGTGTGGAACAAGAAACCTAAGCTCGACGCAGCCTTTTCCCAGGTCTCAAGGAATACGGATCTTGCGTTCGAGGACATGGGTATCCTCAAGGATCCCATGGACAAAAGAGCTGATTCCCTGCTAAGGAAGGCCTGGGACTCAACATTAGCAAACCTCAAGCCAGCAATGGCTTCAACTGTAGTAGCCAGAAATTTAGAGCACTGGCTAGAACAGCTAAAAGATCATATTGAGGCAGGAACACCTAGAAAGGACCTGCTCGATACTTTGCCTGTTCTCTTAAAGGCAGTAGGGTATATGGCGGATGCCTCGGCAGAGTCAATTAAAATGTCAGCCAGGTCCTCAGCCCTTATAATCTCAGCCCGTAGGGCCTTATGGGTTAAGACATGGGCAGGAGATACTGCTTCAAAAGCCAAGTTATGTGGTCTTCCGTTCGAGGGAGACTTGGTATTCGGCCCTGACCTCGAAGCCATTCTGGATAGAACGGCTGACAAAAAGAAGGGTTTTCCTCCTAAAAAGAAGGTGATTCCCCAGAGCACAAAGAATTTTCGTGCTTTTCGAAAAACCTCTGAGACCAAAGAGACAGGATATAGGAGGCCCTGGAAGCCTCAGAGGGGAAGGGGCAAGTCGGGAGTGTTATTCCGTCCCCCTACCCCGAACCCAAAAAAACAGTGACAGTCTTCCAGCTGTGGGAGGGAGGTTACAGGCCTTCCTTCCACAGTGGAAGTCAGTGACGGACAGTCTGTTTATCCTCAGTATAATAGAAAGGGGTTACAGACTGGAATTCGATCACTCCCCTCCCGCACGGTTTTACGTAACCCAGGCTCCTCAGGACCCAGAGAAGTCCGTAGCCATGATCTCTATTCTGGGGGAACTGATGCAGCAAAAAGTGATCATGGATGTTCCCCCCGAGGAGAGGGTATTGGGCTGTTACTCACACATTTTTCTTGTAAAAAAACCATCGGACAAATTCAGACTGATCCTGAATCTGAAGGTTTTAAACAAATCAATCAAATACAAAAGATTCAGGATGGACACAATCTTCTCGGTAAAGAGTCTTTTGATGCCAAACTGTTTTATGGCGTCCATAGACTTAAGAGATGCATATCTCCATGTGCCCATGGCCATAGCTTCACAGAAGTATCTGAGGTTTGCACTCAGGACGGGAGGCTCGGTGATACATCTCCAGTTCAGAGCTCTCCCGTTCGGTCTGTCCTCATCCCCAAGGATATTTACCAAGATCGTAGCAGAGGCTCTAGCCCCCCTCAGGGTAGAAGGTATATCAATCGTTCCATACTTGGACGACCTTCTAATCTTTGCCAATACAAAACAGCTATTGGAGAGGGACCTGGGGAGAACAGTAAGACACTTAGAGGGCCTCGGATGGCTAATAAACAGGGAAAAATCAAGCATGATTGCATCCCAGTCGATAAAATTCCTGGGGTACACCATTGACTTCAGGCAGGAAAGGATTTTTCTACCAGTAGAGAAGATAGAAAAGGTCAAGAGTGCTGTGAAGAGGACCCAGACAAACCTGCCTATCTCTGTCAGGGCAGCCATGTCTGTATTGGGCCTCCTCACATCATCCATTCCCGCGGTACAGTGGGCACGCTTGCATGCAAGGGAGCTCCAACAGGCAATTCTGACAAATTGGTCCTACGGGGACTCCCTGGAGAAACAATTCAAGATGCCCCCTCAGGTCCAGAGAAAGCTCTGGTGGTGGAGGGATCACTCAAATCTGGACAAAGGTCTACTTTGGTGTTTTCCGGTAGACCTGAGGCTGACTACAGATGCAAGCTCCTGGGGGTGGGGTGCCCACCTAGTAGGGCAGATGGCCCAGGGGAACTGGACAGTCAGGGAGTCCAGGAGGTCCTCCAACTGGAGGGAACTCAGGGCCATTCTGCTCGGGCTATGGGCCTTCAAGAGAGTGGTTCAGGGACTCCATGTCCAGATCCTTTCCGACAACGCCACAGCTGTATCATATATAACAAGGCAGGGGGGCACAAGGAGCAAGGTGCTGCTATCCTTGGCCAGCCAGATTCTGTCATGGGCAGAGGGCAACCTGAGGTCCATATCAGCAGTGCACCTCAAAGGGGACCTGAATGTGGTAGCAGATTTTCTGAGCAGGGAAAAAGTTCGGGAATCAGAATGGAGTCTGAACCACGAAGTTTTTCAAGAGCTGACTGTGAGATGGGGCCTACCTCAGATAGACCTATTTGCGTCACGAAGCAACAACAAGGTGAGGGCCTTCTTCTCTTTAAACAGACAAGATCAGGCAAGCAGACTCGATGCCCTAGCACACCCGTGGGATTTCCACCTGTGCTACGCTTTTCCCCCCTTTCAATTGATCCCTCTGGTTCTAAAGAAATTGCAGGGGGAATCCACGAGTCTAATCCTAGTGGCCCCCTTCTGGCCCAAAAGGTCATGGTTTGCTACCATACAGAGGATGGCGGTGGGACCCCACTGGGTTCTTCCGCTTCGAAAGGATCTACTAACCCAGGGACCTCTTCAGCATCCGAACATCGGGCAACTCAATTTTACCGGGTGGTTACTGAGGAGCAAATTTTGAAGAGAAAAGGGTTATCTGATAAGTTAGTCACAACCCTCCTAGGAAGTAGAAAAGATACTACTAGGGCAATTTATTTTAAAACATGGAAACGGTTTAACTCCTGGTGCCTATCAAAGGAATTTCCTCCCCAGGAGATTTTTTCAGTTCTTGAATTTCTTCATGAGGGCATGGAACTAGGGTTGGCAGCCAGTACCCTAAAGACACAGGTGGCTGCTTTATCGGTTTTCCTTGAGAGACGATTATCTCAGGAACAGCTTATTATTAGATTTTTTAAAGCTCTGGCCAGAGCTAGGCCCGTGCCATTTAAGTTCTTCCCTAAGTGGGACCTGTCCTTGGTTCTACGGGCATTGACAAAGGAACCTTTTGAACCCCCAGCAGCAGCGACTCTCAGGTTGTGGTCGCTTAAGTTGGTCCTTTTAGTGGCCATTACATCTGCTAGAAGAGTAAGCAAACTACAGGCCTTATCAATAGTGGAGCCTTTCTGTTGCATATTCCCGGACCGGGTTGTTCTTAAAACTGACCCGGGCTTCCTTCCAAAGGTCTCAACAGCCTTCCACAGGACGCAGGAAATAGTTCTACCCACCTTTTGTCCTTCACCTGCAAACGCTACAGAGAAATCTTTCCATACCCTAGATGTTAGAAGGTGTCTATTACACTATCTAGAGATCACAAGTGAGTTTAGGAAGTCAAACTCCCTTTTCATAGCGTTCTCAGGACCACGGAAGGGCTATAGTGCGTCCAAAAATACTATAGCTAGGTGGCTACGAATGGCTATTAGGGAGACCTATAGTGCATCCGGGGTTGAACCCCCCGCAGGGGTTGTCGCTCATTCTACTCGGGCAGTAGCAACTTCCTGGGCGGAAAGAGCAGGAGCCTCTCCGAATCGAATCTGTAAAGCGGCTACGTGGACAAGCTTCACCACCTTCACACGCCACTACAGGTTGGACCTGCTCTCAGCTTCAGACCAGGCATTTGGCAGAAAGGTTCTGCAGGCGGTGGTCCCTCCCTAGAGTAAGTACTCTCTTATCATCTCCAGGTGCTGTCCTGAAAGACAAAGGGAGAAAAACCCTAGTTAGACTTACCAGTAACGGTATTTCTACGAGTCTTTCAGGACAGCGCCGATGACCCACCCTATATTGTGTTTGATAAATGTGGTGTTATTGCTATGTTTTCTGCTTATTTAATTTCAGCATGGCGGAGGTACTCTATGAACAACTGAGGCCATGGTGGAAGTGTCCGGTCTTTTAAAGTGATCTGCAGTGTTTCCTGGGAAAGTGGGTGGAGCTGCGCTCTCTCTCCAGGTGCTGTCCTGAAAGACTCGTAGAAATACCGTTACCGGTAAGTCTAACTAGGGTTTTTTTCCTGATATTATTATTTTTGATTTATTAAGCACGTTTGCACTTTGTTTTTAAGCATAATTCACACTATCGTATCTTTGACACTTTTAAGATATAGATTGAGTATTTAGTAGCTGCTGAGTTTTATTTTAGGACGTGCAACACCCTTTTTATTATATTCATATTTAATGAGAGCCAACTCATAAAGTGTTTGCTGCACCTATTGGAATAGAACTGTGCCTTTCAATTTTTTTACATATAGCGCAGGAGCCCTCACATACACGTTCTTCCAGGACATGTTAGCCTGGATCTCGCACCTACCCGAAGCTCTACACCTAGTTGGTGGTGACTTCAACTCGGTTATGAACCCACTTGAAGATAGGCAATACCAGGACTCCCCCTCCCTTCCAACTCCCATTCCTCACACCTCAACCGCAACTCCCCTTGACCGAACATTTTCCTCTTTAAAATTTGCTGACGTATGGCACCTAACCCATCCTACTGATCGGGAATTCACTTTTTTCTCGCCCCCCCACAAATCTTTTTCACGACTTGATTATTTTTTTGCATCTCCACCTCTATTGTCGTCCGTAAGGGACCCAGAAATCAAAGACATGGTGGTCACAGATCATAGCCCAGTAGTGGTCCGTATATTACATGCTAAGCCCTCCTCGCCGTCACCCACATGGCGCTTCCCCTCCCACCTGGCCGAAAGCGGAGATTTCAGACAGCTGCTTCTCTCTAGCTGGACGGAATATACAGAAACTAATAGCGCACACTTGTCCGACCCTAACCTCTTTTAAGAAGCGGGTAAGGCTTACCTCAGGGGTAAAATCATATCCTACGTATCCCAATACAAGAAACATTCTAATCAGCAATGTTTGCTAGCTAGTAACAAATTACGCTCCATGCACCTAAACCTCTTACGCAGTCGCACTCCTGATAACATTGCTGCCTGGCAACTGGCCAAGCATGATTTTGATCTGTGGGCTGACACACAAGAACGGATAGCCCTCCTTCTATAACTTGCGCCTACATAAATATGGTAACAAGGTGGGCAAACTCCTATCACGCCTATGCTCGGGTTTTCACCGCCCCATCTATATTCATACCCTAAAACACACTGATGGGTCTTTAGCTTCTACCCCTAAAGAAATTAGTAAAATACTTACAGAATACTACACATCTCTGTACGCTGAGGACCCCATTGACCAATCTGTAGCGGATCATCTGTTATCCAGGATCCGCCTGCCGAAGCTAGCTATCACACACTTAGATGCCATTAATGCCCCCATCACATTAGAAGATGTTAGGTCGACGATAAAATCCCTACCCTCCTCCAAAGCTCCGGGACCAGACGGCTATACTGCGGAATTTTATAAACTCACTCAAGACTTTCTCCCTGACACCTTATGCAAAGTATTCTCTACTCTCTGGAACGGGGGTTCATATCTCCCGACGGGTTCCCAAGCATATATTAAATTGATCGCAAAAAAAGGGAAAGACCCCTCCCACCCTGGTTCTTACAGACCTATATGCCTAATAAATGTTTATGTGAAGATCCTATCCAAAATTATTGCCTCCCGCCTAGCCACAATCCTTCCCACCCTTCTTCACCCAGCCCAATCTGGCTTCACCACTGGTAGATCAGCAACTCTTAACATCCGCAAAGTACTGCTGGCGTTGGAATGTGCCAAACAAAATCCGGACTGTGACATGGCCATTATATCCATCGATGCCGAAAAGGCCTTTGATAATATCAACTTTGTCTGGCTATTCAAAGTTCTCCATGCTTTTGGCTTCTCGGGTCCAGTCATGCATTTTCTACGCCAGATGTACGCTGCCCCGACTGCTAGATTGGTGACTCCAGACCTCGTCTCTCAAACCATTCCTCTTACTAAAGGTACGAGGCAAGGTTGTCCCCTCTCCCCCCTACTCTTCAATTTGGCCATTGAACCCCTGTCTAGAATCCTAAATTCCCCTGCCGGTGTAAGTGGAATCCCCATTAAAAATCAAACGCTACAATCCGCTCTCTTTGCGGACGATATCCTCCTTTTTTCGTCTAAACCTCCAGCTGATTTTGACACCTAACGTGACCTATTTGCGACCTTCCGGCTCTGCTCTGGGTTTCGAGTCAACTACGATAAGAGCGAAGTCCTTGCCCTAAACCCCCGTAAAGCCAGACTCTGGCAATCCTCTTCGCCCTTCACACTGGCACGCCATCACATCACATACTTGGGAGTATGCATAGGTAGAGAACCCTCATCGCTGTATTCCCTTAATTACTCACCGCTGATCGCTAAGCTTGTGCAGGAATTGGAACCTTGGGCAGGCCTGCCGCTTTCACTTTTTGGGAGATGTCATCTTTTCAAGATGGTCTCCTTTGCGAGACTCTTGTATCCGATGCAAACTATCCCACTTTTATTAAAACACTCAGATATAAAAAAAATACACAAGGCCTTCAATGCTTTCATTTGGGCTAACAAAAAACCTTGCATTGCCCTTCAGAAATTGTGCCTCCCGAAGCCCGAGGGAGGGGCTGGCTTGCCCAATATTCGCTTCTACAATCTCTCCTGCCTAGTGATGGCCGAACGGTTCGCCCGGCGGTCGTTTCGCGGCGAATTTCCGACTTTCGCCGTCCGCGGGTTCGAACGCCTTTTTCCGTCGTTCGCCCCGGCGGACTTACGTGTTTAATGTATACAAGAACTTTAACCTTTCGTGACACGTTTATCATGTGTTACAGGACAACCAATTGAGACATGACAGCTCATGGACACTTGGACATTCCCCCTAACCTATAAATACACCCGATCCGGTGGCCATTTTACATTCTTTCTTCTGTCACTGTAGGGAAAGGATCCTGTGTGGAGTAGGGACAGAGAAAACGCTAGCTATTTGGTACACAAAAGTTCTTTTCAGGACTGGTATAGGTGTTAGGTCAGCAGCCTGAGTTTCTTTTGTCAGTTTAGATAAAGGGACAGAGCGCTGTATGCTGCTATTTTAGGGACAGCTCAGCCAGATTAGTCTTTCTTCATCATCATCATCATCATCATCATTAGCTGTTACTATCAGGTCCACAAAAGAGCTGTTCCAGCTAATCGTTCCAGCCTACTCTTTTTTGCCAATTTGTATAGGGACAGGCAGGAAGCAGTGTGTCAGGCAGTGAGGATAATTTTAAAGACTTGCTGTTACTATTAGTTCCACAAAGGTTCTTTTCAGGACTGGTATCAGTGGTACGGTAATAGGCTTGTACACGTATAATATTCTTTCTTCCAAATATAGAAAGAATATTATACTTGACTGCTGCCCTTCTGCTGCAGTCTGCTAATCATTCACAACTCACTTGTTCCACAAAGCTCTTTATCAGGACTGGTAACTTGGTCTGTCTAGGGTGCTACGGTACATAGGCTTGGGTGCGGTACAGTCTGCTGTTCTGTAAGGACCGCTATCGGTCCACAATACATAGGGTTGCCGTGCACTACTGCTGACCGCTGCCCTATACTGCAGCAGTCCTTCAGCGGTATAGGGACTGACGTACAGTCTGCTAATCACTAACACACAACCTGCTTGGTCCACAAAAGTTCTTATAAGGACTGGTAACTTGGTATAGGGTGCTACGGTACATAGGCCTGAGTGCGTTACAGTCTGCTGTTCTGTAAGGACCGCTATCGGTCCACAATACATAGGGTTGCCGTGCACTACTGCTGACCGCTGCCCTATACTGCAGCAGTCCTTCAGCGGTATAGGGACTGACGCACAGTCTGCTAAACACTAACACACAACCTGCTTGGTCCACAAAAGTTTTTATAAGGACTGGTAACTTGGTATAGGGTGCTACGGTACATAGGCCTGAGTGCAGTACAGTCTGCTGTTCTGTAAGGACCGCTATCGGTCCACAATACATAGGGTTGCCGTGCACTACTGCTGACCGCTGCCCTATACTGCAGCAGTCCTTCATTGGTATAGGGACTGACGTACAGTCTGCTAATCACTAACACACAACCTGCTTGGTCCACAAAAGTTCTTATAAGGACTGGTAACTTGGTATAGGGTGCTACGGTACATAGGCCTGAGTGCGTTACAGTCTGCTGTTCTGTAAGGACCGCTATCGGTCCACAATACATAGGGTTGCCGTGCACTACTGCTGACCGCTGCCCTATACTGCAGCAGTCCTTCATTGGTATAGGGACTGACGTACAGTCTGCTAATCACTAACACACAACCTGCTTGTTCCACAAAAGTTCTTATAAGGACTGGTAACTTGGTATAGGGTGCTACGGTACATAGGCCTGAGTGCGTTACAGTCTGCTGTTCTGTAAGGACCGCTATCGGTCCACAATACATAGGGTTGCCGTGCACTACTGCTGACCGCTGCCCTATACTGCAGCAGTCCTTCATTGGTATAGGGACTGACGTACAGTCTGCTAATCACTAACACACAACCTGCTTGGTCCACAAAAGTTCTTATAAGGACTGGTAACTTGGTATAGGGTGCTACGGTACATAGGCCTGAGTGCGTTACAGTCTGCTGTTCTGTAAGGACCGCTATCGGTCCACAATACATAGGGTTGCCGTGCACTACTGCTGACCGCTGCCCTATACTGCAGCAGTCCTTCAGCGGTATAGGGACTGACGCACAGTCTGCTAAACACTAACACACAACCTGCTTGGTCCACAAAAGTTTTTATAAGGACTGGTAACTTGGTATAGGGTGCTACGGTACATAGGCCTGAGTGCGTTACAGTCTGCTGTTCTGTAAGGACCGCTATCGGTCCACAATACATAGGGTTGCCGTGCACTACTGCTGACCGCTGCCCTATACTGCAGCAGTCCTTCATTGGTATAGGGACTGACGTACAGTCTGCTAATCACTAACACACAACCTGCTTGGTCCACAAAAGTTCTTATAAGGACTGGTAACTTGGTATAGGGTGCTACGGTACATAGGCCTGAGTGCGTTACAGTCTGCTGTTCTGTAAGGACCGCTATCGGTCCACAATACATAGGGTTGCCGTGCACTACTGCTGACCGCTGCCCTATACTGCAGCAGTCCTTCAGCGGTATAGGGACTGACGCACAGTCTGCTAAACACTAACACACAACCTGCTTGGTCCACAAAAGTTTTTATAAGGACTGGTAACTTGGTATAGGGTGCTACGGTACATAGGCCTGAGTGCGTTACAGTCTGCTGTTCTGTAAGGACCGCTATCGGTCCACAATACATAGGGTTGCCGTGCACTACTGCTGACCGCTGCCCTATACTGCAGCAGTCCTTCATTGGTATAGGGACTGACGTACAGTCTGCTAATCACTAACACACAACCTGCTTGGTCCACAAAAGTTCTTATAAGGACTGGTAACTTGGTATAGGGTGCTACGGTACATAGGCCTGAGTGCGTTACAGTCTGCTGTTCTGTAAGGACCGCTATCGGTCCACAATACATAGGGTTGCCGTGCACTACTGCTGACCGCTGCCCTATACTGCAGCAGTCCTTCAGCGGTATAGGGACTGACGCACAGTCTGCTAAACACTAACACACAACCTGCTTGGTCCACAAAAGTTCTTATAAGGACTGGTAACTTGGTATAGGGTGCTACGGTACATAGGCCTGAGTGCAGTACAGTCTGCTGTTCTGTAAGGACCGCTATCGGTCCACAATACATAGGGTTGCCGTGCACTACTGCTGACCGCTGCCCTATACTGCAGCAGTCCTTCATTGGTATAGGGACTGACGTACAGTCTGCTAATCACTAACACACAACCTGCTTGGTCCACAAAAGTTCTTATAAGGACTGGTAACTTGGTATAGGGTGCTACGGTACATAGGCCTGAGTGCGTTACAGTCTGCTGTTCTGTAAGGACCGCTATCGGTCCACAATACATAGGGTTGCCGTGCACTACTGCTGACCGCTGCCCTATACTGCAGCAGTCCTTCATTGGTATAGGGACTGACGTACAGTCTGCTAATCACTAACACACAACCTGCTTGTTCCACAAAAGTTCTTATAAGGACTGGTAACTTGGTATAGGGTGCTACGGTACATAGGCTTGAGTGCGGTACAGTCTGCTGTTCTGTAAGGACCGCTATCGGTCCACAATAGATAGGGTTGACGTGCACCACTGCTGACCGCTGCCCTATACTGCAGCAGTCCTTCAGCGGTATAGGGACTGACGTACAGTCTGCTAAACACTAATACACAACCTGCTTGGTCCACAAAAGTTCTTATAAGGACTGGTAACTTGGTATAGGGTGCTACGGTACATAGGCTTGAGTGCGGTACAGTCTGCTGTTCTGTAAGGACCGCTATCGGTCCACAATAGATAGGGTTGACGTGCACCACTGCTGACCGCTGCCCTATACTGCAGCAGTCCTTCAGCGGTATAGGGACTGACGCACAGTCTGCTAAACACTAACACACAACCTGCTTGGTCCACAAAAGTTTTTATAAGGACTGGTAACTTGGTATAGGGTGCTACGGTACATAGGCCTGAGTGCGTTACAGTCTGCTGTTCTGTAAGGACCGCTATCGGTCCACAATACATAGGGTTGCCGTGCACTACTGCTGACCGCTGCCCTATACTGCAGCAGTCCTTCATTGGTATAGGGACTGACGTACAGTCTGCTAATCACTAACACACAACCTGCTTGGTCCACAAAAGTTCTTATAAGGACTGGTAACTTGGTATAGGGTGCTACGGTACATAGGCCTGAGTGCGTTACAGTCTGCTGTTCTGTAAGGACCGCTATCGGTCCACAATACATAGGGTTGCCGTGCACTACTGCTGACCGCTGCCCTATACTGCAGCAGTCCTTCAGCGGTATAGGGACTGACGCACAGTCTGCTAAACACTAACACACAACCTGCTTGGTCCACAAAAGTTTTTATAAGGACTGGTAACTTGGTATAGGGTGCTACGGTACATAGGCCTGAGTGCAGTACAGTCTGCTGTTCTGTAAGGACCGCTATCGGTCCACAATACATAGGGTTGCCGTGCACTACTGCTGACCGCTGCCCTATACTGCAGCAGTCCTTCATTGGTATAGGGACTGACGTACAGTCTGCTAATCACTAACACACAACCTGCTTGTTCCACAAAAGTTCTTATAAGGACTGGTAACTTGGTATAGGGTGCTACGGTACATAGGCCTGAGTGCGTTACAGTCTGCTGTTCTGTAAGGACCGCTATCGGTCCACAATACATAGGGTTGCCGTGCACTACTGCTGACCGCTGCCCTATACTGCAGCAGTCCTTCAGCGGTATAGGGACTGACGCACAGTCTGCTAAACACTAACACACAACCTGCTTGGTCCACAAAAGTTCTTATAAGGACTGGTAACTTGGTATAGGGTGCTACGGTACATAGGCTTGAGTGCGGTACAGTCTGCTGTTCTGTAAGGACCGCTATCGGTCCACAATAGATAGGGTTGACGTGCACCACTGCTGACCGCTGCCCTATACTGCAGCAGTCCTTCAGCGGTATAGGGACTGACGTACAGTCTGCTAAACACTAATACACAACCTGCTTGGTCCACAAAAGTTCTTATAAGGACTGGTAACTTGGTATAGGGTGCTACGGTACATAGGCTTGAGTGCGGTACAGTCTGCTGTTCTGTAAGGACCGCTATAGGTCCACAATAGATAGGGTTGACGTGCACCACTGCTGACCGCTCACCTATACTGCAGCAGTCCTTCAGCGGTATAGGGACTAAGAGTTTTGTCACAGGGTCATTTAAAAAATGACATGCAGAGGAAGAGGCAGGCCCTTCCGCAGGGGTGGTAGGGGTAGGGCAGGAGCAACAGGCTTGAGCCAAAGTGGGAAGTTGCAGAAGGTGCGTTCAATTACTTTAAAGGATGCACCAGACTTGGTTGAGTGGCTCGCTCAGCCTTACTCTTCTGCACCCTCCTCATCCTCTCGATCTGCACCCTCTTCTTCACTCTCTGCTATGTGCACCCCCAAAGACACTACCACCAACAACACGACCACCACCACCACCACCACATACCTTCCGCTTGAGTCACTGGAATTATTTTCCGATCCATATCAAGAGGACATTTCTGATGCGCAGCCACTCTTGGTATTGGATCAGGAAGAGGAGGTAGCAACAAGCGCTACTCAGCAGTCTGACGCCAGTACCCAGATCAGCCCAAGGAGGAGGTTGGTCCCCGGTGTTGCTGCCTACTCTACTTATAGCGGTGGGGAAGGTGACGTTGATGATGACGTGTCTAGTGATGTCACGTGGGTGCCCACAAGAGAGGAAGAGGAGGGGAGTTCAGAGGGAGATATGGACCAGCAGATAGGGAGGAGAAGCAGCAATGACTTACATTGCACAGCAGGGACAAAGCAGACTGCAAATGTATCAGGAGCGAGTCATCGACCATGTACGGTCACATCTGGCGCTCCCAGGACACCGGCACATGGCTCCGCAGTGTGGGCTTTTTTTAACGTGTCCGCTGCTGACAATAGCGTTGCCATCTGCAATCTTTGCAGTCAACGCGTTAGTCGCGGTAAGCCCAATACTCACCTAGGGACGACCGCCTTAAGAAGGCACATGAGCAGCCATCACCGAGCCCAGTGGGAGCAACGGAACACACAAAGCCACACTGCAGGCTCTCACCGTCCAGCCTCGTCTTCTACTTCTCCTTCTCCTCTCTCCTCACAATTGTCCTCCACTCCACCTTCCATCACGCCAAGCTCACATTTTTCTGCAAAAAGGCAGGCTTCCGTGGGCCTAATGTTTGAGCGTAAAAAAATGATGACGCCGGATAACCCTCTTGCCCAACGGTTGGCGGCTGGCTTGTCAGAACTCATAGCCCGCCAACTACTGCCATATAAACTGGTGGACTCGGAGGCCTTTCGCAAATTTGTGGCCATTGGAACACCACAATGGAAGGTCCCAGGAAGGAAGTATTTCTCAGAGAAGGGCATCCCAGAGCTATATGGCCATGTTCAGCGGCAAGTGAATGTATCTCTGGCACACAGTGTCGGTGCCAAGATACATCTGACCACAGACACGTGGTCTAGCAAACACGGGCAGGGAAGGTATATCAGTTTTACTGCCCACTGGGTGAACCTTCTGACGGCCGTCAAGCATGTAACCCGTGGCACCCGTGTAGATTTGGTTTTACCGCCACGGATTGCATGCAGGCCTGACTCTTCTTCTCCTCCTCCTACTCCATCCTCCTCCCTCTCCTCCTCAGCTGCCTCCTCCTTTTCCGCTGCTAGCGTCTCTTCCACTGCACCGCCCAAGCTCCCCAGAACCTATTCCACATGCCAGGTGAGACGTTGCCATGCCGTGCTGCGTCTGTTGTGCCTGGAAGCAAAGAGCCACACTGGCCCGGCACTCCTTTCAGCTTTGCGTTCACAGGCAGATGAGTGGCTAACACCGCTCAATTTGACAGTTGGTAAAGTGGTGTGTGACAACGGTGCCAATCTGCTTAGCGCATTGAAACAGGGCAAAATCACGCACGTGCCGTGCATGGCACACGTCTTAAACTTGGTCGTGCAGCGATTCCTTGTCAAATACCCTGGGGTCCAGGACATCTTGCGGCAGGCAAGGAAAATCTCGGCCCATTTCAGAAGATCTTACACGGCCATGGCTCGCCTTGCTGACATTCAGCGGCGACACCATCTGCCGGTCAGACGTCTTATTTGCGATTGCCCGACGCGATGGAACTCAACCTTCTATATGCTTGATAGGCTGCTCCAGCAGAAACGTGCAGTTAACGTCTACCTGTATGAACTCTGCGAAAGAAACGGTTCTGGGGAGCTGGGTTTTTTTTCACCGCGCCAGTGGCTGCTCATGCGCGACACATGCAGACTTCTGCGGCCATTTGAGGAGATCACCAAACTGGTCAGTCGCAGCCATGGCGCCATCAGTGACATGGTACCTTATGCCTTCTTTCTGGAGCGTGCATTGCGTCGTGTCATTGATCAGGCTGTGGAGGAGCAGGAGCGGGAAGATGAGGAAGTCGCAATGCTGGATGAATTCCCAGGGGGGGCTACTCTATCTGAGACAAGTCAACAACAGGAGTCTGATGAGGAGTCAGAGGAGGATGGTGCCGGGGCGGATGAGCAGGAGCAAGAAGAGCATGCTTTAAACCTTTCTGGGATCCCTGTTGTGCGAGGATGGGGAGAGGAGAATGAAGAGGACGACATTATCCTGGATGATGAGCAGGAGCCAGGCCACCACACCGCTTCCACTTTAGTGCAAATGGGGGCCTTCATGCTCCAGTGTTTTAATAGGGACCCCCGTATAAAAAGCATGAGGGTCAAGGACCAGTACTGGGTGGCAACGTACTTAGACCCCCGGTACAAACACAAAATGGCGGAAATGTTACCGCCGTCGCAGAGGGCTGTCAGAATGCAGCACTTCCAGGCCTTGCTTCGAGAAATGCTGCATTCTGCTTTTGCGTGCGCTGGCAGAGGAGCAATTCCCACTCCCAGAGAAGGATTTGCGGGTACCAATCCAACAGCGCCTGCAAGAAGAGGCCGGTTTGAAGATGTGTTGGTGACTTCGGATATGAGGTCATTCTTTCAGCCGACCCATCGACAGGTGTCATCCGGATCCAGCATCAGGGAACGCCTAGACCGTCAGGTGTCCGACTACATTGGGTTAACGGCCGATGTGGACGCTCTGAGGAGTGATGAACCCCTAGACTACTGGGTGGGCAGGCTTGACCTCTGGCCAGAGCTTGCCCAATTTGCAATCGAACTGTTGGCTTGCCCCTCATCCAGTGTCCTGTCCGAAAGGACGTTCAGCGCAGCAGGGGGGATTGTGACCGATAAGCGTACTCGCCTAGCTCACCACAGTGTTAACTACCTCACATTTCTAAAAATGAATGAGGCATGGATCTCGGAGGAATTCAACACATGTGATCAGTAGACCATGTATATGTCTATAAACAATTTTTGGAATCAAGCACACAGACCTTCTTAATTCATTTGGCTCACTTCCCTGACCCAAAAAAGCACACCGTACTATATGCCCCTACCCTCCTCTTTGAAGAGGTTGAGCGGTGTCATATTTCTACTGGGGCTGCTTATTATGAGGGGTTCCCACCATCCCTGTGCTGTGCTGACTTCCTCCTGGGTGTTCTTATTATGAGGGGCTCCCACCATCCCTGTGCTGTGCTGACTTCCTCCTGGGGGTTCTTATTATGAGGGGATCACACCATCCCTGTGCTGTGCTGACTTCCTCCTGGGGCTGCTTACGGTGCTGCTGTCAGCGCTGTATGTCACGGAGCTGCTGTCAGCGCTGTATGTCACGGAGCTGCTGTCAGCGCTGTATGTCACGGAGCTGCTGTCAGCGCTGTATGTCACGGAGCTGCTGTCAGCGCTGTATGTCACGGAGCTGCTGTCAGCGCTGTATGTCACGGAGCTGCTGTCAGCGCTGTATGTCACGGAGCTGCTGTCAGCGCTGTATGTCACGGAGCTGCTGTCAGCGCTGTATGTCACGGAGCTGCTGTCAGCGCTGTATGTCACGGTGCTGCTGTCAGCGCTGTATGTCACGGAGCTGCTGTCAGCGCTGTATGTCACGGAGCTGCTGTCAGTGCTGTATGTCACGGAGCTGCTGTCAGCGCTGTATGTCACGGAGCTGCTGTCAGCGCTGTATGTCACGGAGCTGCTGTCAGCGCTGTATGTCACGGTGCTGCTGTCAGCGCTGTATGTCACGGAGCTGCTGTCAGCGCTGTATGTCACGGAGCTGCTGTCAGCGCTGTATGTCACGGAGCTGCTGTCAGCGCTGTATGTCACGGAGCTGCTGTCAGCGCTGTATGTCACGGAGCTGCTGTCAGCGCTGTATGTCACGGTGCTGATGTCAGTGCTCTGTATTACGGTGCTGCTGTCAGTGCTCTGTATCTCCTGCACCCTCTTGTTTGCCTACCCTGGTCCCTGACCTTCCCTCTCCTCCATTGCCTTCATTAGCTCCATAGTCCTGAATTGTCAGAACAATTTCCCAAATAAAAAAAAAATGCTTGTAGTTATCGATCCCAAATTCACCTCATACATGTATTATGCTATTGTCCAGGTGGTGGGACTACGTGCTACCCCCTAATAATTACCCCGTGGCCGCAAATTCGACCTAAAGGTTTGCGAAATTCGCCTCCCATTGAAGTCAATGGAGCCCGCGGCGAACGGTCGTTTTCGCGAACGTTTGTGTCCGTTCGCGTTTCGCGTTCGCGAAACGTCCCGTCGGAAGTTCGTCCATCACTACTCCTGCCTTCTACGTCAAGGTCTCGATTGGATAGTAGGCAAATCTAGGTATTCGAACCATGATCTTGAGAAAGCATTGGTACACCCCTATACACTCCCAGCTGTTCTCCATTCCAATCTGCATGCTCTTCCAGGTCACCTCAAAATGAATGTACTCGTCCGAGATACGGTGATAGCTTGGAGGGAAGTTCGGAAACTCATGGGATTACCCACGAACATATCCAAACACCTGACCATCCAGGGTAACCCAATGTTTCCCCCTTCTACGGCCCATCCAGCTTTTACATTTTGGGGCGCACAAGGCCTTACCACAATTGCCTCCCTCTATGACCGTGCTCGAGGAAGACTCAAACCGTACCAAGCCTTGGCTCAGGAATACTCCCTCCCTCCATCTCAGGTGTTCCACTATTACCAACTGATCCACTATCTACAAACGATAGGAGGGTCTCGGCCAGACTCTTGCTCTACATCCTCCTTGGATTCTATGCTTCAACAAGACAAATACTCCATCTCCAATCTTTATGCTTAACTCATCACCCGTCAAGCTGATAAATATCACCTTGCTCCCTTTAAAAATTGGGCTTCCATCTTCGGTGACACGAGCCTCCCGGAAAACATTCTACGGGGATACAGACTTATCCATAAACTCATAATTTCGGAAACCTGGCGGGAAACCCAATTTAAGCTTACCCATAGGGCCTACTATCCCTTTCACACTAGTAACGTGGATCCCTCCCAAGCTCAGTGCCCATGGTGCTCACTTGATCGCCCTACCCTGCTCCATCGCCTGTGGGACTGTGCTTCAATTTCCACCTTCTGGGATTCAGTGCTGGACTACATATTCACCATTACCGATTTGCATCTGCCTAAGGATCCACTCACCTGCTTATTCAGCTGTGAACCCTCAATCCCTTTGGGGGCACAACCAGGATCTCTTGCTCTTACCCATTGGACACACGTTTGTCTTCTGGCAGCTCGAAGAACCATTATGAAACACTGGACCAACTCATCTCCTCCAGGCCTCCAAGGCGTGAAACAAGCTCTCCTTTCCCTGTTCTACATGGAAAGACTTGATACTATGTCCTCGCATTTTCAGTCTACTGTTCACTTTTTCTCAAGGTGGAAAGATTACATTGAACACTCGTTCTGTTCGGCAGACATTCCATCTCTCATATACCCCTTCAGGTATACCGACTGGTACCTCAAACGTGACCTTACGAACTCGCTGGGGAAACTTAAGTTACCGGCCTCCCACCTTCCCACGCATCCCCTCAACATCCTGCACTATCCACCATGAGCCTAATGGCCTAATCTGGACCGAACTGGACCTTCTTTGGATTTATATGCTTTTGGTCTTTCCTGAACAGCCCATCTACCTGCTTCCACTTCCAGGACTCCTACAGGTCTACCATGGGTACTTTTCACGCTTAAGAGACATACAAATTGGGTTAGAGACACCAATTGTTATCTTCCTCTTCAGGTGTGGTCTACTATACTGTTCTGAAAATAAGATGGTATACAACCCCCCCCCCCTCTTTTTTTTCTTTTTCTCTTTTCTTTTCTTCTCTCCCTCCCCTCCCTTTCTTTTCCTCATGCTAACGTTTGGATTTTGTTCCAATACTTGCCTACTCAATTACTTCATAGTTGTATATTTCACGAACTGTCAATTGACTTGCTGTTTGTATTATGCAAAACTTTAATAAAATTTTGTTAAAAAATAAATAAATAAAAAATATGTAGTAAGGGGTTTGATCGACCCCTTTACTAGCTCATTTTATTTCAGATTATAAATATCCTCCCAGCTGAGCGAATCCCTCTACAGCCTACACCAGCCTTTCTCAACTAGGGTTTCATGAAACCCTAGGCTTCCTCCAGAGTTTGCTACTTGTTCCTTGAACAATGAGCAATCTCTGCCTCATAGATAACTAACCACTGACAGCATCGATCTCTCTGTAAGGGGGATTATTCCGAATGACCGCAAATATAAGAAGCATCCTTCCCAGTGACCATGGCATGAATGTGCTGTAAGCTCTAGATAGAGTAACTATTAGCAAGGAATCCCTGAGACCGGAAAGTTATTTCAAGAGTTCCTCCATATTAAAAAGGTTGAGAAAGGTTGTGTGTACACACACTATCAAACCTTCAGTGGGTTGGATTCCCTAAAATCAGCTCATCACTGTGTATAATAAAGAAAATGTTCAGACACATATACCTGAAGAATACCTGCTAGAAGGAATCTGCTGGGGGCCATGTAGAAAGTATCTGAGAATGACGGACCCCTTAGCTCCTGGGGTGTGGTGGATACTAATGTAATAAACAAAATATATATGAATAATTTTATATCCATGTTAAACTTTTTCTTTCAGATTGGGGATGCGGAGAGAACCTTTACTTTTCTAGCAAACTGGTCAGCTGGCTTAAGGTTTTGCTAGGCTGGTGGGATGAAAAGAATGACTTTGAATATGGAAAAGGAGCAGTAGCAGAAGGCAAAGTTATTGGCCATTATACCCAGGTATATATAGTATTTTCTACAATTTATTTCACTTTATTTTGTTATAAACACACTTTTGATTGCCGAACTGCTTCATGTTATCATTGATCCATTATTCACTTGCATACAACCTGCTGTTACAGCACAAAACTTCAATGCAACTACTTTAAGACTCCGTTCACACTGGTGCAGTATTGAAATGGCACTACTTCGGTGAGAGTTCAAAGCCACGTATCAGTGCGATTTGCACTGCCAATTTCACAGTGCCTTGCGACTTCATTTAAGTCAATGCAAGTCGCAGTAAAATTGAAAAAAAAGTCCTGCAGGAACCTTTTTCAATGTCGCAGCAACATGAGTCATGGCTATTTGAATGGTTCTATTGCTAGCAATAAGCTACGACTTCTAATGCGATTTTGAACTGTCAAATTTCATGACAAATTGCACCAGTGTGAATGGTGGCTTAAGGATAATGCCTCACTTATCAGTAAGTCAGTGGGTAACCAATGTACTCTAAAAAAATGAAAATATATGTGTACATATTTGGAGTTTATATCCCACTTCCAAATGCTGATTCAAATAGGTGTGATGCATTGTCAACATCAGCCCAGGGGCCGGATGCGGCCCTTTGCTTTCCTTTATCTGGCCCTTGAGGCACTATTTCTCCTTCTGACAGCAACAATCAGGGTCATAGTTTTTGCCACTGACACCAACAATGAAGCACTATTTCTCCCACTGATACCAATGATGGTCACACTACTGCCCACTGACACCAATGATGGGGCATTATTTCTCCCACTCATATGTACCAATGATGGAACGCTATTTCTCCCACTGATACCAATGATGGAACACTATTCACCCCACCTATACTAATGATGGGGGCGCCCTTTTGCCCATTGACACCAATGATGAGGCATTATTCCTCCCACTAAAGATATGGCATTGTTTATTCCCACTGACACTGGGACCTTTTCTACTCTCACTGGACTTTTTTCTCCATGTCTCCATTGGCTAACTTTTTAAATCTGTTGGGGACTCCAGTAAGATTGTTCTGCCATAGATCCCAGTTGAAAGTATGCAAATAAAGAGCTCCAACTTTGACTGGTTTTCCTGATCTACACGCTTGTTTCAGTTTAGGGACTCAATGAATATTAAAGCGGTAGTAGACTCTACAAAAAAGAAACAAATTGATTAAAATGCACTACTTACTAGCACAATATCACAGACTTATCATTCAGATGGAGCCCTCTAGTGCTGAACTGTCACTGCTCCCAGCACTTACATCATCCCATGGTCTTTCCTCCAGGTACATGTTCTCCAAGGGTTTGAATGGCCAGCCTGTGATGATGTCACTCCCATACATGCGCACAGGAGTCACCATCGCAACACAATGATCTCTGCATTAACAGCACACTCAGTATTGAATGCAGAGAGTACTGCACATGTGCCAGTGACATCAGAAACTGGAGCCAATAGCAGTACCTGCTAAACAGCATAAGTTCAGGCCATTTCAAAAGCACCTACAGGTAATGCCCTGTACACGCGGACGGAAAAGGTCTGATCGGATTATGTTGTCGGAAAATCCGATCGTGTGTGGGCTCTATCTGACTTTTTCTGTTGGAAATTATGACAGAATATATTTGAGAGCTGGATCTAAAATTTCCAACAGAAAAATCCGATCGGACTTTTTACCGATCGTTTGTAGAGAATTCCTACTGACAAAGTGCCACGCATGCTCAGATTAAATTACGAGACCAAAGCTATTGGCTTCTACCTGCTATGTAATCCCGTCGTATGCAACAAACGTCACCTCGTTACGAACGATCCTTTTTTTTTCAGACAACTTTTTAAAAGCTTACCTCTAGGGCAAAAGTTAAACTTTTGACTTCAATACCACTTTAAAGCCAGTGGGTTAGCAAAATACCCTAACAATTAAGATTTTCATAAGGAGTTCAGCAAAGAGGGAAAGTAGGACCACCGAGTAATGGAGAAGGTTCTGGAAACTCAGGCCTAGATGTATCACCCCCATGAGTCCCTGACATATGTAAGAAACATTTTATATTAAACTGATAGGTATCAATTGACTCTTTAGAGTGAGAGTGATGTAATCTACTTGATCATGATGTTTTTTTTTTTCTATCCATTGCAGTTTGTCTGGCACAAATCTTGGCAATTAGGTTGCGCTTTACATTTTTGTCCCCAGAATACTTTAAGCTATGTCTACGTGTGCCACTACTGCCCTTCGTAAGTGCAACACATTTTTTCTTTTACCTGAATGACATTAACATAATATTTTATACCAACAGGTCTGAGTTTATTTTTTTTAATTTTTTTTTATAACCTGTCACCAGATACTTAAAAGGAGAAGTAGATTGGCTATTATGGGAAATTATATGTCCAAGACGATAGATAGATAAAACCCTTGTTGGAAATCACAGAGGTCAGACGTTTCTTGTAGCACACATCTCAGGAAGGATTTTGTCCCTCTTCTCTTTGCAGATCCTCTCCAAGTCATTAAAGGGGTTGTAAAGGTAAATGTATTTTCACCTTAATGCATTCTACTGACGTGGAGCGCCGGGGGGCGGGGCCGTGTGATACAGCGAGCGGCTATAGCCGCCGGCTGTATCACGGGAGCGCGCCTCCAGATGCTTCTCACCATGAGAGGGAGCTCGCATGAATGTGAGAAGCACCTGCGGGAGGAAGCAGAGACAGCCGCCGAGGGACCCCAGAAGAGCAGGTTCGGGGCTACTCTGTGCAAAACGAGCTGCACAGTGGAGGTAAGTATAACGTTTGTTATTTAAAAAAAAAATAATTCACTTTACAATCCCTTTAAGGTTTCAAGGCTGATGTTTAGTAACTCAAACCTTCAGCTCCCTCCACATATTTCCTATGGGATTAAGGTCTGGAGACTGGCTAGGCCACTCCAGGACCTTAGTAGGTAGATAGATAGATATGGACACCTGACAATTACACCTACTATATGATGAAAAGTATGTGGGCACCACTCCAAATTATTGTGTTCAAGTGAAGGGGAATGATAATGTTACAGAGTACAAAGACAGTTTGTTTTCAAACTTGTGGCACCAGTTTGGGGAGAGCCTTTTTCTGTTACAAAAATGACTGTGTCACTGTGCACAAAGCCAGCTCCATAAAGACTTTGTATGACCAGCTTAGCCAGGAAGAACACGAGTTGCCTATATAGAGCCCTGACCTCACATCTACTGAACACCATAGGGAGCACCGATTGTGAATCAGATCTTCTTATTCCACATTAGTACATGACCTCACAAATGTTCTTTCGGCTTGAAAAGTATTACTAAACCCTCATTTGTTTTTTACATTACAATAACAAACATGTCATAATTACCTGCTCAGTGCAGTGGTTTTGCACAGAGCAGCACGGATTCTGCTCTTCTCGGGTTCCACATGCTCTTGGCCCCTCCCTCCTGCTGGTTACCTCCACAGCCAGCAGCTTGCTGTGGGGGCACCCAAATAGGTTCACTCCCGAGCCACAGCTCCATGTGTCCACCCCCACATGGAGCCGTGGCTCGACCCCGGCCCCTCTGTCTCCTGATTGGCTCACTGGCTGTGATTGACAGTAGTGGGAGCCAATTAGGAGCGCGAGTTCCCAGAGAACCAAGGTTCTTGTGGACATCGCTGAATCAAGAGGGGGCTCAGGTAAGTATTAGGGGGGCTGGATGGGCTTCTGCACACAAAAGGTTTTTCACCTTCATGCATAGGATGCATGAAGGTAAAAAGCCTTGTGCCTTTCCAACCACTTTAATGGGCACATATTTCCACAGACATTTTCAAGAATCTGATGGACAGCCTTCCCAGAAGAGAAGAGGCCAACTTCATATTAATGCCAATGGTTTTGGAATGGGACATGCAAAAAGTTCATATACGTGTGATGGTTTGATGTCCACTAGTTTTGAAGCTCTCCTGTTTCATCTTTTTGCCATGTATTTGTACAATAATTGATTTGGACTAGCATGCACTCTCTCCTTTACACTGTATTCTGTATGATTACTTGAGCTTGTTTTCTGTGTCACAGTCATAGTTTAGACTACATTGAATATATAACTTTAATGTATGTAAAAGTGATTGTAAAAGCTTTTGTTATTTTTTAATAACAAATATGTTATGCTTACCTGCACCCCCGATTCTCCCTTTCTGGGGTGCCCCATTGGCGTTCCTGGCTCCTCCTCCTCATTGGGTGCCTCCAAGGAGGGCCGATTTTCACGGGTGCATCCGCTCATGAGTCACACTGCTCCAATGAGGACACCGAGACAGTGACTGGAGCCTCTGGGATCATGCTCATCGCTGGAACGATCAAGTTCAGGTAAGAAAATGCATAGAATGCATTAAGGTGAAAAAACATGAGACTTTACAACACCTTTAAGGTTTTGGGTTTGCATCCTTAATAATGTTCTCTATGATATATTAAGTGATGTATTTGTAATTTTGACCTAGATCTTGTCCACACCAATAAACATTTATATTTGCTGGGTGGTGTTATTGTTTCCGGTAATTTTTTTAAAAATGCCCTTGTGGATATGTTATGGGTTGTTTAAAGTGGTTGTAAAGCCTTAGGATTTTTCACCTTAATGCATTCTATGCATTAATGTGGGTGTAAACTCCCATCTATGACTTTTACCTATAATAAAGCTTGCCTATAGATGGTGTAACTATCTCCTAAACGTGCACCATATAGGAGATATTTACTGTACATGCAGCCAGTGACATCACCAGCACATGCACTCTGAAGGAACAGCCACCTGGGCCGTTCCTTCAGAGTCCTGTGTCATAGAACGTGGGAGTGACGTCATTGCGGCTCCGGCCAGTCACACAGCTGCTGCAGGGGAGAGGATGAAAGCGCCAACAACAGTTGAGACATGGAGCTTATGGGTGATGTCACGGTTCCTGTAATTCTTAGCTGTTTTTGAGTGTTCAATAAAACAGTGGAGCCAGATCACATGGCCAGACGGAACTAAAAAAAAAAAAAAAAAAAAAGTAGGTAAGTATGCAGATCTTTCTTACACAAGGTAGGAGGGATAGGAAGGAATAGGGGGTGTATGTAGAGGAAAAACTTTTTAAATACATTTTGGCTAGAACGGGAAAAAGTTGGATCCTTTTTTTGCTTTTTGTTTTCCTGCTGGAGAGGTTCACCTCTCTATTTTTTCTGGTGAGACAGAAAGTGAAGGTAAATCCAAAACTTCAATTGTCACCAGAACAAGTGGTAAGGGGAAATCTTCCAATGGATGTAAATGCTCTGGTCACAACTGTCTCGGATGGAAAATCCTCATACTCTGGGTAGATATCCTTTCTTATCTTGTTGCTTTTCCAGGACAGGAAGCAAAGAGCGATCTCCTCAGTAGGTCACATACCATAAACTATAACCTATTGAGAGTTTTGTGTATGGTTTTCAAAGTATACTTGAGGGTAACCAATCAGGAAACTGCTAGTGAGCCAAAAAGGCATAAGCAGTTTGATTTGGATAGAAGTGTCAGTCAAAGTATGGTAAAAGAAATCTGGTGAAAAATAGCAATTAACTGTTCTCCAAACGGAGAAGTGGTCCATCACATAAGGACACTTACAAAAAACTGAAGCTTCATGTTGTGGGAGGGGTTTTAATGGATACACTACGGGGAAGACCCAGCAAAAGCTTTTACTAGTGTCTAGTCACTGGAAGGTAGTGCCTATAACCTGTGGTCTAGAAACTGATTACTGTGTCCTGTACTCTATGATAAGGACAAATTGTTTTAGGTTTTACATACAGTATGAGACAGAAAATTTCCTGACACTCAAACCTGCACAAAGCTGCCTGGACAAGCTGCAATATGCACTACACCTTCAACATTACAGAGCAAGTCCATTTAAGTTAAACCATCTATTACTAGATATTGTATACCATCACCTGGTTAAGTGAGAACCTTCACAGACCAAGATCAATCAAGAAACAATGAGTAGAGATGGACAAAAGTTTGCAAACCGCGAAGTTCGCGGCGGGCCCCATTGACTTCAATGGCAGGCGAACTTTAAAAACCTACAGGTCATATTTCCAGCCACAAAATAATTACTAGCTGTGCACACATAGTTCCACCACATGGCCACTGACATAACACATGTATGAAGTGAATCTGGGATCGACAACTACAAGCATTCTTTTTTTATATGTGAAATCTTGACAATTTAGGACTCAGGAGCGCATGAAGGCAATGGAGGAGAGGAAAGGTCAGGGTAGGCTATGACGAGGGTGCAGGAGATGATCACCAGCACCGTGATATAGAGCACTGACACCAGCACCGTGATATAGAGCACTGACACCAGCACCGTGATAGAGTGCACTGAAACCAGCACCGTGATATAGAGCACTGACACCAGCACCGTGATATAGAGCACTGACACCAGCACCGTGATAGAGTGCACTGACACCAGCACCATGATATAGAGCACTGACACCAGCACCGTGATATAGAGCACTGACACCAGCACCGTGATAGAGTGAACTGACACCAGCACCGTGATATAGAGCACTGACACCAGCACTGTGATATAGCGCACTGACACCAGCACCGTGATATAGAGCACTGACACCAGCACCGTGATATAGAGCACTGACACCAGCACCGTGATAGACTGCACTGACACCACACCAGCACCGTGATAGAGAGCATTGACACCAGCACCGTGATATAGAGCACTGACACCAGCACCGTGATATAGAGCACTGACACCAGCGCCGTGATAGAGTGCACTGACACCAGCAATGTGATATAGAGCACTGACACCAGCACTGTGATATAGAGCACTGACACCAGCACCGTGATAGAGTGCACTGACACCACACCAGCACAGTGATAGAGTGCACTGACACCACACCAGCACAGTGATAGAGTGCACTGACATCAGCACCGTGATATAGAGCACTGACACCAGCACCGAGATAGAAAGCACTGACAGCAGCACTGATACCAGCAACTCGCTGCTGGGCCCCAAAAATATGACACCGCTCAACCTCTTCAAACAGGAGGGTACGAGCATATAGTACGGTGTGCTTTTTTTGTACAAGCTAGTGAGCCAAATGTAGAAAAAAGGTCTGTGTGCTCGATTAAATAAATTGTTTATAGAGATATACATGGTCTACTGGTCACATGTGTTGAAATCCTCCGAGATCCATGCCTCATTCATTTTCAGAAATGTGAGGTAGTCAACACTGTCGTGAGCTAGGCGATTGTGCTTATCTGTCACGATCCCCCCTGCTGCGTTGAACGTCCTTTCGGACAGGACACTGGACAATGGGCAAGCCAACAGTTCCATTGCAATTTGGGCAAGCTCTGGCCAGAGGTCAAGCCTGCCCACCCAGTAGTCTAGGGGTTCATCACTCCTCAGAGCGTCCACATCGGCCGTTAACCCAGACACCTGTCGGTCTAGGCGATCCCTGATGCTGGATCCGGATGACACCTGTCGATGGGTCAGCTGAAAGAATGACCTCATATCAGAAGTCACCAACACATCTTCAAACTGCCCTCTTCTTGCAGGCGCTGTTGGATTGGTACCCGCAACTCTTTCTCTGGGAGTGGGAATTGCTCCTCTGCCAGCGCATGCAAAAGCATGACCTCTGTATTGTCTGACCCCTTTTGCATAATAATTTCACCATAACAATACCTCCCCACTCTCCAAACTCAACTCCCCCATTAACCAGACCAGACTAAGTTTGGAGTAAATGGCCGACAGGCCTTGATTTATTTATCCAATATATATATATATATAAATAACAAATATAACTTTCAATAAATAACCATAATAACTTGTAAACTTTTCATTAACCACTTTCAGACCGGACCATTTTGCTGGTAAATGACCAGAGGTCTTTTTACACTTTGGCACTGCGCTGCTTTAACTGGTAATTGCGCGGTCATGCAATGTTGTACCCAAACAAAATTTGCGTCCTTTTCTTCCCACAAATAGAGCTTTCTTTTGATGGTATTTGATTGCCTCTGCGATTTTTATTTTTTGCGATATAAACGTAAAAAGACCGCAAATTTTGAAAAAAAATGATATTTTCTACTTTTTGTTATTAGAAAAATCCAATAAACTCAATTTTAGTCATACATTTAGGCCAAAATGTATTCAGCCACATGTCTTTGGTAAAAAAAAAGTCAATAATTGTATATTTATTGGTTTGCGCAAAAGTTGTCACATCTACAAACTAAGGTACGTTTTCTGGAATTTACGCAGCTTTTAGTTTACGACTGTCTATCTCATTTCTTGAGGTGCTAAAATGACAGGGCAGTACAAAACCCCCCCAAATGACCCCATTTTGGAAAGTAGACCCCCTAAGGAAATTGATAAGAGGCATGTTGAGCCCATTGAATATTTTATTTTTTTGCCTCAAGCGATTGAATAATGACAAAAAAAAATTTTTTTTTTTTTTTTTACACAAAGTTGTCACTAAATGATATATTGCTCACACATGCTATGGGCGTATGTGAAATGACACCCCAAAATAAATTCTGCTGCTTCTCCTGAGTACGGGGATACCACATATGTGGGACTTTTTGGGAGCCTAGCCGCGTACAGGGCCCCGAAAACCAAGCACCGCCTTCAGGCTTTCTAAGGGCGTAAATTTTTGATTTCACGCCTCACTACCTATTACAGTTTTGAAGGCCATAAAATGCCAAGATGGCACAAAACCCCCACAAATGACCCCATTTTAGAAAGTAGACACCCCAAGCTATTTGCTGAGAGGCATGTTGAGTCCATGGAATATTTTATATTTTGCCACAAGTTGCGGGAAAATTACAAACTTTTTTTTTTTTTTTTTTTTTTTCACAAAGTTGTCACTAAATGATATATTGCTCATGCATGCCATGGGCATATGTGAAATGACACCCCAAAATAAATTCTGCTGCTTCTCCTGAGTACGGGGATACCACATATGTGGGACTTTTTGGGAGCCTAGCCGCGTACGGGGCCCCGAAAACCAAGCACCGCCTTCAGGCTTTCTAAGGGCGTAATTTTTTGAGTTCACTTCTCACTACCTATTACAGTTTTGAAGGCCATAAAATGCCAAGATGGCACAAAACCCCCACAAATGACCCCATTTTAGAAAGTAGACACCCCAAGCTATTTGCTGAGAGGCATGTTGAGTCCATGGAATATTTTATATTTTGCCACAAGTTGCGGGAAAATTACAAACTTTTTTTTTTTTTCACAAAGTTGTCACTAAATGATATATTGCTCACGCATGCCATGGGCATATGTGAAATGACACCCCAAAATAAATTCTGCTGCTTCTCCTGAGTACGGGGATACCACATATGTGGGACTTTTTGGGAGCCTAGCCGCGTACGGGGCCCCAAAAACCAAGCACCGCCTTCAGGCTTTCTAAGGGCGTTACAGTTTTGAAGGCCATAAAATGCCAAGATGGCACAAACCCCCCCCCCCAAATGACCCCATTTTAGAAAGTAGACACCCCTAAATTTAGGGGTACACTAGTGAGACTAGGTAATAAATGGCGGGTGCCCTGAAACTATAAAAAAATAACTAACCAACCAGCGTCACCTGTAACAGTTATATGGTGATCACTGGTGAAAGGGTTAACTAGGGGGCAATCAGGGGGCTTTATGCGGTAGTATATGGGGGTCCCTGGCGCTATAAAAAGCTGCGGCGAACCTAAATACCTACCTGCCTAACTAGCGTCACCTGTGACACTAATACAGCGATCAGAAAAACGATCGCTTATTAGGCTGGGTTCACACTGGAGCGATGCGGGAACGCCACGAATGCGCGGCGGGTTCCCGCATCGCATGCCTCCCGGCGGCAGTTCACACTGCCCTATGCGAACTGCTGGGAGTGTCAGTGAAATGTTAATGACACCCCCAGATCAGTTCGCATATCGCAGTGCGATCTGCAAACTTGGATCGCATGGTGTGAACACCCATGCGATCCGATTCTGCTGCGGACCAAAAAAAGGGTCCCGTGCGAGTTTGCGGCGGGTGCGGCGGGTGCGACACGAATTCAGCCATACTATCTGTATAGCTGAACTCGAATCGCACAGAGATCGGATGTGATTTGCACTGCAGTGCGGTGCGAATCACATCCGTTCTCATAAACCGCTGCAATGTGAACCCAGCCTTAGTGACACTGGCGACGGGGGGTGATCACGGGGTTAAACCTTTATTGGGGGGGTTAGGGGGGTACCTTAGAACTAAAGGGGGCTAACCCTAACTGCCCTAACAGTTATTAGTCACAAATGACACCTGCCGGGTGATCAGGGGGTTAAACCTTTATTAGGTAATAAATGGCGGGTGCCCTGAAACTATAAAAAAATAACTAACCAACCAGCGTCACCTGTAACAGTTATATGGTGATCACTGGTGAAAGGGTTAACTAGGGGGCAATCAGGGGGCTTTATGCGGTAGTATATGGGGGTCCCTAGCGCTATAAAAAGCTGCGGCGAACCTAAATACCTACCTGCCTAACTAGCGTCACCTGTGACACTAATACGGCGATCAGAAAAATGATCGCTTATTAGGCTGGGTTCACACTGGAGCGATGCGGAAACGCCGCGAATCCGCGGCGGGTTCCCGCATCGCATGCCTCCCGGCGGCAGTTCACACTGCCCTATGCGAACTGCTGGGAGTGTCAGTGAAATGTTACTGACACCCCCAGATCAGTTCGCATATCGCAGTGCGATCTGCAAACTCGGATCGCATGGTGTGAACACCCATGCGATCCGATTCTGCTGCGGGCCAAAAAAAGGGTCCCGTGCGAATTTGCGGCGGGTGCGGCGGGTGTGGCGGGTGCGGCGGGTGCGGCGAATGGCTGAACTCGAATCGCACAGAGATCGGATGTGATTTGCACTGCAGTGCGGTGCGAATCACATTCGTTCTCATAAACCGCTGCAATGTGAACCCAGCCTTAGTGACACTGGCGACGGGGGGTGATCACGGGGTTAAACCTTTATTGGGGGGGTTAGGGGGGTACATTAGAACTAAAGGGGGCTAACCCTAACTGCCCTAACAGTTATTACAGTCACAAATGACACCAATGCAAAAAAAAAAAAAAAAATGACATTGGTGTCACTGTGACTGGGGGGCAGGGGTAATTGGGGGGGTGATCGGGGGGTAAAGGGGGGGTGTGAGTGTGCCTGGCATGTTCTACTGTGTGTGGGATGTGTTGGTGCAACTCACTGATCCGCTCTCCTCCGTGTCGGAACGAAAAATACCGACACGGAGGAGAGAATACATCACTTCCTCTCCTGTGTTTACATTACAGGAGAGGAAGTGATGTCACCGGGGATTTCCATTCGTCGGGAGCGATCGCGAGGGGGTGGCCATGAATGAATGGCCGTCCCCTCGTCCGGGATCGCTCCCGAACGAAAACCGACCGCCGCAGGCACCGGGCGGGGGCCCGATCGGGCCCCCGACCCGCGGGAGGCAAAGCACGTACATGTACGTGCTTATGCCTGCCCGTGCCATTCTGCCGACGTACATCGGCGTGAGGCGGTCGGCAAGTGGTTAAAACTGTATCCTGGGACATAGCATATACTCGACCCTACTGGTCACTGCACATTACCTTTAACTTCTTGACCTCCAGACAGAATCCCCTGTCTCGGAGGCTATCCCAACCAATGCAGCGACCTACCCCTTTTACTCTTCTGGTTAACCCCATGTAACCGTGAAGTACAAATCCAACCACCCCATCACCATGGATGGGTACCACCTATTCTCCACCTGCACCACTTGACCTTCTCCACTACCCCAGAACACTGCCAATCCAAAAACTAACCCTAACGCAAAAAACCCCGCAACAAAAATGGGAGTATGTGTGTTAATCACTTCCTCCTCCACTCTCCAACTGTCCCTGGCTTCCTCTCAGCCTCGTGATTCCTATTTTGGCTCTGCCCACCACCCTGCCTGCCGCACTCTTAAAGTGGCGGCACCTTTTTCTCCTAAAAACGGCGACAGTGCATCCAAAGCATCTGTCATGCCATCCTATGCTCACAGCCTGCGGCTGCAGCTCCGTGACGCTCTGAATGCAGCATTTCTCAAAGCAAGGCCTGGAAGTACTCCATTCTGACATCCCTCTGTGACAGTGGTAACATTTCTGCCATTTTGTGTTTGTACGGGGGGGGGGGGGGGGTCTAAGTACATTGCCACCCAGTACTGGTCCTTTTGCAGAATAGGGCAGTAATCTGCAGCAGTGCACAACCCTCCAAATAGTACACATATACCAGTCCTTACAAGGACCTTTGTGGACCAAGTAGCTAGTGATTTGCAGACTGTACCTCAGTCCCTACACTGATAAAGGACTGCTGCAGAATAGGGCAGTAATCTGCAGCAGTGCACCACAACCCTATATATTGTTTACCTATGCCAGTCCTTACAAGGACCTTTGTGGACCAAGTAGCTAGTGATTTGCTGACTGTACCCCAGTCCCTACACTGATAAAGGACTGCTGCAGAATAGGGCAGTAATCTGCAGCAGTGCACCACAACCCTCCAAATAGTACACCTATATCAGTCCTTACAAGGACCTTTGTGGACCAAGTAGCTAGTGATTTGCTTACTGTACCTCAGTCCCTACACTGATAAAGGACTGCTGCAGAATAGGCCAGCAATCTGCAGCAGTGCACCACAATCCTCCAAATAGTACACCTATACCAGTCCTTACAATGACCTCTGTGGACCAAGTAGCTAGTGATTTGCAGACTGTACCTCAGTCCCTACACTGATAAAGGACTGCTGCAGAATAGGGCAGCAGTCAAGTATAATATTCTTTCTATATTTGGAAGAAAGTATATTATACGTGTACAACCCTATATACTGTACACCTATACCAGTCCTTAAAAGGACCTTTGTGGACCTAATAGTAATAGCTAGCTAGTGATTAAACTGACTGTCCCTGCTGCACACAGCGTCCTGTCCCTCCCTGCACTGCCAAAAGACAGGCTGCTGCAATCACCAACACAGCAGTGCACTGAACCTTATATACTGTACACCTATACCAGTCCTTAAAAGGACCTTTGTGGACCCAATAGTAATAGCTAGTGATTAAACTGACTGTCCCTGCTGCACACAGTGTCCTGTCCCTCCCTGCACTGACAAAAGACAGGCTGCTGCAATCACCAGCACAGCAGTGCAACCCTATATGCTATACTACACCTACACCATACTAGTCCTTAAAAGGACTTTTGTGGACCTAATAACTAGCGATTTGTGTCACTAAAGTCTCTCCCTGCTCCACACAGTGTCCTGTCCCTACACTGAAATAAGACAGAATGTAAAATGGCCACCAGATCAGGTCTATTTATAAGGTAGGGGGAATGTCCAATTGTCCATGTGCTGAAATGTCTCAATTGGCTGTCCTGTACCCCATGATGGATGTGTCATCATGGGACAAATTTCTTTCGCACTGCAAACACATATGTCCGCCGGGCGAACAGCGGCAATAGTCCACCGATCGGGCAAATCGCATACACACAAAATTTGCCACGAAACGACTGCCGGGCGAACAGTTCGGCCATCCCTAACAATGAGATTTGATTATAGCAGTGAAGCTATGTGTGGGACACTTTTTGTCTTGTGTTGAGTAATTATTATTTAGCCCTAGTTGGCATGCTTGGGGTGATGTGGTCTTATTTCTATTAATCTGTGTGTTTGCGTGCGTGCTTTTGTCACATTTTTATTCTTTTATTGCAGAGGAAATGAACAGAAACGTATCAATATCCCTTATACTCCAGGACAACGATGTGCCAACTGTACAGGTGCCTGTACAGAGGAAGGTTTATGCAGTAAGTCCTTTTTCTTTACTAGAAATAATGGAGGCAATTCCATATAACATTTGCAGCACATTTCTGTCTGACTGAGTATTGCATCTGGCTGCCTTCTCCCTTTGTTGGCTTTTTGGGGTGAAAGGTAGAGGTACTCACACTGGCCCTTTAACTCCTGCTGTTTTGGCTAAGACTTCTGAGCAGGCCTCCTGCTCTACAGGTCCTCCCATGCAAGACAGGGTGTCTTCCGGATAAGACTGAAGGGTGGTCAAGATCCCCCTAATCAGCTTCTTCTGCTTCCTTTCTCAGTTCCAGCCTGGACGCAGAACCCACACATCCCCCCACCCAGCCCCAAAGTCCCCTCCCAGGCCTCACGATCCTCAGCTCAGCACTCTATCCTCCAACCAGTGAAAACCCCCCACTGGCCAGGCTCTTCAATATTTAAGGGCCACCCCCCACCTTCTGAGCCTTCCTTGCCCAGGGATTGGCAGAGATCCCTTGAATATTCAGACTCTCCAGTCTACACACCCTCTCACTAAGTTCTAGAACTTTCCAGAAGCTTCCAGAAGCTGGGGTAGGTACGAGATTCTCAGCCTGCAAAGTCTGCCAATGGTCCTAAATCTGAATCTACAGCAATTGCACAGACTCACTTAAGCTACTGTGAGTATACTAAATTTTCCTACCAACTATGTACACTAGAGGGTGCTACAGGTAATTAAAGCAGAGTTCCACCCATATAAATGTCAGCAGCTACACTTTTTGTAGCTGCTGACTTTTATTAATCATACACTCACCTTCTCCGACAAGCCCGGCTCCTAGCGCCCTCCTCAGCCTTGTCACTGTGGGCGCCAGGCTGTGGCTTCACAGCCGGGCACACACTGCATTTGCGTGAGCCACATTGTGCACTGTGACTGGCTGGGCAATCATCTGGGACCTGTGATGTGTCCCAGATGATTTCCGAGAGGGAGGGGGGAGAGGTGAACTTGCTCCCGCACCACAGTGCCAGGGAGGAAGTGGGAGCTGAAGCCCTCTAAAAAGAGGATATCCGCCCCCCCTCCCCAAAAATAATTACATGCCAAATGTGGCATGTCAAGGGGGTCACCTGTACTTAAAGCGGAAGTTCCATTTTTGGCAGACCTTCACCATAGTGAATATTCATATTGCTCTGCCTCCTCCCTCATGCCTGGATATCAATTTATGTGTGTATTTTTATCTGGGAAAGTTATTTGTGCCTAAGCAAAAATGACATTTGCGGGACCTCAGTGAGCCCTGTGGCTCACCTGTGCATGGGTTTTACCCACGCATGCACAAAAATGAGGCATTATGGAGTTTCAAAGCTTCCTGGCATTTATTTCCTGCTCATAATTCAGGTATGCAGGCAAGAGGGTGTGTTTAGTTTAGAAAGTCCCTCCTCCTCCCCCCTCCAAATGAAAGACAAAAATGCCCATGAAGACTCCGAAGGTGTATGACATAATCTTGGCCCAGGCCAGAAAACAGGAAGAAAGTGAAGAAATCTAAAAGAAAAAAGGTTAAAGCAAGTAAATATAATACTTATCTTATTTATTAATGCTAGCCGCATAAGGATTACAAATAGTTAATGTTGAGTAGTTAGTTGGTAGTTGATTGAGAGAATTTAGTTCTGTGTCAAGTGTACAGCATAAATAAAACTGTGCTTTAATGATTTCAGCTAATTACTGCCCATACGAGGATGATTATGATCAGTGTGAAGAATTAGAGTATATGTGTGATGATTCAGAAGAAAGCATGGAAGAGGATCTCAGAGTGGTGAATATATGTAAAGAAACGTGTCACTGCAATAGGAAAACATATTAGATGTATCTTATCTTTATCTTGTATACCAAAAGCAATTAAAATTGCAAAGCAGAAGGCAATAAAATATTCATGGGAAATAAAAAAAAATAAAGTTGGATGTCAGATTCAATTTGTGTGATTGTTTTGCCTTTAGTATTCAATTAAAGTATATGTAACACTAAATGCTAGAATCTCATTTAATCATTATCATGTTAATGTAATTTCAAAATATATTTTTCAATATTTTTAAATCTGCAGCTTTCAATAAAATAATACTCAGTAATCCTGCCATAAATGTCCTTGTTTAGGCACTTCCTTTTGTGGGGCGACAATGCTCTGTTCCTGTTTTCAAATTGTGCTCCTGCGTTGTCACAGCACTGGCTTCCAATGGAGACTGGCCATTTCAATACAACTTACACACCTATAGCCCATTGTTTTCTTATATGGAGTGCATATAGACAGGAAGCCTCTGCTAAGAAGCTGCACAAGATTAGCAGCACTGAGATGCAACAAAGTATTTAAAAAAGGTGAAAATGGTATATTATTTAACCACTAGAGATGAGCCAAACACCCCCCAGTTCAGTTCGCACCAGAACCTGCGAACGGACCGACAATTCGCACAAACTTTAGAACCCCGTTAAAGTCAATGGGACTCGAACATTCGAAATCAGTTAATGAGTTAATTTTAATGAGTTAATTTTAAAGGCTAATATGCAAGTTATTGTCCTAAAAAGGGTTTGGGGACGCTGGTCCTGCCCCAGGGGACATGTATCAATGCAAAAAAAGTTTTAAAAACTGAAATTTTTTCGGGAGCACTGATATTTTAATGACACTTAAAGTGAAAAAAATGTGAAATATTCCTTTAAATATTGTGCCTGGGGGGGTTCTATAGTATGCCTGTGAAGTGGCATGTGTTTCCCGTGTTTAGAACAGTCCCTGCACAAAATGATATTTCTAATGTAAAAAAGTCATTTAAAACTGCTTGCGGTTTTAATGTATTGTCTGTTCTCGGCAATATGGATGAAAATCATTGAGAAAAATTGCATTACCCGCCCATTACCAGCCCCTTTGGGTCTTGTATGGATATTAAGGGGAACCCCTTACCCAAATTTAAAAAAAGGAAAGGCCCCTAGGCCCTATATACTCAGAGCAGTAGTATACAGGCGGTGCAAACAAGACAGGGACTGTGTAGGTTTGTTGTTAAAGGGGTTGTAAAGGTAAATGTTTTTTCACCTTAATGCATTCTATGCATTAAGGTGAAAAAACATCTGACAGTCCCGGCACCCCCAGCCCCCCCCCCCCCGTTTTACTTACCTCACCCCTCAAAAGTCCCGCGCTCGTCCCCCGACGTCCTTTCCACCGTTCAGCCTGGCCACTGATTGGCTGGAGTGGATGGATGGAAAGCAGCGCAGCCATTGGCTCGCGCTGCTGTCAATCACATCAACTGACGCGGAGCGCCGGGGGGCGGGGCCGTGTGATACAGCCAGCCGCTATAGCCGCTGGCTGTATCACGGGAGCGCGCCCGCAGATGCTTCTCATCATGCGAGGGAGATCGCATGAACGTGAGAAGCATCTGAGGGAGGAAGCAGAGACAGCCGCCGAGGGACCCCAGAAGAGCAGGTTCGGGGCCACTCTGTGCCAAACGAGCTGCACAGTGGAGGTAAGTATAATATGTTTGTTATTTTTAAAAAATAAAAATTTTATCTTTACAATCCCTTTAAGTAGAATCTGTTTGTAATTTTGAACTGGTATATTTTTAAAGTGTAGTTCCAGTCAAAAAATCTATTTTTAAGCTTTTTGGAAAACATAGGGAAGGGTTATCCCCCATGTAACATTTATTTTGCTGTCTGTGCACCTCTTCAGAAGATTTTACCTCACTTTCTGTCCCAATGACAAATGCTTTTTGAAAATTTGGGTTTTTTAGTAAAACAAGGCTAGGGATAAAGCATCAGTGGAGAGGAGACACGTTTTTCCCATATCAACTCTAAGCCCTTGTACACACAGTCAGAGATTCCGACAACCAAATCCGTCGGATTTTGTCCGTCGGATTTTGTCCGAAACTGTTGCATACACACGGTCGGACAAAGTTGTCGAAAAATCTGACGTGATGGCGTTATTTTGTTACGACGGGACTACGTTCACGCTAGTAGCCAATAGCTTTGGTGCAGGAATTTGATCTGAGCATGCATGGCACTTTGTCCGATCGGAATTCTCTACACATGATCGGAGTATATCCGATCGGAGCATTTTGTCGGAAAATTTTACCAACAAGTTGGATACCTTGGTCCGTCGGATACTCCGACGGAAACAGTCCGATGTAGACCACACACAGTCGGAATATCCGACAAAACAGTCCGATCGGACACATTCCATCGGAATCTCTGACCGTGTGTACAAGGGCTTACAGGAGAGAATTTCCCTTCTTAAGGGTAGATTTCAACTCACTTCCTGTTGTCTACTTCCCTTTGCAAGTAGGAGATGTTTGTAAGTTGGATGTTTGAAAGTAGGGGCCTGCCCTATATGCTCTGCAGAAATTTGGGCCTAAGGTGTTGGTGTTGCCACAACACTGTAAGCCATCAAATTAACGCTTGGTGGGCGCTGGTACGCCCTGCTGTGAACTATTATATCAAGAATTGTAATTACATGCCATTGTTGAACAGTGGTAGAAAAACTGGGCCTTTGGTGGTGGTGCTGGTGCTTGTGCCATAACACTGTAAGTCCTAACAGTTACTCTTGGTGGGCGCTGGAACGGGCCCTGCTGTGAAATATTATATCAAGAATTGTAATTACATGCACCTGTTGAACAAAAATTAGGCCTTAGGCACTGCTGCCACAACACTGCAACACCTCACAGAAACTCTAGTTGGAGAGCAAGAATGATCCCTGATGCAAAGTATTGGATCAAAAATTGTAATTACACGCCCCTGTTAAACAAGGGCTGAAAAGTTGGACTTAGGCACTGGTGCTGGTGCCACAACACTGCAACCACTCACAAATATTGTAGTTGAGCGCAGCAACGAACCCTCCTGCAAAATATTGCATTAAAAATTGTAATTACACACCCCTGTTAAACAGGGGCTGAAAAATTGGGCCTTAGCCACTGGTGGTGGTGCCCAGAACCAAAAATGTTCTTACAAGCTGTCAGCATGATCAGGGGGGAATATGATAGTCACTCTGCATAACAGGATAGTCACTCAGCATCAGCATAGGCAATCTTGAAGGGATCTGACATCTGACATTTAAAAAAACAAAATTCATTTTTATGAAGGTCAGTCGATCAACCGAATCGGTGGACAGGCGCACCCTGTGATAGGTTACAAAGCCTCCAGCAGCACTAAATGTGCGTTCCAAAAGAACACTGGATGCAGGACAGGCCAGTAGCTAAATTGCATACTGTGCAAGGTCTGGCCAGTGATCCATCCTCAAGACCCTGTAACCCAGAGGAATTTCGGTGGGAAAGGTGTCCAAGTCTGATCTTGCCCCTAGGTATTCCTGCACCATGTAAATCAGACACTGGTGATGGTTGCTGGAACCGATCATACCTTTGGGCTGCAGACTAAAAAATTGTCTGAACGCATCGGTCAGACGGAAGCCTCAGAAACACGTTGTCCAGGACCAGGAATTTGTAACCTCCCAGTCTCTGGGAACGCATTGCACAGACCTTTCTGCAAGGCCTCCCGAAGATGTTTCATCCTCTGCTCCCTCTGTGATGGCAAGATAAGGTCCGCAACCTTACCCTTGTAACGTGGATCAAGGAGGGTAGCCAGCCAGTAATGGGCTCTCTCCTTGATCTGTCCAATACGAGCATCCTTCCGCAGGCTTTGCAGGATCAGGGAGGCCATGCAGCATAGGTTAGCTGAGGCATTTGGTCCGGAGTCCTCTGGGTCACTAAGGGCGACATGATCCGCAGCCACCTCCTCCCAGCCACGTACAAGTCCACGGGTTTCTTGGGACTGTAAATGATCCCTAAAAGACTGCTGCTGCTGATGCTGAGTGCCATGCTCCACCTCCATGCTGACACAATCCTCCTCCTTCTCCTCCTCGTCCTCTTCCTGTGTGATTGGCAGGCCAGCAGGAACACTGTCTGGATAAAGGGGGCCTTGAGAGGTAAGGAAGTCCTCCTCTTCCTGCCTCTGTTCTGTCTGAAGTGCCCTGTCCATTATTCCATGCAACGTGTGCTCCAACAGGTGGACAAGAGGGACAGTGTCACTGATGCATGCACTGTCACTGCTCACCATCCTCGTGGCCTCCTCAAATGGTGACAGGACAGTGCATACATCTCTGATCATGGATGGCCCACTGGCGTGGGGAAAAAAACAACTCCCCTGACCCTGTCTTGGTGCCATAATCGCACAGGTACTCATTGATGGCCCTCTGCTGCGTGTGCAGATGCTGCAGCATGGCCAACGTTGAGTTTCACCTGGTGGGCATGTCACAGATTAGGCGGTTCATGGACAGGTTAAATTCCTTTTGTAGGTCAGCCAGCCGAGCACTGGCGTTATATGACCGACGGAAATGCACACAGACTTACCTGGCCTGCCTCAGGACATCCTGTAAGACCAGGTACCTGCCCAAGAACCGCTGCACCACCAAGTTAAGAATGTGAGCCAGACAGGGCACATGGGTCAGTTGTCCCTATCGGAGGGCGGAGAAGAGGTTGGTGCCATTGTCGTAAACCACCATTCCTGGCTTAAGCTGGCATGGCGTCAACCACCTCTCAGCCTACCCCTGCAGAGCTGACAGAATATCTGCCCCAGTGTTGCTCCTGTCCCCCAAGTACACCAGCGCGAACACGGCATGGCATATTTTTGCCTGCATACTTGCGTAGCCCCTTGAACACCTACGGAGCACCGCTGGTTCCGAGGACAAAGCACGGGAAGAGGTCATGGAGGAAGAAGAAGAGGAGGGGTGGAAGAGAGAGGTGTGTCACAACCAGTAGTAGCATTTTGGAGGCGTGGTGGCGGAACAACCTCCAACACTGCTGCACCTTGTCCTGCATCCTTCCCAGCTGCCATAAGAGTCACCCAATGTGCCGTGAAAGATAGGTAACGTCCCTGTCCATGCCTGCTGGACCATGAGTCAGCGGTAATATGCACCTTACCGCTGAACGCCCTGTCCGGCGAGGCCAAAACATTGCCTTCCACATGCCGGTAGAGAGCCGGAATCGCCTTCCGTGAGAAAAAGTGGCGTTTGGTAACCTGCCACTGAGGAACCGCACATTGCACAAACTCACGGAAGGGGGCCGAATCTACCAACTGAAAAGGCAGCGGTTGATGTGCTAGCAATTTAGCCAAGTTAGAATTCAACCGCTGAGCATGGGGATGGCTGGGAGTGAACTTCTTTCGACGGTGCAGCAGCTGGGGCAGGGACATTTGCCTGGTACAATCGAACGTCGGTGTACCGATAGCAGATTGCCCGCAAGTACTTGGCTGTGACACACCTAATTCTACACCTTCATTCCTCTCAGAGCAGGTTTCAGAGAGGACTGAAGGTCTAGTGGGGTTGGAGATCCCAGCTGATGAGGAGCAAGGAGAGGTCCGCTTTGTTCCTTGGTGTGGGTCTTTGAGGTACGCTTGTCAATGAACTGCATGGCAGGTCGACATATGTCTGGTCAAGCATGTGGTGCCCAAGCGGCTGATGTTTTGGCCACACGAGATATACGCTTGAGACATATGTTGCAAATAGCAGTGGTGCGATCTAATGCACTTATCTCAAAAAAGACCCACACCAAAGAACTTTTGGAATAAAGCGCAGAGGCAGCACCCTGTACAGGCGGAGCTCTGCGGTGTGATGCAGTCGGTGTGCTGCCCTTAAGCTGTCCCCTGGAGGGCATAGCTGCCTTGTTGGAGATGTGCCTCCTCCTCCTCTCTACTATCAGGCACCCACGTGGAGCCAGTGACCTCATCATCCCCTCCCTCCTCATCACTGGAACAAACCTGGCAGTATACTGCAGCTGGGGGAACCTGACTGCCAGATTACTGTCCTTCTTGGGCTTCCCCTCTCTCTGGGCTCATGTTACTGCCTTCCTCTAGCTGGGTATCATCATCAGAGCCTTTAAAACGCTGGACATCCTCAGGGAGCATGTACCCAACACTGTGCTCAAACAGTGCGGGGGACTCCTCAGGAGGACATGGTGGGGCTAGAGAAGGAGTGACTGATTCTACTGAGCTGAGGGAAGAGGCCGCGTTGGCAGCTGCTTTGCCGGTACCCTGAGCCTGGGTGAGAGAGGATGAGGAGGATGAGGATGGCTTGGTCATCCACTCTACCAAGTCTTCGGCATGTTGTGGCTCAACACGTCCAGCTGCCGAAAATAAGGACAAGTGTGTCCCATTGCCTCTAGACACAGAGTCTTCTTGCCCTCTTTTATTGAATGAATGAAATACTTGTATAGCGCACAATGCGAACTGAATCGCCTCTAGGCGCTGTGGCGAGCTTTGATCGTCTGCTAAAAGAGGAAGGTCTTGAGTTTTTTCCTAAAAGCCAGGTGATTTTCTTCCAGGCGGATGTTGATTGGTAGAGCATTCCATAGCCGAGGCCCTTGGACAGCGAATCTCCGATCACCCTTGAATTTATACCGGGCTTTGGGCACGAGGAGGAGGTTTTTGTTGGCTGATCGAAGACTGCGGTTTGGTGTGTAATGATTTATTTTCTCCATTAGGTATTGCGGAGCTTCTCTATGCACGCATTTGTGGGTGAGGCAAAGGGTCTTGAACGTGATCCGATTTTTTACGGTTAGCCAATGTAAGCTCCTCAGGGAAGGAGAGATGGATTCCCAGGGTTTTTTTTCCTGTTATCAGCCTTGCCGCCGTGTTTTGGATCAGTTGTAATCGCGCAAGTTGATATTGTGGTAATCCTATGTAAAGCGAGTTTGCGTAGTCCAGTCGTGAATTAATGATTGTTCCAACTACCACTGCTTTGTCATTCTTTGGGATAAAAGGGATGAGTCTGCGAAGCATGCGCAGCAGATGGTAAGATCGATTATTGGCTTGTGACTGTCTGCCTCTCTTTGTTGGCCTTCCAGACATACTAATGGCCTGCAGGCAGATGTAGCTGCAAAAAGCTGGGATGTATATACTGATAAACTGCAGCTAGCAGAATCAACTGCCTGCCTGTAGTATTATTAGTATGAGAACACCAGCAATTGGGGTAGATTTATGTGCACACTGTGCAGAGGACACAGAACACCAACTTTAATTACCACAGCTGCCTGCGGTATAGGATCAGCAGGACATCGGCAATTAGGGTAGCTTTAGGTGCACACTGTGCAGATGACACAATACACCGACTGTAATTACTGCAGCTGCCTGACTGTGGTATAGGATCAGAAGAACACCAGAAATTGTGGTATAGGATCAGAAGAACACCAGCTGCCTGCAGTATAGGATCAACAGAACACCAGCAATTGGGGTAGCTTTATGTGCACACTGTGCAGATGACACACTACACTGACTGTAATTACTGCAGCTGCCTGCAGTATAGGATCAGCATAACACCAGCAATTGGGGTAGCTTTAGGTGCACACTGTGCAGATGGCACAATACACCAACTGTAATTGCTACAGCTGCCTGCGGTATAGGATCAGCAGAACACCAGCAATTGGGGTAGCTTTAGGTGCACACTGTGCAGGTGGCACAATACACCGACTGTAATTGCTACAGCTGCCTGCCGATAGGATCAGTAGAATACCAGCAATTGGGGTAGCTTTTGGTGCACACTGTGCAGATGGCACAATACACTGACTGTAATTGCTACAGCTGCCTGCGGATAGGATCAGCAGAACACCAGCAATTGGGGTAGCTTTATGTGCACACTGTGCAGATGACACAATACACTGACTGTAATTACTACAGCTGCCTGCAGTATAGGATCAGCAGAACACCAGCAATTGGGGTAGCTTTATGTGCACACTGTGCAATGGCAATACACCAACTGTAATTATTGCAGCTGCCTGCAGTATAGGATCAGCAGAACAGCAGCAATTGGGTAGCTTTAGGTGCACACTGTGCAGATGGCACAAAACACTGACTGTAATTACTGCAGCTGCCTGCAGTATAGGATCAGCAGAACACCAGCAATTGGGGTAGCTTTAGGTGCACACTGTGCAGATGGCACAATACACTGACTGTAATTGCTACAGCTGCCTGCGGATAGGATCAGCAGAACACCAGCAATTGAGGTAGCTTTAGGTGCACACTTTGCAGAGGACACAGTACACCGACTTTAATTACCACAGCTGCCTGCAGTATAGGATCAGCAGAACATCGGCAATTGGGGTAGCTTTAGGTGCACACTGTGCAGATGACACAATACACCGACTGTAATTACTGCAGCTGCCTGACTGTGGTATAGGATCAACAGAACACCAGCAATTGGGGTAGCTTTATGTGCACACTGTACAGATGACACAATACACTGACTGTAATTACTGCAGCTGCCTGTAGTATAGGATCAGCATAACACCGGCAATTGGGGTAGCTTTAGGTGCACACTGTGCAGATGGCACAATACACCAACTGTAATTGCTACAGCTGCCTGCGGATAGGATCAGCAGAACACCAGCAATTGGGGTAGCTTTATGTGCACACTGTGCAGATGACACAATACACTGACTGTAATTACTGCAGCTGCCTGCAGTATAGGATCTGTAGAACACCAGCAATTGAGGTAGCTTTATGTGCACACTGTGCAATGACAATACACCAACTGTAATTACTGCAGCTGCCTGCGGTATAGGATCTGCAGAACACCAGCAATTGGGTAGCTTTAGGTGCACACTGTGCAGATGGCACAAAACGCCGACTGTAATTACTGCAGCTGCCTGCAGTATAGGATCAGCAGAACACCAGCAATTGGGGTAGCTTTAGGTGCACACTGTGCAGGTGGCACAATACACTGACTGTAATTGCTACAGCTGCCTGCGGATAGGATCAGCAGAACACCAGCAATTGAGGTAGCTTTATGTGCACACTGTGCAGATGACACAATACACCGGCTGTAATCACTGCAGCTGCCTGCGGTATAGGATCAGCAGAACATGAGCAATTGGGGTAGCTTTAAGTGCACACTGTGCAGAGGACACAGTACACCGATTGTAATTACTGCAGCTGAGTGCAGCATAGGATTAGCAGAACACCAGCAATTTGGGTAGCTTTAGGTGCACACTGTGCAGATGGCACAATACACCGACTGTAATTGCTGCAGCTGCCTGCCTGTGGTATAGGAGCAGCAGAACACCAGCAACTGGGGTAGCTTTAGGTGTACACTGTGCAGGTGGCACAATACACCGACTGCATTTGCTGCAGCTGCCTGCCTGCTGTATAGGAGCAACAAGACACCAGCAGTTGGGGAAGCTTTAAGTGCACACTGTGCAGATGGCACAATACACCGACTGTAATTACTGTAGCTGCCTACCCGTGGTATAGGTGTAGCAGAACACCAGTAATTGGGGTAGCTTTAGGTGTACACTGTGCAGGCGGCACAATACACCGACTGTAATTGCTGCAGCTGCCTGCCTGTGGTATAGGAGCAGCAGAACACCAGTAATTGGGGTAGCTTTAGGTGTACACTGTGCAGGTGGCACAATACACCGACTGCATTTGCTGCAGCTGCCTGCCTGCTGTATAGGAGCAACAAGACACCAGCAATTGGGGTAGCTTTAGGTGTACACTTTGCAGGTGGCACAATATACAGACTAATTGCTGCAGCTGCCTGCAGTATAGGAGCAGCATAACACCAGCAATTGGGGTAGCTTTAGTTGTACACTAGGGATGGCCATGCGGTTCGCTTGGCGGTCTGTTTGCGGCAAATTTTGCTCGTTCGCCAAACCTGGTAATTGAATTTAGGGCAACCTTTTTTTTTAATCAATGAATGAATTGTCGGTTCCGGTAATACAGAATCTGTATTACGAGAGCTGACAATTCATATAGCCAAGTGATTTTAAAATACTTTTTTTCCTGCAAAAATGAAACTTTGCGCAGGGACAGTTCTAAGCACGGGAAACATGCGCCCCTTCACAGGCATATTATAGACACCCCCCGGTACGAAATTTAAAGGAATATTACACTTTTATTGTTTCACTTTAATCATTATTAAAATCACTGCTCCTGAAAAAACGGCAGTTTTTAAAACTTTTTTTTTGCATTGATCCATGTCCCCTGGGGCAGGACCCAGGTCCCCAAACCCTTTTTAGGACAGTAACTTGCATATTAGCCTTTAAAATTAGCACTTTAGATTTCTCCCATAGACTTGTACAGGGTATTCCGGCTTTTCGAATTTGCCGCAAACAGCCCAAATTGTTCACTGTTCGCTGAACTGGCGAACAGGCAATGTTCGAGTTGAACATGAGTTCGACTCAAACTCGAAGCTCATACCTATCCAGGATAATGTTATCCTCCTAGTTCTCCTATCCCCATCCACACACAACAACAGGGATCCCAGAAAGGTTTAAAGCATGCTCTTCTTGCTCCTCCTCATCTGCCCCGGCACCATCCTCCTCTGACTCCTCTTCAGACTCCTGTTGTTGAATTGTCTCAGATAGAGTAGCCCTCCCTGGGAATTCATCCAGCATTGCAACTTCCTCATCTTCCTGCTCCTGCTCCTCCAAGGCTTGATCAATGACACGACGCAATGCACGCTCCATAAAGAAGGCGTCAGGTACGATGTCACTGATGGTGCCATGGCTGCGACTGACCAGTTAGGTGATCTCATCAAATGGCCGCAGAAGTCTGCATGTGTCGCGCATGAGCAGCCACTGGCGTAGTGAAAAAAAAACAAGTTTCCCAGAACCTGTTCTGCCGCAGAGTTCGTACAGATAGTTGTTAACTGCACGTTTCTGCTGGAGCAACCTATCAAGCATATAGAAGGTTGAGTTCCATCGCGTCGGGCAATCGCAAATAAGACGTCTGACCGGCAGATTGTGTCGCCGCTGAATGTCAGCAAGGCGACCATGGCCGTGTAAGATCTTCTGAAATGGGCCGAGATTTTTCTTGCCAGCCACAAGATGTCCTGGACCCCAGGGTATTTGACAACGAATCACTGCACGACCAAGTTTTAGCCCTTGTACACACGGTCGGACATTCCAAAAACAAAATCCGTTGGATTTTGTCTGAAACTTGTGTTGCATACACACGGTAGGACAAAGTTGTCGGAAAATCTGATTATAGGTAACGTGATGACGTTATTTCGTTATGACAGGACTACGTTCAGGCTAGTAGCCAGTAGCTTTGGTCTAGGAATTTGAACTGAGCATGCGTAGCACTTTGTCTGATCGGAATTCTCTACAAACAATCGGACAAAGTCCGATCGGATCATGTTGTCGGAAAGATTTATAGCCCAGCTTTAAAACTTTGTCCGTCGGATATTCCGACGGAAACAGTCCGATGGAGCCCACACACAGTCGGATTATCCGACAACATGGTCTGAACGGACGTTTTCCGTCGGAATGTCCGACCGTGTGTACAAGGGCTAAGACGTGTGCCATGCATGGCACATGTGTAATTTTGCCCTGTTTCAATGCGCTAAGCAGATTGGCACCATTGTCACACACCACTTTACCAACTGTCAAATTGAACGGTGTTAGCCACTGATCTGCCTGTGAACGCAAAGCTGAAAGGAGTGCAGGGCCAGCGTGGTTCTTGGCTTCCAGGCACAACAGACGCAGCACAGCATGGCAACGTCTCACCTGGCATGTCGAATAGGTTCTGGGGATCTTGGGCGGCGCAGCGGAAGAGATGCTAGCAGCGGAAAAGAAGGAGCCAGCCGAGGAGGAGAGGGAGGAGGATGGAGTAGGAGGAGGAGAAGAAGACAAATCTACACGGGTGCCACTGGTTACATGCTTGACGGCCGTCAGAATGTTCACCCAGTGGGCAGTAAAAGTTATATACCTTCCCTGCCCATGTTTACTAGACCATGTGTCTGTGGTCACATGTATCTTGGCACCGACACTGTGGCCCAGAGATACATTCACTTGCCGCTGAACATGGCCATATAGCTCTGGGATGCCCTTTTGTGAGAAATACTTCCTTCCTGGGACCTTCCATTGGGGTGTTCCAATGGCCACAAATTTCCAAAAGTCCTCCGAGTCCACCAGTTTATATGGCAGTAGTTGGCGGGCTATCGGTTCTGACAAGCTAGCGGTCAACCGTTGGGCAAGAGGGTTATCCGGCATTGTCATTTTTTTTTACGCTCAAACATTTGGCCCATGGAAGCCTGCCTTTTTTCAGTAAAAAGTGAGGACGGCATGATGGAAGGTGGAGTGGAGGACAATTGTGAGGAGAGAGGAGAAGGAGAAGTAGTAGACGAGACTGGATGGTGAGAGCCTGGAGTGTGGCTTTGTGGGTTCCGTTGCTCCCACTAGGCTTGGTGATGGCAGCTCATGTGCCTTCTTAAGGCGGTCGTCCCTAGGTGAGTGTTGGGCTTACCGCAACTTATGCGTTGACTGCAAAGATTGCAGATGGCAACACTATTGTCAGCAGCGGATACAGTAAAAAAAGCCCACACTGCGGAGCCATGTGCCGGCATCCTGGGAGCACCAGATGTGACCGTACATGGTTGATGCCTCGCTCCTGATACATTAGCAGTCTGGTTTGTCCCTCCTGTGCAATGTAAGTTCCGCCTGCTTCTCCTCCCTATCTGCTGGTCCATATCTCCCTCTGAACTCCCCTCCTCTTCCTCTCTTGTGGGCACCCACGTGGCATCACTAGACATGTCATCATCGACGTCACCTTCCCCACCACTATAATTAGAGATCTCGGAGTAGGCAGCAACACCGGGGACCAACCTCCCCCTTGGGCTGATCTGGGTACAGTCGTCAGACTGCTAAGTGGCGGTTGTTGCTACCTCCTCTTCCTGATCCAATGCCAAGAGTGGCTGCGCATCGACAATGTCTTGGGATGGATCGGAAAATAATTCCTGTGACTCAAGCAGAGGGTATATTGTGGTGGTGGTGGTGTTGGTGGTAGTGTCTTTGGGGGGGGCACACAGCAGAGAGTGAATAAGAGGGTGCAGATCGAGAGGATGAGGAGGGTGCAGAAGAGTAAGGCTGAGTGAGCCACTCAACCAAGTCTGGTGTGCCCTTTGACGTAATCGAACGCACCTTCTGCAATTTGCCACTTTGGCTCAAGCCTGTTGCTTCTGCCCTACCCCTACCACCCCTGCGGAAGGGCCTGCCTCTTCCTCTGCCTGTCATTTTTTAAATGACCCTGTGACAAAAGTCTCTAGAGAAATGCAGTATGTATGTGGAAGAAGGTATATAAGACCCCGCTTCAATCTGTCGTTTTGGGGGGCCACTGATCTATCCCACCAGTTATAATACTTATTTTTTAATTGCGTTTGTCACTCTTTGTAGTATCGTTGCAGAACCGCTCAGCAGTCCCAATGCTGCACAGTGGAAATGCACTATACTATGCTTTCTATATTTGCAAGTATTTTATACGTGTATTACACCCCTATATACTGCACACCAAATAGTACACCTATACCAGTCCTTAAAAGGACCTTTGTGGACCTAATAGTAGCTAGCTAGTAGCTAGTGAATTGCAGATTGCCCCTGCTCCAAACACCAAACTGTGCCTCCCTACACTGAGAAACGACAGCTGCAGAATTGGTCAGCAGCACAGCAGTGCAGTGCACTATAATATGCTTTCTATATTTGAAAGAAAGTATATTATACGTGTACAACCCTATATACTGTACACCTATACCAGTCCTTAAAAGGACCTTTGTGGACCTAGTAGCTAGTGATTTGCAGACTGCCCCTGCTCCAAAACACCAAACTGTCCCTCAGTCCCTACACTGATAAAAGACAGCTGCAGAATCGAGCAGCACTCAGGAGCACAGCAGTCAGCATTGCACAATAATATACTTTGTATATTTGAAAGAAAGTATATTATACGTGTACAACCATATATACTGTACACCTATACCAGTCCTTAAAAGGACCTATGTGGACCTAGTAGCTAGTGATTTGCAGACTGTCCCTGCTCCAAAACACCAAACTGTACCTCAGTCCCTACACTGATAAAAGACAGCTACAGAATTGGTCAGCACTCAGCAGCACAGCAGTCAGCAGTGCACCATAATATACTTTGTATATTTGAAAGAAAGTATATTATACGTGTACAACCCTATATACTGTACACCTATACCAGTCCTTAAAAGGACCTTTGTGGACCTAATAGTAATAGCTAGTGATTAAACTGACTTTCCCTGCTCCACACAACGTCCTTTCCCTACACTAACAAAAGACAGCTGCAGAATCGGTCAGCAGTCAGCAGTGCACCATAATATACTTTGTATATTTGAAAGAAAATATATTCTAATTGTATTACAATCCTATATACTGTACACCTATACCAGTCCTTAAAAGGACTTTTGTGGACCTAATAGTAATAGCTAGTGATTAAACTGACTGTCCCTGCTCCACACAGCGTCCTGTCCCTACACTGACAAAAGACAGAATGTAAAATGGCCAGATCAGGTCTATTTATGAGGTAGGGGGTATGTCCAATTGTCCATGTGCTGAAATGTCTCAATTGGCTGTCCTGTACCCCATGATGGATGTGTCATGGGTCAATTTCTTCACAATGTAAACGCATATGTCCGCCGCACGAACAGCGCTAGAAGTCTGCTGGTTTGGCGAATCGCGAACGACCAAAATTTGCCACGAACCGACCGCCGAGCGAACCGCAAGGCCATCTCTACTCCCTATGCTGTACGGTACAGGACCAGTCATCTAAGGGTCAATTCACACCAGTTTCTGCATTGCAAGGCAGCGGATGGATGGATGGGGGAATCCCTCCCACTGAGATATTGTATTCTAACAGTGGGGTGGGCTTTTCACTGTCAGTGTTGCTGCCAAAATTTAAAATGAAATCCTGACAGGCTGGTTGTACCTAAGTTGATCAAAAAATTGATTTCTGTAAAATCAACCTGCCCATAGATGGATCAAAATTTGGTCGATCCCTTCTGAACTGGCCACATTTTGATCCATCTATGGCTATCTTTAGGCAGGAGTTCCACTTTAAGGGGTAGAAGTTCCCCATTGAATACTCAGATTGCACATTTTGACATTATGGCAGCTTCCAAGATGAGGGGTAACATTTAAACACACAGCCAAGAACATAGACACTCTATACAGGGACCAGGGCTAGCATCCAGAATGTAAATATTGATCCTAAATAATGTCTGACCTAAAATGATGCTGTCCTTGGAAGAATAAAATTAAGGCTTTGTTAGGTGTGACTTTTTTGGGGGGTATTAAATACCTCTGAATAGTGGTACATAAAAAAAAAAAAAAATTATACTCACCTAAGTGGGTGCAGCAACGAACTGATGCATCCGTTCCCCTGCCGGCTGTGCAGTGTGAACTGAGTGATCAAACCCAACTGATCACTCAGTTCTCCACCTCCACTCTGAACAGACAACCATGACTGTCAGTCACCAGCTCTCTGCTCTGTCCCTCCAGCTCTCACTGGAGCGCTGGGCTGTGGAGCGGATGGCTCAGGCTCTCAGCGGATTGCTGAAAGGCTGAGCCAGCTGCCAGTCCATGCAGCTGGGTGGATCGCGACTGTAAAGTTGGGATCTTTCCTGAGCCTTGAGTGACCTTAGCCAACAGTGGACTTTAGCCCGCTGTTGGCTGAAAATGGGTCACAGGAGTGCAGAATGACCTGCACTCCAGTGACCTACAGGAGAAGTATAGCCAAATTAGCTTTGGCTATACCTCTCCTTCAAGCATTTCTTAGCATGTATGCCCTTTATTTGGAAATATCTAGTTTAATATAAACTGATTATACAGTGGTGTGAAAAAGTGTTTGCCCCCTTCCTCATTTCCTGTTCCTTTGCATGTTTGTCACACTTAAGTGTTTCGGAACATCAAACCAATTTAAACAATAGTCAAGGACAACACAAGTAAACACAAAATGCAATTTGTAAATGAAGGTGTTTATTATTAAAGGTGAAAAAAAATCCAAACCATCATGGCCCTGTGTGAATAAGTGATTGCCCCCCTTGTTAAAACATACTATAACTGTGGTTGTCCACACCTGAGTTCAATTTCTATAGCCACACCCAGGCCTGATTGTTCACAATCAAGGCATCACTTAAATAGGAGCTGCTTGACACAGTAAGGTCCACCAGAAGATCCTTAAAAGCTACACATCATGCCGAGACCCAAAGAAATTCAGGAACAATTGAGAAAGAAAGTAATGGAGATCTATCAGTCTGGAAAGGGTTATAAAGCCATTTCCAAAGCTTTGGGAATCCAGCGAACCACAGTGAGAGCCATTATCCACAAATGGCGAAGACATGGAACAGTGGTGAACCTTCCCAGGAGTGGCCGGCCGCCCAAAATTACCCCAAGAGCGCAGCGACGACTCATCCAAGAGGTCACAAAAGACCCCACAACAACGTCCAAGGAACTGCAGGCCTCACTTGCCTCAGTTAAGGTCAGCGTTCATGCCTCCACCATCAGGAAAAGACTGGGCAAAAATGGCCTGCATGGCAGAGTTCCAAGGAGAAAACCACTGCTGAGCAAAAAGAACATCAAAGCTCGTCTCAATTTCTCCACAACACATCTTGATGATCCCCAAGACTTTTGGGACAACATTCTGTGGACCGATGAGACAAAAGTGGAACTCTTTGGAAGGTGTGTGTCCAAGTATATCTGGCGTAGAAGGAACACTGCATTTCATAAAAAGAACATTATACCAACAGTAAAATATGGTGGTGGTAGTGTGATGGTCTGGGGCTGTTTTGCTGCTTCAGGACCTGGAAGACTTGCTGTGATAAAAGGAACTATGAATTCTGCTGTCTACCAAGAGATCCTGAAGAAGAATGTCTGACCATCTGTTTGTGTACTCAAGCTGAAACGAACTTGGGTTCTGCAGCAGGACAATGATCCTAAACACACCAGCAAGTCCACCACCGAATGGCTGAAGAAAAACAAAATGAAGACTTTGGAGTGGCCTAGCCAAAGTCCTGACCTGAATCCTATTGAGATGTTGTGGTATGACCTTAAAAAGGCCGTTCATGCTCGAAAACCCTCTAATGTAACTGAATTAGGACAATTCTGCAAAGATGAGTGGGCCAAAATTCCTCCAGGACGCTGTAAAAGCCTCATTGCACGTTATCGCAAACGCTTGGTTGCAGTTGTTGCTGCTAAGGGTGGCCCAACCAGTTATTAGGTTTAGGGGGCAATCACTTTTTCACACAGGGCCATGATGGTTTGGATTTTTTTTTCACCTTTAATAATAAACACCTTCATTTACAAATTGCATTTTGTGTTTACTTGTGTTGTCCTTGAATATTGTTTAAATTGGTTTGATGTTCCGAAACACTTAAGTGTGACAAACATGCAAAGGAACCGGAAATGAGGAAGGGGGCAAACACTTTTTCACACCACTGTAAGTCCCCTTTAAAATCGCATTGATATCAACTAACATAATAGCCAAGTAGTTTGAAATATCTTCAGATGGATTGCTCTTTTAATGTGAAAAAGAAATGTTACAAAGTATGCCAAGAAATTTCCTATCATATATTTGCAAAAGCGTGGATTTTGATGAAGAGATAGTAACACTGCATGGCTGGTAAAAAAACACAAGTCTATCTTGTTTAGCCAATGGAAACAATAAAGAAATAGAAAAATTCCATACACAATCCTATACCCACAGGTGATCCAGAGGAGGGCAAAAAAAAAAAAACGAAACATGGTCAAATATTCCTCTCCTGAAGACATTCAAATATTCCTGGATCAATAATATCTGATATTACCTATTAATGTTAATATCCAGTTATATTTTGTGCATTTAGTAATGCACCCTGTTTTTTTTTTTTGTTTTTTTTTTTACAACATTCCATATAGCTGGCCAGACCTATTTCTTAAAAGAACCTATTTCAGATTTCCACAGCTCTTAGTGCCTTTCCATATATGATGGTTAAATCTTTTTTTCAATGTCATATGTCATTTTTTCCCTCTACCCTATCCTATCATCGGAATTCTTCTGTATGTCCCCTATACTAAATATTGCCTGCCCCAATTTCAGTCATCTACCTCAAGATGACAACCATAAGGTGGATGTTAAGTAAATGCCTACCAGAAATTTCACTTACTGACAAAAAATCAGCAATCGTGAATAGAAGACCGGAGACCTTAGAGAAGCACAGTATGTACACGTAAACAGGTAATGTTCAAACGGGCAGATTTGCTAATATTTAGTTCTGTGGAATGGCTAGCAGGGCTGATTCAGCTGATCACCTGAGGAGTAAAATCTCTCCAAACCACCCCACCCTACACACCACATGTTTTTAGATTTTGCTGCCAAGTTCTATGTGAAAACTATTTAATAGAACTCTTCGTGCATTATTCTCACAAAAGTTCATGATGACTTTTTATTTTAATTGATATTTAGGCAGTGTACAAATAACAATAGAAAGCTGGTAATTGATGAAGAAAGTTTTGTCACAAGGGTCACACTTGGCTGAGTACACTTTGGTGTAATTCGTTTTTTAAATGCAATCTCCGGGAAACAGACATAAATCAACCTGTAAAAAAAACTGTTTAATGCATAAATGCGTCGCCTAAATTGAACATCTGTAATAAAGATAAAGAAGAGTGTGGCTGAAAGGTAAGCAATCTCTATCTTTCTCTTTTTTTTATTATTATTTCTTTTCTTTATACACTATAGTAATTGAAAAAAGTAGCTAAGGATAACTCATACATCTAATAATTTTACCATTTAAAAAAAAAAATATTTTTATGCCAACCTTACTCAACCTTTTTAACAAGGAGGAACCCTTGAAATTACTTTTTGGGCTCAACAACCCCTGTTAATAATTACTAAATTCATAGCTCACAGTTCATTAGTGTGATGGTCACTTAGAAGAACACTTCTTACGTTTGTGGCCATTGGGAAGAATTCCCCTCTCACAGATATCTAAAGCAATCATTGGTGTCAGTAGCATTTATCTAAAGGGTGGAAGTTGCTCATTGCTCAAGGAGCCTCTAGCAAACTAGAATAGACTATACAATACTCTCTTCCTTTGAGCCTCCTTTTTTATTTTTCAAGTAGTCAACTTAGTTTGCCCCTTTTTTGTTTTTCTTTTGTCTGTTCCAAACACTTCAGTTCTCTTTCTCTAAAATAATACTTTTTAATGATATCTTGAAATGTACTATGGCTAGCTTCAGGCCAAGCCCCAATGTTCTTGATCTCATATTAAAAATACTACCTTCCTTTGCAGAACCAAAAAATGTCTCAAATAATTTTATTTATAAGTATATCCAACTGTGAGGAGGAGGGGGCAATATGACTCCTAGGTTTGGGAGAAGGTCGGCTTTAACCGAACACAGCTAACGGAGAGTTTGGCTGGCATTACCGCCTCTGAATGTGACCCATTCAAGTAAATGGATCCATGTCACATGTTTTAACATAAATTCCTCACAGCCTTAGGGTTGCAGATAGACGTTCATTACTGCAGCACACAAAACACACATTATGTACATAAGAACACTGCTGGCCTCCAAAACATTAGGGCAACAAAGCTTTCATGCATGTGTTGCAAAAATGTCTAATGTCCATCTTTTGGCCCATTTCTGTGCATTGGAAGGCCGCTCAAGATGAATTGGCTATCTTAACGCGATGATCGTTAAGATGTGACGCAACGCGTGTTAACGCAACACACAGGAATGCATTGTGTAATTAACTGACTAAATTATGTTTCCTGTTTCTTTTCTTTTTTCAAGTTTGCACATATTAAGTTATTCCCTCCTAAAATGTTTTATCCTTCAAATCTTGCACCAATTCTGCTGCCCATCTGTGGATTTGCTCTATGACTATATACCAAGACTTTTTTTTATCATTCACATTTTCATTCCACCCAAAACATGCCTATGATATTTTGCTAACTGCTAGACGAGTATAAACTCCTTCAATGGCTCCTTGCATCACTCAAGCACTTTGGTGGTGAGAAATCTGCTCTTGAGTTCCAGGGTCTGACATGGTTATTATGGGGAGCTCTCAAAACTCTAAAATGAAAAGGAAGGGAGTTGAAAAATATGAAAGGGTATGTTATGGCTAGTGTCCACAAAAGAAATAAAAAAGCACTGGATAGCTTACCACAGCAACTGAAATATCAGCTTGGGGTGCACTTACCCTTTAAATATATACTGTAATAGACATCAGCTGCTTTACTTATGTTTTGCCCTTTTCCTAATTGACTGTACTAAAGGGTAAAGGAATAATTCAGTTTGAGTATGATTATATCAAGTCATTTTTCTTTAGGGAATGAAATGTGCCACTTTTTGCCACTTTGTGCCACGAGGAACAAATCAGAAATCTCTTCAGTGTGAGGGACACCCCCTCTTAGACAGTCACTGAAACAGGTGTGCTCATTGGAAGGTTTGCTTTCATCTCCTGTTCCACTGACAACTGTAACATTTACCGATTTCACTTTTGGTCACCATGAGAAATGATGGGGGTAAATTGCTCTCTCAGGAACACAGACAGCGAAAAAAATCCTGAACAATATGCTCAAAGAGGCACTGTAAACTGGGAAGTTAAATGAAGGAAAACTTCAAGCAAGCTCAATAGCTGAGCACCCAACGATAGCTCAAACAGTAGAAATAGAGACAGGACCACCAGACCAAACCCAGATAATAGAGTCAAAAATATGTTTAATTGATGATAAACAAATACATTTCGGGGGCAACAGCACTCCCTCTTCATCATTAAAAATGGCAGTTTATAAGCTCCAACCTATTGTATTACACCTGAGTCTCCTTGTACCAGATTTGAGTCAAAACTTTGTGGGGCACCTTACATAGTTACATAGTAGGCGAGGTTGAAAAAAGTTCATCAAGTTCAACCTATGTATGCGATTTTACATTGTATATCCCTGTGTGTTGTGGTCGTTCAGGTGCCTAAAGCCCCGTACACACGAGAGGACTTATGTCCGACAGACTTCCGAAGGAGTTCTGCCGGAGTTCTGCCGGAGTTCCGACAGAGTTCTGACGGACTTTTCGACTGAGCGGACTTGGCCACACACAATCACACCAAACTCCGACGGATTCGAACGTGATGACGTACGACTGGACTCGAATAAGGAAGTTCATAGCCAGTAGCCAATAGCTGCCCTAGCGTCGGTTTTAGTCCGTCGGAATAGCATACACACGAGCAAATTTTTTCGGTAGGAACTGGGTCCGGCGGAGTTCCGTCGGAAAAATTTGAAGCATGTTCCATTTTCTAAAGTCCGTCAGACTTTTGCGAATCAAAAGTCCGTTGCAGCCCACACACGATCGGAATCTGACGGAATCATTCCGTCGGACTTTGGATGTTGAAAAGTCTGCTCGTGTGTACGCGGCATAATAGTTTTTTGAAATTATTGATGCTCCCCGCTGAAACCACTGTCTGTGGAAGATAATTCTACATCCTAACTGCTCTTAGAGTAAAGAACCCTCTAGGCAGTTTAAGGTTAAACCGTTTTTCTTCTAATTTTAATGAATGGCCACGAGTCTTATTACATTCACTTAGCGGAAATGCTTTATCCATATTGTGGGGTCACCAGTACGGTATTTGTGCATTGAAATAATATCCCCTCTCAAGTGTCTCCTCTCCAGAAAGAACAAGTTCATTTCTCGTAACCATTCCTCATAACTAAGGTCTTCCAGTCCCTTTATTAATTTTGTTGCCCTGGGCTCTCTCCAGTTCCAGCACATCCTTCCTGAAGACTAGTGCTCAGAACTGGACAACATACTCCAGAGCCTTGTAGAGTGGGAGAATTATGCTTTATCTATGGAGTTAATCCCTATTTTAATGCATGCCAATATTTGCTTTGCTTGCACCAGCAGCTTGGCATTGCATGCCATTGCTGAGCCTGTCATCTACTAGGACCCCCAGGTCCTTTTCCATCCCAGATTCCCCCAGAGGTTCTCCCCCTAGTGAGTAGATTGCATTCATATTTTTGCCACGCAAATGTATTATTTTAAATTTTTCTACATTAAGCCTCATTTGCCATGTAATTGCCCACCCCAATTGATTGTTCAGATCTTCTTGCACGGTTCCCACCTCCTGCAGAGAATTTATTGCTCTGCTTAGCTTAGTATTGTCCACAAATACAGAGCTTGAACTGTTTATCCCATCATATAGGTCGTTTATGAATAAATTAAAAAGGATTGGTCTGAGGACGGAACCCTGGGGGGTCCCGCTTTCCACCCCTGACCATTCTGAGTACTCCCCATTTATCACTACCCTCTGACCTCGTCCTGTAGACAGTTTTCAATCCATGTACTCGCCCTATGGTCCATGCCAATGGACCTCACTTTGTACAGTAAATGTTTATGGGGATCTGTATCAAATGCTTTTGCAAAATCCAGATATACCACGTCTATGGGCCTTCCTTTATCTAGATGGCAGATCTTCTCCTCATAGAAGGTTAATAGTTTGGTTTGGCAAGAACAATTTTTCATGAATCTATGCTGATTACTGCTAATGATACTGTTGTCATTACTAAAATCTTGTATATAGTCCCTTATCATCCCCTCCAAGAGCTTGCATACAATTGATGTTAGGCTAAGTGGTCTGTAATTCCCTGGGATGTATCTTGGCTCTTTTTTAAATATTGGTGCTACGTTGGCTTTTCTCCAATCAGCAGATACCATTCCAGTCAGTAGACTTTGTAAAAAATACTTAACTGAGTTACATAAGGACCCTCGGGTGCAAGCCATCTGGTTCCGGTGATTTATTAATGTTAAGTTTTTAAGTCTATTTCTAATTCTATCCTCTGTTAGCCATGAGGGTGCTTCCTGTGACATGTCATGAGGATAAACATTGCAGTTTTGGTTACTGAAGCCCTCCGATTTCCTTGTGAAGACTGAGGAGAAGAATAAATTCAATACCTTGAGCTCCTGTTGTTCTTTTCTTTGGAACAATGACTCAAGGGTCCCTCCATATATGTTTCCCTATATGGTATCAGCCTCAGTAGTACCCACTGTCAGTTGTGTTTGAATGGTTTAATTAATTTGCTTTGTTAATTTGAATTATCCCATTGGTCTATTGGACAAAGATACTCTATTTAGATATATTTTCAAAGTCCCAAGCGAACCGCCTCTTCTGGCTGTTTAGCCTTTAGATGAGCAGCTGGGAGGGTGGGAGCACATAAAACTGTGGCTCAGCCACCTGTTTTTACCCTCCCCTCCCCCCGCCACCTGTGTGAAAGGGACCTAACTGTGGGCCTACCATGTGCAATTTTGCTTTTTCCTCCTCAGTATAATGAAAACTTTAACCACCTGTACTTAACTGACTGACAAGTAATAAAGATTATTCACAGCTGACATGGTAACATATCACAGTGGTTAACACTGCTGTTTGTCACGAAAACACTAAACAGCGGTCACTTCAGGATCTGTATTTCTGTACATCCAGTCCTGACATTTACCCAGATCTATCACACAGCTTGGTGACCTGGAATTTCTCTGCTTCTCATCTCTTCATCTCCAGCCTGTGACTAGGTAATGCGGGAGCAGAAACAGCACAAATACGGTAATCTCTCTGCTCTCTCTATGAGCATGTTCCTTGTCAGCACATGAGCACACCTTATTGGCTCCTAGTGGTGCCCCTCCCTTTCCCAGTCTAATGCTGCTTTGGGGAGAGGGGGATTGAAGAAGCCTGAAATTAAGCGTAACTCAGATATTTATAGCTGTTGCCATTTAAATATGTGTTATGATTTTTTTAAATAGGTACCTAATGTTTTTGTTTTTACTTTAATATTTGCCTGGAGTTCAGCTTTAATTTTCCTTAGTATATGTATAAAGAAAATGTGTACTGTGTTATTTCATTCATTAAAATATATATTTCAGGGAAATATGAAGCTGTTCACATTCCTTTCCTTGATCATGTTTACTATTAAACAGGTATGTAAGGATTTTTTCATTCTATTAGGCAATTATATTGGGTCTGGTAAAAGGCAGAATCCACCAAAAAGGTTTTTTTTTTTTTTAACCTGTAGATGGACACTGCCATATGTAATTGCCTGCTGACCTTGTATATCTTACACAGATTCTAAGGGCCCAATATTGACATGTGTTGTGTTACAGTGAGTGTTAAAAGTGTTAGGGCAGCCCATACAAATAAAAGTACAATACAAAAGTACTGTGAGTCCAGTACAGTCAGTGATACATTGTTCTCAACACAAATAAACCACAGCCAGTATTTGACTTTATAAAAGTTGCAGCTGTGTTTCCACCTTCATGCTTTGTACTTTCTAAATAGGTGAAAGGTTTACCAGATGTCATGACCCTTATAAACATGTGAGTCATGAAACACTTTCCCAAATTTCCAACCTGCCCATAATGCATACACCAGCGTCCTGCCGGCAGAATCCACCAAAAGTTTTTTTCTTCTTTATCTGATGTTACATTTTAATGAGGTGTAATAAATACATGAAATGTATTCATTGTTGTCTCGTGGTGTGCCAATAAATTCTCTATATATTGGAGCCTAGCAGGGAGCCTTTCCCCTTTCCAGATTCCATTTCTTTTTTTCTTTTCTTTTTAGACTGCAACTCCTCTCCTTCACTTCTCACACTGTGATCCAACACCACACTCAGTGTTCCTCAACTCTGGACCTGCATCAAAACATAAATATCTCCATACAGTACTATAGTTACATAGTTGGTAAGGTTGAATAAAGACAATAGTCCATCCAGTTCAACCTGTGTTGGTGCATGTGCATGCGTGTAGATAATCATTTCCCATATCCCTGTATATTGTTTTCGCTAAGATGCACATCCAAGAGTCTTTTAAAACTATCCATACTTCCTCCAGACACCACCGATTGTGGAAGAAAGTTCCATATCCTTACTGCCCTGACAGTGAAAAACCCCTTATGCAGCTTAAGATTAAACCGCATCTTTTCCTGTCTCATTGTGTGGCCCTGTGTCCTCTTACACTCCCTGGGACTGAAATGTTTCATACTTACGCTGAGATCACCATTGAGATATTTGTACATCACTTTGATATCTCCTCTCAAGCATCTCTTCTCCAGTGAGAATACATTTAGCACCTGTAGTTATTCCTCATAATTGAGGCCCTCCAGTCCCCTTATTCATTTAGTTGTTCTTTTCTGGACTCTCTACAGCTGAAGATTGGTAACTAGAACTGGACAGAATACTCCAGATGTGGCCGAACTAGAGTTTTAAAAAGTGTCAGGATTATCATTTTATTCCTGGAGTAAATTCCCTTTTTAATGCATGCTAATATTCTGCCAGCTTTAGTAGCTGCAGCTTGACACTGCATGCTGTTGCTCAGTCTGTCTTCTGCTCGGACTCCTAGATCCTTCTCCACCCCAGAATCCCCTAGAGGTTCTCCCCACAATGAGTAACTTGTGTATATATTTTTAACATGCATTACCTTACATTTACCAATGTTAAACTTAATTTGCCATCTAGCAATGTAATAATTATAGCTGTAAAACCTCATACAGTATTCTACTCACAGAACAATAAGCCTTTTTTAAATATTATGATCCCGGTGCTGTAGGTAGATGAAAGGCTCATCAGGTTTTTATGACCCACTACATATAAGCAAGCCTCGAGAGTGCACTCTGCATATACAGTATCTCACAATAGACGTATGAGTGCTGCCAGCATTGCTGCAGAGGTTGAAGGGGTGGGTGGTCAGCCTGTTAGTGCTTAAACCATACGCTGCACACTGCATCAAATTGGTCTGCATGGCTGTCATCCCAGAAGGAAGCCTCTTCTAAAGATGATGCACAAGAAAGCCCACAAACAGTTTGCTAAAGACACGCAGACTAAGGACATGGATTACTGGAACCATGTCCTGTGGTCTGATGAGACCAAGATAAACGTATTTCTTTCAGATGGTGTCAAGCGTGTGTGATGGCAACCAGGTGAGGTGTACAAAGACAAGTGTGTCTTGCCTACAGTCAAGCATGGTGGTGGGAGACAGAGTATCATGGTCTGGGACTACAGAAGTGCTGACGACACTGGGGAGCTAGAATGCATTGAGGGAACCAAGAAAGCCAACATGTACTGTGACATACTGAAGTCGAGCATGATCCCCTCTTATCAGATACTGGGCCGCTCTGCAGTATTCCAACATGATAATGACCCCAAAGACACCTCCAAGATGACTACTTCCTTGCTAAAGAAGCTGAGGGTAAAGGTGATGGACTGGTCAAGCATGTCTCCAGACCTAAACCCTATTGAGCATCTGTGGGGCATCCTCAAATGGAAGGTGGAGGATCCGAAGGTCTCTAACATCCACCAGCTCCATGATGTTGTCATGGAGGAGTGGAAGAGGACTCCAGTGGCAAATTGTGAAGCTCTGGTGAACTCCATCCCCAAGAGGATTAAGGCAGTGCTGGAAAATAATGGTGGCCACCCAAAAAATTGACGCTTTGGGTCCAATTTGGACATTTCCACTTAGGGGTGTACTCACTTTTGCTAGCGGTATAGACATTAATGGCTGTGTGTTGAGTTATTTTGAGAGGACAGCAAATTTACACAAACTGTACACTCACTACTTTACATTGTAGCAAAGTGTAATTTCTTCAGTGTTGTCACATGAAAAAATAAAATAACATATTTACAAAAATGGGAGGGGTTTGGGAGGGGTTTACTCACTTTTGTGAGATACTGTAAGTATGCTCAGCGGAACATCCAGGCTATTCCTCTCGCCACCGAGATTTTCCACATGCATGCTGGACCATAACAACCTCCAATGTCTTTCCTTCACTCCTCATCCACTGAGGACCTCCATTAAAACACAAACAATTCCAAAGTGTACCAGGTTTTTAAATAAAGAGCATAAACACCTAACATATTATATTTACATTACAACATATACTGTATATAACCACTCTTTTAAATATAGAGATCCCAAGCACTTTCGATAAATGAAATGCTCACCAGATTCTCATGAGGATATCCAGGTCATCCCTGTCTCCACCAGGCAACCAGGAACCACCATCCACTGCTTCCCTCCTAAATATACTCACATACAAACTAAGCAAATCACTTCCGGGTGCACATGCGTGTGATGTCACTTCTACTCTACAAACAAATAACTCAGGAGGTAAAAAAACTATCCACCCTATCTAGTGGTCAAATACTATTATTACATCCTAATACATGACCAGACTCATGCGTATTAGAAATCCATACCTCTCCCAATACATATAAATCTCCACTAAAACCCCCTAAAATATCAAAATTTAGGGGAAAAAGTGGAGGATGTAGGGGTGGAAGGAAGAGCCAAAAGAAGAAGGCATTGGAAAGGGAGGGTATTTTTAATCTGATCTGAGCTCAGCAGAATTGTCATAAAGTGAAAATAAGGCGTTCGACCCTGAAATTTACCTCCAAAAACAATCGAAATAAATTTAAAGCATATATAGATCTGAATAAGTATGTTAGGAAGTTGAACATAATAAAGTATTATGCTACTGCACCAGGCCCAACATTGACAGCTAATAGAATAGGCAGCAATATGCAGATTAGACTGGATTAAAGAATAATTATATTTTAAGCTCTCAAATACAAGTGTTTAAGCAGATAGTTGGTTCTGACATTCGAGACCTCAAATTGAAGATACTATAGGCATACTATTGGGATACTATAAAAATGCACTGTTTACTGTGTAAATTTCACACAATTTTATTTTTCCCCTGGGAGCAAGTTTGTTCTTTCTATTTTATATCTGTAATTATTTGGGATAAATTGTAATTGTTATGGAATGTTTTATGAATTATCTTACTGATATACTTTTTCTATTTATAGAAAAATGTTAAGCTCCTGAGGAACGTTATAATAAACGTGAAACATGTAGAGCATCAGAATATCTTTGACCTGTTCTTCAATTATTATCCTGTCTAGTTTAATCGATCTCTGTATTGAGTGTCAATGTCTCTCTAATGCTCATATGATCAGATGTGTATGGGAACACATATAGATATTGTTAGAATGTATCAGATTAGACAGGATATGTAATATTAAGACCTGGTGTGTTTTATGTATATCCTTTTTTTCTCTCAGTTTTTTAGAAAAATAAAATATTTTTAATTCAATATTCTTTTTTCCTCCCCTTTTTATTTATATATATATATATATATATATATATATATATATATATATATACACACTTATGCCTAAAAAGTCCAACATGATCAACAATTTTTGTTGAGGTTTTTTTGTGTTTCTCTCCCCTTTTTTTCTCTAAAATAAATCCATACCTCTCCCAATACATATAAATCTCCACTAAAAACCCCCAAAATATCAAAATTTAGGGGAAAAAGTGCAGGCTGTAGGGGTGGAAGGAAGAGCCAAAAGAAGAAGGCATTGGAAAGGGAGAGTGTTTTTAATCTGATCTTAGCTCAGCAGAATTGTCATAAAGTGAAAAGAAGGCTTCCGACCCTCAAATTTACCTCCAAAAACAATCGAAATAAATTTAAGGCATACGGTATATAGATCTGAATAAGTATGTTAGGAAGTTGAACATAATAAAGTATTATGCTACTGCACCAGGCCCAACATTGACAGCTAATAGAATAGGCAGCAATATGCAGATTAGACTGGATTAAAGAATAATTATATTTTAAGCTCTCAAATCAATTCAAATCACCATATACAAGTGTTTAAGCAGATAGTTGGTTCTGACATTCGAGACCTCAAATTTAAGATACTATAGGCATACTATTGGGATACTATAAAAATGCACTTTTTACTGTGTAAATTTCACTGGCAGGAAAGGGGTTAACACTGGTGGGAGATCAAGGGGTTAACTGTGTTTTCCCTGGGTGTGTTCTAACTATGAGGGGATAGGACTGACTAGAGGAAGAGACATATCGTTTTTACTACTTGATAGGAACAAACGATATATCCAGATGTGCTGACGCAATTATGTTGACCTTCTGAACGGGCGCTCGCATGCTGGCCGTCATTTCATGCTTTTTTTTACTGATATGTTTGTGAGTATATTTTGTTTATTTAAATAAAAATATCCTGCCTGGTTTACGCTATGGGAGGCTTTCTTTGTGTTTTCCAAGTTACCATTTAACCAATTGCTTGCTTATGTGAAAATCTCCATGGTCCATTCAAAAGTGTTTCCGCAATAGGCATCAGGATTGGTGCAGTTTAGGTGACAAATTTAATGAGCGTTTACATACCGCCTTCTGGTAAGCATGCATTCCCACTGATGACTCACGGGTTTCTGGCTTGGTGAAGGTGGACGCACGGCTGACTGGCACCCTCTTAAAGAGATATCTCTTCCATTATAAAGACTTTTTGTTTGGACTTTTTCTCATTGGTTGTGGGTCACTGGTTCACTTTTTTATGGATATAATTTTTTATTAATTTGTCACTGGGTTTTTATCTTATTTAATTATAATTAATAAGCACTGTATTTATTTATAATTATTTATTTATTGAATATAATTCATTTAAATTAATTTATTTATAGTCAATAATTAATTAATTTATTTATGTACCGTATTTATCGGTGTATAACACGCACTTTTTTCCCCTTAAAATCAGGGGAAAATCGCGGGTGCGTGTTATACGCCGATACTCCGCGATTTCCGCACAATTTTTTGGGCTCTGGGCTTTCGGCCACCTTCGGACCTTCTCGGTGGCTTTTGCTGCCTCCGGACCTTCTCGGCAGCTTTCGGCCACCTCGGCCCTTCTCGGCGGCTTTCGGCCGCTCTCGGACCTTCTGAGAAGGTCCAAGAGCGGCCGAAAGCCGCCGGGGTTCCGAGAGCGGCCGAAAGCCGCCGAGAAGGTCCGAGAGCGGCCGAAAGCCGCCAAGAACTTCCGGGCGCTGCCGAGATACACAGGACATCTTGGCGGCGCCATTTTAAAAAAAATAAGCGGACATCACTAAGGCTACGGACAAGCTGCATGACAAGGCTGCAATGAGGACAGGCTGCATGACAAGGCTGCAATGAGGACAAGGCTGCATGACAAGGCTGCAATGAGGACAGGCTGCATGACAAGGCTGCAATGAGGACAGGCTGCAATGACAAGGCTGCAAATGACGCTGACAAGGCTTCAGATGGACACTGATAAAGCTGCATTGATGGGCATTAAAATGTAAGTTTTTTTACCTTAAATTTCCCTCCTAAAAGTTTTTTCCACAAAATTCCCTCCTAAACTTGGGGTGCGTGTTATACGCCGGCGCGTGTTATACGCCAATAAATGCGGTATTTATAATTAGAAATGTATTCACTTTTTTAATATAATTAATGGTTATTAATCACTATATTAATTCAATCATATTTAATTTTGAGCATTTATCACTTAATTTTGATTGTATATGAATTGTTCTAGCTAATTTCACTTAATCTATTGGAATTATCTGATTAATTTTCATTTCTTTGCACAAACAGTAATAGCCTCAGTGGGGGTAGGTAGCGCAGCTAGTTTTGTTCTTTATATGCATTGTATTTTGGATGTATATCACATCCTGGTAGCTGCAGTTGTAACTGGGTTTTTGTTTTTTTATCTTTTATATTAGGAGTGCAGTAATTTTTTTCTCTTATTCAGGCCTGGTTCTGGCCTGTCATGTGCACCTCACTGCTCACATGATCAGGCAGAACTTCCAACACAGCCCGGCCAGACTGATGTCAAGGCCAACCTACGTAATTAACCCTCAGAACCCCTACTGTTTTGAAGCAAAAACTAAATTTACATGCGTATGACATTTTGTCCAAAATGTCATCCGCAACATACACTATGGAGATATTTATGTTTTGATGCCAGTCCTGAGCTGAGGAACACAGAGAATGGTGTTGGACCAAAGCAGGAGAAGTGGAGAGGAGTTGGAGTCTGTCTCTTTGTGCTGCTCATACTACATACATGTAGCGCCACCCCTGTGAGGGCCACTGGAAGATGCCTGACCTCAAAGGTTGCCCTGAACTTGTAAGCCTCCTGAAACCTTTGAAACCCTGGGTTCAGAAATATTTCAAAGTGATAATGCAATTACACAGACATCAGACTGTAGCAAAGTAAGCAAGTATTTACTTAATAAGATTCCTGAAGCAGATAAGAACAAGAATGATATGATATCTTTCGGTGTAAAACCCTAATGCCTCCTACACACGGTTGGATTTTCCTATGGAAAATGTTCAATGGGAGCCCTTTGTCGGAATTGTGTAGGCTCCATCGGACAGTTTCCATCGGAATTTCTGCCGCACAAAATTTGAGATCCGGTTCTCACATTTTCTGTCCACAAAATCCATTTGCGTAAATTGCGATTGTGTGTATGAAAGAATATTATTGATGTATAGTATTCTTGTATCTTAGAGGCGTTTCCGGATGAATAGCATTGATAGTCAAACTGACTTAAATCAAAGTGTGAGAGTTTATTTGTCACACAGTTGACATCATAAATACAATGTAAAACGTATAATAGTTCAGTTCAGTGTAGGTAAAAATATATGAAATAGAATAGTTATAAAGCTGTAATAAGCTTATGAAAGCATGTATGCTTCATGGCTGCTTCCTTCTGTCCATGCTGTCTCGTGTGACCTTCCAAGAAGAAGCAGGAAATTACGTTCTTAGACTTCTGGCAGAATTCAGCTGTCCCAACTCATCAGTCTCTGTTTGAATATGTCAGTATCATCTCTCCAGTGGGTGTGTGTGTGTCTGTGAGTGTGAGTGTCCATCTTCAATCTGGAAACCTTGGCTTATATGTTACATGTGAACGTCATAACCTCACAAACTTAGAACCTTGTATGGCACACATTAATTTCTGCTAACTTCAGCAATATGCGATACAAAAGTAGATACTAACTCAGAGAGTCATATGGAGCTTGATTGACAAGCTCACATGTAACACTCCATACTTGGCGTAATGTGCTGATCATGTAATGTCATATAACCAAACATTTACATAATATGAACACATATTAGCAACTTTACATTAAGTAACTATATACTAATATGTATTAATATGACTAAAGCCGCGTACACACGGGCAGACTGTCTGGCCAACTTAGTCTGTCGAAACACATTTCAGCGGACAGTCCGCTCGTGTGTGGGCTTCAGCGGACTTTTTCAGCGTGCAGTCTGGCGGACTAAGTATTTTGGAATTTCCGTAATATTGTCCGTCGTACTTTGGTTTCAGCGGACAATCCGCTCGTGAGTAGGCTAGTTCGACGGACTAAGTATGGCGCATGCTCAGAAAGGATTTACACGCCGAAAGGTTGCATTGCTGTGTATTGGACTTCCTATTTCTAGTCCCGTCGTACGTGCTGTACACGTCATCGCGCAAGCTTTCGATGGACTGTTTGTGCATCCGTGTGTGGTCAAGTCCGTTCATTCGAAAGTAGGACGGACTGTCCGTCGGATTGTCTGACGGACTAAGTTGGCCATACAGTCCGCCCGTGTGTACGCGGCTTTAGCCCACGTACACACGGTCGGAGATTTCCACAACCAAATCCGTCGGATTTTGACCGTCGGATTTAGTCCGACGGATTGTGTCCGAAACTGTTGCATACACACGTCGGGCCAAGTTGTCTGATTTCGCAGGTGGCCAAGAACGCGGTGACGTAAGCCGTGTACGGCGGGACTAGAAAAAGGAAGTTCAGCTCCACGTCCAGCACCCTTTGGGCTCCTTCTGCTGATCTCGTGTTTTAGTAGAAGTTTGGTGAAAGACGATTCGCGCTTTTCAGATTAGTGATTCAGATCGCTACTGCTCTTCAGTTTCTGCTTGTCTTTGCGTATCTGATAATCAGTGCGTGCAGTCATTAAGTATTTGCTTCTCATTGTGGACTCTATCTTGGTATAGTACACTTTGAAAGGCATTTTTTATTGTCTGCTTGCTTCTGCTATTCAGGTCGTCCTTTCAGGCCTTGCTGTTTAGCGTTGCTTTCTGGTGTCCGTTCTGACCAGCCGACCGTTTTCAAAACATGTTTCGTCTACGTACTCATCGTACAGTTTGTGCTGTGCAGGGGTTCTTACTTTGACTTTGACACAAGCCAAAGGGCTTGTGTCAAAGTCAAAGTAAGAACCCCTGCACAGCACAAACTGTACGATGAGTACATAGATGAAACATGTTTGGACGACCAAGAATTGGTTGCGCCAGCGTCACCAGTTCTCCCACATGCCTTTGCTCCGTGAGATCCGCGAGAATAATCCTGATCATTTCTGGATTATTCTCAGGATGACGGACCCCGTTTTTCACTGTCTGCTGGCTTTGCTGTCACCTTATATCACCAGACAGGATACCTGCATGCAGCAAGCCATCACTCCGGAGCAGAGGCTCATCACCACGTTGCGCTACTTGGCGACAGGGAGAAGCCTTCAGGACCTCAAGTTCTCTACAGGCATCTCCCCCCAGGCTCTGGGGATCATTATTCCAGAGACCTGTTCTGCCATCATTCAGCTCCTGCTGAAGGACTATATTATGCTAAGTTTTTACCTTAAACATCACATTCTATGTATTTCAGGATTGCTAATGTCTTGCATTTCTTTCCTCATTCCCTAATTACCATCATTGCAATATGCTCTAATTCATATGCTCTGCCCCTTTGTCCTCATGCAGATTTGCCTCACTAACTTCCCCACCATGCTCTTCTTGGCCCCTAAAACTATAGTCTAGTCACTTGACAATGTCTTTTGTCAGCTCCATAGTATTGCTTTCCCCTAAACACCCCCTAAAATCTCTACGAATGTGATGTGTGTGCTTCAATTTGACATTTTTATTGTTTTTTTGGAGTTGTGCCAAACTCATTAGGAACCCCCCTCTCCCCAACTGTTACCTCAGCTGATAGCAATCTTCCATTTCATGACTTGACCCAACCAAATACACACTCTAAATACCTTTTTCATGATAACATTTATGAAACAATTCACCAAAGCATGTAGTGTAAGGGTCTCAATACTTTCAAATGCTATTTTGATTTTTTTAACACATTCATTTTCTTGCTATGTACTAGCAGAATGTCAACATGTGCTTCCATTTTGTTATTATGACACTTCTTACCTGTCCGGTGGGCTGCCAATAGTGTAACTAAGTGTCACAAAGTATCACACATTATTTAGGCATTCAGCTCTCAATCAAGTGGAGAGGGTTACCTGTCCTAAACATCCCCCCTCATTTTTTAGCGTGGGCCCATCAGATGGGGGGGATGGGGGGGTTAGGACTCTCATAAGGGGACCTTATACTTTATGCTTTAAATACTCATTTTAACAAATCTTAGACAAATTTTGGCCAAAAATGTGGGTGTCTAATCTGCATGCAATGTTGATTTGTCAAATTACTAGTTTTTTTTCTTGTGTCACTACACAGTGTCCTTCAACGCCACAGGAATGGCAGACTGTGGCCTCCCACTTTGCCAGTTTTCGTCAAGTTGTGCCTTTTTCACCAACAGTGCAAACCCAAGTTCAGAGCGAGATGAGGGGACAGTCTCTTCTTCAGATAATCTTATTATGTTGTGGGTCTGCTACACACACCTTCTTTTTGTTAACTAATGTGTAGTGCATTACTGATCTAAATCGTGCTCATTTTCAACACCATGGCAGGAAAATGGCATGATTGTCCAAATTTACACATCACTGTGGGTGTTTTTTTACTAAAGGCACATCCACTATGCACTACAAGTGCACTGCAAAAGTGCACCTGAAACTGCACTTGGAGTGCAAAGTGGAGTTGCCTTTAGTAAATTGCAATCCTTCTCAGCACAAACTTAAATTTCACTACAAATATATTTTCAGCCCAATGAAAAAGGAAGCCACACATTGTTGAGAATTCAACTTTTTAATACAAGCACATTCACATGTGCGTTTAGTAAAGGTTTTTACAACAAACCAAGATATTTTGGGGATCCAAAACCCAGTTTAATAATATTTATTTTTTAGTTGTTTTTTTGTGTAAACAGGCATGTATCAAACCGTAAAATACAGAACACAGGAACTTACAAAGTTCAACTTGGAAAAGTGAAGACAATATCAGACATGAGTATGTACAAACTGGGCTGATATTGCCTTCATCACATAGGGTGTGACCCCTGAAAAATCCAAATTTGGAAGATGCACACAGTGTGTCAACATGTGCTAACTTCCATCATGGGGGATCAATGTACATGCTTTGGGGCTGCAACCCCTTCATCTCAGACACTTTCCACAAAACATGTACATTGATCACCCATGATGTGAGATAGCGCATGTTTACACACTCTGTGCATCTTCCAAATTTGGAATTATGCAAAATCCAACATTTTTGTTAAAAAAATCCAAAATAAAACCCTATCTAGTTTTTTCGTTTTCACACTCTCCCCAAAACATCAATGATGTTCTTCATTTTATTTTTAACATCATTGATGTTTTGTTGTACAATTTCCAAATCCCTATTGCACTCCATTATCTCCCCGATCAAGATCTGGGCACTTTCACTGGTAAAACGGGAATCTTCCTCCACATCACCTAGAGAAAAAAAAACAAACACACCATGTAATCCAAATATGGTGATATACATTGATGAGCTTACCGGAAGCTGTGTTCTCCGACACTCACCTGTTGTGGTTGGCCAACCTCCACAATCTCTCCTTCTTCCTCCTCCTCCGGCTCCTGCTCCTGCTCCTCTGTTTCTTCTTTTGGAAGTTGCCCTTCTTTGGGAGGGGTGTGGTCCCTGGTGTCCTCATGGTCCCTGGTGTCCTCATACTTGCCGAGTCTTCTCTCCCCTATGAGAATGTAAACAAAGATTAATTAGCACACAGAGGGCATAAATAGGAATATGAAACATTGCTTGGAAGTGTTGTACAATGTGTTTTTGGGCCGAGTTCCAAGGTGAGAACATTATTGGGGCCACTTTGTTAAAGAGGGATTCCGCCCAAAAAAAAAAATATTAAAAGCCAGCAGCTATAAATACTACAGCTGCTGACTTTTAATAAATGGACACTCACCTGTCCCGGGTTCCAGCGATGCCGGCCATTCGAGGTGAGGGAATCAGGAAGTAAAGCGAATCGGCTTCACTTCCCGGTTCCCTACTGCGCATGCGCGAGCTGCGCCGCGCAATAGGAAATCTCCGCGCTGTCACTGGGACCCGTGTGTGTCCCAGCAGACAGCGCGGCAGGGCAGGAAATGGCGTATACTCCCATGGGAGTCTATGCCCGGAAGTGGGTGAAAATACCTGTCTTTGACAGGTATCTCCACCCCCCTCCCCCCTGAAAGGTGTCAATTGTGACACCGGAGGGGGGGGGGGGTTCCGATCAGCGGAGGTTCCACTTTAGGGTGGAATCCCGCTTTAAGCTGGAATACTTCCCTGCAGAACGATGTTTCCTACGAACGAACGAAACCATGACCTTGAAAGTGGCCATTTTAAAATGCACAGCATGAAATCAAAGCACATGGAGCATGTATGCAAGCAAGAATAATCATATGAACACACAACAACTACTTACTTTTTTTAAGAACACGCTTGATCCTTCTGTACTGCTCGTGCTCCCAGCATTTTCTCAGTTGATCCTTGGATCGGCGTACCCCAAAATTCTTCAGAAGACTCTTCACAACTTTATTCATGATCTTGGCCTTTCTGATATTTGGGTTTGGGTAAGGTCCATACTTCCCATCATAGTCGGTCCTGTTCAATATGTCGACCATCTCCAACATCTCTCCAAAAGACATATTTGAGGCCTTAAATCTTGTCTTCCTGGATCGGGACGTTTCAGGCTCCGGGCTTATCTCACCCTCCTCCTCGTTAGTGGAACTATTATTGCACACCTGCGTTCTCTCCGCCATGTGCTCTCCCCACTGCTCGGGAAGCGAAGGGGCGGGGAATAGTCTGGAAAGAACGTCAGGGGCGGGCGGAGTTTCACGCACGCGCACTGTATATAAAACGCCACTCATGTGTATCGTCCGTACGATCTGGGAGGAGAGTGTGAGTCACGGACGCGGCGAACGTGGAAACGAAGGTAACATTTTTAACTTTGTGCTTCACTAAACTAGACTGCTTGTATCTAGGCCGCTGTTGGGACAAGATTAGGAGGGATTTAAATTGCATTATTAGTATTTGAGGGTTTGTCTTGTGTTGTGTCTTGCAGAAAAAATGGACCCATTCACCAATCCCAACTTTATGGGGCTCTTCCTCGAGCTATACATGGAGATGCCCTGCCTGTGGCAGTTCCACAACAAATTTTATAATGACAGATCAAAGAGGAACGCAGCACTGGAGAAACTGCTTGCTTTGGTGCAGATCAGGGTCCCCACTGCAGACATGACATATCTGAATCGCAAAATTGTGGCCATGAAGATGACATATTTCAGGGAGAGAAAGAAGCACCTGGAGTCCTTGAGAGCAGGAGATCCAGATGCTGTTTACTACCCCAGGATGGTGCACTTTGACAGGCTGCATTTTCTGTTAGACCAGGGGGTACCCAGGCCACCACTCAGGCCACCACTCTCCATGCTTCCTCCAAGGCATCCTTCACCCCCAGCTGAGGCTTCTGATGACCAACCTGGGCCTTCCAGGCAGCACCATGTGGTGGGGCCCAGCTTGAGACAGGTATTGCATTGTTGAACATATTTCTTGTCTTACATTTAATGATGTTAACTAGATGTTCTTTTTGATCAGTAAGTTGAGATTTCTACAAGTGGTTTACATCTCAATAAACAGTAGTGACCAAAAATGATTGGGTCGGGAAAGAAAAATGCTGGTGTCAGAATGATAGTCTGTTCTATTTGGTAACAGTCAAATAGCAAAAGCCAGGAGCACAAAATGTTGTGATTGATGATCAAAAAACTAAAACTATGTCCCCTTTTCATACACAGGAAGACCTCAGTCGGGGGGAGGCTGTGGCAAGTGGCAGCCAGGAGGTCCACCAACGCCCTCCTTCTCCCGCCCTAGCTACAGGGGCCCAGCCACAGCCTGAAAGGATGCCTGGTGGGAAGTCCCAAAGGAAGACCAGAGAGTGATGGCCTGGGATGAGTCTGGTGTGCCAGAAGATGCAGCCTGTTCAAGATCACCATCCTGGGGACAGAAATGGCATCTTAATTTCCTGCTCTCTAGGACTTCAGGAGCAGACTTCTCTCCCTGAGATATGTACTCCTCAGGCCACCAATTTTTTTTTTATATCATTTATTCATGTCTGCCCTGGGGGCCAAAGGCTGCACCAAAGTTAATAAGTTTCTCCAGTGCTGCGTTCCTAGTTTTATTTTCAAGCAAAAAAAATAAATTTTATTTTTGTTTGATGAAATACTTGTGTAATGTGTTTTCCTTCAAAAAGTAGAGTTTATTTGTGAGCAGGCAGGTACATTTCCAAAATACAAAGTGAAATAAATAACAAGGGGTACCAACACTAAACAACCACCTGTAGATTAAAAAATAAAATCTAAAAAATACAATAATGTTGTTGTTGTAAGTTTACACCCAAAAATAAAAAGTTCAAAAAAGGAGAAATGAGAAGTATCTTTAAAGGAGATTTTTAGGGAATCCCCCCCCCCCCCCCAAAAAACATCCAAAAAATAAAAATAAAACAAACATTGTGTAGATGTGACTTAAACTAAAATTGTATTGCTGAAATGGTTAAAAAAGAGTAATGAAATCCGTTCGGGAGAAGTGTGTGTGACTATGAGCATCAAAAGAAGTTGGTTCTTGCTGCATTGTAAAGAACAAGAGAATGCGCTTGATGACTGATTTTTTAACATTTCAGCGTGACGAATGTGCTATATCGCTTACGAGCAGTAGTTTTACGTGAACGAGCGCTTCCGTGTTGGAATTTGAATGTGAGCATGCGTGGCACTTGGTCCGATGAAAATGCTGTACACATGATCGGATTAGGTCCGTCCGGCCCAGTTGGTCGGGAAATCTTTCCAACATGTTGGAAAATTGGGTCGGACGGAGATTCGGACGGAATCAGTCCGATGCATACCACACACAGTCGGATTATCCGAGGACACGGTCCGATAAGACTCATTCCGACAGATTCTCCGACCGTGTGTACGTGGGCTTAGACTACTCTAAACGTATCTTAACAGGATATAGTCCACAATGTATTATTGCTTTAGCTACATAGACACATGTCTACTTTTGTCTTCTCATGACATTCTGTACCAAGATACCATAAATGTCATACTCAAATTGGCTACATCAGAAACGTATTACTAACTCAGCTTCAGATGAGGATATGTTTCACTGAACACTTGATCAAGGTCATTCACACATAGAGATGGATGAACTTCCGACGGGACGTTTTGCGAACCGCCAACGTGGCCAAAAGTACGCGAACCGCAAAGTTTGCGGCGGGCCCCATTGACTTTAATGGCAAGTGAACCTTAAAAACCTACAGGTCATATTTTCAGCCACAAAATACTTACTAGCTGTTCACACATAGTCCCACCACATGGACACTGACATAACAAAAGTATGAAGTGAATCTGGGATCGACAACGACAAGCATTCTTTTTTTATCTGTGAAATTTTGACAATTCAGGAGCGCATGAAGGCCATGGAGGAGAGGAAAGGTCAGGGCAGGCTATGAAGAGGGTGCAGGAGATGATCACCGGCACTGTGATAGAGACGAGAGCACTGACACCAGCACTGTGATACAGAGCACTGACACCAGCACCGAGATAGAAAGCACTGACACCACACCAGCACCAAGATAGAGAGAGAGCACTGACACCAGCACCGAGATCGAGAGAGAGCACTGACACCAGCACCGTGATAGAGAGCACTGACACCAGCACAGAGATAGAGAGCACTGACACCAGCACTGAGATAGAGAGCACTTACACCAGCACCCTGATATAGAGCACTGACACCAGCACCGTGATAGAGAGCACTGACACCAGCACCGTGATAGAGAGCACTGACGCCAGCACCGTGATAGAGAGCACTGACGCCAGCACCGTGATAGAGAGTACTGACACCAGCACCGTGATAGAGAGCACTGACACCAGCACCGAGATAGAGAGCACTGACACCAGCACCGAGATAGAGAGCACTGACACCAGCACCGTGATAGAGAGCACTGACACCACAGCAGCACCGTGATAGAGAGCACTGAGACCACACCAGCACCGAGATAGAGAGCACTGACACCACACCAGCACCGTGATAGAGAGCACTGACACCAGCACCGTGATAGAGAGCACTGACACCAGCACCGTGAATAGTCATACTCAAATTGGCTACATCAGAAACTTATTATTAACTCAGTTTCAGATGAGGATATGTTTCACTGAACACTTGATCAAGGTCATTCACACATAGAGATGAACGAACTTCCGACGGGACGTTTAGCGAACCGGGAATGCGGCCAAAAGTAGAGATAGAGAGCACTGACACCAGCACCGAGATAGAGAGCACTGACACCACACCAGAACCAAGATAGAGAGAGAGCACTGACACCAGCACTGAGATAGAGAGAGAGCACTGACACCAGCACCGTGATAGAGAGCACTGACGCCAGCACCGAGATAGAGAGCACTGACACCAGCACCGAGATAGAGAGCACTTACACCAGCACCCTGATAGAGAACAGACACCAGCACCCTGATAGAGAACACTGACACCAACACCGTGATAGAGAGCACTGACACCAGCACCAAGATAGAGAGCACTGACACCAGCACCGTGATAGAGAGCACTGACACCAGCACCGTGATAGAGAGCACTGACACCAGCACCATGATAGAGAGCGCTGAGACCACACCAGCACCGTGATAGAGAGCACTGACACCAGCACCGAGATAGAGAACACTGACACTAGCACCGAGATAGAGAGCACTGACACCAGCACCGAGATATAGAGAGCACTGACACCAGCACCGTGATAGAGAGCACTGACACCACACCAGCACCGTGATAGAGAGCACTGAGACCACACCAGCACCGAGATAGAGAGCACTGGGACCACACCAGCACCGAGATAGAGAGAGAGCACTGACACCAGCACCGAGATAGAGAGAGAGCACTGACACCAGCACCGTGATAGAGAGCACTGACACCAGCACTGAGATAGAGAGAGCACTGACACCAGCACCGTGATAGAGAGCACTGACACCAGCACCGAGATAGAGAGCACTGACACCAGCACCGAGATAGAGAGCACTGACACCAGCACCAAGATAGAGAGCACTGATACCACACCAGCACCGTGATAGAGAGCACTGAGACCACACCAGCACCGAGACAGAGAGCACTGACACCAGCACCAGCACCGTGATAGAGAGCACTGACACCAGCACCAAGATAGAGAGCACTGACACCAGCACTGAGTTAGAGAGCACTGACACCACACCAGCATGTGATAGAGAGCACTGAGACCACACCAGCACCGAGATAGAGAGCACTGACACCAGAAATGAGATCGAGAGCACCGACACCACACCAGCACCGAGATAGAGAGCACTGACACCAGCACCGAGTTAGAGAGCACTGACACCACACCAGCACCGTGATAGAGAGCACTGAGACCACACCAGCACTGAGAGAGAGCACTGACACCACACCAGCACCGAGATAGAGAGCAATGACACCAGCACCGTGATGGAGAGCACTGACACCAGTACTGTGATAGAGAGCTTTGACACCAGCACCGTGATAGAGAGTACTGAGACCACACCAGCACCAAGATAGAGAGCACTGAGACCACACCGGCACCGAGATCGAGAGCACTGACACCACATCAGCACCGAGATAGAGAGAGAGCACTGACACCAGCACCGAGATAGAGAGCACTGACAGCAGCACTGATACTAGCAACTCGCTGCGGGACCGAAAAATAGGACACCCCTCAACCTCTTCAAACAGGAGGGTACGGGCATATAGTACGGTGTGCTTTTTTTGTACAAGAAAGTGAGCCAAAGGTAGAAAAAAGGTCTGCGTGCTTGATTAAATAAATTGTTTATAGAGTTATGCATATACATGGTCTACTGGTCACATGTGTTGAATTCCTCTGAGATCCACGCCTCATTCATTTTTATAAATGTCAGGTAGTCAACACTGTCGTGAGCTAGGCGAGTGCACTTATCGGTCACGATCCCCCCTGCTGCACTGAATGTCCTTTCGGACAGGACACTGGACAAGGGGCAAGCCAACAGTTCCATTGCAAATTGGGCAAGCTCTGGCCAGAGGTCAAGCCTGCCCACCCAGTAGTCCAGGGGTTCATCACTCCTCATAGCATCCAGATCGACCGTTAACCCGATGTAGTTGTCAGTCTAGGCGTTTCCTGATGCTGGATCCAGATGACACCTGTCGATGGGTCGGCTGAAAGAATGACCTCATATCAGAAGTCACCAACACATCTTCAAACCGCCCTCTTCTTGCAGGCGTTGTTGGATTGGTACCTGCATCTCTTTCACTGGGAGTGGGAATTCCTCCTCTGCCAGCGCACGCAAAAGCAGAATGCAGCAGTTGTCGAAGCAAGGTCTGTAAGTGCTCCATTCTGACAGCCCTCTGTGACGGTGGTAACATTTCCACCATTTTGTGTTTGTACCCAGGGTCTAAGTACGTTGCCACCCAGTACTGGTCCTTGACCCTTATGCTTTTTATACGGGGGTCCCTGTTAAAACACTGGAGCATGAAGGCCCCCATTTGCACTAAACTGGAAGCGGTGTGGTGGCCTGGCTCCTGCTCATCATCCAGGATAATGTCGTCCTCCTCGTTCTCCTCTCCCCATCCACGCACAACAACAGTGATCCCAGAAATGTTTAAAGCAGGTTCTTCTTGCTCCTCCTCATCCGCCCCAGCACCATCCTCCTCTGGCTCCTCTTCAGACTCCTGTTGTTGACTTGTCTCAGATAGAGTAGCCCCCCCTGGGAATTCATCCAGCATTGCGACTTCCTCATCTTCCTGCTCCTCCACGGCTTGATCAATGACATGACGCAATGCATGCTCCATAAAGAAGACATAAGCTACCATGTCACTGATGGTGCCATGGCTGCGACTGACCAGTTTGGTGATCTCATCAAATGGCCGCAGAAGTCTGCATGCGTCGCGTATGAGCAGCCATTGGCGCGGTGAAAAAAAAAACCCAAGCTCCCCAGAACCTGTTCTACCGCAGAGTTCGTACAGGTAGTCATTAACTGCACGTTTCTGCTGGAGCAGCCTATCAAGCATATAGAAGGTTGAGTTCCATCGTGTCGGGCAATCACAAATAAGACGTCTAACCGGCAGATTGTGTCGCCGCTGAATGTCAGCAAGGCGAGCCATGGCCGTGTAAGATCTTCTGAAATGGGCCGAGATTTTCCTTGCCTGACGCAAGATGTCCTGGACCCCAGGGTGTTTGACAATGAATCGCTGCACGACCAAGCTGCAGAATCAGGCAACAATCTGCCGCACAGCAGTGCACCACAACCTTATATATTGTAACCTATACCAGTCCTTAAAAGGACCTTTGTGGACCTAGTAGCTAGTGATTGGCAAACTGTCCCTCAGTCCCTACACTGATAAAAGACAGCTGCAGAATCAGGCAGCAGTCAGCAGCAGTGCACCGCGACTCTATATATTGTACACCTATACCAGTCCTTAAAAGGACCTTTGTGGACCTAGTAGTAGTGATTTGCAGTTTGTCCCTCAGTCCCTACACTGATAAAAGACAGCTGCAGAATCGGGCAGCAGTCAGCAGCAGTGCACCACAACCCTATATATTGTACACCTATACCAGTCCTTAAAAGGATCTTTGTGGACCTAGTAGCTAGTGATTGGCAGACTGTCCCTCAGTTCCTACACTGATAAAAGACAGTTGCAGAATCGGGCAGCAGTCAGCAGCAGTGCACCACAACCCTATATATTGTACACCTATACCAGTCCTTAAAAGGATCTTTGTGGACCTAGTAGCTAGTGATTGGCAGACTGTCCCTCAGTTCCTACACTGATAAAAGACAGTTGCAGAATCGGGCAGCAGTCAGCAGCAGTGCACCACAACCCTATATATTGTACACCTATACCAGTCCTTAAAAGAACCTTTGTGAACCTAGTAGCTAGTGATTTGCAGACTGTCCCTCAGTCCCTACACTGATAAAAGACAGCTGCAGAATTGGGCAGCAATCAGCAGCACAGCAGTGCACCACAACCCTATATATTGTACACCTATACCAGTCCTTTAAAGGACCTTTGTGGACCTAGTAGCTAGTGATTTGAAGACTGTCCCTCAGTCCCTACACTGATAAAAGACAGCTGCAGAATCGGGCAGCAGTCAGCAGCAGTGCACCACAACCCTATATATTGTACACCTATACCAGTCCTTAAAAGGACCTTTGTGGGCCTAGTAGCTAGTGATTTGCAGACTGTCCCTCAGTCCCTACACTGATAAAAGACAGCTGCAGAATCGGGCAGCAATCTGCAGCACAGCAGTGCACCACAACCCTATATATTGTACACCTATATCAGTCTTTAAAAGGACCTTTGTGGACCTAGTAGCTAGTGATTTGCAGACTGTCCCTCAGTCCCTACACTAATAAAAGACAGTAATCAAGTAATGGGGAAAAGGGGAAAGGGAAATATTGGGACTTTAAATTAGGTCATAGCCTCCATCCCTATCAATGTGAGGCAAAAATTAAAAACAAGAGCAGGGCGGGACTTTGTATGAAGTACGGGGTTAAAAAGAAACAAAATGGCTATTGAAAGAAGTTATTAGTTTTTTTGTCTAGCAAAACATGATTACATGTATTTAGAGAGGTGCGCAGACAGACATATCATTAAATTCAACATTTTTACTTTTTACATTCATGATGACCGATACAAAATAAGTAATAAAGCGCACCTCAATTGTATACATAAAACAACTAATGGTAATTAGGGATGAGCCGAACACCCCCCTGTTCGGTTCGCACCAGAACCTGCGAACAGACCTAAACTTCGTGTGAACTTTAGAACCCTATTAAAGTCTATGGGACTCGAACGTTCACAATCTAAAGTGCTCATTTTAAAGGGTAATATGCAGGTTACTGTCCTAAAAAGTGTTTGGGGACCTGGGTCCTGCCCCAGGGGACATGGATCAATGCAAAAAAAAGTTTTAAAAACTGCCATTTTTTCAGGAGCAGTGATTTTAATAATGATTAAAGTGAAACAATAAAAGTGTAATATTCCTTTAAATTTCGTAGCTGGGGGGTATCTATAGTATGCCTGTGAAGGGGCGCATGTTTCTGGTGCTTAGAACTGTCCCTGCACAAAGTGTCATTTGTGCAGGAAAAAAAAGTCTTTTAAAATCACTTGCGGCTAAATTGTCGGCTCCCCGTAATACAGAGAACACTCAATGAGTGTTCTCTGTATTAGCCGACAATTCATTCATTCATTGATAAAAAAAAAAAAAAAGCGTGGGGGTTCCCCTAAATTCAATTACCAGGCCCTTCAGGTCTGACATGGATATTAAGGGGAACCCCGTGTCAAATTAAAAAAAAAAAAATTGACGTGGGGGTCCCCTAAATATCCATAACCAGACCCTTCAGGTCTGATATGGATATTAAGGGGAACCCCGCATCAAATCTAAAAAAAAAATTGACGTGGGGGTCCCCTAAAAATCCATACCAGACCCTTTATCCGAGCACGTAACCTGGCAGGCCGCAGGAAAAGAGGAGGGGACAAGAGAGCGCCCCCCCTCCCTTCTGAACCGTACCAGGCCACATACTCTCAACATTGGGAGGATGCTTTGGGGGTCTGTGACCCCTCAAAGCACCTTGTCCCCATGTTGATGAGGACAAGGGCCTCATCCTCAAAACCCTGGCCGGTGGTTGTGAGGGTCTGCGGGCGGGGGGCTTATCAGAATCTGGAAGCCCCCTATAACAAGGGGACCCCCAGATCCCGCCCCCCCCTGTTTGAAATGGTAAGGGGGTACAAAAGTACCCCTACCATTTCACAAAGAAAGTGTCAAAATGGTTAAATAAGACAAACACACTTTTGAAAAATTCCTTTATTAAAAATAAAAAAAATAAAAAAAAGATTCCAGCGGTGCTAATCTACTCTTGCTATCCAGCGACGAATCTCCGGGGTCCAGCGATGGATGATCATATCCAGCGACGGGGGATCTCTCAGTCCAGCGCTGTCCATACATCCGTCTTCTGTCTCCACTGCGGAGACTGCGGAGATCCCAGCGCTGACGTTTCTTATATTAGGAGGGCGGGGCCACTCGTCACCTGACCCCGCCCCCTCTGACGTTGGTGAAGGGAGCCAGGGGTTCCCCAGTGTCGTGTAGGTGACCCCGCCCCCTCTGATGTAACGGAAACCTGTGTTACATCAGAGGGGGCGGGGTCACCTACACGTCACTGGGGAACCCCTGGCTTCCCTCTCCAGCGTCAGAGGGGCGGGGTCAGGTGACGGGTGGCCCCGCCCTCCTCATATAAGAAACGTCAGCGCTGGGATCTCCGCAGTCTCCGCAGTGGAGACAGAAGACGGATGTATGGACAGCGCTGGACTGAGAGATCCCCCGTCGCTGGATATGATCATCCATCGCTGGACCCCAGAGATTCGTCGCTGGATAGCAAGAGTAGATTAGCACCGCTGGAATCTTTTTTTTATTTTTTTATTTTTAATAAAGGAATTTTTCAAAAGTGTGTTTGTCTTATTTAACCATTTTGACACTTTCTTTGTGAAATGGTAGGGGTACTTTTGTACCCACTTACCATTTCAAACAGGGGGGGGGGCGGGATCTGGGGGTCCCCTTGTTAAAGGGGGCTTCCAGATTCTGATAAGCCCCCCGCCCGCAGACCCTCACAACCACCGGCCAGGGTTGTGAGGATGAGGCCCTTGTCCTCATCAACATGGGGAAAAGGTGCTTTGAGGGGTCACAGACCCCAAAGCATCCTCCCAATGTTGAGGGTATGTGGCCTGGTACGGTTCAGGAGGGAGGGGGGGCCACTTTCTCGTTCCCCCCTCTTTTCCTGCGGCCTGCCAGGTTGCGTGCTCGGATAAAGGGTCTGGTATGGATTTTTAAGGGGACCCCCACGTCAATTTTTTTTTTTTATTTGACACGGGGTTCCCCTTAATATCCATGTCAGACCTGAAGGGCCTGGTAATTGAATTTAGGGGAACCCCCACGCTTTTTTTTTTTTTATCAATGAATGAATGAATTGTCGGCTAATACAGAGGACACTCATTGAGTGTTCTCTGTATTACGGGAGCCGACAATATAGCCGCAAGTGATTTTAAAAGACTTTTTTTCCTGCACAAATGACACTTTGTGCAGGGACAGTTCTAAGCACCAGAAACATGCGCCCCTTCACAGGCATACTATAGATAGCCCCAGCTACGAAATTTAAAGGAATATTACACTTTTATTGTTTCACTCTAATCATTATTAAAATCACTGCTCCTGAAAAAATGGCCGTTTTTAAAACTTTTTTTTGCATTGATCCATGTCCCCTGGGGCAGGACCCGGGTCCCCAAACACTTTTTAGGACAGTAACCTGCATATTACCCTTTAAAATTAGCACTTTAGATTTCTCCCATAGACTTGTATAGGGTGTTCCGGCTTTTCGAATTTGCTGCGAACAGCCCAAATTGTTCACTGTTCGCTGAACAGGCGAACAGGCAATGTTCGAGTAGAACATGAGTTCGACTCGAACTCGAAGCTCATCCCTAATGGTAATAATAGAACAATTGATAAAATATTGCAGCTACATGAATCTATGACTTCATGATTGTTACATTGAATTAAATAAAATGACATAATTAATACAATATTACAATGATCAATACTGTTTAAGTACCAAAATACACGGCAAATAGTAGCTCTACGCGTTTCGCGGCTTACTGTCGCTCATCAGGAGCACGCTCGTGATTGGTCTGAAAATACAGAGTAGTAATGAATTAATATTTGCAATGGTGGAACAAGGGGAGGTTAAAAAACCCACCTAATGGTCACTTACACACAGCCATAGGCGCGGTATCGAAAGCCACCAGGCACCCAAAGCGGCGGCACGGGAGCTGAGGAGGCCCATTCAGCGGCAATGGGGCCCCCAGAGTGCACACACAGGCAACCACCGGGACAAAAAGGGCATTTGTCAAACAAAATCAGCTTGTAAGTGTAAACCTGATGGGTGAAAAAATGCATAATGACAACTACAGATATAATGTGAAATATATGGGTGCAGGTGTTCTTCTTCAATAGCCATTTTGTTTCTTTTTAACCCCGTACTTCATACAAAGTCCCGCCCTGCTCTTGTTTTTAATTTTTGCCTCACATTGATAGGGATGGAGGCTATGACCTCATTTAAAGTCCCAATTTTTCCCTTTCCCCTTTTCCCCATTACTTGATTATTGATATAAGGGATGGAAGACGGGTGTTATCTATACTCCATTTTGTTTTTTGTTGTTCTGTTTTTTTTTGTTTTTTTTTGGACAAAATTGCCTTAAGTGCCTCATTACGCATCATTTTTATTTAGTTACAGCAGTTTTCATAATTTTTTTCCCAATTTCTACATTTTTCGTGTGTATTATATTTTTTGTGCATTGCTCAGTCCTTGATACACCTGTGCATATATTGTACACCTATACCAGTCCTTAAAAGGAACTTTGTGGACCTAGTAGCTAGTGATTGGCAGACTGTCCCTCAGTCCCTACATTGATAAAAGACAGCTGCAGAATCGGGCAGCAGTCAGCAGCAGTGCACCACAACCCTATATATTGAACACCTATACCAGTCCTTAAAAGGACCTTTGTGGACCTAGTAGCTAGTGATTTGCAGACTGTCCCTCAGTCCCTACACTGATAAAAGACAGCTGCAGAATCGGGCAGCAATCTGCAGCACAGCAGTGCACCACAACCCTATATATTGTACACCTATATCAGTCTTTAAAGGGGCCTTTGTGGACCTAGTAGCTAGTGATTTGCAGACTGTCCCTCTGTCCCTACACTGATAAAAGACAGCTGCAGAATCAGGCAGCAATCTGCAGCACAGCAGTGCACCACAACCCTATATATTGTACACCTATACCAGTCCTTAAAAGGACCTTTGTGGACCTAGTAGCTAGTGATTTGCAGACTGCCCCTCAGTCCCTACACTGATAAACGACAGCTGCAGAATCGGGCAGCAGTCAGCAGCAGTGTACCACAACCCTATATATTGTACACCTATACCAGTCCTTAAAAGGACATTTGTGGACCTAATAGTAATAGCTAGTGATTAAACTGACTGTCCCTGCTCCACACAGCGTCCTGTCCCTACACTGACAAAAGACAGCTGCAGAATCAGTCAGTAGTGCACTCAGCAATCACCAGCACAGCAGTGCACCGAAGCCTATATACTGTACTACACCTATACCAGTCCTTAAAGGGACTTTTGTGGACTTAATAGCTAGTGATTTGTGTCACTACAGTCTCTCCCTGCTCCAAACAGCGCCCTGTCCCTACACTGACATAAGACAGAATGTAAAATGGCCACCAGATCAGGTCTATTTATAAGGTAGGGGGAATGTCCAATTGTCCATGTGCTGAAATGTCTCAATTGGCTGTCCTGTAGCCCATGGTGGATGTGTCATCATGGGTCAAAGTTCTTTCACAATGTAAACGCATATGTCCGCCGGGCGAACAGCGCCAAAGTCTGCCGGTTTGGCGAATCGCGAACATGCAAAATTTGCCGCGAACCACAAGGCCTTCTCTATTCACACATACTATTTATTATGATTAATCATAAAACCAAATATGTTTTGCAAGCTTGCCATAAATATATTATAACACCTATAAGTGCCAAATTATGAATTTGGAATAATATTCTAACTGTGTACACAATTCCGACGCACAAGGTGCCACACATGCTCAGAATAAATTACGAGACGGAAGCGCTCGGTCTGGTAAAACTACCATTCGTAATGCAGATAGCACATTTATCACACTGCAATTTTTTAAATTGTTTAATGCAGCGCATTCTCTTCTTCTTAAGAATGCTAGAAGAATTAAGGTGTTTTGCTGCTCATATTCACACAGAGTTCTCACAAACTGATTTCTTTATTATTTCTCGTGATCTCATGAATAATATTAATTTTGTTTTTCGTCACATCTCCATAATAATGTTTTTTCTTTTTTTTTATATAGATCTGCATTTTTTAGTTTTTTCTAGTGCTCTCCATAATATTATTTCTTGTTTTGTGTATCAAGTTCCCACAACACCATTATTATGTTGTATATTTTAAGCTCAAGGTTGGTTGGTGTCCCTTTTTAATTTGACCTTGTATTTTTGAAATGTATCTGCCTACTCACAAACAGTCCTTTTTGAACTAAAGCACATATTTGTGAAAAATAAATAGCCATTTATTCTGGGTCATAACAAAATAAAGAGGAAGGCAACGCTGGAGAAACTGGTGAAATTTGTGAAGCCTTTGTAGCCCAGGGCACACATTAATTATTTTACAGTCAAAATTGGTGGCCTGAGGAGTCCTTATAATAGTGAGCACAACCCGGTCCAGGACTACAAGAGATCAGGAACAGCAGCAGATGACGTATCTGTCCCCAGGCTTTGGTCATACCACAGCCTGTGTCTTTTGCCAGACCAGACTGAACCCAGGCCATCACTCTCTTGGCTTCCTTACACACTTCCTTCCATGCTGTGGCTCTGGTGTTCGAGTTGCGGCAGGAGGAGGAGGAGGACCAACTCACAAATGTGGCTTTGGCTTGTGAGTTCATCCCTCAACCCCTTATTTAGGGCTTGTAACATAACTTCCTCGTATAAGAGGCATTGGGCCTCCTCCATTTCTAGCATTTTGCAGGCTGTCATGTAGGCATCGTCCTCTTGAACACTGGGGGGGGTTTCTGAGGGCTGCAGTAGCCTTCAGAAACAGGCCAATTGTTCTGTCTCAATGACATATAGGTAAACCTTCTTGTCCCAATAACTTCAGATACCATATTTCTTTGATCTCAGTTTTATTAGAACAAGCCAATTGAAACTACAAAATAACAGAAATAGACCTCAATAAGTACAATATTGCATACAATATAGCATACATTACGGAAACAACAATATACAATACAAAATGTGATAGTAAAAATGTACTTTTTAAGTTCTCTAAGGAGTGATGGTGATAGATTGAGCAAGACACGTCTTGCTTCCTGCAGTGTCTTATCAATGAATGGTGGTTGCTTCACCTCCTGTGAAGATTCTACCCAGAATTCCCTGTGTACTAACAACTTCCTTAACTACAGATACAGTGAGTCAAATAAACATAATAACTGCAGCAATACCAAAAAGGAACACTAGATGGAGCCTGCACACCACATATGATTGTCTTATGTAAATTACACATCTTACATGTACAGATTACACAGGTACAGATAATCAGCATAGAGATCTGGTGGACAGAACACCAATTGCTGCCTCCTTCAGGTTACTCCTCTTCCTGGCACTTTTTTGTGGAAGGCCGAGGGGAGAGACTTGGGATTCAGGCAGGCTACTAGGCCCAGCCACCTCCTGGCTGCCACTTTCCATGGCCTGGCTGAGGCTTTTCTGTGTCTGAAAAAGGGACATAGTTTTAGTTTTTGGTTCATTTGGAATGCTATACCTGGCTCAAGATAGGCTCCTCCACATGTTGCTGTCTGGAAGGCCCAGATTGGTCGTCAGAAGCCTCAGCTGGGGGGAAGGAAACCTTTAAGGAAGACTGGAGAGTGCTGACTTGAGTTCAGTCTGGCCTGGCAGAAAATGCAGTTTGTCATAGTACCACAGCCTGGGTACATAAATGTCATCTGCTGCAGCTCCTGAACTCTGTGAATCCTGGACCTTCTTGCACTCCCTATTATTAGTGCTCCTCATGCCACCAATTAGGGCCTTCAAATATAGGATGTCTGCCGTGAGGATCACCAGGTGCACGAATTCCAGCAATTGACTCAGCGCTGCCTTCCTCTTTGGTTTATTGTTATAAAAGGGGTTGTTTACCTGCCACAGACAAGGCAGCTGCCTGTAAATATCAATGAGCATGGGGATAAAGTCCTCATCATTGAATATATCCATTTCTGTGCAAGACACAACACAAGACAAACCCTAATGTCAGGCAAAACTCTCCTAATCTTGACCCAATATAGGCCTCATTCTATAAGCAGTATAGGCCACTGATGGCTTCCGTTACTTCGTCCTCCGCTCACAGATTGTACGTACGATGCACGCATGTTCGGCTTTATATACACTGCGCATGCATGAAACTGCGCCCACCCCTGACGTTTTTTCTAGTCTATTCCCCACCTCTTGTCTTTCGGCGCAGTGGGAGAGCACATGGCGGAGAGACAACAGGTGCAAAGACAAAAGGCCGGAGCCCTGAACCTCTCAATCCCGGAGGAGATTAAAGGCCTGATGCTGGAGACAGTGGACATCTTCAAGAGGGCTGACTATGATGGGAAGTATGGACCTTACCCAAACCCAAATGTGAGAAAAGCCAAGATCATGCCTAAAGTTATGAAGAGTCTGCACAGGAATTTTGGGGTACGGCGATCCAAGGATCAACTGAGGAAACGGTGGTCAGACTTAAAATTGATGGAGCAGGCTCAGTACAGAAGAATCAAGAGAATGCTGCAGAAAAGTAAGTATGTTGTCGTGTGTGTTCATGTTCATGGGCACAGTAATCGGACGTAGGAAACATCGTTTGTTCGACCACTTATAAAATGTTTTTGGCAGATACAAGTTAACTACATTTGTTCATGCCTATTTGTATTAAAATAAGTTTGTTGTCTAGATGGGTTTGTAACTAGAATGAAATGCAAACTTGATTCAGTGTAAGGAGAGGACACTCAGCAGCTGTTTACACATCTGGATGCAGGAGCACTAGTGTGGGACACCAGAATCAAACTTTTTAGGGTGTCCCACACAGGTGCTCCAGTGGATACTATAGGGGTGGCTACATGTGTGATATTTTAACAAAAAAGGTAAGTATTCCAGCTTTAGAAAGGAAATAAAATGTTCTTCAGCTTGGAACAAACAATTGTACGACACTTCCCAGCAATGCTTTTTCTGCCCTCCAATATCTGTGTGCTAAATATACCTATTTTTTATTCACATAGTGGAGAAAAGACTCGGGACATCTGAGGACACCAGGGACCCACCACCTTATAAAGAAGGGGAAATCTCCACACCAGAAGCAGAGGATGAGGAGGGAGAGGTTTATGAAGTGGGCGAAATTGTCACCACAACAGGTGAGTGTCTGAGACCACAGTTCCAGGTAAGAAGGTTCCTGCATATTCCCAATACATGGTGTGTTTTTTTCTATTAGGTGATGTGGATGTTGTGGAAGAAGAAACTAATTTCACCAGTGAAAGTGCACAGATCCTCATCGGGGAGAGAATGGGGTGCAATTGTGATTTAGAAAATATAAAGGAAAACATCAATGATGTTCAAAAAAAATGAAGAACATCATTGATGTTTTAGGCAGAATCTAAAACACACAAAAATTGGACCGTTTTCTCTTGTATTTGTGATTTATAAAAAAAGTTGTAAAGTATTTTAAAAGCCAAATTTTTAAGCTGCACACAGTATGTCAACATGTGCTATCTGCCATCACGGAATATCAATGTATGCGTTTTGTGGGTGCAATCCCTTCTTTCCAACTCAATTAGGTGAGAGGAAGGGGTTGCACCCCAAAACACGCCCATTGATCCCCCATGATGTGAGCTAGCACATGTTGACATTAAGCATGGCATCAGGCGAGAAATCCCTAGTTTGAATCCCAATGTGTGTTCATCTTCAAAATGTGGCTTTTACAGGGTGACATCACCCCATCCAAGGAAGGGAATATCAACACAGTTTGGACATACTCATGTCTGATATTGCCTTCACTTTGTCAACGTTGAACTTTGTAAGTTCCTGAGTTGTTTATGTTATGCTTTGAAACATGCCTGTTTAACTAAAAAAAAGGATATTTACAATGTGAAACAAAAAAAATATATACACCACCTTTTCTAACGCACATGTGAATGTGCTTTGAGTAAAATGTTTTCTACTCAACAATGTGTGGCTTTTTTCAATGCTCAATAGCAATTTTTGTAGTAAGTTCATGTTTACAGTGACAATGGTGGTTATTTACTAAAGGCAATCCACTTTGCACTACAAGTGCAGTTTCATGTGCACTTTTAAGTGCACTTGGAGTACAAAGTGGAATTTCCTTTAGTAAATTACCCCCACAGTGTTTTCTAATTTGCCACAATCACACCATTTTCATGACTCCACAAAATTAATTCATGGTGCTGAAAATGATTAATATTGTTGTCAGTAATGCATTACATACATTAACAACAAAAATAAGGTGTGTGTGTAGCAGACCCACAGCATAATAATAGTTTGCTGAAGAAGAGATTGTCACCTCATGTATCAAATAAATTAAATTTGCACTATTGAAGAAAATGTCCAAAAATAAAAGCCCATTGGAGAACCTAGGAGATAGCTAAAAGAAAACCAGGCAGTAAATCAAAGGAAATCTTCTTTCAGTTTAAGTTCAAAAATTGTTGATAATTTTTTTTTTTTTTAACAGTTTATGGCATATCAATGGCCCCTCACCCACAAAGTACTCAACATACTTCTGCCTTACTTTGCGGCCGCTTTGGGGGGGCAAGCCAGGACAGCCAGCTTCCAGCGCCATCAGCGTTTCTTGGTGAAGTCCAACCTCAGGCCCAACTGAGGCCACATAGTTCATTGAATTTCTCCTTAAATAGTTTTGTAGAATGCAGCATTCAAGGATTATCTGGTTAAGTTTAGATTTCGCCATGTTGATTGGTGTAAGGAATAGGCAGAATCGGCTGGCCATTATCCCAAAAGCATTCTCCACCACTCTTCTGGCTCTTGCCAGATGGTAGTTATAAACTTTCTGGTCCAGGGTGAGGGTCCTCATGGCTTCAAAACAGTAATCAGGTCAGAACGAACTAACAGAAAAAACTGAAAAACAAAGGCTGGAGCTGAAAATCAGATATGAGCGGACAAGAACGCACTGAAAATCAAATACTTATTAGAAATATGAACCCACAAGCACAAACTGAAGAGCAGGAACGATCGTAAAAGCAGGAGGCTGAAAAGTGCAAATCATCTGTCATCAAACTTCTACTAACACGAGATTAGCGGAAGGAGCCTAAAGGGTGGCACACTTGGTATTGAAATTCCTCTTTCTAGTCCCATTGTACGCGTTGTACAGCACTGCGTTCTTGACGTTCGCATATTCCGACCAACTTTGTGTGACCGTGTGTATGCAAGACAAGTTTGAGCCAACATCCGTTCAAAAAAAAAACATGGATTTTGTTGCTGGAATGTGCGATCGTGTGTGAGAGGCAATATATGCAATATGCAAAGGGTACGCAATGCAAAGAAAATCACCATAAGTCAAACAGTAGTAACCAGTAAGTCCTGAATGAACCTGTGACCCCAGGTATAATAGGGAAGAGAATGACCTTTCATGTCAGACTGCTCCCTTCAAATCCTGATACCATGGGCCAACAATCTTTGTGGCACAATTATAAAACAACAAGTTACAAGAAATGCAATACTTAATTTCTGAGTAGATTTCCCCTTAAAGTGTGAAGATATTGTGTACAGTGTCCTTTAAGTAGGGGGGGGGGGAGGAGAGTGGCGAAGTCCTTGTGATGTAGATGTTCAGTGTCTTCAGCTAACTCAACAAGGGCCCAGAAGTATTGCTTTGCAATGGCAACTAGCAACAGAAAATAGCATGTGAAAAGTGTTTCCTTTTTAAGGCTTTAATGTAAAGAGTTGATATAAAGGTGTCTGCATGCAGGGTCTTTGTAGGGTGTACACAGAGTGGGCTTCTGCCTACTCACCAATCCTGATGATACCAAGGCTCATGGGAATAGGATGTCCCTGAATAGACTCTTGAAGAATCCGCAATCAGTGAAGGTTACCTGGCCATGCTCCTAGTGACGCTGGGATTCTGCTGTAACCTTACCAATACCGATGAGAGTGACCCCTGACAGTCACGCATCCCCTGGAGTGGCCAGGTCCCTGCTCTCAGCTGAAAGCCATGGTCCCAAGTGAAGGACTCCTCCCTGGACCAGGCTATTTATGTCTTCACCAAGACTTCTTCTCTCTCTCCCAACCAGCTGGAACTTAAAGCTTGCAGCAGTCTGGCTCCAATGCAAATCCTGGCTCCTCAGACCACATATCCCATAATCCCTTGCTCTCAGCTGTGGTCTCTGCTTGGTCTGCATTCAGAAGATGAGGACACAGTGTCCAGGTTGAGCACTAGAGGGAAACAGCTCATGACAGCTGGTATTGCAGAATGTCCCACAATGACACAGGCAAAGCTAGTCAACACCTGGCTACATACACTATATTACCAAAAGTACTGGGACACCTGCTTTTACACGCACATAAAATGTAATGGCCAGTCAAGTTCCTCCAATGCAAACCCACTTATCCATGCTTTTATGGACCTTGCTTTGTACACTGGTGAGCAATCATGTTGGAACAGGAAGGCGGCCACCTCCAAACTGTTCCCACAAAGTTGGGAGCATGAAATTGTCCAAAATGTCTTGGTATGCTGACACCTTAAGAGTTCACTGGAATTTAGGGGCCAAGTCCAACCCCTCAAAAATAACCCTACTCCATAATCCCCCCTCCACCAAATGATTTGGAACAGTGCACAAAGCAAGGTTATATTTCTATTTTATTCTATTCTATTGCTTTCTACTATTTATTTTTAATTCTATTCTTTTCTATTCTATTCGAATTTGACGTTTTTCTATTTGAAATTCGAATTCCGGGAGATGGTTATATGCTTTCTATTGTATAGTTTTTTTTCTACTCTCTTCTATTCCTTTTTTTTATTATTCAAATTTATTCTATTTAAAATGTGACTTTCAGAAGATAGTTAAATTCTTTCTATATTCTTTTAAAAAAAATTATATTCCTTTATTATCTATTCTATTTTATTCTGTTGTGTTTTTATTTTAAGTTCTATGTTGTTCTGTTCTATGTAATTCTTTTCTATTCTATTTTTTTTATTTTCTATTCTATTGCATTATTTTTTATTCTGTTCCCTTTATTTTTTATTCTGTTTTTTTCCATTATTTTATTTTGTATTCTGTTCTGTATTACTATATTATATTCTATTTATTTACTTTCTATTCTATTATTTTTCAATCTATTATATTATTTTCTATTCTATTCCTTAATATTTTAGTCTATCTATCTATCTCTCTATCTATCTATCTCTCTATCTATCTCTCTCTCTCTCTCTCTCTATCTCTCTATCTATCTCTCTCTCTCTATCTCTCTATCTATCTCTCTCTCTATCTCTCTCTCTATCTATCTATTTTTCTCTTCTGAAATTCGAATTTTAGAAGAGAAAAATAGATAAATAGCTAAAATAGACTAGAAAATTAAGCAACAGAATAGAAAAGAATATAATAGAATAGAAAATAATAGAATAGATAATAAATTAATAGAATATAGTCGAGTAAAATTTGAAAACAATTCAAATTCTATTTGAAAAAAATTCAAATTCTATTTGAAAACAATTCAAATTCTATTTGAAAACTATCCAAATTCTCATCGAAACTATCCAAATTTCTTCCAAAATTTTCATTTCGGTATTTCGGATTAGTTAAACAAAATTAGATAAATTTGTTACTATTGTAATTCAGAAATTTGGATACATCCGAATTACCGAAAATTCATGAGAATTTTGGATTTGGAAAATAACGAACCGCACATGTCTAACTGTCACCAACATTCCTATCACTTTGTAATGTGAGATTGAAAGGCAGGGAATTCTGTCTGCAGCTGATTGGACCGGCAGTCTGCTGTCATGCGATAGTCACATGGGAACCTTGGCTCATCCTTATGTACTTGGGCTTAAAAAAAGGCACAAAGCTTTTTCTTATATATTTGTCCAATTAAGATAACAATTATGAACCTAATTATTTTCACCCTCCCAGGCTAACAATATACCTGGTTCATTCCAATCAATATCAACTGAGAATGTTAAAGTCCAAAAATTGATCGTTGACAGACACAATTATTACAGAAGTATCGTTCAACCGACTGCAAGCAACATGTTTAAAATGGTAAGGCAATATACTGTGACCTTAAAGTGGAACTATAGGCAAAATCAAAAATGACATACTGTATATAATGCTGTGTTTTAAAGACATTAACATAACAGTACCCCTGTAGCATAGTTTTATCACTTGATCCTGCCAGTAAGTCTTCTAGGCCTCTTGTAAATGTACTCCTAAATGCTATGTTTTAAGACTTTAAGCCATTTTTTGCTGATCTAAATGCAGCCCATTTTTTTAACTACCTCAGCTCTGGAAGGTTTTACCCCCTCCATGACCAGGACTTTTTTATTTTATTTAGCACTGCACAACTTTAACTGGCAATTGCAAGGTCATGTAATACTGTAACCAAATGAAATTTATTTAATTTTTTTTCACACAAATAGAGTTTTATTATGGTGATATTTAATCACCATTGGGTTTTTTATTTTGTTTGCGAAATAAACTTTAAAAAGAAAAATACATTTCCTGACAGACTCCATGGCAGCCTACGTGTGGGTTTAGTCCCGCCTCCATTACCCTATAGGACGATACTCCCATAAATCTTTGCTCCCTGCCAGAGGCCGTGTTCTTTTTTTGTCCTCCTCCATAGGACCTAGCATGTGTCTTTTACCCTGAAGACTTGCATTTTTTTCTGCGATACGGACCGGCCGAGCGACTTGGAGTCGCATATTTCCAATAAGCTCTAGCTACTAGCGGAGTATGGAAAAGGGGCATATGGAAGAGGCGCTGAAGAGGTGTATGCCTGGTCACTGACAGGTGAAGCCGCGTGATTAGTCGTGAGCCTGGCTACTAGCAGGTGACTTTCGCCCCCCCCCCCTCCTCCCAGAAGTCCGGCATGTGTTTGGAGACCTACCTCGGCTGGTGTCCGTCTACAGGAGTGGTGAGCTGTTTGTTTTTCCATGGCAGCCTTTCTGTGTCATTTTCTGTGTGTTTCTTTTCTTTTTTGCAGTGTGTCTTTTCTTCCCCCATACAGCGCTGTGCGGTGTATCTGGCTTGCTGGGTGGCTGGTTTCCTTGCGTTCCAGCCGCCCAGTTACTTCCTCGTTCGCCGCTCGGTCGTTCTGCGCATGCGCGAGACCAGCGCGAGGATGAGGCTTGGTTCGCGCATGCGCGTTGCGGGCTTCGCGCATGCGCACTAGCATTTTAATGACGAAATTCGTGACGTCATTAAGGCGGCAGTTTTAAAAACAGAAAACAGCTTGCAGTGAATCTGGGATGCTTGTAAAGCCTGCAGTGCCATTCCTGAGCCCTGGTTTCTTCAGAGTTGGGTATGTGTCTTTGATAAAGGTCAGTTTATCTCTGCTTCTTTAGCTGTTTTCTGGGTTTAATTGAGGCTGTTTTATCTCCAGCCCTGATGGATCCTTTGGATGCCTCGCCGCCTAGTGGCCAGCCCTCTCGGAGAAGGTACTTTTTTTTGGGTTACCTGCCGGGGGGTGGGGGGGGGGGGGGTAGTGGAACATTAGGGGATGTTCCACTAACACTGCTGGGTTTTCCCTTTTTCAGCCCTTCTAGGTCTACTCAGCCCTGGAGTTCTCACCGAGGAAGTGATTAGTCTAAGTCCCACCGCCGGCATTCCTCTTCCAGATCCAGACGACATGATTCTCCTGTGAGAACCAGTCTCCGTAGCCGGGAATCTGCCCGCCCTTCAACAGCTTGCCCAAGTGACGTAGCTGAAGGTTTATGCTGGGGGTGCAGGACGCAGGTTCCTGCTGACAAGTCCCTTTGTGATGCCTGTTATGTTAAAGCGACGGGTGAAAGGAGTGACTCTGACCAACAGCTGAAGTCTATGGTGGAAAGATTGGTCAAGGACAGTCTAAAGAAATTTGAAGCCCCACAGTTGTCTCCCATAGAGTCTCCAAGGTCTCCGGGGAGGGATGCTCAGGCCCAGGACACATGGGATTCCTCGTTGCCTAGCCATCCGTCTGCTGTCCTCTCAGATAGTGAATCTGAGGAAGAAGAGTCTGGTTCGGGTTTTGACATTGCCCTGCTTCCTCCTTTGGTCAAAGCCATCAAGGAAACGCTGAACTGGGAAGAGCCGGTAGTGGCCCCGGCGAAGCAAAGAAAGTTTTTAAGCAATTGAAGAAGGAGCGTATTAGCTTCCCTTTCCTCTCAGAGTTGGGAGAAGTGATCTCGGATGAGTGGAGCAAAGTAGAGAAAAATAATTCTCTTCTATCTAAGATCCAGAGACTTTACCCTTTTAAGGAGGAAGAAGTTAAAAATTTGGAGTCTTCCCCTCTGGTGGATGCGGCTGTAATGAGATTGGTCAGACATGTGACCCTTCCTCTTGAGGACACAGTCTCTTTTAAGGACGCTCTGGATAGGAGAATTGATTCTGACCTGAAGAGGATCTATCTTACGGCTGGCATGGCCTGTAAACCGGCCCTGGCCTTAGCGGCTCTGTCTAGAGCGATGGAAGTTTGGTCTGATAGTGTTGATGAAACACTCAGGAACGTTTCAGAAGATCTGGCCAAGAGTTCTCCCATTCAAGAACTAAGACTGGCTTCAGCTTTCTTAGGAGAGGCCTCGATCGATATTATCCGACTGGTGGCTCGAGTCATGCTCTCGTCTATAACTGCCAAGCGTGCCCTGTGGCTCCGTCCTTGGCTAGCCGATCCCTCTTCTAAGCAGGTTTGGTGCCGTATTCCTTTTGATGGTTCTTCCCTTTTCGGCAATAAGCTGGATAGTGCTATAACTCGAGCCCGGGGGGTAAGTCGGGGTTTCTCCCCCAGGATAGGCGCCTGCAGAATCAAAGGAGATCGTTCCCAAGAAAGCAGGGTCAAGATCGTGCCAGGGAGGCACGCACTTACAGGCCTGGACGGGAATTTTCCAGATCTTGGAGGTCCAGACAGACATCTCTTAAAAAATCTGCAAAAGGCAGTTCGATGGGGGAAAAGGAGCCTACTAAGTCCTTTTGAGATCGGGCCCGTCCAGGCGGTCCGGGTAGGAGCTCGTTTGTTCCACTTTCGGCGCGTCTGGGCGGCCTTGATCCAGGACTTTTGGACCGTCAAGACGGTCTCCTCCGGGCACACTTGGTCGTTCAGCAGTGTCCCCAAACTCAAGTGTGTTCCCACATCCATTCCAAGGTCGGAAGAAAAAAGACAAATTCTTTTAACCTACATAAAATCTTTGTTGGATCAAGGCGCCGCTATTCCTGTTCCAGACAACCAACGCGGCATGGGAATGTATTCCCCTCTTTTCCTGGTCCAGAAAAAGAATGGTACGTGGAGACCCGTAATAGACTTGACGCGTCTAAATCGCTTCATAAAAAAGGAGAAATTCAAAATGGAAACTCTGTCCACGATTCAACAATCAGTGCAGCCAGGGGACTGGCTTGTCTCAATAGACCTCAAAGACGCCTATTTTCACTCCCCAGTGGCCACAGAGTTCCAACAGTTTCTTCGTTTCTCCATTGGCCAGCTCATTTACAGTTTACCTGCCTTCCTTTTGGTCTGTCAACCTCCCCTCGCACATTCTCGAAGGTCCTTCTAGCAGTCGTAGCATTGTTGAGAGTCAGGAAAATCCGGATTCATCATTATCTGGACGATTTGCTTCTTCTTGCTCAGGACAAGGATTGTCTCTTGAAACACAGGGGTCAAGTCATCGCAACCCTCAAGGAATTTGGGTGACTCCTGAATTTAGAGAAAAGCCAGTTAGTTCCTACACAGTCTCTCGTGTTCCTCGGCACCCTGTTCAATACGGCAAAGGGTACCATCTCTCTGCCCGAGGAGAAGGTTGCAGTAGTACAGGACAGGATCCACCTGGCTCTCTCTTCGTCTCATCTCAGTGCTCTTCATTGCCTAAAGATCATAGGCACCATGGTGTCTACTATACCGATGGTGAAGTGGGCACAGTGGAGGATGCGCCCCTTTCAAATGGGTTTTCTTCGCCAATGGTCGGGAGAAAAGGTCCAGTCCATCGAGATTACTCAGACCATGAGAGGTTCCCTCCTCTGGTGGCTTCATCGGGAGAACCTATTGAATTGCCACTCTCTTCTTCCAATCAAATGGATCTCAGTGACGTCAGATGCCAGCAACAAGGGCTGGGGGGCACATTGTCTATCGGAAGTGGCTCAGGGCATTTGGGACTTTCCCTCTCGGGGAATAGTGTCAAATGTATTAGAACTACGAGCAGCCTTCCTAGCGCTGTTGGCATTTCCGCATCTGATAGTGGGAGCATCCGTAGTCCTCAGGCTGGACGATACGACTGCGGTCGCATACGTAAGGAAGCAAGGGGGCACCAGAAGTCGGTCTCTGCTGAGGGAAGTGGATCCAATAATGCGTTGGGCCCAGAGGAATCTGGCCAACCTAACAGCAGCCTATGTGCCTGGAGTTCTCAATGTCCAAGCGGACTTTCTATCACGAGTCCACTTGGACAACAACGAGTGGACCCTTCACGAAGATGTGTTTCAGTGGGTTCTATCCCTGGGGATGTCTCCAGAAGTGGATCTCTTCACCTCCCGTTTCAACAGGAAGCTAACGAGGTTCTATTCGAGGTTCAAGGATCCGCAGGTCTACGGGATAGATACCCTAACAGAGCAGTGGTGGTTCCACAAGGCATACGCCTTCCCTCCAATTCCAATTATCTTTCAGTTCCTGAAGAGACTCAGATGGGAAGAAGTGGAGGTGTTGGCAATAATTCCGCATTGGCCGAACAGGCCTTGGTTTCCTCTCCTATCCCTCCTCAGCTTTCGGGACCCAGTTCCTCTTCCATCCAGACGGGACTTGCTCTCCCAGGGTTCGATTCTCCATCCATGTCCGGCTCACCTTCAGTTGAGGGCCTGGTTCTTGAGAGGGGAAGGTTGGAAGCACTAGGGTGTCCTAAGGAAGCCATTTCCGCCCTCTTAAGTGCAAGGAGAAGAAGTACTAATAAGGTGTATGAACGGATCTGTGCCAAATTTGTATCTTATGTGTCCTCCAGAACCAGTTCCTACGTTTCACCCACCTTTCAAGACGTTTTGGGTTTTCTGCAATCAGGCTTGGACTTACCCTTGTCAGTTAGCTCCCTTCGGGTTCAAGTCTCGGCTATCTCCGCATTTACAGGGGTTCAGTGGGCCAAGCATGCCCTTATCCAGCAGTTCTTCAAAGGCGCAGTAAGATTGAGACCCCAGAAAAAACCCAGATTCCCTAAATGGGATCTGCCTCTAGTTCTGGACTTCTTTTCTCTTTTCAGTAAGGCTCTTTCCATCAGAGAACTCACCTTGAAAACTGCATTCCTGGTGGCGGTCACCTCGGCGAAACGAGTATCAGAGATTCAAGCTCTAGGAGTCAAGGAGCCTTTTCTAACTTTTTTTCCGGACAGAGTGGTCCTAGTTCCAATGTTGGGGTCAAACCCTAAGGTCACTTCGGTTTTTCATGAAAATCAAGAAATCTCTCTACCCATATTCAGATCATCGGATTCCTCAGAAATTCATCCACTTGATGTTGGGCGCTCATTAAAGCTCTATTTGGAAGCTACAGCTCCATTCCGGCAGTCGGACTTCCTGTTCGTTCTGTTCTGTGGGAAGAACAAGGGCACTAGAGCATCAGTCAGGTCAATTGCGGCATGGATAGTTCAAGCAATCCAGTGGGCATACAGAGAAAAGGGCTTGGCTCCTCCTCAGGCGGGTGACGGCGCATTCAACCAGAAGTCTTTCTACCTCGTGGGCGGCCTCTCGCCACGTGGCTCCTGACGTGATATGCAGGGCGGCCTCGTGGTCTTCAATACACACCTTTATGTCTCATTATTGTGTTGAGCCGGTGGCTCTATCCTCAGTTGACTTTGGAGTTAAAGTTTTGTCGGTTGACGGTGTCAAATAAATCTTTGTTAAGCAGCATTTTTGTCCACCCGGGTGTGTCTTGGCGAGTTATTTCCCACACGTAGGCTGCCATGGAGTCGGTCAGGAAAACTGAAAATTTATGTCAAATACTTACCGTAATTTTCCTTTCCTGATGGACTCCATGGCAGCAGGAGTTCCCTCCCAAATGGCTGGAGTAGGATAGTTACCGAACACGGCCTCTGGCAGGGAGCAAAGATTTATGGGAGTATCATCCTATAGGGTAATGGAGGCGGGACTAAACCCACACGTAGGCTGCCATGGAGTCCATCAGGAAAGGAAAATTACGGTAAGTATTTGACATAAATTTTCCATTTTTTTACCTTCTGTCATAAAACAAACACATTCTTCATACATTTAGGCCAAAATGTATTCTGCTACGTGTCTTTGCTAACAAAAAAAAAACACATTAAGTGTATATTAATTGGTTTGTGTGAAAGTTATAGCATCTACAAATTATGGAACACTATATTGCCAAAAGTATTGGGATACATGCCTTTACACCCACATGAACTTTAATGGCATCCCGGTCTTAGTCCGTAGGGTTTAATATTGAGTTGGCACACCCTTTGCAGTTATAACAGCTTCAACTCTTATAGGAAGGCTGTCCACAAGGTTTTAATTTCAATAGATTTTTATTGAATGTCACAAAGTCACAGTATCATAGAAAAGTCAGATGTTTATACATTCAGATTTTACAAGAACCCATCATGGGGTAGCAATCAGTGATGTGCAGTAACACAAAAACTTTGAAAAGAAAGTCAAGAAAAATTTAAATAAAAGAAGATAAGAAAACCGGATGCATAATTAGTTTTGTGTTGTTTCTCTTAAGTTTGTTTTGTTTCCTCTCAAGAAATATATACTATATTTAGTGTATGTACGTATAGACATATGATATCAGTAAAAACATTACCACAAGAATTGTAAGAAAATAGTTTAACCCAGATATATGCAATGGTATTAGTAAGAAGCAGATTTATGCCAATCTAACCAGGGCTTCCATAAGACTCGTTTGGTTGCTAGGTTGCTCTGAGATGCTGCGAACATCAATTCATACCGTATGTGTAAGTCCACCTCTCTAATGATCTCCCCTATCTGAGGTACGTCTACGGTCCTCCATCGTCTTAGTATCGCTAGTCTAGTGCTCGCCAATATATGAAAAACTACCAGTCTGTACTTTTTCGGAAATCTATCAATCCCTAGTGATAACACCGCTGGGCCAGGATCTCCACTCGTGAGGATACCAGTTATTGTGGAAATCAGGTTGAACACCTGGCGCCACACCGTATTCAGTTTTGGGCACATCCAAAGTATGTGGCCCAACGACCCCCTATAACCGCAAAGTCTCCAACATAGCGGTGAGGCCTGGGGATGAAAACCCGCCAGCCTCACCGGAGTTAGATACCATCTTAGCAAGATTTTAGTAGAAAGTTCCCACAGATTTGCTGATTTAGTCGCCAAGTACACAACCTTTATAGATTCCTCCCATTGTTCCTGAGAATAGGAAGACCCCAGCTCTAGTTCCCAAGATCTCATAGATGGAGACCTCCGGAACTCCGACTTGTGGTTTAAGAGGTTATAAAACAATGATATGCCTTTAATTTTTGTCTGATCATTTCGGTAATACAAATATACTCTCACCGGAAGGGGTATTTCGGTTGTAGGGATTGTACTAAGGAGATGTGCTATCTGCATGTAAGTGTATTGGTCCCTAGTCTCCAACCCAAACTCTAGTTGTAACGCTCTGAATGTTTTAATAGCTGGGCCTAACATAATATCTTGCACTGATAGAATCCCCCTCCTCTGCCATCTTCCAACGGATATCTGAGGAATAAGGAGTCTTAAACTTGATAGTGTTAAAGGGATTGCCTTGGTGGGTTGATCTGGGGTGGCATTGTCTAGAAGTATTTTCCAGGCCATCAGCGTGGCTTTCATAGAAGGAGACAGGATACCCCTCAACCTCGGGGAGAGTGAGCTTGTTAATAATAAATCTGCCATGGAATGCTGTGGGCATTGAGCTTGTTCTATTTCTAACCATCTAGTACCCTTGCCCTGAACAAACCAGTACCTTGCCTGAGCCAAAATAGCCGCCAGATAGTAATCTCGCAGCAGAACATGCCCCGCCCCTCCCGCTCTTTTCGTCTGAATCAGTTTCTTGAAGGCGCACCTAGCTTTTTTACCTTGCCATAAAAAGGAGTTAATCTTAGATTGTGCTTTAGCGAAAAAGTCGTTTGGAACCGGAATAGGAAGGGTCCTAAATATATATAATATTTGGGGTAATATCAGCATCTTAAAAGCAGCCAGCCTACCTGACCAAGTCAATTCTTTTTTAGAAATAGACAACAGTTTGAATTCTAGATCCTCCAGGAATGGCACATAGTTGTCGTTGTACAATTTACCTATTCTCTCAGAGAGCACTATACCCAAGTATTTGATACCAGTAGAGCTCCAAGCATAAGGGAAGGATCGCTGTATTCTGGATTTAGTTACACCATCTATCCCCAGTCCCAGTATCTGGGATTTTCCTTCGTTTACCTTATAATACGAAACCCTATTGAACAGTGTTAAAGATTCATGTGCCTCAGCCAGGGAAGTCTCCACATTAGTCAACATCAATATCACATCATCAGCAAACAGGCTGATACTATGACTCCCTGACCCAACTCCGAAACCCACTATACGTGGATGAGATCTAATGTGGATTGCCAGAGGTTCCATCAGTAGATTAAATATCAATGGAGAGAGAGGGCACCCCTGCCGTGTTCCATTCGAAATAGAAAATGGGGAGGACATAACCCCTGATACAAAAACTCTCGCCGATGGTTTAGAATTCAATGCCTTAATAGCCGAATCGATGCCGCCTTCAAAACCAAAGGCCCTCAGAACCTCGATACTGCCAATGAATGCGGTCAAAGGCCTTCTCTGCGTCTAGAGATAGAAGCAGAGAAGGCCTCCCCTCCGTCTCGGCCAGGTGAATTAAGTTAACAAGTCTACGGGTCGCATCTGAGGCCTGTCTATTTTTTGTGAAGCCCGTCTGATCGGGATGAATGATCGTAGGTAGTATATCCACCATACGAGCGGCAATTATTTTGGCATATAGCTTCAAATCACTATTGAGTAAAGAAATTGGTCTAAAGTTTGGCGGAGAAATCGGATCCTTCCCTGGCTTAGGCAAAGCTATGATCAGAGCTTCCAGCATCTCTGGGGGGAAAGAAGCAGAGGCAGCAGCTTTATTGAAAATTGTAGTAAGGTGCGGGGTGAGAGTGTTTTTAAACAGTTTATAGTATTCACCGCTAAAGCCGTCCGGTCCAGGGGATTTATTGGGCGGTAAGGAATTAATTGATGACTGAATTTCAGCATCAGTAAATGGGGCATTGAGCAAATCCACTTGCTCCTGGGTAAGTCGTGGGATTGGGAGTCGGGAAAGGAAGTCCACAATGTGTTCCTGATTTGGCTGGTGAATCGAGGGGTCGTCTTTAAGGTTATATAGCGCGCTATAATAGGAGCTAAAAGCGTCCGCAATTTTCTTAGGGTGGGTTTCTTTTATGTTAGAAGTGGGGTGGAAGATAAATGGAATTTTAGATTTATATCTGTGGCCCTTGATTTTATGGGCTAGGAGTTTACCAGCCTTATTGTCAGAGGTATAAAACGTCATTTTCCTACGTTTGCTGTATTTCTCAAAGTTTTCGAGTAGCAGTACACGCAAGTCATGTCTATGCTGAGCTAGTTTCTGGGAAAGAAGGACTGTCGGTTTAGCCTTATTAAGCGATTCTAGTTTCTCGATGTCCGACAATAAGCCTGTAAGTTTGCTTTGCCTCTGCCTCTTTAACCTCGCTCCCATTTGAATACAAATTCCCCTCATAAACGCCTTATGGGCATTCCATAACACAAATGGATCAGTAACAGAATTAACATTATCAGTAAAAAATTCAGTCAGATGCTTCTGGAGGACCTCCCTGCACTCCTCTCTCTGAAGCACGTAGGTGTTGATTCTCCATAGCGGGCTCGCATTAATAGTTGCCGAGCCCTCCATGGATAGCACCACCGGTGCATGATCAGACCAAGTCATTGGCTTGATAGCCACCGAAGATGTCCGCAACAGAGACTGCTGATCAACCAAAAACAGGTCTATTCTGGAATAAACTTGGTGTGGAGGGGAAAAGTAGGTATAATCCCGCTCGTTTGCATGCAGGCATCTCCAAGCGTCATATAGGCCGTATTGATGTATAGCGGGCTGCATAGCCGGGCGCAGTCGTGTGGACTGAGATGTAGAATCTGAAGCAGGGTCCGGGGTCAAATTGAAATCCCCACACATTAACAGCATTCCCCTTTGAATTTGCCATATTTTTCGCATCAGGCTGTTAAAAAATCTCACCTGGTGATTGTTAGGGGAATATACGTTTACAATCGTGTAGGTAGTTAAGTTCACATCACAGATTAGTATCAAGAATCTGCCATGGGGATCACTAATAGCTTCGTGCAATTGAAAAGCCACAGAGTCCCTGATAGCCGTTAGGACCCCTTTCCTTTTGGTGGTTGCGTTAGCTGTGAATATGTGCGGAAAATTTTTGTGTGAACATTTGGGAGCTTTGGCAGTCACGAAGTGAGTCTCCTGGGCACAGACAATGTCGCATTTGTGCGATTCCGCTTCTTTCCAGAGCGAGTGACGTTTCACGGGGTGATTGAGCCCCTTAGCGTTAATAGATAAGATATTTAGAGCCATAGAGGGAGTGGGTGCAAGGAATGCCGAGAAGTGTGCTGATCAGCCCCACCATAAATGAGCTCTCCTCTCCATGGGGGGTCCAAGTCCCCTTCAAGTATGCCACAAGGGCTGTTAGGTAAACAGTACTCACTATTGCGAGGAGGAATGATCCGATCCTGGTGCCTTGTAGGTTTTATGATTCTGTCCATGAAGCAACCTGTGATGTCCGTCGAAGCCCCCATCCTCCATATGGTGAGTAGGCTACGGTTGGCAAGTGGTATAGCATCCAAAGAAAAAGAAAAAAAAAACAAGAGAACGTAACAGAAGAACTTAAAAAAGCACATTAATTAGTGAACGAATTAGTAACGGCCGCTCTATGAGTTCTAGAGCAGGTCTAACAAAGAACAACCGTGGGCAGCGGGTGCTGCAAAGGTAACTGGGGGGAAGAGTTCAGCCTAAGGCTCCTCAGTAACAGAGACCATGGGAACCCAAGTTTAGAGGGATACATCCGTCCCGCCTCACGAATGCGATTTGGCGTTCTTTGAGGTGACGGTTTTCCAATCCTGGCCAACCATTTTCGGAGCAGAAGACAGTGCTGCGCTTACTTCCAAGTCCGAAAGTATACCCCACTCTCGTAAGAGGGTAATGCCTTTTTCCAACGAGGTAATGTGGTATGTGCGATTATCCTTAGTCACAGACAGTTTCGTAGGGAATCCCCACTTGTATACAATCTTATGGTTTCTCAAAGCTTTGGTAATGGTATTCAGGTTTCTCCTCTTCTGAAGAGTGTATTGCGAAAGGTCTGTGAAAAACTGCAAGTGCTGAAGTTGTGGCGGAATACGTTCTTTTTGACGCATGGCTGCCATAAGGTCCTCTTTCACATGGAAGAAGTGTAGCCTTAAAAGTACATCTCTCGGGACCTGATCAGACAAGTGAGTCGGTTTGGGAAGACGATGGATCCTGTCGATCGTCACATCAAGATCCGACGCCTCTGGGAGTATTTGTTTAAACACCGTCACCACGTGTGTGTGTAGGTCGGCCTGTACGATCGTTTCGGGGATACCCCTAATTTTGATATTATTTCTTCGTGATCTATCTTCCAGGTCCGCTAATTTCTCCTTAAGTTTCTCCACCTCCCCTTCTCTCTCCTCATGTGCATCCACTAGATCGTTTATAGTCCCAGCATATTCTCCCATCTTAGTTTCTATGTGGTCCACTCTAACTCCAATAGCATTAAGATCTTTATGAAACCCGTGCATACAGGCTGCCATATCCGACTGAATGGTGCTGCGGAGCGATAACAACATGTCTTTCAGAACAGTATCAACCACCGGTTGATTTTGAGTGGGATAGGATTCGATGGGTTCGGGTAACTCCCGGGTGTCATCCCCTGAGTCTGCGGATGGGCTGCCCTCCCCACTCAATCCGCTGCCATCCAGCTTGGGTTTCGATTTAACTGGGCTGCTAGTAGAAGGGGAGGAAGGGTAGGAGTGCTGGCCATTGGTGGGGGTCTGTTTGTGTCGCCGGTTACCTGCTTCTGCTCCCCTCGTGCACGGTGAAGCTCTCTGCGGAGAGTAGGCCCGGGCACCATCTTGGGCCTCCCTGTCAGGGAGCCTAGCATAAAAGTCCGTGAGCCGTTGCGGTTTTCCCGCGCCTCAGCGCTTACCGGGCATGGTCCCAGAGTGGTGGGAAGGTCTTCCACTGCCAGGTGAGGCTTCCAAAGGGCACGGATGATGTCGCTTTTAGCCGCTTAGATCCCCTGTCTCCGGAGCTCCGGGATTATGCGACCATCCGGAACTCGCGTCAGGCCACGCCCCCCCCTGTCCACAAGGTTTTATGCTGCATACACACGACCGGACTTTTCAATGGACTTGGCCCGGCGGACTGAATACGTCAGACAATTCGATTGCGTGTGGGCTCCAGTGGGCTTTTTCTTCCCAAAAATCTAGCGGACCTAGAAATAAAACTGGCTTCAAATCTGTCCGCAGGACTCGAGTCTGGCCGAAAAATCCAGTCGTCTGTGTGCTAGTCTGACAGACTAAAACCAACGCAGGGCAGCTATTGGCTACTGGCTATGAACTTCCTTATTGTACGTTATCACGTTCAAATCCGTCAGACTTTTGGAGTGATTGTGTATGGCCAAGTCTGTTCGTTTGAAAGTCCGGCGGACCTCAGCTGCAAAGTCCATCGGATTGTGCGCCGGACCAAGTCCACTGAAAAGTCCGGTCGTGTGTACGCGGCATAAGAGTGTTTGACCATTCTGGTGTCTTCTCTGCTATCTTCTCGCTCTTTTGCTGGGTTTTCTTTGCTGTCTTCTCCCTCTGTTCTTCATCCGATGTTGACTTGACGCGCTCTCCCTCTATAATACTGGGTGTGCAGTGTGCCACTACTAATTTTGGCATAGGGCAGGAACAACAGGTGATGTCCAGGGACCCCGCCATTATGACCTCACCACCCCATCCTGCCCCAGTGGTGACATCATAAGGGGCGGGGTCTCCAGGTGACATCAGCCGTTGACCCCACCCCATGCCAATATAAGTAGTGACATATCACGCACCCAGCATTAGAGAGGGAGAGAGCATTGAGTCAACATCGGAAGAAGAACAGGGAAAACATCGAAGACACTGCAAAAGAGCGAGAAGACAGCAGAGAAGAACCAGCATAGGCAGAAGACAGCGGAAAGAGGGAGAAGAACTAGCTAGAAGACATCAGCAGAGAAGACCCGGAGAGGGGAGAAGAATCAGCAGAGGCAGAAGACTTCAGAGAAGGATGCAGAAGAGCCGGAGAAGGAAGGGAAGAAATTTGGAAGCAACGCTGGAGCTGCCTTAATAAATTACTTTAAAAATCTGTGTACTGCGTTTTATTTTTGACACTTTTTTAAGGTGAATGGGTAGGGGGTACCTACCTATTCATTCACATAGGTTGGGGAGGCCGGATCTGGGGGCCCCCTTGTTAAAGGGGGCTTCCAGATTCCGATAAGCCCCCTGCCCGCAGACCCCGACAACCAACGGCCAGGATTGTCGGGAAGAGGACCTTGTCCTCATGCATATGGGGACAAGGTGATTTGGGGCACCCCTTGTCCCAAAGCACCCCCTATGTTGAGGGCATGGGACCAGGTACAGTTTAGGAGGGGGGGCTCGCTGGTCCCCACTCCCTTTCCAGACCTGCTGGGCTGTGTGCTCGGATAAGAGTCTGGAATGGATTTTGCAGGGAGAACCAATGCTGTTTTTCTTTTATTTGGCGTGGGATTCCCACACAAGTCACATGCCAAAGTTGGATCAGCTAAGACGGCGATCCGACTTTGATCTGACTTCAGTGATATTCAATGGGCTGAAGTAAGATCAAAGTCAGGCCAAAGTAGTGCAGGGAGCATTTGCAAAGTCGGACCAATTAGTATCGGACCAGTTAAGATGGCTCTCATAGAGAAACATTGATTTTCACACGTCATGCGACATGAGCTCCCAATGTCAGAGCGGTTTTTCGTACAAGTGTGAACCTAGCCTTATATCACTTTTGTACTGTGATTGGCCCACAGCTATCACATGCGGCCACGCGGCCCCCCCACCCCAAAGAGCCTTGTCCCCACGTTGATGAGAACAAGGGCCTCTTCCCAACAACCCTGGCCATTGGTTGTCGGGGGCTACAGGCAGGGGGCTTATCGGAATCTGGGTGCCCCCTTTAATAAGGGGGCCCCCACCCTATGTGAATGAGTATGGGGTACAATGTACCCCTACCCATTCACCTGTGAAAAAAATGTAAATAAAACACAACACAAGGTTTCAAAATCATTTATTGCACAGCTCCGGGGGTCTTCTTCCATCTTGGGGGGTCTTCTCGCTGGACTCCTCCGCTATCTTCTGCTCTTTTGCTAGCTCTTTTACTAGCGGAGGAGCCCGGCTTTGTTCTTCGTCCCCGCCCGGGGGTCTTCTTCCAATTTCGGGGGTCTTGTCCCCCTCTTCAGTTCTTCTTGCCGGGCCTCCACTTTCTTCCTTTAGCTCTTTTACTAGTGGTGGCCTGGTCTTCTGTCACCGCTGTCGCCTCCTTCTCTTCTTCTTCCTTGAGATGTTGACTCGACGCAGTCTCTGGCCATAATGACAGGGACCTGTTGCACGGCGACTTATATAGGGACAATGGGAGGGGTCACTGGGTGATGTCCCTGCCCATTATGATGTCACAGTCCATACCAGGTGATGGGGCCAGTGACGTGTCAATCTCGCCACCGAAGGAGGTGACATTGACCTCCTGCGCTAGTCCCGTTAATTTTCAAAAGTACGGCGGACTCCCACCATAGTACAGCGGATCTAGTCCGCCGGAAAAGTCCGGTTGTGTGTGGGCAGGTCCACTCGTTCAGAAAGTCCGGCGGACCTCTGCTTCAAAGTCCGTCAGTTTGTCCACCGGGCTAAGTCCGCTGGAAAGTCTGATCGTGTGTACGCGGCATTAGTGTCAAAGTCAAAAAACAGGGAATAGCCATTCGCAGCTGGATGATCACTTAGGTTGGAGAGTCCCTCTTTCACAAGGCCTAGCAGCCAATTTGGTGCTTACTCGGGAACAAGTCTCTGCCACCGACGTTGTTGTAGAAACATACAAGATAATGTCTCTGCCACAGACGTTGTCGTAGAACATGTAGGAAAACTAAGCTTTAGAACACTTGTAGGATACCTGGATCTTTTAGCCTGCTTGGCAATATCCACAAGACTGGATTCTCTCGGTTAATTCAGCCCCTCCAGGCTCTTGCTAAGAAAACCAACCCGTACGTGGTGTTCTTCTGAAGAGTCCGCCCTGGAATGCTTGAAGTACACTGGGTCTCTCCCGAACTGAAGACGGCACCCAACCACCTCAGAATCCTCCCCCAGTTTCCCTGCCTCGGGCCAGCTAGCCCCAAGACATCAAAGTCGGGGGGATCCGCACCCCAGGCCATAGCCTTCCTGGGGGCTGGTCAGGATGACCAGGACCATGTAGTCAGCACATCATACTGGATCAGAACCCAGAACCACGTGACATCTGCATCTTAAGTACCCTCTCCCAGAAGCGCACCGAGAGCACCACTCCCACTGGGCGGGCTCCGAGAGAGAGTAACTTAAGCACCTGACCAGACCATAGTTCCATGCCTGCCAGAAGAGACAGTGCCCCCTGTGGCCAGGCTGAACATCTCACAGTCCAGTCAGACTGATGCCAAGGCCCAATTTAGATAATTATACCCAAACCAAACTGCAGTTTAGGCAACTTTAACTTTAGAAAAACCGCATAGTGCGTGCTCTTCAGGAGCCGCCGCTACATAAATATATATATATTTATGTAGCGGCGGCTCCTGAAGAGCACGCACTATGCGGTTTTTCTAAAGTTAAAGTTGCCTAAACTGCAGTTTGGTTTGGGTATAATTATCTAAATATATATATATATATATATATATATATATATATATATATATATATACACATGTACACATATAGACATATGAGTGCTGCCAGCATTAATGCAGTGGTTGAAAGGGAGGACGGTCAGCCTGTCAGTGCTCAGACCATACGCCACACACTGTATCAAATTGGTCTGCATGGCTGTCTTCCCAGAAGGAAGCCACTTATAAAGATGATGCACAAGAAAGCCTGCAAACAGTTTGCTGAAGACAAGCAGACTAAGGAGATGGATTACCGGAACCATGTCCTGTGGCCTGATGACACCAAGATAAACATATTTGGCATGCCAGGGGGTCACCTTCACTTAAAGCAGAAGTTCCATTTTTGTGTGGAACTCCACTTTAATATGGTGGTTCCCGCTTCTCCTGTTCCCCCGAGCACATGTGGCCAGGCTTTCCCATTGCCATCTTTATGACGTCATGACGCACATATGTCTGACATCATCGTGTCCCAAGTGCTGATGGTGCATAGGCTCGGTACTCACAAGCCCATGCTTTCCATTAACACATGGGAGGCAGGGAGGTAGACCAATCCCTCTGGCCCACAGATGCACAAGGCAGAAGGCAGCACCCTACTACTTCATCTATACATAATGGGCCTCAGTCCTGGCACTTACCATGGATCCAGCAGTTGCAAGGGACCACTACCAATATCTGGATAACAAATAAAAGCATGAAAAACACTTTACAATCATAATCAGTAAAAATATTTGGCCCAGAATGCCCTCACTATTTACAGTAACTAATCTTTAACCAATTTTCTAATGAAATTGACCTAAAATGAAAACGATAAAGTACGTTTTACACCAAATTTGTGCATTTAATGCGTGTTGAACACTATTTAGTTTTTATGTGACTATGGCAGATTATAGTTCATCAAAACAATCAACCATCAACTTATATACATTTTGCTCAAACTCTGTAATGAAAATCTAGACTTACAGAAAGCATTTACAACTTGTTACATCATTTAGCCCTGGTGGTACGGTGACCCTAAAATGTTGTATCCATTGCAGGAGTCTCACATCAAAGTCATCTCCCTCTTGAATCCTCATGGACCTTATAATGTGTCATAAAGCTATGGTGACCAAATGTCCCTGGTTTCCGGGGACAGTCCTCGAACTGAGGACATTGTTCCCGGAGCCAGTCTGTCCGGATTTGTACCCGAATTGCAGGGGCGACGCCAGGTGCAGGGAGGAACCTGGTCTTGTGCTGAAGCAGAGGGGGGCTACACACGGGGGATGTCAAGCTGTCGCCACTCTCTATGACAGCTTTAATTTGAATTGCCAAGTGCCCACCTTCACACAAGTCCTGCCTCCTTGTTGGATAGACAGCAAACTTGTCCAATTCCGGGACGTGCTGTCTATGATAGGTAGGAGCTGATCCAGGAGATGGGACTTGTGTGATGGCGGGCACCCGGCATTTCAAATCAAAGCTGACACAGCGGGCGATGCCGGCCTGTGTGATGATCCAGTCGGCTCTCCTCTTCCTCTCCTCTCTCTTTTCCATGGGCACTGGTGGGGCTGCAATGATTGCCACTATTGAGGCTGCATACTTGTACGGTTGCATTGCTGGGCACTAGTAAGGCTGCATTGATGGGCACTGGTGAGACTGCATTGCTGGGCATTGTTCAGGCTGCATTGTGGGCACTGGTGAGGCTGTATTGCCGGACAAGGGTGAGGCTGCATTGCTGGGCACTGGTGAGGCTGCATCGCTGGGCAATGGTGAGGTTGGATTGCTGGGCACTGGTGAGGCTGCAATTCTGGACACTGGTGAGACTGCATAGATGGGCACTGGTGAGGCTGCATCGTTGGGCAATGTTGAGGTTGCATTGCTGGGCACTTATCAGGCTGAATTGTGGGCACTGGTGAAGCTGTATTGCCGGACAATGGTGAGGCTGCATTGCTGGACACTGGTGAGGCTGCATAGATGGGCACTGGTGAGGCTGCATCGCTGGGCAATGGTGAGGCTGCATTGCTGGGCACTGGTGAGGCTGCATTGCTGGGCACTGGTGAGACTGCATATATGGGCAATGGTGAGGCTGCATAGATGGGCACAGTGGAGGCTGCATTTCTGGGCCCTGGTGAGGCTGCATTGCTGGGCACTGGTGAGGCTGCATTGCTGGGCACTGATCAGGCTGCATTACTGGGTGGGCAATGGTGAGGCTGCATAGATATGCACAGGTGAGGCTGCATTGCTGGGCCCTGGTGAGGCTGCATTTCTGGGCACTGGTAAAATGGCATTGCATGGCTGGGCACTGATCAGGCTGCATTTCTGGGCAATGGTGAGGCTGCATAGATGGGCACAGATGAGGCTGCCTTGCTGAGCACATGTGAGGCTGCATAGATGAGCACTTGTGAGGATGCATTTCTGGGCACTGGTAAGGCTGCATTGCTGGCACTGGTGAGGCTGAATTGCTGGGCACTGGTGAGGCTGCATTGATGGGCACTGGTAAGGCTGCATGGCTGGGCACTGGTGGGGCTACATAGATGGAAACTCATAAGGCTGCATTTCTGGGCACTGATAAGGCTGCATTGATGGACACTGGTAATGCTGCATTGCTGGACACTGGTGAGGTTGCATAGATGGGCACTGGTGAGGTTGCATAGATGGGCACTGGTGAGGATGCATTGCGGGGTAATGGTGATGCTGCATTGCGGGGTAATGGTGATGCTGCATTGATGGGCACTGGTAAGGCTGCACTGGATGGGTACTGGTAAGGCTGCAGTGGATGGGCACTGGTAAGGCTGCATTGCCGGACACTGGAGAGGCTGCATAGATGGCCACTGGTGAGGATGCATAGATGGGCACACGTGAGGCTGCTTTGCTGGGCACTAGTAAGGCTGCATTGATGAGTACTGGTATGGCAGCATCGCTGGCACTAGTGAGGTTGCATAAATAGGCACTGGTGAGGCTGAATTGCTGGGCACCTGTGAGGCTGAATTTCTGGGCACTGGTGAGGCTGCATTTCTGGCCACTGGTAAGGCTGCATTGCTGGGCACTGGTCAGGCTGAAATGATGGGCAATGGTAAGGCATCTTAGATGGGCACAAGTGAGGCTGCATTGCTAGACACTAATAAGGCTGCATGGATGGGCACTGGTAAATCTGCATGGATGGGCACTGGTAAATATGCATTGCTGGGCACTGCTAATGCTGCATTACTGGGCACTGGTAAGGCTACATTGATGGGGACAGGTAAGGCTACATTGATGGGCACAAGTGAGGCTGCATTGGTATACACTGATGAGGCTGCATGGATGGGCACTGGTAGATCTACATTGATGAGGACTGGTAAGGCTACATTGATGGGGACTGGTAAGGCTACATTGATGGGCACTGGTAAGGCTGTATTGCTTGGCACTGGTGAGGCTGCATAGAAGGGCACTGGTAAGGCTGCAATGCTAGGCACTGGTAAAGCTGCATTGCTAGGCACTGGTGAGTAGAGATGGACGAACTTCCAACGGGACGTTTCACAAATGCGAACCGCGAACACGGCCAAAAGTTTGTGATCCGCAAAGTTCGCGGTGGGCCCCATTGACTTTAATGGCAGGCAAACCTTAAAAACCTACAGGTCATATTTTCAGCCACAAAATACTTACTAGCTGTGCACACATAGTCCCACCACATGGACACCGACATAACAAAAGTATGAAGTGAATCTGGGATCGACAACGACAAGCATTCTTTTTTTAAATGGGAAATTTTGACAATTCAGGACTCAGGAGCACATGAAGGCCATGGAGGAGAGGAAAGTTCAGGGCAGGCTATGAAGAGGGTGCAGGAGATGATCACCAGCACTGTGATAGAGAGCACTGACACCAGCACCGTGATAGAGAGCACTGACACCAGCACCGAGATAGAGAGCACTGAAACCAGCACCGTGATAGAGAGCACTGACACCAGCACCGAGATAGAGAGCACTGACACCAGCACCAGCACCAAGATAGAGAGCACTGACACCAGCACCAGCACCAAGATAGAGAGCACTGACACCAGCACCGTGATAGAGAGCACTGACACCATTACCGAGATAGAAAGCACTGACACCACACCAGCACCAAGATAGAGAGAGAGCACTGACAACAGCACCGAGATAGAGATAGAGCACTGACACCAGCACCGAGATAGAGAGAACTGACACCAGCACCGAGATAGAGAGCACTGACACCAGCACCAGCACCTGAGATAGAGAGAGAGCACTGACACCAGCACCGAGATAGAGAGAGCACTGACACCAGCACCGAGATCGAGAGCACTGACACCAGCACCGTGATAGAGAGCACTGACACCAGCACTGAGATAGAGAGCACTGACACCAGCACCAAGATAGAGAGCACTGTCACCACACCAGCACCGTGATAGAGAGCACTGACACCACACCAGCACTGTGATAGAGAGCACTGAGACCACGCCAGCACTGAGATAGAGAGAACTGACACCACACCAGCACTGTGATAGAGAGCACTGACACCAGCACTGAGATAGAGAACACTGACACCACACCAGCACCGTGATAGAGAGCACTGACACCACACCAGCACCGTGATAGAGAGCACTGACACCAGCACCAAGATAGAGAGCACTGACACCAGCACCGTGATAGAGAGCACTGACACCAGAACCGTGATAGAGAGCACTGACACCAGAACCGTGATAGAGAGCACTGACACCACACCAGCACTGTGATAGAGAGCACTGACACCACGCCAGCACTGAGATAGAGAGAACTGACACCACGCCAGCACTGAGATAGAGAGAACTGACACCACACCAGCACTGTGATAGAGAGCACTGACACCAGCACCGAGATAGAGAACACTGACACCACACCAGCACCGTGATAGAGAGCACTGACACCACACCAGCACCGTGATAGAGAGCACTGACACCAGCACCGTGATAGAGAGCACTGACACCAGAACCGTGATAGAGAGCACTGAGACCACACCAGCACCAAGATAGGGAGCACTGAGACCACACCAGCACCGAGATCGAAAGAACTGACACCACACCAGCACCGAGATAGAGAGAGAGCACTGCCACCAGTACCGTGATAGAGAGCACTGACAGCAGCACTGATACCAGCAACTCGCTGCTGGGCCCCAAAAATATGACACCGCTCAACCTCTTCAAACAGGAGGGTACGGGCATATAGTACGGTGTGCTTTTTTTGTACAAGGAAGTGAGCCAAAGGTAGAAAAAAGGTCAGTGTGCTCGATTAAATAAATCGTTTATAGAGTTATGCATATACATGGTCTACTGGTCACATGTGTTGAATTCCTCTGAGATTTATGCCTCATTCATTTTTATAAATGTCAGGTAGTCAACACTGTCGTGAGCTAGGCTGAACGTCCTTTCGGACAGGACACTGGACGAGGGGCAAGCCAACAGTTCCATTGCAAATTGGGCAAGCTCTGGCCAGAGGTCAAGCCTGCCCACCCAGTAGTAGACATGTGCATTTAGTTTCATTCCGAATCGAAATTCGGACGAATTTTCATTATTCGGACATTTGGATGCATCCAAATTACAATGCTAACGAATTTCAAATCAAATTTGAAAAATGATATTTTGTGACCCGACTTTGGGGCCATGTATCTCCGGTCCACTTATAGCTAGGTATGCAAACACAGTAGAACTAGCACTACAACATATCCAAATTTGGGGTTTCTAGCACCAAGTGAACCCGAGTTACGGGCCCCAAAGTCGGGTCGCAAAATGTCATTCTCTTCTGCAGAAAAGTAATATAAATGAAAGATGTGTGTGTTTTTTTGCACTGGTACACTGCAAGTATGAGAAGTTGATGTGATAGATGTATATAAGTAAGAAACTAACCATCTTCCAAAATTTCTAATTTAAATATAATTTAATAGAATAAAATAGAAAGAATATACAACCATCTTCTGAAATTCAAATTTCAAATAGAATAAATTTGAATTTCGAATAGTATGAATTCAAAATTTTTAATTAATTAATTTAAAATTTGGATAGAAAAGATTATAATAAAATAGAAAATAGACTAAAAAAAATGATAAAACAGAATAGAATATATTATATTTTATTCTGTTCTATTGTTTTTCTAGTCTATTCTTTTATGTTCTATTAAAATCTTTTTTTTATTAAAATCGAAATTATACACTAAATTCGAATTTCGGAAGATGGTGGTTTTATAATATATATATATTTCTTTCCGACATTCGAATTTCGTATAGAATGAATTCAAATTTGAATAGAAAAGATTAGAATGGAAATAGAGAATAGACTAGAAAAACAATAGAACAGAATAGAATATAGATACTATCTAATTCATTTTTAATTTCTTTTGCAGATTGCTATTTGTTTCCATAAGATCTCCTGCAGACTATTAGCATCTATTTAAATTTTTTGCAGATCTCCTGCAGACTATTAGTATCTATTTTGTTTTCTAACCAGATCTCCTGCAGACCATTAGCATCTATTTTTTTTTTGCAGATCTCCAGCAGACTGTTAGAATCAATTTCATTTATTTTTTGGAGATTACTATTTATTTCCATCAGAGTTCCTGCAGTATAATAACATATATTTCATTGTTTGCAGATCTCCTGCAGACTATTAGCATCTATATCTAAAGGAAATGGCTGTTCTAATGCAAAAAAATAAAAATAAAAATGAAATACATGCTAATAGTCTGCAGGAGATCTTATTAAAACAAATGGTAATCTGCAAAAAAAATAAAAATGAAATAGATAGTATCTATATTCTATTCTGTTCTATTGTTCTAGTCTATTCTCTATTTCTATTCTAATCTTTTCTATTCAAATTCTAATTCATTCTATACAAAATTCAAATGTCGGAAAAAAAAAAAAAAAAAAAAAAAATTATATATATATATATATATATATATTTATATATATATATATATATATATATATATATATATATATATATATATATAACCATCTTCCGAAATTCAAATTTAGTATATAATGATTTCGATTTTTATAGAAAAGATTTTAATATGATATAAAAGAATAGACTAGAAAAACAATAGAACAGAATAAAATATAATATATTCTATTCTGTTCTGTTCTATCGTTTTTCTAGTCTATTTTCTATTTTATTACAATATTTTCTATCCAAATTTAAAATTAATTCATTTAAAAATTTGAATTCATACTATTCAAAAATTCAAATTTATTCTATTCAAATTTGAATTTCAGAAGATGGTTCTTTCTATTCTTTCTATTTTATTCTATTAAATAATTTTTTTTTCTATTCTGTTCTAATCTTTTCGATTTGAATTAAAATTTTTGGAAGATGATTAGTTACTTTTACTTACTTATATATATCTGTCACATCAACTTTTCATACTTGCAGTGTACCAGTGAAAAAAAAAACACACACATCTTATTTCATTTATATTTATGGTATCAATGAAGTTGTCAGCATGCCTGATTGAAGAAGTCACAGATGTCGATCGCAAGGCAAGTGCATATGCTGTATGTCATTGTCCACTTGCCACAAGTTGTGTATTGTATTTGTCCACTTGCCACGTCACCTGCCGCAAGTTGTGTATTGTCCACTTGCCACGTCACCGCCACGAGTGCCACGTGACCTGCCACGAGTGCCACGTGGCCTGACACGAGTGCCACGTGGCCGGCCACGAGTGCCACGTGGCCTGACACGAGTGCCACGTGACTGGCCACGAGTGCCATGTGACCAAGTTGTGGATTGTCCACTTGCCACGTCACCTGCCACCAAGCGACCCCAGATATGGGCAATATGAAAGTACTTTTCTGCAGCAGAGAATGACATTTTGCGACCCGAATTTGGGGCCACATATCTCGGGGTAACTTATAGCTAGAAACACCAAATTTGGTATGCAAACACAATAGCACCAGCACTACAACATATCCAAGTTTGGGATGTCTAGCATCAAGTGACCCTGAGATACATGGCCCTAAAGTCGGGTCGCAAAATATTTTCGAATCCGGTTGCAATAGTTTCGAATGCGGTGGAAATAATTTCGAATCATGTTGAAATCATTTCAAATTCGGTAGAAATATTTTCAAATTTGGTTGAAATATTTTCGAATGTGACCGATTTTTTGAATTCGGCAGAAAACTAAATGAAATACGAAAAGGAATTTAACGAATTTAACGAATATTACTAAACGAAATTAATTAATTAACGAATTAAAACAAAACTAAACTAAACAATTTTTTTTCCTTTTGCACATGTCTACCCAGTAGTCCAGGGGTTCATCACTCCCAGAGCGTCCACATCGGACATTAACCTGATGTAGTCAGACACCTGTCGGTCTAGGCATTCCCTGATGCTGGATCCAGATGACACCTGTCGATGGGTCGGCTGAAAGAATGACCTCATATCAGAAGTCACCAACACATCTTCAAACCGCCCTCTTCTTGCAGGCGCTGTTGGATTGGTACCCGCAACTCTTTCTCTGGGAGAGGGAATTCCTCCTCTGCCAGCGCACGTGTTACCGGCCTCAAAATGTGAATTAAGAGAGCCGATGATTGTAGACGCGATGAGATAAGGTGATCAGCTTGGCGTGGACTGCAAAGAATCACACAAACAGCATGAGATATGACCACTGACTTTATGGCTGGAAGTAGTTTAATTTTTACATAACAATACATCTTTTACATTTTTATAGTCACATGTTTATAACCATTAACAATATATATAATACCGATTTTAACTAAAGTATTTTAAAACGTAGTTACAACAATGAACATTACTAAATTTTAATAACATATATATCCCTGTTATTCAGTGTTATAGATAATTATCTTTATCTCTCTGGTACACTTTAAGTGTGCAATAATCATACTAGCAATGCATTGCTTTAATACAAATATTATCATGGTGGTACTCTTTTTTAACCACTAGATGGTGCACATTGCATGTCTGTATGATGCAATACATAAGCTTTACATACAATAGGTTTTTCTCTATATTAAATAACAGAAAACATGTGCTTCTATAAATCTATGCAATTTCCAATAAATCAGGTTTAAATGTACCTATTTAGAAAGGTTTAGTGTTTATCATAGACATTTGTTCTGACTAATGCAGTATTTTCATGTTCTTATGCACTTTTCACTTGTTTCTCACACTTGCTGTTCTAAACTTCTAATTACAGCAAAACTATAGCATAAAATCTGCTGAGACTTTTTCTGCATCTGCTCAAGATGTTTAGGAATCTTTCTATCACAGGTTAATACAGATTAGGAACAATTTAGAGTACATACCTGCAAAGAATCACACAAACAGCATGAGATATGACCACTGACTTTATGGCTGGAAGTAGTTTAATTTCCAGTCACGTGGTGTGTGGCCTTATATAGACTCTGTTTGTGTACCTTCTCTGCCATCTACTGGTTATTAATAGAATAGAAGGGAGATGTTTAGAAATATATAAAAAAAATGAATATGTACTTTGCTTTGGGGTGTCTGTTTTGTGACCATATAAACCCCAGTCCGTCACACTCTCCCCTCCTTCAGTTAATGGCTCCCGACATTAAACTCAATTGGTATCTGAACACTATTTTGTGATTTAAGTAACCCAAATAGGTACTTGTTGCCACCAAGGAGCTACGTTAACTACCTGGCATGTCATGGGAGTAGCTAGCATTGTGTGAGTTTGTATGGTGTGAATCTGACTTGGTATGTATCTTGGCTGACCTAGTGTGTCATACGTAAAGATCTCTTTAGGCTTAGCTTGTCTGGTAGATCTTCTGACAGGAGTTTCATCTTTCAGATTTATCCTCAGTTTCAGGTTAGGGATGCATCCTATGTCTTCCTCATCTCGAGCAAAGACATCTGATTCATCATATAACATTTGTCTCGCTATCTCCTGTTCTTCTTCTGAGAGATCTTCCAAATTGACAGGTGGGTGCCACTTAACAGATTTGTTAGTGGGTAGCTGATTTCCAGTGTCCACTTGATTCAACTGGTTTACATGAAACACCCTTTTCTTCTGGTCAATTCCCTTTCCATCGTCTTTGTTTGGAGACAATGGTAGAATCTCAGCTGCTGGAGAAATGGTACCCAATACTGTTCTGGGTGGAAGGTAGATGTCATGTTGAGCACGGTTCAGTATAGGTATCTTCACCAGTTTAGAGAACCCATTTGGCACATCTACCACTGAAGGAAATAGTTCAAGTCCTTCCTCAACTGGATATTCGGGAAGTGGTTCAAATGACATGATTCCTCCTTTCGGCCACGCTCTAATTATGCATTTGACTTCACAGAGCTTGCCTCCTTTAATCTGGAGTCCCTTCTTCCCCACTTTGACCATACGACTATCGAATATTTCTCCTGGGTCAGTTGCTTGACTGACAGCATTGACAATGTTATTCGCTACACTCTGTCTTACTTTCATAGCTTCACTCAGCAAGATAGTCAGGTTTTAGGTGCTGTTTGGTCGGTCACGGTTTTCTCTGATCAATTCTTCGATAACATTAAACCCAAGAATTGGATTGTCATTACAGCAGTCACTCACCAGCATTGGCACATAAATGGCTAAGTTTCCATGTCCACTACTTTCGAATTCCAGGCAGACTTCAATCCACCCGATGAATGGAATGATAGAATCATTTGCAGCTGTAATGGATAAGTTGTCATCACAAAGTAAATCTTGTATGTGTCTAATGGAGACGCTGGGTAGAAACTTTTCTAACCATGCCTTCCCGACAATGCTGACCTGAGCTCCTATATCCATCAACATGTCAACCGGTACACCATTCATCTGACATGACAGTAGGCATTTTCCTCCAATTAATTGTGCTACGTGTTGTTTGGAGAATCCATTCTCTTTTGGGAGTGTTCTAGTTGACCGGTGGGTGAATACCCTGTTTACCTTAGCATGGGACAGATCATTTGAGGTGGTCACTGGTTGTCCCTTTTCCAGTGACCGTCTGTCGTTTCCCGACTGCCTTCTTTTCTTCAAGCAATCAACCGCTCTGTGTCCTGTCCAACCACAGGAGAAACAATGGTAGCAGTTCTGACTCTCTCGTTTAATGCAATCATCACACCTGGGCTTGCAGTGAGTTGTATCTGGAACTTGAACATTGGTTAGTGGCTTAGTCATTTGGTTTCCAACAATAGGAGTTAGCTTCATCATCTTTTCCAGGTTCTTTGTGAGAGCAGAGACCTGTGTCGTTAGTTCCATTAATGCAGTGTGATTTGCTTTAACATCTCCCTCAACTCTCTGTTGCAAGGTGTCTTTTTCACTATTCCCTGGTGTCTGGGATGAATGAACAGTAATAGGTTTATGTTTAGGTGCACTGTTTAAGCATCTCTGCCTTTCTGTTTCCTCATCAACTGATCTGGTGACTTGCTCTATGATAAAGTCATCCGTTACTGTCAAATCAGACACGTAAGGCTTGATATCTCGTCTAACATTAGAATTTTTCTCATTTAGTCCCTGATACAGTGTATGAAGGAATATGCCTTGCACCAGTTTTTTGTCATAGTTAAGCTCTCGCCTATCATGTTGTGATGTAGACAGAACTTTTTGTTTTAACCCCACTAGCCTGTAAACAAATTGTTGTGCTGTTTCTCTTTCTTGCTGGGTAGCATTGCTAATGTCCTGAAATAACTCATTACCACTTCGTTCTCTCATACGTGACTTCAAAAACCTTTTCAATTCAGCAACAGTAAGATCATCTTTGTCAGTCAACATATCTTTAAAATTACCAGGTTTGATTATTCTCAACACTGTGCGTATAATTTCAGATTCAGGGAATTTTTCTGTTAGACCCTCGTCAATTTGTCTGCACACGCTACTGTAACTCATGTCCGAACCATGATCTGAAATTACACCACCATGCATTTTAAATTCTCTACGTGGCAATAAAGCAACAACATCAGTTAATCTCACCACCTCCGATACCTGTTCAGTCCTTGCAGTTCCACTACTTATTTTTTTTGAAGCGGTTGCAATGTCCACAGTTGGTGTACTTTTCTTGTTAAGTTTTAGTTCATTGATCTTGTCTTGGATGATGAGTAGGTAAGACATACCTTGATCTTCCAACTTTTCCAGCTGATCACTTCTCAAGTAGTCTTTAATAAATTCAACAAGTTCCATTTCATTGGTACCAGTCACTGATGGAACGTCCACTTCTCTTTCATCTCCCAGCGTAATAGCGAGGCTATGCAGCTGTTCTTCATTAAGCAGATGAATTTGTTTCCGGATATCCCACATCAGCGCACGATGAGGAGACGCCATCTCTGTTGCAATCTGAAGACTTGCACTCACGAGGCAGACGACTCTCACGACTCTCGTTGTAGCTCTGTAGCAGGCTCACGCTTGTCTCGCACTTCCGTTTCACTGGTAACACAACGAATCCCGGCACACGAGCCCCCAAAATGTTACCGGCCTCAAAATGTGAATTAAGAGAGCCGATGATTGTAGACGCGATGAGATAAGGTGATCAGCTTGGCGTGGACTGCAAAGAATCACACAAACAGCATGAGATATGACCACTGACTTTATGGCTGGAAGTAGTTTAATTTTTACATAACAATACATCTTTTACATTTTTATAGTCACATGTTTATAACCATTAACAATATATATAATACCGATTTTAACTAAAGTATTTTAAAACGTAGTTACAACAATGAACATTACTAAATTTTAATAACATATATATCCCTGTTATTCAGTGTTATAGATAATTATCTTTATCTCTCTGGTACACTTTAAGTGTGCAATAATCATACTAGCAATGCATTGCTTTAATACAAATATTATCATGGTGGTACTCTTTTTTAACCACTAGATGGTGCACATTGCATGTCTGTATGATGCAATACATAAGCTTTACATACAATAGGTTTTTCTCTATATTAAATAACAGAAAACATGTGCTTCTATAAATCTATGCAATTTCCAATAAATCAGGTTTAAATATACCTATTTAGAAAGGTTTAGTGTTTATCATAGACATTTGTTCTGACTAATGCAGTATTTTCATGTTCTTATGCACTTTTCACTTGTTTCTCACACTTGCTGTTCTAAACTTCTAATTACAGCAAAACTATAGCATAAAATCTGCTGAGACTTTTTCTGCATCTGCTCAAGATGTTTAGGAATCTTTCTATCACAGGTTAATACAGATTAGGAACAATTTAGAGTACATACCTGCAAAGAATCACACAAACAGCATGAGATATGACCACTGACTTTATGGCTGGAAGTAGTTTAATTTCCAGTCACGTGGTGTGTGGCCTTATATAGACTCTGTTTGTGTACCTTCTCTGCCATCTACTGGTTATTAATAGAATAGAAGGGAGATGTTTAGAAATATATAAAAAAAATGAATATGTACTTTGCTTTGGGGTGTCTGTTTTGTGACCATATAAACCCCAGTCCGTCACACACGCAAAAGAAGAATGCAGCAGTTGTCAAAGCAAGGTCTGTCAGTGCTCCATTCTGACAGCCCTCTGTGACGGTGGTAACATTTCTACCATTTTGTGTTTGTACCGGAGGTCTAAGTACGTTGCCACCCAGTACTGGTCCTTGACCCTTATGCTTTTTATACGGGGGGTCCCTGTTAAAACACTGGAGCATGAAGGCCCCCATTTGCACTAAACTGGAAGCGGTGTGGTGGCCTGGCTCCTGCTCATCATCCAGGATAATGTCTTTCTCCTCATTCTCCTCTCCCCATCCACGCATAACAACGGGGATCCCAGAAAGGTTTAAAGCATGCTCTTCTTGCTCCTCCTCATCTGCCCCAGCACCATTCTCCTCTGACTCCTCTTCAGACTCCTGTTGTTGACTTGTCTCAGATAGAGTAGCCCCCCCGGGAATTCATCCAGCATTGCAACTTCCTCATCTTTCTGCTCCTGCTCCTCCATGGCTTGATCAATGACACGACGCAATGCACGCTCCATAAAGAAGGCATAAGGTACCATGTCACTGATAGCACCATGGCTGCGACTGACCAGTTGAGCAGCCACTGGCGGGGTGAAAAAAAACAAGCTCCCCAGAACCTGTTCTGCCGCAGAGTTCGTACAGGTAGTCGTTAACTGCATGTTTCTGCTGGAGCAGCCTATCAAGCATATAGATGGTTGAGTTCCATCGCGTCGGGCAATTGCAAATAAGATGTCTGACCAGCAGATTGTGTCGCTGCTGAATGTCAGCAAGGCGAGCCATGGCCGTGTAAGATCTTCTGAAATGGGCCGAGATTTTCCTTGCCTGCCACAAGATGTCCTTGACCCCAGGGTATTTGACAAAGAATCGCTGCACGACCAAGTTTACGATGTGTGCCATGCATGGCACGTGCGTAATTTTGCCCTATTTCAATGCGCTAAACAGATTGGCACCGTTGTCACACACCACTTTACCAACTGTCAAATTGAGCAGTGTTAGCCACTGATCTGCCTGTGAACGCAAAGCTGAAAGGAGTGCAGGACCAGTGTGGCTCTTGGCTTCCAGGAACAACAGACGCAACACAGCATGGCAACGTCTCACCTGGCATGTTGAATAGGTTCTGGGGAGCTTGGGTGGCGCAGCGGAAGAGACGCTAGCAGCGGAAAAGGAGGAGTCAGCCAAGGAGGAGAGGGAGGAGGATAGAATAGGAGGAGGAGAAGAAGAGCCAGGCCTGTATGCAATCCGTGGCAGTAAAACCAAATCTACACGGGTGCCACGGGTTACATGCTTGACAGCCATCAGAAGGTTCACCCAGTGGGCAGTAAAAGTGATATACCTTCCCTGCCCATGTTTGCTAGACCACGTGTCTGTGGTCAGATGTATCTTGGCACCGACACTGTGTGCCAGAGATACATTCACTTGCCGCTGAACATGGCCATATAGCTCTGGGATGCCCTTCTGTGAGAAATACTTCCTTCCTGGGACCTTCCATTGTGGTGTTCCAATGGCCACAAATTTTCGAAAGGCCTCCGAGTCCACCAGTTTATATGGCAGTAGTTGGCGGGCTATCAGGGCTATCAGTTCTGACAAGCCAGCCGTCAACCGTTGGGCAAGAGGGTTATCCGGTGTCATAATTTTTTTATGCTCAAACATTTGGCCCACGGAAGCCTGCCTTTTTCCAGAAAAACGTGAGGATGGTATGATGGAAGGTGGAGTGGAGGACAATTGTGAGGAGAGAGGAGAAGGAGAAGTAGAAGACGAGGCTGAACGGTGAGAGCCTGGAGTGGGGCTTTGTGTGTTCCGTTGCTCCCACTGGGCTCGGTAATGGCAGCTCATGTGCCTTCTTAACCACTTAAGGACTGCCGCATGGCAATGTACGTCAGCAGAATGGCACCGACAGGCACAAGCACGTACATGTACGTGCTTGCCTTCCAGCGGGTGGGGGGTCCGATCTGACCCCCTCCCGCTGGCTGCGGCGGTCCGTTTCGCTTCAGGAGCGATCCGGGATGAGGGGATGGCCGTTGGTTTCTGGCCATCCCTTCTCGATCGCTCCTGGTGAATGAGAAGCTTCCCCCGCATGTGTAGCGTAAACACAGGCAGGGAGGAAGTGATGTCATTCTCCTCGGGGCGGTCTTTTTGACCGGACTGCAAGGAGAACTCATAGTAAGTGCACCAAACACGACAATGACATGTAGGTACACATAGGCACACAAATCACCCCCCGATCACCCCCCCCCCCCCCCCCAGCCCCGCTCCCAGTCACAGTGTCACTGATTGCAGTGATCATTTATTTACTGATCACTGCATTTAGTGTCAGCTGTGACAGTAAAAACTGTCAGGGCAGTTAGTGTTAGGTCCAGGGTAGCCCCCTACCCCCCATAAAGGTTTAACCCCCTGATTGCCCCTAGAGATAACCCTTTCACCCTCTTTTGCCAGTGTCACTAAGCGATCGTTTTTCTGATCGCTGCATTAGTGTCACTGGTGCCGCTAGGTAGCTAGTTATTTTTTTAGGTTCACCGCCAGGTTTTTATAGCGCTAGGTACCCCCATATACTACCCAATAAAGGTTTTAACCCCCTGATTGCCCCTAGTTAACCCTTTCACCCCCTTTTGCCAGTGTCACTAAGCAATCGTTTTTCTGATTGCTGCATTAGTGTCACTGGTGCCGCTAGGTAGCTAGTTATTTTTTATGTTCACCGCCAGGTTTTTATAGTGTTAGGTACCCCTATATACTACCTAATAAAGATTTCAACCCCCTGATTGCCCCTAGAGTTAACCCTTTCACCAGCGATCACCGTATAAGTGCCACTGGTGACGCTGGTTAGCCAGTTAGTTATTTAGGTTCCCCGTCAGGTTTTTATATAGCGTCAGGGACCTCCATATACTACCTAATAAAGATTTTAACCCCCTGATTGCCCCTAGTTAACCCTTTCACCAGTGATCACGGTATAAGTGTTACGGGTGACTCTGGTTAGTTTGCTTTTTCTAGCATCAGGGCACCCACCATTTATTACCCAATAAAGGTTTAACCCCCTGGTCACGCGGCGGGTAATATCAATTAGGTTTTAGGTTCAGGGTCTGCGTCGCCCCAGGCAGCGCTAGGTTAGTGCCAGTACCGCTAACACCCACGCGCAAAGCATACACCTCCTGTAGTGGTATAGTATCTGAACAGATCAATATCTGATCTGATCAGATCTATACTAGCGTCCCCAGCAGTTTAGAGTTCCAAAAAAATGCATTGTTAGCGGGATCAGCCCAGATACCTGCTGGCACCTGCGTTTTGCCCCTCCGCCCAGCCTACCCAAATGAAGTATCGATCGATCACTGTCACTTAAAAAACACTAAACACATAACTGCAGCGTTTGCAGAGTCAGGCCTGATCCCTGCGATTGCTAACAGTTTTTTTTGGTAGCGTTTTATATTTAAATCCTGAAGGCAGTGCTTGGTTTTCGGGGTCCCGTACCTGGCTAAGCTCCCAAAAAGTCCCCCACATGTGGTATCCCCATACTCTGGAGAAGCAGCAGAATTTATTTTGGGGTTTAATTTCACTTATGCCCATAGCATGTGTGAGCAATATATCATTTAGTGACAACTTTGTGCAAAAAAAATAAAAATAATTGTAATATTCCTGCAACTTGTGGCAAAGTATAAAATATTTCATGGACTCAACATGCCTCTCAGTAAATAGCTTGGGGTGTCTCTTTCCAAAATGGGGTAATTTGGGGGGGGGGGGGTTTGTGCTATTTTGGCATTTTATGGCCTTCGAAACTGTGATAGGTAGTGAGGAGTGAAATCAAAATTTGCACCCTTAGAAATCCTGAAGGCAGTGATTGGTTTTCGGGGTCCCGTACGTGGCTAGACTCCCAAACAGTCCCACATTTGTGGTATCCCCGTACTCAGGAGAAGCAGCAGAATATATTTTGGGGTGCAATTCCACATATAACTATGGCATGTGTGAGCAATATATCATTTAGTGACAACTTTTTGTACACTTTTTTTTTATGTGTCATTATTCAATCACTTGGGACAAAAAAGAAATATTCAATGGGCTCAACATGCCCCTCAGCAATTTCCTTTGGGTGTCTACTTTCCAAAATGGGGTCATTTGGGGGGGGTTTTGTGTTATTTTGGCATTTTATGGCCTTCGAAACTGTGATAGGTAGTGAGGAGTGAAATCTAAATTTGCACCCTTAGAAATCCTGAAGGCAGTGATTGGTTTTCGGGGTGCCGTACGCGGCTAGACTCCCAAAAAGTCCCACATATGTGGTATCCCCATACTCAGGAGAAGCAGCAGAATATATTTTGGGGTGCAATTTCACATATAACTATGGCATGTGTGAGCAATATATTATTTAGTGACAACTTTTTGTAAACTTTTTTTTTTTTGTGTCATTATTCAATCACTTGGGACAAAAAAAAAAAAAAAAAAATATTCAATGGGCTCAACATGCCCATCAGCTATTTCCTTGGGGTGTCTACTTTCCAAAATTGGGTCATTTGGGGGGGGGGGGGTTTGTACTGCCCTGCCATTTTAGCACCTCAAGAAATGAGATAGGCAGTCATAAATGAAAAGCTGTGCAAATTCCAGAAAATGTACTCTAGTTTGTAGACGCTATAACTTTTGCGCAAACCAATAAATATACGCTTATTGACATTTTTTTTACTAAAGACATGTGGCTGAATACATTTTGGCCTAAATATATGACTAAAATTTAGTTCATTCGATTTTTCTTATAACAAAAAGTAGAAAATATGTTTTTTTTTTTTAATTTTCAGTCTTTTTCCTTTTATATCGTAAAAAATAAATATTGCAGAGGCAATCAAATACCATCAAAAGAAAGCTCTATTTGTGGGAAGAAAAGGACGCAAATTTCGTTTGGGTACAACATTGCATGACCGCACAATTACCAGTTAAAGCAGTGCAGTGCGAAATTGTAAAAAGACCTCTGGCTGACAATTGGTCCGGGGCTTAAGTGGTTAAGGCGGTCGTCCCTAGGTGAGTGTTGGGCTTACCGCAACTTATGCATTGACTGAAAAGATTGCAGATGGCAACACTATTGTCAGCAGCGGACAGGTTAAAAAAAGCCCACACTGTGGAGCCATGTGCCGGCATCCTGGGAGCGCCAGATGTGACCGTACATGATTGATGCCTTGCTCGTGATACATTAGCAGTCTGCTTCGTCCCTCCTGTGCAATGTAAGTTCTTCCTGCTTCTCCTCCCTATCTGCTGGTCCATATCTCCCTCTGAACTCCCCTCCGCTTCCTCTCTTGTGGGCACCCACGTGACATCACTAGACACATCATCAACGTCACCTTCCCCACTGCTATAATTAGGGATCTCAGAGTAGGCAGCAACATCGGGGGCCAACCTCCTCCTTGGGCTGATCTGGGTACTGTCGTCAGACTGCTGACTGGTGGTTGTTGCTACCTCCTCTTCCTGATCCAATGCCAAGAGTGGCTGCGCATCGGAAATGTCTTAATATGGATCGGAAAATAATTCCTGTGACTCAAGCGGAAGGTATATGGTGGTGGTGGTGGTGGTGTTGGTGGTAGTGTCTTTGGGGGTGCACGCAGCAGAGAGTGAAGAGGGTGCTGATAGAGAGGATGAGGAGGGTGCAGAAGAGTAAGGCTGAGTGAGCCACTCAACCAAGTCTGGTGTGTCCTTTAAAGTAATTGAACGCACCTTCTGCAACTTCCCACTTTGGCTCAAGCCTGTTGCTCCTGCCCTACCCCTACCACCCCTGCGGAAGGGCCTGCCTCTTCCTCTGCCTGTCATTTTTTAAATGACCCTGTGACAAAACTCTCAGTCCCTATACTGATAAAGGACTGCTGCAACAGAAGGGCAGCAGTCAGCAGTAGTGCACCTCAACCCTATGTATTGTGGACCTATACCAGTCCTTAAGGAATAGCAGACTGTACCTCACTCAACCTTATGTACTGTAGCACCCTAGACCAAGTTACCAGTCCTTATAAGGACCTTTGTGGAACAAGTAGGTTGTGTGGGACTGATTAGCAGACTGTATGTCAGTCCCTATACTGATGAAGGACTGCTGCAGTATAGGGCAGCAGTCAGCAGTAGTGCACATCAACCCTATGTATTGTGGACCTATACCAGTCCTTAAGGAATAGCAGACTGTACCTCACTCAACCCTATGTACTGTAGTACCCTATACCTTACCAGTCCTTATAAGGACCTTTGTGGAACAAGTAGGTTGTGAATGATTAGCAGACTGTACCTCAGTCCCTATACTGATAAAGGACTGCTGCAGCAGAAGGGCAGCAGTCAGCAGTAGTGCACCTCACCCCTATGTATTGTGGACCTATACCAGTCCTTAAGGAACAGCAGACTGTACCTCACTCAACCCTATGTACTGTAGTACCCTATACCTTACCAGTCCTTATAAGGACCTTTGTGGAACAAGTAGGTTGTGAATGATTAGCAGACTGTACCTCAATCCCTATACTGATAAAGGACTGCTGCAGTATAGGGCAGCAGTCAGCAGTAGTGCACCTCAACCCTATGTATTGTGGACCTATACCAGTCCTTAAGGAATAGCAGACTGTACCTCACTCAACCCTATGTACTGTAGTACCCTATACCTTACCAGTCCTTATAAGGACCTTTGTGGAACAAGTAGGTTGTGAATGATTAGCAGACTGTACCTCAGTCCTTATACTGATAAAGGACTACTGCAGCAGAAGGGCAGCAGTCAGGAGTAGTGCACCTCAACCCTATGTATTGTGGACCTATACCAGTCCTTAAGGAATAGCAGACTTACCTCACTCAACCCTATGTACTGTAGTACCCTATACCTTACCAGTCCTTATAAGGACCTTTGTGGAACAAGTAGGTTGTGAATGATTAGCAGACTGTACCTCAGTCCCTATACTGATAAAGGACTGCTGCAGTATAGGGCAGCAGTCAGCAGTAGTGCACCTCAACCCTATGTATTGTGGACCTATACCAGTCCTTAAGGAATAGCAGACTGTACCTCACTCAACCCTATGTACTGTAGTACCCTATACCTTACCAGTCCTTATAAGGACCTTTGTGGAACAAGTAGGTTGTGAATGATTAGCAGACTGTACCTCAGTCCCTATACTGATAAAGGACTACTGCAGCAGAAGGGAAGCAGTCAGCAGTAGTGCACCTCAACCCTATGTATTGTGGACCTATACCAGTCCTTAACCACTACAATACAGGGCACTTTCACCCCCTTCCTTCCCAGGCCAATTTTCAGCTTTCATCGCTCTAGCGCTTTCAGTGACAATTGCGCGGTCGTGCTACACTGTACCCAAATGAAATGGTTATCATTTTGTTCGCACAAATAGAGCTTTATTTTGGTGTTATTTATTCACGACTCAGTTTTTTATTTTTTGCGATATAAGCGCAAAAAAGCGGAAATTTGGAAAAAAAACAATATTTTCTTTTTTCTATTTGAAAAGAAATCCAATAAAATCTAATTTTGTCATAAATTTAAGCCAAAATGTATTCTGCTATGTGTTTTTGGTAAAAAAAATTCCGTTAAGTGTATAATAATTGGTTTGTGTGATCAGGGACATATATACGCAAATGATCATGTACATATGTGTGCAGGTGATCACGTACATATGTGTGCAGATAATCATTGGGACATGTGATTTTAGTGGGACATATGTGGGGGACATGTTTTTATTATTGGGGACATGTGTTTTTATTATTTGGGGACATGTGTGTTTTGGGGACATATGTGGGGACATTGTGTTTGTACTGTGTGGTGTGTTGTGTGTTGACACTAGACTGATGATCAGTGAGTAAAAAGCTGTAAAAAACAGCTCATACTCACTGATCATCAGCCGGCTGCGTTCTGCTCTCCTCTCCTCAGCGATGACTTCCGTGTGAGGAGAGGAGAGCCGATTGCCTAGCAACCGGCTGTTTGTTTACATCACATGTAAACATATATATTGTGGACCTATACCAGTCCTTAAGGAATAGCAGACTGTACCTCACCCAACCCTATGTACTGTAGTACCCTATACCTTACCAGTCCTTATAAGGACCTTTGTGGAACTAGTAGGTTGTGAATGATTAGCAGACTGTACCTCAGTCCCTATACTCATAAAGGTCTACTGCAGCAGAAGGGCAGCAGTCAAGTATAATATTCTTTCTATATTTGGAAGAAAGAATATTATACGTGTACAAGCCTATTACCATACCAGTCCTGAAAAGAACCTTTGTGGACCTAATAGTAACAGCTACTGATTAAACTGACTGTCCCTCACTGCCTCACACACAGCTTCCTGCCTGTCCCTATTTAAACTGACAAAACAGAGGCTGCTGGAACAATAACTTGAATAGCACTTTTGTGGACCTAATAGTAACAGCTAATGATTAAACTGACTGTCCCTGCAGCACACAGCGTCCTGTCCCTCTCTCTACACTGAGAAAAGACAGGTTGCTGCAAAAATCAGTAGCACAGCAGTGCCTCAAACCTATATCCTGAACTACACCTAACACCTATACCAGTCCTGAAAAGAACTTTTGTGGACCAAATAGCTAGCGATTTGGGTCACTGCAGTCTCTCCCTGCTCCACACAGCAACCTCTCCCTATAGTGACAGAAGAAAGAATGTAAAATGGCCGCCGGATCGGCTCTATTTATAAGTTAGGGGGAATGTCCAAGTGTCCATGTGCTGTAATGTCTCAATTGGCTGTCCTGTACCCCATGATGGATGTGTCATCATAGGTCAAAGTTCTTTTACACAGTAAACACGGAAGTCCGCCGGGCGAACGGCGGCAATAGTCTGCCGATCGGGCCAGCCGAAATTTGCAGCAAAACGACCGCCGGGCGAACTGTTCGGCCATCCCTAATGAAGAGGGCCTGATTCCACTCCCCCCCCACCCCCAGACTGGGGAGCTACTCTCAAAGGCCCCAACAGCCTAACACTCCATCCCCATCTTCTAACCGAACTCCACACTGCCCCAGCTGGGCTGACCCAGAATATTTGAGGGGGTCTGCCCCTTGCCAAGCTTTCAGTTGGGGATTGGTCAGGGCCCTCAGAATACTCCAGGCAGCTCCACCTTACTTCCTCTCCCATTATTCCAGAAGGTTCCAGTACATTTTCGAAGTAGTGTGGGGGGATCTTAGTGATGGTGCCTGTGAGTCACCCAGCTCTCTCTGGATCTCTGCCTAACCCAGAAAAAAAACACCAGCCAAGTCTGAAAATGTACCTACATTAACACAAAAACTCTAGCACTCTAACAACGCAGCCATGGGGTGCTACATTAGTGTGATGGTCAAGAAGAATGCTCCTTACATTTGTGGTTTGTAGAATTAATTAGCCTCTTACAGAGAGCTAAAAAGTTTATTGCTTTCAGTGGCAATTTATCTGAGAGGCAGAAATTGCACATTGCTCAAGGAACCCCTAGCAACCTCTGGAGGAACTTTAGGGTTCCCCTGAACCCTGGTTGAGAATGGCTGCCCTAAAGTAATATTTATGGCATTTGGATTCAATGCCATGCAGAAATTAGAACTATATACTAAATAATAAACTCACATTATATACGTTGTCTTCTGATTTTTACTCTACTTGGATGAATGGTGTTCTTTTTAGGTATGGAACTTTGAAACTGCAAGAAATGCTGATCAACATGCCAAAAGATGTTTATGGATTCACAGTTCCCCCACAGAAAGAGAAATAACAAGTAAGTACAACACATTTAAGGACATATCCAGTGCTTTTGTACACGTTTCATTATTTAATATGAAGTATGAAATATATTACTTATATTACTTTGTAGTCCTTTTTCCACACAAATGGAGTTTTCGTTTTGGTGGTATTTAATCACCACTGGGGGGGGTTAGTTTTTGCTAAAATATTAAAAAAGCCAGAATAAAAAATAAATAAATAAATAAATACATTGTCTTGAAAAGTATTCATACCCCTTGACATTCCCCACATTTTGTCATGTTACAACCAAAAATGTAAATGTATTTTATGTGATAGACCAACACAAAGTGTCACATAATTGTGAAGTGGAAGGAAAATGATAAATGATACAAATAAATATGTGAAAAGTGTGGGAGGACATTTGTATGGCGCCCCGTTTACTCTGATACCCCTAACTAAAATCTAGTGGAACCAATTGCCTTCAGAAGTCACATAATTTGTAAATAGAGTCCACTTGTATGTAATGTATTCTCAGTATAAATACAGCTGTTCTGTGAAGCCCTCAGAGGTTTGTTAGAGAACCTTAGTGAACAAACACAAGCATCATGAAAGTCAAGGAACACACCAGACAGGTCAGGGATAAAGTTGTGGAAAAGTATAAAGCAGGGTTAGGTTATATAAAAATCTCCCAAGCTTTGAACATCTCACAGAGCTCTGTTCAATACATCATCGGAAAATGGAAAGAGTATGGCACAACTGCATACCTACCAAGACATGGCCGTCCACCTAAACTGACCGGCCGGGCAAGGAGAGCATTTATCAGAGAAGAGCCAAGAGGTCCATGGTAACTCTAGAGGAGCTGCAGAGATCAACAGCTCAGGTGGGAGAATCTGTCCGCAGGACAACTATTAGTCATGCTCTCCACAAATCTGCCCATGGATGGAGACAAATACAGGGCAATCTTAGAAGAAAACCTGTTAGAGTCTGCAAAAGACTTGAGATCGGGGCGGAGGTTCACTTTCCAGCAGGACAGTGATCCTAAACTTATAGCCAGAGCTACAATGGAATGGTTTAGATGAAAGCATATTCATGTGTTAGAATAGCCCAGGCCCAGTCACAGTTCAGACCTAAATCCCATTGAGAATCTGTAGCAAGACTTGAAAATTGCTGTATACAGACGCTCTCCATCCAATCTGACAGAGCTTGAGATATTTTACAAAGAAGAATGGGCAGAAATGTCCCTCTCTAGATGTGCAAATCTGGTAGAGACATCCCCAAAAAGACTTGTAGAGAAAGGGGGTTCTACAAAGTATTGACTCCGGGGGGGCAACATACAAATTCCCCCCCACATTTTTCACAGATTTATTTTGTATCATTTATCATTTTCCTTCCACCTCACAATTACGTGCCACTTTGTGTTGGTCTATCACATAAAATCCCAATAAAATACATTTTATGTTTTTGGTTGTAACATGACAAAATGTGGAACATTTAAAGGGGTATGAATACTTTTTAAAGGCATTGTAAGTCATTTTTTTCCTTCACTGAAGTTCACTGATAGGTGGCACCGATAGGTGGAACTTATGGGTGGCAATGATGGGCATTAATGGGTGGCACTGAAAGGCAGCACTGATTGGTGTTACTGATGGGCACAGACTGGCGTCACTTGCTGGGCACTACTAGGGCAGCACTGTAATCAGTGCCCTAATTGTCTGTACAGTCTCCCCTGTGAGGAGATGCTGCTAATCGGCTCTCCTTACATGCTGTCCTTTACATGTGATTGGCTGTTATTGGACACAGCCAATCACATGGGTAAAGAGCCGCGTCATTGGCTCTTTACCAAGACCGGGGTCATGCTGTCATTGCTGTGTCATATTTGTTTTGCTTCATAACATCAATACATGTTATAAAACCCGGTGGGCATAGATAGTGGGCTGATTCGGTGGTACAATGGGCCACTCGACTGGACTTGCCCCCCAGGCTTAAGGCTGCCAGCCCTCCCCTTACCATCCCCAAACTGTTCCTTCAAAGTTGAGAACATGAAATTGTCAAAAATGTCTTGGTATGCTAATGCCTTAAGCCCTTGTACACACGGTCAGACATTCCGATGGACAATGTCCGATAGGACCGTGTTGTTGGATAATCCAACAGTGTGTGGGCTCCATCGGACTGTTTCCGTCTGAGTATCCGATGGACCAAGTTTTCCAGCTGGGCTATAAAATTTTCAGACAACAGGATCCAATCGGACTTTGTCCGATCATGTGTAGAGAATTCCAATAGGACAAAGTGCCACGCATGCTCAGATCAAATTCCTAGACCAAAGCTATTGGCTACTAGTCTGAACGTAGTCCGGTCCTAACGAAATAACGTCATCACGTTAAGTACGATCGGATTTTCTGACAACTTTGTCCGACTGTGTGTATGCAACAGTTTCGGACAAAATCCGTCGGACAAAATGCGTCGGACAAAATCCGCTGGACAAAATCCGACGGATTTGGTTGTCTGAATGTCCGACCGTGTGTACAAGGGCTAAGAGTTCCCTTCACTGGAACTAAGGGGTCAAGCTCAACCCCTGCTGAAAAACAACCCCTCACTATAATCCCCCCTACACCAAATGATTTGGACCAGTGCACAAAGCAAGGCCAAACATTCCTATAGACAACTCCTAAACTTTGTGGGGGGGCCTTCCCAGAAGCTTTCCCAATACTTTTGGTAATACAGTGTATATCCAAGTGACTTTCTTCTGGTCTTCTTTCTTCTTCATCCTTCAGTTTCTTCCTCCATCTTCTTCTTCCTCCAATCCGCTTGTTCTTGCTCCGGTGTTCTCGCCCGGCATCTTCCTCCATGGCGACTCTTCTTCGTTCTCAGGCCGCTCCGGGCAATGGGAGGCTCCCACTGTGTGACACTTCTCTTCTTCTGACAGTTCTTATATAACGGAGGGCGGGGCCACCCGGTGACTCCGCCCCCCTCTGATGCACAGGGCCGTGTTCTTGACGGTCGTAATTTGGTGTGACCATGTGTAGACAACTCAAGCTTGAGTGAAATTCCATCAGAAAAAACATCCAAAGCTTTTTCGACGAGAATTCCGATTGTGTGTACGCGGCATCACTGCCTACTCCCAAACTGTCATTTGAAGTAAAACACATAGCCAAGTATTATTCTACACATTTTTTTTTTTATTGTGCATTAAAAAAAATAAAAAAAATTAGACACACTATCTGCCAATAGAACTTAACAAAAAAAAAGTTCATTCTATGCATCCAAAAATATAGAAAAATATACCAAATCAAATCATTATTCAACCAAAAAAATTATGTCAAAGCAATAACTCCAAGACTAATAATAAAGACAACGTTATCTCCTCCGATTCTGCAATGTCTGGTTGACAAACGGCCATTCAGAAACGAACTGAAAAGTGCTAAATAAAAAACCCAAAAAGAAAAGTGTGAATCAACACTCGCCAAACCTTTACTAACATGAAATTAGCAGAAGGAGCCCAAAAGGTGGCGCTAAAGATCTGAAAAACCACGTAGTATGCCTAATATGTCACTACGTTCATAATTGTTGGCCAACATTTGTGTGACCATGTGTATACAAGACAAGTTTGAGCCAACACCCTTCGCACAAAATTCCACAGTTTTGTTGTCGGAAAGTCCGATCGTGTATGAGGCATTAGTGTTTCTTCCAATCTGATTTTGCCAGTCCTGGAAGAGCCTTTAAAAGAATTGTTTATGTATTCATTGCATCATTATTTTTTTATTTTATTTTTTTAGATCTAACATGTGGAGAAAATATATTCTTTGCGGGTATTCTGTTGAGCTGGGAATTGATTATTGAGATTTATAATTCTGAGAAGGAAAATTTTTTATATGGTGAAGGAGCTTCTTCAGACAAGCCGGTTGGTCATTATACCCAGGTATTGTCTACATTTCATTACCTGGCTGCTGTAGAATAATGCTTTCAAAGCTAAAATTTGATATACAATACACACAGTGGGTATAGAAAACAGTCACCCCCCTTTACAATAATCACATTTTGTTGCTTTGCAGCCTGAAACGAAGACAGACACAGTTTCTGCTTTATTCAGCTGTATTTACTCCAAGTGAAAGATATAACACCAACATGTCAGAAAAAAAAAAAATAATAATTTAAAAACAGAATCACTGAATTGAAAAAAGGATTACCCCCACTTATGTCAGTAGTTTGATGGACCACCTTTTGCTTAAATTGCAGCATTTAGGCTGTTGGGATATGTTGCTACTATTTTTTAAACATCTAGACTTTGCAATATTTGCCCACTCTTCTTTGCAGAACTGCTCAAGTTCCATTAACTTTGATGGTGACCATTTGTGGAAATTCGAACTGCCGAGTCCGGCTGACAATTTTGAGTCAAGACTTCTTTCTAGGTCCGCTGGACTTTTGGGAAGAAAAAGTCCGCCGGAGCCCACACACGGGCGGACATCATCCGATCGTGTGTACGTGGCGTTACTGTAAAAACAGTGCACAGGGTGTGAGCGGGGGGGGGGGGTTGGAATGGGTTGGATATGTTTTGGAAAGTAGACACCCCAAGCTATTACCTAAATCATATATTGCATGCCATGGATATATGAGGAATTACATCCCAAAATACATTCTGCTGCTTCATCTGAGTATGGGGATACCATATGTGTGGGACTTTTTGGCAGTCTAGCCATGTTCAGGGCCCTGAAAACCAAATCCCGCCTGCAGGCGTTCTAAGGGTGTAAATTGCTAATTTTGCTTCCTCACTATCTATCACAGTTTTGGAAGCCATGAAATGCCAAGATAGCAAGAACCCCCACCCCAAATGACCCATTTTTGGAAAGTAGACACCCCAAGAAATTTGATAAGAGGCATGTTGAGTTATTTCAGATCTCACGTTTTGTTTCAAGGTTTTGAAAATGAAAAAAAGAAATTTGCATTTTATTTCTTCACTTTCCAAAACATTGTGGCAACAAGTGAGATCTGCAAAATACTCACCATGCCTTTTAGTAAATACCTTGATGTGTCTACTTTCTGAAAATGGGTAATTTTGGGGGGGGGGGGGGGGGGGTTGTGCTATACTGGTATTTTAGGGCCTCTGAAAAATGGCCTTTAGAAAATAGCTTGGGGTGTCTACTTTCCAAAAAGGGGCCACTTGGGGGATGTTTGAACTGTCCTGGCATGCCCACCTATAGAAGCTTATGCAGAACATCACCCACTATTCTAACCAAAATTGCTAGAAAATTACCTATTTGCACAGCGATTTTCCAAATGCAATTTATTGGGGACATTTTTTTTTTAGGGGATTTTACTTTCAAAGATTTTTAACAAAACACATAGATGCAATGAGATAAAGAACATCAAGTGACTGACTGAGAGGCTATAACTGGGGCAATAGGTCATTGACTAGAGAATTGAGGAGCATATCATGAACTTAGGACAGAGGAGACCAAGGGGGTGACCAAGAAACATCTACCAACTGCACCCTGAGAGGGAGCTAGCTGTTCAGGAGGGGAGTGGCAGCCCCCCCCCCCCCCCCTCAGTTTCATACCCTGAAGATCCTCTAGCATATGGATCAAACAAAACAAAGTGAGAAACAAGAGATTGCACTATGCCCCTAGTCTGCTTTAGGATTTGAGGAACATAGTAATGGAAGAGTCTCATGGGGAAAGAAGTATCATTGTGTATCAAGAACAGAACTGCAATATGGTAAAGAGGATCTAGTAGGGTGAGGATAGGAATGAAAAAAAGGAAAAAGGCCCGAAGGAGGAAAGGAGGAAAAAGGAGGTCAGAAAAGAGAGGCTCAGCCACCAGAGCACCAATGATGTCACTTAGGAATGGGAGAAACTAGGGGGTTTGTGGACTCCTATATATTTTGCCCAGGGTTCCCAAGTCTCCTGGAACTGGTGGGAGGTGTCCAGTAAGGAACTCACCAATTTCTCTTGTGGCATAATCTAGAAGATCTTATGTTTGGTTGCCTGAATGGAGACCTTGGGGAGTAGTGATGGACGAACTTCCGACGGGACGTTTCAAGAACGCGAATAGCGAACGCGCCCGATAACGTTCGCGGCGGGCCCCATTGACTTTAATGGGAGGCAAACTTTACAAACCTACAGGTCAAATTTGCAGACACAAAATAATTACTAGCTGTGCACACATATTCCCACCACATGGCCAATGACATAACACCTGTATGAGGTGAATCTGGGATCGACAACTACAAGCATTCTTTTTTTATATGTGAAATTGTGACAATTCAGGACTGTGGAGCGCATGGAGGCAATGGAGGAGAGGGAAGGTCAGGGTAGGCAAAGAGGAGGGTGCAGGAGATGATCACCAGCACCATGATATAGAGCACTGACACCTGCACCGTGATAGAGTCATCTGACATCAGCAGCGTGACATACAGCAATGACACCTGCACTGTGATAGAGTGATCTGACACCTGCACCGTGATAGAGAGCACTGACATCAGCAGTGTGACATACAGCAATGACACCTGCACCGTGATAGAGTGATCTGACACCAGCACCGTGATAGAGAGCACTGACATCAGCAGCGTGACATACAGCAATGACACCTGCACCGTGATAGAGTGATCTGACACCAGCACCGTGATAGAGAGCACTGACACCTGCACCGTAAGCAGCCCCAGGAGGAAGTCAGCATAGCACAGGGATGGTGGGAGCCCCTCATAATGAGCATAGCACAGGGATGGTGGGAGCCCCTCATAATATGCACAGCAGAGGTACAGCCCCAGGAGTAAGTCAGCATAGCACAGGGATGGTGGGAGCCCCTCATAATAAGCAGCCCCAGGAGGAAGTCAGCACAGCACAGGGATGGTGGGAGCCCCTCATAATGAGCATAGCCCAGGGATGGTGGGAGCCCCTCATAATATGCACAGCAGAGGTACAGCCACAGGAGGAAGTCAGCACAGCACAGGAATGGTGGGAGCCCCTCATAATAAGCAGCCCCAGGAGGAAGTCAGCACAGCACAGGGATGGTGGGAGCCCCTCATAATAAGCAGCCCCAGGAGGAAGTCAGCACAGCACAGGGATGGTGGGAGCCCCTCATAATAAGCAGCCCCAGGAGGAAGTCAGCACAGCACAGGGATGGTGGGAGCCCCTCATAATAAGCAGCCCCAGGAGGAAGTCAGCACAGCACAGGGATGGTGGGAGCCCCTCATAATATGCACAGCAGAGGTACAGCCCCAGGAGTAAGTCAGCATAGCACAGGGATAGTGGGAGCCCCTCATAATAAGCAGCCCCAGGAGGAAGTCAGCACAGCACAGGGATGGTGGGAGCCCCTCATAATGAGCATAGCACAGGGATGGTGGGAGCCCCTCATAATGAGCATAGCACAGGGATGGTGGGAGCCCCTCATAATAATCATAGCACAGGGATGGTGGGAGCCCCTCATAATGAGCATAGCACAGGGATGGTGGGAGCCCCTCATAATATGCACAGCAGAGGTACAGCCACAGGAGGAAGTCAGCACAGCACAGGGATGGTGGGAGCCCCTCATAATAAGCAGCCCCAGGAGGAAGTCAGCACAGCACAGGGATGGTGGGAGCCCCTCATAATGAGCATACCACGGGGATGGTGGGAGCCCCTCATAATATGCACAGCAGAGGTACAGCCCCAGGAGGAAGTCAGCACAGCACAGGGATGGTGGGAGCCCCTCATAATAAGCAGCCCCAGGAGGAAGTCAGCACAGCACAGGGATGGTGGGAGCCCCTCATAATAAGCAGCCCCAGTAGAAATATGACACCGCTCAACCTCTTCAAACAGGAGGGTACGGGCATATAGTACGGTGTGCTTTTTTTGTACAAGGAAGTGAGCCAAATGAAGAAAGAAGGTCTGTGTGCTCGATTAAAAAATAGTTTATAGACATATACATGGTCTACTGGTCACATGTGTTGAATTCCTCTGAGATCCATGCCTCATTCATTTTTAGAAATGTGAGGTAGTTAACACTGTCGTGAGCTAGGCGAGTACGCTTATCGGTCACGATCCCCCCTGCTGCGCTGAACGTCCTTTCGGACAGGACACTGGATGAGGGGCAAGCCAACAGTTCGATTGCAAATTGGGCAAGCTCTGGCCAGAGGTCAAGCCTGCCCTCCCAGTAATCCAGGGGTTCATCACTCCTCAGAGTGTCCACATAGGCCATTAACCCGATGTAGTCGGACACCTGTCGGTCTAGGCGTTCACTGATGCTGGATCCACGGGTTACATGCTTGACGGCCGTCAGAAGGTTCACCCAGTGGGCAGTAAAAGTGATATACCTTCCCTGCCCATGTTTGCTAGACCACGTGTCTGTGGTCAGATGTATCTTGGCACCGACACTGTGTGCCAGAGATACATTCACTTGCCGCTGAACATGGCCATATAGCTCTGGGATGCCCTTCTCTGAGAAATACTTCCTTCCTGGGACCTTCCATTGTGGTGTTCCAATGGCCACAGATTTTCGAAAGGCCTCAGAGTCCACCAGTTTATATGGCAGTAGTTGGCGGGCTATCATTTCTGACAAGCCAGCCGTCAACCGTTGGGCAAGAGGGTTATCCGGCGTCATCATTTTTTTACGCTCGAACATTAGGCACACGGAAGCCTGCCTTTTGCAGAAAAACGTGAGCTTGGTGTGATGGAAGGTGGAGTGGAGGACAATTGTGAGGAGAGAGGAGAAGGAGAAGTAGAAGACGAGGCTGGACGGTGAGAGCCTGGAGTGTGGCTTTGTGTGTTCCGTTGCTCCCACTGGGCTCGGTGATGGCTGTTCATGTGCCTTCTTAAGGCGGTCGTCCCTAGGTAAGTGTTGGGCTTACCGCGACTAATGCGTTGACTGCAAAGATTGCAGATGGCAACATTATTGTCAGCAGCGGACACGTTAAAAAAAGCCCACACTGCAGAGCCATGTGCCGGTGTCCTGGGAGCGCCAGATGTGACCGTACATGGTCGATGACTCGCTCCTGATACATTAGCAGTCTGCTTTGTCCCTCCTGTGCAATGTAAGTTATTCCTGCTTCTCCTCCCTATCTGATGGTCCATATCTCCCTCTGAACTCCCCTCCTCTTCCTCTCTTGTGGGCACCCACGTGACATCATTAGACACGTCATCATCGACGTCACCTTCCCCACCACTATAATTAGAGACCTCAGAGTAGGCAGCAACACCGGGGACCAACCTCTTCCTTGGGCTGATCTGGGTACTGTCGTCAGACTCCTGAGTGGCGGTTGTTGCTACCTCCTCTTCTTGATCTAATGCCAAGAGTGGCTGCGCATCGGAAATGTCTTGATATGGATCGGAAAATAATTCCTGTGACTCAAGCGGAAGGTATGTGGTGGTGGTGGTGGTGTTGCTGGTGGTAGTGTCTTTGGGGGTGCACATAGCAGAGAGTGAAGAAGAGGGTGCAGATCGAGAGGATGAGGAGGGTGCAGAAGAGTAAGGCTGAGTGAGCCAGTCAACCAATTCTGGTGCTTCCTTTGACGTAATCGCTCGCACCTTCTGCAATTTCCCACTTTGGCTCAAGCCTGTTGCTCCTGCCCTACCCCTACCACCCCCTCTGCCTGTCATTTTTTAAATGACCCTGTGACAAAACTCTCAGTCCCTATACTGATAAAGGACTGCTGCAGAATAGGGCAGCAGTCAGCAGTAGTTCACCTCAACCCTATATATTGTGGACCTATACCAGTCCTTAAGGATTGGCAGACTGTACCTCACTCAACCCTATATACTCTAGTATGCTATACCTTACCAGTCCTTAGAAGGACCTTTGTGCAACAAGTAGGTTGTGATTAGCAGACTGTACCTCACTCAACCCTATATACTGTAGTACACTATACCTTACCAGTCCTTAGAAGGACCTTTGTACAACTAGTAGGTTGTGATTAGCAGACTGTACCTCAGTCCCTATACTCATAAAGGACTGCTGCAGAATAGGGCAGCAGTCAGCAGTAGTGCACCTCAACCCTATATATTGTGGACCTATACCAGTCCTTAAGGATTAGCAGACCGTACCTCACTCAACCCTATATACTCTAGTACGCTATACCTTACCAGTACTTAGAAGGACCTTTGTGCAACTAGTAGGTTGTGATTAGCAGACTGTACCTCACTCAACCCTATATACTGTAGTACACTATACCTTACCAGTCCTTAGAAGGACCTTTGTGCAACTAGTAGGTTGTGATTAGCAGACTGTACCTCAGTCCCTATACTCATAAAGGACTGCAGCAGAAGGGCAGCAGTCAGCAGTAGTGCACCTCAACCCTATATATTGTGGACCTATACCAGTCCTTAATGATTAGTAGACTGTACCTCACTCAACCCTATATACTCTAGTACGCTATACCTTACCAGTCCTTAGAAGGACCTTTGTGGAACTAGTAGGTTGTGATTAGCAGACTGTACCTCACTCTACCCTATATACTGTAGTACACTATACCTTACCAGTCCTTAGAAGGACCTTTGTGCAACTAGTAGGTTGTGATTAGCAGACTGTACCCCAGTCCCTATACTGATAAAGGACTGCTGCAGAATAGGGCAGCAGTCAGCAGTAGTGCACCTCAACCCTATGTATTGTGGACCTATACCAGTCCTTAAGGATTAGCAGACTGTACCTCACTCAACCCTATATACTCTAGTACGCTATACCTTACCAGTCCTTAGAAGGACCTTTGTGCAACTAGAAGGTTTTGATTAGCAGACTGTACCTCAGTCCCTATACTCATAAATAACTACTGCAGCAGAAGGGCAGCAGTCAGCAGTAGTGCACCTCAACCCTATATATTGTGGACTTATACCAGTCCTTAATGATTAGCAGACTGTACCTCACTCAACCCTATATACTCTAGTACGCTATACCTTATCAGTCCTTAGAAGGACATGTGTGCAACTAGTAGGTTGTGATTAGCAGACTGTACCTCAGTCCCTATACTCATAAAGGACTACTGCAGCAGAAGGGCAGCAGTCAAGTATAATATTCTTTCTATATTTGGAAGAAAGAATATTATACGTGTACAACCCTATTACCATACCAGTCCTGAAAAGGACCTTTGTGGACCTAATAGTCACAGCTAATGATTAAACTGACTGTCCCTGCTGCACACAGCGTCCTGTCCCTATCTGCACTGAGAAAAGAGAATCTGCTGCAAATATGACTTGAATAGCAGTGCTTCAAACCTATATCTTGAACTACACCTATACCATACCAGTCCTTAAAATAACTTTTGTGGACCTAATAGCTAGCGATTTGTGTCACTGCAGTCTCTCCCTGCTCCACACAGCAACCTCTCCCTATAGTGACAGTAGAAAGAATGTAAAATGGCCGCCGGATCGGGTCTATTTATAAGTTGTGGACCTAATAGTAACAGCTAATGATTAAACTGACTGTCCCTGCTGCACACAGCGTCCTGTCCCTATCTGCACTGAGAAAAGACAATCTTCTGCAACAATGACTTGAATAGCAGTGCCTCAAACCTATTGTCAGGTCACCTAGAGGCGAGGTGACAGATGCACACCGTAGGGATCAGGAGTGCACTGCAAGGTTGTGGACCCTACGGCTGACTGCTGCGGACGGGAGACAGGTTCCACCAGGGGTTCGAGCGTAAGATTCACTGGGGCGCGGAGTCTAAGAGCCAGCAGGTGTTCACCAGAGCCTCGAGTGGTGAGGATGGACTTGGCTGCAACTGGCTCCAGGTCGCGACCCCCAGGGTCCCCCAGCTCACACCCACAGTAGGCAACAGGAGGATAGGGATGGTGAGGGACAAAGCCAAGGTCGGGGCCACAAGCAGACAAGAATAGTCGGGGACACGCCAAAAGGTCAGGATCACAGGCAAACAGGGATAGTCAAAGACACGCCAAAGTCGGTAACGGAAAACAGTAGAAGAGCACACGGCAGGTAACAGGAAGCTAACACACAAAGGAATACACAATGGTTGATCAGCACTGATGGCCTGCAGTGCACAGGTTAATATAGGGCTCCCTGATAGGGCCTGGGGTGGAGCCATGCTTAGAGGAGAGGTTATAAAAACCACCAGGCGGAAGTGGCTGGCCTCTTAGTCTGAACACATGAGGGAAGGTAAGCAAACACAGGAAGATCACTGCATAACCATGACAGTACCCTCCCTCTTACGAGGCCTCCCCCTCCCCCGCCTGGGTCCAGGCTTAAAGGGAAACTCCAGATGGAACCTCCTTAACAGACAGGGAGCAAAGACCTCAGATGCAGTGATCCAAGACCTCTCCTCAGGGCCCAACCCTTTCCAAAGTACGAGGTACTGAAGAATGCCTTTACGGAGCCGGGAATCCAAAACTTGACTAACCTCGTATTTTAGATTATCCTCAGAGACTGAAACAGCGGTAGGGAGAGGACGAGAGGACTGAGGACTAAAGGCTTTTTAGGAATGGGTAAGGGCATGAGAAGATCAAGAGTCTGAGCAGGGTCCCCCACACCCTTAAAGATGAGCTGGGCATCCATAACAGGAGCACCAGACTGGGCAGAGGTCAGTGGATCCCTGAGGTCAGCTTGGTTAGAAAGTGGCATGTCACAAGAGTCAAGCTGGATAGCTGCAATACAAACAGAATGCAGAGAACCCTGAGAAAAAGATTGAAAACCCCTCCTGGCCGAATGAGGTATTCTATCCAAAGGATGGATTGATCCTCTTAAATGGGTTTGAACGGACATAGTAGCAGTAGGGTGAGGCCAGGTCACCGAAGGTGCTGAACAAGAAGCAGGAAGCTCATTGGGCATGGGCTGGACTGGCATAACTGATGTAGAGGTCGACTGAATAGTATTGTCAGGTGTAGCGACCATCTCAATCGCATCACAGGGCATAGCAACTGTGGAACTTCCAGACAAGTTAGCCTGGCTGTGCGTCCAAGGGAGATTAGGGACAGACAAAGGTAAATGGTTATGCGAACTGGAGTGAATGATCGACTAGGGTTCATAAGTGGGCCCCTCATCCAGAGTACCACATGACCTAGAGAGTGCATCAGTCCGACTATTGCAGGACGCATCCCAGAGATCGCTATATACAGCGGGAAGAGCAGAAGATACTGGGATGGTGGTAACAGGAAGTCTCTCCTTTGGGGTACCCTTGAGTAGGCAGGAAGAGAAACAGGAGGAACTCCAAGCCAGGATCTGCCAGCAGACCAGTCAATGTGTGGAGAATGGAGCTGTAACCAAGGAAGACCTAATATGATAGGAGATGAAGCCTTAGGTAAGACAAGGAAGGATATCCACTCCTGGTGGAGTGTCCCTGCTGACATCTTAACAGGAAGAGTCTGGAAGCGGATAGGGCCCCCTGGGAGAACAGTGCCATCAATCGCCAAGACCACCAATGGCGTTGTAAGGGGCAAAAGGGTAAGTCTCATGGAGGATGCAGTTTCCCAATCCATGAAATTGGCAGCGGCTCTGGAATCCAGATGTGCTGAGACCGAACGAGAGGAAGTACCGACATGAAGCAACACAGAAAGGAAAAGACGAGAAGGTGATATTTCAGCTGTGAGGATATGGAACTGAAGAGCATACTGTCCCACAGACGCAGACTCTTGACGGAGACGTAAAAGAGCGCTAGCCGCTGAGGAGACACGACCTGGTTCCTCTAAAATATTCCGAAAAAGTTTCAAGAAATCAGACAGGCTAGAAACCACTGGATCATTCAGTTCCCACAGAGGGGCGGCCCAAGCTAACGCCTCGCCGGACAGGAGGGATATGATATATGCGACTTTTGCCCGATCGGACAGGAAGTTTTGGGGCTGAAGTTCAAAATAAATTGTGCACTGGCTAAGGAACCCCCTGCAAGCCTTGGAGTCCCCAGAGAAACGGACTGGAGCTGGTAGTTGTAAAGAATGTGTGGCTGCAACTGATGCGATAGGTGCAGCGGCAGATAGCGGTTGAGGTTGTTGAACCGGGGGTCCTAATGATGCCTGAACCTGTTCAACACGCGATGCCAAATCCTGAAGGAATCGCATCACCTGGGTCTGATGCGATTCTTGGGTCTCAAGTCGCTGAACTAAGCTCTGCAATGGATCATCTGCAGGAAGCGGCACGTCAGCCGGGTCCATGGCTGATCAAACTGTCAGGTCACCTAGAGGCGAGGTGACAGATGCACACCGTAGGGATCAGGAGTGCCCTGCAAGGTTGTGGACCCTACGGCTGACTGCTGCGGACGGGAGACAGGTCCCACCGGGGTTAGAGCGTAAGATTCCCTGGGGCGCGGAGTCTAAGAGCCAGCAGGTGTTCACCAGAGCCTCGAGTGGTGAGGATGGACTTGGCTGCAACTGGCTCCAGGTCGCGACCCCCAGGGTCCCCCAGCTCACACCCACAGTAGGCAACAGGAGGATAGGGATGGTGAGGGACAAAGCCAAGGTCGGGGCCACAAGCAGACAAGAATAGTCGGGGACACGCCAAAAGGTCAGGATCACAGGCAAACAGGGATAGTCAAAGACACGCCAAAGTCGGTAACGGAAAACAGTAGAAGAGCACACGGCAGGTAACAGGAAGCTAACACACAAAGGAATACACAATGGTTGATCAGCCCTGATGGCCTGCAGTGCACAGGTTAATATAGGGCTCCCTGATCGAGCCTGGGGTGGAGCCAAGCTTGGAGGAGAGGTTATAAAAACCACCAGGTAGAAGTGGCTGACCTCTTAGTCTGAACACGTGAGGGAAGGTAAGCAAACACAGGAAGATCACTGCATAACCATGACACCTATATCCTGAACTACACCTATACCATACCAGTCCTTAAAAGAACTTTTGTGGACCTAATAGCTAACGATTTGTGTCACTGCAGTCTCTCCCTGCTCCACACAGCAACCTCTCCCTATAGTGACAGTAGAAAGAATGTAAAATGGCCGCCGGATCGGGTCTATTTATAAGTTAGGGGGAATGTCCAAGTGTCCATGTGCTGTAATGTCTCAATTGGCTGTCCTGTACCACATGATGGATGTGTCATCATAGGTCAAAGTTTTTTTACACAGTAAACACGTAAGTCCGCCGGGCAAACAGCGGACCGCGAACCGCAAACAGCCGAAATTTGCCGCGAACCGACCGCCGGGCGAACCGTTCGGCCATCCCTATTGGGGAGCTTCTCAGCTTTGGCTATGGAGAGTTTGGCTCCTAGGAATATAAAGAAGATACGTTTTTAAGAGTATTTCAGAATCTTAGGGATATGGAAAATCAGGAGGGCTGTTGATGGAGACTTGGGAATCAAGAACCCCATAACCTTGGAAATTATTTGGAAGATTTTGTTCTAAAATCTTCTGATTTTGGGACAGTCCCACCATACGTGTAACATGTTCCCTTCATCTGACACCCTTGAAAACAGAGAGGGGACACCGAAGGGAAGATGGTGGAGAGTTTTGATGGAGTCATGTACCATCTAATGATGATTTTCAGACTGGTTTTCGTTAGGGAGGTGTTGAGGATACCCTTAAAGGATCTAGAGAAGGCCCTATGCCATGTGTCCAGATCCCATTGTTCCTGAAGGTCAGCTTCCCAAGCTAGCATATAAGGGGGTTTTGAAGTGGTTTGAGCAAGTGACGAGTAAATTATGGAAATGCCTCCCCTCTGCTCCATGACTTGACCACACCATTGGAGAAAAAAGAGTTAGTGCAAAATCAATTTTATTACAAAAAAAACACTATTTTAATTATTACAAGATCATATGATAAAAGGTTTTACAAATATCACAAACTTGTTTAAAATTATTGACAACGTTGTCAAATATATTAAAAACATGCAAGTGGGGCTGCGGCTGCATACAATCCACTCATACCACAGTCACCCTACCAAACAAAATACCACTGACTATTCAAAAAGTCCATAGAAATATTCTGCCAAAAAGTTCACTCAATAGCAGATGGTATAGCAGGTATACTGGGTAGGTGAACAGGATGCCTGTGGCCAATCATAGCTCAGGCTGTGTAGTGCACGCCCCACACTATATAAGGCCACCAGCGCGCCGGCCTTGTGTAGTGTGTTGGCGTCTATAGGAGTTAGTGGGTGTTCTCTGTGTACCTTCAACACAGTATACACCGTTCGTTATCGGCCGATTTAGTGTTCTTGCTCTTCTGTAATTGAGCTTTTAGCAATCTGCAGGAGTTTGTGGGGGTTGTCTGCGTGCCCTGAGCGCAGTATACACCATTATATCCACCTATATAGCTAGCTATATTGCTCTTCTGTAATAAAGCTTGCAGTCAGTTGTAGGAGATTGTGCGTGTTGTCTGCATGCCCTGACCGCACTATACACCATTATATCCACCTATATAGCTAGCTATATTGCTCTTCTGTAATAGAGCTTTCAGTCAGTTGTAGGAGATTGTGTGTGTTGTCTGCGTGCCCTGACCGCACTATACACCATTACTGTATATCCACCTATATAGCTAGCTATATTGCTCTTCTGTAATAGAGCTTGCAGTCAGTTGTAGGAGATTTTGCGTGTTGTCTGCGTGCCCTGACCGCACTATACACCATTATATCCACCTATATAGCTAGCTATATTGCTCTTCTGTAATAGAGCTTTCAGTCAGCTGTAGGAGATTGTGGGTGATGTCTGCGTGCCCTGAACGCAGTATACACCATTATCCACCTATATAGCTCTTCTCTAATTGAGCCATCTGCCATCTGCAGGAGTTAGTTGGTGTTGTGTGCCTCCAGCACAGCACAGTATACACCAGTATCTACCCTTTAATTCCTGTTCTATAATAAAGGCATCTGCAGGAGTTAGTGGGTGTTGTGTGCCTCCAGCACAATATACACTACCCAATTACTGGTTTTCCCATCTCCCTTCAGGCTATTACCATGTCTGGAAGGCCAAAAAGGAGAGGCAGACAGGCGCGAGACGATAAAAGAGGGCAAGCAGGCTCTGTGTCTAGAGACAACAGTGCTGGTCGTGGACGCGGTGCATCGTCATCATTAGCACGTGGCCATGGGACACGCTTTTCCTTCTTTTCGGCAGCTGGACGTGTTGAGCAGCATCATGCTGAAGACTTGGTAGAGTGGGTGACCAAACCCTCTTCATCCTCCTCATCCTCTCTCACCCAGGCTCAGGGTTATAGCAAAGCAGCTGCCAACGCATCGTCTTCCCTCTTCTCAATGTCATCATCCGTGACTCCTTCCCTAGACCCACCACGTCCTCCTGAGGAGTCTCCTGAACTCTTTGAGCACAGTGTTGGGTACATGCTCCAGGAGGATGCCCAGTGTTTTGTAGGCTCTTATGATGATGCTCAGCTAGAGGAAGGTAGTAGTGTGAGCGCAGAGAGAGGGGATGCTCAAGCAGGACAGCAATCTGGCAGTCATGTTCCACAAGCTGCAGCATACTGCCAGGTTTGCTCCAGCGATGAAGAGGGAGGGGATGATGAGGGCACTGACTCCACGTGGGTGCCTGGGAGGAGAGAGGAGGAGGAGGAGACACATGTCCAACGTGGCAGGATGCCCTCCGGGGGCCTGCTTAGGGGCAGCACACCGACTGAATCACACCGCAGAGCTCCGCCTGTGCAGGGCGCTGCCTTTGCACGTTATTCCAAAAGTTCTTGGGTGTGGGCCTTTTTTGAGACGAGTGCATCAGATCGCACCGCTGCTATTTGCAACATATGTCTCAAGCGTATCTCGCGTGGCCAAAACATCAGCCGCTTGTCCAGACATATGTTGACCTGCCATGCAGCTCGTTGGCACGTGTACCTCAAAGACCCACACCAAAGAACAAAGCGGACCTCTCCTTGCTCCTCATCAGCTGGGATCTCCAACCCCACTAGACCTTCAGTCCTCTCTGAAACCTGCTCTGAGAGGAATGAAGGTGTAGAATTAGGTGTGTCACAGCCAAGTGCTTCCAGGCACTCTGCTAGCAGTACACCCACATCCGATTATAGCAGGCAAATGTCCCTGCCCCAGCTGCTGGACCGTTGAAAGAAGTTCACTCCCAGCCATCCACATGCCCAGGGGTTGAATGCTAGCTTGGCTAAATTGCTAGCACTTCAACTGCTGCCTTTTCAGTTGGTAGACTCGGCCCCCTTCCGTGAGTTTGTACAATGTGCGGTTCCTCAGTGGCAGGTCCCCAAACGCCACTTTTTCTCACAGAAGACGATTCCGGCTCTCTACCGGCATGTGGAAGGCAATGTCCTTGCCTCGCTGGACAGGGCGGTCAGCGGTAAGGTGCATATTACCGCTGACTCATGGTCCAGCAGGCATGGACAGGGACATTACCTGTCTTTCACGGCCCATTGGGTCACTCTTCTGGCAGCTGGGAAGGATGCAGGACAAGGTGCAGTAGTGTTGGAGGTTGTTCCGCCACCACACCTCCAAAATGCTACTATTGGTTGTGACACACCTCTCTCCTCCACCCCCTCCTCTTCTTCTTCCTCCATGGCCTCTTCCAGTGCTCTGTCCTCAGAACCAGCGGTGCTCCGTAGGCGTTCCAGGGGCTACGCAAGTACGCAGGCAAAACGATGCCATGCCGTGCTTGCGCTGGTTTGTTTGGGGGACAGGAGCCACACTGGGGCGGATGTTTTGTCAGCTCTGCAGGGGCAGGCCGAGAGGTGGTTGACGCCACGCCAGCTTAAGCCAGGAATGGTGGTTTGCGACAATGGCACCAACCTCCTCTCCGCCCTCCGACAGGGACAACTGACCCAAGTGCCCTGTGTGGCTCACGTCCTTTACCTGGTGGTGCAGCGGTTCTTGGGCAGGTACCCGGGCTTACAGGATGTCCTGAAGTAGGCCAGGAAAGTCTTTGTGGATTTCCGCCGATCATTTAATGCCTGTGCTCGGCTGGCTGAGCTCCAAAAGGAGTTGAACCTGCCCAAGAACTGCCTTATATGTGATATGCCCACCAGGGGGAACTCAACGTTGGCCATGCTGCAGCAGCTGCACACGCAGCAGAGGGCCATCAATGAGTACCTGTAGGACTACGGCACCAGTATAGGGTCAGGGGAGCTCGGTTTTTTTCTCACTGATCTCTGATCAGGGATGCATGCACTGTCCTGTCACCGTTTGAGGAGGCCACAAGGATGGTGAGCAGTGACAGTGGATGCATCAGTGACACTGTACCTCTTGTCCACCTCTTGGAGCATACGCTGCGTGGAATAATGGACAGGGCACTTGAGGCAGAACAGAGGCAGGAAGAGGAGGACTTCCTTGCCTCTCAAGGCCCCCTTTATACAGACAATGTTCCTGCTGTCCCACCCATCACACAGGAAGAGGAAGAGGAGGAGGATGATTGTGTCAGCATGGAGGTGGAGGCTGGCACTCAGCATCAGCAGCAGTCTTGTAGGGATGATTTACAGTCCCAAGGAACCCGTGGACTTGTACGTGGCTGGGAGGAGGTAGCTGCGGATCATGTTGTCCTTAGTGACATAGAGGACTCCGGACTGAATGCCTCAGCTAACCTACGCTGCATGGCCTCCCTGATCCTGCAAAGCCTGCGGAAGGATCCTTGTATTCTTCGGATAAAGGAGAGGGACACGGTACAAAGGTAAGGTTGCCGACCTTATCTTGCCATCGCAGAGGGAGCAGAGGATGAAACATCTCCAGGAGGCCTTGCAGAAAGGTCTGTGCAATGCGTTTCCAGAGACTGGGAGGTCACAAACTCCTGGTCCTGGACAACGTGTTGCTGAGGCATCGGTCAGAAGGAGCGGCGGAGAAGGTGGTCGTCTGACCGATGTGTTCAGACAATTTTTTAGTCCGCAGCCCCAAGGTATGATCGGTTCCAGCAACCATCGCCAGCATCTGATTTACATGGTGCAGGAATACCTAGGGGCAAGGTCAGACTTGGACACCTGTCCCACCGAAAATCCTCTGGCTTACTGGGTCTTGAGGATGGATCACTGGCCAGAGCTTGCACAGTATGCAATTGAGCTACTGGCCTGTCCTGCATCCAGCGTTCTTTCGGAATGCACCTTCAGTGCTGCTGGTGGCTTTGTTACCGATCACAGGGTGCGCCTGTCCACCGACTCAGTTGATTGACTGACCTTCATCAAGATGAATCAGTCTTGGATCACCAACAGCTACCAAGCACCTGAAGTTGATGTAAACAAATAATTTTTCTTTAAATATCACATCCCTTCAAGACTGCCTATGCTGATGCAGAGTGACTGTCCTGTTATGTTGATTGTCTATCTTCTTCCTCCTCCGCTGATATGTTGGAAGAACATTTTTGGTTCTGGGTGATGTCACCAGCCCAATTTTTCAGCCCCTGTTTAACAGGGGCGTTTAATTACAATTTTTGATGCAATGCTTTGCAGCAGGGCTCATTCCTGCACCACAACTAGAGTATATGGGAGAGGTTGCAGTGTCGTGGCACCAGCACCAGTGCCTAAGGCCCAATTTTTCTGCCCCTGTTTAACAGGGGCATGTAATTACAATTCTTGATATAATATTTCACAGCAGGGCCCGTTCCTGTGCCCACCAAGAGTAGTTGTGAGGACTTATAGTGTTGCGCCACCAGCACCACAACCACCAAAGGCCCAATTTTTCTACCACTGTTCAACAAGGGCATGTAATTACAATTCTTGATATAGTAGTTCACAGCAGGGCGCTCCAGCGCCCACCAAGAGTCACTTTGAGGGATTAAAATGTTGTGGCAAAACCAACACCTTGTTCCGCCATTTCTGCAGAGCATATAGGGCAGGCCCCTACTTTCAAACATCCAACTTACAAACGTCTCCTACTTGCAAACGGAAGGAGACAACAGGAAGTGAGATGAAAAAAGACGGACGGCCAAAAGAATTATACAGGGGTGATAACCCTTCCCTATGTTTTCCAAAAAGCTTAAAAATAGATTTTTTTTTTCTTTTCAAATGTTTTTATTGAGATTTTTAGCAGAGTTAGTTACAACAAGGGTTACAAAACAAAAAAAATAATATATAGTAATAAAAGTAACATAACACAGTATAATGTAGTGACAGGGTTTTCTCAGCACAATATAGCATAGAAACAAATAGTCCACAATAAAGAATAAAGTAGTATTCCCAAGTATCTAATATTCATAGTCATAAAGGGACTCGAACAAGAGTAAGTCTCTTAGAACTTGTATAATAAAGTCCGTAATATAATTATTGTAAGATTTATAAATAGCGATATGGATAATGGCCACTTCTGGACCCCAAGACACCCCTCACAGGGATCTATCTGTGTCTTGGAGTACCTAGGCCAGTGATGGCGAACCTCGGCACCCCAGATGTTTTGGAACTACATTTCCCATGATGCTCATGCCTCTCTGCAGTGTTGTTGAGCATCATGGGAAATGTAGTTCCAAAACATCTGGGGTGCCAAGGTTCGCCATCACTGACCTAGGCCAACATCCTAACGGAAATTCAAACACAGTAGTTATCTTTTATGAAGGAAAATAAAGATCTATTCTTTCTCCGCAGCTCAATTCAGATAAACAGACATGTGATATATTTGTCACTTTGTTATGAAATTATTTTTGAAGCCATCCAAAAAATATTAAAACGCACAGGAGTTCTTTCTTCTATATGATTAAAGAATCAGCATTATCTAAATTGTGGAAGTATAATTTTTGTACCATGTACTCCAAGGTTCCCATAGTTGTTGTTCCTTAATATATAGGGATTTGTCATTAGGAAATAACAATTCGTAGGAGTGGTGGAGTTGGGTTAATTCTATAACTTCTGTCATAGAAGGAAGAAAGTCAGTTTTCCATTTTCTAGTTATGGATAGTCTCGCAGCTAAAAGTATATGTGTTACTACTTTACGATATTGTTTGGGAATCGTATGTAAATTCATATTCAGAATGGCTAGTTCTGGTGAAAGTTGAAGGACAATACCTGTTACGGAAGTGAGTAAATGGGAGATTGCCTGCCAGTAGTTATGTAAGCTTGGGCAGTCCCACATAATATGAAATAGGGTCCCCAATTGGGTACAATTTCTCCAGAAATTAGGTGACGAGTTCCCCTTGAATTTTGCTAGGATATGTGGAGTCAGGTATTGTCTTTGAACAATTTTTTGTGCCAATTCCCATAGTGTAACACATGCAGTGGCCCTATATATGCTTCGTAGGGAAGCCATCCATTGTTTAATTGAAAAGTCTTGCCCCAAATCTTGTTCCCATTTAAGGAAGGAAGGTAGTTTGCTGGGTATGTTTTTTTTCCCCTAGAATTGGGTATATTGTAGCTACTCCTTTCTGTGAGGTGGCATGGTTATTGAGGAAAGACCATATTTTAACCGGGATTGAAGCTCTGAGTTGTGGATTGTGTAGCAGACACTTTTCTATTTGAATATATGTAGATTTCTCAGAATTCGGAAGCTGTAATTCATTACTTAACTGAGAAAAAGACTTTAATGAGCCCTGTTGGAAGAAGGAACCAAGTTTGATATCCCGACCCAAATTCCAGTCGTGTATTTGTACGCCAGGAATTAATGTTGGTATGATTGTTAGAGGAGGGTTTAACACCGTGATTGGAGTTTTATCCCATTTGTATGTGATGATTCTCTGCCAAGAGGGTAGCGTCGCTTTCACCATTGGTGGGTATTGAGCTGTAATTGTGGACTTCATTTTCCTACTAAGTAACCAGAATTGCATATTAGGCTGTCGTGTGATGTCTTTCTCAATTTGTCCCCATAAAGTTTTAGGAGTAGGCAAGAACCATTCTTGCAATTGGGTCAAAAGAGTTGCGTCATAATAATCCTGTAGATCAGGTACGGTCGCACCACCTATATTTCTATGTTTAATTAGTATATGGTATGCGCAACGGGATTTTTTGCCATTCCATAGATATTTTCCTAAACTGCTTTGTAAGGATTTAAAGTAGTATTTAGGGATACATATTGGAAGGGACCTGAGTTGATATAATAATTTTGGTAAGGTCATCATTTTGAAAGCTGCCAGGCGACCAGCCCATGTAAATTCGAATTTACTAAGTGTTGTCAGATCTGTTTCAAAATGTTTCTTAAATGGTAAAAAGTTTGTTTTAAATAACTGTTTTGTTTTGTTAGTGAGAGTGATTCCTAAGTAAGAAATCCCCTCGTCTTTCCAGTGGTAGGGGTATTTATTAGACAATAACTGCCTGGTTGTGTTATCTAATCCTAGGTCTAAAATATGGGACTTGGTTTCATTGATTTTATAATATGATGCTGCTCCAAATGTCGTTAGTATATTTTGGAGATTCGGGAGAGATGAAATAGGATCAGACACTATAAGCACTATGTCATCTGCGAACAGACTTATTTTATTATCTATTTGCCCAATTTTTATACCAGATAGTTTTGTGTCAGATCGTATACGTTCTGCTAGAGGTTTGATGGCTAAATTAAATATTAAAGGAGATAAGGGGCAACCTTGTCGTGTTCCATTCAAGATGCCAAAGGGCCTAGACATCATATCATTTGTGTATACTCTCGCTGAGGGGCCCTTATACAGTGCAAAAATTGCCGATAAAATATTTCCATGAAAGCCGAATTTTAAAAGCACTGACTGTAAATAGCCACAATGGACCCTATCAAACGCCTTCTCTGCATCCAAAGAAAGGAGCAGAGAAGGCGTTTGATGTCTCTCAGTGAAGTGTATAATATCAATCAGACGTCTTGTTGCATCTGAAGATTGTCGACCTTTAGTAAAGCCAGATTGATCTTTGTGAATGAGGTCTGGTATGTAGTTCATCAGTCGATTCGCTATTGCTTTGGCGTATATTTTGATGTCAATGTTCAATAATGAAATCGGTCTGAAATTTTGGGGAGCGTTGGGATCTTTGCCTGGTTTCGGCAGTGTTATGATCAAGGCCTGAAGCATCTCAGCCGGAAATTCTGGTTTGGATGCCGCTTCGTTAAAAAGTGAGCATAAGTGGGGAGCCAGTATATCTCGAAGTAATTTATAGTATTCTCCTATCATTCCGTCTGGGCCCGGAGATTTATTGTTGGGCAGGGAGTCTATAGTTCTAGCAATTTCTTCCACTGAAAATGGGACGTTAAGATCAGAGATTTGATCAGTAGTTAATGATGGGAGACTAATAGTATCTAAGAAATCACTTATTATCTTTGGGGTAGGTGTGGGAGTTTGAGAATCATCTTTAAGATTGTAAAGGGAGCTATAATAACAGCTAAATGCATTCGCTATGTGTTGGGGGTCTTGCAATTTTTCTCTAGTAATAGGGTGGTATAGATATGGAATCTTTGATTTGGAATATCTGCCTTTGATCCGAAGTGCCATGTTTTTTCCTGCTTTGTTGCTAGTATGGTAATATTTAGCTTTAAGTTTTCTAGTATGTTTTTCAAATGTATCCAATAAAGTCGTTCTGAGTTCCTGTCGTAATATTTGTAGTTTAGTTTTCAGTTGTTGTGATGGGTGACATTGGTTTTGGGAATCTAATGTTTTAATGTCAGCAGTAAGTTTCTCAATGAGTTTAATTTTATTTTTCCTGAATTGAGCATTCAGTTGCATTAGGATTCCCCTACTAAATGCTTTATGAGCACCCCATAGGGTGGCGGAGTCTGACACCGATCCCACATTATATTTAAAGAAATCAGTTATCTGGTTTTGTATAACTGTAGCATAGGTAGGCATTTTGATAAGATATGCATTTGTTCTCCATAGAAAATGGGTCGTTTGAGAGTGTTTAGGTAGAATAGTCATACTAATTGGGGCATGATCAGTCCAAGTGATGGGTGCAATGTCAGACTCCCTCACCCGCTGCAATAACCACTTATCCGTAAAAATATAATCGATACGAGTATAGGTATTATGTACCAGGGAATAATATGTGTATTCACGATCTCCAGGATGATGGCATCTCCATACATCATAGAGATCGCTTTTATTCAAAAAAAATTTAAGTGTACAGTTGGTTCTGGTTTTGGGATTAGAAGTGTCTAGTTCTTGTTCATGTATTGTGTTGAAGTCTCCACAAATTATTAAGGCACCTATTCGGCATTTACCTATTTTTCTCATCAGGCCATTCAGAAAATGGGATTGCCTTTTATTAGGCGCATACACATTTACCAATGTAGTAAGTGTATTATCAATGGTACATATTAAAGCGGAGGTCCACCCTAAAATGGACCTCCGCTCATCGGAATCCCCCCCCCCCTCCGGCGCCACAATCGGCACCTTTCAGGGGGGAGGGAGGTGCAGTTACCTGGATAATCCAGGTAACTGCACCCACTTCCGGGCTAGCTCTCTGCGGAAAGGGGCGTACGTTACGCCCCTTTCCGCAAGCGCCCGCCCCCTTCAGCAAGTGCCCCGCTGCCTGCTGGGAAACACACAGCTCCCAGAGGCAGCGGGGACCGTCCGGATTGCGCCGCGCGGCTCGCGCATGCGCAGTAGGGAACCGGGAAATGAAGCCGAAAGGCTCCATTTCCTGATTCCCATACCCAAGATGGCGGCGGCAGGACCTGACAGGCGAGCGAGCGATCGGCTTCGGGTGCCGACATCGTGGGCGCGCTGGACAGGTAAGTGTCACTATTTAAAAGTCAGCAGCTGCAGTATTTGTAGCTGCTGGCTTTTAAAAAAAAAAAAAAAAACGCGGAGTCCTGGTGGACTCCCGCTTTAATATGAGGTATCGTCCATTGGTATCTACAATAGATTCATGTTATTGAAAATTAACTGAATGATGTATGGCAATAAGTACTCCTCTTTTTTTCTGTTGGCCTGATGCTGTAAATATGTGAGGAAAGTTCTTATGGGTGCAAGTGGGAATAGCGCCTGTTTTGAAATGGGTTTCTTGTATACACAATATTTGACATTGCTGGGTGTTAGCCATTTGCCACATCAACGCTCTTTTTGCTGGATGGTTAAGACCATTAGTATTTAAAGATATTAACTTTATACTCATAAAAGGATATTAATAAGATTGAAAAAGTAAGTACATACTAGCCTGATAATAGCTTTAAATTCTACTTCCATGTGAACAATCTGTAGTTTGAAATGACTATGAATGTCCAAAAATTTAGTGACTGAAAAGTTTTGATTCAAATTTTGTAGGTTCACAACATACCTGTCCCTTTGAATGCTATGAGTTGTGTATAGGATACTGTGAAGAAAAAAATAAAAGTAAAAGCACAAACAAAAATATAACCAAACATTAAACTTAACTTGCAGTGGTAAACATTTCAATGTATACTGCAACATTAGAATGGGGAATTAGTTCAAAGGTCAGCTGTTCCAAAGATTTAGTATCGCACGGCACGGCGGGCAAGCTGATAGATCGGTTTCCTATAGATAGGATTGTATTTTGACCGGATCTAGTCAGTGAAAGCTAATGCCATTGTGGCGTAAGTTTCTCCGGATTCTTCTTAGCTCCGATAGGTGGAGTTGGTTCGGGGATAATACCCCATGCGTGAAGTAACTTAATGCCTTGTTCCACAGAAGTGATTGTATGGTAGGTGTCGTTCTTCTGTATCAGTAGTTTAGATGGTTGTTTCCAACGGTATTCAATTTTATGATTATGCAGAGCTTTTGTAATCGTGGAAAGTTGTCTTCTCATATCTAGAGTATGTTTAGACAAGTCAGCATAAATCTGGATTGTATTATATGGTTGTGGAAGTTGTCCTAGATGTCGCACTTTATATAGGATTTGTTCTTTAACATGGTAGAAGTGTACTCTAAGTAGTACATCACGTGGTATCTGTGGAGGGAGAAATGACGGTTTCGGAATCCGATGGATACGATCAATTGTGAGCTCTAAGGCTGGTATAGCTGGCAGCAAGTTGGAGAATAAGTCAGTGGCATATTTTTTAAGATCAGACTGCTGTATATTTTCAGGGATACCCCTGATTTTGAGATTGTTCTTCCTTGAGCGGTCTTCTAAATCTGCGATTTTAAATTTAAGCCACTCTTTTTCAGCTTTATTTTCTTCATGAGCATCTATTAAGTCATTAATAGTATTGGTCATGTCTCCCATAGAGTTCTCAATAGTGTGTACTCTTTCACCTAAGGAGTTCACTGCTTTGGAGAATTGATTTGTGAGTTGTAAAATATCCGTATGAAGCGAAGTATGTAAAGTTAATAGCATTTCTTTTAATTGGGTGTCCAGAATAGGCTGGTTATTAGTGGGGAATGCGGCTATAGGCGAAGCTATAGGAGTTATGACTGTGTTATCTTGACTAATATGATGTATTTTATGGCTTACCTCCTGGCCTGTGAAATCCAGTTTGATACGAGTTTTAGCCGGGCTGCGACATGTAGGGCTGAGGTAATCTTCCTCATGAGGAGATTCCAGATGTATTTTGTGATGTGATTCTTCTAGTGCAGCATCAGGCATGTCAGTGTAGTGCACTCTCCCTGAGGAGGCCGTTGCTGGTACAGCAGCTGTGAGAGGATCTGTGCCATCTTTTTTTCTCCCTCCCGCTGACTGAGAGGAGAATGTACTTTTTATATATTCAGAATGTACCAAGGAATCACACAGGTTTCTAGCCCTTGCCACAGTGAGGAGAGGTCTGGGACAGACATCTAAAAAGTACATATAGTGTGCAATATGAAGGCAACCCAAATCTCAGTAGTTGGTTTCATTGGGAGACACCACGGGGTAGAGAAATCAGTCTGACGGACGGAAGCATAATACAGTGGTGATGGCGAGAGTATCATAAGCTGTGGTTTATATCATTTGAAATGAAAAGATACCTTTTGCTTCAAGTACTCCCCTAGTGACATTTATGAATTAATTGGTGATCCTCTATTGCTCTGTGCATGTCATTGTCTATTAAAAGAAGTTATCGCCTATGCTATGAACACAAGCTGTATACTAAAAGTGTGATGAGGCAGAGATCATCCATCATATTGGATAAAATACATTTACCCGTTCACCCACCCAGTATACCTGCTATACCATCTGCTATTGAGTGAACTTTTTGGCAGAATATTTCTATGGACTTTTTGAATAGTCAGTGATATTTTGTTTGGTAGGGTGACTGTGGAATGAGTGGATTGTATGCAGCCGCGGCCCTGCTTGCATGTTTTTAATATATTTGACAACGTTGTCAATATTTATAACCACTTCCCGACCAGCGCACGACGATGTACGTCGACAGCATGGCACGGGCAGGCATATTGGCGTACATGTACGTCCAATATTCGTTGCCGCCGTGCCATCGGGAGCGCGCCGCCGGCGGTGCGCTCCCGCGCTGGTCGGGACCCCCGTGAGTCCGGTCACGGGACCCGCGGACTCGATCGCCGCGGGCATCCCCGCGATCGTCTCACGGAGCGGCCGAATGGAGGAAATGCTGTATAAACAACATTTTCCCATTCTGCCTAGCAACTAGTGACGCTGATCTCTGCTCCATGTGATTGGAGCAGAGATCAGTGTACACTAAATGAAAGCCCAACCCCCCCACAGTTAGTAACACACCCCTAGGAACACTTAACCCCTACACTGCCACCCACTGGTTAACCCTTTCACTGCCAGTGTCATTTACACAGGAATCACTGCATTTATATAGCAGTGATTACTGTATAAATGACAATGGTCCCAAAAATGTGTCAAAAATGTCCGATGGGTCCCCGACAATGTCGCAGTCACAATACAAATCGCAGATCGCCGCCATTACTAGTAAAAAAAAAAAAATTATTAATAAAAATGCTATAAAACTATCCCTATTTTGTAAACGCTATAACTTTTGCGCAAACCAATCAATAATCGCTTATTGCGATTTTTTTTACCAAAAATATGTAGAAGAATACGTATCGGCCTAAGTTGAGGGAAAAAAATGTTTTTTTATATATTTTTGGGGGATATTTATTATAACAAAAAGTAAAAAATAATGCGTTTTTTTCAAAATTGTAGCTCTATTTTTGTTTATAGCGCAAAAAATAAAAACCGCAGGGGTGATCAAATACCACCAAAAGAAAGCTCTATTTGTGGGAAAAAAAGGACGTCAATTTTGTTTGGGAGTCACGTCGCACGACCGCGCAATTGTCAGTTAAAGCGACGCAGTGCCGAATCGCAAAAAGGGGTCTGGTCTTTGACCAGCAAATTGGTCCGGTCTGAAAGTGGTTAAACAAGTTTGTGATATTTGTAAAACTTTTCATATGGTGTTGTAATAAAAATAGTGTTTTTTTTTGTAATAAAATAGATTTTTCACTAACTCCGGTGTTCGTTAGTGACCTACTTTTGGAGATATCTCTTTTTTTCTCCAGTTCTGTGGTTTATGCGATTTGGTTCACACGAACTGCATCCACAAATATTTGTGAATTAGAGTATGTGCATTATCTAAAATAATTTACATATAATTTCTGGGTAGATCCTGGTATCCCCATTATATGTTGACCACACCATTGTTTCTTAGGGTGAAAACTGAGGGGGGTTTTGTCAACCAAATAGTTTGAAGGTAATGAGATATTTGCCAGAACTGAGTCAGGTAGATCCAATTTATTAACACAGCAAGCGAGTTAGATGGGGCCGCAGCAGTGAAAACGTTTCTGATCCTGTACATCCCCTTATCCAGCCACAACTTGAAGGCCCTAATTTCCATTCCCGGGTTAAAGTCCAGATTGTGGAATTTATGAGCCAAGGGAGTGCGATCAGATACCAGAGATGGGAACTGCTTGAGCTTATCCCACAGGGCTATAGCATTGGACAGGGAGGGGGAAAGAATGGGAGGGCGATTTATGGATGGACACCATAGAAGAAAGTCTAGGGTGTGAGAGGAAACCACCTGTCTCTCAATATCTACCTGTCAGAAACCATGAAATCACACTTGTTTAATAAAATTAAAAAGAACAAACGTAGTGAAAACATAGCCAGAGTTCAGTAACCGGAAGGGATAGTAAGCCAAGCCAGAAGTTAGGGATCAAAGTAGTGGAACAGCAAGCAGGATCCTGAGCCAGAAGGGATGTCAGCAATGCCAGTCTTTAAACAGGAATGCAGGAGATGTTTCTTGTGATGATGACCAAGGTGAAGGCAGAGACCCTCTGGACTGGACGGCTTAAGAAGGCAGGACTGATGAGCAGGATATGAACAACAGTTGAGTAAATGTGGAGAGAGATGGGAGCTGGCAATTAGCTGACAGCAGAGTGGCCAGCTCAGAGAAGGAAGGGCTGAGCCCAGCCCTGACAGTACCCCCTCCTCAATGACCCCTCCCCCTCGGAGGACCACCAGGCTTCAAGAGAAAACATCTATGGAAATCACAGAGGAGGACAGGGGCATGTACGTCTGAGGATGAGACACAAGAGCATTCCTCTGGACCGTACCCCTTCCAATGCACCAGGTACTGTATGCACCCACAGAACCTACGGGAGTCAACAACGGACTATACTTCATACTCCTCAAAGTCCTCAACTTGTATAGGGTGAGGACGTGGCACCGAGATGGTAAAGCGGTTGCAGACCATAGGTTTTAATAAGGAGACGTGAAATACATTTGTCCAATAAACCAAGGTGTGAACTTCAGTGAGGGAACATGAAGTCGGAGGTTGTGAGATGACAGCCAGACCCTGTCCCCAACCTGGTAGGAAGGCGCAAGGCAGGCGTCTGCGCTCAGCATTGAGTCTGTACCTATTATTAGTATTACACAAAGTCTCCTGGACTTGTGCCCAAGTGGAACAAAGACCACAGAGATGCTCCTCTAATGCAGAATCACTCAAACTGCCTACCCCTGTCTGAGACAATCACCTTGGGCAAGCTATGTATGCGAAAGATCTCCTGAGGAAAAAATGGAAGCCAGTTCCTTAGAAGTGGGCAACTTCTTAAGTGGAATACAATGACATCTTTGAGAACCGGTCAACCACCATAAGGATAACTGTGTTGCCCTGGGAGTTGGGTAACTTCACAATTAAATCCATAGACAGGTGGGTCCAGGGCCACTCTCTATTGGGTATGTAGAAGGCAGTTACATCAGCACGTAGACTAGGCCACCAGAATTGTTGGGGAATGTCCCAACCGAGTTGATTCCCCCCAGGGTGGCCAGCAGCCTTGGGAGAATGGTAAGTCTGTAGCATGGCAGTATGGAGACTCTCTGGGGCAAAGCAGCGGTCAAAAGGTTTCTAAGGCAGAGCGTGGACCCGAGCAGCAAGAATTTTGTCATCCAAAGGAGAAGTGAGACTGGTGCAAACCGTAGCCAGAATATGATCAGGAGGAATCACTGGAACCGGAACTGACTCCAACATGGAAGTGGAGGAAAATTGTTGTGACAAGGTGTCAGCCCTTACATTATTAGTACCGGGGAAGAATGAGACAATGTAATTGAAGCTTGACAAGAAAAGAGCCCATCACGCCCCTTCTGGGAGAGAGGTGTTTAGCTTCAGACAAGAATGTGAGATTCTTATGGTCAGTAAGAATGAGAACCGGTACAGTGGTACCTTCAAGGAGATGTCTCCATTCTTTCAGGGCTAAAATGATCTCCAACCGCTCTCTGTCACCAGTCTTGTAATTGCACTCCGCAGATGACAATTTCCTGGAAAAGTAGCCACATGGATGCATAGCGCTCTCAGAGATAAGACGTTGAGACAGAAGGGCGCCAAAACCAGTCTCAGAAGCATCAACCTCTAGAATAAAAGGTAACATAGAATCAGGATGTGCCAACACAGGAGCAGAAATAAAGGCAGCCTTGAGACTCTCAAAGGCCTTAATGCATTCCGGAGATCAACTCAATGGGTTACCGTCCTTTCTGGTCATATCAGTCAGGGGCTTGACCAGAGACGAGAAGTTACGCATAAACTTCCAATAATAGTTGGCAAAGCCCAGGAAACGCTGCACAGGATGTAAACCCATGGGTCGGGGCCACTGTAGGACTGCCGAAAGTTTCTCTGGGCCAATCGAAAAACCAGCAGTGGAAATGACAGGAATTGGACAGCTGAGTAACTGTGGAAAGAGATGGGAGCTGGAAATTAGCCAACAGCTGAGCGGCCAGCTCAGACAAGGAAGGCGACACTACCCAGTCCAGTTTGACCATCTTAGAGTATATTGTTGAAAGCTGGGCAAGTCTTGCAGCCTGGTAATACCGGAAAAGATTTGGATGACCCATTCCATGCTCTGAAAAGTGTGTGTGGCAAGATTCTGTGACCCGACTTACCCCAGACATTTAATGATTTTTCTTTGGAACAAGTTCAAGTGGTCCTTCCTGATTAGGATTGGAAGAGAGAAAAAAAAGGTATAAGCGTCTCAGGAGGAGAGTCATTTTGATGGAGTTAATTTTGCCCAATCAAGAAAGTTTGTATTGGGTCCAGGTTTTAAGGTCCGTTTCTATCTTCCAGTATAAGGTAGGATAGTTAGCAGAATACAATTGTTTAAACTTGGGAGTAAGGTTTATTCCTAGGTACCTAATGATAGATTCACTCCATTCAAATTGAAAGGATTCATTCAGTTGGGCCACCAATGATGTAGGAAAGGCAGATATAGGTGTGCCACCCGCTATTTTTGTCCCTCCTGTCCTGGCCAATAGGGATGAGCTTGGTGTTTGAGTCAAACGCATGTTCGACTCAAACACCGGCTGTTCGCCTGTTCGGCGAAGCCAGAACTCTGTGGGTCTTTCGCGCCAAATTCATGTGGCGCTCATGGCCCACCATGCACTATGCTATCGCAGTGCATTGCTGGCTCATGATTGGCCAAGCATGCACTTTGACCCCGCATGCTTGGCCAATCACACCGCCGGCAGCGAGGAGAGCCATGATTGGCAAAAGGCAGGATGCCTGTGGCCAATTATAGCTCAGGCTGTGTAGTACACGCCCCACACTATATAAGGCTGCCAGCGCGACGGCCTTGTGTAGTGTTCCGGCGTCTGCAGGAGTTAGTGGGTGTTGCCTGTGTGCCTTCAGCGCAGTATACACCTGTAGCTACATATATTGCTCTTCTCTAATTGAGCCATCAGCCATCTGCAGGAGTTAGTGGGTGTTGTCTGTGTGCCTTCAGCGCAGTATACACCTATATCTATCTATATTGCTCTTCTCTAATTGAGCCATCTGCCATCTTCAGGAGTTAGTGGGTGTTGTATGTGTGCCTTCAGCGCAGTATATACCTGTATCTACCTATATTGCTCTTCCCTAATTGAGCCATCTGCAGGAGTTAGTGGGTGTTGTCTGTGTGCCTTCAGTGCAGTATACATCTGTATCTACCTATATTGCTCTTCTCTAATTGATCCATCTGCCATCTGCAAGAGTTAGTTGGTGTTGTGTGCCTCCAGCACAATATACACCTGTATCTACCTATATTGCTCTTCTCTAATTGAGCCATCTGCCATCTGCAGGAGTTAGTGGGTGTTGTCTGTGTGCCTCCAGCACAGTATACACCTGTATCTACCTATATTGCTCTTCTCTAATTGAGCCATCTGCAGGAGTTAGTTGGTGTTGTCTGCCTCCAGCACAGTATACACCTGTATCTACCTATATTGCTCTTCTCTAATTGAGCCATCTGCCATCTGCAGGAGTTAGTGGGTGTTGTCTGGGTGCCCTCAGCAAAGTATACACCTGTATCTACCTATATTGCTCTTCTCTAATTGAGCCATCTGCAGGAGTTAGTTGGTGTTGTGTGCCTCCAGCGCAGTATACACCTGTAGCTACATATATTGCTCTTCTCTAATTGAGCCATCAGCCATCTGCAGGAGTTAGTGGGTGTTGTCTGTGTGCCTTCAGCGCAGTATACACCTATATCTATCTATATTGCTCTTCTCTAATTGAGCCATCTGCCATCTTCAGGAGTTAGTGGGTGTTGTATGTGTGCCTTCAGCGCAGTATACACCTGTATCTACCTATATTGCTCTTCCCTAATTGAGCCATCTGCAGGAGTTAGTGGGTGTTGTCTGTGTGCCTTCAGTGCAGTATACATCTGTATCTACCTATATTGCTCTTCTCTAATTGATCCATCTGCCATCTGCAAGAGTTAGTTGGTGTTGTGTGCCTCCAGCACAATATACACCTGTATCTACCTATATTGCTCTTCTCTAATTGAGCCATCTGCCATCTGCAGGAGTTAGTGGGTGTTGTCTGTGTGCCTTCAGCGCAGTATACACCTGTATCTACCTATATTGCTCTTCTCTAATTGAGCCATCTGCAGGAGTTAGTTGGTGTTGTGTGCCTCCAGCACAGTATACACCTGTATCTACCTATATTGCTCTTCTCTAATTGAGCCATCTGCAGGAGTTAGTTGGTGTTGTCTGCCTCCAGCACAGTATACAACTGTATCTACCTATATTGCTCTTCTCTAATTGAGCCATCTGCCATCTGCAGGAGTTAGTGGGTGTTGTCTGGGTGCCCTTAGCAAAGTATACACCTGTATCTACCTATATTGCTCTTCTCTAATTGAGCCATCTGCAGGAGTTAGTTGATGTTGTGTGCCTCCAGCGCAGTATACACCTGTAGCTACCTATATTGCTCTTCTCTAATTGAGCCATCTGCCATCTGCAGGAGTTAGTGGGTGTTGCGTGCCTCCCGCACAGCACAATATACACCTGTATCAACCCTTTTTTGCTGGTGTTCTATAATAAAGGCATCTGCAGGAGTTAGTGGGTGTTGTGTGCCTCCAGCACAGCACAATATACACCTGTATCTGACCTTTATTGCTGGTGTTCTATAATAAAGGCATCTGCAGGAGTTAGTGGGTGTTTTGTGCCTCCAGCACAATATACACTACCCAATTGCTGGTTTTCCCATCTCCCTTCAGGCCATTACCATGTCTGGAAGGCCAACAAGGAGAGGCAGACAGGCACAAGCCAATAAAAGAGGGCAAGCAGGCTCTGTGTCTAGAGACAAAAGTGCTGGTCGTGGACGTGGTGCATCGTCATCAGCACATGGCCATGGGACACGCTTGTCCTTCTTTTCGGCAGCTGGACATGTTGAACCGCAACATGCCAACGACTTGGTAGAGTGGATGACCAAGCCCTCTTCATCCTCCTCATCCTCTCTCACCCAGGCTCAGGGTACTAGCAAAGCAGCTACCAACACAGCCTTATCCCTCGTCTCAATGTCATCATCAGTGACTCCTTCCCTAGACCCACCACGTCCTCCTAAGGAGTCTCCTGAACTCTTTGAGCACAGTGTTGTGTACATTCTCCAAGAGGATACCCAGTGCTTTGTAGGCTCTGATGATGATACTCAGCTAGAGGAAGGCAGTAGTGTGAGTGCAGAGAGAGGGGATGCTCAAGAAGGACAGCGATCTAGCTGTCATGTTCCACAAGCTGCAGCATACTGCCAGGTTTGCTCCAGCGATGAAGAGGTAGGGGATGATGAGGGCACTGACTCCACGTGGGTGCCTGGTAGGAGAGAGGAGGAGGAGGAGGAGGAAGAGGCACATGTCCAACAAAGCAGGATGCCCTCTGGGGGCCAGCTTAGGGGCAGCACACTGACTGAATCACACCACAGAGCTCCGCCTGTGCAGGGCGCTGCCTCTGCGCATTATTCTAAAAGTTCTTTGGTGTGGGCCTTTTTTGAGACGAGTACATCAGATCACACCGCTGCTATTTGCAACATATCTCTCAAGCGTATCTCGCGTGGCCAAAACATCAGCCGCTTGGGCACCACATGCTTGACCAGACATATGTTGACCTGCCATGCAGCTCGTTGGCAAGCTTACCTCAAAGACCCAAACCAAAGAACAAAGCGGACCTCTCCTTGCTCCTCATCAGCTGGGATCTCCAACCCCACTAGACCTTCAGTCCTCTCTGAAACCTGCTCTGAGAGGAATGAAGGTGTAGAATTAGGTGTGTCACAGCCAAGTGCTTGCGGGCACTCTGCTAGCAGTACGCCCACGGCCGATTGTAGCAGGCAAATGTCCCTGCCCCAGCTGCTGGACCGTAGAAAGAAGTTCACTCCCAGCCATCCACATGCCCAGCGGTTGAATGCTAGCTTGGCTAAATTGATAGCACTTCAACTGCTACCTTTTCAGTTGGTAGACTCGGCTCCCTTCTGTGAGTTTGTGCAATGTGCGGTTCCTCAGTGGCAGGTCCCAAAATGCCACTTTTTCTCACGGAAGGCGATTCAGGCTCTCTAACGACATGTGGAAGGCAATGTCCTTGCCTCGCTGGACAGGGCGGTCAGCGGTAAGGTGCATATTACCGCTGACTCATGGTCCAGCAGGCATGGACAGGGACGTTACCTGTCTTTCACGGCCCATTGGGTCACTCTTCTGGCAGCTGGGAAGGATGCAGGACAAGGTGCAGTAGTGTTGGAGGTTGTTCCGCCACCACACCTCCAAAATGCTACTACTGGTTGGGACACACCTCTCTCCACCTCTCTCCTCCACCCCCTCCTCTTCTTCTTCCTCCATGGCCTCTTCCAGTGCTCGGTCCAGCGGTGCTCTGTAGGCTTTCAAGGGGCTACGCAAGTACGCAGGCAAAACGATGTCATGCCGTGCTTGTGCTGGTTTGTTTAGGGGACAGGAGCCACACTGGGACAGATATTTTGTCAGAACTGCAGGGGCAGGCCGAGAGGTGGTTGACGACACGCCAGCTTAAGCCAGGATTGGTGGTTTGCGACAGTGGCACCATCCTCCTCTCCGCCCTCCGACAGGGACAACTGACCCATGTGCCCTGTGTGGCTCACGTCCCTAACCTGGTGGTGCAGCGGTTCCTGGGCAGGTACCCAGGCTTACAGGATGTCCTGAAGCAGGCCAGGAAAGTCTATGTGCATTTCCGCAGATCATTTAATGCCTGTGCTTGGCTGGCTGAGCTCCAAAAGGAGTTGAACCTACCCAAGAACCGCATTATATGTGACATGCCCACCAGGTGGAGCTCAACATTGGCCATGCTTCAGCATCTGCACACGCTGCAGAGGGCCATCAATGAGTACCTGTGCAACTACGGCACCAGGACAGGATCAGGGGAGCTCTGTTTTTTCTCACCACGCCAGTGGGGCATGATCAGGGATGCATGCACTGTCCTGTCACCGTTTGAGGAGGCCACAAGGATGGTGAGCAGTGACAGTGCATGCATCAGTGACACTATGCCTCTTGTCCACCTGTTGGAGCATACGCTGCATGGAATAATGGACAGAGCACTTGAGGCAGAACAGAGGCAGGAAGAGGAGGACTTCCTTGCCTCTCAAAGCCTCCTTTTTCCAGACAGTGTTCCTGCTGTCCCACCCATCACACAGGAAGAGGACGAGAAGGACGAGGTAGAGGAGGATGATTGTGTCAGCATGGAGGTGAAGCCTGGCACTCAGCATCAGCAGTCTTGTAGGGATGATTTACAGTCCCAAGAAACCCGTGGACTTGTACGTGGCTGGGAGGAGGTAGCTGCGGATCATGTTGTCCTTAGTGACCCAGAGGACTCTGGACAAAATGCGTCAGCTAACCTATGCTGCATGGCCTTCCTGATCCTGCAAAGCCTGCGGAAGGACCCTCATATTCTTCGGATCAAGGAGAGGGACCATTACTGGCTGGCCACTCTCCTTGATCCACGGTACAAGGGTAAGGTTTTAGACCTTATCTTGCCGTCGCAGAGGGAGCAGAGGATGAGACATCTCTGGGAGGCCTCGCAGAAAGGTCTGTGCAACGCATTCCCAGAGGCTGGGAGGATACAAACTCCTGGTCCTGGACAACGTGTTGCTGAAGCATCGGTCAGAAGGAACGGTGGAGAAGGTGGCCGTCTGACCGATGCGTTCAGACAATTTTTTAGTCTGCAGCCCCAAGGTATGATCGGTTCTAGCAACCATCGCCAACGTCTGATTTACATGGTGCAGGAATACCTAGGGGCAAGGTCAGACTTGGACACCTTTCCCACCGAAAATCCTCTGGCTTTCTGGGTCTTGAGGATGTATCACTGGCCAGAGCTTGCACAGTTGCAATTGAGCTACTGACCTGTCCTGCATCCAGCGTTCTTTCGGAACGCACCTTCAGTGCTGCTGGTGGCTTTGCAACCGATCACAGGGTGCGCCTATCCACCGACTTGGTTGATTGACCGACCTTCATAAAGATGAATCACTCTTGGATCACCACCAGCTACCAAGCACCTGAAGCTGATGTAACCGAATAATTTTTTTTAAATAACATCCCTTCAAGACTGCCTATGCTGATGCTGAGTGACTGTCCTGTTATGTTGACTGTATCCTCTTCCTCCTCTGCTGATATCTTGGAAGAACATTTTTGGTTCTGGGTGATGTCACCAGCCCAATTTTTCAGCCCCTGTTTAACAGGGGCGTGTAATTACAATTTTTGATGCAATGCTTTGCAGCAGGGCTCATTCCTGCACTACAAACAGAGTATATGGGAGAGGTTGCAGTGTCGTGGCACCAGCACCAGTGCCACCAGCCCAATTTTTCAGCCCCTGTTTAACAGGGGAGTGTAATTACAATTTTTGATGCAATGCTTTGCAGCAGGGCTCATTCCTGCACTACAAATCGTGTATATGGGAGAGGTTGCAGTGTCGTGGAACCAACACCAGTGCCTAAGGCCCAATTTTTCAGCTCCTGTTTAACAGGGGCATGTAATACAATTTTTGATTCAATGCTTTGCAGCAGGGCTCATTCCTGCACTCCAAATAGAGTATCTGGGAGAGGTTGCAGTGTTGTGGCACCAGCAAGCAGTGCCTAAGGCCCAATTTTTCAGCCCCTGTTTAACAGGGGCATGTAATTACAATTCTTGATATAATATTTCACAGCAGGGCCCATACCTGCGCCCACCGAGAGTAACTGTGAGGACTTACAGTGTTGTGGCACCAGCACCACTACCACCACCACCACAACCACCAAAGGCCCTATTATTCTACCTCTGTTCAACAATGGCATGTAATTACAATTCTTGATATAATTGTTCACAGCAGGGCTCTCCAGCGCCTACCAAGAGTCACTTTGAGGGCTTACAGTGTTGTGGCAACAACAACACCTTAGGTGCAAATTTCTGCAGAGCATATAGGGCAGGCCCCTACTTTCAAACATCCAACTTACAAACGTCTCCTACTTGCAAACGGAAGGAGACAACAGGAAGTGAGATGAAAAAAGACGGACGGGCAAAAAAATTATACAGGGGTGATAACCCTTCACTATGTTTTCCAAAAAGCTTAAAAATAGATTTTTTGACTGGAGCTACACTTTAAAAATGTACCAGTTCAAAATTACAAACAGATTCTAGTTAACACAACAAACCTATGCAGTCCCTGTCTTGTTTGAACCACCTGTATACTGCTGTTCTGAGTATATAGGGCCTGGGGGCCCCACATCTTTCCTTTTTTTAATATGGGTACGGGGTTCCCCTTAATATCTGTACAAGACCCAAAGGGGCTGGTAATGGGCAGGGGGGGGCTCCCCATGCCATTTTTCTCAATGATTTTCATCCATATTGCCAGAACCAGATACTATATTAAAACAGCAAGCAGTTTTAAATGACTTTTTTTCCGTTAAATGTAATTTTGTGCAGGGACTTTTCTAAACACGGGAAACACGCGCCACTTCACAGGCATACTATAGATACCCTCCAGGCATGATATTTAAAGGAATATTTCACTTTTTTTTTCACTTTAATCGTCATTAAAATCAATGCTCCCGAAAAAAACGAGAGTTTTAAAAAAAAAAATTGGCATTGACCAATGTCCCCTGGGGCAGGAGCCAGATCCCCAAACCCTTTTTAGGACAATATCTTGCATATTAGCCATTAAAATTAGCACTTTTTATTTTGAACGTTCGAGTCCCATAGACTTCAATGGGGTTCTAAAGTTCGCACGAATTTTAGGTCCGTTCGAAAGTTCTGGTGTGAACCGAACCAGGGGGTTTTCAGCTCATCCCTACTGGCCAACCTGGTCCCTGCATCAGGGACTGTTTCCGTCGCATAGCACAGTCTAGTGCATACATTCACACAGGGTCTTGAAAGATGTTAGATAGTCAGAAAATTGGCTATAGCATTTTGAGGGACCCTAGCCTGGAAAGTTTAAAGTTTTTTACAGTTACAAAAAAAGTGTAATAAAAGTCAAAAAAACATAAAAAGTAAAAAAATGTAATTGAATCAAAAAGCCAAAAATAGTTGTCATTTTATTGAGTTAATGTTCTGTTCTTACTGTTTTACTGTATTGTATACTAGAATGCTTTACTGTAATGTTTTATTGCTACTGTTTTTTGTTTTTTAAAGCGGAGTTCCACTCAAAAGTGGAACTACCGCTTATCCGTCTCCTCCCACCTCTGGTGCCATATTTGGCACCTTTTAGGTAGGAGGGCGGTACAGGTACCAGTTTTTGACAGGTACCGTTCCCTACTTCCAAGAGATGGGGCCATGTATATACGCTCTTTTTTTTAACTACAGTGGGGAAATCGCCTCCTACAGCACTTTAGTCACTGATTGATGTCTTCCAAAAGCAAACCCTGTTGTTGTCAGAATAAACAGATCAGCACTGCAGCTGAATGGCGTACCTGCAAAGCAAACAATGGTTAAATAGGAGGTCCAGCCTCCCCATGAAAAAATAAAAGTCAGCAGCTACAAATACTGCAGCTGCTGACTTTTAATATTTGGACACTTACCTGTCCAGGGAGCCCACGATGTCGGCACCCTAGCCGATCTTTGGATCGGCTGTCTGGTGCAGCCACAGCCTTTCCTGTTAACGGAACCTGGCAGTGGAGCCTTTCGGCTTCACAGCTGATTCCCTACTGCGCATGCACGAAGCTCGCTGCACTTTTTAATTGGTCCGGCGGCAGAGGCAGGAGGGGACCAATGTTCTGGAGATATGGCAGCATACAGACGGGGCTGTGAACAAACAAGCAGCTGGTGTTCGAGTCGAACTTACATTTGACTCGAACATACAGCCCATCCCTACTTTTGGCATGACACAAGACTGATCATCTTTTCTTCTCCAGACCAGGTTTTTCCTGGATGCCCCAAACAATCGGAAAGGGGATTCATCAAAGAAAATAACTTTACCCCTAGTCCTCAGTGGTCCAATATCTATACCTTTTGCAGAATATAAATCTGTCCCTGTTTTTCCTGGAGAGAAGTGGCTTTTTTCTGCCCTTCTTCACACAAGGCCATCCTCCCAAAGTCTTCACCTCACTGTGGGTGCAGATGCACTCACACCTGCATGCTGCCATTTCTGAGCAAGCTCTGCACTGGTGGTGCCCCGATTCTGCAGCTGGATCAACTGTAGGTGGACAGCAGGCTTAACAGCAGATCCTCTCAGCTCCTTTCCTTGATTTTGGTCCCTCGAATGTAGAGCACAGACCCAACAATAGGTCGATACCCATTGCTATCCTCACTGGACTAGCCGATCTGGATTAGTTTGCCCAGGAAAAGTGTGAGACAAAACACACAGCCAGCAGCAGAGTCCAGCATAGCATGGCTGTAAAAAGAGAGAGGATGGTTGGGAACCACACACCACTGCGCTTTTCTCAGTGGCAACATAGTGGTAGCTGAGAGGATGAGCAGGCTGAGGAGCTACACAGTGAGCAAACGGGTCCCAACTACACGAGCATGTCACCTCATGGACTTAGCTCTTTTATTGCAAAAAGAATGCCGGCAACTGGATTGCTCCTTCTTATATCTTTATTAAGCACAAACAGCAGTGCGACATCAAAACGCTAACAAGTTTTGGCAAAAGCATTCCTCATGCGATGCAGCATTTGTTATTTTGGATCGTTAGTAATAGTTAATTTTAGTTAGTTATGATTTCAAATTTTCAAATTTTTGGGTTTTCTAATTTTAGTTCTTAATTTTTGGATTTTCATTCTTTTGAATTTTCAGATTTTTGTTCTTATTTTCAAATTATCAAATTTCCATTTTTATTTTCAAATTTTCATTCTCATTTTCACATTTTCATTCTTAAATTCAAATTTTCATATTTTTTTCATTTTCAATTTTTCCGATTTTTGGAAAAATTAGTTGAATAGTTTTTGGTAATTGCAATATTTTCGAATTACCGGTAATGAATTTGTAGAATTTAGTCAAAAACTAATTTGGAAAAAAACAAATTGCACATTTAGTGGACAAGACTGGGTGTGCCACATGCTACAGGCAAAGTATCAGCAGTGATAATGTTGAAGGGCATGCCCTCTGCAACATCTTCTCATCCCACTGTAGTGTGGGCACAGACTACATGAGGATAACAATGCTGCTCTGATTTTAGGAACAGTGCAGCAATGTTGTCACCCTATTACAGGAAGTTGCATGAGGTGGACTTTAATGGCAGGACCAACTGTATCTGTGAAACTTTGCTGGGGCTGTGGGAAGCTGTAAGTGCTCTTGTTATTAACTCCCGGGAACTCCACAGAGAGGAAGCTGCAGGGCCATCCTCAGAGCACCGTACACACGGCTGGGGTGTGTTCCTGGACAGCACTTTATACAGTACTGACCGTTGCTGATATACTAATGGGTTGAAGGATCATCTGCTGCTGACACTTCTTTGTTTGTGGAAAGATACAACGATCGGAGGTCCTATTTACATCTGACCCTATAGATACCCATATTGCAGGAACACCGGCTACGGAATTAGGATTATATATGCCTGGGGTGAGGCGCTCTGGTGAGTGCATACGCAAGAGGGGAAAACTAAAGAAGGAGGGAAGCAATGAAAAGTCACTTTTTTCCTTGCTGTTTTTGCACATTTTTTCACTTGTGGACTGTGGTTGGAAGATATTTATTTATATTTTTGGTATTTTTCATATTTTTATTTTGTAATATTTGGACTTTCATATATTTTTGGACACTTTATTATTATTTTTTTATTTATTCTGGATAGTTTTATTATCTTATTTGCACTTTATTATTATATTTGTGGGTGGAAATTTACAGTAATTTTTAGGCACTTTTTATTTTTATTTATAAATTCTGTGAATTTCTGTACACTGTAGGAAGACATATGTATTTACAGAGTATTGATTCAATTGATTTTTGCCATTCACATACTATCGTTTTTTTATGTCCTTTTATGCAATTAATCTGCTTTTTGATTTTTATAGATTACTTTATTTATAGAGATATTATCTTTACACACAGCTGTGGGCTGATTACATTTTTTGTGTGCATTGAGTGTATGGAGTGTAGGTGTATTTGTTGTGAACAGCACCATTTTCCCTATGTTTGCATATTATATTTTGGCTTCACTTTGGTGGGGTCCTAGAGGGAGGCTGCAGTTTGTTTCTCCTAAGCGCGGATATCTTTGAATTTTTTTACAGTGTTGTATGACTGCGCAATTTTCATTCAAATTACCACAGCGCTGAAAGCTGAAAATTGGTCTGGGCAGGAAGGTGTCTAAGTACCTGGTATTGAAGTGGTTAATGTTCTACTTTAGAGTGCTTTAAATGTTCTTCCATAGCATTTTGGTATAAATATGCCAGGTTTTTTTAGGCTAATATGGTGAAAACTTGACAAGTGACGAAACTGCATGATACTGACTGTGTTGTCTTTCAGGGACCAATCATAATAAAAAAAACTCCTAAAACTTCACTTCATTGTAAGGTGTAATTGCTGCTTTTCATCTTAATGCTTCCAGCTTGTATGGGACAGATCCTTTTTTCTTGGGTGCGCTATAGCCTATTGTCCTTCCAACAATCCCCCTGTCTACATCTATGTGTGTCAGTACTGCCCAGCGTAAGTACATTTAACATATTTTTATTTTATTAAACAGAAATCAAACTATACAAATTAAAAACACAGCTGAAATATGCATATAGTACGTGAACTATCAAAATGTTTGTGTAGGGATCTGCTACCCTCTACTGTCTGTATTTTCAAACGCCTGGGATGCTTGACATACAGTATTATGTATGCACTTCCTGTCTCTGGGTTGTTGGGTTGAAAATTCCAGAAGGAAGAAATGGAGAGAGGAACTAAGACCCCATTTTCATGGAAAAGATGCTGCAGAATCAGGGGTTATATGGGTCTCCAAAAGAGATGGATGAACATCCAATGGGACGTTTCGGGAACGCGAAGCGCGAACGCGGCCAAAAGTTTGTGAACCGCAAAGTTTGCGGCGGGCCCCATTGAGTTCAATGGCAGGCGAACTTTAAAAACCTACAGATCATATTTTCAGCCACAAAATACTTACTAGCTGTGCATACATAGTCCCACCACATGGCCACTGACATAACACATGTATGAAGTGAATCTGGGATCGACAACTACAAGCATTCTTTTTTTACATGTGAAATTTTGACAATTCAGGACTCAGGAGCGCATGAAGGCAATGGAGGAGAGGAAAGGTCAGGGTAGGCTATGAAGAGGGTGCAGGAGATGATCACCAGCACAGCGATATAGAGCACTGACACCAGCACCGTGATAGAGTACACTGACACCAGCACCGTGATATAGAGCACTGACACCAGCACCGTGATATAGAGCACTGACACCAGCACCGTGATAGAGTGCACTGACACCAGCACCGTGATAGAGTGCACTGACACCAGCACCGTGATAGAGAGCACTGACACCAGCACCGTGATAGAGAGCACTGACACCAGCACCGTGATAGAGAGCACTGACACCAGCACCGTGATATAGAGCACTGACACCAGCACAGTGATATAGAGCACTGACACCAGCACCGTGATAGAGAGCACTAACACCAGCACCGTGATAGAGAGCACTAACACCAGCACCGAGATAGAGAGCACTGACAGCAGCACTGATACCAGCAACACGCTGCTGGGCCCCAAAAATATGACACCGCTCAACCTCTTCAAACAGGAGGGTATGGGCATATAGTACAGTGTGCTTTTTTTGTAAAAGGAAGTGAGCCAAATGTAGAAAAAATGTCCGTGTGCTCGATTAAATAAATCATTTATAGAGATATACATGGTCTACTGGTCACATGTGTTGAATTCCTCCGAGATCCATGCCTCATTCATTTTTATAAATTTGAGGTAGTTAACACTGTCGTGAGCTAGGCGAGTGCACTTATCGGTCACGATCCCCCCTGCTGCGCTGAACGTCCTTTCGGACAGGACACTGGACGAGGGGCAAGTCAACAGTTCCATTGCAAATTGGGCAAGCTCTGGCCAGAGGTCAAGCCTGCCCACCCAGTAGTACAGGGTAGAGGTCGACCGATATGGGTTTTTCTTTGGCCGATGCCGATATTTAGAAATCATGGCGGCCGATAGCCGATATATGATGCCGATTTTTTTGGGCCGATATGTTAGGCCGATTTTATTTTATTTATTATTATTTTTTTTTTTAATCCCCCTTCATCTAACACACCTTTCCCATTGGGGCGTTTTTCAGGCGCTTTTGGGCTAAAAATAGCGCCTGTAAAGTGCCTGCAAAATGGCTCCCCTGCAGTCTGTGTGAAAGACAGAGTGCTTTCACACTGAGGCGATGCGCTGGCAGGATCTTAAAAAAAAAAAGTCCTGCAAGCAGCACGTTTGGAGTGGTGTATACCGCTCCTCCACCACTCCTGCCCATTGATATGAATGGGCACCACTGCCGAAGCGCATGCAATGCGATTTGGCAGCAGTGCTTCATGGGCGCATTTAACCTCTTCCTTGGCCGCTAGCTGGGTTATATGTGCCCCACTAGCAGCCAAATAGCACCGCTAAAATGATGGTAAAGAGCCGCTAAAACTTGCGTTTTACCATCAACGCCTGCCCGCTCCAGTGTAAAAGCAGCCTTCATAAGTGATACAGAAAATTTCTTACATTTAAACATTTATTAATAGTGATGGCCGAACAGTTCGCCCGGCGGTCATTTCGCGGCTAATTTCGGCTGTTCGCGGTCCGCCCCTTCGGCGGACTATTGGCGCCGTTCGCCCGGCGGACTTCCGTGTTTTTACTGTGTAAAGGAACTTTGACCTGATGACACATCCATCATGGGGTACAGGACAGCCAATTGAGACATTACAGCACATGGACACTTGGACATTCCCCCTAACTTATAAATACACCCGTTCCGGCGGCCATTTTACATTCTTTCTTCTGTCACTATAGGGAGAGGTTGCTGTGTGGAGTAGGGAGAGATAAATCGCTAGCTATTTGGTACACAAAAGTTCTTTTCAGGCCTGGTATAGGTGTTAGGTGTATATAGGTTTGCTGTGCTACTGATTGTTGCAGCAGCCTGAGTGTCTTTTGTCAGTTTAGAGAAAGGGACAGGGCGCTGTGTGCTGCTGTTGTAGGGACAGCCAGATTAGTCATCATCATCATCATTAGCTGTTACTATCAGGTCCACAAAAGTGCTATCCCAGTAACCAGTTAGGCCGCGTACACACGCGGGGACTGTTCGCTCAACTTTGTCCGTCAAACAGTTTCAGCAAACAGTCCGCTCAAAATTAGCATGGACGGACTTGCCCACACACGACGAACGAACAGTTTGCTGAAACCGTGCGCGATGACGTGAACGGCACGTACGACGGGACGGAAAATACAACGTCCTATACACTGCATTACAACTTTCAGCGTGTAAATCCTTTCTGAGCATGCGCGGAACTTAGTTTGACGAACAAGCCTACACACGAGGGGACTGTTCGCTGAAACCAAGTTTCAGCGGACAGTTTTTCGGAAATTCCGAAAAACCTTGTTCAGCAAACTGTTCGCTGAAACTGTCCGCTGAAAGCCCACACACGGGCGGACTGTCCGCCGAAACACTGTTCAGCAGACAAAGTTGGGCGAACAGTCCCCGCGTGTGTACGCGGCCTTATTGTTCCAGTAGCCTCTGTTTTGCCATTTTATATAGGGACAGGCAGGAAGCAGTGTGTCAGGCAGTGAGGGTCAGTTTAAACAGTAGCTGTTACTATTAGTTCCACAAAGGTTCTTTTCAGGACTGGTATCAGTGGTATGGTAATAGGCTTGTACACGTATAATATTCTTTCTTCCAAATATAGAAAGAATATTATACTTGACTGCTGCCCTTCTGCTGCAGTCTGCTAATCAGTCACAACTCACTTGTTCCACAAAGCTCTTTATCAGGACTGGTAACTTGGTCTGTCTAGGGTGCTACAGTACATAGGGTTGAGTGAGGTACAGTCTGCCATTCTATAAGGACTGGTATCGGTCCACAATACATAGGGTTGAGGTGCACTACTGCTGACCGCTGCCCTATACTGCAGCAGTCCTTCAGCAGTATAGGGACTGACGTACAGTCTGCTAATCAGTCACACACAACCTGCTTGTTCCACAAAGGTCCTTATAAGGACTGGTAACTTGGTGTAGGGTGCTACAGTACATAGGGTTGAGTGAGGTACAGTCTGCTATTCTATAAGGACTGGTATCGGTCCACAATACATAGGGTTGAGGTGCACTACTGCTGACCGCTGCCCTATACTGCAGCAGTCCTTCAGCAGTATAGGGACTGACGTACAGTCTGCTAATCAGTCACACACAACCTGCTTGTTCCACAAAGGTCCTTATAAGGACTGGTAACTTGGTGTAGGGTGCTACAGTACATAGGGTTGAGTGAGGTACAGTCTGCTATTCTATAAGGACTGGTATCGGTCCACAATACATAGGGTTGAGGTGCACTACTGCTGACCGCTGCCCTATACTGCAGCAGTCCTTCAGCAGTATAGGGACTGACGTTCAGTCTGCTAATCAGTCACACACAACCTGCTTGTTCCACAAAGGTCCTTATAAGGACTGGTAACTTGGTGTAGGGTGCTACAGTACATAGGGTTGAGTGAGGTACAGTCTGCTATTCTATAAGGACTGGTATCGGTCCACAATACATAGGGTTGAGGTGCACTACTGCTGACCGCTGCCCTATACTGCAGCAGTCCTTCAGCAGTATAGGGACTGACGTACAGTCTGCTAATCAGTCACACACAACCTGCTTGTTCCACAAAGGTCCTTATAAGGACTGGTAACTTGGTGTAGGGTGCTACAGTACATAGGGTTGAGTGAGGTACAGTCTGCTATTCTATAAGGACTGGTATCGGTCCACAATACATAGGGTTGAGGTGCACTACTGCTGACCGCTGCCCTATACTGCAGCAGTCCTTCATCGGTATAGGGACTGAGAGTTTTGTCACAGGGTCATTTAAAAAATGACAGACAGAGGAAGAGGCAGGCCCTTCCGCAGGGGTGGTAGGGGTAGGGCAGGAGCAACAGCCTTGAGCCAAAGTGGGAAGTTGCAGAAGGTGCGTTCAATTACTTTAAAGGACGCACCAGACTTGGTTGAGTGGCTCAGTCAGCCTTACTCTTCTGCACCCTCCTCATCCTCTTGATCTGCACCCTCTTCTTCACTCTCTGCTATGTGCACCCCCAAAGACACTACCACCAACAACACCACCACCACCACATACCTTCCGCTTGAGTCACAGGAATTATTTTCCGATCCATATCAAGAGGACATTTCTGATGCGCAGCCACTCTTGGTACTGGATCAGGAAGAGGAGGTAGCAACAACCGCTACTCAGCAGTCTGACGACAGCCCAAGGAGGAGGTTGGTCCCCGGTGTTGCTGCCTACTCCGAGATCTCTACTTATAGCGGTGGGGAAGGTGACGTTGATGATGACGTGTCTAGTGATGTTACGTGGGTGCCCACAAGAGAGGAAGAGGAGGGGAGTTCAGAGGGAGATATGGACCAGCAGATAGGGAGGAGAAGCAGGAATAACTTACATTGCACAGGAGGGACAAAGCAGACTGCAAATGTATCAGGAGCGAGTCATCGACCATGTACGGTCACATCTCGCGCTCCCAGGACACCGGCACATGGCTCCGCAGTGTGGGCTTTTTTACCGTGTCTGCTGCTGACAATAGCGTTGCCATCTGCAATCTTTGCAGTCAATGCATTAGTCGCGGTAAGCCCAGCACTCACCTAGGGACGACCGCCTTAAGAAGGCACATGGGCAGCCATCACCGAGCCGAGTGGGAGCAACGGAACACACAAAGCCACACTGCAGGCTCTCACCGTCCAGCCTCGTCTTCTACTTCTCCTCTCTCCTCACAATTGTCCTCCACTCCACCTTCCATCACGCCAAGCTCACGTTTTTCTGCAAAAAGGCAGGCTTCCATGGGCCTAATGTTCGAGCGTAAAAAAATGATGACGCCGGATAACCCTCTTGCCCAACGGTTGACGGCTGGCTTGTCAGAACTCATAGCCCACCAACTACTGCCATATAAACTGGTGGACTCGGAGGCCTTTCGCAAATTTGTGGCCATTGGAACACCACAATGGAAGGTCCCAGGAAGGAAGTATTTCTCAGAGAAGGGCATCCCAGAGCTATATGGCCATGTTCAGCGGCAAGTGAATGTATCTCTGGCACACAGTGTCGGTGCCAAGATACATCTGACCACAGACACGTGGTCTAGCAAACACGGGCAGGGAAGGTATATCACTTTTACTGCCCACTGGGTGAACCTTCTGACGGCCGTCAAGCATGTAACCCGTGGCACCCGTGTAGATTTGGTTTTACCGCCACGGATTGCATGCAGGCCTGACTCTTCTTCTCCTCCTCCTCCAACTCCATCCTCCTCCCTCTCCTCCTCAGCTGATTCCTCCTTTTCCGCTGCTAGCGTCTCTTCCGCTGCACCGCCCAAGCTCCCCAGAACCTATTCCACATGCCAGGTGAGACGTTGCCATGCCGTGCTGCGTCTGTTGTGCCTGGAAGCCAAGAGCCACACTGGCCCGGCACTCCTTTCAGCTTTGCGTTCACAGGCAGATCAGTGGCTAACACCGCTCAATTTGACAGTTGGTAAAGTGGTGTGTGACAACGGTGCCAATCTGCTTAGCGCATTGAAACAGGGCAAAATCACGCACGTGCCATGCATGGCACACATCTTAAACTTGGTCGTGCAGCGATTCCTTGTCAAATACCCTGGGGTCCAGGACATCTTGCGGCAGGCAAGGAAAATCTCGGCCCATTTCAGAAGATCTTACACGGCCATGGCTCGCCTTGCTGACATTCAGCGGCGACACAATCTGCCGGTCAGGCGTCTTTTTTGCGATTGCCCGACGCGATGGAACTCAACCTTCTATATGCTTGATAGGCTTCTCCAGCAGAAACGTGCAGTTAACGTCTACCTGTATGAACTCTGCGGCAGAAACGGTTCTGGGGAGCTGGGTTTTTTTTCACCGCGCCAGTGGCTGCTCATGCGCGACGCATGCAGACTTCTGCGGCCAGTCGCCATCAGTGACATGGTACCTTATGCCTTCTTTATGGAGCGTGCATTGCGTCGTGTCATTGATCAAGCTGTGGAGGAGCAGGAGCGGGAAGATGAGGAAGTCGCAATGCTGGATGAATTCCCAGGGGGGGCTACTCTATCTGAGACAAGTGAACAGGACTCTGAAGAGGAGTCAGAGGAGGATGGTGCCGGGGCGGATGAGGAGGAGCAAGAACAGCATGCTTTAAACCTTTCTGGGATCCCTGTTGTGCGTGAATGGGGAGAGGAGAATGAAGAGGACGACATTATCCTGGATGATGAGCAGGAGCCAGGCCACCACACCGCTTCCACTTTAGTGCAAATGGGGGCCTTCATGCTCCAGTGTTTTAATAGGGACCCCCGTATAAAAAGCATAAGGATCAAGGACCAGTACTGGGTGGCAACGTACTTAGACCCCCGGTACAAACACAAAATGGCGGAAATGTTACCGCCGTCGCAGAGGGCTGTCAGAATGCAGCACTTCCAGGCCTTGCTTCGAGAAATGCTGCATTCTGCTTTTGCGTGCGCTGGCAGAGGAGCAATTCCCACTCCCAGAGAAGGAGTTGCGGGTACCAATCCAACAGCGCCTGCAAGAAGAGGCCGGTTTGAAGATGTGTTGGTGACTTCGGATATGAGGTCATTCTTTCAGCCGACCCATCGACAGGTGTCATCCGGATCCAGCATCAGGGAACGCCTAGACCGTCAGGTGTCCGACTACATCGGGTTAACGGCCGATGTGGACGCTCTGAGGAGTGATGAACCCCTGGACTACTGGGTGGGCAGGCTTGACCTCTGGCCAGAGCTTGCCCAATTTGCAATCGAACTGTTGGCTTGCCCCTCATCCAGTGTCCTGTCCGAAAGGACGTTCAGCGCAGCAGGGGGGATCGTGACCGATAAGCGTACTCGCCTAGCTCACGACAGTGTTAACTACCTCACATTTCTAAAAATGAATGAGGCATGGATCTCGGAGGAATTCAACACATGTGACCAGTAGACCATGTATATGTCTATAAACAATTTTTTTAATCAAGCACACAGACCTTCTTTCTTCATTTGGCTCACTTCCTTGTCCAAAAAAAGCACACCGTACTATATGCCCCTACCCTCCTCTTTGAAGAGGTTGAGCGGTGTCATATTTCTACTGGGGCTGCTTATTATGAGGGGCTCACACCATCCCTGTGCTATGCTGACATCCTCCTGGGCCTGCTTATTATGAGGGGCTCACACCATCCCTGTGCTGTGCTGACTTCCTCCTGGGGCTGCTTATTATGAGGGGCTCACACCATCCCTGTGCTGTGCTGACATCCTCCTGGGGCTGCTTATTATGAGGGGCTCACACCATCCATGTGCTATGCTGACATCCTCTTGGGGCTGCTTATTATGAGGGGCTCACACCATCCCTGTGCTGTGCTGACTTACTCCTGGGGCTGCTTATTAGGAGGGGCTCACACCATCCCTGTGCTGTGCTGACATCCTCCTGGGGCTGCTTATTATGAGGGGCTCACACCATCCCTGTGCTGTGCTGACATCCTCCTGGGGCTGCTTATTATGAGGGGCTCACACCATCCCTGTGCTGTGCTGACTTACTCCTGGGGCTGCTTATTATGAGGGGCTCACACCATCCCTGTGCTGTGCTGACTTACTCCTGGGGCTGCTTATTATGAGGGGCTCACACCATCCCTGTGCTGTGCTGACATCCTCCTGGGGCTGCTTATTATGAGGGGCTCACACCATCCCTGTGCTATGCTGACATCCTCCTGGGACTGCTTATTATGAGGGGCTCACACCATCCCTGTGCTATGCTCATTATGAGGGGCTCCCACCATCCCTGTGCTATGCTGACTTCCTCCTGGGGCTGATTACGGTGAAGGTGTCAGTGCTGTATATCACGGTGCTGATGTCAGTGCTCTCTGTCACGGTGCTGCTGTCAGTGCTGTATATCACGGTACTGGTGTGAGTGCTTTATGTCACGGTGCTGATGTCAGTGCTCTCTATCACGGTGCTGCTGTCAGTGCTGTATATCACGGTGCTGGTGTGAGTGCTTTATGTCACGCTGCTGATGTCAGTGCTCTGTATCACGGTGCTGCTGTCAGATGACTCTATCATGGTGCAGGTGTCATTGCTGTATGTCACGCTGCTGGTGATCATCTCCTGCTCCCTCTTCTTTGCCTACCCTGGTCCCTGACCTTCCGTCTCCTCCATTGCCTTCATGCGCTCCACAGTCCTGAATTGTCACAACAATTTCCCATATAAAAAAAGAATGCTTGTAGTTGTCGATCCCAGATTCACCTCATACATGTGTTATGTCATTGGCCATGTGGTGGGACTATGTTTGCACAGCTAATAATTATTTTGTGGCTGCAAATTTGACCTATAGGTTTGCGAAGTTCGCCTCCCATTGAAGTCAATGGGGCCCGCCGCGAACGTTATGGTTCGCGAACTATCGGCCGCGTTCGCGGTCCGCGTTCGCGAAACGTCCCGTCGAAAGTTCGTCCATCACTATTTATTAAACAAAACAAACCTCCAATCAGTTTACTTGTATGTATGATTTAGATTAAAAAAAAAAAAAAACTATATATTAAATAAAAACAGGTAGTCAAAACTTTTGGACGAAAAAAAAAATGGGCTAACTTTACTGTTTTTATTTTATTTTTATTTTTTAAATAGTGTATTTTTTTCCCAAAAAAATGCATTTGAAAGACCTCTGTGCAAATGCCGTGTGACATAAAATATTGCAACAACCGCTATTTTATTCCCTAGGATCTCTGCTAAAAAAATATATATAATTTTTGGGTGGTCTAAGTGATTTTCTGGCAGAAAATACAGGATTTTTACTTGTAAGCAACAAGTGTCAGAAAAGATTTAGTCTTTAAATGGTTAAACTGAGAACTTCTACACACAGAGATTCATAAGTGTAAACATTGTATCTTTCTGTTCTTTTCTTGGCAGACTGCCCAGAGAGGAGGAAAGTGTTTCTATGACGACTCAGGCAACTTACACTGACTTCTATTACAGAAGTCATTTCAAAGTCCCGCTGTTCTAAATCGGCTTTTTATCAGCACAATCGGCCGATGCCGATTATTTAAAAAACGGAAAATATCGGCCGGCCGATATATCGGTCGACCTCTAGTACAGGGGTTCATCACTCCTCAGAGCGTCCACATCGGCCGTTAACCCGATGTAGTCGGACACCTGTCGGTCTAGGCGTTCCCTGATGCTGGATCCAGATGAGACCTGTCGATAGGTCGGTTGAAAGAATGACCTCATATCAGAAGTAACCAACACATCCTCAAACCTCCCTCTTCTTGCAGGCGCTGTTTGATTGGTACAAGCAACTCTTTCTCTGGGAGTGGGAATTCCTCCTCTGCCAGTGCATGCAAAAGCAGAATGCAGCATTTCTCGAAGCAAGGCCTGGAAGTGCTCCATTCTGACAGCCCTCTGTGACAGTGGTAACATTTCTGCCATTTTGTGTTTGTACCGGGGGTCTAAGTACGTTGCCACCCAGTACTGGTCCTTGACCCTTATGCTTTTTATACGGGGGTCCCTGTTAAAACACTGGAGCATGAAGGCCCCCATTTGCACTAAACTGGAAGCAGTGTGGTGGCCTGGCTCCTGCTCATCATCCAGGATAATGTCATCCTCCTCGTTCTCCTCTCCCCATCCACACACAACAACAGGGATCCCAGAAAGGTTTAAAGCATGCTCTTCTTGCTCCTCCTCATCCGCCCCGGCACCATCCTCCTCTGACTCCTCTTCAGACTCCTGTTGTTGACTTGTCTCAGATAGAGTATCCCACCCTGGGAATTCATCCAGCATTGCGACTTCCTCATCTTCCCGCTCCTGCTCCTCCATGGCTTGATCAATGAGACAACTGTGCAGCAACTGGCGCGGTGAAAAAAAACCCAGCTCCCCAGAACCTGTTCTGCCACAGAGTTCATCCTGGTAGACGTTAACTGCACAATTCTGCTGGAGCAGCCTATCAAGCATATAGAAGGTTGAGTTCCATCGCGTCGGGCAATCGCAAATAAGACGTCTGACCGGCAGATTGTGTCATCACTGAATGTCAGCAAGGCGAGCCATGGCCGTGTAAGATCTTCTGAAATGGGCCGAGATTTTCCTTGCCTGCCGCAAGATGTCCTGGACCCCAGGGTATTTGACAAGGAATCGCTGCACGTCCAAGTTTAAGACGTGTGCCATGCATGGCACGGGCGTAATTTTGCCCTGTTTCAATGCGCTAAGCAGATTGGCACCGTTGTCACACACCACTTTACCAACTGTCAAATTGAGCGGTGTTAGCCACTGATCTGCCTGTGAACGCAAAGCTGAAAGGAGTACAGGGCCAGTGTGGCTCTTGGCTTCCAGGCACAACAGATGTAGCACAGCATGGCAACATCTCACCTGGCAGCCGAGGAGGAGAGGGAGGAGGAGAAGAAGAGCCAGGCCTGCATGCAATCCATGGCGGTAAAACCAAATCTACACGGGTGCCATGGGTTACATGCTTGATGGCCGTCAGAAGGTTCACCCAGTAGGCAGTAAAAGTGATATACTTTCCCTGCCCGTGTTTTCTAGACCGCGTGTCTGTGGTCAGATGTATCTTGGCACCGACAAGATACATCTGACCACAGACACGCGGTCTAGCAAACAGAGTGCCAGAGATACATTCACTTGACGCTGAACATGGCCATATAGCTCTGGGATGCCCTTCTGTGAGAAATACTTCCTTCCTGGGATCTTCCATTGTGGTGTTCCAATGGCCACAAATTTTCGAAAGGCCTCCGAGTCCACCAGTTTATATGGCAGTAGTTGGCGGGCTATCAGTTCTGACAAGCCAGCCGTCAACCGTTGGGCAAGAGGGTTATCCGGCGTCATCATTTTTTTACGCTCAAACATTTGGCCCACAGAAGCCTGCCTTTTTGCAGAAAAACTGGAGGATGGCGTGATGGAAGGTGGAGTGGAGGACAATTGTGAGGAGAGAGGAGAAGGAGAAGTAGAAGACGAGGCTGGATGGTGAGAGCCTGGAGTGTGGCTTTGTGTGCTCCGTTACTCCCACAGGGCTCGGTGATGGCAGCTCATGTGCCTTCTTAAGTCGTCCCTAGGTGAGTGTTGGGCTTACCGCGACTTATGCGTTGACTGCAAAGATTGCAGATGGCAACACTGTTGTCAGCAGCGGACACATTAAAAAAAGCCCACACTGCGGAGCCATGTGCCGGCGTTCTGGGAGCATCAGATGTGACCGTACATGGTTGATGCCTCGCTCCTGATACATTCGCAGTCTGCTTTGTCCCTCCTGTGCAATGTAAGTTCTTCCTGCTTCTCCTCCCTATCTGCTGGTCCATATCTCCCTCTGAACTCCCCTCCTCTTCCTCTCTTGTGGGCACCCACGTGACATCACTAGACATGTCATCATCGACGTCACCTTCCCCACCACTATAATTAGAGATCTCGGAGTAGGCAGCAACAGTGGGGACCAACCTCCTCCTTGGGCTGATCTGGGTACTGTCGTTAGACTCCTGAGTGGCGGTTGTTGCTACCTCCGCTTCCTGATCCAATGCCAAGAGTGGCTGCGCATCGGAAATGTCTTGATATGGATCGGAAAATAATTCCTGTGACTCAAGCGGAAGGTATATGGTGGTGGTGGTGGTGTTGGTGGTAGGGTCTTTGGGGGTGCACACAGCAGAGAGTGAAGAAGAGGGTGCAGAACGAGAGGATGAGGAGGGTGCAGAAGAGTAAGGCTGAGTGAGCCACTCAACCAAGTCTGGTGCGTCCTTTGATGTAATCACACGCACCTTGTGTAATTTGCCACTTTGGCCCATGTCTGTTGTTCCTGCCCTACCCCTACCACCCCTGCGGAAGGGCCTGCCTCTTCTTCTGCCTGTTATTTTTTAAATGACCCTGTGACAAAAGTCTCTAGAGAAGTGCAGTATGTATGTGGTAGAAGGTATATAACACCCCACTTCAATCTGTCATTTTTGGGGGCCACTGGTCTATCGCACCAGTTATAATACTTTTTTTTTATTGCGTTTGTCACTCTTTGTAGTATTGCTGCAGAACCGCTCAGCAGCCACAATGCTGCACAGTGGAAATGCACTATACTATGCTTTCTATATGTGCAAGTATTTTATACGTTTATTACACACCTATATATTGTACACCTAGACCAGTCCTTTAAAGGACCTTTGTGGACCTAGTAGCTAGTGATTTGCAGACTGTCCCTCAGTCCCTACACTGATAAAAGACTGCTGCAGAATAGGGAAGTAATCTGCAGCACAGCCCTGCACCAGCACCCTATATATTGTACACCTATACCAGTCCTTACAAGGACCTTTGTGGACCAAGTAGCTAGTGATTTGCAGACTGTCCCTCAGTCCCTACACTGATAAAAGCAGAATCGGGCAGCAGTCAAGTATAATATTATTTCTATATTTGGAAGAAAGTATATTATACGTGTACAACCCTATATACTGTACACCTATACCAGTCCTTAAAAGGACTTTTGTGTAATAGCTAGTGATTCAACTGATTGTCCCTACTCCACACAGCGTCCTGTCCCTACACTGACAAAAAACAGCTGCAGAATCAGTCAGCAGTGCACTCAGCAATCACCAGCACAGCAGTGCACCAGAACCCTATATACTGTACACCTATACCAGTCCTTAAAAAGACCTTTGTGGACCTAATAGTAATAGCTAGCTAGGGATTAAACTGACTGTCCCTGCTGCACACAGCGTCCTGCCCCTACACTGACAAAAGACAGGCTGCTGCAATCACCAGCACAGCAGTGCACTGAACCCTATATACTGTACTACACCTATATCAGTCCTTAAAAGGACTTTTGTGGACCTAATAGCTAGAAATTTGTGTCACTACAGTCTCTCCCTGCTCCACACAGCGTCCTGTCCCTAAACTGACATAAAACAGAATGTAAAATGGCCTCCAGATCAGGTCTATTTATAAGGTAGAGGGAATGTCCAATTGTCCATGTGCTGAAATGTCTCAATTGGCTGTCCTGTACCCCATGATGGATGTGTCATCATGGGTCAAAGTTCTTTTACACTGTAAACACATATGTCCGCTGGGCGAACAGCGGCAATAGTCTGCCGATTGGGGCGAATAGCAAACACGCAAAATTCGCCGCGAACCGACCGCCGGGCAAACAGTTCGGCCATCCCTAGTCTCCAACACAAAGGGGGAGATTTGTGCATGGTATCTAATCAACTTCTAACTTCAGCTTGTCTAATTAAGCTTTAACAATAAAACCTGGAATCTGATTGGTTTCTATGCAGAGCTACACCAGATTTTGCACTCTCCAGTTTTGGTAAATTAACCCCAAAGCTGGACACTGCATCACAATCAACCTCCTACAACTGAACTTTGTTGCAATATTCATCTGGAATTCTCTATAAAAACTATATATACACCCAGATATATGTGCACAGTACCACCAGGACCCTTGTTCTTTGTTCACTGGATGTATATACTTAATTTTTTGTTATATATTATTATTGTTATGTATTATTTCCATCAGTGGTGCCCCCCTCCCCCCGCCGATCCCTCAGCGGGCAGGACTGGTGCACTTACCCCAACTATGCAACGCTTTTCCCAGGCTCGCAGCGGCTCTCCCATTCTCCTGCTCTTCGCGGCAACAACACTGGCTTCCGTTTCCTCCCTCCTTCTCAGCAGCCAATTGGGAGTCTTCTCTTTTCCGCCAATCAGAAAACAGGTCCAACAAGTAATTTTTCTACAGTGCTATTCCTACCATCAAAAACCCCAAAAAAAAAAAAATGTGAGCAGTATTACTGCTGTAATCTAAAGGGAACTATTTGCTGGGCTGCATGACCTCCACAAGTACAGCTAACCAAGTAGTATAGTCTTCAACCCATTCCTGTCTGGACACAGGATGGTTCCTTATACCTACCAGTGTGCTATGGACACAGGATCTTCCTTCTCCTCCAATGCGTGAGTATACTCTAAGAGGCTCCTCTGATCTGGCCTAGCCCCCCCCCCCCCAGATAGCCATCCCATACTAGCTTCAAGCCTTGGACAATGGACCCCAATAGCAGCCTCACCCATGTCCATTTCCAGAGAACATTCCCATTTTGTGGATAGGAGAAGGAAGAGTCCACATAGCTGAAGCCTTTAACTGTTTACTGAAAGCAGTTAACATACATGTTTACATACTTCAGTCAAACCAGTGTTGAGTGCTCATTCCATAAGTTACAAATAATAACTATAACATAGGTGTGAGGAGAGCCAAGTCGAGGAGCCTATGCCTTTTAGGGAAGTTTGCCAGATTCCGACAGACTACCAAAATGAGTGGTCTCAACAGCCATGCACATTCCTCCCTTGCTTCCACCTTATTGGAAAGGTCCATGACATAGAGCGTCACAGATTGCACCTTTGCTGTGGCTTGGTCCTTCCAACACTTCCCATCACAGCCCCCAATTTGTAGATTCTGCTCATACTGCTATTCTTCGACATTTGGGTAGGAGAGACATATAAGGTGTCTTGAAGCACAAAAAAAGAAAAAAACTATGTTTACTACAAGTCAGTGCTAAGTCTCTGTGTGCAGGACTGGTCTTGTCTCTGCCCCCTCCTGTGTAGTTTTCTGCAGGCAGCCTGTAATGGGGGGGCTGGTCTGCTGGGCCCTTCCCACTGCTCTCCTCCTCCTGTGCCAGCTATGTAAATCACAGTGGTGATGTCACTGCTACTTTTCTAAGGTAATATTTTGGTTTGCAAAGGCATTTAATGAACATAACATAGATTTATATCATTTTAGGTTTTTGAGGAGTATATTTAAAATAAGTGTCTGTGCATAGAGTTCAGCTTTAAACATTTATAAATATTAAAATACTGCATATTGATGGAAGTAAACTTCCAAACCAGATTTCTGAAACAAGCAAGACAGAGGTCCAATATTTATAGATTTCTAAAACTTGTGCGATGCAAAATGTAAGAAAAAAACATTACTAACAACTGATATTATCTCTTTCATAGGGGCAATGTTAACTCCTTGAATTTTCCATATAAACGTGGGCAGCCATGTGAAGATTGTAAAGACTCTTGTTCAGATAAACTATGCAGTAAGTTGTTCTAACAAACATGCACACGTAAAGACAGCAGTTTTAGACAAAAGATTTTTGATAACATCCATCAAACAATGCTGACTTAAAGAGAACTTACAGAGAAACCACAAGTAGAAGGGGCTTTATTGTTCTCACCCTAAAAGCATGCAATAGAAAAGTCATGCACAGGCCGTAAACATGTTATACTTCATATATTGCTCACATCACTGAAATTGTATGTCTATATGTGACGCAACATATCCCAACATATGCATTCCATGTATATCATAAACAAAGCCCAAATGCTGACATGCTGCAAGACTTGGTTTTCCTCAGCAGCAACATATTGGACCTTCACACAAAAACAGAATTCAAATAGAAAAGTCATATTTTATGTGCACAGGAAAAGACTTTTGTGTCTGTGGGAGCTATATGAACATTAAATATTGCCATGATTACAATACCACTTACAAAATTGTTGGATTAATAATACACACAATTAGTGAGAATTGCCTATAAAAACAGATTAAAAACACTGGTGGGGACGGGGGAAAAAAAGATAAGGGACAGGGGGAACACAATAAATAAATAGCTCAACAAAGGAAGGAGGAAAGCAGTAAAGGCCTTGCCGCCGAAGAGGTCCCTTATATATAAAAGCAAGCAGAGGCGGCTCTGGACTTTCAGAGGCCTTAGGCAAAACGTAGACATGAGGCCCCACTCACGCCCATAATGGGAAAAATATTATAAAAATGATAAAAATTAACTGTATGAATGCATATATTAACTTAAAGCGGAGGACCGTTTAAAAAAAAAAGAAAAAAAAAGTCAGCAGCTGCAAACACTGCAGCTGCTGACTTAATCAGGCCACTTACCTGTCCAGGGCGCCCGCGATGTCGACCGCCTGAGGCCGACCCGTCCCTCGGCTCTCGGGTCCCGGCGCCGCCATTCCTTGTAAGGGAAACAGGCAGTGGAGCCTTACGACTTCACTGCCCGTTTCCTACTGCGCATGCGCGAGTCACGCGCTGTGTTCTGGAACACACAGTTCCCAGAACACAGCGCGACCCATTACCCAGAAGACGCCACACGGAGGAGAGAAGACAGAAGATCTCCGCGGAGGAGGAAGAGGAAGATTAGGATTATGTGCCTAGTAACAGGCATTTCTGGTAAGTAAAAAATAATAATTTTTTTGATTATTTTTTTTTTTTGATTTTTTTTAAATTTTTAATATTTTTTTTTTCAGGGTGGCCCTCCACTTTAAATCCTATGAACTATGAATTCACAGTTTCTATAAATTTCTCTAGCCAGTTATTCTTTAATCAAATATCATTAAACATAGGGTGGGTGGGTATATATGTTACACGCACACAGATATAGATCAAATTGTGCAGCTGCCTACTCATTATCCTTTGTGCTGTCTCATAAATGTGAAATTAATTTGTCAACAAAGTATAAAACAAAAAAAAAGTAATTTTACAACATATTCTAAAACATAACCTGTTTAATGCAACAAGTGATTTTTTTTACAAAAATGTAAAACATAAAAACATATAAATATGTAACTTTGAATATTTGCTCAGTAGTGCATGGAACATAATAGGTATAAAGTGCAATATTTTTCAAGTAACAAAATAACTCAGTTTCTTGTATTCCTTAGCAAAACATCAATAAAAAAAAAAAAACTTAAATTGGAACTTTAGTCAGAAAATTAAGTCCTGCTATCCTGTGTAGCCAAAGAAGCTGCTTCTGTTTGATCTGCAACTACCATGGTGCTGCTCCAACAAATGACTGTCAATTCTGAACAGGTGTCTGTTTAGGGTGCCTGCAGGAAAACAGCCTGGTGTAAGAGTACCCTATTAGATTAAACTTATACCAGGGTCCTTTCTCAGGCACTTACTGAAAGCCAATCAAAACAAACAAAAAAAACCTTTGTTTCAATATACAATACCACAATATATGTGCTAACTATAGTTGGGGCTCATACACAAACCCCCTGGAAAGTTTTAACAGTAGTAAATTTTTTTAATGTTTCAATATCAGAAGTTTCAAAACAGTCGCCTACATTTGGCAGTTGTAAATTCATCTATCACAGATGAATAATTTAATTTTGAAGCCAGATCAAGTTCAATGGACAAAACTGCTAAGGCAGATAATCCTTTTGCCACACCTTGCTGATAAGGTTGATTTTTACTAAAATCTCGTACCATACAATTAATGACAGAACAAACTCATATGACAAAATGTATTCTTTTAGTGAAGACAGTCCAAACCAGCTAAGGGACAGTCCCATATAAGGGACAGTCCGACCCAGCTAAGGGACAGTCCAATCCAGCTGAGGGACAGTCCAATCAGATGAGGGACAGGCCAATCAAATGAGGGACAGGCCAATCAAATGAGGGACAGGCCAATCCAGCTATGGGACTGTGACATTCCAATCTATTTAAGAGACATGCCGACCCAGCTAAGGGACAGCCTAATACAGCTGAGAGACAGCCCAATCCAGCTATAGGAGTGTGACAGTCCAATTCAGCTATGGGACTGCGACAATCCAATCCACCTAAGGGACAGTCCAATCCAGCTAAGGAGCAGTCCCAGCTGAGGGATATAGTCATAGTCCAACCCAGCTGAGGGACATAGTCCAACCCATCCAATCCAGCTAAGGGACAGTCCCAGATAAGAGACAGCCCAGCTAAGGGACAGTCCAACCCAGCTAAAGGACAGTCACCGACCTCACATCCATAATACAAGCGATGGTCAGAGACTGTGTACAGACAATAATACAGGAGACGGTCAGAGTCTATGCAGACAATTATACAGGAGACGGTCAGAGTCTATGCAGACAATTATACAGGAGACGGTCAGAGACTGTGCAGACAATGATACAGGCAATGGTCAGAGACTGTGTGGACAATGATACAGGAGATGGTTTTATTATGGTAATGACAAGCAAACTCTTACCTGGCTAACATGGTATCAAACGTTGGAGCCACTGACAGGGTGCTGACAGACAATCATGCAGGAGATGGTCATAGACTGCGGAAAATGATACAGGAGATGGTCAGAGACTGTGTGCGGACAATGAATCAGGAGATGGTCAGAGGCTGTGTGTGGACAATGATACAGGAGATGGCCAGAGACTGTGTGTGGACAATGATACAGGAGATGGCCAGAGACTGTGTGTGGACAATGATACAGGAGATGGCCAGAGACTGTGTGTGGACAATGATACAGGAGATGGTCAGAGACTGTGTGTGGACAATGATACAGGAGATGGTCAGAGACTGTGTGTGGACAATGATACAGGAGATGGTCAGAGACTGTGTGTGGACAATGATACAGGAGATGGTCAGAGACTGTGTGTGGACAATGATACAGGAGACGGTCAGAGACTCTGTGTGGACAATGATACAGGAGACGGTCAGAGACAATGATACAGGAGACGGTTTTATTATGGTAATGACAAGCAAACTCTTACCTGGCTAACACGGTATGAAAAGTTAAAGCCACTGACAGGGTGCTGACAGACAATCATGCCACAAAGATGCAGGAGATGGTCAGAGACTGTGTGCGGACAATGATACAGGAAATGGTCAGAGACTGTGTGTGGACAATGATACAGGAGACGGTCAGAGACTGTGTGTGGACAATAATACAGGAGACGGTCAGAGACTGTGTGTGGACAATAATACAGGAGAAGGTCAGAGACTGTGTGTGGACAATGATACAGGAGACGGTCAGAGACTTGCAGAGACAATGATACAGGAGACGGTCAGAGACTTGCAGAGACAATGATACAGGAGACGGTCAGAGACTGTGTGTGGACAATGATACAGGAGACGGTCAGAGACTTGCAGAGACAATGATACAGGAGATGGTTTTATTATGGTAATGACAAGCAAACTCTTACCTGGCTAACACGGTATGAAAAGTTGAAGCCACTGACAGGGTGCTGACAGACAATCATGCCACAAAGATGCAGGAGATGGTCAGAGACTGTGTGCGGACAATGATACAGGAAATGGTCAGAGACTGTGTGTGGACAATGATACAGGAGACGGTCAGAGACTGTGTGAACAATAATACAGGAGACGGTCAGAGACTGTGTGAACAATTATACAGGAGACGGTCAGAGACTGTGTGTGGACAATGATACAGGAGACGGTCAGAGACTGTGTGTGGACAATGATACAGGAGACGGTCAGAGACTGTGTGTGGACAATGATACAGGAGACGGTCAGAGACTTGCAGAGACAATGATACAGGAGATGGTCAGAGACTGTGTGTGGACAATGATACAGGAGGCGGTCAGAGACAATGATACAGGAGACGGTCAGAGACTGTGTACAGACAATAATACAGGAGACGGTCAGAGACTGTGTGTGGACAATGATACAGGAGACGGTCAGAGACTTGCAGAGACAATGATACAGGAGACGGTTTTATTATGGTAATGACAAGCAAACTCTTACCTGGCTAACACGGTATGAAAAGTTGGATCCACTGACAGAGTGCTGACAGACAATCATGCCACAAAGATGCAGGAGATGGTCAGAGACTGTGTGCGGACAATGATACAGGAAATGGTCAGAGACTGTGTGTGGACAATGATACAGGAGACGGTCAGAGACTGTGTGAACAATAATACAGGAGACGGTCAGAGACTGTGTGAACAATTATACAGGAGACGGTCAGAGACTGTGTGTGGACAATGATACAGGAGACGGTCAGAGACTGTGTGTGGACAATGATACAGGAGACGGTCAGAGACTGTGTGTGGACAATGATACAGGAGACGGTCAGAGACTTGCAGAGACAATGATACAGGAGATGGTCAGAGACTGTGTGTGGACAATGATACAGGAGGCGGTCAGAGACAATGATACAGGAGACGGTCAGAGACTGTGTACAGACAATAATACAGGAGACGGTCAGAGACTGTGTGTGGACAATGATACAGGAGACGGTCAGAGACTTGCAGAGACAATGATACAGGAGACGGTTTTATTATGGTAATGACAAGCAAACTCTTACCTGGCTAACACGGTATGAAAAGTTGGATCCACTGACAGAGTGCTGACAGACAATCATGCCACAAAGATTCAGGAGATGGTCAGAGACTGTGTGCGGACAATGATACAGGAGATGGTCAGAGACTGTGTGCGGACAATGATACAGGAAATGGTCAGAGACTGTGGGCGGACAATGATACAGGAGCCACTGTGCCATCAAAAGCAGCCACCGTGCCATTAATCGCAGCCACTGTGCCATCAAACGCAGCCACCGTGCCATCAAACGCAGCCACCGTGCCATCAAACGCAGCCACCGTGCCATCAAAAGCAGCCACTGTGCCATCAAAAGCAGCCACTGTGCCATCAAACGCAGCCACTGTGCCCATCAATTGCAGCCACCGTGCCATCAAACTCAGCCACTGTGCCCATCAAATGCAGTCACTGCGCCATCAAATGCAGTCACTGGGCCATCAAATGCAGCCACTGTGCCAAACGCAGCCACTGTGCCATCAAACGCAGCCACTGTGCCATCAAACGCAGCCACTGTGCTCATCAATTGATTGCAGCCACTGTGCCATCAAACACAGCCACAGTGCCCATCAAATGCAGCCACTGTGCTCTTCAATTGCAGCCACTGTGCCATTAAACGCAGCCACTGTGCCATCAATTGCAGCCACTGTGCCATCAAACACAGCCACTGTGCCATCAAACACAGCCACTGTGCCATCAAACACAGCCACTGTGCCCATCAATTGCAGCCACTGTGCCATCAAACACAGCCACCGTGCCCATCAAATGCAGCCACTGTGCCATTAAACACAGCCACTGTGCCATCAATTGCAACCACCGTGCCATCAATTGCAGCCACCGTGCCATCAAACGCAGCCACTGTAAAGCATCCTCAGTAAAGCAGATGAAAAGTTATTTTTAGAATGTGTGAAAATAAAACTGTCTTGTCAATGCAGAGTTAATATGGCCTTTGGACTCTTAGATTTGGTGGGGGTGCATTGTTGTTAGGTTTTTCATATATATATATATATATATATATATATATATATATATATATATAGTTATAAACTGTACCTGCTCCTGCTCCTCGCCTTGGTGACAAATTGGTAAAGGCAGCAGGACTCAGTTGGAGAAGCAACACATGATGTTCTAGCTCTGCCCTGCAGTGCAATCTGGGAGTTGTAGTCTCTGCAGAGCACAGGCACCAGACGGCCATGTTGAAGTCTATGTGCCTGTGCTCTGTGGGAGAACTACAATTCCCGGCATGCAATGGGGCCGCCGTTTGGGGAAGGAAGGGCTAGGACTCGGAGGACGACGCTGCTGCTATTGGACACGCAGGCAGCCTAAGCCATGCATATTACACAGACATACTCTTATCACCCCCCTCATCCACCGCCGCGGAGCTCACTCTGTCTGCAGCTGTGTGCAGCGCGCCCGCCGCCCGCTCACCCCGCCGTTTGAGAGACTGTCCCACACTCCACACAGCAGCAGACAGTGCAGCACAACACCTCAGAGGCAAATTAGGCAATCGCTCGATGGCGAGGCCCTTTCTGTGGGCGAGGCCTAAGGCAATCGCCTAATTTGCCTAATTAAAGAGCCGCCTCTGAAAGCAAGGGAGGTGCTGGTGGAAGCCACTCAGGTGTAAAGTAGTGAGCTAGCTGTATTTACCACCTCAGTATAACAAACTGCCCCGAATCTAAAGCAACCAGAGAGATACGTGGAAAATGGTAATGGTGACCCTGGGCCAAACGTCTCCTCAGTGGAAGATATATTGCAGGTTGTCAGTTTTCATAGCATAAACATGATTATGGATCCTGTTTCACTATTGCCTTTTAGTTTTTGCCACATAGAACCCTCCACATTTGCAAAATAACAAGTATGTGACAGCCTCTGTATGGCAGTTGACAAAATGGCATTGATGATATTTGTCACAAAACATTGTGGGTAAGTAAAAATTCAAGAAAAGCAGAATATAGTCTACATAATCCAATGTCATAGTGCTGGATTGGTACAAAGTTTTTGTCACCACCTTCAATCCCTGTTGGTGTGGGATACTGCTGCATAGCACCTCCACATAAATGGTGACTAAGCCCTTGTACACACGGTCGGATATTCCGATGAACAATGTCTGATAGGACCGTGTTGTCGGATAATCCGACCGTGTGTGGGCTCCATCGGACTGTTTCCGTCGGAATATCCGACGGACCAAGTTTTCCAGCTGGGCTATAAAATTTTCCAATAACATGATTCGATCGGACTTTGTCCGATTGTGTGTAGAGAATTCCAATCGGACAAAGTGCCACGCATGCTCAGATCAAATTCCTAGACCAAAGCTATTGGCTACTAGCCTGAACGTAGTCCCATCGTAACAAAAGGTCTACCTCCTCACTTTGACGTACCCTTAGAATGTAAAACTTTCAACATTAAATTGTGTGCAAACAGATGGAGATCTTTGATGGTCCAGATTGTACCCATATTCTGTTGAGGACAGAACCCAACCCAAAAGCCAAAACTTGTAATTTATCTTCAGAAAAAGGGTGATTCAGTCTTGTTACATAGGATCCCTTATCTTACATACGCTCTGTCCCTTTCTTTGTCTTGTGTCTTACCTGCCATGGCCTATATATGTTTTTAAGGTAAAAGTACAGTTAATATGAAAGTATCTGTGTTAGTCTTCAGATAATTTTATATGACCTTGTAGGGCAGATTGGATTGGTGCCCCAGGATATGTATAGGACATTAGAGTCAGATTTAAACCTGTCCCTTCATAATGCTAAGCCCTGCACCTTATTATTGAACTTCCAAATGCCTCAGTGGTCATTAGAGTATAGGGCATAGTACCAAAGGGGGGTGGGGAAAAAAGTCTAGGCCTTAGATACAGCCGAGGGCTATATTTAGGGACGTTTCCAAAGATACAAGTAATATTTTTAAGTAAAACATATGGGTTGGATTCTTTATGGGCTGTGCCAAGATGAAAAGTTTGTACATTCTCAAACCATCATGGAGGGGGGGGGGGGGGGGCTAATGTGGTGTGCATAGTGTACTGCCTTCCGTGCACCTTTGGTGATATAAAAATCGGCATGGCTGAAAAGTGGGTGTTGCCTTGCAGTGTATGGCTTATAGTATGCCACATGTCCCCCTTTATTTTCACAAAATAGGGCCTAGAGGTACACTGAACAGACTGAGAGTAAAATAACACCAAATGGTCCTAGCAATTGTCAGGGCCATTGGTTACATGGGTTGATGTCACATGGGGACTATGACATCGTAAGGGGGCGGGGTCACCATGTGACACCAACCCATGTGACATAAAGCCATGTGACACCGCCCCTTGTCCCTATATAAGTGGCCGCGCAGCGCGTCCCTGGCATTGTGGCCGGAGAGAGCGTCGAGTCAACATCTCCTGGAGAAGGAGGAGAAGAAGAAGAAGAAGAACGGAAGGCGGCGGCGGCGGCGACAGAAGACCGGGCCACCGCCTGTAAAAGAGCTATAAGAAGGCGCGGTGGCCCGGCAGAAGAACCGAAGAGGGGGACAAGACCCCCGAAGTCGGGAGAAGAGGCCAGCGGCGCGGAAGAAAGGCGGACTCCTTTGCTAGCAAAAGAGCTACAAGAAGATAGCGGAGGAGTCCGGCGAGAAGACCCCCGAAGATGGAAGACCCCCGGAGCTTTGCAATAAAGTATTTTATCTCGTGTGTTGTGTTTTTTTTTGTACTTTTATTTTACAGGTGAATGGGTAGGGGTATATTGTACCCCATACTCATTCACATAGGGTGGGGGGCCGGTATCCGGGGGCCCCCTTATTAAAGGAGGCTCCCAGATTCCGATAAGCTCCCCGCCCGCAGACCCCGACAACCAACGGCCAGGGTTGTCGGGAAGAGGCCCTTGTCCTCATCAACATGGGGACAAGGTGCTTTGGGGTGGGGGGGCCGCGAGGCCCCCCCTTCCCCAAGGCACCCCCCCATATTGAGGGCACGCGGCCTGGTACGGCTCAGGAGGGGGGGGGCACTCGCTCGCCCCCCTTTCCTGGCCGGCCAGGTAGCCTGCTCGGACAAGGGTCTGCTGTGGACTTGGGGGGGACCCCCACGCCGTTTTTTTTTCGGCGCTGGGGTTCCCCTTTAAGTCCATACCAGGCGGCGGGGCCAGCAACGTCTCTTTCGCGGGCCCCGCCTACCTGGATACCCGCTCGAAATGAGCGGACTTTCCTCCGCGTGTGTGGGCGAGTCCGTTTATTTCAAAAGTAGGGCGGATAGTACGGCGGACTTAGTACGCCGTATTAGTCCGCTGAAAAAGTGCCGTGTGTGGGCAAGTAGCCCGTTCGGAAATTTCGACGGACTGTCCATCGGATTGTATGACGGACTAAGTACGCCATACAATCCGCTCGTGTGTATGCGGCATTAGACACTGGCAGCCCCATGAACCGTTTTTATCTCTGTTCCAGGTGCTGCCTGAACAAATGTCAGTTGAGCAGCCTCCTCTTCTGCTGCCACCATTCGCGTCACAGCTTCTCCAGTCTCAGGCCAAGTGGGGAGCAGAGCTGGGCACAGTGAGCGGAGGTAGACAAATCACTCCGCCAGGGAAGTCATTATGCAGGCAGGCGGCGGGGAATTGTGCCAAGATCAACATGCGGAGTGGGTGCGGCGCGGATTTGACATGCGCCCGAAACAAAACAAATAATCCCTTCCACCATACACCCATTATCACATTACAGAGGGAGAGAGGGGCCCAGATAATGGATAAAAAAAAACAAGCTTAGTAGGAAGGGAGTGGGAGTCGGAGTGTGGTTCAGAAAGGCTTCTCTGTATTCTGCAGAGGACGCCAGGCCTGGTACAACAGGGCTGGTTGTACTGGCTTATCAGCGGGCCTGAAGGTGAGAACATCGCTGGCGCAAGTTAAAGCGCATTATGGGCTGAGGACTTGGAGGGAGGAGAAGAAACAGCCTTAGAAGCATAGCCTTTTCATACTGGACTGGGTATAGTCTGAAACGCAAATGTACTTGTGATTGGCAACCCAGCTTAGTATGCTGCTACGACTGTTTTGACTCCTTCCTCCAAGTTTTTAGCTGATAATTTGCTGTAACTTGCCTTGGCAATGCTCCCCTTCCTTTGTCATTACTCAGGGTCCAGCAGATGAGGGTGTTATGGAGGTGCTTTAGCACACTCACACACCCCCCGACACTACAGGTAAAATGTAATTCAGTACTAGACCTGAAAATACTGAATTTTAAATACTCTTCTACTGAAAAAAAATGTTGAAGGTATAAAGTGCAAGCACCCAGAGGTATACATACCTGCAACAATACCCTACTGTTATGGCTGAATTCCAAGCCGTACTAAAAAGGGAAGGATCTGACACAACCAATTCATTTCAGAGCTTGTACCAACTACCCATCCACCCATTCCTATTGAATTCCACTATAATGGGCTGCGGCAGGTATGTGCAGGCAGCTCCATTGCCCAGGTATGCACAAACAGATCAAGACTGAGAACAACATGAAGGCATTAAAGATGTGAATTCTGTTTTCTTTCATTGGCTAGCTGGATTTACATGGTGTAGGAGGATAATTGGGTAAACATATGCAGGATCAGCCTATGGCTTATTTCTTGTTTGATCTTTCTATAGCCATCTTTTTCAACATTTATCTATAAAACTGTACATTTTAAAAAAGACACTAGAGGGCGCGAGCGGCGTCATGACGAGCTGACGTGACCTCTGACCAGGAGGGAGGAGCCAGCATGTGTCTGCAGGAGAATGAGCGGGGCTACGAGGGTCAGGCAGCACCGGAGAGTGAGAGGCTCCGGGCTGGATGCTGACGGCCCCCGAACCGGCTACGAGCGGTGAAACCCCTGGTGCGACCGGATGTGTGCCTGGATCTGTGGTCGGCTGACTGAAGTGAACACTAACAGCAGGGGTATCCGCGGTGGTAAGGTGTCTGCCGGTGCTCCCCCCCTTCCCTCCCCCCCCCCCGCCTGCTTTCACTGACTCTCTGTTTGATGTCTGTTTTACTGCTTGGGGGACAGCCTGGACAAGTGATCCCTGGGGAAGTGTAATATACCTAGGATGGATAGGAGGCACCAGGATTGTGAAGAGCTGAACTAAAAGGTATGAATGTAACGAGATCTGAGATACCCATTATGAGAAGCGGGGGATATATCTTGAACATTGGAAGGAACTGGTAAGAACTCCGATATTTGAATATCTGTAAAGGGGACTAAGTTAAGCTGTCTCTTAAAGGGGAAGTGGCGTGGACATTGGTTCTTTTCTGATATAAATGCCTGGGAGAGGTGAATATAATTTGATTATATGAAAAGGAGAAAGAGGACTCGGCGCATTTGTGATATTATGAAATCAGTGGATTGATATCCCAGAAGTATCAATATACCCCCAGGAGGAATAGTAGTATACATAATATACATAGTACTACTGGACTGTTTTCCCATGGAGGAGTAGCGGGCAACAGGGGCTCTGTGGAGAGCGGCCTTGAAAACCCGTTAAACCTGCGAAAGTGGAACTTGCCAGGCTGGATGTCTCTGTTTTTCTTTTCCCACACAGAAAAGACGCAAGGATATTAGTTGACTATTACTGCCCGGGATCCCCCTGCTCAAGCCAGGGAAGAAAGGATAGGGTGAAAGACAGAGTAAAGACCCCACAAACTGCTGACGATTCTGAAGGGTTACAGGGAGGAGCGGATACTCGCACTCTCCTATGGAAGGAAGGAAAAGTACAAAGCAAACCCCTATAGATGGGAAAATTACTTTCCTAACAGCGAATCTATGAAGCAAAAAGTTCAAAACCCCAAAGTCGTAAGAATATATGAAGGGTCTGCGGTAGCATTCTGTTAAAAAATCCTGATGCTCAGAAGCGAGAGGTAACCGAGGGGATACTGGTGACATATTTTCAGCAATTTTTTAGAGGTGATCCTAGATAACCAGGATTTAAAGTAGACCCCTAGTGAGAGGGACACTGAGTTCACTGCGAAATAGGTTTGAAAGACTATAAGCAGGAGAGAAAGTATAAGTAAGGAAAAGGGGAAGGACCCCTCTTATTAAGAAGGGTGATAAAAAGAAAACTGGGAAACTGGGGAAACGAATAAGAAGGGCAAAGGAAGCTACCATGAGTAAATCTACGAGTAAAACAAAGGGGGGCCCCCCGAAAACCTCAAAGGACAGAGTGAATAATAGTTCAATAAAACAGTACATGACACAAGGTCTAAGTCCTAAAAATCAGGAAGGAATCAGACAACACCCCAAAACAGCGAGGAAAAAAGGGATAGAGGAAAAATCCGGGGAGACCACAGACCAGTCCAGAGAGGAATCAATAAAAGATAGCGACTCAGAAATAAGTAAATTGGCGGAACAAAGAATAGAGGACCAACTACCAACAAAAGGCGATTTGATGGAAATGCTCACGCGATTGGAAAATTCTATTAAAGCTGATATCAACTTGCTACGTGTAGACTTAGGACACCTGTTAACAAGAGTAGAGGCAACGGAGGAAAGATTAGATAACCAGGCCCAGGAGGTCTCTAAACTGAAGGAATTGGTTAAACTTTCCCAGCAAAATCAGAGGAGATTATTATATAGATTAGCAGATCAAGAAAACAGTAGCAGAAGACAAAATATGAGAATCCGATTCGTACCAGAAGTTAGAAGTGAAGATCTAAAAAAAATTATTAAAATAATATTTAACCCACTTCTGGATAAAGGTGAGGAAGAATTTCCTGCGATTGAGCGAGTACATCGGGTCGGCCAACCTAGAAATAAAGGATCAGACAGACCCCGAGATATAATCGTGAGATTTAGGTTCTATGAAGATAAAGCGGACATATGGGCGAAGCTGAGAGGGAGAGCGGTAGCCCGATATGAGGGCATAGAGTTGCAAATATATATGGACTTGGCCCCAGAGACACTGACAAGGAGAAGGCTTTTAAAACCATTATTGGAGGTGATAAAGAAGCAGAATATCAGATATAACTGGGGGTTCCCGGCATGCTTGATAGGCTTTGGGGAGGGGGTGTCGGCAAGGTTGAGATTCCCGGAGGAATTCGTGGATTTTTGTAAAAAAAACTTGATCTGCAGGTGCCGGACCTACCGGGTTGGACGGACGAGGACCAGGCGGGTCTCTAGGGGGAGGGGGGGAGTGGGAGTGGGGGGGGGTGGGAGGAGTCGGATGTGGCGAAAGCCGGCAGACCCCCCCTCACTGCCCCTCTTTGGGGGGGGGGGCGACACATGTATGAGCTTACCCTGGCGAGCTGACTCAAAGATGGTTAAGTCGTATAGAACCATCGGCGAGTTGAAGGCCGAGTATGGGCCCGGGGGGGGAGGGGTGGGGGAGTTTGGGGGGAAGGAGGGAGGGAAAACCTATGCGGGGGAAGATAATAAGTTTCAGTTTAGAAGAAAGAATGTGAATCTGCATAGCAAAACAAGAGACTCAAGATGTTAGCTATAAACTTTATGACGTATAACGTCAAAGGGCTAAAAACGCCGAGTAAGAGGCATCTTAAAGGAGCTTAAACGCTATAATGCCAAGGTGATCTTCTTACAAGAAACCCATTTCTCTCACGAGGCAAATACTAAGTTATATTCCAAGGATTTTCCAGTATGGTACTACGGAGACGCGATAACAAACAGAGGTAGGGGGGTGGCAATAGGGTTTGCTAAGAAGACACAGTTTAATTTGGAAGATAGATTAGTAGACCTGGAGGGAAGGTATCTTGCCCTAAAAGGCAAATTGGGGGAAATTGAGTGTACCCTGGTTAATATATACGCCCCCAATCGCGACTCTACAAAATATCTGGTTGATATTCTGGGAAAGCTGACGGACTTTAAGAGAGGACCTGTGATTTTGATGGGGGACTTTAATTTTTGTATAGATCTGGGATTAGACAGTACGTCCGGTGTGTAGGGGACTAGTAAGGTGCAATTAAAAAGGACTAAACAAAAACTGCATGCATACCAATTAGTGGATGCGTGGAGAGTCCAGCATCCGAATGAGAAAGATTTTACGTTTTATTCCCCTGTACACGGGACGTATTCCCGGATCGACATTTTTGTAGACCATAGAATCTTGGAAATGGTAGTAGAGACCAGGATCGAGATAGCTACACTCTCTGATCATTCCCCGGTGAAGATGAAGTTGCTAATAAAGGGGGAGGAAAGGAAACCTTTTATGTGGCGTTTAAATGAGGAACTAATCCAGGATGTGGAGGGGGAAGAGAAGGTTGGCAAAGAATTAGAACAATACTTTGCGATAAATGATACAGAGGATATATCAAGGCAAAATATATGGGAGGCCCACAAGGCCTATATCAGGGGGATCTTGATATCATTGGGAGCTAGGAAAAAAAAAGAGATCAGAAAAAATTTAAATTTTATTGGAGGAAATATATAGAGCAGAACAGCAACATAAAAAACATCTGAATCAAGACAAAACAATCCTTCAAAAAATAATAACTAAACGGGACGAATTGAAAACCTTGATGGAACAGGAAACCCAAAAAACCTTCAATCAAATAGCTAAGGAAAGGTATTATGGGGGGAACAAACCCACTAAATATTTGGCAAGAAGACTACAAAGGAAAAAATCTAGAAATTTTATAGAAAGAATTCAGACAGGTAAAGTGGATATGGTCTATAGAACAAGAGATAGCGGAAATATTTAAAAACTACTACGAGAAAGTATATTCAGTAGATCAGTCCGTGGGATTGAAGGTGGAGGAAAAGGAATTAAAAATGGAGGAGTTCCTGGAAAAGGCTCAATTAACAAAAATTACTGAGCTGGAAAAGGAACTGTTAGACGGACCCATATCAGAGGAGGAATTATATAAGGTACTTATGGATTCAGCCTCGGGGAAAAGTCTAGGCCCGGATGGGTTTACTCTATACTATTTTAAGAAATTTAAGAAAATACTAACTCCGTATCTATGTAGCTATATGAATGGACTTGGCGTAGAATATGAAATGAGCAAGGAGGCAGTTTCTGCATCTATAAGGCCGCGTACACACGGGCGGACTGTTCGCCCAACCTTGTCCGCTGAACAGTGTTTGGGCGGACAGTCCGCTCGTGTGTGGGCTTTCAGCGGACAGTTTCAGCGGACAGTTGGACGGACAAAGTCTTTCGGAAATTCCGAAAAACTGTCCGCTGAAACTGTGTTTGAGCGAACAGTCCGCCCGTGTGTGGGCCTGTCCGCTGTACTTTCGAAATGAGCGGACTGTTCCCGCTCGGAAAGTCCGCCCATTTCGAGCGCGTGTACAGGTAGGCGGGGCCCGCGAAGGATACGTCGCGGGCTCCGCCGCCTGGAATGGGCTTAAAGGGGAACCCCAACGCCGAAAATAATCGGCGTGGGGGTTCCCCCCAAGTCCACACCAGACCCTTGTCCGAGCACGCTACCCGGCCGGCCAGGAAAGGGGGGCGAGCGAGCGCGCCCCCCCTCCTGAGCCGTACCAGGCCGTGTGCCCTCAACATGGGGGGGTGCCTTGGGGAAGGGGGGGCCGCGCGGCCCCCCCACCCCAAAGCACCTTGTTCCCATGTTGATGAGGACAAGGGCCTCTTCCCGACAACCCTGGCCGTTGGTTGTCGGGGTCTGCGGGCGGGGGGCTTATCGGAATCCGGGAGCCCCCTTTAAGAAGGGGGCCCCCGGATACCGGCCCCCCACCCTATGTGAATGAGTATGGGGTACAATGTACCCCTACCCATTCACCTGTGAAATAAAGTACAAAAAAAAACACAACACATAGAAAAAGTATTTTATTGCACAGCTCCGGGGGTCTTCCGTCTTCGGGGGTCTTCTCGCCGGACTCCTCCGCTATGTGTGTGTAGCTCTTTTGCTAGCGGAGGAGTCCGGCTTTCTTCCTCCCCGCCGCCGGCCTCTTCTCCCGACTTCGGGGGTCTTGTCCCCCTCTTCGGTTCTTCTGCCGGGCCACCGCGCCTGGTCCGGTGGCCCGGTCTTCTGTCGCCGTCTTCCGTTCTTCTGTCGCCGCCTTCGGTTCTTCTGCCGGGCCACCGCGCCTTCTTGTAGCTCTTTTACAGGCGGTGGCCCGGTCTTCTGTCGCCGATGTCGTCGCCGCCGCCGCCGCCTTCCGTTCTTGTTCTTGTTCTTCTTCTTCTCCTGGAGATGTTGACTCGACGAGCTCTCCGGCCGGAATGCCAGGGACGCGCTCTGCTGCCACTTATATAGTGACAATGGGGCGGTGTCACATGGTATATGTCACATGGGTTGGTCACATGGGTTGATGTCACATGGGGACTATGACATCGTAAGGGGGCGGGGTCACCATGTGACCAACCCATGTGACATATACCATGTGACCCCGCCCCATTGTCACTATATAAGTGACCGCACAGCGCGTCCCCGGCATTCCGGCCGGAGAGCTCGTCGAGTCAACATCTCCAGGAGAAGAAGAAGAAGAACAAGAAGAAGAACAAGAACAAGAACGGAAGGCGGCGGCGGCGACGACATCGGCGACAGAAGACCGGGCCACCGCCTGTAAAAGAGCTACAAGAAGGCGCGGTGGCCCGGCAGAAGAACCGAAGGCGGCGACAGAAGAACGGAAGACGGCGACAGAAGACCGGGCCACCGGACCAGGCGCGGTGGCCCGGCAGAAGAACCGAAGAGGGGGACAAGACCCCCGAAGTCGGGAGAAGAGGCCGGCGGCGGGGAGGAAGAAAGCCGGACTCCTCCGCTAGCAAAAGAGCTACACACACATAGCGGAGGAGTCCGGCGAGAAGACCCCCGAAGACGGAAGACCCCCGGAGCTGTGCAATAAAATACTTTTTCTATGTGTTGTGTTTTTTTTTGTACTTTATTTCACAGGTGAATGGGTAGGGGTACATTGTACCCCATACTCATTCACATAGGGTGGGGGGCCGGTATCCGGGGGCCCCCTTCTTAAAGGGGGCTCCCGGATTCCGATAAGCCCCCCGCCCGCAGACCCCGACAACCAACGGCCAGGGTTGTCGGGAAGAGGCCCTTGTCCTCATCAACATGGGGACAAGGTGCTTTGGGGTGGGGGGGCCGCGCGGCCCCCCCTTCCCCAAGGCACCCCCCCATGTTGAGGGCACGCGGCCTGGTACGGCTCAGGAGGGGGGGCGCGCTCGCTCGCCCCCCCTTTCCTGGCCGGCCGGGTAGCGTGCTCGGACAAGGGTCTGGTGTGGACTTGGGGGGAACCCCCACGCCGATTTTTTTCGGCGTTGGGGTTCCCCTTTAAGCCCATTCCAGGCGGCGGAGCCCGCGACGTATCCTTCGCGGGCCCCGCCTACCTGTACACGCGCTCGAAATGGGCGGATTTGCCTCCTCCTTACGTGGGCGAGTCCGTTCATTTCAAAAGTTGAGCGAACTGTTTGCCCAACCTTGTTCGTCAAACAGTCCGCTCGTGTGTGGGCAAGTCCGCTCATGCAAATTTTGAGCGGACTGTTTGCCCAAACTGTTTGACGAACAAGGTTGGGCAAACAGTCCGCGCGTGTGTACGCGGCCTTGCGGTTATCCAGAAGGAGGGGAAGGATGAGACGATTTGTCCTAATTATAGGCCTATATCACTACTCAATGCCGATACAAAACTTTTTGCCAAAGTTCTGGCAGGCAGAATGAAGGCCCTAATGAGCTCACTGGTACATCCGGACCAGGTGGGCTTCATACCAGGAAGGGAGGGAAGGGACAATGGGGTGAGAACATTGCTCCTTCTGTCCCAGGTGGGTGAGAGAAAGAGCCCGAGCCTACTCCTGTCGATTGATGCCCAGAAGGCTTTCGACAGGGTAGACTGGGGCTTTATGTTCCGGACATTGGGCAATGGGAGTGGGACCAAAAATGGTTCAGAGGATTAGGACACTATATTGTCACCCGACCACCAGGGTTAAGATTAATGGTACGTTATCCCTACCCCTTGAGATGAAAAACGGGACGAGACAGGGGTGCCCACTGTCACCCCTCCTGTTTGTGCTGCCCTTAGAGCCACTGCTTGCCATGATTCACAATGACCCACAGATTAAGGGAATCGAAATAGGAAAGGAAAAACACAAATTGGCTGCTTTTGCCGATGACGTACTATTTTATATTAGTGAACCATGCAATACTATGCCCAAGTTGATGGATGTGGTAGCACAGTATGGCCAACTCTCGAACTTTAAAATCAATCAAGTAAAATCAGAGGTACTTAACATAAATACGGGTAAACTGGAAAAATGCAGGCTCCAAAAAGAGTTTGAGTTTCCTTGGCGGAAGGAATTGAATTACCTTGGAATAAAACTAGCGGCCTCAGTGGAGAAAATGTACAAATTAAACTATATCCCATTGTTGGATGAAGTCAAGAAAGAAAGCAATAGATTAGTAAATAGATCATTGACTTGGAAGGGACGTATTAGCGCACGTAAGATGTTTATGTTGCCAAAAATTTTATATAAATTCCAGATGATCCCCATAGCGGTACCGAAGTATTATTTCACAAAGATGAAGTCATTGTTAATGGGGTTTATCTGGAATAACAAAAAACCGAGAGTCCCCTTCACTATCTTAAAATTAAGTAAAGAACGAGGGGGGTTAGCTGTACCCGAAATACAAAAATATTACAAAGCGATCGTGCTGTCAAGAGTAGTAGAGTGGGTAAGGGAAAATAACAAGGGGAAAAAAAGATGGGTAAACTTAGAAAACACTTTTAGTAAGGTACAGTTGAATAAGATTGTGTGGAACCCGCCAAAATATAGGACACTTGACCCGAACACAAATGTTTTGACACGTAAAATGCACTTAGGGTATGGGATGGGGTGTATAAGCAATTGAATGGTTAGTATAATTCCCCACTTATAGAGTTAAAAAAGAGAATGAATATTTTCCTCCAGGGTTAAAAATTAATAGTGGGAACTGGTTGAAAAAGGAGAAGGCACAAGTAAGAGACATTATAAAAAACAGGAGGATCTTGTCACTGCACGAATTAAAACACAAAGGGGAAATAGGAAGAATAGACGAGTGGCGGTACCTCCAGCTGGCCCACTTTGTTGGGGGCTTACCGCAGCCATTAAGAACTGAAGATGAGTTGTCGCCTCTGGAGCAGTTGTGCTTAACAGACAACCCTAAAGGGATAATCTCCAGGCTGTATAGGCTCCTGACCGAGGGAGGGGAGCTGGAGAGCCCGCCTTTTATACAGAAATGGGAAAAGGAATTAGGCGCACAATGTGATAAAAGCACTCAGGGAAGAATTTTCAAACTTATACATAGGTCGGCAGCCGATAGCTATACAGCAGAAATGAACTATAAATGTATTTCTAGATGGTATGCTACTCCAGATAAAATTCATAAATTTAAACCGAGTAAGTCAGGGGACTGTTGGCGAGGGTTTAAGGTGGCAGGAACAATGACCCATTTGTGGTGGAGTTGCCCAAAAATCAACAAATATTGGAAAAAGATTCTATACTATGTAAAAGAAATTACTAACATTATAATCCCAGAGGATCCATGGATAGTATTATTCCATGGCACCAAAGGGGAAACAAAAAAGTATCAAGAGTCACTGGTCCCGCACCTCTTAAACGATGCAAAAAGATTGATACCTAAGAATTGGCAAAAAGAGGAAAGCCCACCAATCTGGGAATGGATTGATGCAGTAGAAGAAACTCACCGTATGGATAGGCGAAGGGACAGCCACGACGATAAGAGATTGTTGATAGCAGATAAATGGCAAGAGTGGAAAATTTTCAAAAAAACATGGAGCTATGCAGAGCACATAAGAATATAAGAAGGTAAACAGAAGTTGACTTAATTTTCCCGCATAGTGAAGTAGAAGAGGGTAGCGGGTGGGGGGGAGGGGAAATAAGTAGAGGATGGAGAGTGATAGGTTTGCACGAGTAGATTTGATAGCTTTGTTTTATCTTTTGGATATTGAATAAAGGATTTTTTGTAATATCAACTAAAACATAAAGCTACAATGATGTGAAGACGAGGAAAACGTAAATGAACGTAAAGTTGATTGGGCCTCGTGAAAAATTCGCTGAAGTAGCAAAAAAAAATAAAAATAAAAAAAAATGAAAAAAAATAAAAAAAAGACACTAGAGGTCACTGTTGGAGAGTATTTTCAAATCCTAAACTAGCAGTAGTGTAGTCTTCTACTGTTTTAGACATTGAATAATGCAGAACGCTTGGAGTTGAATTGATACCCTTTAGTGGCTAACGTAAGATATTAAAAATATAAGCTTTCAGTATCAATGTGCATAACAACAGCCAGTTTCAAGCTAAAAACTATAATGCATGTGGCCGTCAGGGCTCATTCACAAATAGAGGGAGATTTATTAAAACTGGTGCACACAGGATCTGGTGCAGCTCTGCATAGAAACCAATGAGCTTCCAGGTTGAACAAGCTGAAATTAGAAGCCGATTTGCTATCACGCAGAGCTGTTTTTTTTTAAACATATCTCTGCATTACAAACCTCTACACAGCTTTGTGTATTGTCCTATAGACAACAATGCATCTGTAAAAAAAAAAAAAATGTTGCATTTTTTTCCCGTCTGCCTGCAAGAGACTGTTTTGTTTTATAATGACTTCACATATATGCGTGTACAGGTGCAAGCATAGCAGGGGCAATAGTAATAGTTTAAAGCAAGGGTCTCCAAACTTTCTGAACAAATGGCTGGTTTATTATCCCTCAGACTTTGGAGGGGCCGCACTGTGACCAGTAGGAAATGTCCAGGCATCAGTAATATTGTCCCATCATTAGTATTAGTTGGGGGGGGGGGATAATTCTCCATCATTGGTGTCAGTGGGAGGAACAGTGCTCCATCTTTTAACAGTGGGAAGAATATTGTCCCATCACTGGTGTCAGTGGAAGGAATAGTGTCCCTTCTCTGGTGTCAGTGGGAGGAATAGTGTCCCACCCATCATTGGATCACAGGTGTGTCAGGAGGAAGGTGTCTCTGGAGCTCCTCCAGGTGATCGGTGTGAGAGGGGAGTGGTGGTGAAATCTATCCCAGCTCTCCTGGCCCCTTTCTGGGGAAGCCATGGAGGCCAGCGGGGCCTCTCCTGCTGGAAGCTCACAGCCATCTTCTGGGTCGTCGGGTGACATGCCTTCCTCTGTAAAAGCCAATCTCTCTGCCCCTGGTGAGGATGAAGGCTCAGAAGCCATTTGGGAGTGAGTGGTGGCTGGGATAAAGGTCCTAAATCGGGAGAGGGATAAGATTTACAAGCTACGAATGGAGCTGAAGCGTCTGTGAAGGGAGCGTGAGGGCTTACACAGCCAGAAACGAGAATCCATAGATCCGGAGATCCAATTGGTCAAAGTCCGTGTGGACCATCAGGAGACCATTGTGGCCATGATGGAAGGCAGAGATGGGCCCTTCAAGGAGAAGTTTGGAAATGACAGGAGGTTTGGAAGGATGACAAAGATGGAGGTGGACGAGGAGACCCCCAATTCTGCCCCCTGCACCCCCCAGGGAGAGGTAAGCAGCCCCATGCCTTCCCACGACTCAGGAGGAATTCTGAGGGCCATCCAGGTAATGGAGTCTCCTATTTGGGGGGATCAGTTAATATTTAATGAGGAGGACATTGCGGATGATGTTCCTGATAAGGTAAAGCCTGCCAAGTCCCATGTTGTGAATAAGACTGTTTTTGTGCCTTTCACTGATGCTGACAATGTGCCTAATGACAGTCAGGCTGCTAATCCTGTGTGCAGCAATGCAGTGCCTGCTGATGCTGAAATGCAGCTAGAGCTACATTTAAAAAGTGTAATTTCTGTGAAGGAACTACAGGTGTCAGCAGAGCCCATTATCCTTTCTTTAGCAGAGTCCAAAGCTGTTTGCCCCACTGCTGCTGAAGACTATACAGCACAGCATCAGGAGACAGCTGGTACTGCAGCAGTAACTGTGACCATTCCTGATGGGACATCAGGAATGGGAGAACATTTCTGTGACTGATAACAATCACCCCAGTACCAGTGTGATGGACAATCGTCCTGCTACAGATTTTGATAATTCACTTCAAACTGTTAATGATAATGCTAATAATAATAATGTACAGGCTAATGTGACTTCAGTGTGGGGCCTTGGCCCTGATAAACCTACATTTGCTCAGGTGGTACTGCTCCTGGTAGCTCCGCTCCCAAGTGGGTTTTTCCCCTACAGCCTACCACTTTGGGCACCCCGGGATCTGGTATTGGGTCTCTGGCTTCTGCTGGGGGTCCCAGACGTAATGTAGTAATTCTGAAATGGGAAGGTGGTGCAGTCCCTCCAGCACAGCATGCAGTGGTGGATCTGATTCTGGAAATTTATTTTGAGGCAAATGACCTGTATGCCTTTATACATGTAGCTGGGACACAGGATTATACGGTTAGATTCACCAGGCCAGAGGGTCTTGACCTGTTCTGGGAGTGATATGAGGCTTGGTGCAGGTCAAGACCCGAATGGGAAGGTCTGGCCCCAGATGCGATTTCTCAGAGGTCAACAGTAAAAAAAAAAATCACAATTATTCTGACTAATGAGAGTGTCCCCACTCGAGAACTAGAGGTTTGGTTGCGGAACTATGGGGATGTTTTGATTAAGCCCAGCAAAATCCTTGATGAGCATAACATCTGGACTGGGGGTTGGTCAGTAACAGTCAGGTTGGCCAGGGATGGGAATGTTGTCCGTCACCTGCCCTCCACAGCTTTTATAGGGAGGGATAGGATGACTATTTTATACCCCGGTCAGCCGAAGCTCTGTCACCGCTGTGGAGAAAAGGGGCATTTGAGCTCCTCCTGTTCAGCCTTGATATGTACAGTGTGTCGGGGTCAGGGTCATATGGCCAAGGACTGCACCGATATGATCAGGTGCAACCTGTGCCTGCACCTTGGCCATCCCTACAGCAGATGTTCTGAAGCCTGGCACAATACGGAGAAGGAGGTAATGGATGACTTGTCGAGGCTGGACAGGATGAAGGGTGAGGCTCCTGGTGTACCATCCTCCTCTGCGGTGACTGACTCCCCTGGTCCTGCTCAGGATCCCTCTCCAGTTCCTGTGGCCACCCCTCCTGTGACTGTAAGTATTCCTTCTGTATCTGTCTCTGTGTCCCCCCAGCCTACTGTACCCTCTCCTCTTGTGTCAGAACTTTCCAAGTCTGTGCTCCCAGGTCAGTTATCCCCCAGGTGTCTACCCCTTCTAAGTCTGACTCAAAGGGAACACCACCCCCCCCCCCCCCCACACCAGGAGTGGTAGCATGTAATAAAAAGGTCGCTTATGCCTCTGTAAAGGAGTCTTCTATGAAGACTCCAAAGAAAAAAACAAGAGATGAGGGCATCTCTGAAGCTGACCTGCAGTACCTGGAGGAGAGAAGGAAGGTTGGGAAGCGGAAGAAGCAGGCGGTGAGGACGGAACGGGCTCCAGTGCCTGTCTCCAACCATCATAGGCCCTCTAAGTGGGATATTTCTTCATCTGGAGCTTCTTCGGAGCAAAGTTCTGATTCTGAAATGGAGTTTGAGGCTGCCTCAAGAAAGAGAGAGACTTCTGGTGATGAGCAGCAGAGGGGAGCTAAGAAGCAATCCACCCAATATCCCAAATGGCGGTTCCCCCTCCTTTAAAAGTGGTGACAACAAATGTCGCTAGCATTAAGTCAGTAAGAGCTCGTTCCATGGCCTTCTTTTTGTTCAGCCAATTAGAGGCTGAAATTATATTTTTGCAAGAGACTAGGCTCACCTCCTTGGCAGATATTCATATGGCCAAGAGAGAGTGGAGGTATGGTCCATCCTACTGGTCACTTGCAGCCGAGCCTTGCGGTGGTGTGGCGGTGTTGTTTAATACCGGCATGGTAAATGTCCGGCGGGTTATTGAGGTGGAAATTGGGAGATGTATGGTCTTAGACGTCCTTGTAGGGGGGCAGAACCTGCGCCTAATTAATGCTAATGGGCCGCACACAAAGTGGGACAGGAAATGCCTTTTTACAAGGATCAACATCATGGGAAGTAGTCTTTGGAGGTGACTTTAATACAGTAACTAGGCCCAAGGACAGGAAGGACTTCAAGGACAGGCTGGGATATGATAACGTTTTTTTAAATAGTATGGTTAGGGATGACGGTCTTGTGGATGTGCACATTAAGCACCTCCCGGATGGATGACACCGGATTCCCCTTTCATCGAGGTAGTAGTCAGAGTAGGATAGATAGTTCGTTTTTTTTTTTGTTTTTTTTAAGGAGACCTCTGATTTCTCACCCTTAGTGGTGCAGGCAGTAGAGTAGAGTTCTCTGATCAAAAAAAAAAAAAAACTTCCGGTCTGGATGTCTATCGATAATTTCAGTGTCAGCAGAGTATGTTTCACTGTCAGTGGGAAAACGTAACCGCAATAGTAATTTATAGTGGATCTGACATGTTAAACTATATAGCCAAATAATGTTAATTCCGAATTAGCATACTATGTGAATGATACTAAAAATTTTGATAATGTTCTCAAGAGGGTTTTGTCAGAGACCGCAATAATGTATAAATTTATAAAAAAAATAATAATAAACTATATTATTTTGTAATCCTGATTTAACCACTTGACCACTGGGCACTTAAACACCCTTAATAACCAGACCAATTTTCAGCTTTCGGTGCTCTCGCATTTTGAATGACAATTACTCAGTCATGCAACACTGGACCTATATGAAATTTTTGTCCTTTTTTTCACACAAATAGAGCTTTCTTTTGGTGGTATTTAATCACCGCTGGGTTTTTTATTTTTTGTGCTATAAAGGAAAAAATACCGAAAATTCTGTAAAAAAATGAATTTTTCTTTGTTTCTGTTAGAAAATTTAGCAGATTAGTAATTTTTTCTTCATAAATTTTGGCCAAAATTTATACTACTACATATCTTTGGTAAAAATAAGTACAAATTGGTGGATATTATTTGGTCTTTGTGAAAGTTATAGAGTCCACAAGCTATGGTGCCAATATCTGAAAATTGATCACACCTGAAGTACTGACGGCCTATTTCAATTCTTGAGACCCTAACATGCCAGAAAAGTAGAAATACCCCCCAAATTACCCCTTTTTGGAAAGAAGACATTCCAAGGTATTTAGTAAGATGCATTATGAGTTTTTTGAAGTTGTCATTTTTTCCCACAATTCTTTGCAAAATCAAGATTTTTTTTACTTTTTTTTTTTTTCACAAAATTGTCATATTATCAGGTTATTTCTCACACACAGCATATGCATACCACAAATTACACCCCAAAACACATTCTGCTATTACTCCCGAGTATGGCGATACCACATGTGTGAGACTTTTACACAGTGTGGCCACATACAGAGGCCCAACATGCAGGGAGCGCCATCAGGTGTTCTGGAGCACCCAGGACAATTCTGACATTTCTCTCCTACATGTAAAAATCATCATTTATTTGCTAGAAAATTACATAGAACTCCAAAACATTATATATGTTTTTTTAGCAAAAACCCTGGAGAATACAATGGTGGTCTTTGCAACTTTTTATCTCACACGGTATTTGCGCAGTAATTTTTCGAATGCTTTTTTTTGGAAAAAAAAAACAGTTTTGGGCTTAAAAAAAAAAAAAAAAAACAGTAAAGTTAGCCCAATTTTTCCATAATGTGAAAGATGAAGTTACGCTGAGTAAATAGATACCTAATATGTCACTCTTCAAAATTGCACACGCTCGTGGAATGGCGCCAAACGTCGCTACTTAAAAATCCCCATAGGCGACAATTAAATTTTTTTTTTACTGGTTATACGTTTTGAGTTACAGAGGAGGTCTAGGGCTAGAATTATTGCTCTCGCTCTAACGTTCGCAGCGATACCTCACATGTGTGGTTTGAACACCGTTTTCATATGTGGGCGGGACTTACGTATGCGTTCGCTTCTGCATGCGAGCACATGGGGACAGGGGCGCTTTAAAAAAAAAAACATTTTTTTTTATTGTTCATTTTACTTTATTTATTTTAGTTTGACATTTTTTTCCCCAAAAATAATTTTTTTGATCACTTTTATTCCTATTACAAGGAATGTAAACATCCCTTGTAATAGGAATATGGCATGACAGGTCCTCTTTACAGTGAGATGTGGGGTCAATAAGACCCCACATCTCACCTCTGGGAAGCCTGAAAAAAAAAAAAAAAAAAAAAAAAGATTCTGTCTTTGATCGTATTAGCGATTCGATAGAAGCACCGGAGGGCGGCGGGAGGGGGGGGATGTCTATGGCTGGGTATTGCAGGGTATCACCGACTATGGCTGGGTATCTCAGAGTATGGCGTTGCAGAGTATTGCATTGCAGGGTATTGGCGGGTGTTGCAGAGCATTGCAGAGTGTTGCAGGGTATTGGCGGGTGTTGCAGAGCATTGCAGAGTGTTGCAGGGTATTGGCGGGTGTTGCAGAGCATTGCAGAGTGTTGCAGGGTATTGGCGGGTGTTGCAGGGTATTGCAGAGTGTTGCAGGGTATTGCAAAGCGTTGCAGAGTGTTGCAGAGTATTGCAGAGTGTTGCAGGGCATTGCGGAGTGTTGCAGGGCATTGCGGAGTGTTGCAGGGCATTGCGGAGTGTTGCAGGGCGTTGCGGAGTGTTGCAGGGCATTGTGGAGTGTTGCAGGGCAGTGCAGAGTGTTGCAGGGCGTTGCAGAGTGTTGCAGGGCATTGCAGAGTGTTGCAGGGCGTTGCAGAGTGTTGCAGGGTATTGCAAGGTGTTGCAGGGTATTGCAAGGTGTTGCAGAGTGTTGCAGGGTATTGCAGAGTGTTGCAGGGTATTGCAGAGTGTTGCAAGGTGTTGCGGAGTGTTGCAAGGTGTTGCGGAGTGTTGCAAGGTGTTGCGGAGTGTTGCAAGGTGTTGCGGAGTGTTGCAGGGTATTGCAGAGTGTTGCAGGGTATTGCGGAGTGTTGCGGAGTGTTGCAAGGTGTTGCGGAGCGTTGCAGGGTATTGCGGAGCGTTGCAGGGCATTGCGGAGCGTTGCAGGGCAATGCGGAGCGTTGCAGGGCAATGCAGAGTGCTGCAGGGTAATGCAGAGTGTTGCAGGGTAATGCAGAGTAATGGGGATATTGCAGAGTAATGGGGGTATTGCAGAGTAATGGGGGTATTGCAGAGTAATGCAGAGTAATGGGGGTATTGCAGAGTAATGCAGAGTAATGGGGGTATTGCAGAGTAATGCAGAGTAATGGCAGGGTATTGCAGAGTGTTGGCAGGGAATTGAGGGGTTAATTTTCGGTGCGCAGCGATGTGGGCACTGCAGATGCAGCCCACATCGCTGCTGACACCGATCTCTTCCCCCTCCGCTGTACCGAACGGTACAGAGAGGGGGAGGGAGGAACCGGCGTCATAACATGACGCCGGTTTGTTTACAAGTGATCACTCCGTCATTACGTTACCGTGATTCGCGATGCGCCGGGTCCTGTGGACCCGGCGGTCACGGATGCTCTCGAGTGCGCGCCCCAGGGGGCGCGCGAGAGCAGAATTCTGGGAGGCCGTTAATTAACGGCCTCTCAGAGTTAAACAACCGCCCTGAAGCCGTTAATCGGCAATGGGCGGTTGTTAAGTGGTTAAGATCAATATTAATATTCATGTATGTATATATACATTTACATATGTGTGCATATACACAAATATACCTAGACTCAGAGGCTCTGAATATATAGATGTTAAAAATTACAAATATTTGAAAAATATTAGAAGTATAAAATGTTAAAAAATGTTAAAAATAATAAATAAAAATATTATATTTAAAAAATATATTATATTTAAAAAACTTTGAGAATTTATATAGACAGACTCCGGAGAAGATGTTCAGGTAAAAGGGGCATAAACAGTCAATAAAAACAAATAATCATAGCAGGTATTAATATCGAGAACATTTAGAGAACAACTTAAAAATCATTAATAAAACAGTTGAGATCAAATTCTATATTTAACCCACGAGGGGTAAGCGTATCAAGAGTAAAAATCCATTTTGATTCCATCTGGCTGAGGGTCCTAACCTTGTGTCCCCCTCGCCAGTGTTTTTTGTACGGCTCAATGCCCCAAAATTTTAAGTGTGTGGGGTCCTTCCTGTGATGTGTTGTGAAGTGTTTAGAAACACTGTGCTTGTCAAAGCCTTCTATAATATTTTGTATGTGTTCCTTAATCCTTATTCTGAGGGTTCTTTTTGTATGTCCAATGCATTGCAGGCCGCAACTACATTCCAGTGCATAAACTGCACCTTCTGTGTTGCAGCAGACAAAATCGCTAATCTCGTATGAATTTCCAGTACTAGTAGATGTGAATTCAAATATTTTTTGTGCTGGTTTCTTCGTTTTGTTACAAGCAAAACAACGTTTGCATGGGTAGAATCCCTTACCTGTGAAGAAGGTAAATCCATTAGTTGGAGGATCCGGTACGTTTTTCACAATTTTATCTCTTAAGGAGGAAGTAAACCCTGATGAGTTTACTTCCTCTTTCATTCCCTGCAAAGGCAAAGCATAATAGACTACTATGCATCGCATAGTAGCCCATTATGTGTCACTTACCTGACACAGGAGCCAGCGAAGTCGCGCTGTCCCCTGTAGTGCGCCGCATCCATCTTGCTGGTGGCGTCTCGCAGCTCCGCCGCTGTCATTCGGCGAAGCAGCGATGACGTCACTCCCGCGCATGCGCACGGGAGTCGACACGCGCGGCAGCTCCATTCTTGGAAATGCCGCGCTCAGTGCGCCTGCGCGCCGCTGTCTACAGCGCATGCGCCGTAGACAGCGGTGCCCGTTTTCGGGCAAATATCTCCTAAACCATATAGGTTTAGGAGATATTGCTTGGACCTACAGGTAAGCCTTAATCTAGGCTTACCTGTAGGTCAAAGTGGTTTGTAAGGGTTTACAACCACTTTAATGTCAGGGCACGTTTATAGATGAATTTCGGTGCGGGAGGAAGGATAGGTTTCAGATGTGTGTCATTAAGTAAAATGTGCCAGTGTTTCTTGATAATGCTCTCAACCTTTTTGTATTGAGCATTGTAGTCCAAAATAATGGCTGCATTAATGGTCTTCAGATCTGTTTTATTTTTATCCTTAATTAACTCTTTTCGGTCCATTTCACTCACTTCACGGATTCCGTCTTCAATATGGTAAGTCTTGTAGCCTTTTTCTACGAATCTATTGACTATTATCTTGGCTTGATCAAGAAAGGTCTCTTTTTTGCTACAATTCCTTCGTAGTCGCATAAGTTGCCCTTTTCGCATATTCCATAACCAGTTAAGATGGTGGCAGCTCGTCATGGGTAGATAGCTGTTTCTATCAACGTTTTTAAAATGTGTTTTTGTGCTCAAGGTATTACCATCTTGTATGATATCTAAGTCTAGGAAAGTCACCTGTTTTTGGCTTATATCCCATGTTAGGGTTATATTGCGGTCATTTTTCATTAAGTTTTTCCAAAAAATTAACTAGGCGGTCTTCTTCTCCTTTCCATATGATGAAGATATCATCAATATATCTTTTGAACACTACTAACTCAGTAGGTGTATTTGTAAAAACTGATTCTTCTTCCCATTTTGCCATGAACAGGCCAGCTACACTGGGTGCGAATTTCGCACCCATTGCTACGCCCGTTTTTTGATGATAAAAATTCCGGTTATACCAAAAATAACTGTTCTTAAGACAGAAGTCCAAACATTTAATTAAATATTTTCTTTGTGAGCATGGTAATTCAGAGTGTTTCCTTAAGCCCCATTTAGTGGCTTCACATGCTTGATAGTGAAGGATGATCGTATATAGTGAGGACTAGGGATGAGCTTCGTGTTCGAGTCGAACGTACGTTCGACTCGAACATTGGCTGTTCGTCCGTTCGGCGAAGTCCGAACATTTTGGTCCGTTCGCGTCAAATTCGTGTGGCGCTCACGGCCCACAATGCACTGCGATGGCGCAGTGCATTGCTGGCACTTGATTGGCCAAGCATGCACTGTGACCCCGCATGCTTGGCCATTCGCAGCGCCAGCAGCGAGGAGAGCCATGATTGGCCACAGGCAGGATGCCTGTGGCCAATCATAGCTCAGGCTGTGTAGTGCACGCCCCACACTATATAAGGCCGCCATTGCGGTGGCCTCGTGTAGTGTGTTGGCGTCTGAAGCAGTGGGTGTTCTGTACCCAGTACATACCGCTATATCCACCTACATAGCTGTTCTCGATTTGAGCCCACTTGCCATCTGCAGGAGTTATTGGAAGTTGTGTGTGCCTCCAGCACAGCACAGTATACATCTGTATATACCCCTTTATCTCTGGTGTTCTCTGGTTATTGTCTGCGTGCCCTGACCGCAGTATACACTGCTATATTCACCTCACCTATATAGCTAGTAGTAGTGATCTATCTTTTATAATAGAGCTTGCAGTCAGTAGTGTTAGGAGATAGTGCGTGCTGTCTGCGTGCTCTGTACCCAGTACATACCGCTATATCCACCTACATAACTGTTCTCTATTTGAGCCCACTTGCCATCTGCAGGAGTTATTGGAAGTTGTGTGTGCCCCCAGCACAGCACAGTATACATCTGTATATACCCCTTTATCTCTGGTGTTCTATAATAAAGGCATCTGCAAGAGTTAGTGGGTGTTGTGTGCCTCCAGCACAATATACACTACCCAACTGCTGTTTTACCCAACTCCCTTCAGGCCATTACCATGTCTGGAAGGCCAGCAAGGAGAGGCAGACAGGCGCGAGCCGATAAAAGAGGGCAAGCAGGCTCTGTGTCTAGAGACAACAGTGCTGGTCGTGGACGCGGTGCATTGTCATCAGCACGTGGCCATGGGACATGCTTGTCCTTCTTTTCGGCAGCTGGACATGTTGAACCGCAACATGCCAACGACTTGGTAGAGGGGATGACCAAGCCCTCTTCATCCTCCTCATCCTCTCTCACCCAGTCTCAGGGTAGTAGCAAAGCAGCTGCTAACCCATCGTCTTCCCTCCTCTCAATGTCATCATCAGTGACTCCTTCCCTAGACCCACCACGTCCTCCTGAGGAGTCTCCTGAACTCTTTGAGCACAGTGTTGGGTACATGCTCCAGGAGGATGCCCAGTGTTTTGTGGGCTCTGATGATGACACTCAGCTAGAGGAAGGCAGTAGCGTGAGCGCAGAGAGAGGGGATGCTCAAGAAGGACAGCAATCTGGCAGTCATGTTCCACAAGCTGCAGCTTACTGCCAGGTTTGCTACAGCGATGAAGAGGGAGGGGATGATGAGGGCACTGACTCCACGTGGGTGCCTGGAAGGAGGGAGGAGGAGGAGGAGGAGTAGGAGGAGGCACATGTCCAACGAGGCAGGATGCCCTCCGGGGGCCAGCTTAGGGGCAGCACACCGACTGAATCACACCGCAGAGCTCCGCCTGTGCAGAGCGCTGCCTCTGCGCGTTATTCTAAAAGTTCTTTGGTGTGGGTCTTTTTTGAGACGAGTGCATCAGATCGCACCGCTGCTATTTGCAACATATGTCTTAAGCGTATCTCACGTGGCCAAAACATCAGCCGCTTGGGCACCACATGCTTGACCAGACATATGTTGACCTGCCATGCAGCTCGTTGGCAAGCGTACCTCAAAGACCCACACCAAAGAACAAAGCGGACCTCTCCCTGCTCCTCATCAGCTGGCATCTCCAACCCCACTAGACCTTCAGTCCTCTCTGAAACCTGCTCTGAGAGGAATGAAGGTGTAGAATTAGGTGTGTCACAGCCAAGTGCTTCCGGGAACTCTGCTAGCGGTACACCCACGTCCGATTATAGCAGGCAAATGTCCCTGCCCCAGCTGCTGGACCGGCGGAAGAAGTTCACTCCCAGCCATCCACATGCCCAGCGGTTGAATGCTAGCTTGGCTAAATTGCTAGCACTTCAACTGCTGCCTTTTCAGTTGGTAGACTCGGCCCCCTTCCGTGAGTTTGTACAATGTGCGGTTCCTCAGTGGCAGGTCCCCAAACGCCACTTTTTCTCACGGAAGGCGATTCCGGCTCTCTACCGGCATGTGGAAGGCAATGTCCTTGCCTCGCTGGACAGGGCGGTCAGCGGTAAGGTGCATATTACCGCTGACTCATGGTCCAGCAGGCATGGACAGGGACATTACCTGTCTTTCACGGCCCATTGGGTCACTCTTCTGGCAGCTGGGAAGGATGCAGGACAAGGTGCAGTAGTGTTGGAGGTTGTTCCGCCACCACACCTCCAAAATGCTACTATTGGTTGTGACACACCTCTCTCCTCCACCCCCTCCTCTTCTTCTTCCTCCATGGCCTCTTCCAGTGCTCTGTCCTCAGAACCAGCGGTGCTCCGTAGGCGTTCCAGGGGCTACGCAAGTACGCAGGCAAAACGATGCCATGCCGTGCTTGCGCTGGTTTGTTTGGGGGACAGGAGCCACACTGGGGCGGATGTTTTGTCAGCTCTGCAGGGGCAGGCCGAGAGGTGGTTGACGCCACGCCAGCTTAAGCCAGGAATGGTGGTTTGCGACAATGGCACCAACCTCCTCTCCGCCCTCGGACAGGGACAACTGACCCATGTGCCCTGTGTAGCTCACGTCCTTAACCTGGTGGTGCAGCGGTTCTTGGGCAGGTACCCCGGCTTACAGGATGTCCTGAAGCAGGCCAGGAAAGTCTGTGTGCATTTCCGCCGATCATTTAATGCCTGTGCTCGGCTGGCTGAGCTCCAAAAGGAGTTGAACCTGCCCAAGAACCGCCTTATTTGTGACATGCCCACCAGATGGAACTCAACATTGGCCATGCTGCAGCGGCTGCACATGCAGCAGAGGGCCATCAATGAGTACCTGTGCGACTACGGCACCAGGACAGGGTCAGGGGAGCTCGGTTTTTTCTCACCACGCCAGTGGGGCATGATCAGGGATGCATGCACTGTCCTGTCACCGTTTGAGGAGGCCACAAGGATGGTGAGCAGTGACAGTGCATGCATCAGTGACACTGTACCTCTTGTCCACCTCTTGGAGCATACACTGCGTGGAATAATGGACAGGGAACTTGAGGCAGAACAGAGGCAGGAAGAGGAAGACTTCCTTGCCTCTCAAGGCCCCCTTTATCCAGACAGTGTTCCTGCTGTGCCACCCATCACACAGGAAGAGGATGAGGAGGAGGAAGAGGAGGAGGAGGATGATTGTGTCAGCATGGAGGTGGAGGCTGGCACTCAGCATCAGCATCAGCAGCAGTAGTCTTGTAGGGATGATTTACAGTCCCAAGAAACACGTGGACTTGTAGGTGGCTGGGAGGAGGTAGCTGCGGATCATGTTGTCCTTAGTGACCCAGAGGACTCCGGACCGAATGCTTTAGCTAACCTACGCTGCATGGCCTCCCTGATCCTGCAAAGCCTGCGGAAGGATCCTCATATTCTTCGGATCAAGGAGAGGGACCATTACTGGCTGGCCACTCTCCTTGATCCACGGTACAAGGGTAAGGTTGCCGACCTTATCTTGCCATCGCAGAGGGAGCAGAGGATGAGACATCTCTGGGAGGCCTTGCAGAAAGGTCGGTGCAACGCGTTCCCAGAGACTGGGAGGTTACAAACTCCTGGTCCTGGACAACGTGTTGCTGAGGCATCGGTCAGAAGGAGCGGTGGAGAAGGTGGCCGCCTGGCTGATGCTTTCAGACAATTTTTTAGTCCGCAGCCCCAAGGTATGATCGGTTCCAGCACCCATCGCCAGCATCTGATTTACATGGTGCAGGAATACCTAGGGGCAAGGTCAGACTTGGACACCTTTCCCACCGGAAATCCTCTGGCTTACTGGGTCTTGAGGATGGATCACTGGCCAGAGCTTGCACTGTATGCAATTGAGCTACTGGCCTGTCCTGCATCCAGCGTTCTTTCGGAACGCACCTTCAGTGCTGCTGGTGGCTTTGTTACCGATCACAGGGTGCGCCTGTCCACCGAATCAGTTGATCGACTGACCTTCATCAAGATGAATCAGTCTTGGATCACCCACAGCTACCAAGCACCTGAAGCTGATGTAACAGAATAATTTTTTTTGAAATACCACATCCCTTCAAGACTGCCTATGCTGATGCTGAGTGACTGTCCTGTTATGTTGATTGTCTATCCTCTTCCTCCTCCGCTGATATGTTGGAAGAACATTTCTGGTTCTGGTTGATGCCATCAGCCCAATTTTTCTGCCTCTGTTTAACAGGGGCGTTTAAGTACAATTTTTGATGCAATGCTTTGCAGCAGGGCTAATTCCTGCAATCAAAGAAGAGTATATGGGAGAGGTTGCAGTGTGGTGGCACCAGCAGCAGTGCCTAAGGCCAAATTTTTCTGCCCCTGTTTAACAGGGACATGTAATTACAATTCTTGATATAATATTTCACAGGAGGGCCCCTTACTGTGCCCACCCAGAGTAACGGTGAGGACTTATAGTGTTGTGGCACCAGCACCACAACCACCAAAGGTCAATTTTTCTACCACTGTTCAACAATGGCATGTAATTACAATTCTTGATATAATCGTTCACAGCAGGGCGCTCCAGCGCCCACCAAGAGTCACTTTGAGGGCTTACAATGTTGTGGCAAAACCACACCTTGTTCCGCCATTTCTGCAGAGCATATAGGGCAGGCCCCTACTTTCAAACATCCAATTTACAAACATCTCCTACTTGCAAATGGAAGGAGACAACAGCAAGTGAGATGAAAAAAGATGGACGACAAAACAAATTATACAGGGGTGATAACCCTTCCCTATGTTTTCCAAAAAGCTTAAAAATAGTTTTTTTGGACTGGAGCTACACTTTAAAAATGTACCAGTTGAAAATTACAAACAGATTCAACTTAACACAACAAACCTACACAGTCCCTGTCTTGTTTGCACCGCCTGTATACTGCTGTTCTGAGTATATAGGGCCTGGGGGCCACACGCATTTCCTTTTTTTTAATATGGGTACAGGGTTCCCCTTAATATGCGTACAAGACCCAAATAGGCTGGTAATGGGCAGGGAGGGCTACCCATGCCATTTTTCTCAATGATTTTCAACCATATTGCAGGAACCAGATATAACATTAAAACCGCAAGCAGTTTTAAATGGTGTTATTTCCGTTTAATGTCATTTTGTGCAGGGACTGTTCTAAACACGGGAAACACGTGGCACTTCACAGGCATACTACAGACACCCCCCAGGCACCATATTTAAAGGAATATTTCACTTTTTTTTTTCACTTTAATCGTCATTAAAATCAGTGCTCCCGCCAAAACGACCATTTTTAAAAACATTTTAGGCATTGACCCATGTCCCCTGGGGCAGGAGCCAGGTCCCCAAACCCTTTTCAGGACAGTATCTTGCATATTAGCCGTTAAAATTAGCACTTTTCATTTCGAACGTTCGAGTCCCATAGACTTCAATGGGGTTCTAACGTTCGTTCGAATTTGGGGTCCGTTCAAAAGTTCTGGTGCGAACCGAACCGGGGGGTGTTCGGCTCATCCCTAGTGAGGACACGTCTGCTGTTGCTAAAGTCCACGGTCCTTCATGATTAGGTAGATCCTCTAGGATTTGTAGTATCTGTTTAGTGTCCCGTAGGTATGCCTTGGTATTTTTTACTGTGGGTTGCAAGAAATTATCAATGTATGCACCCATTCTTGCGGTGAGAGAGTCTATTCCATTAACGATTGGTCTATATGGATTTTTGGAAGGGAATAAATCACAGGGGTGCAACATGCCTCTGGAATATGATATTGGGCTACTTTTTTATTTAAAATATTTTTCATAAAAGGTCAAGATGTACAACTAATTCAAGTTCTTTTCTGCATTTAAACAGGATTGCTTAAAAGTTTAAGATAAGTATCTGTGTCATTGAGTAGACTTTCCATCCCATCATTGTATTGTTTTTTAGATAAGATAACGATCCCTCCCCCCTTGTCGGCGGGGCGGTTTACAATATCCTTTCTTTTACTTCGTTTCTTGATGCCGCATCTCATGAATTTTGGTTCTTCTTGCTTCTTAATTTTTAGTGATTTCAGATCTTCGACTATAGTCTTCTTAAAAACATCTATATACTTTTTGTTACTAATCTGGGGGTTAAAAACAGATTTGTTCCTCAATGTGCTATGTATTATCCCTTGTTCAGTTGTGGTAGTTTGAGTCTTGATTGGGTTACTTGCAATATATTTTCTAATATTGAGGTTTCTAACATATTTCTGTATACCTATGTAGGTCTGGAATTTATCCAGATTCTTAACAGGAGCATTTTTCAGGCCTTTATCAAGTGCACCAATCTCTTCTGTTGTTAGTGGTATCCCGCTGAGGTTAAAGATACCTTCTCCTTTTATTCTCTTTTTCTCTTGTTCTCTCTTTCCTGCTCTTCTGCCTCTTTTCTTCCTGGACTTCTTATTTCTCTGGGTTCTTCCGTCTGTCTTGGGCTCCTTCTTATTTCTTTCGGTTCTTCCATCCGTCTCGGTGGATAGTGTTCTGCTCCTCTGCCTAAAAAAGCCCTATTATCTTCGGGTTCTGGATAGTACGTCTGGAAGTATCTATCGTCTCTCTCCTCTTCCGGATAATCCCATAATGGGGCATAGTAATTGTGAGTAGGTATATGGTATTGATCATATGGACGGCTATAGGCCTGTGGTGGGCCTTGTTCGTATGGACGATTGTACATCTGTGGTGGACCCCAATGGTCTCTATCTCTGTAGTTATTTTCGTAGTATGGTGCATTATTTCTTGTTTGGGGGCCTTGTGTGGCGTAATGGGGTCCTCTCTGCTCATGTGGTGGTCTGTTCCAATTATTCCCATAATAAGGTTTCTTATTATTCTTCCAGTGGGGTTTTTTCCATCCATTACGTGGTGTTTGATTGTGTTGGGGACCTCTCCTCTTTGGTTGGGGTGTTGAGTGTTTGGGGTTAGTATTCCCCCCATTGGGTTTTATTCACCGCGGAGATTCATTTCTATTCCCATATACTTGTTCTTTTGGCTGGAGGGGTTTATATGTGACATTACGATTAGGGACTATATCTTTTGGTCTGATCGTATTCTCTGGTTGTGGTGTTTTTTCTGGTGTAGAGTAAGTGGAGATAGGGTCAAGTTGGCCGAGTTTGCTTTGCCACTTGAATACCTGGTCATTCTTATGCCGCGTACACATGATCAAACAAGCGGGTGGAAAAGTCAGGCAAACTCAAGTCCGCCAGACAATCCTCCCGTGTGTAGTCTCCGGCATATTTTTTGACCCGAAAATACGGTGGACTTAGAAAGAAGTTTTGCACTCCAATCTTCCCGCCGGACTCGCATTTCAGCGGACAATCCGGCCGAGTGTATGCCAGTCCGCCGTACTTTTGAAATGCGCGGACTTTTCCCGCCTAGAGAAAAGTCCGCTCATTTCGAGCTGGTCTCCAGGTAGGCGGGGCCCGCGAAGGAGACGCCGCTGGCCCCGCCACCTGATATGGACTTAAAGGGGAACCCCAACGCCGAAAAAAATCGGCGTGGGGGTCCCCCCAAAGTCCACAACAGACCCTTGCCCGAGCACGCTACCCGGCCAGCCAGGAAAGGAGGGGCGAGCGAGTGCCCCCCCTCCTGAGCCGTACCAGGCCGCGTGCCCTCAACATGGGGGGTGCCTTGGGGAAGGGGGGGCCGCGCGGCCCCCCCACCCCAAAGCACCTTGTCCTCATGTTGATGAGGACAAGGGCCTCTTCCCGACAACCGTTGTCATTGGTTGTCGGGGTCTGCGGGCGGGGGGCCACCGGATCCCGGCCCCCCACCCTATGTGAATGAGTATGGGGTACAATGTACCCCTACTCATTCACCTGTGAAATAAAGTACAAAAAAAAACACAACACACAAGATAAAATAATTTATTGCACAGCTCCGGGGGTCTTCCGTCTTCGGGGGTCTTCTCGCCGGACTCCGCTATCTTCTTGTAGCTCTTTTGGTGGCGGAGGAGCCCGGCATTCTTCTTCGTCGCCGCGGCCTCTTCTTCCGACTTTGGGGGTCTTGTCCCCCTCTTCGGTTCTTCTGCCGGGCCACCGCGCCTTCTTATAGCTCTTTTACAGGCGGTGGCCCGGTCTTCTGTTGCCGCCGCCGCCGCCTTCCATTCTTCTTCTTCTTCTTCTCCTGGAGATGTTGACTCGACGTTCTCTCCGGCCGCAATGCCAGGGACGCGCTGCGCTGCCACTTATATAGGGACAAGGGACAAGGGGCGGTGTCACATGGGTTGGTGTCACATGGTGACCCCGCCCCCTTACGATGTCACAGTCCTGGAGGATGCTGGGACTGTCGCCATGTGACACCAACCCATGTGACATCAACCCATGTGACACCGCCCCTTGTCCCTATATAAGTGGCAGCACAGCGCGTCCCTGGCATTGCAGCCGGAGAGAACGTCGAGTCAACATCTCCAGGAGAAGGAGAAGAAGAACGGAAGGCGGCGGCGGTGACAGAAGACCAGGCCACCGCCTGTAAAAGAGCTATAAGAAGGCGTGGTGGCCCGGCAGAAGAACCGAAGAGGTGGATAAGACCCCCGAAGTCGGAAGAAGAGGCCGCGGCGACGAAGAAGAATGCCGGGCTCCTCTGCTAGTAAAAGAGCTACAAGAAGATAGCGGAGGAGTCCGGCGAGAAGACCCCCGGAGCTGTGCAATAAATTATATTATCTTGTGTGTTGTGTTTTTTTTGTACTTTATTTCACAGGTGAATGGGTAGGGGTACATTGTACCCCATACTCATTCACATAGGGTGGGGGGCCGGGATCCGGTGGCCCCCCGCCCGCAGACCCCGACAACCAACGGCCAGAGTTGTCGGGAAGAGGCCCTTGTCCTCATCAACATGGGGACAAGGTTCTTTGGGGTGGGGGGGCCGCGCAGCCCCCCCCTTCCCCAAGGCACCCCCCATGTTTAGGGCACGCGGCCTGGTACGGCTCAGGAGGGGGGGGCGACCGCCCCTCCTTTCCTGGCCGGCCGGGTAGCGTGCTCGGACAAGGGTCTGTTGTGGACTTGGGGGGGACCCCCATGCCGATTTTTTTCGGCGTTGGGGTTCCCCTTTAAGTCCATACCAGGCGGCGGGGCCAGCGACGTATCCTTCGCGGGCCCCGCCTACCTGGAGACACGCTCAAAATGAGCGGACTTTTCTCCGTGTGTGTGGGCGAGTCTGTTCATTTCAAAAGTAGGGCGGATAGTACGGCGGACTTAGTACGCCGTATTAGTCCGCTGAAAAAGTGCAGTGTGTGGGCAAGTAGCCCGTTCGGAAAGTCCGACGGACAGTCTGGCGGGAAGTCCGCCAGACTAAGTACGTCGGACAAACGGCTACGTGTGTACGCGGCGTTTAAAATCATTAGTGTCTCTAGTATATTTCTTACTCTTTCTGTTTTGGACCTCTTTATCTTTTTTTGTCAGATCCTTATTTAGTTGTGTGGTTAATGTTATAAATTCTGTGGATTCTTTATAAATCTCAAGTTCATTTTTGATTTCTCCTATTTTTTGCTCTATTAGCTTAATTTTCTTATGTTTTCTTTTTAGTAAAAATTGTATTAGCTCAAGTCCCTTTTCATTAAAGAATTTGAACCATTCATCTATTGGATCCTGGTCCAACAGGCCATCATTAGGTGGAATGTCCCACCTAAGGCGTCTGGGGACCAGGTTATCTTTAAGGTACTGTTCGTGTCCCACCAGAGACTAATTCTTTTTTCCATATTATGGCCTAATTTTCTCATTAGGCTTTCTATGTCTCCATTTTTTGTGCACTGATCTGTAGTGCTAAAGACTTCATCAAGATTGATATTTCTTTTGTCCATAAAGGAGAAAACTTCCATAATGGCAGCGGGAGTGTGTGTGTTTGTAGTAAGGAATGTAGGGTAGGTACTCCTGCGCTAAAAGGAACCTATAAGTATAGTATATTGAAACAATAGGTGCTGCATACACTGCAAGGACCAAACTCGTGTCCAAGTATGTGTGTAATCAGAAAGTGGGGGGTGGTGTTGCGCTCCTTACAGAGTATTATATATTTTTCTTTTATATATAATAAATTATAAAAATATTTAGTTGTGATTATGACTAGCAAACATTCATCAATATCACCAATAAAGTGCAAATGTGCAAATAAAATAATATCATAAACTGATTGGCATATACGTTAAGAGGGACATAAGTATTAGTCATAAGAAAATTTCTATTGTGCAATAAACATATGTAAAAATAAATATAAAACATATATCCGATGTGCAATATTGCATAAAAAAGTAAAATAGTTGAATAGTTCATAAAGTGACTTATTTCATCAAGGAGAAAACCAAATATATATATATATATATATATATATATATATATATATATATATATATATAAACAAATAAATAAATAAAATACTTTTAACAAACTGAGTGTATCAAGTCTCTAGTGCAATATTGGACGTTATTCCTTGGTCCAATGTGCAACAGTAGTGCAGGTGTGCAAGTGTTTCACAAGAACACTGTGTGCTGCTATACTGACATTCAGTGATACTGTGCCTTTAAGTGCAAAGATCTTCAGTGTCACTGACACCCGTGGTTGTAATAAATGATTACCTTACTGCTGTAAGGTAAACAGTATGTAGCAAGGTTTTTTGGGGGAAGGGATCCCTTCAGATAGATCGATCTTTTCCTAGGTGTTCATACTGTGTATGGAAAAAAGCCAGGGGGGGGTAATCCTTTCCTTTTCTCTCTTTCCACTGGGCGTCTAAAATACTTGGATCACTCAGATCGTTTAAGTGCTCAATGTATCAAAGAAAGATAAAAAGAGGCCCACCATGGTGTAGTATATTTGAAAAAAGGGTATGCAGTTTTATTTAAATAGAATCATAAAAACTCACATTTTCCTTATGCAAGTTGAACAATGTAAAAACGAGCACCAAGCTCGTACCTGGGCGTCTATTCCGGTGTCTAGTATGCCTCTCGTATCCTACGCGTTACGTCACAACGCACGTGACTTAGACTGGGATGAGGCTTATGGGCAATGTAGTGTGTTTAAATAGGCTCAGGTAATTTCGTTATTTAGTGGCCATTTTCTTGTGGATCGTGTATAAACCAATGGGGCGGCCATTTTCTTGTAGACCATACATAAACCAATGGAGCGGCCATTTTTTTGTGGTTCATGTCATGGACTATGATCGCAGCCATTTTATTTTATATTTCACATTAATGCAAGGTGTTTAATTGCGTTGCCAGGAAAAAAAAAAAAAAAAAACTTCCGGTCTGGATGTCTATCAATAATTTCAGTGTCGGCAGAGTATGTTTCACTGTCAGTGGAAAAACGTAGCCGCAATAGTAATTTATAGTGGATCTGACATGTTAAACTATATAGCCAAATAATGTTAATTCTGAATTGGCATACTATGTGAATGATACAAAAAATTTTGATAATGTTCTCAAGAGGGTTTTGTCAGAGACCGCAATAATGTATAAATTTATAAAAAAATAATAAACTATATCATTTTGTAATCCTGATTTAAGATCAATATTAATATTCATGTATGTATATATACATTTACATATGTGTGCATATACACAAATATACCTAGACTCAGAGGCTCAGAATATATAGATGTTAAAAATTACAAATATTTGAAAAATATTAGAAGTATAAAATGTTAAAAAATGTTAAAAATAATAAATAAAAATATTATATTTAAAAAATATATTATATTTAAAAAACTTTGAGAATTTATATAGACAGACTCCGGAGAAGATGTTCAGGTAAAAGGAGCATAAACAGTCAATAAAAACAAATAATCATAGCAGGTATTAATAACGAGAACATTTAGAGAATAACTTAAAAATCATTAATAAAACAGTTGAGATGAAATTCTATATTTAACCCACGAGGGCTAAGCGTATCAAGAGTAAAAATCCATTTTGATTCCATCTGGCTGAGGGTCCTAACCTTGTGTCCCCCTCGCCAGTGTTTTTTGTACGGCTCAATAAGTGTGTGTTCGGTTCTGAGGAAAGTCCTTATGAGTCGAGTCTTGAGCGAAGTCTTTCATGACCCACTGGCCTTAAGGGATTGCCCAGGCCCAGTTTTGAGGGTAGGGTTAAGATTGATTAATTTGGGCAGAGTACCCCCTAAATTTAGGGATCTGGCCTGGTTGTGATTCCATGGGAGGCTCCATGTTCGGAGCAATTTCAAATTCCGCAGTGGGATGGATCGTAGCTGTCTTCGGGAGGAGTATGCAAATGAGGAGGAGACCATGGACCATGTTCTGCTTCATTACCCCTTTAACATAGAGGTGTACAAACAGGTGGGATGGGCCCTCTGTGTTCCTTTCCTCTCCAGGCTAGGTTATGCTGAGTGGGCGTACGGAGCATTCAATACTGGTGGGGTTTTTTGTTTGGATACACTTTTTCTAGTTAGCCTAGTAGTCTGTTATTTCACCTGGAACGCACGGTGTCAGGTCAGCATTCGGCATAAAATCCTTCCTGTTGAGGTGGTGGTTTATGACATTCTGCATGAGGTGGAGAAGATTCAGGTGCTTGAGAGAGACAAGCAGAGTCAGGGGGCTTGAATAAAAGGTGTGGAGGGGTTTCAAGCCTCCCTGACTGCCAAGAGTCTCTTTCCCGGGTGTGGCTATCTGTCTCTTATCACCCTAGATTTCATAACTTATGATTGATTTTTGATAAATGGCTGCGTAAATAGGCGATGGGTTGTGCCTCTTAGGCCCTCTCTGCTGCTTTATGTAAATAGTTTTCTAAAAATGTTTTGGTAATGGACTATGTATATATTGTATATATTCTGAACATGGATGTATATTCCTTTGTTTTCTGTTGAAGTTTTATACTATGGTTTTGTTTTTTACTTTGTATAAAATTGGTCGCTTGATTCTTTTTCAATAAAAGATCAATATTGCCCCTTCTCTGGTGTCAGCGGAAGGAATAGTGCCCCTTCTCTGGTGTCAGCGGAAGGAATAGTGCCCCTTCTCTGGTGTCAGCGGAAGGAATAGTGCCCCTTCTCTGGTGTCAGCGGAAGGAATAGTGCCCCTTCTCTGGTGTCAGCGGAAGGAATAGTATCCCATTATTGGTGTTAGTGGGAGGAATAGTATCCCATTATTGGTGTTAGTGGGAGGAATGATGCCCCATTGTTGGTGTCAGTGGAAGGAATATTCCATATGAAAGCAAAGGGCCGCATCCTGCCCCCGGGGCACAGTTTGGAGACCATTGGTTTAAAGTATAGCTAAAGGCAAAACCTTTATTGTAGCTTTGGATAGAGTGGAGAGGGATAGGGAGCCCCTGCTGGTTTTCCTTGCTGTATGTGCCTAATTACGGAGATTTACCCTCTCTATTTATCCTGCTTGCTGCTATCACTAAAAGTGAAAGTAAAAAAATAAGTTGTGTTGTCCCCAGCACAGGAATACAGGGGGAATTCTCTAATGGGGACACTAGTTCTGGTGACCCTGGTGATAATCAGGGATTCCTTCGCTTTGGAAAGATTTCCTCTCGCTTCCTGTTTTGGCTATGGGACAGGAAGTAAAGGGAAATCTCCCCAGTGGGAAACAGATGGCAAAAAAAAAACCTGCCAGGTGTTATGACCCACTCCTACTCTATCCAAAAGAGAAAAAAATGTTTGCTCTTACCTCTACTTTAGGACTGATTATTCAATTTTTTGCATGGACCCAATCATGGCAGATTCTGTTTGAAGAAAAAAATAAAATAAACTGTGCTTGTGATATAAAACTATCAATATAACATTAATAGCTGCACCACGAACGTGAGATATTACCACAAAAATATATAAATACATTTGTCACGCTTAAAAAAAAAAAAAAAAATAGTTCAGTGAGTCAAGGTGTTACTGTTGTGACATTCTAATAATAGTTAATGGACAGTATATACGTGTACAGGTGCCTTGAATGCCACAATCGCCAACAGGTTCCTCAATCTTGATAATACACCACCAATCAATGGATGTGCTCTTACCAGAGAGCGTTGACCACTAGTGATGGCCGAACAGTTCGCCCGGCGGTCGTTTCGCGGCGAATTTCGGCTGTTCGCGGTCCGCCCGTTCGGCGGACTATTGGCGCCGTTCGCCCTGCGGACTTCCGTGTTTTTACTGTGTAAAGGAACTTTGACCTGATGACACATCCATCATGGGGTACAGGACAGCCAATTGAGACATTACAGCACATGGACACTTGGACATTCCCCCTAACTTATAAATACACCAGATTTTACATTCTTTCTTCTGTCACTACAGGGAGAGGTTGCTCTGTGGAGTAGGGAGAGATAAATCGCTAGCTATTTGGTACACAAAAGTTCTTTTCAGGACTGGTATAGGTGTTAGGTGTATATAGGTTTGCTGTGCTACTGATTGTTGCAGCAGCCTGAGTGTCTTTTGTCAGTTTAGAGAAAGGGACAGGGCGCTGTGTGCTGCTCATCATCATCATCATTAGCTGTTACTATCAGGTCCACAAAAGTGCTATCCCAGTAACCAGTTATTGTTCCAGTAGCCTCTGTTTTGCCATTTTATATAGGGACAGGCAGGAAGCAGTGTGTCAGGCAGTGAGGGTCAGTTTAAACAGTAGCTGTTACTATTAGTTCCACAAAGGTTCTTTTCAGGACTGGTATCAGTGGTATAGTAATAGGCTTGTACACGTATAATATTCTTTCTTCCAAATATAGAAAGAATATTATACTTGACTGCTGCCCTTCTGCTGCAGTCTGCTAATCAGTCACAACTCACTTGTTCCACAAAGCTCTTTATCAGGACTGGTAACTTGGTCTGTCTAGGGTGCTACAGTACATAGGGTTGAGTGAGGTACAGTCTGCCATTCTATAATGACTGGTATCGGTCCACAATACATAGGGTTGAGGTGCACTACTGCTGACCGCTGCCCTATACTGCAGCAGTCCTTCAGCAGTATAGGGACTGACATACAGTCTGCTAATCAGTCACACACAACCTACTTGGTCCACAAAGGTCCTTATAAGGACTGGTAACTTGGTGTAGGGTGCTACAGTACATAGGGTTGAGTGAGGTACAGTCTGCTATTCTATAAGGACTGGTATCGGTCCACAATACATAGGGTTGAGGTGCACTACTGCTGACCGCTGCCCTATACTGCAGCAGTCCTTCAGCAGTATAGGGACTGACGTACAGTCTGCTAATCAGTCACACACAACCTACTTGGTCCACAAAGGTCCTTATAAGGACTGGTAACTTGGTGTAGGGTGCTACAGTACATAGGGTTGAGTGAGGTACAGTCTGCTATTCTGTAAGGACTGGTATCGGTCCACAATACATAGGGTTGAGGTGCACTACTGCTGACCGCTGCCCTATACTGCAGCAGTCCTTCATCGGTATAGGGACTGAGAGTTTTGTCACAGGGTCATTTAAAAAATGACAGGCAGAGGAAGAGGCAGGCCCTTCCGCAGGGGTGGTAGGGGTAGGGCAGGAGCAACAGCCTTGAGCCAAAGTGGGAAGTTGCAGAAGGTGCGTTCAATTACTTTAAAGGACGCACCAGACTTGGTTGAGTGGCTCAGTCAGCCTTACTCTTCTGCACCCTCCTCATCCTCTCGATCTGCACCCTCTTCTTCACTCTCTGCTATGTGCACCCCCAAAGACACTACCACCAACAACACCACCACCACATACCTTCCGCTTGAGTCACAGGAATTATTTTCCGATCCATATCAAGAGGACATTTCTGATGCGCAGCCACTCTTGGTATTGGATCAGGAAGAGGAGGTAGCAACAACCGCTACTCAGCAGTCTGACGACAGTACCCAGATCAGCCCAAGGAGGAGGTTGGTCCCCGGTGTTGCTGCCTACTCCGAGATCTCTACTTATAGCGGTGGGGAAGGTGACGTTGATGATGACGTGTCTAGTGATGTCACGTGGGTGCCCACAAGAGAGGAAGAAGAGGGGAGTTCAGAGGGAGATATGGACCAGCAGATAGGGAGGAGAAGCAGGAATAACTTACATTGCAGAGGAGGGACAAAGCAGACTGCAAATGTATCAGGAGCGAGTCATCGACCATGTACGGTCACATCTCGCGCTCCCAGGACACCGGCACATGGCTCCGCAGTGTGGGCTTTTTTTAACGTGTCCGCTGCTGACAATAGCGTTGCCATCTGCAACCTTTGCAGTCAACGCATTAGTCGCGGTAAGCCCAACACTCACCTAGGGACGACCGCCTTAAGAAGGCACATGGGCAGCCATCACTGAGCTGAGTGGGAGCAACGGAACACACAAAGCCACACTGCAGGCTCTCACCGTCCAGCCTCGTCTTCTACTTCTCCTTCTCCTCTCTCCTCACAATTGTCCTCCATTCCACCTTCCATCACGCCAAGCTCACGTTTTTCTGCAAAAAGGCAGGCTTCCGTGGGCCTAATGTTCGAGCGTAAAAAAATGATGACGCCGGATAACCCTCTTGCCCAACGGTTGACGGCTGGCTTGTCAGAACTCATAGCCCACCAACTACTGCCATATAAACTGGTGGACTCGGAGGCCTTTCGCAAATTTGTGGCCATTGGAACACCACAATGGAAGGTCCCAGGAAGGAAGTATTTCTCAGAGAAGGGCATCCCAGAGCTATATGGCCATGTTCAGCGGCAAGTGAATGTATCTCTGGCACACAGTGTCGGTGCCAAGATACATCTGACCACAGACACGTGGTCTAGCAAACACGGGCAGGGAAGGTATATCACTTTTACTGCCCACTGGGTGAACCTTCTGACGGCCGTCAAGCATGTAACCCGTGGCACCCGTGTAGATTTGGTTTTACTGCCATGGATTGCATGCAGGCCTGACTCTTCTTCTCCTCCTCCTCCTACTCCATCCTCCTCCCTCTCCTCCTCAGCTGATTCCTCCTTTTCCGCTGCTAGCGTCTCTTCCGCTGCACCGCCCAAGCTCCCCAGAACCTATTCCACATGCCAGGTGAGACGTTGCCATGCCGTGCTGCGTCTGTTGTGCCTGGAAGCCAAGAGCCACACTGGCCCGGCACTCCTTTCAGCTTTGCGTTCACAGGCAGATCAGTGGCTGACACCGCTCAATTTGACAGTTGGTAAAGTGGTGTGTGACAACGGTGCCAATCTGCTTAGCGCATTGAAACAGGGCAAAATCACGCACGTGCCATGCATGGCACACGTCTTAAACTTGGTCGTGCAGCGATTCCTTGTCAAATACCCTGGGGTCCAGGACATCTTGCGGCAGGCAAGGAAAATCTCGGCCCATTTCAGAAGATCTTACACGGCCATGGCTCGCCTTGCTGACATTCAGCGGCGACACAATCTGCCGGTCAGACGTCTTTTTTGCGATTGCCCGACGCGATGGAACTCAACATTCTATATGCTTGATAGGCTGCTCCAGCAGAAACGTGCAGTTAACGTCTACCTGTATGAACTCTGCGGCAGAAACGGTTCTGGGGAGCTGGGGTTTTTTCCACCGCGCCAGTGGCTGCTCATGCGCGACGCATGCAGACTTCTGCGGCCATTTGAGGAGATCACCAAACTGGTCAGTCGCAGCCATGGTGCCATCAGTGACATGGTACCTTATGCCTTCTTTATGGAGCGTGCATTGCGTCGTGTCATTGATCAAGCTGTGGAGGAGGAGCGGGAAGATGAGGAAGTCGCAATGCTGGATGAATTCCCAGGGGGGGCTACTCTATCTGAGACAAGTGAACAACAGGAGTCTGAAGAGGAGTCAGAGGAGGATTGTGCCGGGGCGGATGAGGAGGAGCAAGAAGAGCATGCTTTAAACCTTTCTGGGATCCCTGTTGTGCGTGGATGGGGAGAGGAGAATGAAGAGGACGACATTATCCTGGATGATGAGCAGGAGCCAGGCCACCACACCGCTTCCACTTTAGTGCAAATGGGGGCCTTCATGCTCCAGTGTTTTAATAGGGACCCCTGTATAAAAAGCATAAGGATCAAGGACCAGTACTGGGTGGCAACGTACTTAGACCCCCGGTACAAACACAAAATGGCAGAAATGTTACCGCCGTCACAGAGGGCTGTCAGAATGCAGCACTTCCAGGCCTTGCTTCGATAAATGCTGCATTCTGCTTTTGCGTGCGCTGGCAGAGGAGCAATTCCCACTCCCAGAGAAGGAGTTGCGGGTACCAATCCAACACCGCCTGCAAGAAGAGGCCGGTTTGAAGATGTGTTGGTGACTTTGGATATGAGGTCATTCTTTCAGCCGACCCATCGACGGGTGTCATCCGGATCCAGCATCAGGGAACGCCTAGACCGTCAGGTGTCCGACTACATCGGGTTAACGGCCGATGTGGACGCTCTGAGGAGTGATGAATCCCTGGACTACTGGGTGGGCAGGCTTGACCTCTGGCCAGAGCTTGCCCAATTTGCAATCGAACTGTTGGCTTGCCCCTCATCCAGTGTCCTGTCCGAAAGGACGTTCAGCGCAGCAGGGGGGATCGTGACCGATAAGCGTACTCGCCTAGCTCACGACAGTGTTAACTACCTCACATTTCTAAAAATGAATGAGGCATGGATCTCGGAGGAATTCAACACATGTGACCAGTAGACCATGTATATGTCTATAAACAATTTTTTTAATCAAGCACACCTTCTTTCTTCATTTGGCTCACTTCCTTGTCCAAAAAAAGCACACCGTACTATATGCCCCTACCCTCCTCTTTGAAGAGGTTGAGCGGTGTCATATTTCTACTGGGGCTGCTTATTATGAGGGGCTCACACCATCCCTGTGCTATGCTGAGATCCTCCTGGGGCTGCTTATTATGAAGGGCTCACACCATCCCTGTGCTATGCTGACATCCTCCTGGGGCTGCTTATTATGAGGGGCTCACACCATCCCTGTGCTGTGCTGACTTACTCCTGGGGCTGCTTATTATGAGGGGCTCACACCATCCCTGTGCTGTGCTGACTTACTCCTGGGGCTGGTTATTATGAGGGGCTCACACCATCCCTGTGCTGTGCTGACTTACTCCTGGGGCTGGTTATTATGAGGAGCTCACACCATCCCTGTGCTGTGCTGACATCCTCCTGGGGCTGCTTATTATGAGGGGCTCACACCATCCCTGTGCTATGCTCATTATGAGGGGCTCCCACCATCCCTGTGCTATGCTGACTTCCTCCTGGGGCTGATTACGGTGAAGGTGTCAGTGCTGTATATGACGGTGCTGATGTCAGTGCTCTCTGTCACGGTGCTGTTGTCAGATCACTCTATCACGGTGCAGGTATCATTGCTGTATGTCACGCTGCTGATGTCAGTGCTCTATATCACGGTGCTGCTGTCAGTGCTGTATATCACGGTGCTGGTGTGAGTGCTTTATGTCACGGTGCTGGTGTGAGTGCTTTATGTCACGGTGCTGGTGTGAGTGCTTTATGTCACGGTGCTGCTGTCAGTGCTGTATATCACGGTGCTGGTGTGAGTGCTTTATGTCACACTGCTGATGTCAGTGCTCTCTAACACGGTGCTGTTGTCAGATGACTATCCCGGTGCAGGTGTCATTTCTGTATGTCACGCTGCTGATGTCAGTGCTCTCTAACACGGTGCTGTTGTCAGATGACTCTATCCCGGTGCAGGTATCATTGCTGTATGTCACGCTGCTGGTGATCATCTCCTGCACCCTCTTCTTTGCCTACCCTGGTCCCTGACCTTCCGTCTCCTCCATTGCCTTCATGCGCTCCACAGTCCTGAATTGTCACAACAATTTCCCATATAAAAAAAGAATGCTTGTAGTTGTCGATCCCAGATTCACCTCATACATGTGTTATGTCATTGGCCATGTGGTGGGACTATGTTTACACAGCTAATAATTATTTTGTGGCTGCAAATTTGACCTATAGGTTTGCGAAGTTCGCCTCCCATTGAAGTCAATGGAGCCCGCCGCGAACGTTACGGTTCGCGAACTATCGGCCGCGTTCGCGAAACGTCCTGTCGGAAGTTCGTCCATCACTATTGACCACCTATTATGATGGGTGGGTTTTAAAAGAGGCTCTTGTATCTCATATATTCCATTAACGGTCAGTATCCAGTATACGGAAGATGAAGGCGATCACTCTACATAGCCAGTGGGTAAACCAACATTCCTCTTGTCACCAACCATAATACCTGATGACTTACCCCAACAAAGAGATAAGACGCCAAATAGTGTAAAACCTTCACAATAGGGCATTATTAAAAAGTAATGCACTTACATGCCAGCAAGTTAAAATCAGCACACCTCAGCCCAACCATTTTCCTTACCAAAAGGACTTATTCCAGGGCGCCCCAGAACAAATCCTTTTGGGGACGAAATGTCGGTTTTCCCACTGGCTATGGAGAGTGATCTCCTTACGAGATACTCTTTTGACCCCCCCCTCCCCCCCCCCCATAATAGGTGGTCAACACTCTCTGGTAAGAGCAGATCCATTGATTGGTGGTGGAGGAACCCGTTAGTGATTGTGGCATTCAAGAAACCTGTACAGTGTTCATTTTGGCGGCAAATTTGGATTTAGTTTTAGTCTTAGTCTTGGGACTAAAGCTAAAATGCCATTTTAGTCCTATTTTAGTCTTCTGCAATTGTTTTAGTTTTAGTCATATTTAGTCGACTAAATCTCCAGTACATTTTAGTCAACTTCTAATAGGTGTAATTAAATTGTAATGCGTTAGTTAACATTTCTCTACAATTTCCAAACTCATTATATACTGCATGAGTGAAAAATGTAATATGTTATTTATTATGGCATTGAGGTATGAACATGCACTACAGACCAATGTTAATTTTGAAGTCAAATTTCAATTCAGTTTTAATCTTAGTCTTTTGACTAAAATGCCATTTTAGTTTTAATCCCATTTTAATCTTTTGACTAAAATGCCATTTTAGTTTTGGTCGTATTTTAGTCATCTCAGTTGTTTTTATTTTAGTCGTATTTAGTCAACTAAAATAATATTAATTCAGTCGACTAAAAGGTTTTACACGTGTATACTGTCTATGGACTATTATTTTAGTGTCACGATAGTGACACCTGGACTCACTGAATTATATATATATATATATATATATATATATATATATATATATATATATATATATATATATATATATATTGTAATATTTGGGGGTTATTTTAGCTTAAAGGTAGAGCTTACCACAGTGAGCTGAGTCCACGCCAGATATGCCATTTTAAGGGCTTGTAGGCCCACTTTTATTAAAGAATGAAAAGTCCAATAACAAAATAGTTGCCCACACAGGGGTTTCAGCTTTCCACAGCAATGTACGTAGAACCAAAAATACCAAGCCACCTGGCTCTCTTTAGCAGCACTGCTGTTCAGACTTCTGCTGCAGCCCTCTTGGCTCTTTAACAGAGTTCCTGTACACCCAGTACCTCAGCACTCTTTACTAGCTTCTTTTTCAGCCCACAAGCTTGGACCCTCTGTCTGCTCTGACAGACCGACCTGTGCAGACATGCACACTTCTCCCTTACTCGCCTGGACTCCTCGGGAGGGTGGAGCCCAGAACCATGGTCTTGGCTCTGTTTTAAACCCAGGACCCACCTGTGCAATCATCCAGCCAGACTGCTGGCTGGTCCCAAAACCCGGTCCCAGGATTGGAGATTCCGTACTACCACATATCCCCCCCCTTTGTTTCGACCCAGAGGGCGGAACACCCAAGTTACTTTTGGCACCTCTGTGCCAGATACCATTTACAGAAGTACCCTCCTGTGCAACCTTGCTTCTCCTAACGGGGAACTCCACCCAATGCCTCCTTTGGTGTCTCCCTCTAAGCCTTACTGTCACTCTGCTATGAGCTTTTATGCGACCTTCCCAACTTTTCTTCCGAGTGCATTTCCACAAGCACTTCCTCTCCTGAAATCTTAATGGGTTCCCGTTGGTCTTCCTACCAACCCTTCTGCCTCCACGCTTCAGGTTCCCAGGTTTCCCCAAAACTCTCTCAGCAGTACTGTTCTGAGACTGTAGGGGGCCTATTTCTATAGTGTTTAGAACGGAAACCCACCTCTTATTTCTGGTACCTGACTCAGCAGTCACTAATTGATTATCAGGTTTACCTGTACCTTTGGACACCACATTATCATGTACCATTAACACATTATTTGGTTCATCATTGACAGACATATTCAAACCAACATTAGACCTCTCAATGTTGCACATGTCACCAATGCCTTTTTTTTCAACATTTGCTAGGGTAGAGTCCACAGAGGGCACACATACTGGAGGGACGCCATCACCCACAGGAACCTCACAGGACGCCACCTCCCCTGGGTTCACCCACTCTGCAGGCAGCTGTCCTACCACTTGACCCGTTCTGATGCTACCTGTATTTTTATCCACCGGAACAGGCAAGCTCTTGTCTGATCCACATACAATTTTTACCATGCTCCTTGTCCATTCCCCTGTCCCGGGGACCTTATTAGGTTTGTCACCTAAACCAACCATTGGACTGGGGATCCCAGTCTCTTTAACCACCTTTGTTTGAGCCCTAGTCAGGATCTCAGCTGCTTTCAGGTCCACACATGGCCCTTCCACCTCATGTGGTTTTTCTACTGGTGCAGTATACACGCCCTTCACCAACTGACCAGCACCACACTGGACCATAGCAGCAGAAATGCTTCCCATCTGGCTGTTAGGAGGTGTAACCACAGGCAATTTAGGCTTATTTTCAACTTCTCCAACGTCTGTCTCAAATATTTCTTCTGGATCTAATCTAGCAGCATACGTAGCGGCAACTTTTAACAAAAGTAGCAAATTTAGGAATAAACCATTCCTGTCCTGTTTTGCTTTGCTCTGTACAGCCTGCCATACAGTGCTCCACCTAGTGGTACTGCACAGTACCAGCCCATCAGACTGTGGAGGAGACACACTAGTATAGATTGGCTGTACATCCCAAAGTTCAAGCATCTCTTTTAATGCTTTGGTTAATAACCAGGCCCTTGACTCCAGACCCAAGTCCTTCCTGGGAATTTTCATGACACTGGGGATGCAGAGAGACTCACTTGCTGAGACTTGAAAAGTTGCAATGGTTAACGGAACCTCCTCCCGGCTGGAGGTAAACACAGCCTGGTGCTCCACCAGAGCGCTGCCAGGTGCTGGACTCATACCCAACTTCTCAGGCTCAGCATCAGTGAACTGCTCCAGAACATTACCAGTGACGTCACGTTGACACTCCATGTCAACCTCAGTTTTGTGGGTCACGGACAATGTCTCTGCTGTGCCCTTATTTGGTTCATCCTGCTCACCAGGGTTAACTCCTGCAGCAGCCACCGCACCCTCAGGTACAAGCTGTTCTGCAGCCCCTCCTGCTGGCCCAGCAGAAACCGTGTCCACCTTATTTTTGTGCATAAAAGCCTTATCTATCAGGGAGATAAGATTTTTGCTCCAACTATCCCAATCTGTTGTATGTGCGCTCCCTTCTGCGGTACTCCTCAGCACCGATCCATCTGCCCAAGGAGACACATAAGAACAGACTGGCTTAGTTGCAGACTCATAACACCAGTCGTAAATTATGTCAGACTGTGGTAGCACAGGTTGCAATACACCATATTCACCACCTTTCTCTGCTTGCATTTCATAAGCCTCACACACCTTTGCATTTTTCACAGGTTGTGTTAATCCACCATTTACCTGCACATTTTTAGTACTAGCAGCTTGCACTAACACATTACCATTACACGGTACAGTTCCATTCTCTCCCACCAGAGTGACATCGCAGTTGTCCAGGGCAACATCTGCCTCCAACACATGAAGTTCCCTGGAGATTCATGTGGACAACTGTGCTGTCTTACCACCAGTTGCTACAGGCAATGGCCCATTTTTGATAACCCCAGGTTCTTTCAGAGCAAAAGTTTTCCCAACAGCATTAAACTTTTCATTAACAGTAACACTTATAGCATTTTTCGCATTTGTAGTCTGTCCTAGCCCATGGTCAACTTGAGCCTGATAGTCATTAGACACAACACTTTTAGACATCAACACAGGTTCTATTTGGATTTTAACCCTTGCATTCCCACTGTATAGGGAAAAGTCATTCTCAAGTGCACATTCAGTGGCCCCACTAACTGGGGTCACTCTCACATCGTCATGGACAGTCTCGTAACCAGTCCTTTTATACATGAAATCAGCAGTTCCATTTCATTAAAGACAGTCTTACCCACCGCAGTAGTTGGGGTCACCATCTTCATTTGAGTACGTCGTCTTATGCACCAGTCCTCTGCTGCACTTTTACTGGCCAACTCCTCCTGGTGGCCATGGGATGAAACTACAGCAGGCATCTCCCACCGTTTAGCACCCCCTTCTTGTTGCTAGGGGTGACTGCAAACATATTTTCACCGGAATCTGGGCCTACAGACAAAACTTTCTCAGCAACATTATCTCCAGCCGTATTCCACAACCTAGGGCAAGAAAACATGCCATGCCCCAGCTGGCCACATTCCAGGCATGGTACTGGACGATTTTTTTCCAAAGCGATTCTCTCCTGGTGATTCCCAGCTGGCCGGAATGCACAGGCCTCTTTGTGGGGACGCTGAACCAAACCTCTACTGCAGCTCCTTTCAGGCATAAATTTCACTCCGGTTGCCATGGGAGACCGCACTCTCCCAGCAGAACTTTGCTGGCTCTCTCCAACATGATAAATTGGCTCCTCCTTAAGCCACTTTCCACGATCCTTATTAGACATAGCCCATGGTACAGAGACAGCCCGACTGGCTTCCTCTGCGTTGCTATGGGCAACCACTCTCATCCTCAGCCTTTGATCAGCCTCGCTCCTTGCATATAGCATGGGCTTCTCTCTGCTGGATCCCGTCTCATGCTGTGACACATTCACAATAGCTGTTTTAACTGCAGCAGCTTTGCTAGGGGCAACAACAGCCCTCTTCCAGTTATGGACATCCAGCGGCTTTCCCCTTGCACTGAGGGTTGGCTTCCTTTCCTCTGTAGCTTGGTTCAGTGCTGCTAAATGCCGCTTGCACCAATCCACTGCAGATTCAAATGCTGGTGGACTCTCCATAACAGCAGTCACCTGTGCACTCATTGCACCAGTGTTGCTAGGGACAACCCCAGCCCTTTTTCTCCTTGATACACTCTGATCAGGTATGTATGGGGCTCGTTCGGGCGGTAACAACCCCTCCAACCACAGAGCTCTGTCTCTCATTTCAGCAAACCTGGCTTCTTTTAAGAGCTTTGACCGCCCCATACTTAGAGACTCCAGAACAACTTTAAACAGTCCAGGAAAATGAAAGTGTCTCTTTTAAAGCAAGTTGCTTTTCTCTTCATGCAAGCTTTCCTCACCTGCACATTGCACACACTGATTGTGCTGTCTCATGCACACAAACACAGTTCATAGTAAGAAAAAAAAAAACTGACTTTTCATTCACGGGGAAACCACCTGCAACATGCAATGCCTTTTGCCTGGCTGCACTTCCACACACAGCCAATAGTTCCTGACTTGAACTTACTGTAGAGCAAGGACCCGGATTCCACCGTCTTCTGCCCGCTTTCGAACACCACTTGTAATATTTGGGGGTTATTTTAGCTTAAAGGTAGAGCTTACCAGTGAGCTGAGTCCACGCCAGATATGCCGTTTTAAGGGCTTGTAGGCCCACTTTTATTAAAGAATGAAAAGTCCAATAACAAAATAGTTGCCCACACAGGGGTTTCAGCTTTCCACAGCAATAATGTACGTAGAACCAAAAATACCAAGCCACCTGGCTCTCTTTAGCAGCACTGCTGCTCAGACTTCTGCTGCAGCCCTCTTGGCTCTTTAACAGAGTTCCTGTACACCCAGTACCTCAGCACTCTTTACTAGCTTCTTTTTCAGCCCACAAGCTTGGACCCTCTGTCTGCTCTGACAGACCGACCTGTGCAGACATGCACACTTCTTCTCCCTTACTCGCCTGGACTCCTCGGGAGGGTGGAGCCCAGAACCATGGTCTTGGCTCTGTTTTAAACCCAGGACCCACCTGTGCAATCATCCAGCCAGACTGCTGGCTGTTCCCAAAACCCGGTCCCAGGATTGGAGATTCCGTACTACCACAATATATATATTGTGACAGAGCGAGGCTCTGTCCCTATAAAATTGGAGGAAAAAGGGATCTCCAACCCTGTGTCCAGGTCTGGATGATAACGAGCAGGGTGTGTGCCCAGCTGCAGACAGGCCATATAATGAAAGGATGTTGGGAGTAGAGTGTGAGGGATGGTGGAGTGGAGTAGCTTGCTGCTGTGTGCATCCAAAGAGCCCAAAGCTGTGTGCATTGAAGCTGTGTGCGTCCAAGGAGCCTAAGACTGTGTGCGTCCAAGCAGTTTGGTGGACGGAGCAAGTACCTATAGCAGCACTACTGCTGAAGAGTAGCCAGGTAGGCTAGCATTTTCATTTGGATTTTATGTGTATTTAATGTAAGCTTGGACCCCTGCGTGGGATTTCTGGATGGACTAATATTTTGTTTTCTTATAATAAACATGGGCTACCAGGCCCTGAACCATAAACGCCTGCCTGATGTGAACTAAAAAATGCATCTACCAATTGAGCTAAACACCCCAATGTTACAAGATATATATATATATATATATATATATATATATATATATATATATATATATATATATATATATATATATATATATATATACATACATATATAATTTTTTTTTTTTTTTTAAGCTCAACACATTTATATATAGATTATGTTTGAAAACAGGTCATTATCTGAGAATAAGAATTTTCTAATTTTAGCCATTCTTCTCTTTTTTAGTCAGCCCATGCCCGTATACAGATTTTCTCAGCAACTGTACCAAACTTAAGGAAAAATGCCAGGATCCAGATATTTACAAGTATTGTACAGCAACATGCTCCTGTGAATGAGAAATTGTGTAGTTACAATTAGGGTATGTAGATGGAAAGAAAATATACACACAGATATAGATACAAATGCAACAGAAGCACATTTTAAACAGGGGCTTAGGGAATGACGGAATCAAAGAACACAAATGTAATGTATTGCGACAGCCTTTAGATGCGGTGGCCCCATTTGTTTATTTTCAAGATAAGAACATTTCAGCAAGAACAGAAGATACCTGATGATCATAGCAAAACTACAGTGCTCTTGTCACTTCCTATGAGCTGAAATTGAAGCATAAAACAATCCTTCTGTAAATACAGTGCAGGAATGAGCGTAGCCACCCAGAGACAGGAAGTCTGTTATTTGCAGAATTATTAGGTGAAAATAATGGAATAGATAAAATTAGTACAGCCTCCTCATCTATGGGTTGCAAAGCCTCAACCTATCAAAACGCAAGTTTACCTTTCATGAAGATTTTTAGAAAAATCCCCCTTTGCAATTCTACATGTGTAGGGCTTAATCCCGCAGGAGCCTATGGTTCAAGGTTCCTAGGGTAATTTCCCATAGTTGCACCCGCAGCCACACACACAGTCACAGTCACTTTTTTTAGCTCAATGAACAGTCTAGGGGTATGCTTTTCTAATGCTTTATTGCAGAACTTGAACTTGGGTAGGAGTAGGGTAACTGTGGGATACTCCAGTAACCTTATCAGCAACTTGAGGACACTAATGTCCTCCTAATATTGTGAGCAGAGTCTTTGGACAAGAAATTAGTGGACTGAGCTATACCAGGACACCTAGCACTATGAGGGAAAGCACCAGCACACAGTCTCTGGGACCTCTCACTCCAGTCTGTACTCATTAATGTCCTTGGATAGTTGGATGCCTCCTTACAATATTTTCTAGACACATTGTTCCAGTGATACCGTGCAAAATCCCCAGATGAAAGTCCTTCAGCCAGCTCCAGCTGCTTTCAGCAGAATGGCCTCCCCCCAGCTAGCCCAGCTATGAACAGCAGATATATGGCAAGCCTTCCTGGGACCTCTATGAACAGCAGACATATGGTAAGCCTGCTTTTTGCCCCCTCAGTAAAAGGACCCCTCTGCTCCAGGTCTCAAAGTATTTATGTTCCTTCCCAGAGACCATCTGAGTCCCTCTCCCAAGGGATTGAAAAGGATTGCATAACCATTCAGCTGCTGATTTGACTCTCCCAGCCCATTATATTCCAGAACCTTTCCAGACAGACAAGGGGAAGCAGTCAACTCTTCCAGTCAGTGAACATAACAGACCAAAACAATCACATGCAGCAAAACTGATTACAGTGAGCCAGTAACAATATTTACCTAACCTAGCACCTACCTAGGATAAAATGGCCAGATTTTTAAAATGAAATCCAGGGACGCATTTTTTTTTACTAGTAATGGGAGCAATCAGCGAACACCCACCTCACAGCCTGTCAAGTCTTACTCTCCGGACCCTGGCTACTACTGTGTGGGGAGCGGAGGAGGATCACTCCACCATGGAAAGCAAGGAGATAAACAGGCAGGTGGCTGGCCAGGACTTGAGCCAAGACAGAAGGACATGAAAGTGGAACTGAATGGGCATGTGCCCAAAACTGAAGACAGTCCCTCTGCTCCGACCAGTACATGATCATCAGAAAGGAGCACAGATAATGGGAACCCCCCCCCCCCCAAGCTAGTAGGAGCAGCAGAGCGGGGGGGGGTGTAATTCATATTTTTTTTATTATTCTGCATTGGCTGTCTTTGAAATTGCCCCAGCCCCTGTTCAAATCCAATCCGGGGACAAAACCAGGGACAGACTTGGTCCGGGGACAGTGTCCTCAATCCGGGGACTGTCCCCGGAAGCCGAGGATTTCTGGTGACCCTAATCTAGGAGGCTGCTACCCATGAATAGTACATAACTAGTAACATTGTTACCATAGCTCCCCTTGTTGGAAACTGTTAAGATCCTCCCTTTCAAGATGCAGCTGTTTTGGATCCTCTCCAGAAAAAGCAATGGCTCCTTATACTGATTTGTCCTGCCGCTTACAGGACGGGCTGAATTTCACTATATTGCACCCCAGTAGTGGCCACTCTGGGCTGCTTAAACTGAGTGTGTGAGCAGCGCTTTCTCTCCTGAATCCAGTTAACCTTAGTAGTGGCTGGATGTTCAAACTCCATGCATGTCTGCTTCATTAGCTGCATTGCACTGTGCTAACTTGGAGCTTGAACAACCCAGAGCAGCCACTACAAAGATTAGCTGGAGCCAGGAGAGGATGCATTGCCTACTCACATAGTTTAAACAAGGGTACAATATAGTCCTGCAGATTGCAGGATGGAAAGGTAAGGTTTTTTTCTGGAGCGGGCTCAAAATGGCTACATCTGAAATGAGTAGACTTTCAGTATTTCCAATAGGAGGAGCTATGTTGCTGTATGGGCTATTGATATAGATGTAGCATTGCATAGGGGATTTTCTAAAAATCTTCCTGAAAAGTGAACTTATACTTTCAATTTTTGTTTTTTGGGAGTTTAGATCTGCTTTAAACTACAAATTTTAGTCACAATATTCGCAAAATGAAAAGATACTAGACACCGAATTTGGGATCCTGTGAACAATTGCTGAAGCTAAAATAATGCAGCCTTGTTGGGGCCTACAGAGCATGCCCTGAGCTGTATTTACCACAATAACTCCCAGATAGTCCAACAGCTCTGCTCCCAACTGACCTTCATTTAAAAGCAAATACAGACATCTCAAGTCTCCCACAAGGTGCGGGAGCCTCCTGCATTTCTGAAACAGCTCACGGACACCCGCAAGTGCGGCCCACTATCTCGGCTGCGGGGCAGACTCTGGATGGTCCCCTGGTTCGCAGTCGGGATGATCGGTGCAGCAGGAGGGACAGCTGTGATCACCGATCTCCCTGTATAGCTGACAGCCACCTCTCCTTCTCTCCCTCTCGCAGCTGTCTGCTAAAAAACTATACAGGGAGATCGGTGATCACAGCTGTCCCTCCTGCTGCACCGATCATCCCCGACTGTTCCCTGTATCCTCCTCCTCCAGCCCCCCTCCGTGTTCTTCTACCCCCCGTTCTTCACCCCCCTTCTTTTCCGGCTCCCTGTCCTCCTCGTCCCCCACAGCCGGCTTCCCTTCCCTCCTCTCCCCCTGGCTGTGGGAGATCTGTCAGGATGGAGAGTGGAGGAAGGGACCGGTCATTTGTCCTGTAAAAGAGTAACCTCTGTGCTACTATGCTCAGTTTATGAATCGACAGGAGCCGCTGTCTTCTGTCCTTTCATCTTCAATGCTGAGAAAGAAACTGGGGAATCAATGTCCTCAATCCCTTTTCCTGTCTCAAAGAGGAGATGTCAGGGGTCTGTTTAGACCCCTGATATCTCACCAAATTTTTTAAAAATATTTTTTTAAACAAAAATGTAATTATAAAAAACTACTGACATTGTCCACTGCCCCAACCCCCTCCCCCCAAAAAGCATTGTATATTTAAAAAAAAATTGTAATTGTAAAAAAACAATAAGTAAAAATATCACCATCACCGCCACATACACTCCATCCCTTCCCCAGAAGCACTGTGATAAAAAATATAAAAAATTAAAAAATAAAATAATTGTAAAAAATATAGAAAATATAGATATAGAAAAAAAACTACTGACACACTGCTCTACTGACACTGTCCACTACACCCACCCCTATTCATTGTAAGAAACCAAAAAATAAAGTAAATTGTAAAAAATAAAAAAAATACAATTGGAAAAAAATAATAAAAACAAAGAACTACTGGCACCAACCACCGCCCTACTGACACTATCCTGCACATACTACTCACCGCTGTACACTCCACACATGCACATACTACCCACTTCCATACACTCTGCACTGTATACTCCCTATTCAACATTACTACATTCTGCACTATGTATGTCATCTCAGACTCTATTGCAAAAGAGGGGGGCGGGGGGGATTTGGGACTTTAAATGAGGCACATATGTGGTGTGCCTCCATCCCTATTTCATGTAGAAAAAAAGGGCAGGTGGGACTTTAAATGAGGTTGTACACATTGTGGTATGTTGAAAAAAATATACATTTATTAGTCATAAATATTATGTATGAGATGAGATGCGACGACCACAAGGTCAAGGCCCCACCAACTGTCACTCCCGGGAGCTGAGGCAGTGTCAAGCCGCACGCAGCAAGGCACACACAGAGAGTCCCTCTGAGACCAACACGGCATAGTCCGCTAACTCGTGGAAGGATAAAGTAAACCCGAGAGCTGCGATGCGCTCTGCGCGCCGCCCCCTTCCCCCCTCCCTCCCTGTCTGAGGGGGGGGGGTGTTTGGGGTGGTGGGTGGGGACCCACAGCGCATAGGCGCCACGCATCCTGCCCGCGTATGACGTCATTTTTGGCGCCCTCACAGGGAGCATGGGATTTCCATCATAGCCGTCATGGCTGGAAATTATGGGCGTCTGCTGTGGGCAGTCTTACAGCCCGTGGTGGAGCCCTTCCCGCTTCACATCGCGCCAGCGTGCCGCTGGTATGTGCCAGTGTGTTAGACTTATATATGCTTGTCTCCCCCTGACACGGCCTTTCTGCTCCTCGTTTGAAGATGCCACACATCTTCTGCAACACACGCATGTCTTACAAGACCATTCTACACATTGCTTTGTCACTTTCACCTTCTCACTTGCTTTTCACCATTCCATTTTGGCTGTTTGTCTGGTCTCAGGTTTTTTTTTTTTTCCCTGTCATTCTTTTTCACGTTTCTTTGTTCACTCATCACAGTTCATACACTCACCTTTTCACTTATATTCATTATTTTCATTCAGACTCACTAGGAGCATCATACACTGACAACACTTCTCATTCATTTTTAGGCAGCTTTCACTGGTTTACTTTGTACTTCCCACGAGTTAGCAGCCTATGCCGTGTTGGTCTCAGGGGGACTCTCTGTGTGTGCCTTGCTGCGCGTGGCTCGACACTGCCTCAGCTCCCGGGAGTGACAGTTGGTGGGGCCCTGACCTTGTGGTCGTCGCAGCTCATCCCATTGGACCTTATGTAAGTACTCAGGATGGGCCAATTTGCCCTTTCCTGATCTATTTTTTACAACTAAACTAATTTTATTTTATTATACTCCATAGATATTTTTGAGCATCCGCCCCTGAAAAGTGTTATTCACCCAAAACGCGTCGGGCCTATATTATATACGATGCCGTTACATGTCTGTAACAGACTTATCAATTCTGATTTTATTCATCTACTTAATATGGTTATAATGTCCTTTATATTCTCATATTGTTGCTAGTGCTGCTTATATTTTACATGTATCTTTATGAATTTATGTAATTGCCCTGGAGTTGTCTGATACTTATGTATATTTTTTTGTCCACTTCACACAAGTATTCAGATGTGTGGATGGATCAACAGATGAATGTATAAACCTACTGTGAAGGGGGTCCTTAACATTGTCATGCTTTTGTATACATAATATTTATGACTAATAAACTTATTTTTTCAACATACCTCCACAATGTGGACAACCTCATTTAAAGTCCCACCTACCCTTGTTTTTCTCTCAGACTATTAAACCACACCCCATTTAAGCCGTGCCCAATATGTAGTATGGCTTAAGCCACACCCACCTCCTTAAAATGAGTTTGATACCTCCCTGAAATGAGTTTTTGCAGGTTGGGATGTCTGCAAATACATTACTCCTCTTGAAAAGTCCCTCTTTATGCTCCTGGTGTAAAAATCTGAATAAATAAATGTGCTATTCAACTACCAGAATTGTCATTATCACACTATTCATCTATAGTTCCAATTATTGCGCTTTTTTTTCTTTAATCAGATACATTTTGAAGATTTTTTTGCACTGTTTATTTTAAATGCAAATAAAATAGAAACATGTGTAATTGTTGTTTTGGCAAGCTATGGGCATGTTATGACTAAGGCCTTGTAGGCTGAAACACGTCAACTGACTTAATCTGCATTTGTTCACTGTGGCTATTTAATAAAATGAAGAAATTTTAAGAGCAACAACCGGAGTGTGGATCATTTTTTTCTACATTACTCTACTCAAGCAGTGACTGTGGATTGAGTGACCTGGGAGCTCTGCCATCTATGTGGTGTATGGGTAGTAGCACTGACATTTCTGTTTATACTTAGGAAGGGATTACTACCTTTAGGTATATTATCCAAGCCGGCTCCACTCAATTGTGTATTTCAGAGGGGAAGCATATAAGTCAAGCAGGTCTCCATCACACCTACAGGGTCCATTGCACACTTTCCACAACATTAGGCCAGGAGCCACACATCACTCATGGACACTTGCAAGGCCTTGCTATCTTGTCATTCCAGCTGGGTCCCTGGGAGCAATAAGCCATGGCCAAGGGCCGGTAACTGTAGCCCAGTTGCCCAGGGGGGATGGTTCTTGAGCAACAAAGACCAATAAGACCTGGCCACCACAGCTCCTGCCCTGAGCGAGCTGTGTCCTATCTGTCCACCCTCTATTTTGTATAGAAGAATGTTCTGCAACCTAACATGGCCTGTTTACTTTACACTATGAGAGACAAAACCAGGCAGAAGAGTACTTGGTAATAGTTTTTCTGTAAGAATAAACAATAGAGGTAAAAAATGATGTTAAAAAAACAATACACAGTGCTTAATATGTGTCTTGACCTTTACAGTCCATTTCCTGTATTTAATAAGGGGGTAGCTGTGGTGTACTAACTATCCCAATCTCTCAAGAGAGATTGACACCATAGTATCAGAGGTCCATATATAGTGCTACCCCCAAAGGAGCTGCTGGTTAAGATGGGTCTTCTGTTGTTGGCATCAACCTTCTCAGACCTCAGCCCCTTTGACACACCAGGCTGAGTACACCAACACACAGTATCACAGATAAATTCCTGACAGTAACGCCAGTACCCAACTATAATGCTAAAAAACACACGCATCAGTTAGAGGGAAAAAAATGTATATTGTCATCAAATAAATTTGGTAAAGGTAGGTGGAAACAAAAATTGATATGAATAATAATGATAATATAACAATTATTGTAGTATACAGAAGGCTTAGCAATAAAGACAAGCCATAAGGTGACTGTTGCCACCCAGAACAGCATAAATAGTAACAACACCCCCTGAAGTGCAGTAGCGAGCAGTAAAATACATGTACTATAAACCACTTGCGCTATACCTTTGGAGTGCACTTATGGTGGTTAATGCTACACCTAAGACCCTCTAGTAAGCACTGTCAGTGGCTGAGATTTCAAGAATGCATATAGAGAGACATAGGTGGTTTGCGTGACAGGTTGGGTGACTGAGGCAATCCTTGAAATGTTTCTTCTTTGGGGCCCTTTGAGATGCATTGGTGCACTTAACAAGGGTCCTGAGGAACCTGCATACAGTTGAGAATTTCTACATGGGTGGCATAGTCTTTGTACAATGCAATGTAGACATGGGGCAAATACCAGATAAGGCTGGGTTCACACCGCAGCATGGTGTAGCTCACAGCAGGGGTCCGGTGTGTTCCCATTCACCATTTCAGGTCCCATTTCAACCTGAATCTTTGACTAAATTCAGGCTTGAAATGGAGCAGAAGACGCACAGGACTCCTATGCAATTCGCACCAGATCCGCTCCGGAGATGTATGAACCAGCTCCGTAGAGGGCCGGTCACAAACTTCTGACATGCAAATTGGATGTTGAGAAACTGCATCCAATTCGCAATAGTGTGAACCCAGCCTAAAAGTGCACCTGATGTAGAGGCAGTTCAGAATAGCAGTGGTATGGAACTGTTAATGGTACAGTATAAGTTTGTGATGAATGTGGTATAAGTACTTGGTGTCCTGCTCTCAGTAACTCAGTCCCTCCTAGCAGTGTAATGTATGGGTCTATAGCCTTCTCACATGTCCACGGGATACAGCTATGGCATTTGCGGTGTAAGAGGCCTCCTCAGTGTTTCCTCAAAGTCAGCACATAATAGCGATGGACTAGTACAGAGGACACACCATAAAGGGGCACACCTGCCTACAAGTATCTGAATATGACTTAGTATCAGCCTCCTGCAGCTCCTGTAAGAAGATCTGAGGCAGAAACATCCCAATGAGACAATAAGGTATGTTGCAGTTCAGGAAGCATGCTTGTAGGCAAGGGGTAAAGAGTTTAATGGGTGGTGGCCATGTCCTTCATGTTTCCCTCCTCGTTGGGCGCAAGGGTCACCTGAGAGGCCTACCCCTGGGGTGGGTTCTTCTGGGCTATGCTAGGCAGCTTACACAGGGTCACTTTACCACACATGGGGTACCTTTGCTTTGTGCCATTTTCATCAATTTCCTGGGACAAAGCTGAGGCTGACATGAGGGAATACTTAACATTAAGGTGGGCCTCTACTCTTAGAGATGAACATTCACCATGAACACTTGCACTGCAACAGTTCTCCAGTTAATTCTTGGGTCCCTGTGACAATGTACACCTTCTCTGTAGTTTGCATTTAGGAGACACATGCTGAGCCAATGTCCACAGCCACCTGTCCAACGTTTTCCACTACCATTCCCCAGTAGCAGAGTGGCCCTGGCTGTGCACTCTGCATGGGCTCCACACGTGCACTCAACTTAACTCTCGTACTTTTGTACACAATGGGAACTTCTTTGGCACAAATATAATGGGAGAGAGACTAATGGCAGGAGGAGTGCCGACAACATCTCCCTTGCTTCTAGAGGCCATCTCCCCCTATAACAGATACACGCTGCTGTAAAACCTCCACTACCCTAGGTAACCACTTGTGTCTTCACGCTGCTCCACTTCACACCGATGTCTTGATACCCCAATTTGTTTAATAGCCACTCTGTAGAATATGTGTGCCGGTTACTTGCATTACACCCCTTTCAGTAACTGCAGACCAAGCAGGAACAATGTTTCAATACTTTACCTAAGAAAAAGTGCAAAATGAACATCTCAAAGTCCAAAATACAGGATCAAGATTTTTCCTATGTCCATACTCCTAACTGCAGGATTATGCTGCCCCAACATACCTGGAAAGGTGTAGTCCAGCAATTATAAGTCCTTCAGAGGCATTCTCCATTCCTTTTGTCTTCAGGGCAAGGTTTAGATGGCTTTAACTAACAGCATTCTTCTTGCGGGGAGGCTCTTGGAATGCACCAACAGTTCTAGGGAATTCTCACTCAGAGCGATCCCTGCCCTAATCCTTGGTGGATCTTCTGGCAGGTGGAATAGAATAGGACGGGGACTGGGACCCAAACTGCCTAGCTCCCTCTCTCTGGGGATCCATACCCATACCAGACCACTATCCCATTTAAAGAATACAGGATTATTGGGCCCAGAGACAAACCCACAAAAAAGCAAGGAACCCGGAAAGGCATTAACCTCCCTGGCGGTATGATTATTTCAGATTTTAGGTGCTGAAAGCGGTACAATTACTTTGCATGAAAATTTGGCATTTTATATTGTAGTCCTGCAATTCTTAGGAATAACTCACTTAAATCTGTCCAAACCAGAGTTTAGCAGACATCCCGGGTATGATAAAGTTTGAAAAATTAAATCATAAATTATAATATAATAAATAACTATAAATAATTATACCAAATAATATAACAATAATAAAAATTATTCAATAATGTAATCAAATCAAAAACACAGAAATTTGCTCAGTTGCAGAATTGTCACTGTCATTACTTTTCAATATTTGATGATGGATCTCTGCATAAATTGCTATCGCTCAATTCTGCAAGTGATTCCAATTTATTATCGCTGTTTTCTAGCTGTTCTAAAATCATTTTTGATGTAAAGGGACAGTTTTGGTTGCTATGGACAATCTCCAGTTTCCAGGCATAAAGAACAGTTTTTATATTATAAAACTGCATGCAGGACACTGGGCAGACCACTAGGGACAAAGGGGATGTGAAATTATTACATACAGCAATGTAATCTGTAAGATTACACTATACTGTATGTATACTGTGTGTTTGACTTTTTGAATTTGGCGCCGATATCCTTCCCCGTGCGTCGCAACACTCGCAGGGAATGGAGATCGGCACCGTGATGAATCGAGCGGAGGACGAGCCGCTCGTACAGCGCGGGGACATCGCTGGATCCAAGGGAGAAGGTAGGTAACCTCCTCCTGCATACAGCGATGCGGTCCCGAGTCTGGCTCTGGGTTACCGCTTTTGGTATAAAACTTCCACCCCGAGCCAGACTCGGCAACACCGCCAGGGAGGTTAAGTCCTACCCTCCCAGCCAAACAATTTGGAAGAGCACACGAACACCGTTAAAGTCTATGGGATACGAACGTGGATAATCAAAAGTGCTAATTTTAAAGGCTTATATGCAAGTTATTGTCATAAAAATTGTTTGGGGACCCGGGTCCTGCCCCAGGGGACATGTATCAATGCAAATGTTTTTTTTAAACGGGTGTTTTTCGGGAGCAGTGATTTTTTTAATGCTTAAAGTGGAGGTCCACCCTAAAGTGGAGCTTCCGCTCATTGGAACCCTCCCCCCCTCCGGCGCCACAGTTGGCACCTTTCAGGGGGGAGGGGGGTGCAGATACCTGTACAGTACAGGTATCTGCACCCACTTCCGGCATAGATATCTGCAGAAGGTACGCCCCTTTCCGCAGAATCTACGCTCCTTTCCGAAGGTCCCCCATGTCTCCTGGGAAACGCACGGATCCCAGAGACAGCGGGGACCATCCTTATTGCGCAGAGCGACTCGCGCATGCGCAGTAGGGAATCGGGAAATGAAGCCACAAGGCTCCACTTCCTGATCCCATAGCCAAGATGGCGGTGGCAGCACCCGAGAGACGATCAAGAGATCGGCTTCGGGTGCCGACATCGCGGGCGCGCTGGGCGGGTAAGTGTCATTATTTTAAAAGTCAGCAGCTGCAGTATTTGTAGCTGCTGGCTTTTAAAAAAAAAAACGGCGGACTCCCGCTTTAAAGTGAAGCAATAAAAATTAAATATTCCTTTAAATATCGTGCCTGGGGGGTGTCTATAGTATGCCTGTAAAGTGGCACATTTTTCCTGTGTTTAGAACAGTACTGCAGCAAAATTTGATTTCTAAAGGAAAAATTGTCATTTAAAAAACTGATCGTGGTTGTAATGAATTGTCGGGTCTCGGCAATATCCACTTGTCAACCGCTGCACGCCAATATACGTTGGCCAGTGGCAGCGGTGGGCAAATGGGCGTACCTGTACGTCCCCTTTAAGAGGCGGGGATAGCAGGTGCAGTGTGACTGTGCCTGTGGCGATCGTGTCATGGAGCCTCAGAACGGGGAATGGCCTATGTAAACAAGGCATTTGTGTCAGGACAGATCACTGCTCTCTGTCATCGGGAGAAGTGATCACTGTCATGTAACTAGTAGTGCAACCCCCCCCCCCCCCCACAGTTAGCATCACTCCCTAGGACACACTTAACCCCTTCATTTCCCCCTAGTGGTTAAACCGGTGTCATTTACACAGTAATCGGTGCATTTTTATAGCACTGTTTGCTGTATAAATGACAATGGTCCCAAAATAGTGTCAAAACTGTCCGATGCCATAAAACTATCCCCTATTTTGTAGATGGTATAACTTTTGTGCAAACCAATCAATATAGGCTTATTGCGATTTTGTTTACCAAAAATATGTAGAAAAATACATATTGGCCTAAACAGAGGAAAAAAATAGTTTTATATATCTTTGGGGATATTTATTATAGCAAAAATTTGAAATAATTGCGTTTTTTCAAAATTCTCACTCTTTTTTGTTTATAGCGCAAAAAAAAAACCACAGAGGTGATTAAATACCACCAAAAGAAAGTTCTATTTGTGGTAAAAAGGACGTAAATTTTGTTTGGGCGCAACATCACACGACCGTGCAATTTTCAGTTAAAGCAACGTAGTGCCGAATCGCAAAAAGTGCTCTGGTCAGGAAGAGGGTAAAATCTTCTGCGGCTGAAGCAGATATGGATAAAACTCTTTGAAAAAAAGAGCATAGTCCCCCCCAGTCCATTACTAGGCCCGTTGGGTCTGGTATGAATAATAAGGGGAACCCCGAACCAAAATGTAAAAATGCGTGACGGTCCCCCTAAAATCAATACCAGGCCCTTCAGGTCTGAAATGGAAATTAAGGGGAACCCTGTGCCAAATAAAAAAAAAATGGCGTAGGGGTCCCCTCAAAATCAATACCAGACCCTTATCCAAGCACGCAACCTTGCAGGCTGCAGGAAAAAAAGGGGGGACGCCAGAGCGCCCCCCCTCCTGAACCGTACCAGGCCACATGCCCTCAACATGGGGAGGATGCTTTGGGGTCTGATCCCAAAGCACCTTGTCCCCATGTTGATGGGGACAAGGGCCTCATCCCCACAACCCTTGCCCAGTGGTTGGGGGGGTTTGTGGGCGGGGGGCTTATCGGAATCTGGAATCCCCCTTTAACAAGGGGACCTGCAGATCCTAGCCTCCCCCTGAAATGGTAATGGAGTACATTGTATCCCTACCATTGCACAAAAAAAGTGTCAAAAATAGTAAAAAAGACAAGAGACAGCTTGGGACAAGTCTTTTATTAAAAGATAAAAAAATAAAAATGTCCCGCAATGTAAATTCATGCCACCCAACAGAACGAATTAAAAAAAAAAAGCTGCAACTGTTCCGCTTCCATGGGGCTCCCTCTGACTGATGCTTCTTCTGGGTGACAGTTCTTATATAGCTGAGGGTGGGGGCCACTCGATGACGTAAACGGGAGACCCCGCCCCCCTCTGATGCCACGGGGAAGAGAGGCAGCAGAGCTCACAAATTAAATGTCTATGCTGGTGGGGCTTTGGGGGGACACAACTGAAATCTGGGGGGGGGGGGTGCAGCACCCCTCCTAGAGCCAGTCATGATGGAGGGGTGTCAAAATGCACCTTTGCCTGTGTGGGCAAAAATCCTTTGCACCGGACCGGGCTGTATGCCCGCGGCTTGCCCACCAATCCCTGGCTATGTGAGCGAGGGCATTTTAGCTCCAGACCTATGAAGGTCTGGGTGTCAGGGCTGGCTTAGCCCTTCCTTCTCTGGGCTGGCTGCTCAGCTGTCGGCTAATTGCCAGCTCTCATCTGTCTCCATAGTTACCCAGCTGTCCCTGACCCTGCTCGTCTGACCTGCCTACTTAAAGCTGTCCAGCTCACTTCATCTCTGCCTTCGCCTTGGTCACATCACAAGAAACCATCTCCTACAGTTCTGTTTAAAGACTGGTTTGCTGACATCCCTTCTGGCTCCTTATCCTGTGTCAGGTCACCTTGAGGCCAGGTGACAGATGCACACCGTAGGGATTAGGAGTGCACCGCAAGGTTGTGGACCCTATGGCTGACTGCTGCGGACAGAGGTCAAGGTGATAGGAAGGCAGGGCCGCCAGAACACCAAGATGGATCCCACCGGGGATAGAGCGTAAGATTCCCTGGGGCGCGGAGTCTAAGGCCGCGTACACACGGGCGGATTGTCTGGCCAACTAAGTTCGTCAGACAATCCGACAGACAGTCCGTTCAAAATTTGCATGAACGGACTTAACCACACACGATGAGCAGACAGTCCGCTGAAAGCGTGCGCGATGACGTGTACAGCACGTACGACGGGACTAGAAAAACGGCGTCCTATACACTGCAATGCAACCTTCGGCCGTGTAAATCCTTTCTGAGCATGCGCCATACTTAGTCCGTCCAACTTGCCTACACACGAGCGGACTGTCCGCTGAAACCAAGTTTGGATGGACAAAACCAAGTTTGAACGGACAAAATTTCGGAAATTCCGTAAGACTTTGTTCGTCAGACAGTCCGCTGAAAAAGTCCGCTGAAGCCCACACACGAGCGGATTGTCCGCTGAAACACTGTTCAGCGGACTAAGTTGGACAGACAATCCGCCCGTGTGTACGCGGCCTAAGAGCCAGCAGGTGTTCACCAGAGCCTCGAGTGGTGAGGATGGACTTGGCTGCAACTGGCTCCAGGTCGCGACCCCCAGGGTCCCCCAGCTCGCACCCACAGTAGGCAACAGGAGGATAGGGAAGGTGAGGGACAAAGCCAAGGTCGGGGCCACAAGCAGACAGGAATAGTCGGGGACACGCCAAAAGGTCAGGGTCACAGGCAAACAGGGATGGTCAAGGACACGCCAAAGTCGGTAACGGAATAACAGCAGAGCACATGGCAGGTAACAGGAAGCTAACACACAAAGGTTGATCAGCAGGGCTGGCCTGCAGTGCACAGGTTAATATAGAGCTCTCTGATAGGAACTAGGGTGGAGCCATGCCAGAGGATGGATTATAAAAGCAGTCAGGTGAGGGTCGGCTGGTCTCTAGAAATGAACACATGGAGACAGGTAAGCAGACGAACTCTATTGCATAACCATGACAATACCCCCCCTCTTACGAGGCCTCCCCCTTCCCCGCCCGGGACCAGGTTTAGAGGGGAACTTCAAATGAAACTTCCTCAACAGACGAGGTGCAAAGACCTCGGAAGCCGAAATCCATGACCTCTCCTCAGGACCAAAACCTTTCCAGTGCACGAGGTACTGGAGAATGCCTCTACAGAGTCGGGAATCCAAAATTTGGCTAACTTCGCACTCCTGATCTTCCTCAGAGACCGGTGCTACAGTAGAGAGGACGAGAGAACTTATTGAGGACTAAAGGCTTCAGAAGGGCAACATGGAAGGAGTTAGAGATTTTGAGGCTTTTGGGAACCTGGAGCTTGAAACAAACTGGATTCAGTTTAGAAATGATGGTATACGGACCAATGAATCTTGGAGCAAATTTGAGAGAAGGAACCCGGAGTTTGATTTTCCTGGTGGAGAGCCAGACTTTATCTCCTGGCTGAAGAGAAGGTGGCTTACGCCTGCGACGGTCAGCAAAACTCTTGAATTTGTTGGCAGCTTTCTGGAGGGAATCATGAACGTCAGCCCACATGGAATTTAATGATTCCTGAACAGTAGCCAAAGCTGGAATGTCAGAAGAACAAGTCATAGGAAGAGGAAGCTGAGGATGTCTTCCATAAACAGTGACAAAGGGTGTTTTCTGAGAACTGACGTTGACATGATTATTGTGGGAGAACTCAGCCCACGGTAATAGTGATGCCCAATCATCATGATGGGCAGAGACCAAGGTACGGAGAAGGACCTCCAACTCCTAATTAACTCTCTCAGTCTGGCCATTGGATTGGGGATGATAAGAAGAGGTAAAATCCAAGGTAATGTCGAGGGATTTGCAAAAGGCTCACCAAAAACGAGAAGTAAACTGCACACCCCTGTCCAAAATGGCATGAGAAGGAACACCATGAAGGCGGAAAATCTCTCGTACAAAAATGGGAACCAAGGCAGGGGCAGAAGGGAGACCAGGAAGAGGAACAAAATGAGCCATCTTGGAGAACCGATCGATTACTACCCAAATGGCCGTATTATTCTCCGACAGTGGAAGATCAGTGATAAAATCCATGGCGATATGAGACCAGGGCTCCTTAGGAATGGGCAAGGGCATGAGAAGACCAGCAGGGGCTTGAGTGGAAGATTTAGACTGAGCACAGACGTGACAACCCTTAACATAGTCTTTAACATCCGAGCGGGGATTAGGCCACCAGTAGTGACGACTGATGAGCAGGAAGGATCGGAGGAACCCAGCATGACCTGCCACCTTGGAATCATGTCCCCAACGAAGGATCTTAGTTCTTAGCTCCGTGGGAACAAAGGTCTTACCAGGAGGAATTTTAGATTCCAGGGTGGTAAAATGGGCAAAAATGCATGAGGTAGGAATGATCGGCTCAGGATCAGGGTTGCACTCTTCGTCCAAAGTGTCAAATGACCTAGAGAGCGCATCAGCTCGACCATTGCAAGAACCAGGTTTGTACGTAATCGTGAATTTAAAACGGGAAAAGAAGAGACTCCACCTGGCCTGTCTGGGGTTCAGACGTTTAGCATTCTGTAGGTACTGTAGATTCTTATGATCAGTAAAGATCGTTATGGAGTGAGGGGAACCTTCTAAGAGATGACGCCACTCCTCCAACGCCAGTTTAATTGCCAGAAGTTCCCGATCACCAATGGCATAATTTCTCTCTGCCTGAGAATTTTTTTTGGAGAAGAACGCACATGGTTGACGTTTCTTCTCAAAGTCCTGAAGAAGCACAGCTCCCACTCCCATCGAAGAAGCGTCTACTTCAATAAAAAATGGGTCCTCAGGATTTGGTCTCCTCAAGAGAGGTCCAGAGACAAAGGCCTGTTTCAGATCGTGAAACGCAGAGACAGCCTCAGGAGGCCAGTCTTTGGCATTCGCACCCTTCTTGGTCAAAGCGATAATGGGCGCGGCAATGGAAGAGTAATTCCTTATGAACTGCCTATAATAATTTGTGAAGCCAAGAAACGCTGCGGGAAGGGGACAGTTGGTAATGGCTGAGACCTTTCCGGGATCCATGCGAAGACCCGCACTAGAAACAAAACATTCCAGTCAGAAACAGGACCTCGGAACATTCAAAGGAACATTTCTCCATCTTAGCATAGAGATTGTTCTCTCTAAGGTGCTGAAGTACGGTGCGTACATGGTTTCTGTGAGCAGGCAGATTTTCTGAAAAGATGAGAATATCATCCAGATAGATGACAACAAACTGGTACAGTAGGTCCCTGAATATTTCATTGACGAAGTTCTGGAACACAGCTGGAGCATTACACAAACCAAAAGGCATAACCAGGTATTCGTAATGCCCGTCCCTAGTGTTAAACGCAGTCTTCTATTCGTCACCTTCTCGTATTCGAATGAGATTGTATGCACCTCTGAAATCCAACTTAGTGAAAATGGAAGCCCCCTTCAATCTGTCGAATAGCTCAGATATTAGAGGTAAGGGGTATCGGTTTTTAATAGTCACTGCGTTTAAACCTCTATAGTCGATGCAGGGTCTGAGGGTACCATCCTTTTTGGCAACGAAAAAGAACCCTGCTCCTGCAGGAGATGAGGTTTTCCGGATGAAACCTCTCTCCAGATTCTCGGCGACATACTCAGACATGGCCTGGGTCTCTGGAATGGACAGAAGGTAGGTATGACCCCTGGGCAGGGTTGCTCCAGGGACAAGGTCAATAGCACAGTCAAAAGATCTATGGGGAGTAAGCACCTCAGCAGACTTCTTACAGAACACATCCCGGAAATCGTTGTATGCCGCGGGAAGATCAGACGATACGGATGTGGTAGCAATGGGAAGTTTCCCCTTGGGGCTCACCTTGAGAAGACAGGACGAGAAACACGAAGGGCCCCAAGCCAGGATCTGCCCAGAGACCCAGTCCACATGTGGCGAGTGGAGCTGTAGCCAAGGAAGGCCCAATACAATGGGGGTAGAGGCCTTGGGAAGGATGAGGAAGGAGATCCACTCCTGGTGGAGTATCCCTACCGACATCCTAATAGGTAGCGTCTGGAAACGGATAGGACCCCCTGGGAGCACAGTGCCATCAATTGCCGAGACTACCAGTGGCGTAGCGAGGGGAGACAGGGTAAGCTTCATAGAAGAGGCAGTTCTCCAGTCCATAAAATTGCCAGCAGCTCCGGAGTCCAGATATGCTAGGACCGATTGGGGAGAAGTGCCTACATGGAGGAACACCGGAAGAATAAGACGAGAAGGTGATGTTTCTGGGTCCAATACTCCACCTTCCAAATGTATTACCCGAGCGTTTCCCGGACGAAGGGAGCAGCAATCCCGAAAATGACCCTTGCCACCACAATAAAGACACAAGCCCAGAGTTCTGCGTCTAGCACGTTCTTCGGGGGTTAGTCTGGTCTGGCTCAGCTGCATGGGTTCCTCAACAGACAGAGGATGCTCCACAGGGCGACGGGAAAAAAGTTCAGACTGACTAGGACCTAGGGGGTGCTGGCGTCTTTTTTCTAAGGACCTCTCCTGGAAACGAATGTCAATCTGATTGCATAAGGAAATTATATCGTCCAGACCGGCGGGAATAGCTCTTCCTGCTAATTCGTCCTTCACTCGGTCAGAGAGGCCATGTAAAAAGGTTGCAACCAGGGCCTCATTGTTCCAGCTCAATTCAGCTGTGAGGATACGGAACTGGAGTGCATATCGTCACACAGAACAAGATTCTTGACGAAGGCGTAAAAGGGCACTAGCCGCAGAAGAAACCCGAGCTGGCTCCTCGAAGATATTACGAAAGAGCTTCAAGAAGTTGGACAGGCTGGAAATCACCGGATCATTTTTCTCCCACAGGGGAGCAGCCCAGGCTAAAGCCTCACCAGAGAGGAGGGAAATGATATAGGCCACCTTTGCCCGATCAGACAGGCTGGAGCTCAAAATGAATGGAGCATTGGCTGAGGAAGCCCCTGCAGGCCTTGGAGTCCCCAGAGAAACGGGACGGAGCTGGCAGTAATAATGAATGCGTGGATGCGACTGGTGCGATAGGTGCAGTCTCAGACTGTACTTGAGGCTGCAGGTTCGGGGTTCCCAAGGAAGCCTGTAGCTGCTCAAAGCGGGAAGCCAGATCTTGAAGGAATCGCATTAGATTCCTGGGTCTCGAATCTCCGCACTATGCCCTGCAACGGATCGACTGCAGGGAGCGCAACGTCAGCCGGGTCCATGGCTGATCAACTGTCAGGTCACCTTGAGGCCATGACAGTACCCCCCCTCTTACGAGGCTTCCCCTTTCCCCGCCCGGGACCAGGTTTAGAGGGGAACTTCAAATGAAACTTCCTCAACAGACGAGGTGCAAAGACCTCGGAAGCCGAAATCCACAACCTTTTCAAACCTTTCCAGTGCACGAGGTTCTGGAGAATGCCTCTACAGAGTCGGGAATCCAAAATTTGGCTAACCTCGTACTCCTGATCATCCTCAGAGACCGGTGCTATGGTAGAGAGAGGACGAGAGAACTTATTGAGGACTAAAGGCTTCAGAAGGGCAACATGGAAGGAGTTAGAGATTTTGAGGCTTTTGGGAATCTGGAGCTTGAAACAAACTGGATTCAGTTTAGAAATTATGGTGTACGGACCAATGAATCTTGGGGCAAATTTGAGAGAAGGAACCCGGAGTTTGATGTTCCTGGTGGAGAGCCAGACAGAGAGAAATTATGCCATTGGTGATCGGGAACTTCTCGCAATTAAATTGGCATTGGAGGAGTGGCGTCATCTCTTGGAGGGTTTCCCTCACTCCATAACGATCTTTACTGATCATAAGAATCTACAGTACCTACAGAATGCCAAGCGTCTGAACCCCAGACAGGCCAGGTGGAGTCTCTTCTTTTCCCGTTTTAAATTCACGATTACGTACAAACCTGGTTCCTGCAACGGTCGAGCTGATGCGCTCTCTAGGTCATTTGACACTTTGGACGAAGAGTCCAACCCTGATCCTGAGCCGATCATTCCTACCTCATGCATTGTTGCCCATTCTACCACCCTGGAATCTAAAATTCCTCCTGGTAAGACCTTTGTTCCCACGGAGCTAAGAACTAAGATCCTTCATTGGGGACATGATTCCAAGGTGGCAGGTCATGCTGGGTTCCTCCGATCCTTCCTGCTCATCAGTCGTCACTACTGGTGGTCTAATCTCCGCTCGGATGTTAAAGACTATGTTAAGGCTTGTCACGTCTGTGCTCAGTCTAAATCTTCCACTCAAGCCCCTGCTGGTCTTCTCGTGCCCTTGCCCATTCCTAAGGAGCCCTGGTCTCATATCGCCATGGATTTTATCACTGATCTTCCACTGTCAGGTCACCTTGAGACCAGGTGACAGATGCACAGCGTAGGGATTAGGAGTGCACCGCAAGGTTGTGGACCCTACGGCTGACTGCTGCTGACAGAGGTCAAGGTGATAGGAAGGCAGGGCCGTCAGAACACCAAGATGGATCCCACCGGGGATAGAGCGTAAGATTCCCTGGGGCGCGGAGTCTAAGAGCCAGCAGGTGGTCACCAGAGCCTCGAGTGGGGAGGATGGACTTGGCTGCAACTGGCTCCAGGTCGCGACCCCCAGGGTCCCCCAGCTCGCACCCACAGTAGGCAACAGGAGGATAGGGAAGGTGAGGGACAAAGCCAAGGTCAGGGCCACAAGCAGACAGGAATAGTCGGGGTACACGCCAAAAGGTCAGGATCACAGGCAAACAGGGATGGTCAAGGACACGCCAAAGTCGGTAACGGAATAACAGCAGAGCACACGGCAGGTAACAGGAAGCTAACACACAAAGGTTGATCAGCAGGGCTGGCCTGCAGTGCACAGGTTAATATAGAGCTCTCTGATAGGAACTAGGGTGGAGCCATGCCAGAGGATGGATTATAAAAGCAGTCAGGTGAGGGTCGGCTGGTCTCTAGAAATGAACACATGGAGACAGGTAAGCAGACAAACTCTATTGCATAACCAGAGAGATAGAGAGATAGATAGACAGACAGACAGATATAGTGGGTGAGATAGATAGAGAGATAGATAGATAGACAGACAGACAGATATAGTGGGTGAGATAGATAGACAGACAGATAGACAGATAGACAGATAGACAGATAGACAGATAGACAGATAGACAGATAGACAGATAGACAGATAGACAGATAGACAGATAGATATACTGGGTTAGATAGATAGATAGATAGATAGATAGACAGACAGATAGAGAGATAGACAGATAGATATACTGGGTGAGATAGATCGATAGATAGATAGATACATAGATACATAAATACATAGATACATAGATACTAGGTGAGAGAGATAGATAGATAGACAGATCGATACTGGGTGAGATAGATAGATAGATAGATAGATATACTGGGTGAGAGAGATAGATAGATACATAGATACACTGGGTGAGAGAGATAGATATACTGGGTGAGAGAGATAGATAGACAGATAGACAGATATAGTGGGTGAGATAGATAGACAGATAGATAGATAGATAGATAGATAGATAGATAGATAGATAGACAGATAGACAGATAGACAGATAGACAGATAGACAGATAGATATACTGGGTGAGATAGATCAATCGATAGATAGATAGATACATACATACATACATACATACATAAATACATAAATACATAGATACTAGGTGAGAGAGATAGATATACTTGGTAAGAGAGATAGATAGACAGATCGATACTGGGTGATATAGATAGATAGATAGATAGATAGATAGATAGATAGATAGATAGATAGATAGATAGATAGATAGATTGATAGAGATACATATACTGGGTGAGATAGAGAGATAGATAGATACATAGATACACTGGGTGAGAGAGATAGATATACTGGGTGAGAGAGATAGATAGACAGATATAGTGGGTGAGATAGATAGATAGATAGATAGATAGATAGATAGATAGATAGATAGATAGATAGATACTGGGTGAGAGAGATAGAGAGATATATAGAGAGATAGAGAGATAGATAGAGAGATGTATAGAGAGATAGAGAGATAGATAGAGAGATGTATAGAGAGATAGAGAGATAGATAGAGAGATAGATACTGGGTGAGAGATAGAGAGATAGATAGATAGATACTGGGTGAGAGATAGATAGATAAATAGATACTGGGTGAGATAGATAGATAGATAGATAGATAGATAGATAGATAGATAGATAGATAGATAGATAGATAGATAGATAGATAGATACTGGGTGAGATAGATACTGGGTGAGATAGATACTGGGTGAGATAGATACTGGGTGAGATAGATACTGGGTGAGATAGAGAGATAGAGAGATAGAGAGATAGAGAGATAGATAGAGAGAGAGATAGAGAGATAGAGAGATAGAGAGATAGAGAGATAGAGAGATAGAGAGATAGAGAGATAGAGAGATAGATAGAGAGATAGATAGAGAGATAGATAGAGAGATAGATAGATAGATAGATAGATAGATAGATAGATAGATAGATACTGCGTGAGATAGATAGATACTGCGTGAGATAGATAGATACTGCGTGAGATAGATAGGTACTGCGTGAGATAGATAGGTACTGCGTGAGATAGATAGGTACTGCGTGAGATAGATAGGTACTGCGTGAGATAGATAGATACTGCGTGAGATAGATAGATACTGCGTGAGATAGATAGATACTGCGTGAGATAGATAGATACTGGGTGAGATAGATAGATACTGGGTGAGATAGATAGATACTGGGTGAGATAGATAGATAGATAGATAGATAGATAGATAGATAGATAGATAGATAGATAGGTAGATAGGTAGATAGGTAGATAGGTAGATAGGTAGATAGGTAGATAGATAGATAGATAGATACTGGGTGAGATAGATAGTAGACATGTGCATTTCGTTTCGTTCCAAATCGAAATTCGGACGCATTTTCATTATTCGGACATTCGGATGCATCCGAATTACCGAATTACAATGCTAACGAATTCAAACGAAATTTGAATCAAATTCGAAAAATGTAATGTTTCGACCCGAATTTGGGGCCAGGTATCTCGGGGCCAATTGCAGCTAGGAAGCCCAAATTTGGTATGCAAACACGGTAGAACTAGGACTACAAGCTCTTCAAATTTGGGGTTTCTAGCTCCAAGTGACCCCGATATATTGGGGCCCCAAAGTCGGGTCGCAAAATGTCAAGCGTTTTTTTGCAGCAGAGAATGACATTTTGTGACCCGACTTTGGGGCCACGTATAGCTAGAAACCCCAAATTAGGTATGCACACACAGTAGACCTAGCACTACAACATTTCCAAATTTGGGGTTTCTAGCACTAAGTGATACCGAGATACATGGCCCTAAAGTCGGGTCGCAAAATATTTTCGAATCTGGTTGAAATAGTTTTCAATGCAGTTGAAATAATTTCAAATCACGTTGAAATCATTCCGAATCCAGTAGAAATATTTTTGAATTTGGTTGAAATATTTTCGAAATGATTTCAACATGATTCGAAATTATTTCAACTGCATTGGAAACTATTTCAACCGGATTCGAAAATATTTTGCGACCCGAATTTAAGGCCATGTATCTCGGGGTCACTTGGTGCTAGAAACCCGTAAATTGGAGATGTCGTAGTGCTAGGTCTACTGTGTTTGCATACATAATTTGGGGTTTCTAGCTATAAGTGGCCCCGAGATACGTGGCCCCAAAGTCGGGTCACAAAATGTCATTCTCTGCTGCAGAAAAGTACTTGGCATATTGCCCATATCTGGGGTCACTTGGTGGCAGGTGACGTGGCAAGTGGACAATCCACAACTTGGCTATGTGGCACTCGTGGCCGGTCACATGGCACTCGTGTCAGGTCACGTGGCACTCGTGGCCGGCCAGATGGCAGGTCACATGGCACTCGTAGCCGGCCACGTGGCACTCGTGGCAGGTCACGTGGCACTCATGGCAGGTCACGTGGCACTTGTGGCCGGCCATGTGGCACTCATGGCAGGTCACGTGGCACTCGTGGCAGGTGACGTGGCAAGTGGACAATACACAACTTGTGGCAGGTGACGTGGCAAGTGGACAATACACAGCTTGTGGTAGGTGACGTGGCAAGTGGACAAATACAATACACAACTTGTGGCAAGTGGACAATGACACATCAAACCCCAAATTTGGAGATGTTGTAGTGCTAGTTCTATTGTGTTTGTATACCAAATTTGGTGTTTCTAGCTCCAAGTGACCCCGAGTTATGGGGCCCCAAAGTCGGGTCGCAAAATGTCAAGCATTTTTCTGCAGTAGAGAATGACATTTTGTGACCCGACTTTGGGGCCACGTATCTCGGGGTCACTTATAGCTAGAAGCACCAAATTTGGGGTTTCTAGCACTAAGTGATCCCGAGATACATGGCCCTAAAATCGGGTCGCAAAATATTTTCAAATCTGGTTGAAATAGTTTTCAATGCAGTTGAAATAATTTCAAATCATGTTGAAATCATTTCGAATCCGGTAGAAATATTTTCGAATTTGGTTGAAATATTTTCGAAATGATTTCAACATGATTCGAAATGATTTCAACTGCATTGGAAACTATTTCAACCGGATTCGAAAATATTTTGCGACCCGAATTTAGGGCCATGTATCTCGGGGTCACTTGGTGCTAGAAACCCCAAATTTGGAGATGTCGTAGTGCTAGGTCTACTGTGTTTGCATACCTAATTTGGGGTTTCTAGCTATAAGTGGCCCCGAGATACGTGGCCCCAAAGTCGGGTCACAAAATGTCATTCTCTGCTGCAGAAAAGTACTTGGCATATTGCCCATATCTGGGGTCACTTGGTGGCAGGTGACGTGGCAAGTGGACAATCCACAACTTGGCTATGTGGCACTCGTGGCCGGTCACATGGCACTTGTGTCAGGTCACGTGGCACTCGTAGCCGGCCAGATGGCAGGTCACGTGGCACTCGTGGCCGGCCACGTGTCACTCATGGCTGGCCAGGTGGCACTCATGGCAGGTCACGTGGCACTCGTGGCAGGTCACGTGGCACTTGTGGCAGATGTCGTGGCAAGTGGACAATACACAACTTGTGGCAGGTGACGTGGCAAGTGGACAATACACAACTTGTGGTAGGTGGCGTGGCAAGTGGACAAATACAATACACAACTTGTGGCAAGTGGACAATGACACATCAAACCCCAAATTTGGAGATGTTGTAGTGCTAGTTCTAATGTGTTTGTATACCAAATTTGGTGTTTCTAGCTATAAGTGACCCCGAGATACGTGGCCCCAAAGTCGGGTCACAAAATGTAATTCTCTGCTGCAGAAAAATGCTTGACATTTTGCGACCCGACTTTGGGGCCCCGTAACTCGGGGTCACTTGGAGCTAGAAACCCCAAATTTGGAGATGTTGTAGTGCAGAATAGAATATAGATACTATCTATTTCGTTTTTCATTTCTTTTGCAGATTACTATTTGTTACTATTAGACTATTTGCATCTATTTCATTTTTTGCAGATCTCCTGCAGACTATTGCTATCTATTTCGTTTTCTCACCAGATCTCCTGCAGACTATTAGCATCTATTTCTTTTTTTAGCAGATCTCCTGTAGACTATTAACAGCCATTTCACAAAAAAATATGTAATTGATTCTAACAGTCTGCAGGAGATCTGCAAAAAAAAAAAGTGAAATGGCTGTTAAAATATTTTTCGAATCCGGTTGAAATAGTTTCCAATGCAGTTGAAATAATTTCGAATCATGTTGAAATAATTTTGAAAATATTTATAGATAGAGTGTGTGTGTGTGTGTGTGTCACTGGGTGGGAGATAGACAGTTGATGATGATGACTTACATTTCTCATAAGGAGGCTCCCTCCTGAGCAGACTGCAATCTGAGCTGTCCTGGCACCTCCTCTGCCTCCTTGCTTGCATACCAGCCAGGCTGAGAAGGATGTCTTCTCTCGGTGTGACTGTGTAGTCACGCGGCAGTAGTTGAGTCCACTCCACATGCTTCCTGTGCTCGGGCGCACTGGGAGATAAAAGCGGAAGTGACATCATAACTGAGTGTCACTCAAAGCAGCCAGCAATAGCAATGCATATTATATGCATACTCATGCGGAAGCTATGGGCGCGATGGAGCGCGCCACAAGGCGGGTTTAAAGCCCGCAAATGAAGCGCCACGTCTGCAATCTCGTGATTGCATAGACGTGGCGCTTCTCATAGTGCACTGTGTACGGCGCCCGAACACAGTGAACTTATGGACCTTTTTTTTTTTTTAAGTTTTTTTTTAAAGGGCCAGTTTAAAAAAAAAATATTTTAATTTTTTTTTCTTGACTGTCCGTAGGGGGGCGGCGCCCGTGCGCCCCCTATGGACGGGCCGCCACTGAATTCCACCCATGCCTGCCTCACTTCCCATGCCTCCTGGTACCGAGTCAGTCAGTGAAAATGAAGCCATGCACCTGCGGATGAGAGAGCCTTTAGGAGGAGGGAGAGATTGTGCCTTTATTGTGGCCAGGCAGGTCCCTTTTTGAAGTCTTGTCCTATCCGTCCAGGGAACGCCCGAACCTTGAGGTCCTGTCATGGACAGACCTTAGGTGGCGTTGTTTCATCCCCAGTTATCCAGGAGGATAAGCTCCTGGTTTCGGTCACCCTTTCTTGGGCTGAGTCATCCATCGAGATACAGGTTCTAATTGACTCTGGGGCTGCAGGCCTGTTCATTGATGCTGCATTTGTTTCGCAACACTCGATTCCGCTGCAGCTGCATGACACTCCACTTGCCATTGAGGCTCTTGATGAGAGACCTTTACAGACTGCCCATGTGACTCATGAAACGGCTCTGTTGTCTATGGCCATAGGGGCTCTTCACCATGAGATAATCCAATTCCAAGTTATTTCCTCACCCAGGTTTCCACTGGTTATTGGTTGTCCTTGGTTACAGAGGCACAACCCTTCTTTTGATTGGCTCCATGCTGAGGTTCTCTCCTGGTCACCACAATGCAGTGAGACATGCTTCCTGAAGGTATCCAAGGTCCTGTGCACCTCTTCACTCTCCTCCCTGCTGGAGGAGTACCACGATTTTAGCGATGTCCTTGACAAAGGCCAAGCCGGTAGTTTGCCTCCACACCGGTCTTATGATTGCGCAATTGACCTTCAACCTGGTGCCATACCTCCTCGTGGCCTGGTTTACCCTTTGTCGGTCTTGGAGGATAAGGCCATGGAGGAGTATGTTGCAGATGCACTTTCTCAAGGTTTCATCCACAAATCCTCATCTCCTGCTGGTGCTGGTTTCTTCTTTGTGAAGAAGAAAAGCGGTAAACTGAGACCTTGTATAGATTATAGGGGTCTCAATCGTGTCACGATTAAGAATGCCTACCCGATTCCATTGATTACAGAGTTATTTAACCGCCTTAAGGGAGCAATGGTTGACTGAGAGGGGCATACAATCTTGTGTGCATTAAGGAGGGCGACGAGTGGAAAACTTTGTTTAATACCATTGCACTATGAGTATATCTGCATTTGTGTAACCAAACTTTTATATAACCCTTTCATGACTAAGCCTATTTTTGGAATTTGGTGTTTACAAGTTAAAATCCATATTTTTTGCTAGAAAATTACTTGGAACCCCCAAACATTATATATATTTTTTTAGCAGAGACTCTAGAGAATAAAACGGCGTTGCAATATTTTATGTCACACGGTATTTGCGCAGCGGTGTTTTTTAAATGCAACTTTGTGGGAAAAGGGACACTTTCATGAATTTTAAAAAAACAAAACAGTAAAATTAGCCCAATTTTTTTGCGTAATGTGAAAGATAATGTTACGCCGAGTAAATAGATACCAAACATGTCACACTTTATAATTGCGTGCACTTGTGGATTGATGACAAAGTACGGTACCTAAAAATCTCAATAGGCGATGCTTTAAAAAAAATGTACGGTTACCAGGTTAGCGTTACAGAGGAGGTCTAGTGCTAGAATTATTGCTCTTGCTCTGACGATCGCGGCGATACCTCACATGTGTGATTTGAACACCGTTTACATACGCGGGCGCGACTTCCATATGCATTTTCTTTGCTTCGTGAGCTCGCGGGGACGGTGGGCGCTTTAAAAAAATATATAAATTTTTTTATTTATTTTATTTATTTTAAAATGGCTAAATTGTTTTAAAAAAATAAAATAAAAATTGATCACTTTTATTGCTGTCACAAGGAATGTAAACATCCCTTGTGACAGTAATAGGTGGTGACAGGTACTCTTTATGGAGGGATCGGGGGTCTAAAAGACCCCCCACCCCTCCTTTACACTTCAATGTATTCAGATCGCCGAAAACGGCGATTCTGAATACCGTATATCTTTTTAAAACCGGCGCCATTGGCAGCCGAGTAAACGGGAAGTGACGTCATGACGTCGCTTCCGTGTTTACTATGAGGAGACTGGAACGAAGCCGATTACGGCTTCCTTCCAGTTCCTCCCCAGCGGCCGGTATCGATCGAGCGGGAGCACCGGTAACAGCGGCGGGTGGCGGCGGGAGGGGGGACGTCCCCTCCTGCTCCTCCGGCATAACAGCCGAGCGGCTTTTAGCCACATCGGTTGTTATGCCTGGATAGCCAATCGCCTGCTGAAGAAAACGGTACCGGGATGATGCCTGCAGGTGCGGGCATCATCCCGGTATACCCCCCGGAAGCCGAGTACGCATATCTGCGTACGCTCGGCGGGAAAGGGATAATAATGATATATGCAATACCTGTATTAGATATACTATTTGATGCCATGCCTAATTTTTTCTAATTATAATTTTATTTATATATTGTTATATTCTTAATATCTAAATTTTAATTGGCTTTATTATATTTTATTTAGAATATGGATTCTCCATTGTGTGAAAGGAAAACTTTGAATCAATTAATTCTATGTTATGACGTGCGATGATTGAAAAAGTAAACATTTAAAACCTGTCAGGATTTTGATAAATATTGTATATCTTATATATGCTTTTAAGAGACATATCCCTATATGTAAGTGATATTTTGCTTAGAGTCTGAAGTTTTCCCTTCCACCCCACTTCCTGCCATCTCATTAGAATGTGGAGCTGTGTTAAAGTGTTAACAGATGTTAGGTTGCTATAGTAACCACTCTTTAGCCCATACTCTTGTGAAGGAGGGGCTTTCTTTTGGCGCGAAATCAGAAACTTCTGTTGATATAATCAAAAGATTGAAGGGCAGACTTCCTCTTGAAGCTACATCTCAGCAAAGAAACATCTCAGAAACACATCTCAGCTACATTCAGCATACAAAGGGTTATTCCGCCATTTTAGACAATAGACCACATGGACAAACTTGATATCTTCCATAAGAAACATTTTTAAAGATACTAATGATTATCATTGTACTATTTTTGTAAGTATTCTTTTCTATTTTAATGTGTACAATAAATACACATATTTGATTTACGCTGACTCAGAACTAATTAAGGAAATTCGTCTCACAATCTCAATAGGTCTCACCAGATATATATAAGAGATATATACAAGACATTTGCGAATATTTTTACATATATCAAAAAAATATTTCTCTACTGGGCCTCTGTTGTTCTATATGACTCCATCCATACTGAGGCTGGTTTGGGTCAGGGATGGGGGGCGCCCTTTTCTTGTCTTGATTCCGATGCGCAGCAGTTCTTCCCTCCTTAGTCTCTTAAGATATTGGCCGGGGGGGGGGGGAGGGGCTCCTGCGCATCGGCGTCATGTTAGGACCTGTTTGTGGCGTCTTTGACGCCGCAATACAGAGACGTCTTTGGACCATCTCACGTCATTTTTACACATACACAACACTCATTAAAATATGTACATATCAATATAGTCCATTAAGGCCTTTGAGACTCTTAAGCCGCGTACACACGGGCGGACTGTCTGGCCAACTTAGTCCGCCGAAACACATTTCAGCGGACAGTCCGCTCGTGTGGGGGCTTCAGCGGACTTTTTCAGCGTGCAGTCTGGCGGACTAAGTATTTCGGAATTTCCGTAATACTGTCCGTCGGACTCACATTTCGGCGGACAATCCGCCCGTGTGTATGCCAGTCCGCCATACTTTTGAAATGAGCGGACTTTTCCCGCCCGGAGAAAAGTCCGCTCATTTCGAGTGGGTCTCCAGGTAGGCGGGGCCCGCGAAGCAGACGCCGCTGGCTCCGCCCCTGGGATGGACTTAAAGGGGAACCCCAACGCCGAAAAAAATCGGCGTGGGGGTCCCCCCCAAGTTCACAACAGACCCTTGTCCGAGCACGCTGCCCGGCCAGCCAGGAAAGGGGGGCGAGCGAGCGCCCCCCTCCTGAGCCGTACCAGGCCGCGTGCCCTCAACATGGGGGGGTGCCTTGGGGAAGGGGGGGCCGCGCGGCCCCCCCACCCCAAAGCACCTTGTCCCCATGTTGATGAGGACAAGGGCCTCTTCCCGACAACCCTGGCCGTTGGTTGTCAGGGTCTGCGCGCGGGGGGCTTATCGGAATCCGGGATCCCCCTTTAATAAGGGGGCCCCCGGATACCGGCCCCCCACCCTATGTGAATGAGTATGGGGTACAATGTACCCCTACCCATTCACCTGTAAAATAAAAGTACAAAAAAAAACACAACACACGAGATAAAATACTTTATTGCACAGCTCCGGGGGTCTTCCGTCTTCGGGGGTCTTCTCGCCGGACTCCTCCGCTATCTTCTTGTAGCTCTTTTGCTAGCAGAGGAGTCTGGCTTTCTTCCTCGCTGCCGGCCTCTTCTTCCGACTTCGGGGGTCTTGTCCCCCTCTTCGGTTCTTCTGCCGGGCCACCGCGCCTTCTTATAGCTCTTTTACAGGTGGTGGCCCGGTCTTCTGTCGCCGCCGCCGCCTTCCGTTCTTCTTCTTCTTCTTCTTCTTCTTGTGTTGTGTTTTTTTTTGTACTTTTATTTTACAGGTGAATGGGTAGGGGTACATTGTACTCCATACTCATTCACATAGGGTGGGGGGCCGGTATCCGGGGGCCCCCTTATTAAAGGGGGCTCCCGGATTCCGATAAGCCCCCCGCCCGCAGACCCCGACAACCAACGGCCAGGGTTGTCGGGAAGAGGCCCTTGTCCTCATCAACATGGGGACAAGGTGCTTTGGGGTGGGGGGGCCGCACGGCCCCCCCTTCCCCAAGGCACCCCCCCATGTTGAGGGCACGCGGCCTGGTACGGCTCAGGAGGGGGGGCGCTCGCTCGCCCCCCTTTCCTGGCCGGCCGGGTAGCGTGCTCGGACAAGGGTCTGTTGTGGACTTGGGGGGGACCCCCACGCCGATTTTTTTCGGCGTTGGGGTTCCCCTTTAAGTCCATACCAGGCGGCGGGGTCAGCGACGTCTCCTTCGCGGGCCCCGCCTACCTGGAGACGCGCTCAAAATGAGCGGACTTTCCTCCGCGTGTGTGGGCGAGTCCGTTCATTTCAAAAGTAGGGCGGATAGTATGGCGGACTTAGTACGCCGTATTAGTCCGCTCAAAAAGTGGTGTGTGTGGTCAAGTCCGTTCATTCGAAAGTATGACGGACTGTCCGTCGGATTGTCTGACGGACTAAGTTGGCCAGACAGTCCGCCCGTGTGTACGCGGCTTTAAAGTGGTTGTAAACCCTCCTAAACATGTTTTGCTTTGTAGATAATACTTTTCTCAGGCAGCTGATTGCTGCCTGAGAAAGTGCACTTACCTGTATCATTTTCGTATAAACCGCCGTTTTGATGTCCATGACGTCAGCCGCGCTTGCGCAGTATTGACATGCGAATGCGGCGTATATTGTATTGCCGCCTTTGATCTTCCTGCTTCTCTGCCTTTGTTAATACGAGGCATTCTCCTTATTGCGGCAGAGGAGAAGTCACGCGTTTTACAGATATCCCTGCTCTTCCTGACACTCCCCCTTGTGACTGAAGACGTCACGCAGGGGAATGAATCATAGCAGAGCAGAGCAGAGCGAGAGAGACGCTACGGCGCATGCGCGAGATTTCCTGAGGGAAATCTAACTAAGGGTGGAAATGACGTCAGCAAAGGACGTCAAAACCAGACGTTGCAATGGCGCGGGCGATACCCGGAAGGGAGAGATTTTTGAAAAGGAGAAAAAAGGTATTTAGAGCGCTCGTTTTGAGGAATTATATTGATCGTATGAAGGCTGATGTATAGTATAATAGAAACAATAGAAAATTTGAATTTTTTTGGTCGGGTCTACTTCCTCTTTAAGGCTGCCTTTGTTTCTGCTCCTGTGTTGGCACATCCTGATCCTATGTACTGGGTAGTCTTACAGGTGTAATAAAATGAAATGTGCATCGTATGACGTGTGGTATACGGGAGAGAAGATTATGGTCAATAATCATTTAAAAACAAAACCATTAGAAACTGTAGACATGACAGATCCTGAGATGTTAGTACTAGCTAACTAAACCCAGGTATACAAAGAAACCTGAACGAAAAGTACGACGAGACATGGAAACAAACGTAGATGAAATGGCTATTGGTGCATGCCGCAACTGCATGGTACCGACATGCTACTACATAACCGCTATGACAGAAACACACTATGACAAAAATCGATGTGACAGAACATGCTATGACAGTACCGCTACAACAGAAACATGCTATGATAGAGCATGGCATGACTGAACACTCTGTAACAGAGGATGCCATGACTAAACACGCTGTGACAGAGCATGCCATGACTAAACACGCTGTGACAGAGCATGCCATGACTAAACACGCTGTGACAGAGCATGCCATGACTAAACACGCTGTGACAGAGCATGCCATGACTAAACACGCTGTGACAGAGCATGTCATGACTGAATACACTATGACTGAACGAGCTATGACTGAAACACGCTATGACTGAAACATGCTATGACTGAAACACGCTATGACTGAATACATTATGACAGCCCCACTATGACTGAACACGCTATGATGGAACATGTTATGACTGAACACGCTATGACCTGAACACGCTATGACTAAACACTTTATGACAGCCCCGCTATGACTGCAACGCGCTGTGCCTGGAACACGCTAAGCCTGGAACGCGACACGTTGTGGCAGAAGGCTGTGGCAGAACACTATGCCAGAAAAGACATGACCAATGGCATGAATTGCAAAATGAACGTGACAGCAGAGCTGAGACAACAACCAGCTCACCCCCAACACCCACCCCCCCCCCACTGTTCCTCCCAGTCTGAGGACATCTGTAAATCAGATGCAATCAGATTCACTATTGCAGAAAAATTCCCTCTGGCCTACCGCCCACCCCCCCGTGATCCATGCCGCAAGGTAACTTGGACTACCACCATGCGTCTCTCCTCCCACAGACCTCCAGCGACGAACATCACTCCTCTGAAACCTTATAGTCTGTCACTAATCAAAGTGAAATTACAATTCCAGGGGGAAGCATGTACCACCATGTAAGTGTAATGTTTGTGCATATATTCAGGACATACCACTGTCCTTCCTGCGAGGAACACTGCAACCTATCCACCCCCCCCCCCCCCCCCATGACTGACACCTGCCCTCCCTCCTGTACTGTGTGGAGCCCCCCCGGGTGCAGTGTCGCAGAAGTTGGGGGGGGGGGTTGATCGGAGGGGGAAGAGTGATTGGAGAAGATCCCATCTCTGGGAGCTGTGTCCCCTGTGAGACAGAAGTGCAGTCCCAGTCAATCATGTGCATTTCTTTGTTCAGCAGGCTACACTGTCCCCTTCCCCAAGGTCCTGAAAGGATGGCCCGCTGCGAGCAGGCGGACCCCTCTGAGACTACCATCCCTCTCCCAACCCGTACATGACAACCACGTACGAGGCATCTGGCGCAGGCACCCCTTGCTGATGCCGACACTGATACCAGTGTGAGCACCAGGAGAAGTGGCAGCCCCTCTAATACCGGCGTGAGCACCAGGAGGGGAACTGCCGCTCTGCAATGAAACCCGGAAGTGACGCAAACCACCCTGTGAACCCAGAAATGACATGCGTCAGCTGTGACCCTCAATGCGACCCGACGCCTCCTACAAATGCAGGTTAGCACACACATATTTTTTATTGGGGCAGAGTGGCACATAATTGTGAAGTGGTAGGAAAATTATAAATGGTTTTTAATTATTTTTTTTCAAATAAATATCTGAAAAGTGTGGCGTGCATTTGTATTCAGCCCCTTTTACTCTGATACCCCTAACTAAAATCAAGTGGAACCAATTGCCTTCAGAAGTCACCTAGTTACTAAACAGAGTCCACCTACGTGTAATTTTATCTCAGTATAAATATGGCTGTTCTGTTAAGCACTCAGAGGTTTGTTAGAGAACCTTAGTGAACAAACAGCATCATGAAGTCCAAGGAACACAGGAGACAGGTCAGGGATAAAGTTGTGAAGAAGTTTAAGGCAGGGATAAGGTATACAAAAATATCCCAAGCTTTGAACATCCCACAGAGCACTGGTCAATCCATCATCTGAAAATGGAAACAGTATGGAACAACTGCAAACGTACCAAGTGTCATGGTTATGCATTAGAGTTGTTCTCCTTACCTGTCTGCATGTGTTCATTTCTAGAGACCAGCCGAGCTTCACCTGACTGCTTTTATTTCCTTCCTCTGGAATGGCTCCACCCTAGCCCCTATCAGACTACACTATATTAACCTTTGCACTGCTAGCCTATCCTGCTGATCAACCTTTGTGTATTAGCTTCCTGTTTCCTGTCGTGTGCTCTGCTTCTGATTTCCGTTACCGACCTTGGCGTGTTCTGACCATCCCTGCTTGCCTGTGATCCTGACCTATTGGCATGTACCCGACTATTCTGTTCTGCTTGTGGCCCCGACCTTGGCTTTGTCCCTCACCATCCCTATCCTCCTGTTACCTACTGTGGGTGTGAGCTGGGGGACCCTGGGGGTCGCGACCTGGAGCCAGTTGCAGCCAAGACCATCTTCACCACTCGAAGCTCTGGTGAACACCAGCTGGCTCTTAAACTCCGCGCCCCGGGGAATCTTACGCTCTTACCCCAGTGGGATCTGTCCCCCGTCTGCAGCCGTCAGCCGTAGGGTCCACAGCCTTGCGGTGCATCCCCAACCCTACGGTGTGCACCTGTCACCTGGGCTCTAGGTGACCTGACAGTTTGATCAGCCATGGACCCGGCTGACGTGCCGCTCCCTGCAGTCGATCCATTGCAGGGCATAGTGCGGAGACTCGAGACCCAGGAATCTAATCAGACTCAGGTGATGCGATTCCTCCAGGATCTGGCTTCTCGCTTCGAGCAGCTACAGGCTTCCTTGGGAACCCCGAACCCGCAGCCTCAAGTACAGTCTGCGACTGCACCTATCGCACCAGTCGCATCCACGCATTCATTAGTACTGCCTGCTCCGTCCCGTTTCTCTGGGGACTCCAAGGCCTGCAGGGGCTTCCTCAGCCAATGCACCATTCATTTTGAGCTCCAGCCTCAAAACTTTCTATCCGATCGGGCAAAGGTAGCCTATATCATTTCCCTCCTCTCCGGTGAAGCTTTAGCCTGGGCTGCCCCCCTGTGGGAGAAAAATGATCCAGTGGTTTCCAGCCTGTCCGACTTCTTGAAGCTCTTTCGTAACATCTTTAAGGAGCCAGCTCGGGTTTCTTCTGCAGCTAGTGCCCTTTTACGCCTTCGCCAAGAATCTGGTTCAGTGGGCCAATATGCACTTCAGTTCCGTATCCTTACAGCGGAATTGAGCTGGAACAATGAGGCCCTGGTCGCAACCTTTTTACATGGCCTCTCAGACCGAGTGAAGGACGAATTAGCAGGAAGAGCTATCCCCGCCGATCTAGACGAAGTCATTTCCTTATGTAATCAAATTGACATTCGCTTCCAGGAGAGGTCCTTAGAAAAAAGACGCCAGCACCCCCCAGGTTCTAGTCAGCCTGAGCTTTTTCCCCGTTGCCCTGTGGAGCATCCTCCGTCTGCTGAGGAGCCCATGCAGCTGGGCCGGACCAGACTAACCCCCGAAGAACGTGCTAGACGCAGAACTCTGGGCTTGTGTCTTTATTGTGGGGGAAAGGGTCATTTTCGTGACTCCTGCTCGCTCCGTCCGGGAAACGCTCGGGTCTAATACATTTGGAAGGTGGAGTATTGGACCCAGAAACATCACCTTCTCGTCTCCTTCTTCCGGTGTTCCTCCATGTCCCCCTCCCCCAATCAGTCCTAGCATATCTGGACTCCGGGGCTGCCGGCAATTTTATGGACTGGAGAACTGCCTCTTCTATGAAGCTTACCCTTTCTCCCCTCGCTACTCCACTAGTAGTCTCGGCAATTGATGGCACTGTGCTCCCAAGGGGTCCTATCCGTTTCCAGACGCTACCTATTAGGATGTCGGTAGGGATACTCCACCAGGAGTGGATCTCCTTCCTCATCCTACCCAAGGCCTCTACCCCCATTGTATTGGGTCTTCCTTGGCTGCAGCTCCACTCGCCACATGTGGACTGGGTATCTGGGCAGATCCTGGCCTGGGGTCCTTCATGTTTCTCGTCTTGTCTTTCCAAGGTGACCCCCAAGAGGAAACTTCCCATTGCTACCACATCTGTCTCGTCCGATCTTCCTGCGGCTTATAGCGATTTCCGGGATGTGTTCTGTAAGAAGTCTGCTGAGGTACTTCCTCCTCACAGATCTTTTGACTGTGCTATTGACCTTGTCCCTGGAGCAACCCTGCCCAGGGGTCGTACCTACCCTTTATCCATTCCAGAGACCCAAGCCATGTCTGAGTATGTCGCTGAGAATTTGGAGAGAGGTTTCATCCGGAAATCCTCATCGCCTGCAGGAGCAGGGTTCTTTTTCGTTGCCAAAAAGGATGGCACCCTCAGGCCCTGCATTGACTATAGAGGTTTAAACGCTGTGACTATTAAAAACCGTTACCCCTTACCTCTAATATCTGAGCTATTTGACAGGTTGAAGGGGGCTTCCATTTTCACTAAATTGGATCTCAGAGGTGCATACAATCTCATTCGAATACGAGAAGGTGACGAATGGAAGACCGCATTTAACACTAGGGACGGGCATTACGAGTACTTGGTTATGCCTTTTGGTTTGTGTAATGCTCCAGCTGTGTTCCAGAACTTTGTCAACGAAATATTCAGGGATCTACTGTACCAGTTTGTTGTCATCTATCTGGATGACATTCTCATCTTTTCCCAAAATCTGCCTGCTCACAGAAACCATGTACGCACCGTACTTCAGCGCCTTAGAGAGAACAATCTCTATGCCAAGATGGAGAAATGTTCCTTTGAATGTTCCGAGGTCCTGTTTCTGGGATGTTTTGTTTCTAGTGAGGGTCTTCGCATGGATCCCGGAAAGGTCTCTGCCATTACCAACTGGCCCCTTCCTGCTAGCCTCAAGGCCACACAGCGCTTCCTTGGCTTCACAAATTATTATAGGCAGTTCATAAGGAATTACTCTTCCATTGCTGCGCCTACTATCGCTTTGACCAAGAAGGGTGCTAATGCCAAAGACTGGTCTTCCGAGGCTGTCTCTGCGTTTCACGATCTGAAACAGGCCTTTGTCTCTGGACCCCTCTTGAGGAGACCAAATCCTGAAGACCCATTTTTTATTGAAGTAGACGCTTCTTCGATGGGGGTGGGAGCTGTGCTTCTTCAGGACTTTGAGAAGAAACGTCAACCATGTGCGTTCTTCTCCAAAAAATTTTTCTCAGGCAGAGAGAAATTATGCCATTGGTGATCGGGAACTTCTCGCAATTAAATTGGCGTTGGAGGAGTGGCGTCATCTCTTGGAAGGTTCCCCTCACTCCATAACGATCTTTACTGATCATAAGAATCTACAGTACCTACAGAATGCTAAACGTCTGAACCCCAGACAGGCCAGGTGGAGTCTCTTATTTTCTCGTTTTAAATTCACGATTACATACAAACCTGGTTCCTGCAACGGTCGAGCTGATGCGCTCTCTAGGTCATTTGACACCTTGGACGAGGAGTCCAACCCTGATCCTGAGCCAATCATTCCTACCTCTTGCATTGTTGCCCATTCTACCACCCTGGAATCAAAGATTAGTAAGACCTTTGTTCCCACGGAGCTAAGAACCAAGATCCTTCGTTGGGGACATGATTCCAAGATGGCAGGTCATGCTGGGTTCCTCCGATCCTTCTTGCTTATCAGTCCTCACTACTGGTGGCCTAATCTCCGCTCGGATGTTAAAGACTATGTTAAGGCTTGTCACGTCTGTGCTCAGTCTAAATCTTCCACTCAAGCCCCTGCTGGTCTTCTCATGCCCTTGCCCATTCCTAAGGAGCCCTGGTCTCATATCGCCATGGATTTTATCACTGATCTTCCACTATCGGAGAATAATACGGCCATTTGGGTAGTAATCGATCGGTTCTCCAAGATGGCTCATTTTGTTCCTCTTCCTGGTCTCCCTTCTGCCCCTGCCTTGGTTCCCATTTTTGTACGAGAGATTTTCCGCCTTCATGGTGTTCCTTCGCATGTCGTCTCGGACAGGGGTGTGCAATTTACTTCTCGTTTTTGGGGAGCCTTTTGCAAATCCCTCGACATTACCTTGGATTTTACCTCTTCTTATCATCCCCAATCCAATGGCCAGACTGAGAGAGTTAATCAGGAGTTAGAGGTCTTTCTCCGTACCTTGGTCTCTGCCCATCATGATGATTGGGCATCACTATTACCGTGGGCTGAGTTCTCCCACAATAATCATGTTAACGTCAGTTCTCAGAAAACACCCTTCCTCACTGTTTATGGAAGACATCCTCAGCTTCCCCTTCCTATGATTTGTTCTTCTGACATTCCAGCTTTGGCTACTGTTCAGGAATCATTCAATTCCATGTGGGCTGACGTTCATGATTCCCTCCAGAAAGCTGCCAACAAATTCAAGAGTTTTGCTGACCGTCGCAGGCGTAAGCCACCCTCTTTTCAGCCAGGAGACAAAGTCTGGCTCTCCACCAGGAACATCAAACTCCGGGTTCCTTCCCTCTAATTTGCCCCAAGATTCATTGGTCCATACACCATAATTTCTAAACTGAATCCGGTTTGTTTCAAGCTCCAGATTCCCAAAAGCCTCAAAATCTCTAACTCCTTCCATGTTGCCCTTCTAAAGCCGTTAGTCCTCAATAAGTTCTCTCGTCCTTCCCCTACCATAGCACCGGTCTCTGAGGATGATCAGGAGTACGAGGTTAGCCAAATTTTGGATTCCCGACTCTGTAGAGGCATTCTCCAGTACCTCGTGCACTGGAAAGGTTTTGGTCCTGAGGAGAGGTCGTGGATTTCGGCTTCCGAGGTCTTTGCACCTCGTCTGTTGAGGAAGTTTCATTTGAAGTTCCCCTCTAAGCCTGGTCCCAGGCGGGGGAGGGGGAGGCCTCGTAAGAGGGGGGGTACTGTCATGGTTATGCATTAGAGTTGTTCTCCTTACCTGTCTGCATGTGTTCATTTCTAGAGACCAGCCGAGCTTCACCTGACTGCTTTTATTTCCTTCCTCTGGAATGGCTCCACCCTAGCCCCTATCAGACTACACTATATTAACCTTTGCACTGCTAGCCTATCCTGCTGATCAACCTTTGTGTATTGGCTTCCTGTTTCCTGTCATGTGCTCTGCTTCTGATTTCCGTTACCGACCTTGGCGTGTTCTGACCATCCCTGCTTGCCTGTGACCCTGACCTATTGGCGTGTACCCGACTATTCTGTTCTGCTTGTGGCCCCGACCTTGGCATTGTCCCTCACCATCCCTATCCTCCTGTTACCTACTGTGGGTGTGAGCTGGGGGACCCTGGGGGTCGCGACCTGGAGCCAGTTGCAGCCAAGACCATCTTCACCACTCGAAGCTCTGGTGAACACCAGCTGGCTCTTAGACTCCGCGCCCCGGGGAATCTTACGCTCTTACCCCAGTGGGATCTGTCCCCCGTCTGCAGCCGTCAGCCGTAGGGTCCACAGCCTTGCGGTGCATCCCCAACCCTACGGTGTGCACCTGTCACCTGGGCTCTAGGTGACCTGACACCAAGACATGGCCGTCCATGTAAACTGACAAGCCTGGCAAGGAGAGCATTAATCAGAAAAGCAGAAAAGAGGCCCATGATAACTCTGGAGGAGCTGCAGAGATATCTGGCCTTTATGGAAGAGTGGCAAGAAGAAAGCCATTGTTGAAAGAAAGCCAAGTCCTGTTTGCGAGAAACCATGTGGGGGACACAACAAACATGTGAAAGAAGGTGCTCTGGTCAGATGAGACCAAAATTGATTTGTTTGGCCTAAAAGCAATACGCTATATGTGGTGGAAAACTAACACTGCTCATCACCCTGAACACACCATCCCCACCGTGAAACATGGTGGTGGCATCATCATGTTGTGGGGATGCTTTTCTTCAGCAGGGACAAGTTAGCTGATCAGAGTCGATGGGAAGATGAATGGCCAAATACAGACATCTTAGAAAAAAATCTGTTATGCTGTGTACACATGACCGGACTTTGACAGCAAAGGTCCGACGGAACGAATCCTGGCAATTAGATTGTGTGTGGGCTTCATCGGACCTTTGCTGTCTAAAAATCAGACGTACTTTAGATTTAGACCATGTTTCTAATCTTTCCGACAGATTTGAGTCCGGTTGAAAAATCCTCTCTTCTGTATGCCAGTCTGACGTATGAAAACCGACGCTAGGGCAGCTATTGGCTACTGGCTATGAACTTCCTTATTCTAGTCCAGTCGTACTTCATCATAGTCTAATCCCCCATACTTTGGTGTGATTGTGTGTCCAAGATCATTCGTTTTTGAAAGTCCATTGGAAGTCTGCTGAAAGTCTGTCGAGAAGACCGTTGGACTTAGTCTGCCGGAAAGTCCGGTCGCATCTACACGGCATTAGAGTCTGCAAAAGACTTGAGACTGGGGCGGATGTTCACTTTACAGCAGGACAACGACCCTAAACATACAGCCAGAGTTACAATGGTATGGTTTATTCATGTGTTAGAATGGCCCAGTAAATGTCCAGACCTAAATCCAATTGAAAATCTGTGGCAAGACTTGAAAATTGCTTAAAAATTACATACTGGGCTACTTTTTAATGTACAGCTCAACAAATAAGCGAAAGAAGAGATGGATTCTTATCTCCAGAGTTACTATCAACACCACCTGCACCCCTTTTCCCACATAGTTAGTGAGCTTAATTCAGCCACAAATGCCCACGGGCATGTTGGAAGAAATTGCATCTGTGGTTATCTGAGTTCAATGCTTGAGTGCTCTTCATGCCTTGTAAGTGTAATACTTTTTTAATCAAAAAATCCTTTAGCTACAGTACAGCGCTATGAGTCCTCTTCCTTGCTTTTGATATAAGATTCTGTTGGTGGAAGCTAGATCGCACATCGGAGACACTGAAGAAACAGTTTTATTTTTGAGCAGAGCATTTTTTGTCTTAGCACCTGGACAAACTTTCTTTGATTGATGACATTTTCTGAAAATATGACCTTATATTCAGATATTTTTTATTTGTATTTATGGAATTTTTTTGCACTTGGCATTTTCACTTTGTTTATGGACACTTGATTTACATGATTTTGTACACTCACCGACCACTTTAGTCGGTACACCTGTTCAATTGCTTGGTCACACAAATTGCTAATCAGCCAATCACATGGCAGCAAATTTGCCTTTAGGCATCTAGGTGTGGTGAAGATGACTTGCTGAAGTTGAAACTTTGCATCAGAATGGGGAAGAAAGTGCATTTAAATTACTTTGAATGTGGCATGGTTGTTGGAGCCAGATGGGCTGATCTGAGTATTTTAAAAACTGCTGATCTACTGGGATTTTCATGCACAACCATCTCTAGAGTTTAAAGAAAATGGTCAGTAAAAAAGAGAAAATATCCAGTGAGTGGATATACGGTTTTGGAGATATTTGGCCGAAGACAGGCACTGCTGTCTACGGCGCATGCGCCGTAGACAGCGGCACACAGGTGCACTGAGCGTGGCATCGTCAATGGCGAAGATGCCGCGCGTGGCGGCTCCCATGCGAATGCGTGGGAGTGACGTCATTGCGGCTTCACCGAATGACAGCGGCGGAGCTGCGAGACCCCACCGAGAAGATGGATGCGCCGGACTACAGGGGACAGCGGTGACTTCGCTGGCTCCTGTGTCAGGTAAGTGACACATAATGGACATCCCCCACCTTCTCTCATTTGGTGTCAGCAGGTCTCCTGACTTAATTTTTTAGTGTCTGCCCTGCCTCCCTACATTCACTATGTCTCTGGATAAGCGGGGGCGGGGCGGTCCACAGTCTCAGCCCTGCCTCTGCCTTCTCTGTCTCTGTAAGGTACCTGTGATAGTTAGTGCCCAAAGTGGAGCTTGTGTGCTGAGGATTCAGGCGAAAACTTAGTCAGGCAGATCAGGACGGCAACAGATCAGGCAAAGCGGTACACAATCGAAATCCAGAGATTGGTCAGGCAAGCAAAGGTCATACATGAGCTGGCTGTGAAGTATGAAATCAGCAGGCTAGAGAGTAGTCAGGAATTCTGGCAGATGTTCAAACAGCAGTCAAACCACCCAGGAAGCTAGTCCAAACAAATGGGCACTGAGAGATAGGAAGTGCTGCTATTTATGGGATGCTTTGATTTTAGATCAATTGATTGTCCACAGCTGGCAGCAGGTGGGGCTAGTGAGTCCAAGGTAATGCAGCAAACTAAGAGAACATAGTTATAACTCCAGAGCTCCTCTGTGGCACAACAAGTAAGACTGCAACTGTGGGACCAGGAACATCCAGGTACATGACAGTCTCCCCTCAGTGGGCAAACAGCAGCCAGAGTGGACTGTGGACACACAGTGATAGGACAGTAGGGTGGGCCCCTCAAATTGGCAGGCAGCGGGCATACCCCTCACATGGGCGGGCCGGTGGCAGGCCCGCCTGAATTGGTGGAACTACATACTGCTTGGCTGGGCTGGGGTTGCTGAGCAGGTGGAGCCCCCCAGGCAAGTGCCCATGCGAAAAGACAGCACTGACTTCTGGATGTGCAGCCATTCTTTCTTCTCTTGCTAGTTTCCCATGGAGGTGGGCCGGGGCTGGCGCTCTATGAGATACTCCACTTCAGTCTCTCATCATACACCTGGAGCAGCGGTTCTTTTTCTTGCAACTCGGGAATAGCAAGGTGTATCTAATAAAGTGGCCAGTGAGTACATAAATGAACTGATTAGCATTTTATCACTTTATTATTGCTTTTTTGCTAATTTTCTGAGATATTTTTGGATTCTGCATGTCATTTGAATATGAATTATTCATTAGTTGCAATGTATATACTTTAACAGCATTCCCTTGTAAGTTATATGGCCCATGAGTGCCAATATACACACAACCATGATACACTCTGGGATAAGATATTTTTGTAAATGAAAAACTAACATATCCACCCATTTGGTCCAGCCATTTTATTCTGCACATAGGCAAACATTTAGAAAGTTACAGTATGGATTTTACTATAGAGTTTTGTCATGTCACTTTTCACCCACACAGTGTATATTTTATATTCTAAGTCAGTCCAGACAGTCATTGTGCAATTCTCATATATAATATAAACCTATATATAATTTGTTTTAAAGCTAATTCATTATATATAAACACCAGTCAGTCTTATTTTTCAGAAAAACTGTTACTGTTTCCACTCAGCAACAAACCCGCTTCCTCCAGTCCCATCGTGGTTCTGGTGGGCCATGGGAAAATGAATGATGGAAAGGATGTGAATGCTCCAAGACAGAACATGTGTTTTTGTACACTTAATTTAATTAGGAAGCGTATTTATATAATTTAATTTACCATCTTAATTTGAATAATAGTATATGTACTGTTCGGTGATCTGAGTATGACATGCAATGTGCTCTACATACACAGTTTTAGTTAACGCAATGGTATTATGAGCAATGATTAAAACCAGTTAGGGCATTGCTAATGCTACCTATGAAAATGGAAATTGTGCTTACTTACATAGCTAGATGCAGCACCGCCAATTGCTATGTCCTCATAGCTCTGTGAGTAGCGAGCTGGTGACTGTCAGACTGGCTCTCTGCTCTGCCCCCACCCGCGTTCACTGAAGCGCTGGGCTGTGGAGGGGGTGGGAGCAGTCTGCTCAGGCTCTCAATGGCTCGCTGAGAGTTTGAGCAAGGTGCCAGCCCAGGCATGTGAGCGGTTCCCGACCAAATGGTCACGATCTTTCCCCAGCCTGGACCAATTCTGTGACGTCAGCCGTCAGCAGGCTTCAGCCCACTGCCTGCTGAAAACAGGTCATAGTAGCGCAGAATAAACTGCACTCTTGTGATCCATAGGATAAATACAGCCAAAGGAGCTTTGGCTGTACTTCTTCTTAAGGTTCCATGCACATAGAAGCTCATCTGCCTTTTTTTGGGAGTTTGGACTTTTTTTTAACAGCCCATAAATTCCCCTCCTTGTTATCCTATGTGTCCATGGACGTTTTTGGATGTTTATCAGCCGTGGAGTATATGGGCTGTTGTCTGAACGCTCTAAAATCACGTTCAGGATCTGTTTTTCTGACCACAAAAACGCTTAAAAACGCTAAACACTGATAAACGTCAATAAAAGCTCAAAAACGTGGCTCGCCAGTGTTTTATTTTTTATTTTTGATGCATTGAAAAAAAAGCAAAAAAAAAGATAAAAACGCTAATGCTGCGTACACACAATCGGAAGCAAAAGACCTATGAGAGCTTTTGGTTGGAAAATGCGACCGTGTGTATGCTCCAATGGAATTTTGTTTGGCGAATTCCATAAAGCAAAAGATTGAGAGCAGGTTCTCAATTTTATGGTCGGAAAAAGTTCAGATCGGAAATTCCGATCGTCTGTAGCAATTCCGACATGCAAAATTCCTACGCATGCTCGGAAACAACTTGACGCATGCTCGGAAGCATTGAACTTCATTTTCTTGGCTTGTCGTAGTGTTGTACATCACTGTGTTCTTGACGGTCAAAAGTTCAGCAAACTTTTGTATGACTGTGTGTATGCAAGCCAAGCTTGAGCAGAATTCCATTGGAAAAGCCATCCAAGATTTTTCTGATAGAAAATCCACTCGTGTGTACATGGCATTATAAACACTATTGCAAAAACGTTAAAAAAAAGTTGAGACTTCCTGCAAAGCTACTTGTGTTTTTATAACGTTATTTTAACGTCCAGTGTGCATGGAGCCTAAAAGTGGTTCTAAAGGCTGAAGGCTTTTTAACTTTATGCATTCTATGCATGAAGTTAAGTAAAACCTCTGTGTGCAGTGGACCTTCCCACCCTGGCCCCCCCAATCCTTACCTGAACCCCTCCAATCCAGCAATGGTCACAATAGCCTTAACTGGATGAGGACTCTCCCTCCTCATTGGCTGAGACAGCAGCCAATCACAGCCAGTGAGCCAATGAGGAGAGAGTGAGGGGAGTGGGCCGAGCTACGTCCCTATGTGTCTTATGGACACATAGAGCAGTGGCTCGTGAGCGAGAATGCAGCGGTGCCCCTAGGGCAAGTGGTTTTCTCTGGGGGAACTGCTCAAGGGGGAGGTGCCAGGAGCGCCAGCGACGGACCCGAAAAGAAGAGGATTGGGGTTGTTGTGTGCAAAACCACTGCACAAAACAAGTAAGTGTGACATGTTTGTTAATTAAAAAAAAAAAAACAGCAAAGCTTTAGTATTACTTTAAGGTGGATATGTTTTCTTTAATAATTGTTTTCATATTATTATTTACTAATCATCAAGTTCGCATTTAGCCTCTTCATAACTTAATTTCACTACCCTGCAAGTAAGTTGTAAGGTGTCAAAAACTTGCCAGCTCATATACTCATTAGAATCCTCCCCTTGGCTCTGACTCATATGTCCAATGCCACTGATTGATCGTGTAGTCTCTGCTGAAGGGCCTTGAAGACCATGAGACCATTTATGACATTCTACCAATTACAGGGCAAACAACACTTTCACTTATAAAGTATGTAAATATTAGTTGGGTATAACTTTTTTTTATAGTACAGGCCTGCTTTTAAATCATACAGTGCTTCTTACAGATTGCAATAATTCATTGGGGGATTCTAATAGGAGGACTAAAGAAGCTAAGGCATGCTTTTCTTGGGAAACACCAGGCAATAGCCAAGTAGGTTGAGTCCCCTGTCAAAGCTAAATTTTGTTGTTTAACCTCTAGACCAGTGGTCTCCAAACTATGGCCCTTTGCTTGCCTTTATCCGGCCCTTGGGGCACTATTCGCCCACTGTTACAACACTATTCTGCCAACTGACACTAAAAATGGGGCACTATTCCTCCCAATGATACCAACAACGGGGAACTATTCCTCCCCTTAATATCAGAAGTGGAGATGTTTACTCCCACTGATGCCAGGAACATTTCCACTGCTGGCCACAGTCCAGGCCTCCTACAGTTTGAAGGACAAAAAACGGGCCCTTTATTTAGAAAGTTTGGAGACCCCTGCTCTAGATAACCTTTATCCCTTTGAAGAATTTACAACTACACACCTTAGCATGCTATGCCAAGTTTCTGCCTTTTTGTTTATGTGGATTGCTATTGACCACTGACAACTTTGAACAGAACAAGACCAATTTAATAGTATATACAATGGCTTGCAAAAGTATTCAACCCCCTTGGCATTTTTCGTGTTTTATTTTTTTATAACCTAACCCTGACTTGTACTTCTCAACAACATTGTCCCTTACTTGCTTGGTGTTGCAGCCTCTGGGGCCTTCCAAAAAGGTGTGTATATGTAATGACAGGTTATGTGACACTTAGATTGCACAGAGGTGGACATCATTTCACTAATTATGTGACTTCTGAAGGTAATTGGTTGCACCAGAGCTTTTTCTGGGCTTCATAACAAAGGGAGTGAATACATATGCACATGCCAATTATCAGTTTTTTATTTCTGAAAAATAGTTTTATGTATATATTTTTCTAATTTTACTTCACCAACTTAGACTATTGTGTTCTGATCCATCACATATAATTCAGATTATAAAAAAAACATTGAACTAAAGGCTGTAATGTAACAAATGAGGTTAAAAGCCAAGGGGGTGAATACTTTTGCAAGGCACTGTAACCTGCTGCAGATTTATTGCATTTTCAATGCATTGGAGTTGATTTACTAAAAGTAAATATACTGTGCACTTTGCAAAGGGCAGTTGCCCTCTGCAAAGCCAGTTCCTCCAGAGTTTAGTAAATGAGGTCAAGCTTCCCTCTGCAAATCACTCAATCAAAGGAAAAAAAATAAAATTTTGTTTACACATAATTGGATGTAGAAAGTCAGCAGAGCTTCTGCTCATTTACTAAACTCTGGAGCAACTGCTCTTACAAAGTGCAACTGCCTTTAGTAAATCAACCCCACTCGGTTTGCAAAGTGTTAAAGAGTAGAATTATGGTCTTCTCTCTTGCACATGTACCTTTTTAAATGCTCAATAATAGTCTGCTAGCCTTGCTTGCTGCAGCTTGCCAGATGCTGCCCCTCTCTTTCATGCTGCTGTACAGGGTTACAGTCAGTGTAAAAAAAGCTAGTCAAATTTAGACGTGATAATATTCTACTAGCTTTGCTTGCTGCAGCTTGGCATGGCAAGGTCTACAAGGCAGTGCATGGCATGGTCTACAACATAGGTGTGCACAGCCTATTGCATTAGGTATGCACCCTAAAGCTCAAACAAATGTGCATGTGTGTGTCAACATATACACACTGAGAAAAATTATAAACACAACACTTTTGTGTTTGCCCCTATTTATCATGAGCTGAACTTTAAAATCTATGACTTTTTCTATGTACACAAAATGCCTTTTTCTCTCAAAGATTGTTCACAAATCTGTCTAAATCTGTGTTGGTGAGCGCTTCTCCTTTGCCAAGATAATCCATCCACCTCACAGACGTGGCATATCAAGATGCTGATTAGACAGCATGATTATTGCACAGGTGGGCCTTAGGCTGGCCACAATAAAAGGCCACTCTAAAATGTGCAGTTTTATCACACAGCACAATGCCACAGATGTTGCAACTTTTGAAGGAGTGGGCAATTGGCATGCTGACTGCAGGAATGTCCACCAGAGCGGTTGCCCTTGAATTGAATGTTAATTTTTCTACCAAAGGCTTTTCAGAGAATTTGGCAGTCCATCCAACCGGCCTCACTACCGCAGACTACACCAGCCCAGGACCTCCACATCCAGCATCTTCACCTCCAAGATCATCTGAGACTAGCCCCCCAGACAGCTGCTGCAACAATCAGTTTGCATAACCAAATAATTTCTCCATAAACTGTCAGAAACCATCTCAGGGAAGCTCATCTGCATGATAGTTGTCCTCATCGGGGTCTCGGCCTGACTGCAGTTTGTAGTCGTAACTGACTTGAATATGCAAATGCTCACATTTGATGGTGTCTGTCACTTTGGAGAGGTGTTCTCTTCACAATCCCAGTTTTCACTGTACAGGGCAGATGGCAGACAGCATGTATGGTGTCGTTTGGGTGAGCGGTTTGCTGATGTCAATGTTGTGGATTGAGTGGCCCATGGTGGCGGTGGGGTTATGGTATGGGCAGGCGTATCCTATGGACAATGAACACAGGTGCATTTTATTGATAGCATTTTGAATTCACAGAGATACCGTGATGAGATCCTGAGGAATTGTGTACAGATCCTTGCAACATGGGGCCATGCATTATCATGCTGCAACATGAGGTGATGATCGTGGATGAATGGCACATTCATCCACAACCATCACCTCATGTTGCAGCATGATTATGCACGGCCCCATGTTGCAAGGATCTGTACACAATTCCAGGGAGCTGAAAACATCCCAGTTCTTGCATGGCCAGTATACTCACCAGATAAAATAATAAAAACAGTGTAGCGCTTCAATAATAATAAGTGTAATCAACACAAATTATAAAAATAATAATAGCAAAACAAAAATCGCACAAAACTAAATGCCTGAAAGTAAAAGTCCAACATAAGGCACTCATTCCACTATGTTGATGGCATAGGAGTGGCCAAACCGTCACATGGAAGGAAAATGGTGTACTGGACGAATATGTTCATGCAGGTAGACTTGATTGTAAACATCAGTGAATAGTAGATAAATACTTCTTACCGGAACAGTTGGACTCACACAGTCATATGACGGCTGAGTCTGGAAGGCTTGGGGTCACAGTCAAGGACCAAGGAGTGTGAGGAGAGAGGTCAGTTGAGCTAGTGGAGGAGCTCCAGGCGGTTGTAGGCTCAAAGATGGATCCTTTCAGATGGAACATCAAAGGTCGAAGTAATCAAGCTCAAACGCAGCCCGTTGGACCAATACTCCAGCCTCCCCCGGGCTGCGTTTGAGCTTGATTACTTCGACCTTTGATGTCAACTGACCTCTCTCCTCACACTCCTTGGTCCTTGACTGTGACCCCAAGCCTTCCAGACTCAGCCGTCATATGACTGTGTGAGTCCAACTGTTCCGGTAAGAAGTATTTATCTACTATTCACTGATGTTTACAATCAAGTCTACCTGCATGAACATATTCGTCCAGTACACCATTTTCCTTCCATGTGACGGTTTGGCCACTCCTATGCCATCAACATAGTGGAATGAGTGCCTTATGTTGGACTTTTACTTTCAGGCATTTAGTTTTGTGCGATTTTTGTTTTGCTATTATTATTTTTATAATTTGTGTTGATTACACTTATTATTATTGAAGCGCTACACTGTTTTTATTATTTTATCTGTTGAACTTTGTTTGTTTTTAGTGTTGGCTGCTGTTTTGGCTGTTGTGGCCATCTTTTCACAAACTATAGCGCAGTGCTTTCCCCTTTTATAAGTATACTCACCAGACATGTCACCCATTGAGCATGTTTGGGATGCTCTGGTTCGACGTATACGACAGCGTTTTCCAGTTCCTGCCAATATCAACCATTGTAGAGGAATAGAACAACATTCCACAGGCCACAATCAACAACCTGATCAACTCTATGTGAAGGAGATATGCTGCAAATGGTTTTCGAACCCCCCCCCCCCCCCCCCCCCATACAGTAAAACTGCACATTTTAGAATGGCCTTTTATTGTAGCCAGCCTAAGGCACACCTGTGCAATAATCATGCTGTCTAATCAGCATCTTAATATGCCACACCTGTGAGGTGGATGGAAAGGAGAAGTGCTCACTAACACAGATTTAGACTTTTTGAAAGAAATCAGCCTTTTGCGTACATAGAAAAAGTTGTAGATCTTTAAGTTCTGTGTTGCATTTATAATTATGCTCATGGTATATAACCCTGGCAAATTGTTCTCCCTGCTGGCACAGTGAAAGAAAAGTATGCAAACACTTCTCTTGGGGCAGAGCCAGTGAGAGGGAGATCTTTCCCATCTTTGCCATCTTCCCACCAGCACACACAGCAATAATACTAATGCGCATGGAGTGATTAGGGTGCACCCAGGCACATCCAGCACACCCTATGCACACACCTATGGTCTACAATGACCCTCAGATCCTTTCCCATCTTTGATTTCCCCAGAGATTCTCCTCCTAGCATTTATCGTGCATTACTTTACATTTTTCGATATTAAACCTCATCTGCCATATAGCTGCCCACCCCTCCATTTTAATGAGGTGTTCTTCTAAAGCTGCTATATCCTGTTGTGAAGTAATTGCCCTGCAAAGCTTGGTATCATCAGGAAACACTGAGATTGAACTATTTATTCCAACCTCTATATTGTTTATGAATAAATTAAACAGAACTGATGTCAAGGCAGAGCTCTGGGGTTCACGGCTTACAACTTTAGGCTACTTTTAGAAAAAGATCCATTTATCACTTCTCTATGGACATGTTCCTGTATCCAGTTTTTTATCCACGTGCATACACTTTCTTCAATGCCAATTGATCTTAATTTGTAAATAAAGCGTTTATGGGGTACTGTATCAAATGCCTTAGCGAACTATAGATACACTACATCTATAGGCCTTCCTCTATTGAAATTACAGCTCACATACTCACATAACTATGTCTGACAAGAATGGCCCTTCATGACTCCATATTACCAGTATTACCATTTTCACTTGTTTGCTTTTGCCCTTGTGTTGGTGCATTGACCTGTAGTGCATTAAGGACGCCTATTGGTTTTCAGTGAGCCATCAGCACACATCCAGGGGCCGAAAACGTACTTGCCCCTTTTTTCGTGCAGGTGTGTTTGTTTTGCCTATATGCTGTATGTGCAATGAGCTGTCATTTACAATGAATGGTGATGCACCACAAAGCTTATAGACCACGTGTTGTATCGTGTCTTAATGTGTGTCAATGTGCAAAACTGCACGGTCACTAAAGTGTAAAGGCAGCCTTAATCCAGCTCCTGTATGAACATGAAACCCTTATCATCCATAATTTTTCTCATCATTAATAAACTGTGGAAAAGGCTTTGCCGCAAGAAAAGTATTAAATTGTTGAATTTATAAATAACAGGCACTTATTTTAAAATAGGTATCCTTAAATAGTCAAATATCATTACAAGTGTTCACCTGTATTTTGCTTAAAATGGAAAACCCCTTTAAGTTTTACTAAGTCCCTTTTTTTTTTAACCTGGGGTACTTCTGTCTCCACCATTCTCAAATAAAATTGGAAAGTTCTTTGATAATAAAACAAAGTCCTCGGAAGAAGTTTGGCTGCAAAATAAAATGAAAAACTAGTGCCAGGGATCTAGGTTGACCCCATTAACTGTCACTATTGATCACTGTCCGTTCTTCGTTTAGGAGGCCTTGTGTCTCCTCGCTCTGCTCCTTGCACCGTGCACACATGAGCTTTTTGTGGAATCCATTGTAAAGGCACGTTCCCAACAAGAGGATGACGAAGCCAAGAATCTGCAACGGATGGAACTGTTCCCAGCCCACGGCCAAGCTGACGACCCAGATGACCAGAGTCCTCAGACTATCTAGCACCATGCGAGTAGTGGCACTGATCTCCTTGGTCACGCTTATGCCAGCGAAGTTAAAGAAGGCGATGCTGGTGATATTACCTATCAGGGCCAGGATGATTAGTGGCTGGCGACCCATTTGGCAGAAGGCATCCAGAGAGTCCTCTAAAACTCCACGTTCGCTGTTACTGAAGCCGCCGGCAGGAATGTAGTAGAAAGGGATCAACAGGATGGTCATAATGATAAATCCAAACAGACCTGAAAATAATAATAATAATTCTATTAATAAAGACTTGTTTTCAGCAAGTGTTCATTTTAAAGCTGAACTCAAGACAGAGGGCTAATTTACGCTACTGAACTTCTATACATATGGGATCTGCTATACCTGCCAAAGGATTTGTAGTTTTGTCTATCCGTTCCTTAGATTTTCAGAGCCAGCATGATGACATGACTTTTGTCTGCTACAGTTAAGCAACAAAGATTGGTCAACCCCCCCCCCCCCCCCACCTCCAGTCTGTGGAGAGACAATGAAAGAGCAGCAATAGTCTGAGATGAGATAAACCTTCTGCTTTCTTCTCAACTTCCGTGTTCCAGGGCCATCTTAATAGCATCATGGACCCCTGAGCAAAGTAATGCACTAAGGCCCCTTACCAGCCTGTCCCAATTTACACCTACTCTCAAGAATGAAAATATAAATAGTTGATAGAATTAAACATATTTGTTGGTACTTTCAATCAAATCAATTTTAAACAATAAGAAAACATGCCATAAATCAAAGACCAATAGACACAAGGAGCACAGTACAGGACGAGCCAGGAGGGCACAACGCTTGGATCAGAAGGACACAGTACAGGTTTCGGGACGCTACCTGGGGCATGGCCATCCTGAAGCAACTTGGTAAAAAGCAGAACTGTCCTGTCAAATATATAACTGCATGCATTGGTGGTTTTTATATTTGCTTGGAGTCCAACTTTAAAGCCCAACTCCAAAAAACTTGATAATTATCCCTTGCAGTGGGGTGGTAATGTGCTTGATTAGTCTAATCAACAGTAGAAGCACCTTTACTTACCTGATCCTTGGCTACCTCATGCTCTGGCAGTGGACTGTCCCTCGGTATCATCATGACCAATACAGGGCTATAGTCCCTACAATGGCGTTGATGATGTTCGGACCTTAAACCGCAGGATCACAGGGAAGATGATTTTGTTGGAACCAGTCTAGCAGTGCAGAGGAGCGGGGGATCAGGTACTTTAACAAGTCTAGACCTAAACTTGGAGTCCAGCTTTAAAGCCCAACTCCAAAAAACTTTATAATTATCCCTTGCAGTGGGGCGGTAATGTGCTTGATTAGTCTAATCAACAGTAGAAGCGCCTTTACTTACCTGATCCTTGGCTACGTCATGCTCTGGCAGTGGACTATCCCTCGGTATCATCATCCCCAATACAGGGCTATAGTCCATACAATGGCCTCGATGATGTTCGGACCTTAAACCGCAGGATCACAGGGAAGATGATTTTGTTGGAACCAGTCTAGCAGTGCAGAGGAGCGGGGGAATAAGGTACTTTAACAAGTCTCCTAGACCTAAACTAGCAACTAATGTTTGCAGGTCAGGCACAGCCCCACTGCATGGAATCATTTTCAAGTTTTCTGGAGCTGGGCTTTGAATAGTTATTTCCATATCTACACAGAACCCCCCACCCCTTATTTATTATTGCATTTAATATACACTATATTACCAAAAGTATTGGGACACCTGCCTTTTCAAGCACATGAACTTTAATGGAATCCCAGTTAGTCCGTAGGGTTCAATATTGAGTTAGCCCACCCTTTACAGCTATAACAGCTTCAGCTCTTCTGGGAAGGCTGTCCACAAGGTTTAGTAATGTGTATATGGGAATGTTTGACCATTCATCTAGAAGCGCATGTGGGAGGTCAGGCACTGATGTTGTACGAGAAGGCCTGGCTCACAGTCTCTGCTGTAATTCACCCCAAAGGTGTTCTATTGAGGTCAGGACTGTCAAGTTCCTCCACCCCAAACTCGCTGATCCATGTCTTTATGGACCTTGTTTTGTACACTGGTGCAGTGTCATGTTGGAAAATGAAGGAGCTATCCCCAAACTGTTCCCACAAAGTTGGGAGCATGAAATTGTCCAAAATGTCTTGGTATGCTGACGCCGTAAGAGTTCCCTTCACTGGAACTAAGGGAAACAACTGATGAAAAATAACCCCACACCATAATCCCTGCTCCACCAAATTATTTGGACCAGTGCACAAAGCAAGGTCCATAAAGATATGGATGAGCAAGTTTCGGCTGGCCTGCACAAAGTTCTGACCTCAACCCGACAGATCACCTTTGGGATGAATTAGAGCGGAGACAATTTTACTATTTAAATTTATTTGGTTTTTGTATTCATATGTTTCCACTTGGCTCCAATGTTCTACGTGAGTAACCGTTCACACTGCCCACGCAGTACACCAGTTTAATGTGCAGTCAGCTGTCTGTTCTAGCTGCAGTGAGCCGACAGTAGGGGGATGTGGTGCCTTCCTGTGCACTGTGATAAAATGCAGCATGTCTGCCTTCCATTGCAGCTCACTGCACCACAGCTCTAGGCTGCATTGCAGTGCAACAGGGCACATAGAAAACTAGTTTTTTTTGTGTGTATGACCTGCGTTCTTCCAATGTGGAGAAACATGATTCACTGCACTAAATAGGGAAGCACAGTGTCTAGTGAGCACTTCTGCCTAACAGCACTGGAGTCATTGGTGCAAATCCCAACCACAGCACTATCTGCCTGGAGTTTGCATGTTCTCCCTGTGGTTGTGTGGATTTCCTATGGGTACTCCAGTTTCCTCCAAAGACATGATGGCAAGTTAATTGGTGCCTGTCCAGATTGGCCCTAGTATGTATGATGTACTGCATGTATGAATGTTAGGGACCTTACATTGTAAGCTCCTACAGAACAGGGACTGACGTGAATGTATAATAAATATGTAAAGCGCTATATAAATTGGCAGTGCTATATAAGTACCTGTAATAAATAAATAAATAATTAAGAAAAAATATATGTGAACAGGCACTAATGTGTGCTTAAAATAAAGAAACCCAGCCAGTTAAAACTTAGCATAGGATGGAAAATATAAAAGTTAAAGTGTTAATAAACCCAGGGCCCTGCATTCGCTATATCTGGTCTCCCACAGTACACACAACATGGAAATGCAATTATTTTAGTAAATATAAACTGCTAAATACCTTTACTCATCAGCAGTATATAAAGCTTGTAGGATGAGTTTTCATTCAACTCTGACTGTCCTATGGGTCTGCAGGATGTCCGACCCTCTGTCTAAGCCAGCCTTCCTAAACCTTTTCAACACAGAGGAACCCTTAATATAACTTTCTGCTCTCAGGGAACCCCTGCTAAAAATGACTATATCTACAACTCATTATACATTAGTGTAATGGTCAGTGGGAAGAATGCTCCTTACCTTTGTAGATACTGGGAAGAATTACCCCCTTACAAGTAGCTAAAAATATTAGTGGGGGCAGTGGGAATTTATCTAACAGGCAGAAATTGTTAATTTCTCAAGGAACCCCTAGCAACCACTGGAGGAACCCTAGAGTTCCAAGAAACCCTGGTCTAGGCAGTGCTGATTGGCCCTGTACTATCAGGAGATGAATTGGGGACTGTGGAAGAACAGGCGGGTCAGAGAAGACAGGCTCAAACATCCTTTTTAGACAATGGAGAGGATTAAACCCTTAGATTCCACAGTGAGTATAACAAGCATGCTTTACTGCATATACACACTTATTTTACTGTCATGGGTTTAGTAACACTTTAAAGTTACCTCCAAGACCACCTTATTTCACTTTAAATAATACATATACTCAGTGAAAGGAAAGTCTTGGTAAGCCATAAGTCACAGATTATACTGGGCTGTAGCCCCATACTGTCACATACAGTGAGTCACAAGCTTCTCCATACCTGTGCTTCCACGGCACCGTGTTTACTTGATGTTGCGTGTATTTGGTATGTTCCCCTGTTTCCCCCCCCTGTTGTCTAGTAGAACCCTTATCTTGACACTCCCTGGCTCTCTATGCCCGTGAGCCAGTATCAGTAATGCTCTTGCTTTCATACCAAATGCCTTTTTACTTTATCAGAAAAACACTCTTTGTAATGCCAAACTGCAAAAAAACTATATTGGACTCTTGTCAAGTCAGTAAGTTGCCATATTGTCTTCTCAGATTGGATCTCAGGAGGTATATCTTTTGCATAAAGCAATGTTAGTGAAAGAACAATACCTGATAGGTTAATTGGCTTCTGTCTAAAATGGCCCTAGTATGTGTATGTATTAATGTGAGTTAGGGGCCTTAGATTGTAAGCTCCTTGAGGGCAGGGACTGATGTGAATGTATAATAAATACTTAAAGCGCTATATAAACACTTGTAACAGTGGCAGCTTGTGCTAAAAACAAAATTTGGGGGGGGGGGGGCAGCAAACAAAGCACTCCAGGTCCGCATTCACCCCACAAACAGATCCCTCCAGTGCTCATGGCTCCCCTAACACAAGGCGCCACAGCTTCCACATTAACCTGGTCTTCTTTCCGGGTTCCAAATCTTCAGCCTCCTGTCCTGATTGGCCAGGACAAGAAGCCAGAAACCGATGGCGAATATTGATTCGCTAATATCACAAGTGGGAGGACAACCTTTTACAAGCCAATTAGAGCCTCAGGCTCTAATCACATGCTTGTAAAAAAAAAAGATAGACCTCATAGAAACCTATTAGTTCGGCTCCCCGCACAGTGCACAGCAACCAGTGTTAATTTTGTCAACAAAATTATTTTTTCGTCAGCGTCATTTTTACTGTGATGAACATGAAACAAAACATAGAGCGTATTTTCATTCACTGACGAAAACTATGAAGAAAGTCAAATCCATTTTCATTGATGAACGAAAACTAGACAAAAATGTGAGGCAGGGACGTTTACCCTCATGAACTCTCATTTGTTTTTTAAGGAACTTCGCCTGCTTCCATAATCTGCTCTCAGAAAGCAAGCTTGTTCGATTGTGTGCACCGTGATGACTTACAGAGACCAGAGAGAGCAGCACTGTGCATTACAGACCAGCTAGACCTCCCGAGTCCCGATGAGACTAGGGTTACCACCTGTCCAGGATTCACCCAGACAGTCTGGGTTTTCAATCATGTGTCCAGGTTTTGGGCAGACTGAAAACCGGACACATTATTCAAACTGGGCAGTGGCTCCTCAAGTAACCAAGATAGTTACACAAATCTGTTGCCATCCAGGAGCTGCAAGGGGCTGTCTTGGGGCAAGTTTGGCATCAATGGGTGGCAAGGTGATGATGTAAGAAAGAGCAATTTGGCCACAGTCACTGTTGACTACGACACACTATGCACACAAGATTACTACTCTTCTTGGGGCACCCAAAGGTGTCTAAAGCCGCGTACACATGGTCGGAGAATCCGTCGGAATGCGTCTTATCAGACCGTGTTGTCAGATAATCCGACTGTGTGTGGTATGCATCGGACTGATTCCGTCCGAATCTCCGTCCGACCCAATTTTCCAACATGTTGGAAATATTTCCCGACCAACTGGGCCGGTCGGACCTAATCCGATCATGTGTAGAGAATTTTGATCGGACCAAGTGCCACGCATGCTCAGATCAAATTCCTACATCAATGCTATTGGCTACTAGCCTGAATCTAGTCCCATCGTAACGAAATTATGTCATCACGTTCTGAAAGATCAGATTTTTCCACAACTTAGTCCGACCGTGTGTATGCAACAGTTTTGGACACAATCCGTCAGACTAAATCTGACGGACAAAATCCGACGGATTTGGTTGGCAGAATCTCCGACCGTGTGTACAGGGGCTTAGGCCGCTAAAGTGTTCAGGTTTGGCTTGTAGAAAAGGTGGCAACCCTAGACAAAACTGAATCTGTTCAACTCCCGAGTCTCAACTCTCGAGATGACCGCCAGGCACCCAGAGCAGAGCAGACTGTGAGTGTGTAGTACATTACAATTACAGACCACCCCTCAGACCACTGTCCGTGCAGACAGCACTGTGCAGCATTACAGGCTTCCTCTGATTACTGGCAGTGGCATCCAGGGTACTGTATATTACAGTCCATCCCTCAGACCACCATTCATCACTGTGCAGCATTACAGACCTCCACTGACCAGTGACCACTGGCAGTGCACTGCATGGTGGCACTGGCATCATCACCATCATGCAAAGAGTTTTTTTTGTTATTTTTATGTTATATTTTTGTCAAAAATGCAATATTCTTGATGAAACGGTTTTACTTAAATAAAGACGTTATATAATGACTAAATCTATGTCTGTAGTGCATGTTCAAACCTTAATACCATAAATAGTGATGGACGAACTTCTGACGGGACGTTTCGCGAACGCGGACCGCGAACGTGGCCGATAGTTCGCGAACCGGAACGTTCGCGGCGGGCCCCATTGACTTCAATGGGAGGCGAACTTCGCAAACCTACAGGTCAAATTTGCAGCCACAAAATAATTAATAGCTGTGCAAACATAGTCCCACCACATGTCCAATGACATAACACATGTATGAGGTGAATCTGGGATCGACAACTACAAGCATTCTTTTTTTATATGGGAAATTGTTGTGGCAATTCAGGACTGTGGAGCGCATGAAGGCAATGGAGGAGAGGGAAGGTCAGGGACCAGGGTAGGCAAAGAAGAGGGTGCAGGAGATGATCACCAGCAGCGTGACATACAGCAATGACACCTGCACAGTGATAGAGTCATCTGACAACAGCACCGTGATAGAGAGCACTGACATCAGCAGCGTGACATAAAGCACGAACACCAGCACCGTGAAATGCAGCACTGACAGCAGCACCGTGATAGAGAGCACTGACATCAGCAGCGTGACATACAGCAATGACACCTGCACCGTGATAGAGTCATCTGACAACAGCACCGTGATAGAGAGCACTGACATCAGCAGCGTGACATAAATCACTAACACCAGCACCGTGATATACAGCACTGACAGCAGCACCGTGATAGAGAGCACTGACATCAGCAGCGTGACATAAAGCACTAACACCAGTACCGTGAAATGCAGCACTGACAGCAGCACCGTGATAGAGAGCACTGACATCAGCAGCGTGACATAAAGCACTAACACCAGCACCGTGAAATACAGCACTGACAGCAGCACTGTGATAGAGAGCACTGACAGCAGCACCGTGATAGAGAGCACTGACATCAGCAGCGTGACATAAAGCACTAACACCAGCACCGTGAAATACAGCACTGACAGCAGCACCGTGATAGAGAGCACTGACATCAGCAGCGTGACATACAGCAATGACACCTGCACCGTGATAGAGTCATCTGACAACAGCACCGTGATATAGAGCACTGACATCAGCAGCGTGACATAAAGCACTAACACCAGCACCGTGATATACAGCACTGACAGCAGTACCGTGATAGAGAGTACTGACATCAGCACCGTGATATACAGCACTGATACCTGCACCGTAAGCAGCCCCAGGAGGAAGTCAGCATAGCACAGGGATGGTGGGAGCCCCTCATAATGAGCATAACAGGGATGGTGGGAGCCCCTCATAATGAGCATAGCACAGGAATGGTGGGAGCCCCTCATAATGAGCATAGCACAGGGATGGTGGGAGTCCCTCATAATAAGAAGCCCCAGGAGGATGTCAGCATAGCACAGGGATGGTGGAAGCCCCTCATAATAAGCAGCCTCAGGAGGATGTCAGCATAGCACAGGGATGGTGGGAGCCCCTCATAATAAGCAGCCCCAGGAGGAAGTCAGCACAGCACAAGGATGGTGGGAGCCCCTCATAATAAGCAGCCCCAGGAGGAAGTCAGCACAGCACAGGGATGGTGGGAGCCCCTCATAATGAGCATAGCACGGGGATGGTGGGAGCCCCTCATAATGAGCATAGCACAGAGATGGTGGGAGCCCCTCATAATAAGTAGCCCCAGGAGGAAGTCAGCAAAGCACAGGGATGGTGAGTGCCCCTCATAATGAGCATAGCACAGGGATGGTGGGAGCCCCTCATAATGAGCATAGCACAGGGATGGTGGGAGCCCCTCATAATAAGCAGCCCCAGGAGGATGTCAGTATAGCACAGGGATGGTGGGAGCCCCTCATAATAAGCAGCCCCAGGAGGATGTCAGCATAGCACAGGGATGGTGGGAGCCCCTCATAATAAGCAGCCCCAGGAGGAATTCAGCACAGCACAGGGATGGTGGGATCCCCTCATAATAAGCAGCCCCAGGAGGAAGTCAGCACAGCACAGGGATGGTGGGAGCCCCTCATAATATGCACAGCAGAGGTACAGCCCCAGGAGGATGTCAGCACAGGGATGGTGGGAGCCCCTCATAATAAGCAGCCCCAGTAGAAATATGACACCGCTCAACCTCCTCAAAGAGGAGGGTACGGGCTTATAGTACGGTGTGCTTTTTTTGGACAAGGAAGTGAGCCAAATGAAGAAAGAAGGTCTCTGTGCTCGATTAAAAAAATTGTTTATAGACATATACATGGTCTACTGGTCACATGTGTTGAATTCCTCTGAGATCCATGCCTCATTCATTTTTAGAAATGTGAAGTAGTTAACACTGTCGTGAGCTAGGCGAGTATGCTTATCTGTCACGATCCCCCCTGCTGCGCTGAACGTCCTTTCAGACAGGACACTGGATGAGGGGCAAGCCAACAGTTAGATTGCAAATTGGGCAAGCTCTGGCCAGAGGTCAAGCCTGACCACCCAGTAGTCCAGGGGTTCATCACTCCTCAGAGCGTCCACATCGGCCGTTAACCCAATGTAGGCTGGACGGTGAGAGCCTGGAGTGTGGCTTTGTGTGTTCCGTTGCTCCCACTGGGCTCGGTGATGGCTGCTCATGTGCCTTCTTAAGGTGGTCGTCCCTAGGTGAGTGTTGGGCTTACCGCGACTAATGCGTTGACTGCAAAGATTGCAGATGGCAATGCTATTGTCAGCAGCGGACACGTTAAAAAAAGCCCACACTGCGGAGCCATGTGCCGGTGTCCTGGGAGTGCCAGATGTGACCGTACATGGTCGATGACTCGCTCCTGATACATTTGCAGTCTGCTTTGTCCCTCCTGTGCAATGTAAGTTATTTCTGCTTCTCCTCCCTATCTGCTGGTCCATATCTCCCTCTGAACTCCCCTCCTCTTCCTCTCTTGTGGGCACCCACGTGACATCACTAGACACGTCATCATCGACGTCACCTTCCCCACCGCTATAAGTAGAGATCTCGGAGTAGGCAGCAACACCCGGGACCAACCTCCTCCTTGGGCTGATCTGGGTACTGTCGTCAGACTGCTGAGTAGCGGTTGTTGCTACCTCCTCATCCTGATCCAATACCAAGAGTGGCTGCGCATCAGAAATGTCTTGATATGGATCGGAAAATAATTCCTGTGACTCAAGCGGAAGGTATGTGGTGGTGTTGTTGGTGGTAGTGTCTTTGGGGGTGCACATAGCAGAGAGTGAAGAAGAGGGTGCAGATCAAGAGGATGAGGAGGGTGCAGAAGAGTAAGGCTGAGTGAGCCACTCAACCAAGTCTGGTGCATCCTTTAAAGTAATTGAACGCACCTTCTGCAACTTCCCACTTTGGCTCAAGCCTGTTGCTCCTGCCCTACCCCTACCACCCCTGCGGAAGGGCCTGCCTCTTCCTCTGCCTGTCATTTTTTAAATGACCCTGTGACAAAACTCTCAGTCCCTATACCGATGAAGGACTGCTGCAGTATAGGGCAGCGGTCAGCAGTAGTGCACCTCAACCCTATGTATTGTGGACCTATACCAGTCCTTATAGAATAGCAGAATGTACCTCACTCAACCCTATGTACTGTAGTACTCTATACCTTACCAGTCCTTATAAGGACCTTTGTGGAACAAGTAGGTTGTGTGTGACTGATTAGCAGACTGTATGTCAGTCCCTATACCGATGAAGGACTGCTGCAGTATAGGGCAGCGGTCAGCAGTAGTTCACCTCAACCCTATGTATTGTGGACCTATACCAGTCCTTATAGAATGGCAGACTGTACCTCACTCAACCCTATGTACTGTAGTACCCTATACCTTACCAGTCCTTATAAGGACCTTTGTGGAACAAGTAGGTTGTGACTGATTAGCAGACTGTACGTCAGTCCCTATACTGATGAAGGACTGCTGCAGTATAGGGCAGCGGTCAGCAGTAGTGCACCTCAACCCTATGTATTGTGGACCTATACCAGTCCTTATAGAATGGCAGACTGTACCTCACTCAACCCTATGTACTGTAGAACCCTAGACAGACCAAGTTACCAGTCCTTATAAGGACCTTTGTGGAATAAGTAGGTTGTGTGTGACTGATTAGCAGACTGTACGTCAGTCCCTATACCGATGAAGGACTGCTGCAGTATAGGGCAGCGGTCAGCAGTATTGCACCTCAACCCTATGTATTGTGGACCTATACCAGTCCTTATAGAATAGCAGACTGTACCTCACTCAACCCTATGGACTATAGCACCCTACACGAGGTTATTACCAGTCCTTATAAGGACCTTTGTGGAACAAGTAGGTTGTGAATGATTAGCAGACTGCAGCAGAAGGGCAGCAGTCAAGTATAATATTCTTTCTATGTTTGGAAGAAAGAATATTATACGTGTACAAGCCTATTACCATACCACTAATACCAGTCCTGAAAATAACCTTTGTGGACCTAATATAGTAACAGCTACTGATTAAACTGACCCTCACTGCCTCACACACTGCTTCCTGCCTGTCCCTATATAAACTGACAAAACAGAGGCTACTGGAACAATAACTGGAATAGCACTTTTGTGGACCTGATAGTAACAGCTAATGACTAAACTGACTGTCCCTACAGCAGACACACCGTCCTGTCCCTTTCTCTAAACTGACAAAAGACACTCAGGCTGCTGCAACAATCAGTAGCACAGCAAACCTATATACACCTAACACCTATACCAGTCCTGAAAAGAACTTTTGTGTACCAAATAGCTAGCGATTTGGGTCACTGCAATCTCTCCCTGCTCCACACAGCAACCTCTCCCTATAGTGACAGAAGAAAGAATGTAAAATGGCCGCCGGATCGGGTGTATTTATAAGTTAGGGGGAATGTCCAAGTGTCCATGTGCTGTAATGTCTCAATTGGCTGTCCTGTACCCCATGATGGATGTGTCATCATAGGTCAAAGTTCTTTTAAACAGTAAACACGGAAGTCCGCCGGGCGAACGGCGCCAATAGTCCGCCGAACGGGCGGACCGCGAACAGCCGAAATTCGCCGCGAAACGACCGCCGGGCGAACCGTTCGGCCATCACTAACCATAAATAATAACATTTGATTTTTCACTCCAGCAGTAGTATATAACGATTTAGAAAATTGTACAAAAAAGCTTAAATAATGCATTACAATTTAACTACACCCATTAGATTTTAGACGACTAAAATTTACTGGAGATTTTGGTCGTCAAAAATGTATTAGGCCGCGTACACACGCGGGGACTGTTCGCTCAACTTTGTCCGTCAAACAGTTTCAGCGGACAGTCCGCTCAAAATTAGCATGGACGGACTTGGCCACACACGACGAACGAACAGTCCGCTGAAACCGTGCGCGATGACGTGAACGGCACGTACGACGGGATGAAAAATACGACGTCCTATACACTGCAATGCAAACTTCGGCGTGTAAATCCTTTCTGAGCATGCGCGGAACTTAGTTTGACGAACAAGCCTACACACGAGGGGACTGTTCGCTGAAACAGAGTTTCAGCGGACAGTTTTTCGGAATTTCCGAAAAACTTTGTTCAGCAGACTGTCCGCTGAAACTGTCCGCTGAAAGCCCACACACGAGCGGACTGTCCGCCGAAACACTGTTCAGCGGACAAAGTTGAGCGAACAGTCCCCGCGTGTGTACGCGGCCTTAGAGATGTAGTCGACTAAATACGACTAAAACTAAAACATTAGCCGGTTTTTGGGACTAAATGGGACTAACACTTATGCTGGTCACTACACGAAAAATTGGCCAAACCCATTTGCAAAAGACAAACATTCAGCCATAAGCGCAAACAATAGTGCCATCGTGTAATGACCGATAAATCGTTCAGTGGACATAAATTAATGCATCTTTTGTTTGTTTTATTACATATACCTAGTGTGGATGGGAAACACATTTACCTTTCAATTTGTCGTTCATTCGACAGAAAATTTCCAAACTTCGTTTTTTCGGCTCAAAGACGTTTCAACGATTATCGATTTTGTGCCAAATAACTGACCGAAAAATGAACCAACTGTCTAAATGACCAAATTTTGGCCGATTCATATAGTGTATGGCCGGCATTAGTCTTAGGACCAACCGGAAATTCGGCCAGCAAAAGACCGACGACAGCTTTTGGTCGGAAAATGCGACCGTGTGTAGGCTCCATCGGACTTTTGCTGGCCGAATTCCCGCCAGCAAAAGATTGAGAGCAGGTTCTCAATTTTTCAGTCGGAAAAATTTTCGGCCGGAAATTCCGATCGCCTGTAGCAATTCCAACACGCAAAATTTCTATGCATGCTCTGAAACAATTTGACGCATGCTCGGAAGCATTGAACTTATTAATTTTCTCGGCTCGTCATAGTGTTGTACGTCACCGCGTTCTTGACGGTCGAAAGTTCAGCAAACCTTTGTGTGACCGTGTGTATGCAAGCCAAACTTAAACGGAATTCCGTTAGAAAAACCATCCAAGATTTTTCCGATGGAAACTCATGAATATGCGGCATTAGACTAAAACTAAATTGGAATTTGCTGCCAAAATGAACTTCAAGATGTTAAAAAATGTTTGTCATATTATCAGTTATTTCAAATGAAATCGTTCTATGATTAGATTATGCATACTAGGGGGCGGTGCCCCTTATGGAACGGCTGCCACTGACCTGTAATAAAAAAAAGTATAATGTAGGGAGGGAGTGGGATTAACGCTAACTTGATGCTGTGGCTTGAATGGGCACGCAATATAAAAAGACAATACAGATAAATACAGATCAATGTAGATAAAATGACACCAGCTGGTGGTGCACTACTCACCCTCAGTTCCCACAGCTCGGAGGGGATGTACATTATGTTTGTAGACAAATTTCTCTTCTAGAACCATCTGGATAGATACAATGATCTGAGCCATGATAATAAGCAGATCACCTTGATGGAGAGAACAGACAATAGAAAATATAAATAGTACAAAAAGTGTGCAGCTTTGCTGTAGATCAAAAACAAGAGCCAAGGGTGAGTAGAATAGTAGCCATGTGATAGAAACTTACATTAAAAACCCACAAAAAACTGAGATCCTGGAGTGGTCACTAATGGTGCCTAAATCCATCAGGGGAAGTGCATACAACAACAACCATGTAAGAAACACACCACAAAGGATATAGCACCTACTATAAGCTACCAAAAAGTATTTATTAATGAATATGGACATACAAATATAACACTACCTGTGAAAAGAGGTCGTAGAACCCCCCAGGGTTGTATCCTCTCATCCCCTCTCTCCCATCCTAGGACCTACCCAACCTTCAAGAACTCCTGCTTCCCCATCTCAAAAGATGGAAATGAAATAGATGTTACATACCTGGTAGGAGGCTGAAATACTGAGAGGACTCCCCTTGTGGCTAAGTGCAGTACACTCCTGAAGATGGGACAAAAAGTACAGTGCTCAAAGAAGCACAGGTTGCCAGTAGTGTACTGAAGAGTTGGACCGGAGATCACCTGATGAATAGTGGGACAGGCAGGATGCACAGTAACACAGAAATATGTCAGGAACTCCAGAAGTACCTGCAGGGACGCTGATAGGCCATTACAACTGGCCCTGTTGTACTGGGCCCGGCCAGTAGTGGGGCCCGGGAAAATCTGCACCAAACTGATACAGAATAAAAAAAAATATATATTCTTTAGCCAACACCCATCATCAACCTACCTCATGTTTTGGACGCATATCACTTCCGCACCCACTCCTTATGCTAGCTCAAGTCCCGGCCTGAACATTGCCTTCCCTAGCGGAGTGATTCCTCTCCCTCCGCTCATGGCGCTCTGCTCTGTTCTCGGACAGTGAGACTGGAGAAGAAGTGTTGAGGACGAATGGCAGAAGGAAGCAAATGACATCTAATATAGTTTGTGACTGACACTCCAGGCAGCAGCAGGATCAGAGAGGAAGTGCTTCGTGGGGCCCTGCACAGGTGTGTGCTTGCTTGAGGGGGCGGGGGGGGGGGGGGTTCAAGATCTACTATATCACTGTATTTGTCTGCAGCATCTATATATTATGGCATTGGTAGCATAGGTAGCACTGTCTCTGCAGACAGCACATGCATTATGGCCCTTAATGCATGTGCTGCCTGCAGCCAGTGCCACCCATGCCACCAATGCCGTAATGTGCTGCAGACAGTGCAACCCATGCCGCCAATGCATAATGTACTACAGACAGTGCCACCCATGCCACCAATGCCATAATGTACTACAGACAGTGCCACCCATGCCGCCAAGCATTATGTACTACAGACAGTGCCACCCATGCTGCCACTGTCTGCAGCACATTATGGCATTGGCGGCATGGGTGGCACTGTCTGCAGTACATTATGGCATTGGCCGCATGGGTGGCATTGTCTGAAGTACATTATGGCATTGGCGGCATGGGTGGCACTGTCTCCAGTGATAAATATATCTTGAAGACAAATCTGCACTTTGTTTCAAGGCGGGTCTAGGGAGGGGCCATGGGTGGGGCTGAAGGAGGGACCAGGGGTGGGGCTGAAGGGGGCCCTGTCAGGTAGGCTGTATGGAGCACCATAATTTCTATCAGCGGCCCTGAATACCTGGGAACAGTGCACACAGGAAACTTCAGTGGAAGCCAGGACAGGGGTCATACATGGTGGATCAGTCAGTAGCAGATGCAGGTAGCAGAAACAAGCTGAGATCATACACAGGAGGGCAGGTAAGTAGCAGGAAACTAGTAGCAAAGTCCGTAATGCAAGCCGGGGTCATACGCGGACGATCAGACACCAGTAAAGTTGATAGAGTAAGCCAGCGGTAAAAAGCAAGGAGCGGAGATCAGACAGGTAAAGGGCAAGCCCGGTCGATAACAGGAAATCCAAGGAAACATGCACAGAGGCTGACAACAATCCAGCAATCTGGTGAACAGAGCAGCAGTCTTTCATAAGCCAATGCGCATGCATATTCGCCAATTCACGCATTTGAGCACCTACATGCGCCAATTCCCCATTCTTGCGCCAGTGCGCATGCGAATGTGCTGGATGAGCCCATTTCTAGTATTGGCAACATTGCCAATTCTCCTACAGGCATTTCCTGACAATAGGGCAGTGGGGTGGGAAGATACAGCCCTGAGGGTGTCCTACGGCCTCTTTTCACTGGTGGTCCTATATTTGTAAATCCATATTAATGAATAAATACTTGTTGGTAGCCTATAGTAGGTGTTATATCTTTTGTGGTGTGATTCTTATGTGAGAGAAACTTACCTGCAGCAATAAAATGGGTCTCCAACAGCCCGTGCTGTGATTTATCACAGTACATGCCCATCACCGGGTCCCAGCCAGTGATTGACCACTGGCACCCAGCGATCAGCTCTGAGCTTCACCGACACATAGCTCTGTGAGTATAAACAACATTTTGTTCAGTGACAGGGGATCTAGTTGTTTTTTTCATTCCCTGCTAAGCGGGAAATGAAAATGACTAGGTCTCCAATAAGGGCAGCACACATAAACACTTGTTTAACTCCTTGACTTCCCTAGATGTTAACCCGTGCCCAGTGTCATTAGTACAGTGACAGTGCATATTATTAGCACTGACCACTGTTATAATGTCACTGGTGATGTCAGTGGCAGTTAGTTCGTTCCCCACAAAGTGTCCGATTGCTCGCCGCACTATCGCAGTCCCGTTATAAGACACTGATCACGGCCATTACTACTACAAAAAACTAAAAATTCCAGTATATATTCTATAGTTTGTAGACGCTATAAGGCTCCATGCACACTGGCTTAAAAATCGCTGCTACTACAGGAGTTTTCTGTTCTGCCTGTAGAAAAAGCTCAATGTTATCCTATGTGTCTATACACATTAGGGCAATTAAAGGCATATTTTGAGCTCAACGTTTAGAGGCAGAAAAAATAAATCCTTTCTGGTTCTCATTCCTGATTGGAGCTTACTGGCAGAAAAAAGCAAAACTATCCTAAACTCGTCTGAACTACAAAAAACGAGTCTATATGAGCATTTTTTTCTGCCAAAGGAACTGCCATTTTTTTTAAGCCCAGTGTTTATGGAGGCTAACTTTATTATTTTCAGGTACTATATAGCGCCGTCAATTTATGCAGCGGTTTACATAAAGGCCCCTTTCACACATGTGGATGGTATGTCCGTATTTCATCCATCCGTTTGCGGATGAAATACGGACATACATTCATCCCTATGGGTTAGCGGGTGTCTGCGGATGAACATCCGCAGACACCCGATATCGTCCGCCTCCGCTACTGTCCGATTCTGCAGACGGAGGAAAATCTTCTATCCGTCTGCAGAGCGGATCGGATGAACACGGACAGACAGTCCGTGTTCATCCGATCCCCATAGAGGAGAGCGGAGAGCTGACAGGGCGGTCCCTGCACAGTGTGCGGAGACAGCTCTGTCCGCTGCCGGCTCAGCAGGGACAACGGAGCGATCCCCGCTGAGCGAGCGGATCATCACGGGGCGGATCATTACTGATCCGCCCCGTGTGAAAGAGGCCTAACATTGTACATTCACATCAGTCCCTGCCCTCAAGGAACTTACACAGGTAGGAACACAGCAGAATAGGCTGATTAAATACCCCTCCGGGCTCCTCCCATAAATTCCGGCCACCGTACTGGCTGATAAGGAACACAGCTGAACGGGCTGATCAATTACTCCTCCGGGCTCCTCCCATAAATACAGGCCACCATACTGGCCTTTTTAACTTATGGTTCAGAGCCCTATGTCCGATACGTATAACGATGACAAACAGGGTTAACATAAACTTACCACTTGAAATAGACCTGAGGGTGTACCCTGGGCTAACGTACGGTATACCAAAATAAGGAAAGGCCAGTAACTGCCTGATGTTGGAGGTTTCATAGGAGTGGTGTATCCGGAATTTCTGAAGGCCCTCCAGGCCATCTGGTAGTTTGAGCATGTTGCGAGAAAGTGAGACGTTTACGAGTTTGGTCGCTGTTTGTAGATATTGTACTAAACCGGGGTTTAGGTGAGACCGACCAAGGACAACGGCTGACACTGGATCGGCTCCAGTAAAATACGACAGTGCATCTGCTACGAGATTGCTCTAGGCCAGGAACAATGTATAGTCAACTTTAAACTGAATTACAACGACAGCTGTACCAGCCTACCCAGGCAGGACATGACTGCTAGGGATTTAGACCTATCTTGCAATAATCTCTGCTGGTTGCCTGATGGTGGCCAAAAATTGCAGCGAAGCCTGTGATGGTCGCTACATCTGTCCCTAGCTGGGGTGATAGGGGCGAGATAGACGGTATAAACATGATATACCGATCTACGTAGTACGGAACCTCTGATATTGAAAGATCCGTGGCATCCAGATTAAGGGTCCGACAGGGGCCCTGAATCTGGGAGGGGAAGACGAGGATGCATGACATAAAGACCAACCCTGGGGAATGACCATATCGCAGAACTGAGCATACCCGAAACAGACTGAAGCTGCTTCTAGGCATACCCCTGTGTGTGGGTGAAGTGTTTGAAAAACTGACCTGATAGGGTCAGCTTGTCAAGGGGGAAACTGGCGTGCGAGGATGTTCTAAATGTCCCTAAAGATGGCAGTTGTGATGGGCAAGCGTCTAGCGTTGGCTACGGGCAGATGTTTCTGGATACCCGTTAGAGGGGATCTTACTGTATGGGCCATCAACAGACGGCTCACCGGGGTCCTGTAGGGATAGAAATGTCGGGTGCTGGCTAGATATAGCCTGACCGTATTACGAGAAGAAGCCAGCTGCGTGTGGCAACTCGACCTCTGGTGTAGGACGGAAGCTGAACTCAACTGCCCAATGGGAGGAATGAGCGTCAGGAATGGCGAGTGGCGTAGTCACTGGGGCTAAGTGGCCAAATGAGTACCACTGAAAATGATGTGTGGCTGAGTGCCAACAAAATGCTTGCAACGATCACAAGTTATGCTAAGTTGCACGCCTAGCCGTGATAGCAAGTGTTGCGCTTAAATGTGTGCACACAATGATAGCAAGGGAGTTAACGTCACTGGAGATGTGTTTGTGGTGGCTGGACTCGGTGGTGTCGCAGACATCCGGACACAGGGCTGTGAGCAGTATGACCTGAAAAGGCTAAATAAGTTATGCCAAGATGCGTGCTTGCTACGATTGCAAGAAGTTATGCTAGGATGCGTAGTTAGCTAGGTTGAAAAGACAAAGTCCACCCAGCCCACAACAAAATCAAGAATTTAGACAAACAACATTGCACAACCCGACACACCCAATGCTATCCCCACAGCTGATCCAGAGGAAGGCAAAAAAAACCCGCAGAGCATGCTCTAATTAGCTACAGCAGGGGAAAAAATTCCTTCCTGACCCCTCGAGCGGCAATCAGATTTCTCCCTGGATCAACCTACCTACAATATAGCACCCCGTTATACTACGTACGTTAGGAAGATATCCAGGCCTTACCCAGCAATGCACTGAGCCAGCCAGAACTGCCTGCCAGCAAGGATAGTACTACGTTTGTGCCTGGGGCTTGCTAGTGACAACTGCAAAGTTTATGCTAGGATGTGTGCTAGCAACTATTGCAAGAAGTCTATGCTTGGATGCGTGTTTGCAACGATTGCAGGGAGTTATGCCTAGATGTGCTTGTGGTGACTGCAGGATGATTGTGATTGGATGCGTGCTAGCAACAAGCTTGCACAGAGTTGTACTTGGATGCGTGCGAAATGAATCCAATATGAACCGGATGTATGTGTGAAATGAATCCTATGAATTGGTTATGTGATAATCCGACCCAAACGATCGTGGAGTAGATGACAATGAATCCGATATGAATTGTTGAGTTATACCCATAAGGCTGAAAAGACGGGTGCGGATTAATGCGTTGCTGGTTTGAGGGATTTGAGTTGGTAAGCGATGAATATGTGGAATGAAATAAATGAAATGTTTGCCGTGATGTAGACAAGAATTGGTATGTTTATGATTAATGATGAGTTGGAACTGCGGAGCACAGAACGAAATGAGGTCAAGACACCTGGGGCATGCCTCGATGAATCAGTGCATGGAGGGTGCTACTGGACTTGACTGACCTGTAAACACAAAGGCCAAACCAGTTGAGGATTCCATACCTGTCATAGACAACTGGCCAAATGGTGACTCCTAATGGGAGTGGTGAGCTTTGAAATAAAACTAAATGACATAAAATAAAATGAAATGAGACAAACAAACACAATGAAATGTTTTTTTTTTTTTTTTTTAGATATATTTTTTTTCCTTTTTCTATTATTATTATTTCTTCCTTTCCCCCCTTTTTTTTTTTTTAATGAAATGAAATGAAATGAGACGAACAAACATAAACAAAATGTTGCCTTTGATGAGAACCTGCCATGGGAGAAGCGCAGCTCGGTCGTGTCACAGGCGCCACTGACAGCGAGCCGGACTCTGGAGCATGTACTGAAATGAGGCAATTAGTGAAATGAGGCCAAATGAGCATGGCCCCCTGTCCAGAACCCGAATTTGTAAAACAACTGGGTTTGAACCGAGGTGCAGGAGGTGACAGTGAGATGAGTGAAATGAGTGAATCCGCAATGACAGAGGCCCGAATCGCCATGCCGTAACTTTGCGACTGAGCACGAAACGGACTCTGGAGCATGTACTGAAATGAGGCCAGTCCTGGGGCACGCCGAGACGAATTAGAACATAGGTGTGACTATTCGTGTCGGAGCGTGATAGGTGAAACGAAATGATACCCATGACAAAGACAGGGATCAACGGCTGCGCTCAAGAATCAACGGTGAACCCTGTCTCTGGAGCATGTACTGAAATGAGGCGAAGCAGCTGGGCACACCGGAACGAATCGGTGCACATAACTGCGACAGGATTCGAATCGGAGCGTAATAAGTGACATACCATGACAGAGACCGGAATCAACGAGTGGCCCACCGATTCGGTAAAGAATCCGTCTCTGGAGCATGTATAGAAATGAGGCCAAACAACTGGGCGTACCGAGGCGAATCGGTGCATCGATATAATGCGACTGGATTCGTAACGGGGCATGATAGGTGACCAGAAATGATATGCCATGACAAAGACAAGAATCGAAAACCGTGGCTGAACCTGTGAATGATTCTGTCACTGGAGCATGTATTGAAATGAGGCCGACAACTGGGGCACACCGGAGCGAATCGGTGCATCGGAGATGCAAATAGATTTGAATCGGAGCGCGACTCGTGACCGAAATGAAATGAAATGATTGAAATGATCGAAAATGATTGAAATGATCGAAATGATCGAAATGATCGAAACGATTGAACTGATCGAAACGATTGAACTGATCGAAACGATTGAAATTATTGAAACTCTCCGGTTAGTTAGAATTTAGGACGTCTGTTTGGGAATTTTCGAAATGATCCGAACGATTCGGACGTAGGGACCCGTGATTTGGTCGGTATGCGGAAGGTTTGAAAAATGAAATGCTCGATGTGGAGTCATGAACGAGTGACCACGACTTCTTTCGAGAAGAATGAAATAAAATGCAATGATTACAACAATTAAAATGAGCCGGTTAATTAGAATTTAGAACATCTGATTGGGAATTTCGAAATGAACCGGACGATTCGGACGTTTCAGTAGAGACCAGTGATTTGGTCGGTATAGCGGGTTTGTGAAATGAAATGCTCGATGTGGTGTCACAAACGGATGACCACGACTTATTTCGAGAAGCAAGGAGCACAAATGTTTAGAGGTAACGGATACGTGAACGATATCGGAAAAATACGAAGGTGATATTTCAGTGAGTGGTTCGTGAGTTCAACAGATCACAGTTAGTGACATGAAATAACATGAAATGAGAAATGGGAGCCGAAGCCCTACCCGTAACCGCCGAACCAGATGCGTTGCACGATACCGGCAAGTTTCGAGTTGTTGCGCCTCAGACAATACACGAACGCTCACGACGGCAAAACCGACTGTAACACGAGGATGAAGACAGGACTTCAATGAAGACGGAACTCACGAACACTGCACTCCTTCTATCGAACGGTCTCGAATAGTCGGCCCTAGATCTGTGGTATTGCACACAGGAACCGACAAGGAACACAGCAGAATGGGCTGATTAAATACCCCTCCGGGCTCCTCCCATAAATTCCGGCCACCGTACTGGCTGATAAGGAACACAGCTGAACGGGCTGATCAATTACTCCTCCGGGCTCCTCCCATAAATACAGGCCACCATACTGGCCTTTCAACATATATAAAAACCCCAAAGGTGATCAAATACCAGAAATATAAAGCTCTATTTGTGTGAAAAAATAAAAATTTTGTTTGAATACGGTGTTGCACAACTGCGCAATTCTCAGTTAAATTAGCACAGCGCCGCATAGCAAAAAAATGGCCTGGTCACGAAGAGGAGTAAATCTTCCAGAGGGCAACTGGTTAAAAAAAGGATGCTTTGCACATTGGCCTCAAAGTGATATACAACTAAATGGACTATTTGTTGAATGAGACTTGTCTCTTTTTTCAGACTAACTATGAAACGAATATTTGTTTACCTGTAATGACATCATTGAGGTCCCTCCCACTGTCGTGGCCACTTAGTAAGTCCGCCAAGCCTACAACGACCAGTCCAGCGATGGTGACCAGGATCCCAACCCATTGGCTGCACTCCAACTTTCTCCCCAGGAACGCCACGGACAGAAGACCCGTGAAGATGATGACAGCTCCTCGCAGCATCTGGAAGCTGGATGCACTGGTCATGTTTAAGGCTGATGAAAGGATAAGAAAGGAATAGTTAATAGAATTTAGAAACATAAAATCAAAATCTTGTAAATCTTGTAAAAAAAAAAAAAAAGAGTCATATAATCTTTAACAACTTCTGGACTGCTGCATGCATAAATACCTGTGCGTGATTTATAATTCTGGGTCTGGGGCACGCACGCGTGCTGCCGGTGACCCACTCCCGCTGTGATTGGACACAGCGGGAGACAATCAGCGGGTCCGGCAGACCTGATGTGCACCGGCAACCTCACGATCATTCTCGAGAGAGAGGCAGAATGGCGATTCTCACGTGATTCTCTGAATGAATGAATTAATGAAATACTTGTATAGCGCACAATGCGAACTGAATTGCCTCTAGGCGCTGTGGCGAGCTTTGATCATCTGCTAAAAGAGGAAGGTCTTGAGTTTTTTTCCTAAAAGCCAGGTGATTTTCTTTCAGGCGGATGTTGATTGGTAGAGCATTCCAAAGCCAAGGCCCTTGGACAGCGAATCTCTGATCCCCCTTGGATCTGTGAGAGGCGAAGATGGAGATCTTGTATTTCTGCTAAGCAGGAACACAGATGTCTGTCTTCCCCCAATCAAAACACCTTCTCAAAGTTAGAAAGCACTCTCTAGGAACACATTTAACCCTTTGATCGCCCCTAATGTTAACCCCTTTGCCGCAATGTTGCAGTACCACTATTACTAGTAAAAAAAAAAACGAATTCCATAATAATATCCCATAGTTTTTAGATGCTATACCTTTTGCACAAACCATTCAATATACGCTTATTGGGATTTTTTTTACCATGAATATGTAGCAGAACACATATTGTTGTACATTGTACATGAAGAAACTAGATTTTTTATTTTATTTTTTATTGGACGTGTTTTATAACATAAAGAAAAAAATATATATATTTTTTTCCAAAATCGTCGCTCTTTTTCATTCAAGAAAGTTTTATTAGCAAATAAAAGCACATATTACAAGAGTATGCAAAAAGACACTGCAAAAAACAATTATGCTTAACAAGATTGAATTTGTGTCAATAACATTTCTAGTTGGCTATAATAGGGGTATCATCAAAACATCAGATCCTTCCATTGCGAGCCCTACCGGACTTAGAAGGGTGATTCATTATCCAACCCCAGATTCCCTCAGGAACCCATCAAGCTCAATGTACATCTAGAAAACATATCAAAAGAACTAGTAATTTAGTAAAGAAGTCAAGTATAGAAATATATAAGGTTAGAAATAGAGAGTAAAGACAAACGGGGAGAAAGGGAGGAGAAATTCGCCTTGTTCCGGATGCTCTAGCTCATGGTCAAGAGCTGTGTTTGTATGGTATAAATTAGTGATTGACTAGTTGTCCGGACCCCACCACTCTTCAGGCCATCAGGCCGCTGCCCATGATGTCCCCAAAGGATTTGGAGTATTTAAAGGCAAACCACGGAGACCATGTTCTGTGATAACCCTCTACACGCTCATTCGATTGGGCTGCCGTGTCTTCCATCTCACAGATAGAAGCAATTTTAAGCAGCCATTCTCTTATGGTAGGTGTAGTTTTGGATTTCCAGTATAGTGGAATTAGAGAGTTGGCTGCATTTATCATGTGTCTGGTGAGCGACTTTTTATATCTTTTGAATGAGGTGTTGGCAATGTGGAGCAAACAACTTGCCGCGTCCAACCTCAGACTGGTCTCCGTGATCTGCCCAATCAGCTCCTTCACCCCCGACCAATAACGCTGTAATTGGTCGCATTGCCACCAAATGTGGAATAGAGTGCCCTCCTCCCGTTCACACCTCCAGCATCTATCCGAAGAGTGAGGATACCATTTGTGAATTCTTTCTGGGGTAGCATACCAATGGGTCAACAGTTTGTAGGACGTTTCTTGCATTTTCGTGCTTAGGGAGCATTTGTGTGATAGAATACATGCCCTATCCCACTGATCGTCAGAGATCGGGGAACCCAAAGCCCGAACCCACTTCTCCCTGAGCCCGTGATCCTCTCGCGGACCTAGTGATCTCAACCATGCATATGTAAGCAAAGTACAAGCAAACTGATTCTAGATCCGTCACTGCTCGCGTCAAGTGTGGTCTACGTGTTACATCATTACAGTAGCTCCTCAGTTGAAAATATGTCCAGAGTGGTAGTCTTGGTAAATCATTGTCTACTTTAAAGTCAGTGAAGTCTTTCATCAAGCTACCGTTAAAACAGTCTAGTGCTAAGAGCGGTCTTTTCGGTCTCTGTATTTTAAGTAGTGGGTTCTGTAAGACCGGCACAAAGTCCGGGTTATCTCGAATAGGGGTTAAAGGGCTCAGAGAGGTGGAGAACTCAGATTGTTTGGTCAGTGTATGAAAAATGTGAAGAGTAGTGCCTATAGTGGGGTGCGAAAGCATGGATCTGGGGTATCTAAGCCTTGGGATCCAGGGAGAGAACTGGAGGTTAATCACACTTGCTTCCTCCTCCAACAAGACCCAATCTTTAATCTGGGAGTGACAGTGCCAATCTATGATACGTGCAACATGCGCAGCATAATAGTAAAGTTTGTAGTCGGGTATACCCAAGCCACCCCTTTCTTTGGGTTTGGTTAAGAGAGACTTTTTCAACCTAGGGGGCCTACGGGCCCAAATAAAACTTGTCTGAAGGGAGTGTAGCGCTTTAAAAAAGCTCATGGGTATCTTGATGGGCAAGGTTCGGAGCAAGTAAAGTACCTTTGGCAGTACAGTCATCTTACAGATGGCCGCCCTGCCAAACCATGAGAAATAGCCCGATCCCCATCTCAGAAGGTCCTGTGTAATGCTTTTAAGTAGGGGGGGGAAATTCCGCGCGTACGTCAGTGCAAGTCTGGGGGTCAGCCAAACTCCTAAGTATTTAATAGCTGAGGCTGTCCATGTGAAGGGGGTACCGACTCTGGCCACCGACAATCGGGCCTCGGGAAGAGACACATTCATGGCCATCGATTTAGAATAGTTTATTTTGAAATTGGAGATATATCCAAATTTTGTGAATTCCTTCAAAAGCGAAGGTATAGAAGTGTGTGGTTCTGTTAAATAGAACAGCAAATCATCGGCGTAAGCTGCAATTTTAAAAGTTCTCTCTTTAAGTTGGAATCCCCTAATCGATGGGTTCATGATGGTGTGTCTTATGAATGGCTCTAGAGCAATAATGAAAAGCAGGGGTGACAAAGGGCACCCCTGCCTTGTGCCATTCTTGATAAGCACTGTCTCTGAGAGGGAACCATTCACTTTAAGCCTAGCTGAAGGGTTCCAATATAGTGCCAAAATCCAGGCCATCATGCCGCGGCCCAAGCCAGCACGCCTGCACGCCTCGAACATATAATCCCAAGCTACTCGATCGAAGGCCTTCTCCGCGTCAGTTGACAGGAGAAAGCCCTCGATCTTTCGCTGGTGTGCCACATGAATCAGGTTCAGGGACTTCGTCACATTGTCTTTTGCCTCCCTGCCTGGCATGAATCCGGCCTGTTCGGGTCCAATCAATTCATGGAGTAGGGGTTTCAGCCTGTTGGCTAAGATCTTTGCTACCAGTCCGGAAGTTCAACAAAAGGGAGATCAAGTTGAGCACAAAAAGCCGGAAGGTCTTCAGGCGTACGGAGGAGAGCCGAGCGCCCCCTGGCGGATGCGGATAGGCCAAAGGGGAACCTCCAACGGTATTGGATGTTCCTGGTGCGCAGGGCCTCCAATAATGGTCGCAATGCCTTCCTGTTCTGGAGGGTAATCTGCGAAAGGTCCTGAAACAGCTTCACCTCAGTTCCATTAAACAGTATACGGCCTCTCATACGTGCCTCCCTGGTGGACCCTGAGGGCAGGTACGTCTTTCTCAAAGGTACTTATGCATCCACGCCAATCACGTTGGCCAATATCTATTGCCCCAACGAACACCAGGTCACCTTTTTCCGCAAAACTTGTGCCCTTCTGTCCTCCTTCCAGAACGGAATGCTCCTTCTGGCGGGTGATTTTAATGTACCCCTAAACCCTCTCCTAGATACGTCCACCGGAACCTCATCGTTGCCCTATAAGGCCCTACGCCAGATCAAAGCCCAACTGCAAGCCCTGTCCCTCCACGATGCGTGGCGCACCCTCTATCCCTCGACTAAAGACTACACTTACTTCTCGGCCCCCCACCAAAAATATTCCAGAATTGACTTTTTCTTCCTGTCCCAAGCCAACCTCCCCCTCCTGCACCATTCCTCCATTGAACCCATGTTCCTATCTGACCACCACCCTATTACGCTCACACTATCCTTCCCCGAATCTTGCCCTAGGACAAAAATCTGGCGGTTTAACCCGTCCACTGTTAAAGACTCCCTCGCCCTGGAACGCATCCGCACACGTCTGCGGCTCTACTTTCAGGAGAACTCAGGCTCGGTAGTCTCCCCGATCCCCCTCTGGGAGGCGCACAAACGCGTGATCAGGGGAGAGCTGTTGGCCTTGTCCTCGCAGGCCAAAAAACTTCACCAGGAACGTGTATCTTCCCTTATGCAACGGTTGAACTTGCTCGAACTCGCCCACAAACAATCTCAGGCTCAATCCACCCTCCAGGACCTGATCCAAACTCGCACTCTAATCGCGGAGGAGTTGGGCAGACGCGCTAAGAGGCGATACATCCTTGGCCAACGAATCTTTTATGAACATGGCAACAAATGTGGCCGTCTCTTGGCGCGCTCTGTTCAGTCCGCCAAACTGTCCCCCACTGTACATAACCTACGGTCCTCTAAGGGCCCCCTATTGACTAAGAATGCTGACATCGCAAAGGAATTTGAAACCTTCTATACCAAACTTTACAACCTTCGACCGCCCCGACAGTCCCAGACTGCGCGTGACACACACAATGCCCTTATTACGGAATTTCTTTCCCTCCATGGCCCTAAATCTATCCCCCCCCCCAGTGTGTACAGTCTCTAGAGGCGCGGTTTTCGCCCCTCGAGCTGGATGTTGCCCTTAAACAAATGAAAGTTGGTAAAAGCCCGGGTCCTGATGGGTTTTCCCTTCAATACTATAAGACTTTCCAAGATGTCCTTTCCCCTAAACTACTCCACACGTTTGACGCCTTAGCTGATCCGTCTGCGCAACCAGGTGAGATGTTGAGAGCTCACATTTCGGTAATACCGAAGGAAGGCAAGGACCCCCTTCTACCGTCTAGCTATAGACCAATCTCGCTACTAAACGTAGACATAAAAATCTATGCGAAGATTCTTGCCAACAGACTGCTGCCCTTGATTCCTGACCTCATCCCTAACGACCAGGTGGGTTTTGTCCCGGGTAGGGAAGCCAGAGACGGCACCACCCGTGCTTTAAATCTACACCGCTGGCTCACCTCGTCCAAGACCCAGGGCTTTCTGCTCTCCCTTGATGCCGAGAAGGCGTTCGATAGAGTGGCCTGGGACTACATGCGAGCAGTCCTGATATCCATGGGACTGGGGGACCGCATGCTCGCTTCCATCATGGCACTGTATTCCGCCCCCACTGCGGCGGTGAGACTAAATGGCCACCTATCGAACGCCTTTCCCATCACCAATGGCACCCGCCAAGGCTGCCCCCTCTCCCCCCTAATTTATATCCTTACTTTGGAACCCCTCTTAAACAAACTCAGGACAAACCCTGATATCAGGGGGGTAGCGGTGGGGGACAGGGAATATAAGGTCTCCGCGTTCGCTGATGACGTTTTGCTCTCCCTGACGTCCCCCCGTACCTCCCTGCCCTCTCTACTCCAAGACCTTGAGGCCTTTGGGAGAATCTCGAACCTCAAAATTAACTATACCAAGTCTCAGGCGCTGAATGTCACCCTGCCCCCTTCCGAAGTCACCCATTGTCAGGACGCCTTTCCCTTTAAGTGGGAACGGACCGCGATCTCCTACCTAGGTATTAAACTCCCGCATCACCTCCCGGACCTTTACTCCCTCAACTTTCATGCTACTTTGATCCAAACCCAAAACTATCTTAAAGATTGGCAACATCTAAACGTGTCATGGTTTGGCCGGGCGGCCTTGCTTAAAATGATTGTACTACCTCGCTTCCTTTACCTATTCCAAACCATCCCTATAGCCCTGCCCCATTCTTTTTTCTTTTCTTATCGGCAGATGTGCTCTACCTTCTTATGGAAAGGTTCGCCCCCGAGGATCAAATATGCCTGTCTCACGTTACCCAAATCAAAAGGTGGTATTGCCCTCCCGGACCTTTATAAATATTATGTAGCCTGCCATCTCACTAGAATCGCAGACTGGAACATTCACTCCCGCGATAAACTTTGGGTTCTTTTGGAAAATGCCTTTTCTCCTATACCTATCCACCTTCTTCCCTGGTTGCTCCAGTCACAATGGCCCCCGGTGCTTGCCAGGCACCCATTTATCCACACCTCCCTGTTACTTTTCAAGAAACTCCCAGTTGGCTTAGATTTTGCTCCGACCCCGGGCCCCTTGACCACGCTACGAGGCAATCTGGATTTCCCCCCTGGCAATTCACCCACATTTCTTCGGCGAGAATGGCCTTTCGAGGACGTTCTGGCCTCCCACTTCTACCCAGGGGGTAAAGTTGCCTCCCATGCCACTCTCGAGAGCCTCTCCAAGTCCTCCTCCTTTTCATTCTGGACCTATCGGCAAATTCGTCACTTTCTTTCCATCCGAGATGCGCCTAATTGCTGGACAAGACGACTCACCCCCTTCGAGGACTTGTGCAATCGCAAGACACCTCAGAAGCACCTCATCTCCCTCCTGTATGCTCTCATTTCGGACCCGGGTGTCCTGGCCCTCTCCCCATCACAATCCTCCTGGCATAGGGAACTAGCTACTTCCCTGTCACCCGGAGATTGGACGAAAATTCACGAATATGCACACGGTGGCTCGATGAATGTTGCTGTCCAGGAGAATGGATATAAAATCCTCACACGATGGTACAGGACCCCCTCTCGCCTCCACAAGTTTTCCCCTGCCGTCCCAAATACCTGTTGGAGATGCAATGCTGATGTTGGGACGATGATTCACGTCTGGGGGACTTGCCCAAGCCTCCAACTATTTTGGAGGGAAGTCCACAGACTTATCCTGGCAGTCACCACCTATAACCTGGACTTTACACCGGAGCAGTTTCTTCTCCATCACACGTCCCTGTCTAAAAAAACTTACTTTAAATCCCTAGCTATGCACATGGTCAACGCCGCAAGATTGTGCTTCCCCAGACATTGGCGGACCACACACACCCCAACTTTGGGTGAGTGGTTTGCCACTATCTCCAGGATTGGTGACATGGAAGAGCTGATCCATATTGCGCAGGAAAGGACGGAGAAATTCTCGATCACCTGGGCCTGTTGGTCACACTTTACCACTACCGCAGATTTCAAGCGACACGTTCCCTCCTCTAGTGCCTAAACAACCCATTCCCGGGCTTCTGGAACCTTTCCCTGCTCCCCCCCCCCGATTGATTCTGGCCGAGGGGCTGCACCCCCCCCCCCCCCTCTTTTTCCTCTTCCCTCTCCTTTTCCTCTCCCTCTTTGTTTCCCTTCTTGTCATGTCTTTTCCTTTCTTTCCTCCCCCTTTTCTTCTCTTTTTCCCTTTCTCCTTCTCTCTCCCCCCCTCTTCTCTTCTCTCCCCCTCCCGTCACCCCCCCCCCCTGCCTTTTCTTCTCTCTCTCCCTCTCCCTCATACCCGGCTGTGCCGTTTCCGCCATAATTGATCCTTCCCCTCCGCACATTTACCATTGGGAGGCCTGGACGTGTGCTGGTCGCCGTCCGGCTTCCCTCTTCTATCGCCTGTGCTCATGAGTTATGACACTTGCACTTACCATAAAAGAACGTTGGAACGGACTCCTTCCCCCCTACCTATTACTGGGTTTACCCAGAAGATATTTCCTGCCTTTTCGTAAGTTTTGCCTTGACTTGTATTGTAAGCTAAGCCTGTTTTGCTTATGCATGTTTGTACCTGCCTGTGTTATAACCTTAATAAAATCTTTATGGAAAAAAAATAAAATAAGACAGTGCCGTATCGCAAAAAATGACCTGGTCATGAAGGGGGGTAAAACCTTCCGAGGCTGAAAAGGTTAGTTTTTTTCAATCTTGTTAAGGCTGGGTTCACACCATCACAGCATCGGTCTCACAGCAGGGGTCTGGTGCGTCCCCGTTCACCATTTCAGGTCTGATTTTTGGGCTGAATGCGGACCTGAAAAGAAGCTCAGCGTTTTTGTGTAAAACGCACCAGACCCGCTGCAGAGATATGTGAACTGGCTCCATAGAGAGCCAGTCAAAATCTCCTGCTATTGCGAATTGGATGCGGGAACCCACACCTAGTTCGCAATAGTGTGAATCCAGCCTTAATCTGTCGTTTTTAAAAAAAATAATGCCAGTTGTTGCTACCAAGTAGGCCCTTGTACAAGCACTTCCTGTTATGAGATGACAACTGTCTTCCAATTGTTCTCCTTCGAAGTCACCCTGTCACATGCACCCCAGGTAGGGACTACAAGCAGCAGTGATGACACGAACCCTAATGGAACCTAGGATATCACATTAATTGTAGTAATTATTCTAATTGCATTACGAGGATACATTTGTCATTTTAGGCCTTTAACCACTTCCTGCCCGGCCGTCATTTTGCTATAGGTGGTTCCATTATCCTGATTGGGTGTTATATGAAGTCCTTCAGGATAACAACCGCCGCGAGCCCATGGGGGCACACATTGTGGCGATCAGTGGTGCAGTATTATCTCTCCGATGGAGGCTCTTTATCACGTGATCAGCCGTGTCCAATCATGGCTGATCATGATGTAAACAGGAAGAGCCGGTGATCGGCTTTTCTTCACTCACGTCTGACAGACGTGAGTAGAGGAGAGCTGATCAGCAGCTCTCTGCTGATTGTTTATCAGCGCAGCCCCTCCTTGGATGATCACACTGGACCACCAGGGAGGCACATAACATGTGGATGGCCAGGTACATCCCCCATGGCCATCCACATGTGAAAATAAAGTGCCATCAGTGTCATCAGTGCCACCCATCAGTGTCCATCAGTGCCAATCCGTGCCCATCAGTGCCCATACGTGTCACCTATCAGTGCCACCCATAAGTACCTATCAGTGCCACCCATGAGTGCCCATCAGTGCCACCTATGAGTGCCCATCAGTGCCGCATACCAGTGCCGCCTATCAGTGGCCATCATCAGTGCCCATCAGTGCCACCTCATCAGTTCCACCTCATCGGTGCCCATCAGTGCTGCCTTATCAGTGCCCGTCAGTGCAGCCATATTAGTGCCCATCATTGAAGATGAAAACTTACTTATTTACAAAACAATTTAACAGAAGAAAAATTTCAAAATTTTTGGTCTTTTTTTATTTGTTGCGCAAAAAATAAAAATTGCAGAGGTGATCACATACCACCAAAAGAAAGCTCTATTTGTGGGAACAAAATGATAAAAAATGTGTTTGGGTACAGTGTAGCATGACTGCGCAATTGTCATTCAAATTGCGACAGCGCTGAAAGCTGAAGATTGGCTTGAGCAGGAGGGTGTCTAAGTGCCTGGTATTGAAGTGGTTAAAATATATGTACAGTTACCTTCTTTTTGGCTCTATGTACTCACCCACATACATGATGCTGGTCCCGGTCATGTCACAGATGGCTGGAGGAAGGAAGATGAGAGGATTGAAGGGTTCAGAAGATGCCATGGTGGGCTGGGGAGACCGTTTGTCCTTGAAGACCAGGATGTAGAAGACAGCTAGACAGGAGAGCTCTCCTAAGAACATTCCCACCGCCTAAGATACAAAGAAAGAGGCACTTTAACCCATGACTGCTATCTACTACATGGGAACTCCCTCCCATCTACAAGCAGGTTGTTGTTCGGTAAGGCTTCATTTACATAGGTATATGCATTCTACGCATACTGTATGCTTATATGGGAATTCTGCATGTAGCACAGGTTCCTTGCTGGCCGAGCTAACCAAGGGTTCTACTAAAATCCACAACTAAAGTACTTGCGTTTAGGTGCATACAATTCTACTATTGACTTTACATATGTAAACATACAGTATCTCACAAAGAGTGAGTACACCACTCACATTTTTGTAAATATTTTATTATATCTTTTCATGTGACAACACTAAAGAAATTACACTTTTCTGCAATGTAAAGTAGTGAGTGTACAGCTTGTATAACAGTGAAAATTTGCTGTCCTCTCAAAATAACTCAACACACAGCCATTAATGTGTAAACCGCTGGCAACAAAAGTGAGTACACCCCTAAGTGAAAATGTTCAAATTAGGCCCAATTAGCCATTTTCCCTCCCCAGTGTCATGTGACTCATTAATGTTACAAGGTCTCAGGTGTGAATGGGGAGCAGGTGTGTTAAATTTGGTCTTTTTCTCTCTCGCTCTCTCATACTGGTCACTGGAAGTTCAACATGGCACCCCATGGCAAAGAACTCTCTGAGGATCTGAAAAAAAGAATTGTTGCTCTACATAAAGATGGCCTAGGCTATAAGAAGATTGCCAAGACCCTGAAACTGAGCTGCAGCACTGTGGCCAAAACCATACAGCGGTTTAACAGGACAGGTTCCACTCAGAACAGGCCTTGCCATCGTCAACCAAAGAAGTTGAGTGTACGTGCTCAGTGTCATATCCAGAGGTTGTCTTTGGGAAATAGACATATGAGTGCTGCCAGCATTGCTGCAGAGGTTGAATGGGTGGGGGGGTCAGCCTGTCAGTGCTCAGACCATACACCGAACACTGCATCAAATTGGTCTGCATGGCTGTCATCCCAGAAGGAAGCCTCTTCTAAAGATGATGCACAAGAAAGCCTGCAAACAGTTTTCTGAAGACAAGCAGACTAAGGACATGGATTACTGGAACCATGTCCTGTGGTCTGATGAGACCAAGATCAACTTATTTGGTTCAGATGGTGTCAAGGGTGTGTGGCGGCAACCAGGTGAGGAGTACAAAGACAAGTGTGTCTTGCCTACAGTCAAGCATGGTGGTGGGAGTGTCAGGTCTGGGGTTGCATGAGTGCTGCCGACACTGGTGAGCTACAGTTAATTGAGGGAACCATGAATGCCAACATGTACTGTGACATACTGAAGCAGAGCATTGTCCTCTCTGGGGACTGGGCCACAGGGCAGTATTCCAACATAACAACCCCAAACACACCTCCAAGAAGACCACTGCCTTGTTAAAGAAGCTGAGGGTAAAGGTGGTGGACTGGCCAATCATGTCTCCAGACTTACCCTATTGAGCATCTGTGGGGCATCCTCAAATGGAAGGTGAAGGAGCGCAAGGTCTCTAACATCCACCAGCTCCGCGATGTCATCATAGAGGAGTGGAGGAGGACTCAAGTGGTAACCTGTGAAGCTCTGGTGAACTCCATGCCCAAGAGGGTTAAGGCAGTGCTGGAAAATAATGGTGGCCACAGAAAATATTGACACTTTGGGCCCAATTTGGACATTTTCACTTATTGGTGTACTCACTTTTGTTGCCAGCAGTTTAGACATTATTGCCCGCGTGCTGAGTTATTTTGAGGAGACAGCAAATTTACATTGTTATACAAGCTGTACACTCACTACTTTACATTTTACCAAAGTGTTATTTCTTCAATGTTGTCACATGAAAAGATAGAATAAAATATTTACAAAAATGTGAGGGGTGTACTCACTTATGTGAGATACTGTATATCATAAGCGTTCACATATATAATACATAGATATGTATGGCCCCAGACACAGCTGTCTCCTACTTTTCTGTATGCTGCTAAATGTTTTTGTTTGTTGACGCAGTTGTATATATCGCCCTGTTGATTACTATAGTGCTGCGTTCAGATATGTATAAAGCTACGCGCGGTATGCATCTAAATGATGTGTTTTAGATGCATGTGTAAAGGATTCCTAAAGGGCAGTATATTTTTTAAAGTGAAAGACAAATGGAAGAAAAAGAGGACAGAAGGAAGAAAGCATGGAAAGGAAGGAAGAAAAAGAAGATGGAAGAAAAGGAGGAAGAAGGAAGGAGGGTTGGGAAGGAAGGAAGGAAAGAAAAATAACAGAAGGAAAGGTAGGAGGAAAGGACAGAAGGAAAGTTAGTAAGAAAGGACAGAATAAAGGATCGAAGGAAGGCAGGAAAAAGGGGGCAGAAGGAAAGAACGTAAGGAAAGAAATAAAAGAAAGCTAGAAAGGAAGAATATGGCAGCATGAAATAAAAAAGAACAAAAGGGAAGGAGGAAGAAAAGGCAAAAGAAAGCAAGGAAGGAAAGAACAAAAGAAATAAAAGAAAGAAAGCTAAGAAGGAATAAGATGGCAGCATGAAATAAAGAAGAACAAAAGGAAAGGTGGAAAAAAGAACAGGAGAAAGAACAGAAGAAAAAGGTGAAGGAATGGAGGAAGGAAGGAACGGGAGAAAAAGAAAGAAAGAAAGAGAGAAGGAAGTAGATGACAGTATGAAATAAACAAGAACAATAGGAAAGGAGAAAGAAAAAAAAGGAAAAAAAAAGTGAAGGAAGGGACGAAAGAATGAAGAAACGGGAGAAAGAAAAAACAAAAGAAGGTGAGAGAGAGAGAAAAAGAAAGAAAGAAAGAAAGATAGAAAGAAAGAAAGAAAAGGGAGCTAGGAAGAAGATGGCAGCATGAAATACAGAAGAACAAAAGGGAAGGAGGAAAAAAAAGGCAGAAGAAAGGGAGGAAGGAAAGAACAAGAGAACGAAAAGAAAGAAAGCTAGCAAGGAAGAAAATGGCAGCATGAAATAAAGAAGAACAAAAGGAAAGGTGGAAAAAAGAACAGAAGGAAGAAAATAGTGAAGGAATGGAGGAAGGAAGGAAGGAACAGGAGAAAAATAAATAAAAAGTGAGAAGGAAGCTAGGAAGGAAGAAGATGACAGCATGAAATAAACAAGAACAAAAGGAAAGGAGGAAGAAAAAAACAGGAACAAAAGTGAAGGAAGGGAGTAAAGAATTAAGAAACAGGAGAAAGAAAGAAAGAGAACGAGAGAGAGAGAGAGAAAGAAAGAAAGAAAGAAAGAAAGAAAGAAAGAAAGAAAGAAAGAAAAAAGGGAGCTAGGAAGAAGGTGGCAGCATGAAAATCAGAAGAACAAAAGGGAAAGCGGAAAAAAAAGGCAGAAGAAAGGGAAGAAGGAAAGAACAAGAGAAAGAAAAGAAAGAAAGCTAGCAAGGAAGAAGATGGCAGCATGAAATAAAGAAGAACAAAAGGAAAGGCGGAAGAAAGAACAGAAGAAAAAAAGTGAAAGAATGGAGGAAGGAAGGAAGGAACAGGAGAAAAGGAAAGAAAGAAAGAAAGAGAGAAGGGTGCTAGGAAGGAAGTAGATAACAGTATTAAATAAAGAAGAACAAAAGAAAAGGAAGAAGGAAAAACACAAGAAAAAATTGAAGGAAGGGAGGAAAGAAGGAAGAAACAGGAAAAAGAAAGAAAGGTGGAGTCATTTGTCCCATGGTGTTCTCAGCCATTACTGACAAGGATCCAGAGAAGTCACTCACCTGAAGGAAGGGATGCTGAAACTGATGAGTTGCTTCGTCGTTACATCCTTTAGCACTGAAGTTGTCTGCCCACCTACAAAGCAGAAATGTATCCAGTAAGAGGAATATTAGCCCTTGTACACACGGTCGGAGATTCTGATGGAATGTGTCCGATCGGACCGTTTTGTCGGATATTCTGACTGTGTGTGGTCTACATCGGACTGTTTCCATCAAAGCACTGAGCGTGCCGCTGTCAATGGCGATATCCCGCGAGTGGCGGCTCCCGTGCGCATGCGCGGGAGTGACGTCATCATGGCTTCGCTATATGACAGCGCCGGAGCAGTGAGACCCACCGAGAAGATGGACGCTCCAGACTACAGGGGACAGCGGTGACTTTGCTGGCTCCTGTGTCAGGTAAGTGACACATAATGGGCTACTATGCGATGCATAGTAGTCCATTATGCTTTACCTCTGCAGGGAATCAAAGATGATGTAAACCCATCATGGTTTACTTCCTCTTTAAACTTACGGTCCTGAAGACACAATAGGAAATAAAAAGGATATCCCACCAAAGTGAGGTTAACTTTTTCCCTAGGAACAGGTTTCCCTTCTTCTCTTGGTCTGATGGTGACAACCAGAATTTCATATTTCCTCTCACTTTCTGTATTGGTGATAATGGCCTCCAGGACAAATAAAAGAGTGAATGTCTCGAGCGGGGACACAGACAGCAATAAAGACCTAACAGGGGTTCTAATTCTTCCCTACTTTATCCAAAGCTAAACAAAAACGTTTTGCCTTTATATACACTTCAACCCTATGGAGCCACCTCCCGGCACACATTTAAAGTGATTGTAAACAATCACCTTGTAAAACAACACATTCCATTTAAAATAGAGATGAAAGGCAAAACATTTCTGTATAGATATAAAATATTATATTAATACCTTGTTTTCCCTTTTTTTTTTATAAGTGATCAGATTCACTCTGTCCTCAGCTGCATAGGAGCTGAGGGGAGGAGAAGCAACATTACACTGATCTTCCTAGTGAAAGGCAGTGCAGGGTGGGGGTCAGGACAAGTCTGTTCATTGGAGAATACACTGAGTTCCCAGCATAGCTAGAGAACTGACCACAGTGTGTTCTTCTGCCTAATGTGGTCAGTTTTTAATAGGAGAGCAGAGGGGCTTGCAGGAACACCAGGGATTTCATATCAAGGAAGCATTACAAATAGAGAATAGGAGACTTTATCATACAAGTACATGGTACAACAGGTACATATCAGGGATAGAAAGTGTTGGGGTAACAAACACTTTAAGTGGAATTGATCTCCTGATAATGTAATTAATGAACAATACAGGCAACAAGTGCTTTGAGCAACCATAATAAGCTCCGGTCCTTATATCTGCATATTATATTGCATGTTCTTCCTTTGCTTGCATGGGCTTCCCACTTGCATGGCGGTTTCCTCTCACACCCCAGTAACATGTTGGTAGGTTAATTTCCTCTTGTCTAAATTAGCCCTAGCATGTGTATATATGAATATGAGTTAGGGACCTTAGATTGTAAGCTATTTGCGGGCAGGGACTGATGTGAACGCGCAATATATATGTAAAGAGCTGCGCAAATTGTTGGAGCTATATAAATACCTGTAAAAATATAATATTGCTGTTAGCATGCAAAGGGTTCTAGAATCAATAAAACATTTTTTTTTTAAACACTGGGGTTGATCTACTAAAGGCAAGGAAAGTACGGCCTCATATACATATATGGTAAACGGACATTCAGAGGCAGTTGGGTGCTTTTTCCAGCTGCCCCTGAACTCATCCAATGTTATCTTATGTGTACATGTACACAAGTTCGTTTAATGTCGTTTTTAGGCAGTTGCGTTTAGAGGCTTTTATTTGAAGGCAAATAAATTTGTTCAGACGCCGAAGTTTCCAATGTTTCAGATGCCAAACGCATCTAAATGCGGTACTGGTGTTTAACCGCGTTTTCATTTAGAAGCGTTTTTAAAGGCGCCCTATTTTTTTTTTACATTACAAAACTTAAAAATGATAGCAAATGATGAAAAATCACTATTTAAAAAAAAAATTGTATTTGCTTGCAATGCTTCATAGACTATTTATATACCCCTAATGAGCCCATGATCCAATCCAATACACCACTAGCATTGCTGTTAGCCAAAGTAGAATTGGAATTTGACCTATTTGTTAGATTTGAACTTTCCAGCCTCATCAACAGCAACGTCAGGAGCATTTACTCACATACTCATTATGGGATCCATAGTAAAAGCACCGAAACTGAAGTAGATACAAGTACACTGCTGCTCTCACAGCTGCTGCTACTCACTCTGGTCTCACAGAATGGCTGAAATAGTTAACCAGTTCCCGACCAGCGCACGCCGATGTACGTTGGCAGAATGGCATGGACAGGCAAATGGGCGTACAGGCACGTCCCTTTAAATTTGCAGCTGTGCCACCACTTGCGCGCTGCTGTTGGTGGTGCGCGCGCCGGCCGGGACCTCTGAGAGTCCCACGGATTCGATCACTGCGGGGAGTCTCACAGGGAGGAAGAACGGAGAGATGCTAATGTAAACAAGCATCTCCCAATTCTGTCTAGTGAAAGTGTCACTGATCTCTGCTCCCTGTGATCATAGATCAGTGACATGTCACACGTAGCCACGCCCCCCCAGAGTTAGAAACATGCCCCAGGACACATTTAACCCTTACCCTGCCCACTAGTGGTTATCCTGTTTACTGCCAGTGTCATTTACACAGGAATCAGTGCATTTGTATAGCACTGATTGCTGTATAAATGACAATCATCCCAAAAATGTGTGAAAAATATCAGACGTGATCACCGCCATTACTAGTAAAAAAAAAAAAAATTATTAATAAACATGCCATAAAACTATCCCCTATTTTGTAAACGCTATAAATTTTGCGCAAACCGATCAATAAACGCATATTGCAATGTTTTTTTACCAAAAATATCTAGAAGAATACATATCAGCCTAAAATGGGGAAATATATATATATATATATATATATATATATATATATATATATATATATATAATATGCGTTTTTTCAAAACTGCCACTCTTTTTCTGGTTATAGCGCAAAAAATAAAAACCGCAGAGGTGATAAAATACCACCAAAAGAAAGCTCTATTTGTGGGGAAAAAAAGGACGTCAATTTTGTTTGGGAGTTACGTCGCACGACTGCGCAATTGTCAGTTAACATGACGTAGTGCAGAATAGCAAAAAGTGATCCATTTACTGCATTAGAAATCTGTTATTATGTACTTTTGGTCACTATGGAACGTCCAATTACAAATTTTTAATACATTTGAAATCATATGTACCCAATATATATTTTTTAGAAGGGATTTGCCTCATATAAAGTCCCATGACCAGTATAGCCTCTCTTTGCTGTTTGTTTTTAATTTTCCTTGTACCAGTTTGGGTGCTATTTGCAAAGTGAAACTTCACCGCATTCACTAAGCACTGGGCCAAATTTACTTGCAAAGTGCAACTTCCCTTACAAAGTGAACAGCTTATTTGCTTTTAGCAAATCAACTCCGTTGTGTACCATGGGCCTAAAGTAGCATTAAAAAAAATAAAAATAAAGTATTGTAGCATGCCTTCTACATTTTGGCCACTAGATGGAGACAAATTACACTTTTTTTTCACAGCCTGCAAATCTGTATTCTTCTGTGATTGAGATATGAGATGACATTTTCAGCAATACCTGATTGTTGCCAGAGATCAGGGGTCAGTCTCATCTCTGTAGTTTTCTACATGTCAGTCACAGTCAGAGTGAACCAGAAAATATGTGCTGATGGATATTATTCCCCCTGTTGTTCTCAGATCATACCCCCCCCCCCCCCCCCCCTCATTCTATGGACATAATTCTGTAAACCTCTCTATACCAATTTACAGACAGCCTGCTCTTGGGGTTGGGGGTCAGTCGCTGTATGAGCAATCAGCCTCTCCAATCTTTGGACAGCTAAGTCACCTCAGCTCTTATGGTTACTTACCCCTTATTGGGACAGTTTTTGTATTTCAGTTATGGGCCTGTCGACTTAGCTATGACTTTGTCATTAAAGCTGTCAGCTAAGTACTACACAGATGAAATATATATATATATATATATATATATATATATATATATATATATATATATATATATATTTACACATATATCCATGGCTCCCAAGTGTCCCTGATTTCAAGGGACTGTCCCTAATTTGTATCAAAGTCCATCTGTCGCTCTTTCCTCCCCTTTTGTCCCTCATTTTGGTCTGATCTTTATAGTTACATATAAAATGTACTATTTATCTATCAAAAAGTGTCTCCCAGCACTAAACCCTTTATTAAATTTCTAAATTGCTGCATTTGTAAATTCCAAAAGCCAATATAAAGGAATAGTAGTGGTAAAAAAAGCACCATAGCTCCAACTGTCCCTGATTTTGAGGGACTGTCCCTGATTTCAAGGGACTGTTCCTGATTCGGAGCAATGTCCCTCTGTCCCTCTTTCCTTCTCATTTGTCCCTTAATTTGGTCTGATCTCTATAGTTGTACTGTATATAAAATTCACTTTTTATCTTTCAAAAAGTGTTTCCCAGTGCTAAACCTTTCATCCAAATTCTAACTCACTGCATTTGGAAATTGTAAAAGCCAATATAAAGGAATAGTAGTGGTAAAAAAAAAAAAGCCCTTGTGGATTTTTTTGGGTTAATTCTCCTTTAAGGGGGTGTGGCAGCGGGCATGTCCTATGCCTACATATGTATATATGTGTCCTATGCCTACATATGTTTGCTGGTAGGTGTCCCTCATTCCCATCTTAAAATGTTGGGAGGTATGGGTTTAGCTAATCATTTTTTTATGTACGATTCTCCTTTAAGGGGGTGTGGCAGGGGGTGTGCCCTATGCCTACTACTTTTGCTATTAGGCTTCCCTCATTCCCATTTTAGAAAGTTGGGAGGTATGGCTATATAGGGTTTGTTTTATCTGACAGAGGATTTGTATTACCGTTCATCTAGTTCCCAGGTTTACACAGCATGGCAGCACAGCCCAGCCCTGTCTGGCAGAGCAGGAGATCTGAATTTTTCTGCAGTTAATGTTATAGAGGGCTGTGTACTAAAACTGGAGGGTACAAAATCTGGTGAAGCTCTGCATAGAAACCAATCAGCTTCCAGTTTTTTTTTTTTTTTGTCAAAGTTTAAGTTAGAAGCTGATTGGCTACCATGCAAAGCTGCACCAGATTCGGAGTGCTCCAGTTTTAGTAACTCCCCCCATAGTCCATATTTATGGACCATGTTTCATGTTACACTCATTAAAAATTCTTAAAAATTTTAGTCTCCAAGCCGTATTGGAGAAAGGAATGAAAGGCCACTAGGTCCCACCCTTCTATCTTAGGGTGGTGATAGATGACTTAATCAAAAAAAAACAAAAAAACTATGAATTCTGTCATCCACACAATCGAGGTGGATGGGTGACTCCTCCGGCTGTTATTGTGTTCTGATAGAGGGGTCTCTTTGTCTTTCCATGCAGAAAAAAAAAAAAAATGTTTGTAAAAATATTACATATAAATAAAATACTAAAAAAATTAAATTAAAATAAAGAAAAAGCACCTAGATTAAGATTTTATGTAGGCCAGTGCCAGGGTTAGTGTTTAGGTCAGAGGTCAGGATCAGTATATTTAGATTTTTTTTTTTTTTTTAATTGTGTTTTAGGTAGGACAGAAAAAAAAATGAACGCAAAATGCGCATTATTACTTCTCAGCTGTACTATGGGTACAAACAACAAATAACATACACATATGTGGTATCATTGCAATTGTCATGGGAAGGAGAATTAATTTTGGGTTGTTCTTTTATTTTTTTTCTCAAAGCTTAACCACTTCAATACTGGGCACTTTCATCCTCGTCTTGCCCAAGCCAATGTTCAGCTTTCAGTGCTGTTGATCTTTGAATGGCAATGCAACACTGTACTCATATGAAATGTTTAGCATTTTTTGAGACAGATTTTTTGATCGCACAAGGGGCGTGATTCTGGAAGGACATTCGTAGACGCCCTACTAGAACGAGAGAGCTGCGCTGTAGCCATCTTTCAGCCATAGCTCGGGGCTGTAGTGGTTAATTGAACAAGTTGAAGTTAGAAGCTGATTGGGACCAGATGCACAGCTGCACCGGATTTTACATAGTTACATAGTTAGTCAGGTTGAAAAAAGACACAAGTCCATCCAGTTCAACCAAAAAAAAACATTTTGTACTCTCCAGTTTTAGAAAATCAACCCAATTGCCTTTGTTTGAACCTGCCTTCCCTCTGGCAGAAATTATACATCTTCTAAATGCTCTGGACCAAGAAAATCAGCATGGCAGCCAGGCAATAGGCATTTTCAGAAGGCAGTCAGCAATGTTAAAGCTTTGCAGTAACTGTGTTTGTGGTATGGAGGTGGCAATGGCTGCATTCGGTACTTTTGATTGGATAGTAGGAATTAGGAAGGGTGCACAGGTATAGTAATAAAGTGTCGGGGATTTTTATTGTTTTTGCAGCAACCAAAATAATAAGGAACCCACATAATGGAACAGATTCCAACCCACAACCACAAGGCAGAGGATGCTAAATAACACAATACTCTCACAGTTTATCCTAATGGTTCAAACAAACTCTTATTTTAAGGGTAACTCCAGTATCTTGGAAAAAATATGGTATATAATTAAAAATATTATATCATATACAATTGCTACATAAGCCATATTATAATATAAGGTTATTAAAATGACCTTTCCTTTTCACTCTGCAGCTGCTGTAATGTTCTGTAAAATTCAATGCAATGTGACAACCTGGAGGTGTTCTGTACACCATTTGTTTATAGAACACCCCCAGAATTGTCATTTCCTGCTTGTGTGATTGGCTCACTGATTTTTCCAGAAGTCTGCACTAAGGTACATGTCAGATTTTGGGCATCCCCGGCAACAGGAATTTCAGTTTTAGTGATCTACTCTCTAAGGGCTGGTTTACGACAGATGCACAACAATAGTAAGAGAAGGGAGCACCTACCTAGCGCATTAGCAAAATAAATGTTATTCCACATTAAAACGACAATGGTTATACTCACATACACAGTGTATATAGGCATTTCACAGCAGAAGCAAATGAGAACAGTCGTTTACAGTTCCAATATGGTAAACTGGTAATGCAGGAAGACCAGGCGTTTGTCCTGACACATTCTCTCCCCCCTCCCCTCCATTTTTCTTTTTTGTGTCAATGTAGCCTTGATCGAGAGAGAAGATTTTTTTGTGGATATGGTGATATATGGGGCTCGTCCATTAGTGGTTATTTGTGCCCACATGGATGAGTGTACCGTATTACATATCTGAGAGATAGACAATGTCATAGGGCAGAAGATAGATAGCCCATATCCTCAGTAAGAAATCATTTACTAGCACATCTTCTCTTTTTCTGTTCATCTCCTTTTTATTTGTGGCCAATAGATGGGAGGAGAGACGGATATCCCCTATCTCTTGATACCAGGTGGTGTTGGTGAGTAGACCTTTAATTTACATATCCTACAGCATGGAGCCTTTATATTGATTATAGGAGGAATTTATAGCCCTCATATTGTTTATACGTATATACAGTGGCGTAACTAGAACCTTCAGGGCCCCGATGCAAGAAACCATGAAGGGCCCCCCTGAACCCCAGCCAGGGCCCTTCCCTCCAGGTCCGGCGGTGGAACTCCAGGGCGTGGTCACAGGTATGACCTTTGTGAGCCCTGTAGTTCCACCACTGGTATCAGTAGTTTTTTTTTATTATTTTTATTTTTTATTTTTAGGTGCCCCATTGGGGGACTGTCCCTAGGCAGGATGGGGTCCCCGTCCCCAGAAGAGATGAGTTCCTTTTCTCCAGGGCAGATGAAGTTACTGCCCCCAGGTGAGAAGGGGTCCCTGTCCCCAGGGGAGATGGGGGTCCCTGTCCCCACGTGAGAAGGGGTCCCTGTCCCCAGGGGGAGATAGAGGGGGTATGTAATGGTGTATGGGGGATGGGGTCCTCTCACTCACCATGACCAAGCTGTAGGCCGCGCACTCATCCATGTTGGCCTGGGCTCCATCCAGTGTGTTGGACGGGCGATCAGCATATCTACCAGAAAGACCTTTCATCATCTGTGTATGACGGGGGAGGAGGGGGGCTGGCAGACAAGCCTGCAGTGTCCTCCGGGCTTCTGCATCTGTGTGCTTAAAGTTTGTTTACCCAGGAGAAGTATGCAGTGCAGTGTGGGCCAGACTCAGGGGGGGCGGGACTCTGGCTGGGGAGAACAGACATCGGACTGAGCGGCAATGCATGGAGCAGGAGAGGGGTACTCTTAGGAGCCGGCCGAGGACACAGGTCATGCAGGGAATGCACAACTAAAGAGCAGCCAGTGCGATAGTCGAGCATGGAGCTCTGCTAGTCACCCTCCACCTCCAGCCACCCGTGTGCATGGTGCACTGGTACCCCTAGCTGCCTATGCTGCTGTCGGCCATATGTAGAGGGGGCTGCATGGGCCCCCTGCATCACAGGGCCCGGTTGCGGTTGCAACTGCTGCACCCCCCATAGTTACGCCCCTGCGTATATATTCAAGAGAAGTTTTCACCATTTAAACTTGGTAGGTGCTATTGCTAATATTACCACATAGAGATAGATATAGATATAGATAAATATATATATATATATATATATATATATATATATATACACATCTTATTGTATCTGAGTATTACCATTTCTGATATGCCCAGTAAATTAATTAAATTAATTGCAGATATATACTACCAGCAATCTCTTTTGCTACTTTATTTATATACCATCCTATTTTCCATTTATCCTTGACAGTTCACTGTCTATTTGTATATCCTGACTTGGTTCCCACACTCACCCGGGAGGGTGCCCTTAGGGGCTTAACCACTTTAAGACCAGGCCTCTTTTTTAGATGTGCTGTTTACAAGTTAAAACAGTTTTTCTTGCTAGAAAATTACTTAGAACCCCCAAACATTATAAATGTTTTTTCAAACCCCCTAGAGAATAAAATGGGGGTTATTACATAACTTTCTGTCACACCGTATTTGCGCAGCGGTCTTACAAGCGCACTTTTTTTGAAAAAATATACTTTTTTGAATTAAAAAATAAGACACCAGTAAAGTTATCCCAATTTTTTTATATTGTGAAAGATAATATTGAGTAAATTGATACCCAACATGTCATGCTTCAATATTGTGCGTCAAACTCTTATTCTTAAAAATCTCTATAGGCGACATTTAAAAAAATCTACCTGTTGCATGTAGTTCCTCTTCAGAGATCTAATACTATGTATTTTATATTTTCTCCTTATAGGACTTTTTTAAAATGATGTTTATGTCATAATAAATTCATACTTTTTCAATACTTGTGTATGTGAGTCTTTGCCATACCACGAGAGTCCATAGCTGCCTCCAAATGTCTGTCCTATTTTCTAATTTATAGAACGATGGTACATTAAGTTTATGTTTTCAATTTGGTAGCCGTATTAAACATAGAGATAGAACATTGACTTTTATATATAATGGCATTGACCTCATCCTATAGGTATACCTGATATGGTCATTTACATACTTTTTATGATTTACAATAAAGGTTAGGTTTTAGTTAAGTGGCCTTTAGGTGCGTAGGGAAGCGCACCCTCGTCTAGTGCTAGTCTAAGGTCCATAAAGACATGGATGAGCGAGTTTGGGGTGCAGGAACTTGATTGACCTCAACCCGATAAATTAAAGCGTAGAACGTGAGTCAGGCCTTTTCGTCCAAATTCAGTGCTTGACCTCACAAATGAGCTTCTGGAGGAATGGTCAAACATTCCCATAGACACACTCCTAAACCTTGTGGACAGCCTTCCCAGAAGAGTTGAAGCTGTTATAGCTGCAAAGGGTGGGCCAACTCAATAATGAACCCTACGGACTAAGACTGGGATGCCATTAAAGTTCATGTGTGTGTAAAGAAAAGCATCTCAATACTTATTTATTATTTATTTCAGGTTCTCATATAGTGCCGTCAACGTACGCAGTGCTTTACATATACATTGTACAATCACATCAGTCCCTACCCTCAAGGAGCTTACACTCTAAGGTAATACTTGAGACAATATAGTCTATGTTTGGTGATGTATGTTTTCTATTGTAACTGAATTGAGAAGCTAAACGAAAAATGCTTTCCTTTTTTTTTTTCATACAGCCCAACACACAATTTTGTGTGCAGCCCAACACACAAGAGTGTGTAATTTAAAAAATGAATGGAGTGGTGACAGGGCCTCTTTAATCCTGTCTTTGAACTTGTTGTTGTTCTCTGCAGTCGGATTGGAGTGACTTTTATTACTGGAAAGAATGCAGGAGATAGTTGACAGAGGAGTCACCTGGATAGAACATGCCAGGACAAGGTGTGATCACAGGATCTCTCTGCCTATAATAGATGGGTAAATAAACCAGCCAATCAGGCGGTACAGATAAACACACTGTCATGTGACCTCGCTCCGCACTGATTGCTAATACACAGAGTTATAGTAAATAACATGGTGACACAGAGGGTGACAACTGATACGTTATCTCTCTACCGTCCTCTAGATCTACAGAATACAAACACCACTATTCTCTAAAGATTTCTTATTCACATTAAGTCTAAGTTCACACCTATGCATTTTTTAGTGCGTTTTGTGGTTTGCAGAAACGCACTACAGTCCATTAACATGGTTTCCTATGGTACGCATTCCCATCTATGCGTTTTTCAGCCGATGTGTTTCTGGAAAGGGTCAGGGACTTATTTTTTGTTGCCGCAGCAGATTGCGTTTTGTGTGTAATGGACTTCAATAGACTCGCAACAAAATCGCATGTTCAAAAACGCAAAATGCACTGCAAAACGCGCGTGAAACCGCATAGATGTAATCCCAGGGTTAGGCCCTGTTCACATCTGAGCAATTTGGAATTGTGGCAGAATTGGCACAATTCTGCCGGCTTTTCCAAATCACACTAAAATCACGATAAAATGAATTTGGGTGCCATTCATCCCTAATGGTACCCCGAATGTGGTGCGATTTTGCAGACACAAAACAAGCAAATATTTTGGCAAAATGCACATGAAAAAAAACAAAAACACACCTAGCTCAGGGCCAAAATGTCAATCCTGAGCTTCTCCGGGGCCGGAACTGCACATTGGCCAGCCTATTCAAGTGAATCTGCTGCCCTATGCATGACACGCAGAATTGCGTGTAAATCGCAAAAATAAAAAATCATACATCAAATGTGAATGGAACCTAAAAAAGAACTAAAGGCAAAGCTTTTCTTTTTTGGATAGAGTAAGGGAGAGTTATGAACCCTGTTAGGTTTTTTGCCATTGGTGTCCAATTGCAGAGGTTTCCTTTCACTTCCTGTCTGATAGCCAGAACTGGAAGTGAGGGGAAATTTTCTCAATGTGAGGAAATTTCTGGCTGTCACCAGAACAAGTGAAGTGTCCCCATTGGAAGGTTTTCCTTCTGTTCCTGTTCTGGTGACAACCCGGATTGTGATTTTCTTTCACTTTCATTCTCAGTGATAATAGTAATTAGGATAAACATAGAGGGTAAATCTCCCTAGAGTGCATTCACACAGGGGCAACACGACTTGCAGCTCGATGTTGGGAGGCAACTTGGACACGACATGAGTATGAATAACAGCGCAACTTGGGGTGGCTTCAACACAACTTGGGGTGATTTACAACATGACTTCAAGTCACCCCCAGGCCAGGCGACTTTGGCTGTGGCCAATCACAGCATAATCAGCTCTCGAGGGGGAACTCCACTCCAAATTTTAAATAAAAAACTGGCATGGGTTCCCCTCCAAGAGCATACCAGGCCCTTAGGTCTGGTATGGATTTTAAGGAGAACCCCTATGCTTAAAAAACGGCATGGAGGTCCCCCCAAAATTCATACTGGACCCTTATCCGTGCATACAGCCCAGCCGGTCAGGAAAGGGGGTGGGGACAAGCGAGCGCCCCCCCTCCTGAACCGTACCAGTACTCAACATGGGGGTGGGTGCTTTGGGGAAGGGGGCACCCTGCGCCCCCCCCACTCCAAAGCACCATGTTGATGAGGACAAGGGCCTCTTCCCGACAACCCTGGCCATTGTCGGGGTCTGTGGGCGGGGGGCTTATCGGAATCTGGGAGCCCCCTTTAATAAGGGGACATCCAGATCCTGGCCCCCACCCTATGTGAATGAGTATGGGGTACATCGTACCCCTACCCATTCACCTGGGGGAAAAAAAGTGTCAATAAAAAAACACACTAGACAGGTTTTTAAAGTAATTTATTAGGCAGCTCCGAGGGTATTCTTCTGACTTTGAGGGTCTCTTCTGACTCCTCCGCTCTCTTCGGCCTCTTCTCCCAGTGTCCGCTTCTTCTCCTGCTCTCTGGCCTCTTCTCCGGGTCTCTGGTTCTTCTCCCAGTGTCCGGTTCTTCTTCCGGGCTCCTCCACTATCTTCTGCTCTTTTGCCGCTCTTTTGCTAGCGATGGCCCGGTCTTCTTCATCGTCTTGATCCCTCTTTTCTTCTTCCGATGTTGACATGACGCTCTCTCCCGCTGTAATGTCATGTGCGACTTGTGCAACGACTTATATAGGCATGAAGCGTGGTCACCGGGTGATGTCACCCGTGACTCCACCCCTTATGACGTCACAGTCCCAGCATGCCCCGGGACTGTGACGGTGCCATCTAGCAGTGGCTTAGGGCCACTACAACTGTTTACTTATGTAATTTGGTATCTCCCTATGTTCTTCCCTGCTTTCCAGTCTTCTCCTGTTTCATACTTGTTTTCTCAGTCAGTGTTAGTTATCCGCAGAGACAAGGCCTAGGCTGGCTATAAGTTTGTTTTTTGTTTTTTTTTCATTCAACCAGCGGGTTGAATGAACAAAAATGAAGTTATTGTCCCATCCACGCATTCAATGTGGATGGGGGAATTCTTCTCCCTGTGGCATTGTATTCTGCCAGTGGGGAGCTTTCCGTGCTGTCAAAATACAATTTTGCTGATAGCTGGCGGCACTGAATAGATGGATTAGATTGATAGCAGCGCAGCCATTGGCTCCCACTGCTGTCAATCAAATCCAATGACGCAAGCTCAGGGGGGGCGAGTCCCGCATTCTGCCTCTATGGACGCCGAATGCCGGGAGCGTGCCCAATAACAAACATGTCGTACTTACCTGTGGCACTTTGTCTGTCGGAATTGTCTACACACGATCGGAATTTAAACGTTCTGATTTTGTTGTCGGAAAATTTCAGATCCTGCTCTCAAACTTGTGTGTCAGAAATTCCGACGGAAAAAGTCAGATGGAGCCCACACACGATCGGATTTTCCGAAAACAAGATTTTCCGTCGGAACGTCCGACCGTGTGTACAGGGCATTAGGGTTTACATAACTCCATGACATGCACACATTGAATTCTGCAATATACTCTTCCCTGTGCACAAGGATTCTGATGTTGAAATTCTGTTTCACTTTAAAGATGGAAGGGGATGTTTCCTATGCTGTAAGTGTTTTCCAGGCTGTGAATGTGAATGAAGCTTTCTTATGCAACTTTGTGTTACGACTGAGCAGAGAAACTCTATGAGCCCTAACGATGACTCAAACCGACTTCTGGCAGTAGTCAGAAGAAACACAAAGCGTTGTGTTACACACAGCATGAGAAATATCCGTCTCATCTTTCCACGCCGCAGCTTATTTTTCTTCTTTTATCAATTTTACTAATAAGAATAACTACCATACATGTACGATGTTACTGCACATGGGGGAGAAACATAATCCCTCCATAACAGTTATGTCGCGTACATACAAGCGGAATGTCCGACAGAAAAAGTCGGACGGAAGCTTTTCTTCATATATTTCGACCGTGTGTATGCCCCATCTGACTTTTTTTTTTTTTTCGAAAATTCTGACGGAGCTAGAAATAGAACGCAACCAATTCCTATTGGGAAATCCGCTCGTCTGTATGCTGTTCTGACGGGCCAAAAACAATGCATGCTCTGAAGCAAGTACGAGACAGAAGCTATTGGCTACTCGCTATTGAAGTTCCTTTTTCTAGTGCCGTCGTACGTGTTGTACGTCACCGCGTTTTTGACCGTCAGAATTTGTTGTGATCGTGTGTACGCAAGACAGCTTCAGTGGAATTCCGTTGGAACTCCATCGGAAAAACCTTCAAAGTTTATTCCGCCGGGAAAACCGGTCATATGTACAGGGCATTAGACATGTGCACAGCAAAAAAAATTATTTTGTTTCTTTAGGTTTCCATTGATTCGTAAAAATTCGTAATTCCGTGAGACGCGAGTTTTCATATTCGGATTTTCGGAACAGTTATATTTTCATTGATACAAAATGATTTGTTGGTTTAGCAATTAATAATTTCGTAAGACACGAGTTTTCATATTCGGTCTCGATCGTTTTTTCATAACAGATATATTTTTGTTGATACAAAATGATTCGTAATTCCGTTAGTCTAGCGATTCATAATTTCGTAAGACACGAGTTTTCATATTCTGACTCGTTCATTTTTTCGTAACAGATATATTTTCGTTGATACAAAATGATTCGTAATTCCGTTCTAATTTTCTTTGATTCTAAATTCGTAATTTTGTTAGCTAATAATTTTCGTTTATTCGGTACACTACTCGTAATTTAGTAATTGTTACTTTTGAGAGATTGCCTTTTTCGTTGATTCGTACTTTCATAGAAAATAACGAATAATAATCCTTTGCTTGCTTTTCTAATAAGTCCTGTACTACTCCAGTCCACTCCCTCAGTCACGAGACCTGACTCAGTCTCCTCCTCAACCTAATCTAAAAAAGATTCAGGAATGCAGTGTGACTCAGACACAAAAGGGATAAGCTGATTGGCTAAAGATATTAAGTAAGTAAGATACATCACTCACTAATACACTGCCCATTCCAAAGAACGATTGGAGAACACGAAATTACGAACATACATATTAACCACTTAAGGACCGAGCCTCTTTCTGAGATTTGTTGTTTACAAGTTAAAAACAGGGTTTTTTTTTCTAGAAAATTACTTAGAACTCCCAAACATTATAAAAAAAAATTTCTAAGACCCTAGAGAATAAAATGGCAGCTGTTGCAATACTTTCTGTCACACCATATTTGCGCAGTGGTCTTACAGGCGTGGTCCTACTTTTCTGAATTAAAAAATAAGACAACATTAATATTTGCCCAATTTTTTTATATTGTGAAAGATAATGCTACGCAGAGTAAATTGGAAACCAACATGTCACACTTCAAAATTGCGCCCGCTCGTGAACAAACCTTTACCCTTAAAAACCTACAGGTTGCATGTTTTAAAGAGGGAGTCCCGCACATTTTTTTTTTTTTTTTAAGTCAGCAGCTACAAATACTGCAGCTGCTGACTTTTAAAATAAGGACACTCACCTGTTCCAGGGTCGATGTCGGCACCTGAGGCCGAACCGTCCCTCGGTCCTCGGATGCTGCCGTCACCATTTTCGGTATAGGAATCAGAAAATTAAGCCTTGCGGCTTCACTTCCTGGTTCCCTACTGTGCATGCGCGAGTCGCCGCAACACAATGAGAATGGTCCACGCTGTCTCTGGAACCCGTGTGTGTCCTAGCAGACAACGCAGCGGGACAGGAAGAGGCAGAGACTCCCATGGGAATCTATGCCCGGAAGTGGGTGCAAATACCTGTCTTAGATAGGTATCTGCACCCCCCTCCCCCTGAAAGGTGCCAAATGTGACACCGGAGGGGGGGAGGGTTCCGAAAAGCAGAGGTTCAATTTTTGTGTGAATCTCTGCTTTAAGTTACAGAAGAGGTCTAGGGCTAGAATTATTGCTCTAACTCTACCGATCGCGGTGATACCCCACATGTGTGGTTTGAATACTGTTTTCATATGCGGGCACTACTCACGTATGCTTTCACTTCTGCACGTGAGCTTGTCGGGACGGGGCGCGTTTAATACATTTTTTTTTTCTTATTTATTTTACCTTTTATTTTTGATTTTTACACTTTTAAAAAAAAAAATCACTTTTATTCCTATTACAAGGTATGTAAACATCCGTTGTAATAGAAAAAAAGCATGACAGGACCTCTTAAATATACAGATGGAATTTTTTTTTTTTTAATATATTAAACACCCTGAATTGGTTGCCATGTTTCCACAGGATCGAGTAGTAATGAGTGTAGGTGTCTGAAGTATGTCCAGTTGGTCTATCAGGTATTAAAAAATTGCAATATAAAATATCAAGACACCTAAACACATAATGGGGTTGATTTACTAAAACTGGAGAGTGAAAAATCTGGTGCAGCTCTGCATAGAAACAAATCAGCCAGGTTTTATTGTCAAAACGTAACTGAACAATCTGAAGTTAGAAGCTGATTGGTTACCACGCAGAGCTGCACCAGATTTTGTACTCTCCAGTTTTAGGAAATCAACACCATTATGTTTATTACATTATTAACCACCTCCCGTCTGCACTATAGCCGAAAGACGGCTACAGCGCAAACCTAATTTGCCGGGAGGGAGTCCATAGACGTCCTCATGTGTTCGAGCGGCCTGCACGCGCCCTGCAGGATGCACACGGCTCGCTCTGTGGTCAGCGAGATCCCGACCCCTTACCACGTGATCAGCTGTCATTGGCTGTGATGTAAACAGAGCCAGTAATCGGCTATTTTTAAAAAGCTGATCACCGGCGGCTGTGAGAGGGACATCAGTCCCAATCGTGGAGAGCCTCTGCAGAGGCTTTTGTGCCCACCTGTGCCACCTACCAGTGCCCACCAGCGCCACCTACAAGTGCCCACCAGTGCCACAAACCAGTGCCCACAGTACCACCCATCAGTGCCCACAGTGCCACCTATAAATGTCACCAATCAGTGCCTCATCACCAGTGCTGCCTATCAATACCACCTACCAGTGCCACCTACCAGTGCCCATCAGTGACATCTGTCAGTGCCACCCATCAGTGTCACTCATCAGTGACGCCCATCAGTGCCACCCATCAGGGCCGTCTTATCAGTGCCTATCAGTGTCGCTTTATCTGTGCCTATCAGTGCAGCCCATCAGTGCCTATCAGTGCAGCCTCATCAACGAATATCAATGAAGGAGAAAAATTACCCGTTTGCAACATTTTATAACAAACTATGAAATATATTTTTTTTTTTCAAAAATTTCTGTCTTTTTTGTTTGTTTAGCAAAAAATAAAACCCCAAGTTTTTGATTAAATACCACCAAAAGAAAGCTCAATTCGTGTGAAAAAAGGATAAAAATGTCCTTTGAATACAGTGTAGCATGACTGCGCAATTATCATTCAAAATGTGACAGCTCTAAAAGCTAAAAATTGGTCTGGGCAGGAGTGGGTTTTTTTTTTTTTTTTTTTTAAATAATTTTTATTAGGGAAAATAGAAAACAATACAGAGAATCGTAACAAGGCACAATCAGAGCATAAGAGGCATACATGCATGTGGATCCCTGGGGTGAATAAGAGCCGAGGACGTAGGATTGGGCAAAGACAGTAAAAATATGAAAAACCGAGGATAATAATGACCAGACTGGATGGATCAGCGACTGTTTTGAACCTCAGGTAGAATAGACGACAAATCCGGCTCTCTAAGGGCCAAATTTCAAATCAGTATAATAACATAGTAATAATAATAAAAGAAGAAAGAAGAGGAGAAAAAGAAGGGGAGGCAAGCAAAAACAAAAACAAACTTGGGGGGACCTGGGGAGGGAGGGGGGGGGGTACATTGGTATTGTCCACAAAAGGATCCTGGTGAGGAGGAGAGTAAATGAATGAGAGTCGGCCTACGCAGAATAGTCACGATGCGGTATCAGGAGTGGAGCGAATCATCATAGATGAAAGAGAGTTGGTCTAATGAGCGTTGGTCGTGGTGAGACATGGTGGCGTTCATGTAGGAGTGGGGTTTAAGTGCCCAGTAAGCAAGTGGTTAATGTGATAGTATGTCCTGATATGGTGTATTTGATCACATAAATGGTATTGCATCGCACCAACAGGGGTAATGTACATCATGATATCATTCATTGTAAATGATGTGCCAACACACCTCCAATATGTATGAAATGCAGTGCAGCACAATGCATGGTGTTCTGCGATAAAATGCAGCTTGCCCCATTTTCGCATGAGTTGCTGTGTGCTTTCAGGTCATTCATTTTGACTGGGATATTTGACTCCCCACAATGCATGTCATTGAGCAGTGGTGTGAATGAGCCCTCAATGTATAACAGATGAGTGATGACTAGCTGGCAGTGTGCAGGGGGTCACATTGTACAACTTGCAGGATCTTCTGCTGAGTAAGGCTGACACTTCCTATAAGGTAGCTGTAACGGCAATGTGGTCTGACTCATCACATGACCATCTGCTCCAAATCTGCTGTCACATACAGTTCTAAAAATGAGGAGAACAGCTAAATTACAGAGGAAATCAGAGAAGTAAGTCAAAGGGGATCCCCTACTCACGCACTGCTTGTAATGGGTAACATCTTAGCTAAGGTCCTGAAATCATTCATCATGGACATAGTACAGACATTCTAAGATCCTGAGGTCAGTTGGAAACACATGATCAAGATTTCCCATTGGGCCATAAAGGATTGCTGTACTAAGAAATGTGGAAGCTGCCATTGCTGACTTGAAAATGCTATCTGCCTGGCTGCCTCTGGCTTCAGTGCTTTTAGATATGCAGATCCGGAAAGTCATTGTGAAGTCAGAATGCCTGATTTGCTTACTTATAGTAGAATAGCTCACTAATGCCAGCTTCCCTAATTTATTAGTACAGATTTCATTTGAAGATCCCATTAAATGGCAATCTCCCAATTTAATGTTCATGTGAGTAACCACAGGAGAAATAGCAATCGGGCAAGTTAGAAGACCTTGCTTGATTGTCATTGTTGTCCCCCTAAGCCCACGTTGGAGATGTTAGAAGCATCCTCCGCCCACCATATGCTTACTAACATCTTTATCCCACACTTGATACACCCACCTTCTGGGCAGTCATGCCCACATCATGCCCACTTTCTGGGAGGTCCCCACCCAGATCAAACCCGCTTTTGGAATGTTCCCATTACTAATACTGCGGGAATCACCTGCTCATAGCCGCCTCAGCTTTTTTGATTTGCAGCTCAGTAAACTCATATAATGGTGATGCTGTAATCTCAGGGATCATGGAGACACAAGACAGAGAGGCAGTACTGTGCCAGCAAATCTGGCATTTTGGCTAAGATCAAGTGTAGTTCCATGTTCTTAACAGTGTTCAGTAATGGTACTTCACCGTCATTCTGACTTTCCGTCTGCCTATATAGTATATATATAGTATGCTAGTATGATGGGGGTCCTAAAGAATCTTCCCAATGGGAAAGAAGCCAAGTTAAGCTTAAAGTTACCCACTGGGTAAAGTAGGGGTCAGGAGTATTTCCCTAGTGTGGAGGATTCTGAAGGCCCAGTGTCTACTGATTAGAACTATGCTACCTCTTCTGGCCGAGCGCCTGAGATAGCAGAGGACCCATGGTATCAAGCACCCCCTAGCCCGGGGGTGTCAGAATAGCACCCTGGGTTGGGGACCCCACCGTGTAAAACTGCACTATGCCACAACACTAAAAGGTTATTTTTTGGGCCGCGCCTCATAGGCTAGAGACTGGGGACATTTTTGTTACCAGACTGCAAGGCCTAGCCACTGCACCCACACGGACACTCTTTTTTGTTTTCTCTTATTTATTTTCTCTTCATGAGTGTGTCACCTGCACTTGTATTTTTCTTTTTCACTTGAATTGTAGACTGTGGGTCTTTGGGCCTACACTGATGTCTAGGGGGAAGAATATGCAGCCCTTAGGTTTCAGCCTCCTTGGGGAAGCCCCTCACCTAGTACTCGTTGGTCAGTTTTGACTGACCATGATGAGTGTGGTCACCGGGTCTTTTGGCTACTAAAGTTACAAAAATTATCGTCTAACAGAATAAAAATGCCTAAGTGATGTAATGTATTGTATTGTTGGAGGAAAACTGTACTGATTAAATGAAAATTGTAAGATCTGGTATCATATGTCAAAAATTGTTTGTATAATTTCGGACAAGACTGTAGTGATCGGCTGTCGAAAAGCTGTATACTAACGATCAGATTATCGTAAAATTGCTTCTATAGTGGTATTTTTCATCCAATTTCTTGATCGTGTGAAGTAGGCTTAAGATGATTATGAAGGTAGATTTTCTTTTTTTATCTTAATGCATTCTATGCATTAAAAAACCTTCTGTGTGCAGCAGCTCCCCTTAGCCCACCCCCCCCCCCCCAACACAGGCATACCCCACTTTTAAGTACACAGTAATGGGGTTTATTTACTAAAGCTGGAAAGTGCAAAATCAGGCTCACTTCTGCATAGAAACCAAAGAGCTTCTAACCCCAGCTTGTTCAATTAAGCTTTGGTAATAAAACCTGGAAGCCCATTGGTTTCTATGCAGAAGGGAGACTCATTTTTCACTTTCCAGCTTTAGTAAATAAACCCCATTGTGTACTTAAAAGTGGGGTATGCCTGTACTTACCTGAGCCCATCTCTATCCAGCGATATTGCAGGAGAGACTGCCCGGAATTCTCCTCCTCATTGGCTGAGAAAGCAGCAGAGCGCCATTGGCTCCCGCTGCTGTCAATCAAAGTCAGTGAGCCAATGAGGAGAGAGAGAGAGGGTGGGGCCTAGCCAGGGCTCTGTGTCTGAATGGACACATGGAGCTGCAGCTTAGCTTGTCAGTGGGGAGGGGCCAGGAGATCAGGGCTAACTAAAAAAAATGAGACTTTAGTATCACTTTAAGTGTGCCTTGCCCCAATCAGGAGTCTTGCACCCCAGGAAAGGGTCCTTCCTCTTCAGTAGGGGACCATATGACACACCCTAGTGCATTTTTTTGTGTGTGTTTCCATACAGTTTTTTGGTACCCTGTTGGTGTTTTGCTTTTGTGGCCTGGGGGCTTAAAAAAAAAAAAGGATCACGGGAGAGTTGGCATTTATGCCTTGTCTACTTCCTTAGGGATGTAAGGTGCTTGGGGTTGGTTTTATCACACCTGACTCCCAAAAACTGTCTATAAACAGTTACAGAGTGGCCCTATGGTATTCAGAAATACGTTGTGCTTTTGAAAGTATTTGTAATGGTAGCTGTTACTATTTCAAAAGTTATCCGTGATCAATTCCAGTTAAAGAAAAGTATGAAGGATTAGTCTGCTGTCCACCATTTGGTCACATTCACATATCTACTGGATAGTTAAATGGACCAGAAACAGAAAGTGATTTTTTTAAATAGGTAAAATGCAAGAAAACTTTTCACCACCCCCACTAAGCAAGTGTAGCACACCCTAACCCCTCATAAGCTTTATACTTACCTAGAACCCAAAGCAAAAGGCCCATTATATTGTTTAGATGGCCGATGACATTAACCCAATTAACCCCTGTATGTTTGGGACGTTTGCCCCAATTGTCTTCTATCCATCTACTAGAAGTGTAAGGGGCTGAACTACATATGCATACTACAGGCAGCTGGCAAAGAAGTCAGAGGAGCTACTGTGGCCACCCTTGGCACAAGAACGTTCACGTTGCAGAAAGGATACAAAAAAAATAACAGAATGAAGCCTGGTCAGTCCAATCTATGGGAAGAGATAGCCTGCAGGGAAAGATGTAATCTACAATGATACATGGATGCTTCCCATCCTGAGGGAAGCCTCTCTGTTTGGGTGGTAAGAGAAATGACATGTGTGGATGCCTCAATAGGCCAGCACACAGATGTCTCTCAGTGGATCCTCTCTCTCTATAGACTTGTTTTGGGTTATTTCGCCAAGCTATTGTGCCACCACCCAAGGAGTGGCTGAATATACAGAAACTTGTTTATTTGAACTGTTTAGTAAAGAAACATAAAATAGATTTACCCATTCAGACATTGTGTAATTCCTGGTTATCAGGGACGTCCCCTGAAATTTTCCTGTATACTTTAGGGATGTGAGGTCCCTGGCCATGGGTGAAGAGTTGGATAAGCCACAGTATCCTCGTCAAACCGGGATAGGTTCCCTTTAAGGGCTTCTAGAGGGGTAGAGCCAGTGGAGGGCCATCCTAGGAGTAGAACCCAAGAGGCCCCATGTTAAAAGATTCATGTGGACTATTGGCCGCCACCAGGGCTGGACTTACCATTGGGCTTAGCTGGGCTCAAGCCCATGGGCCCCGCCCAATAGGGGGCCCTGCCAAGATACATAGCCGAGTGTACTCGGTTCGGCTCCGCTCACAGTCCCGCCATAACACAATAATGGACATAACACAGGGACTGGGAGTGACTGTGAGCCGAGCCAAGTACACTGGGCTACTCTCGGGATTGCGAGAGGACCGAGAGCCGTCGAGATACACAGAACTCTGTATCTCGGCAGCCTTATTAATGTCCATCTGCAGCCTTGCACATCCAGCTGAAGCCTTGTTCATTGTCATTGCAGACTTGTCAGTGTAGCCTTGTCATTTGCAACCTTGCCCCAGTGTCATTTTCAGCCTTGACATTTGCAGCCTCAAAGTTTAAAAATGGCGCTGCCGAGATACAGAATTCTGTGTATCTCGACGGCTCTATTTTTAAACTTTGAGGCTGCAAATGTCAAGGCTGCAAATGACACTGGTGCAAGGTTGCAAATGACAAGGCTTCACTGACAAGTCTGCAATGACACTGAACAAGGCTTCAGCTGGATGGGCAAGGCTGCAGATGGACATTAATAAGGCTGCATTGATGGGCATTTAAATGGAAGTTTTTTTCTTTAAACTTCCCTCCTAAAAGTTTTTTTCCTTAAAATTCCCTCCTAAACTAGGGGTGTGTGTTATACGCCGGCGCATGTTATACGCCGATAAATACGGTAATGTATAGAAGATAGGGCCCAAAAGTTACTCAAGCCCAGAGGCCCCCACCACCCTAAGTCCTGCCCTGGCCGCCACTCACTGCCAGGCTCCAGATAATTAAAAATGTTTAAGCACTGTCCCACCACATAACACACCTTTCTTTACCATCCATGTAGCTCTGTTCATCAACCTGGAGTGAATAAAATTCCAGGTATGGGAATGGTAGAGCAAATGACTCCCTCCCCTTTCTCTCCTGCAATGGGTACTGGGTTGTTGAGGGCACTTCAGAGCTGTCACATTGAGTCAGGAAGAAGGCCCTTAGCCCTGTTTTGACTATAGCCAACTGCCATCCAAGAATTCTGTGGAGGCCACAATAGCATTTTCATCCATTTGCAAGCTATATTAGAGTGACTTGATGCATACATAGAGCTTTCTCTTGTCTGATAATCCAGCACATGTATTTTCCAGCACACCTGACAGTTTCATACACTTCATTCTAATGAATTGCGTGGAGGAAGAATTACTCATATGCTGGAAACAGTTGCAGAAGGGGGATACAAAGTCAACATTAACTTATTTTTCATACCTGACAGTGTGTTAACATCAACAGTCATGAGGATCATGTATAATGGGGTAAAACTCTCAGCATAGTTTGGAGTATTGGGTATTTAATTTGAGCATAAACCTTAAACCTTGAGATAACCTTAGGAGCTCCCCACTAAGCCACTTTTACAAACTGGTACATATTATTAAAGGAACTAGAAGTACCAGCAATCCCCGCTAGACCAAGCTTGGACTTATAGTTCCTCCACTGCTGCAAAGCGAACAGTGGGAGACATTAACTATAACGTGATCGGCATTGTGTGAACAATAAATGATTCCACATACGGTATCTGACATTGTATTATCAGAGGCCATTGAGAAGATCATGTATGAACGGTAAATTCCAAACATGGCTGGAATATTTGGTGCTGACTTTTGGACATAGACCTTGAGCCCGAAATAGATCAATACTTGAGAGTTCCTGCCAGAACTTCAAGTATCAGGAAGCCCTACTAGACTGAACTTGTAGCTGTAGTTTCTTTACCTCTGGAGGGCAAATAGATGGAGAAGGTTGCTACAGAGTGATCCACATTAGCTGCTTCTTCCTATCTAGCAGTGTGTTATTTGGGATCAAGAGAAAAAATGAAGTGGATGGTACTGAAATTTGGGATAAATACATTTTGAGATCTGGAGATGTCACACTATGGCATCACAAATGTTTTTTCAGGATGGGAAGGAAACACGCTATTTTTCTGTAGCTCTCACAGACTCTTTTACAAAATTTACAAAAAAGTGATCTCCTTGGATACATAAGCATTATCAATAAAGACTTTAATAAAGTAAGACCTGATCGGACATTAAAAAGTAAACCCAGATTCTTTACTGCACATTTGAGTATATTTACTAAACGTAGAGAGTGCAAAAATAGTCATATTTCTGCATAGAAACCTATCAGCTTCTAACCTCAGCTTGCTCAATTAAGCTTTGTCAATAAAATCTGGAAGCTGATTGGTTTTTATGCAGAATTGTGACTAATTTTGCACACTCTCTAACTTTAGTAAATAAACCCCATTGCCTTCCCTTAATTCCCATTTGTAACTTCTCCCCAAGGCCTCATACTCAGGGGCGTAAGTATAGGGGGTGCAGCAGTCACGACTGCAACTGGGCCCTGTGCTGCAGGGGGCCCATGCAGCCCCCTCTACATATGGCCGGCAGCAGCATAGGCAGCTAGGGGTACCAGTGCACCATGCACACGGGTGGCTGGAGGTGGAGGGTGACTAGCAGAGCTCCATGCTCGACTATCGCACTGGCTGCTCTTTAGTTGTGCATTCCCCGCATGACCTGTGTCCTTGGCCGACTCCTCAGAGTACCCCTCTCCTGCTCCATGCATTGCCGCTCAGTCCGATGTCTGTTCTCCCCAGCCAGATCCCCTCCCCGCCCCCCCCCCCCCCCCGAGTCTGGCCCACACTGCACTGCATACTTCTCCCGGGTAAACAAACTTTAAGCACACAGATGCAGTGCAGCCCTATGAGAGCTGGCTCCCCGAGGACACTGCAGGCTTGTCTGCCAGCCCCCCTCCTCCCCCTCATACACAGATGATAAAAGGTCTTTCTGGGAGATATGCTGATCACCCATCCAGCACACTGGATGGAGCCCAGGCCAACATGGATGAGTGCGTGGCCTGCAGCTTGGTCATGGTGAGTGAGAGGACCCCATCCCCCACACACCATTACATACCCCCTCCATCTCCCCCTGGGGACAGGGGCCCCTTCTCACGTGGGGACAAGGACCCTCATCTCCCCTGAGGACAGGGACCCCTTCTCACCTGGGGGCAGTAACTTCATCTGCCCTGGAGAAAAGGACCTCATCTCTTCTGGGGACGGGGACCCCATCCTGCCTAGGGACAGTCCCCCAATGGGGCACCTAAAAATTAATAAAAATAAATAAATAAAAAAACTACTGATGCTAGTGGTGGAACTACAGGGCTCACAAAGGTCATACCTGTGACCACGCCCTGGAGTTCCACCGCCGGACTCGGAGGGAAGGGCCCTGGCTGGGGTTCAGGGGGACCCTTCATGGTTTCTTGCATCGGGGCCCTGAAGGTTCTAGTTGCGCCACTGCTCATACTCTATACTTCTCACCTACCTTACCTCTTATCACCCCTTGTAATCCTTTACTGGTACATTCCCCTTTCTCACCTTTCACCCCTCACGTCAGTGTTCTTCATCTATCTTGTTCTGTTCTCATTGCTTGCTGCCCAACCTCTAGTGTGCTGTTTGCATTGCATATATATATATAAACACTTGGAGATTTCTATGTTATCATTATTGATTGTAATATAGAACTCCTTCTTTCATAAAAACTTGAATCAAAAATGTTAAATGGAACCAGAGGTATCAGTAAAACCAAGCTGGGACTTGGAAGAAGGTTGTCCCTATTATGATACTGTAGCCAGTTTCCAAGGTTGGTAGATCTTTATCAATAGAGAAGCTACAAGTACCAGCAAGCCAGTAGGGAACTACAAATACTAATGTATCTGCTGCTGGAGGCCAACTCATTGGACAAGGTTATCCCTGCTATGGCACTGTAGCTGGTTTCTTAAGCTGGTAACCCTCTAGTGGTAAAGGAACTACAAGTAGCAGCAAGCCAATAGCCCTCTAACAGTAAAGGAACTACAAGTACTTGTTTCTCCGATGTTGGAGGCCAACCAGTGGGAGAAGGTTGTCCCGACCATGGTACTGTAGCTGGTTTCCCCAGCTGATAGCCCTCTAGCGGTAAAGGAACTACAAGTAGCAGCAAGCCAGTAGCACTCTAGAAGTAAATATGAACTACAGATATTTGTTTCTCTGATGTTTAAGGCCAACCAATTGGAAGAAGGTTGTCCCTGCTATGGTACTGTAGCCAATTTCTCAAGCTGGTAGCCCTCTAACAGTAAAGGAACTACAAGTAGCAGAAAGCCAGTAGCCCTCCAGCAATAAAGGAACTACAAGTACTTGTGTCTCTGCTGCTGGAGGACAACCAGTTGGGAGGGTTTGTCCCTATTATGCTACTGTAGGTGGTTACCCAAGATGGTAGCCCTCTAGCGGCAAAAGTATTACAAGTACCAGCAAGCCAGTAGCCCTCTAGCCATAAAGGAACTTCTAGTACTTGTATCTATGCTGCTGGAGGCCAACCAGTTGGAGAAGGTTGTCCTTATTATGCTAATGTAGCCGGTTTCCAAAGCTGGTAGCCCTCTATCGGCAAAAATACTACAAGTACCAGCAAGCCAGTAGCCCTCTAGCAGTAAAGTAACTACAAGTATGTGTGTGTCTACTGCTGGAGGCCAACCAGTAGGAGAAGGTTGCTATAGAGCAGGGTAAATAAAAATCAATGATTAAAAAATATATATATATATTAAAAATCGTATTTCTTTATTTAAATGCTTTTTGAAGATAGTTTTTTTTATTTAAGATACATTAATAATTTTGTTTATTCAGCATGAAATGGAGCTTAGATAAATAGCATGATGCTGTATATTCTGCAATATTTAGATTTTAGGTAAACTCATTCAATGAATCCAAGCTCTGCAAGCTGAAATAACATGCACTGTGTGGATGCATTCACACAATATCCATGAGATAAAACAAAGTTCAGGAATATTCCTTTATCCCATTGTTTTGCAAATCTACAGTATGTACGCTACAAACTGTATGATTGAATCGGGTCTGATATCGCTGTTTTACTAACATGACAGCTTTTTTTATTCTAGATAGGAAACCTTAATTTTGTTTGCAAATATTAAAGATTCTAACTATCATCAAGAATAAGTCCTTACATTTAAAGAGCATCCGTCATTTCAGATCCATCATGGCAGCACCTGTTAGCGGGCATCCACTCACCTGCTGCCGCCACGTCCCTCACCTTGTTGTGTCACTGCCACCAGGGTCGGCGCTACCACTAGGCGAACTAGGCAGCCGCCTGGAGCGCAGCCACGACCACAACCTCTAGAGTCCGCCAGAAGGAGGGGGCTCCTGGAAAAGCTTGTCAGTGCCTCTTTCTCACCTGTCACACTAGCCCCCACCTAGCACACTTTTCTATAAAGGGATGTCTTTTTGCTGAATTGGGCTGTCGCTTTGCTGGATTTAGCTGTCTTTTTGCTGGATTTAGATATCTCTTTGCTGGATGTGGGTGTCTCTTTGCTGGATGTGGGTGTCTCTTTGCTGGATTTAGATATCTTTTTGCTGAATGGGGGTGTCTCTTTGCTGGATTTGGCTGTCTCTTTGTTTGATTTTGCTATATGGGAATGTCTCTTCACTATATGTGGATGGTTCTATGCTGGATTGGGCTGGGTTTTTTTTTTTGTTGTTTTCTTTTTTTGCTGGATTGGGCTGTCTCTTTGACATCTTATGGCACATGTCTTTGCAGATTAAAAGAAATGTAGCAGTTTCACGTTTAGATGTTTTAATATTGTCTACTGCTTTTAAAAATGTAGAAGTAGAAGAGGGGAGGGGGGGGGGGGGTGCAAGTAGCTTGTCTTACCTAGGGCGCAAAATATTCTAGCACCAGCCCTGACTGCTGCATCACCAGCCGCCCCATTAAAGTGAATGGGACTGTCGGTGAGTCAACTGCAGGTCAAAGGAGGAGCTGCTGCAGCGCAGAGATGACAGTTGCGCTTTAAAAAATTATGATTTAAACCAGGTTGATTTAAATCAAGCTTTTTAACTAGTGATTTATATCATAATTTAGATCGTTATTTAAATCGACTTGATTTAAATCAAATCCACCCTGCTATAGAGTAGTCTTAGGCAGCGCGCTCATTGTAAACAATAACTGATTATACGTACTTGGCAGACAGCGTGTTAATGGAGCCCGTCACGAGCATCATTGCGGCCAGGATAAGCTGGTACGACGTCCAGGCCATGCTTGCTGCTGGGTGCTCAGGGGTTCCCTTCGATCGAGGCTGCTGGAAGAGGGATGCACCTTGTTTGTGAACAGATTAAATACAGTAGAAGAAAAGACGTTGGTTTCCTGTATGAGCAGACTGTGCAGTCATGTGACTGGCGAGTCAGCTGTAACCCATAGAGGGAGCGTGAGACACAGCCTGTGTGTGTGTGTGTGTGTGTGGGTGTGGGTGTGACGTCATGTGCAGCCACTGGCAAGTGGTTTGTGCTGCCAGTCTCTGCTTCTGCAAAAACAGCTAAAAAAAGAGGAAAAATAAATGTTAAATCTGTTGCATTGTATTGCTCATTTAAAGGATCTGTCCACCCAGATTTGATATTTCGGTGTTTGGTAGATACTGGAGAGTTAAACCACCTGACAGTCTCTTGGTGAAAGTTCTGCACTGAATATAAGGGGCTCCCGCCACCCCTTCTGGTTTTTCTTTTATATTTTGTAGGATATAACAGGATTTGCTGGGAGACACACAAAGGTGGGCAGTGGAATCCAAATCTCCCAGGAGGACAGAAACAGAATCAGGAATTACGTAGATCTCTGGTGTATCTAGGACAGTGATGGCGAACCTTGGCACCCCAGATGTTTTGGAACTGCATTTCCCATGATGCTCATGCACTCTGCAGTGTAGGTGAGCATCATGGGAAATGTAGTTTCAAAACATCTGGGGTGCCAAGGTTCAACATCACTGATCTAGGACATACAAGAAGCCAGTGACGGAATCAGCCCACCATGTTTCATCTATAATTTAAAAATAACACTTTTAGGGTGATCTTTAAAATGGCAAATAAGACAAGATGACAAAGCTGTAGGGAAAACCAAGGAACAGTAAAATCACATTTTCTTTTAATAGTGTGCTGTTTTTTTTTTCTTTGCTGAGTAATTAACTGTGGAAATTCAACAGTTTTGCGATTTAAAGCAGAATGTTCTGCATGTCTGAATCTCTCTCACCCCACTCTTTAGGTTTTGGCAGTTTAGTATTATATATATTTTTTTGGTTTAGACAGGTACACACACACTCCCACTTTTGCTCGAATCACTGCAGTGTTCCAAGTGAAAGTCCCCCCCTCCTTCCCTGCCCCGTCACAGGTCCTAAAAAGCTGCAAGTCCATTCACAAAGTGCAGCATGGCTTGCACATGCGCAGTGGGAAGCCAACTGTGCAACCGCAAGCAACCTCAGCCTGCTTCCCAACGTAAACATGCCAACACCTGGACCCGAAGAAAAGCCGGCTCATGTGAGGACCATGCTGGATCCCTGGACAGGTATGTGTCCTATTATTAAAAGTCAGTAGCTACAGTATTTGTAACTGCTGACTTGTACATTTTTGTTTCTAGTTGAAGTACCGCATCAAAGGGATGGTTCACTTTCACCACAAAACTGCCTATGCAGATAAGTGGCATCTGTAGATTAAAACAAACTGTGCAGCTCGGACTAAAGTTGAATAAAGCCCTTGCTAAAGGTGTAGGTCATTTACATACCTTATGAAGCCTGAATATATTACTCCCAGGACTTTGCTACGTGACGGCGAGGCCTAGTCATCACTGCTCACCTCCATAGGGTTGCCGCATCATCCCTTTAATCCAGGACACATATTAATTACACAGGTTCTGAGGCTGATTTAGAAATGAGTTCAAAGCTATGGCATCAGGGGGGAGAAAAAAAAGTATGTGAGGGGGGTTTAAATCAGAGAAGGAGCTCACTCCTAAGATGGTGGAGGTGAGCAGTGACAACTAGGCCTCACTTAGCAACATTCTGGGAGTATTCCAGTCAGGCTTCATAAGATATGTAAATGGCCTACACCAGTGATGGCGAACCTTGGCACCCCAGATGTTTTGGAACTACATTTCCCATGATGCTCAACTACACTGCAGAGTGCATGAGCATCATGGGAGATGTAGTTCCAAAACATCTGGGGTGCCAAGGTTCACCATCACTGGCCTACACCTATAGCAAGGGTATTATTCAACTTTAGTCAGAGCTGCACAGTTTGTTTTAATCATCATCCTTACCTGCACAGGCAGTTTGTTTGTAAAGATGAACAATCCTGGTCTCTCAAGAAGTGGTCAGGTCTGTTTAAATAAAAGCTCCCTGTATTACACAGATATTTTATCTATGCAGGTGAGCCTTCAGTGACTAATCTACAATATATATATATATATATATATAGAGAGAGAGAGCACTGTATATATAGAGAGAGAGAGCATATATATATAGAGAGAGAGAGCACTGTCTCCCGAAGGAGCTGCTAATTTTAACTCTTTTAGGTCTACCGTTACCTCACTGTTCCACCGTGTCCATCACAGGGGTCCCATTGGAAAGTTGTTCACAGATGTCAGCTCCAAACACTTAGTCTTTTCTTCCAATGCTTTTATTAACAAAATCAAATAGAGGGATGGAGGGTTAGGGGAGATTCAGGTACCTTGCATTGTGGATCGCGGGTACTTCTTTGATCCAGAGGACAACTTCCACAAACTTGATCTAGCAACCACCGTAGAGGCCTCTCTCACTGACTTAGCAGCCGATGCGATGCTCGGTCATAGTCTCTGCCACAGACTTGAAGAGTACAGTAGCATCATTCACAATCCTCTGCCACAGGATTGTGTAACCAATAACTTTTGCAAAGTCAAAGTACAGTCACACAGTACCAGTTTCTTTCAGCCAAGCCGGCAATACTGTGAGGTAGATGACCCGGGATGCGTCCTCCAATTGAGTCTCCAGACTCTTCTTGAGATACCAGCCTTGTTGCTTGGTCCTCTCTGAGAAAAGTCCTCCTCTGGCAAGACAGCACAGGACCACCCCTGGTCCAGTAGGCCCCAGAACTCCTGGGCCTACCTTCAGTGACGAGGCCTCAGGCCAGCCGGCCCGAGACAGTAGAACTGTTACGAGACACACCTTAGGCCAGGAGGGCCATCAAGTCAGAGAACCCCCGGACAACGGTGTCTGTCCCTTAAGTACCCTCTCCCAGAATGCACAGCGGGTAAAGCACTCCCACTGGGCTGTTTCCAGGCAAAGAGGTACTCAATACACCCAGCCTGTTGAATTTCCAACACTGACCGATGATGAGAGCACCCCCCACGGCCAAGTGGAAAACTACACAACACAGCTGAACTAGAATAGAAAACAGAAATTTAACACAATCAGTCTGAGCTAAGCTACAGCTCAGACAAACCTAAATGTATACCTATAGCATCTGCCCATTAGGAGCAGGGTGCTACATACTCCCTCCACTGCAATAGACGATTTCCTCATCGTCTGGAAAAAAAAAATTGACCCTCAGTCCTGAGAGTCGATACCTGAATCCCAAACTTGGATGGGGAAGGAAAAGGGTGAAGTATCAAAGAAATGTAGACTTAACATGTACATACATAGTAGAATTACCCCAACATATATCCCAACACCTAGCTCTCTATCTAAGCCACCCATTCTCCAGCAGCTTGACGGAAGATCCAGTTGCACCTGAAAACAAAAACACATACAGAAACAATATACAAACATCACTGTACAATCAGGAAGCAAAGCCTAATTTCCTAAGAGATGAAACTTTCTTTCCCCCTTTAATATGAAATAGCTAAGTGTGGAAAGTTCAGTCTTCACTGTGCGAACTTCCACCACCTAGTGGCCGAAAAACAATGTGACAAAAGTCCTTAATGCAAGTACTGGAATAGGTAGGAAATCTTGATCCCGAGGTTTTCTGTAATCTGACACTACCTAGCTATATACCCCACAGTCCTTTTAGCATAAAGGGTTCTCTTTTTCCTTTCTCTTTGCAAAGTGACAAACAAGCAGGACAGTCACTATAACTGATCACCAGTAAAAGCGGGCATCGGGCAGAGTCAGGGCTTTTCCTTGTTTATCCAGAGTGGTGATAAAGTAGACAACGTCATCCTTTCCAGGCTGGCAGATGACCACCTTGTCAGCGTAGATGTGCCTACCATAGCTCCAATGCAAGAGGCACCCATTGAAATGATCATCCATGGTGGAAGAATAACCTGCTCTCCTGAAGGGTTTTGGTACCGCTAGATAGTCCCAAACAGCCTCACTTTACCACTGCTCTCTGTTGCATTCAATTCCCTGCATAATCTCCTTGGGAACATAAGGAAATTCCAGTCCATATTCTGTGGCCACCCTTTTATTTAGCAATCTTTGTGATCAAGCAAGCCTTGGCAGAGCTCTGGTACTTCCCAGTCCAGGGGTCACACATAAATCTGGCGACTTGTGCACCATAGCATTGGCAGACAACCTTTTTGACCCAAATGAACTGGTGCCTTAGGCCAAAATCTTATTCGTAGCGACAGGGTTTTCCACAATGGGTAATGTCTTCCCCGAGTCCATGGCTGTCCAGTCAGAAAAAGTAAAGGCCGAAGCGACATCATCACCATTTGCCCATAACATCTCCTGAGACATAGTCTCAAACAAATCATCGTCTCTGGAGAGATCTGACAAGGAGTCTATCTCAGAGTCCCGTAACTCCTCTGCGGGCATATATTTACAGACAGTCCCCACATGTACACTTTCCTCAGGTCTCTCACCCGTTCCTGTCAGGGATTCCTCAGGGATAATTTCTCTCTCTAGATCCAGTTTGGGTAGTCTTTGAGGTAGGACTCAGCCGCAGCCGCAGGAGGCTTTTTACATGTCCCACCTTCCTTTGGGCAGGTGTAGCAGAGTTAACAGTAGTGGAGGTAACAGCAGTAACGATGTCCGCTGATAATTCTTTGATGGCAGTAAAAGCGCCATTTCCCTCAGGAGCACTCGCTGTAGCAGACGCAGAGGGCGTAGGCCTAACCACAGGAGCAAATGCAGCAGCCTCCTCAGTAGTGATGGCTGTGGCCAGTCCATCCAGTAGGCATGGGGCAGCATAATAGGTTTCTCAACGGTGAACAGGTACTCCCCACAGTGTAGGCACCGGACAAATGGACGGGGTTCCTTCACACCTGCTGCACAGCATACCCAATGCTTTGACATCTCCTGTTGTGTACAGCATGAAACGCCCATGTGGCTTCAGAAGAATACCAGTATCTGTCAGCAAAGTTCCAGGCAGCTTGACACTTGTAGTGGTATCCACAGAAAACATCCTGGGCCCCATGGCAGACTGTATCCCCGGCATTGAGGACATGGCTGTATAATCAGATCCTCTCTCTGGGTGTTTGGACACACACACATGCGGTATCTCACGCAGCAAGCAGACAGGAAAACTCCTCCCACTTGTTTCTCTTGTCACGCAGCTCCTGGGCTTTCTTGGCTCGCCCACAGCTCATGCGGCCAAGTGGTGATTCCCAATTGACCCTCTTTTCTCCAGAAAACAGCACAGTCCAGAACCCTCTTTAGCATAAGCTCCCGGTGAACAGTTTACTTAAGTTGCGACCGGTAACGGCAGATCCCAGACTTGAGCCCCCACATGTAGCACTGACCCTCGAAGGAGCTGCTACTTTTAATTCTTTTAGGTCTACCGTTACCTTACTGTTCCACCGTGTCCATCACAGGGGACTCATTAGACCCCTGTTCACAGATGTCAGCTCCAAACACTTAGTCTTTTCTTCCAATGCTTTTATTAACAAAAACAAATAGAGGGTTGGAGAGTTATGGGAGATTCAGGTACCTTGCATTGTGGATCACAGGTACATCTTTGATCCAGAGGACAACATCCACAAACTGGATCTAGCAACCACTGGATAGGCCTCTCTCATTGACCTAGCAGCTGATGCGATGCTCAGTCATAGTCTCTGCCACAGACTTGAAGAGTACAGTAGAATCATTGCACAATCCTCTGCCACAGGATTGTGTAACCAATAACTTTTGCAAAGTCAATATACAGTCACATAGTACCAGTTTCTTTCAGCCAAGCCGCAATACTGTGAGGTAGTTGACCTGGGATGCGTCCTCCAATTGAGTTTCCAGGCTCTTCTTGAGATACCAGCCTTGTTGCTCGGTCCTCCCTGAGAAAAGTCCTCTCCTGATTTCTCCAATTGCTCGGCTTCTCCCCACAAGCAAGAGAGCACAGGACCACCCTGGTCCAGTAGGTTCCAGAACTCTTGGGCCTACCTTCAGTGATGAGGCCTAGGGCCAGCCGGCCCTGAGACAGTCAAACTGTTATGGCACACCTTAGGCCAGGAGGGCCATCAGGTTGGAGAACCCCGGACAATGGTGTTTGTCCCTTAAGTACCCTCTCCCAGAATGCACAGCGGGTAAAACACTCCCACTGGGCTGTTTCCGGGCAAAGAGGTACTCAATACACCCAACACTGACCCAACACTGACCGATGATGAGAGCGCCACCCACGGCCAAGTGGAAAACTACATAACCCAGCTGAACTGGAAGGGAAACCAGAAATTTAACACAATCAGTCTGAGCTAAACTACAGCTCACACAAACCTAAATTTACACCTATAGTGTCTGCCCATTAGGAGCAGGGTGCTACATATATATATATATATATATATATATATATATATATATATATATATATACACACACAGTATCTCACAAAAGCGAGTACACCCCTCACATTTTTGTAAATATTTTATTATAATTTTTCATGTGACAACACTGAAGAAATGACACTTTGCTACAATGTAAAGTAGTGAGTGTATAGCTTGTATAACAGTGCAAATTATTTGCCCCCTCAAAATAACTCAACACTCAGCCTTTAATGTCTAAACTGCTGGCAACAAAAGTGAGCACACCCCTAAGTGAAAATGTCCAAATTGGGCCCAATTAGCCATTTCCCTTCCCTGGTTTCATGTGACTCATTAGTGTTACAAGGTCTCAGGTGTGAATGGGGAGCAGGTGTGTTAAATTTTGTGTTCTCTCTCACTCTCTCATACTGGTCACTGGAAGTTCAACATGGCACCTTATGGCAAAGAACTCTGAGGATCTGTAAAAAAGATGTGTTGCTCTACATAAAAATGGCCTAGGCTATAAGAAGATTGCCAAGACCCTGAAACTGAGCTGCAGCACAGTGGCCAAGACCATACAGCGGTTTAACAGGACAGGTTCCACTCCAAACAGGCCTTGTCTTGGTCGACCAAAGAAGTTGATTGCACGTGCTCAGCGTCATATCCAGAGGTTGTCTTTGGGAAATAGACGTATAAGTGCTGCCAGCATTGCTGCAGAGGTTGAAGGGGTGGGGGGTCAGCCTGTCAGCGCTCAGACCATACAACTCACACATCATCAAATTGGTCTGCATGGTTGTCATTCCAGAAGGAATCCTCTTCTAAAGATGATGCACAAGAAAGCCCGCAAACAGTTTGCTGAAGACAAGCAGACTAAGGACATTGATTACTGGAATCACGTCCTGTGGTCTAATGAGACCAAGATAAACGTATTTGCTTCAGATGGTGTCAAGCGTGTGTGGCAGCAACCAGGTGAGGAGTACAAAGACAAATGTGTCTTGCCTACAGTCAAGCATGGTGGTGGGAGTGTCATGAGTGCTACCAGCACTGGAGAGCTAAAGTTCATTGTGGGAACCATGAATACCAACATGTACTTTGACATACTGAAGCCGAGCATGATCCCATCTTTGGAGACTGGGCCTCAGGGCAGTATTCAAGCATGATAACGACCCCAAACACCTCCAAGATGACCACTGCCTTGCTAAAGAAGCTGAGGTTAAAGGTGATGGCTTGGCCAAGCATGTCTCCAGACCTAAACCCAATTGAGCATCTGTAGGGCATCCTCAAACGGAAGGTGGAGGAGCAAAAAGTCTCTAACATCCACCAACTCCATGATGTCATCATGGAGGAGTGGAAGAGGACTCCAATGGCAACCTGTGAGGCTCTGGTGAACTCCATGCCCAAGAGGGTTAAGGCAGTGCTTGAAATAATGGTGGCCACACAAAATATTGACACTTTGGGCCCAATTTGGATATTTTCACTTAGTGGTTTACTCACTTTTGTTGCCAGCAGTCTAGACATTAATGGTTGAGTGTTGAGTTATTTTGAGGGGGCAACAAATGTACACTGTTATACAAGCTATACACTCACTACTTTACATTGTATATATATATACACACACACACACACACACACACACACACACACACTGTATTACCCAAACTATCGGGACACCTGCCTTCGTCTGTAGGGTTCAATATTGAGTTGGTCCACCCTATGCAGCTATAAGGGCTCTTTCACACGGGCGGATCAGTGATGATCCGCCCGGTGGATATCTGCTTGCTCAGCGGGGATCACTCCATCGAGTGATCCCCGCTGCACTGTGCAGGGACGGCCCAGTCAGAGTGCCGCTATCCCCTATGGGTCCTATGTGGTCCGTCGTCACCCGATCCGATCCAATGATGGATGGAAAAAGTAGGTTTTTCCTCCATCACACTTTTTTGGATTAGAGCGGGTTGGATGTCAGCGGACATGTCACCGATGACATCCGACGCTCCATAGACCTCTATGGAGCATCTGTTCAGGTCCGCCTGAAAAACTGACAGGCGGACCTGAACGGATTGGCCATGTGAAAGAGGCCTAACAGCTTAAACTCTTCTGGGAAGGCTGTCCACAAGGTTTAGGAGTGTGTCTATGGGAATGTTTGACCATTCTTCCAGAAGTGTATTTGTGAAGTCAGACACTGATGTGAACGAGAAGGCCTGTCTCCGTTCTAATTCATCCCAAAAGGTGTTCTATCGAGTTGAGGTCAGGATTCTGTGCAGGCCAGTCAAGTTAATCAACCCCACACTTGATCATCCATTATGGACCTTGATTTGTGCATTGGTGCACAGTCATCTTGGACCAGGAACGGGCCATCCCCAAACTGTTTCCACAAAGTTGGGAGCATGAAATTGTCCAAAATGTCCTGGTATGCTGAAGTCTTAGGAATTCTCTTCACTGGAACGAATGGACCAAGACATGGATGAGTGAGTTTGGGGTGGAGGAACTTGACTGGCCTGCACAGAGTCCTCACCTCAACCAAATAGAACACCTTTGGAATTAATTAGAGTAGAGACTGTGAGCTAGGTCTACTCGTCAATATCAGTGCCTGACCTCACAAATGCTGTTCTTGAAGAATGGTAAAAGATTCACATAGACGAACTCCTAAACCTTGTGGACAGCCTTCCCAGAAGAGTTGAAGCTGTTATAGCTGGCCAGTCAAGTTTCTCCACCCCAAACTCTCTGATCTGTGTCTTTAAGGACCTTGCTTTGTGCACTGGTCCAAATCATTTGGTGGAGGGGGATTGTATTGTGGGGTTGTTTTTCAGGTGTTAGGTTTAGCCCCTTAGTTCCAATGACGGGAACTCTAAAGCCCCGTACACACGAGAGGACTTATGTCCGACAGACTTCCGAAGGAGTTCCGTCGGAGTTCTGCTGGAATTCCGACGGAGTTCTGACAGACTTTTCGGCTGAGCGGACTTGGCCACACACGATCACACTAAACTCCGATGGATTCGAACGTGATGACGTACGACTGGATTCGAATAAGGAAGTTCATAGCCAGTAGCCAATAGCTGCCCTAGCGTCGGTTTTAGTCCGTCGGAGTAGCATACACACGAGCGAATTTTTCGAAGGGACCGGGTCCGGCGGAGTTCCTTCGGAAAAATTTGAAGCATGTTCCATATTCTAAAGTCCTTCGGACTTTGGCGAGTCAAAAGTCCGTTGCAGCCCACACACGATCGAATAGTCTGACGGACTCAGTCCGTCGGACTTTGGATGTTGAAAAGTCCGCTCGTGTGTACGCGGCATTAGCCCTTGTACACACGGTCGGACATTCCGATGGACAATGTCCGATCGGACCGTGTTGTCGGATAATCCGACAGTGTGTGGGCTCCATCAGACTGTTTCTGTCAGAGTATCCGACGGGCCAAGTTTTCCAGCTGGGCTATAAAATTTTCCGACAACATGATCCGATCGGACTTTGTCCGATCATGTGTAGAGAATTCCGATCTGACAAAGTGCCACGCATGCACTAAAATCTCAGAATGGTCCCAGCAGATCACTACTTTCTAGATGTGTTCCTGTAACCAGTTTATTTTATCAATGTGAATACAATTTCTTCAATGCCAATAGGCCTTAAGTTATACAGTGTGGTACTGTATTGAATGCTTTAACAAAATCTGGGTAAACTACGTCCAAGGCTTTTCTCTATCCAAAACCATGCTCACTACCTTATAGAATGTTGAAAGGTTGGTCTGACAATAACGGTTCTTTATAAATCCATGTTGGTTCCAACTAATACCATTTTCAATTGTGGCAAGCTATTGCCCTTGTGTTGATGCACTGACATTTGTTGCGCTAAGCACATTCATTCATTTTCAGTGAGCAATCAGCACATGTCCATGAGCCAAAAACTTAGAATACCCCATTTTTTTCTGCTGGGGGGCAGGTGTGTTGGTTTTGCCCATGTATGTGCAATGTGGTGTCAATGAAAATGAATAGTGATGCACCACAGTGGTGACCATGTGCTGTATCATTGCTTAATGTGTGTTAATATGCAAAACAACTTGCTCGCTAAAGTGTGAAGGCAGCCCTAATCCAGCTTCTGTATGGCCAATGAACCCTTTTCGTTCATACTTTATCTAATAATTAATAACTTGTGAAAAAGCCAACGCTCTAAGAAAGTGTTAAATTTATTAGCAAGCACTTGTTTTCACGCAAGTATCCTTAAATAGTCAAATATCATTACAGGCGGAGGCGTTACCTACATTTTGATTAAATGGAAAACCCCTCTAAGACTTATTAATTTCTTTTTTATATTCTGGAGTCCTTCTCTGTCCATCATTCCCAAATAACATTGAAACTTTCTTTGATAGCAAAACCACAGCCCAGGAGAGGTTTGGCCCGAAAAATTGTATTAAAATCTAGTGCAAGGGATTTAGGTCAACTCTTGAGGCAGAATGTTATGAATCACCATTGATCACTATATTTTTATATTATATTAATGAGGAAAGACGATAACATGTTTTCAGCAAGAACTCATTTTAAAGCTGTCTCCAGTCAAAGAGCTGAAAGGGACTGTAGTGTCTACAAAGGCACTACATGGTAAGACGCACTGGCTCTCTTAGCACTAACCTCTGGCGTTTTTCAGGTTTGCCAGTTGCTGATCCTTTTCTAGGAGCTCTTAGACCTGCCTAAAGATTTATCATTTTTCTGATGGCTTGACTTTTCTCTGCTATTGTTAAGGAACGCAGGTTGGACACTTCCCCGCCTACAGTCTGTGGAGCTGCGCGGAGCCACGCCGGACCCCTCACCAGGCACCACATGCCTGGCGAGGGGGTCCTGCGTAGCCCTGAAATGTTGCACTTTTCTCTGTGATGTGATCTTTTCTACAATAAAAGAAACCTTTGGACATTGGATCCATGGTGTGCTGGCGAATATGTATACTTCCTTGTGCACCTGGCTGCTGCTTTAGTTGATATCTTCCTCCTCTAACCCCTCCCCTTATCCATGCTGTCGCAATTTTCTGTTGCGGTAAGGGTTAATAAAGCAGAGGGCCCTGTCATATGCACTCATCAAGAGTGTTGACTATGCCCGCCCTTTCTGCCCCTCCTCAATTCATAGAAGTGGTGGGGGTTAATGGAGCAGAGGGAACTGTCATATACACTCATTGAAGTGATGACTATGCCCACTCTTTCTGCCCCCACCATCATTCATTCACTTATATCAGCGGTAGTATGCCCTCAAAGGGCTGGTTGTATCTGGTGTGCAATACATAAGGAGCGCAGGGTTCAGAAGTGCATTATGTACAGAGTGAAGAATTCAGGAGTGCGGTACAGAGTGCAGAGTTCAGTAGTGCGCTACTTACAGAGTGCAGAGTTCAGGGATCTTCTATGTACAAGGTGCAGTTCCAGGGGTGGGCTGTGCAAGAGTGCAGAGTTCAAGGGTATGCTATGTACAGAGTGCAGGGTTAAGGAGTGCATTACGTACAGAGTGCAGAGCTCAGGAGGGCGCTACATACAGAGTGCAGAGTTCAGGAGTGTGCTACGTATAGAGTGCAGAATTCAGGAGTGTGCTACAGAGTGCAGAGTTCAGCAATGCGCTACTTACAGAGTGCACAGTTTAGGAGTGCTCTATGTACAAGGTGCAGTTCCAGGGGTGGGCTGTTCAAGAGTGCAGAGTTTAAGGGTGTGCTATGTACAGGGTTCAGGAGTGCATTATGTACAGAGTGCAGGGTTTAGAAGTAAGCTATTCACAGTGTGCAACCCCAACTCCCACCACCAAAGTTTCCTCAAATCTCTGTTCTCTTGTACCTTGCCCGACTCTAGTACCTCCCTGTGTATACGGCTCCAGTACCATTTCAGTACAGTTCTGTGCAGGACAAAAGCAGCATACCGTGTGACATACACCAATTCAAATGACCACCTGGGGGCCCATGGAACCCAGAATCCCTTAGAGCGGCTGGGAAATCCTTGTTTTAGCTCCCCATGCGGCTCTTATGTCTAAGTTACCCTGTGTCCATTAGGGGCACAGGGTCACTGAGAAAATGTGTCTTGGATTATTTAAAATGGGACAGTAATATTTATCCACAATATCTCCCAGGATATTTTTAAAGACTATTCTTGGTCTGTTTGATTCTGAACTCGACATGTTGAAAGAGCTGATCACATTGGCCTCTGTACAGAGACAGTCCGACCCCTACTGGAGCTCCTGCTATTGTGAGAAGGTGTCCTGTGTTTATACTTATGATAATGTATAATCTACTGTGTGAAGCTCGGTGACAACAAGCCTGACCTGTAGTGAAATCCTGATTAATCACAACAATGGCCAGGTGGCCATGGAGTCACCTCGGCTGCTTTAAGGGACTAGTTAATTAGATCATGTTAATTTATGTTTCTAGTTATAGGTGTATTGCTAGAGTAATATGAGCAGGAGGGAGGGAACCTCCTCTTGAAATGTATATAAGACTGTATTCTTGTTCTAATAAACAGTTCGTGGTGAGCAACCAAATAAGTATTGCCTTGTTGTTGGTTGTCAGTGATTGGAATGTCTGATATCTATATTCTGACTGGAAGGAAGCGGTGTATGACAAAAGCACTCAAGAGTGTGGGACGTTTCAACCACCATTTTGATTTCTAGGGTCTTTGCTGAAAAAAAAATATATAATGTTTGGGGGTTCTAAGTAATTTTCTTGTAAACAACAAGTGTCAGAAAAGGCTTGGTCTTATTAAATGGAAAGTCTAGGAGGCAGTTCCTAATCGTTATGTGGTGTTGCGCTCTAATAAAAAGTGACACAATACCATAAATAAAGTGCTAAATTAAATAAAGTGCTATATAAAGTGACATCGCATGTGCAGAATTGCATAAAAACACATAAAATTGCTACATATTTACATATAGTTCAGGTTGCATAAAATAAATACAGGTGCTAATGTTGACACAATATAAAGGTAAAGTCCAACAGTGTACATATATATCCAGAGAAAATTGGAAAATACAGTGAAATAAAGTGCCGTGCTCCAAGTGATGATCAGTGCATAAGTGATGTGAATCCTCTTCCGAGTATAAACACCTCAGGTGTGCAGTGGCAAACGCTGCCACTGTGTCATCAAACACTGCCAGTGTGCCCATCAAATTCTGCCAGTGTGCCCAACAAATGCTACAAGTGTGCCCAATAAATTCTGCCAGTGTGCCCTGGAATGGCCCCAGTGTGACCCCCACCCGCTCACCGTTTGTCCAGCACTTAACCTGTCTTGGTGGAGCAGCAGGTGACGGTGACGAGCGGGGTCCTTCATGCTTCTCCTGCAGTCCACATCTCTGTCCTCTCCTCCTGATAGGCATCCAATAGCGGCGCCTGTCATTTCAGCCAATCAGGTGACAGGTAATCTGATTGGCAGAGAGGCGGTTTAGTGTTATGAAATCGAATATTCATTCACTTTTTTAACACAGCTGAGTGACCTGCGAGCGCCATGCACCTTTTTTTTGACACCTATTAGAGCCTATGGCTCTAATCAGGTGCTTCACAAACACCCCTTGCCGCTGTAATTCAGGCGCCCTGCGCCCAAAAAGGGGCTGGGTGCCTGAATAGGGGGTTGCAGCGGCAGCCATAGATAGATTCATGCAATGCATGAATCTATCTATTGGTGAGAGAGGGGGTGGCAGGAGAGAGGGGGAAGCGCATGTGCGCCCTTAATACACAGGCAGCCACTGGATGTGAGCCTTAAGGATTCACCCATCATCACCATTTTTTACACTGAATGCACTGAAAGACTGCGTTTGCTTGGAGCACAGCACTTTATCCTGAAGTACATGTAATTATGCAGCAATTGTATGCTTTTTTTTTTTTTTTTTGCACATGCAATGTCACTTTATATAACACTATATTTAATTTAGAACTTTGTTTATGGTAGTGTGTCACTTTTCATTAGAGCACAACGCTACATATTGATTTTTATATATTTTTTGTTGGTACGGTTTGACCAATTCGGTGTCTGCTGCAGTTAGTGTTCTGTTGTGTATTATTATCCTGGTAGCGCGGAGATATTTTTTCTTATTTAGTTACTAATCGTGTGATTAATGAACAATTCAGGTGACAAGAGGTTATGTTTGAGCAATTAGCAGCAACAGAAGGGACATTTTTGAGTTAAAAATATATACTTCAATAGATTTCTTTTTTTTAACCAGCGTTTAGTGTCATTTTAGAGTAGTGAATATTTTGACATGTCTTCTACAATTTTGCCACTAGATGGAGACAAATGTTACTGCAAATCTGTATTCTTCTGTGATTGAGCTATGAGATGACGTTTGCAGCAATGCCTGTTTTTGGTCAGAGATCAGGGGTCAGTCTCATCTCTGTATTTTTCTGTTATTCATTGTCAGAGTGAACTAGAAAATATGTGCTGATGGTTATTATTTCCCTGCACTAAGCTGACTTAGCCTCTTGCTCTCAGTGCCCCACCCTCCTAATTTAAAAAAGTTTGTTTTCTAAAGATGTCAGATGATGCAACAGTCAATTAGAGGGCTCTTAATTGTTGTGTGGTGCTCAATGCTTTTCCATTCACTTCAAAAGATCATTTTAATTTTATATGAATGAATTATATTAGACCCATCCTCCATGTGCGAGTTTCCCCTTAGGAATCAATGAAAACACTCATAATTCGTTACAGTGTCACTGCAAGTGTATGCAGTACCGCATGTGGCCAGAGGTGGAGAGGTGGCGCCGGAAACACAAACACTCAAAGACACTCGGAGAACACTCAGAGATGATCGAAGACTCCTCGGAGACGCTCGGACACTCTGAGACACGATAATACAGTAGTACCTTGGATTACAAGCATAGTTCATTCCAGAAGCATGCTTGTAATCCAAAGAACTTGTATATCAAAGCAAGTTTCCCCATAGGAATCAATGAAAACTCAGATAATTTGTCACTGCTAGTCTATGCAGTACCACATGTGGCCAGAGGTGGGGGGGGGGGCACCGGAGACACTCGGAAACACTCAGAGATGTTCGGAGACCACTCAGAGACCCTTCTAGACCACTCGGAGACTCTCGGACACTCGGAGGCGTTCGGAGACACTTGGGAACCCGAGTGTCTCCGAGCGTCTCTGAGTGTCTTCGGTGCCCCCCCCCCACCTCTGGCTACATGTGGTACTGCACAACCCAGAAGCTTGAATCCTGTTAGTCTTGTGAGACAACTCTCACAAATCAAGTCAGGATTAAAGAAAAAAAAAAACATCTCTTATTGCGAAACGCTTGTAAACCATGTTTCTCACAATCCAAGGTTTTACTGTAGACTTGCTATTACCCTTATAGCCTCTATGGTGCCACTTTATAAATGTAGTCTGACTGTACATGATTTCATTGCTAAGGTTCATTGCCTCTCAGGAAATATTACTGAGGTGAACCTAAATCAGAGAGGGTCACATAAGAGGGTTTTCTGGCGGCCTTATATAGTGTGGGGCGTGTACTACACAGCCTGAGCTATGATTGGCCACAGGCATCCTGCCTGTGGCCAATCATGGCTCTCCTCGCTGCCGGTGCTGTGATTGGCCAAGCATGCGGGGTCACAGTGCATGCTTGGCCAATCATGAGCCAGCAATGCACTGTGCCATCGCAGTGCATTGTGGGCCGTGAGCGACACACGAATTTGGTGCGAACGGCCCATAACGTTCAGAATTCACCGAACGGGCGAACAGCCGATGTTCGAGGCGAACGAATGTTCGACTCGAACACGAAGCTCATCCCTACCCATGACCCTGCATTCACTATATCTGGTCTCCCACAGTACATAGAACATGGAAATGCAATTATTTTAGTAAATATAAACTGCTAAATACCTTTTCTCCTCAGCAGTATATAGTCTTGTGACTTCTATCAGTGTCTGGTTATAGCTTATATTCTACTGTCCTATGAAGCTGCAGGACCCCTGCCCCTCTGTCTGGACAGTGCTGATCACATGCACCCTCCCAAGAAAAAAATAACTCTCTGGTAATTCACACCAAACTGAGCATGCGCATGGTGGCTCCAAAGGCTCTGTCTTATCGGGAGATAGATTGGGGACAGTGGAAGAAGGGGAAAAGGTGACGCTTGCAGAGCAGCCTTGTGTGTCAAGCTAGGAACCGAGCAGGCCAGCGTGGGTGAAACTTGAGAAGTATCTTGAGTACCAAGCTAGGGACCCAGCAGCGAAGTGGGGGGTGACACTTGAGGAAGATACCATTGTGAACATTGGAAGAGCTCAAAGGATTCAGTGACAGTGACTCAGTGGGTCTAGTGAGAGACCGGGAACTTGGTGGACTGAATAACTACAGGAGTGATTGTAGTGAAAGACTGTTAAGTGTGTTTTAGAAACTGTTAAAGACTGTTGTCATAGGAGACAGAATTCCCACACATACAGATGCTAGATGTCTTTCCCTGCATGGCTGTCCTCCTATTGAAGTCTCTGAGTCTGCCAATTGATTTTTCAACTACCTAAGGGAGTCCTGATCCTAACCCATTCTCCCCCCAAAAAGACTGTTAAAGGAAATACCTCTTTTGCATATCTCTGGCCCTGGAGGTCCTCATTAAACCAAAGGAGGCCTGGGACCTTGTTACATTTACATAGACCGATCACCATTCTACCTCTCTACAAAGATTGCCGCATTCCCAGTGGACCTGCTGATTGGCTCCCGCTATGTCCAATCAGGTACGTTGTTTCAGGCAGCTGGGCTACCCTGCCACAGTATATAAAATTATAAAGTGCGGAAAACACTAATAGCAAAAGTAAAACTTTAAAGAGTTCATGCAAATAGTGTCAAAAGTCCAACGCCCTTAAGGTGACTTTAAGCTGTGTCAGATGAAATCTCTGTGTGTTATAACTTCCCTCGTAGACACACACCTCACATCTTTGCACCCAGTGAAGATTTCAGCTTACCAAAAAGCATGTCACTCCCTACTATGGAGAAGTCAAATAATGCTTGTGTGTTAGAAACTCTCTCTGCTTTAATCCTGATGGTCTCCAGAATCACCCTCGGGTCTCCTCAGACAGGTCATCCACGGTTAATGGTCTTTCCTTAAATGTGGTGGGTGCATTCGTTTTCCTCTCTCAGGGTTTTTTCTTTATTTTCACTGCTGATCCAGCCAATAACACTTCCTGTCTTACGGTGACTCCATCTTCTGATATTCCAACCTATAATGGTCCAACCTCTGCAGCGGGCACGTCACCACATCCCAGTTTACTGCAGTCCTATCATTTTGAGAGTCTCCTAAGTTGGAGGCTGGAAAGGGGATGCACTGGATACCTTTGCTGCCATTGTGCTATTTTTTGGTGTCCAGTGCATCCCTATATCCTTAAAGAGAGATGGGCTCCCTCCAGGTATATTGTCCTTAATCTATACATTATTATATGCAGTATGTGCTCCAATTTTGGAGACTCTCAAAAATTACATTTGTGTTCAAAATAATAGCAGTTCAGTGTGGAGTTCAATTAGTGAGGTCATTTAGTCCTTGAAAATACAGGTTTCAAACAGGTGGCCCTTATTTAAGGACAAAGGCAGCAAATGTTGTACATGCTCGGTATAGTGCATTTCTCTCTGAAAATCTGAGTAAAATAGGTAGTTCCAGACATTGTTCAGAAGAACAGCGTACTTTAATTTAAAAGTTGATTGGAGAGGGGAAAACATATAAAGAAGTGCATAAACTGATAGGCTGCTCGACCAAAATGATCTAAAATGCTTTAAAATGGCAACCAAAACCAGAGCGGCTTGGAGAGACTTGGAAGAAAACAGAAAGCTACCATTCAAATTGATTGAAGAGTAGCCAAAATGGCAGGGACTCAGCCAATGATCAGCTCCATGGTGGTCAAAGAAGGTCTAAAGTTACATGTGAATACTGTAACAATTAGAAGACGCTTATGTGAAGTCAAACTATGGGCAAGAAAAGATTACAATTTGCCAAAGAACACATTGACTAGCCTAAAGAGAAATAACGCAACATTTTGTGGACTGAGGAATTCAAGATTGTTCTTTTTGGGTCAAGGAGAGACAGACAGTTTGTCAGACAACCGCTCAAGCTTGGCTTGCATACACACAGTCACACAAAAGTTCTCGTAACTTTCGACCTTCAAGAACGCACTGACGTACAACGCGTACGATGAGCCGAGAAAATGAAGTTAAATGCTTCCGAGCATGCGTTGAATTGTTTCTGAGCATGCGTAAGTATTTTTGCTCATCGGAATTTGTACAGACGATAGGAATTTCCGATCGGAACTTTTTCCGACCGAAAAATAGAGAACCTGCTCTTAATCTTTTGCTGGCGAGATTTCCACCAGCAAAAGTCCAATGGAGCATACACTTGGTTGGAATTTCCGAATGAAAGTTCACATTGGACTTTTGCTGGGGGAATTTCCGATTGTGTGTACGGGGCATTAGGCAAAGTCCCATTGAGATTCAAGTCCATATATCAAACAATGAACACCAATCCATATAAAGGTGATAGTTTGCAGTGGAGAAAATCGTGAAAAGATCCTTCATATAAGGTGCATCCAACTCCATACCCAGGAGAGTAAGTAATCTGCTTTCCAGATCGCCATGACCACTAAACAATGATCTCACCAAGCTCAGGGAAAAGATAGGTCTCCTCAGGACCTTTAAAAGGCTGTCTGGAACTACAGCTGGAACCAATAATACTCAGAAAACATAAAAAGAAAGGCTCCCATAGTGTAATACTGAATTTAATAAAGCAATAGATTTGCACTTACAAAATAGAAGCCATTTAAAAGCGATACAGCAGTGTTTGTTGAAAACGAAACCACAGCATCTCCAGAGACTTCTCTTCACTTCCTGTGTAATTTGCCCATCCACCTCCTGAGAGGAAAAAACGTGATGACGTCACCGTCATAGACTCCACCCTACATGTTTTGTCACTAATGGACATCGACTGGTGATTGGCCAAAATGGTGCTTCCAGAGACTCTCCACTCTCATCCTGGACTTCAATTCTATAAAAGAGAGCAGGAAACTCCAATTTCTACTGGGAGTAGAGGAGCCAATGGTAAAAATATCTGCCCAATATGTGACAGCATGTCACAGACTGAGAGGGACATGAAAAACTGAGGACTTAAAAATTCTTTACACTGACTTATGCCCATTCTCCTTTATATTACCCATTACCCCCTCCTTTTTCTTATAGAAACTCAACCGCTTTGGCAATGCTACCATGTATTTGGTCCTATCAATAAAGCGTAATTGAATTGAATTGAATTGAGTGAGAGAGAGAGAGAACAAAAGATAGGGAGTGAGAGAGAGGGTGAGAGAACACAAGATATGGAGAGAAAAAGAGAGAGAGAGAGGACAAGAGAGAGAGAGAGAGAGAGAACAAGAGAGGGGGGAGAGAGGGAGAGAGAGAACAAGAGAACAAGAGATAGAGAGTGAACAAGAGATAGGGAGAGAGAGAGAGAACAAGAGAGAGAGAACAAGAGATGATGACTGCCACTAGTACTACCATGTTGTTCTGCTGCGAGGTTGAGAATTGGACTCACAGTCGGATTCTTCACATGATGGAGAAATTGTGCTCAAACTTTCATCTTCATCCCTCCTTCATTTACTAGTAGTACTAACAGTAGTCCTACTTCTAAAATGACTAGTCCTTTCCTCCTCCTCCTCGCCACGCATTATCATCCACTCCTTCTGTCCACCATGCACAACAACATTATCATCATCATCACCACAATCAACGCCAACACCATCCAGAGAAGCACCAGCACCACCTTGAATAGCTAAAAAATTAGGCTCTGATTCTCCACCACACACATTCACTCACTCGAATACATCAACCAATTCAATAGGCTCACATTCAGATGCAGGAACACCAGCAGGATCACCTCTTCCATGCACAATAAGAACATGCTCACCCTCACACACAACAACCTTCTGCACAACAGACATCCTGAAAGAAAAAAAATGGACACACACAATTTAACCAAAACAAGAACAAGTCTGTATACTCAGTCTGTATGGTCTCTGCTCTATGTCTCAAGTCATCAACTCCTCTCCTCTCTCAAAAATGGCTAACACACAAGGTCTTATATAATGTGCATTGTGCAAGGACCAGGGGATAATAAGCATTGTATTATGGCAGCGGTGACCAAACTATGCCTATAATTTATTTTACAAAACTACTTAGAAAATAAAAGAAATATCTTAGGTTTGAATGTAAAATGCTTTTGTCAGCGTCACACTAAGTTGCAGCAAAATGCAATAATGCATTAACAGTAATTTATCTAAATTATACAGTTCAGCTGCCGGGTTTGGGATTGAAAAATTAAGTATTCCTTAAATCCAATTAGACTTGTATATATTTGAATTAAAATTTAAAGTCGTAAAGAACAAATAAAATGTAGTAGGTAAGGTATGGTATAATTACATGGTAAAGTATTGAATACACAGTGATTCGAATTCGAAAAGAGCATAGTGTGTGGACATTGAAATCTGAACTTGACTTCACTGACTACACTAAACACTAGTGTGGTGCCCTGCTCTGCCCAATATATTACTATTTTACAGTAATAGTGTGATATTGTAAAATAAATTTTTGCAAAATGTCCTTTTGTCAGACAGTTCAACTTATTTGTATGCTATATGAACATTTCGGATACCGCATTAAAAATGGACAAGAAATTCTTAGAATATCACTTCGAACAAAGTCTTATAAAAATACGTAAATTCAAATTCATTTTGAAAATATTATATAAAATAATGAACACGAATAACGATAAGACGAATTCTGAAAACTAAAGATATTGATATACAAAATGCAGGGAAACAGATAAACAGAAACAATGAATCAAAACAAACCAAAACAAATTTTTTCACTGTGCACGTCTAATGGATGTCATGATTGACCTATCGAGTGTGATAATTCCTGCCATGAAGATCTAGACTGGTGAGAGCTTCAAGAATTCCGTTCCAATTTGTAAATTTGTTTTGGAGAGCTACTTAATGGTGGGTGGAAGCAGTGTATTTTGTATTATTTTTGTAAAATAAAAATTTCACTTATTTTAAAAACGGATTTTGATAAAGATACTTTTTATATTGATATGATTGTTTTACCATTTTTGTGTTCTAGTGCTGACCTATATGAATTTATTTTCTTTACAAACTGCAGGATGTTAAGAGACTTTACTCTGTAAACAACCCTATGAAGGCCACGGTGCTCCAACCATGAAGGCCATGGTTGGAGCACCTTCACAGAATTGTCAAGTGTCCAACTGAAGAAACCACCTAAAGGAGGTCTTGGTACTGCACAGGTAATACAACCTTCTTATCCAGGGTTTCTTGCTGCCCTGAGACTTTGGAGGGAGTACATCTACTATTTGTCATCTATGATTACTGCAAAAGACAGGTGATGGAGGGAAATGCACATGGGTCTGATAGCAACAGAGTACATTCAACCCTACTGAACAGAGGCTCCCCTCTTCCCACACAGAACAAATGCACACTTCTTTACATTACAACCTCCATGTCCCCACCTTCTGCCCTTGACTCATTCACCTACAGCTGGCAAAGACCAGCCAGCAAGAGAAAACCTATCATGCCATGGCTTCATGGAAGCTACCAGTCAAGAGGCCCTCTCACCTTACTAAACATTAAGGCTCGGTTCACACAGGGGGCGACACGACTTGCCGCGCCGCGACCTGCCGCGACTTCAGCGGCGACTTGCAAATGACTTCTGTATAGAAGTCAATGCAAGTCGCCCGAGGTCGCCCAAAAGTAGTACAGGAACCTTTTTTCTAAGTCGGAGCGACTCGAGTCGCTCCTCTTAGAACGGTTCCATAGTACAGAACGGGGGTGACTTGTCAGGTCGCGGCGCGGCAAGTCGTGTCGCCCCCTGAGTGAACCGAGCCTTAGCAAGCTATGTTGCGTGAAGATTGGGTGGAAAGAGCTAAATGTATTTTCAAAACATGTGCAGTAACCATTACCAATAAACAGCAACCAAATCAACTAAGTGTCTCTGCTCACAAGTGAACACCTTATCATTTCAGTTTAAAATAATGGTGCACCCATTTTTCTTAATTTTGTAATCCAAGGAATATGTTGATGCTAAGTTTCAATTTTTTTTCATTACAAATTATGCAATCAAAAAGGAAAATCCTTACTATCTGTGTATTTTTGTATGTCATATTTACAGAAGAAAATTGATCCCATGAGTGTGTAACTCACTAAGGGCCCTAAATGAAATCATCTGATTACTAATGTTAGCCCTTATATAACGAGATACAGAATGTAAAATGCACCACACTTAAAATCTTTTCTATTGTTCTGTTGTGTTTTATGTGTATTGTTTTATATCACTTTGCTTTGAAATTTGTAATTTCTATTTTTTTATCCAATGCGTATATAGTCAGTTCATGTTTATTCATTTAATGCAATTTTATTATTTTTCTTTAATCAAATATTATTTAACAAAAATTTCTTTACAAGTACAGAATAACATAAACTGTCACACAGAATAAAATAACTAAAAATTGTTTTATTTCAATGTATGCTTGACTTTATAAGAAGTATCCCGGTGTATTGTCCATTTGCTATTTCTGCACAGGCGGAAGAACAAAATATGAGCATACTGTAAAGGGGCACTAGACCAGGAAAGGCTCAGTTTAGCAGAGAAAGAATGTCAAATTATGAGCACTTTTGCAAACGCAAAATGATTGGAAGAAATTGGTCTCTTTAAACTTGGAGGGTATTTTAATAAATATTTAATTGACTTAAATAGATTTCATCTTTAATTAGATTTAATCTAACGCATTTCAGGGTTTTGCATCCCTTTCTTCAGGGCTGATCGATTTGTATACCACTCTGCTCAGGAACAAAATGACTGTAATTGCTTGAATAAAGGTGCAAGAGGTTAAGACTGAGAGAAAATTGTACAGAAGGCAGGAAATGACAGTATTTATTTTGACCCATACTGCATATATTGCTGGGTGGGAAGAACTTGTTAATTTACCTATAAAGCAAAATAAAAAAAAAACCCTTCAATATACACTGGCAAGTTGAAAATACATTTTTCTTTGCTATCTTTGTATGGTATGTTGCTAAACTTCTCATATTTTTGAAATTCATCTTCTATTTTTTAAGGCTCTTTTATAATGGAAATTACCAACAGGACCATGGCTACTGAAGTAGTTCTGCTGGGTTTTTCGAAAAATCCCAAAGTTAACATTACCCTGTTTTTATTGTTTTCTGTGGTCTACCTTATAACTATCATTGGAAATGGTCTTATGATATGCATGATCTTGATAAGCCGTCACTTGCATATTCCTATGTACTTTTTTCTTTGCAATTTATCCTTTATTGACTTCTTCTATTCCTCCACAGCCATGCCCAAACTTCTAGTAGATCTCCTATCTAACGATAGAATAATTTCAATCACTGGATGTGGCATTCAAGTATATATCAGTATTTTCTTAGGAGATACGGAGTGCTTTATCCTAGCCCTCATGGCTTATGATCGATATGTTGCCATCTGTAACCCTCTCTACTATCCCATCCTTATGAGGTGGAGAACGTGTTTCTGGTTGGCCTCTTTTGTATGGATTTTAAGCTTTTTAATATCTGTGGTTCCATCGCTTCTAATGCCAATGAGAGTTTGTAACCCAAACCAGGTCAACCATTTTATGTGTGAGATTATAGCTGTTATTACGTTATCGTGTGACAATATATATATGAATCAACTCGTGATATTTTCAATCAGTTTTTTTACCCTTCTCCTGCCTTTTATGCTTATTATCTGCTCATATGTTTGCATCATATCATCCATTTTAAAAATCCATTCTGTTGAACGTTCTAAAACCTTTTCCACTTGCACATCGCATATTACCGTGGTGATTTTATTTTATGGAACAGCAATGGTTATGTACTTCGGTCCATCATCTCAATACTCAACGGACCAAGAAAAATTTATTTCTGTATTTTATGTCATTGTCATTCCCATGATAAATCCTCTCATATATAGCTTAAAGAACAAAGAGGTGAAAAAGGCATTTTTGTTGAGAAAATCTGTTGCTCACTCATTGCATTAATAGGATCCTGGGAAGGACTGAGCTATGGGGCATTTGAACCCTGGGCATATGCAGTATGATGAACCACTTGCTCACTGGACACCTAAACCCACCTCCTGCCCATGCCAATTTTCAGTTTTCAGCACTGTCACACTTTGAATGACAATTGCACAGTCATGTTACACTGTACCCAAATGAAATTTTTATATTTTTTTTCCCCACAAATAGAGCTTTATTTTGGTGGTATTTTATCACCTCTGGGGTTTTATTTTTTGTTAAAAAAATGAAAAAAGGACTGACATTTTTTAATAAAAATACAAAACAGTTTTATATTTTGTTATAAAATTTTGCAAACAGGTAATTTTTCTCCTTCATTGATGTAGGCTGATGAGACTGCACTGATGGGCACCGATAGGCTTCATTGATGGGCACTGATAAGGTAGTACTGGTGGGCACTAGGGATGAGCTGAACACCCCCCTTTTCGTTTCGCACCAGAACCTGCGAACGGACCAAAAGTTTGCACGAACGTTAGAACCCTATTAATTACAATGGACGCGAACGTTCAAAATCTAAAGTGCTAATTATAACGGCCAATGTACATGTTATTGTCCTAAAAAGGGTTTGAGGACCCGGGTCCTGCCCCAGGGGAAATGTATCAATGCAAAAAGAAGTTTTAAAAACTGAAGTTTTTTTCTGGAGCAGTCATTTTAATGATGCATAAAGTGAAAAAAAAAAGTGAAATATTCCTTTAAATATCGTACCTGGGGGTGTCTAAAGTATGCCTGTGAAGTGGCATGTGTTTCCCATGTTTAGAACAGTCCCTGCACAAAATGACATTTATAACGGGAAAAAAAGCCATTTAAAACTGCTTGCGGCTTTAATGTAATGTCTTGTCCTTCGAATATGGATGAAAATCTTTGAGAAAAATGGCATGGCTACCCCATCAGCCCCCCTACCCCGAACACCGGGCTCATCCCTAGTGGGCACTAATGAGGCATCACTGGTGGACACTGATGAGGTGGCACTGGTGGGCACTGGGAGGTGGCACTGGTGGGCACTGAGAGGTGGAACTGAGAGGTAGCACTGATGGGTGGCACTAAAAGACATTGATAGGTGGCACTGATAGCTGGCCCCGATGGGCACTGATATGTGGCAGTGATGAGCACTGGTAGGTTACACTGATAGGCAGCACTGCTAGGTGGTACTGATGAGGCATTGTTGGCACCACTGGTGGGCATTGATAGGTGGCACTTGTGGGCACTGATAGTTGGCACTGATTGGTGGCACTAATATACACTGGTGGGCACTTATATGCACTGTGTGGGCACTGGCAGTCGGTACTGGTTGGCACAGATGAGGCGGCTGTGCCACTTCCTCTAGAGGAGAAAAAACAGCGAGTTTTTTCTCCTCATGCTGTCAGCGTGAGGAGAAAAAAAATGATTACCAATCTTCTGTTTACATCATGTGTTGTGTTGTGTTTACATCATGTGTTCAGCTGTCATTGGGTGACAGCTGATCACATGGTAAGGGCCAGGGATTGGCCCCTTACTCCGATCTGTGATTACCCGAGTCTCGATGACTCGGTGATCACAGCGTGCACGCTCTGCACGTGCCCTGCAGGGAGCGTGCGGGGAGTGTGCGAACGGGAGGACGTCTATTGACGGCCTCCCGGAAATGTAGGTCCGCTCTTTAGCCATCATTCGGCTATAGCACAGATGGGAACAGGTTAATACAGTATATTGGTTTGGTGGCCCTGAGTGGATATACTTTAGCATTCAGGTCTCAATCAGATTGGGACTTGCAATCAGTAACCCATGCTGACCATCTGCCTGCTCCCTGCTTTCACCTGCGCTCACAGTGTCTGCAAAGGTCTTCAAACACCAACTTCCCTTTCTTTGCCCACTTTTAACTATGAGCAATCACTGTGGGGACACTTTTGATTCATCTGTCCATTCCAAAAAAGAGCTGGTTGGTTGTGTTCCACATCCCCCTCCCAGCCAAATGTAAAACAGAGATAGTTACCGGTAATTAATTTATTTTGTTACATAAAACATAATCAACCAGTTTACCAAATAAATGTCTTACAAGTATAAATAAATTATGAACAGCCAATGATCCTAAAATCAGCATTTAATAAACTTACAATTACATATATATTTTCTCTTTCTTCCCCAATCATTAGAATCAAGCAGAGATAAAGGAAATATACATGTCAGGCAACTTCTTATATGTATTTGAATGTGCTTAAAAAAAAAAAAAACTGCAGAAACTATTATTAAAAATATATTATACACATTTGTTATACCTATACCTACTTTCCTTCTAATACAATTAAGTTATAAGTAAAGTAAGATTAAAGTCACAGCAGGCCACGTGACTGCTCTGGGGTCTGGTAGATCTTTATCAGATATATTTGACATATATTTTTTTTAAGACAAATTCTATCTATTGTTTTCTATGTTCTATCAAATTGATCTATTTATAAATGTTTTCACAGAGGATTTGTGCAAATTCACTCAGGATTCACACATTTTCTAATTCTAAAGTGAATTCAGGGTAAAAGTTGTATGAATAAACCTATAGTATATACAATTTTGTTGGCTTTAGCAGAAGACAAATTTTACACAAAGGTAATGCTGGCGTTAAAAAAGGAATTTGAAGTTTTTTGGGAAATTTTATTTTCATTTTCTGAACACTTATACATGTTTAAACTGGTTTAAATTCTTTATGAAGAATTTTTATTTTTTACAAATAAATATTCAATAGCATGGGAGTTCATGCATGGGTTTAATGGAGTGTTTTAGTTTTCTATACAGGGAGCAGAACAAGCAAAACCTGTTTGTTTTCAGGATCTTTTTTGAAATTAGGCCTTCTAAAGTAAAGACACTATCAGATTTTTTGCTGCTTTTTTCCTTCAGATGTACCAAAACCATCACAGAAATTACAGCCCTAGGATTTTATTTAAATAAAAATCTGACTTTTAAAGTTAGAATTCTGAGATTAAATGACAAAATTCTGAGTTTCAAAGTCAAAATTATGAGTTAAAAAGTCAAGGTATAGACATGTACATTTCATTTAGTTATGAATTGAAATTCAGACAAAATTTTAGTCATTCAGAGATTTGGATGTATCTGAAACTCTGAATCACAATACTACAAAATTTCAACAAACTCAAAATAAATGATAACATAAACAACAAATGAATTTGTATTTATTTGTTTAATTTGTTTGCGAGTTCAGAGGATTTTGTAAGTTCAATAATATGTGTCCCACTCTATGTTAGGCTCGGTTCACACAGGGGCAACATGACTTTTGGAGGCAACTTGGACGTGACTTGACGTGACTTGACGTGACTTGACCTGACGTGACTTGACGTGACTTGGACACGACTTACAACACTACTTTAAGTCGCCCCAGGCCAGGCGACTTGCTGTGGCCAATCAGAGAATGAGCTCTCAGGGGGGAACTCCTTTTGAGAGCTGATAATTCTCTGAGAGTCGCCTCCGTATAGAAGGAGATCTGACTTGGAGGCGACCTCCATTGAAATCAATGGGTACCAGTCGCCTACAAGTTGGATAGAAGTAGTACAGGAACCTTTTCTGAAGTCGGAGCGACTTCAGTAGTGTGCATTAAGACGGCTCTCATTCACTTACATTGATTTCTACATGTTGTGTGACCTGAGGTGACTTGGGGCGACTTGAAGTCGGATCTGAGTCGCCCCTGTGTGAACCCGCACTTATGATTTGCCAAAGACAAAGTCACAAGACATCAAAGTTGCATGAAAGTTTCTTTGAAGTTGCAAGAAAGCCGCAATGCAAAGCCACAGGACTTTAGGGTCGCATACAGTGTGAACTGAGCCTTAATGTTTGAAGTATCCGAAAATAACATAACTACATAACGAATGAATACAAATATTCTAAAATAACTTCCGAAAATACGAATGTACAAAACGAATCTGAATATACAAAACAATTTCCAAAAACAAATCATTCTAACATAACAAATAAGAGAAAACAAAATTATTAACTTAATGAATTGAAAACTAGACAATTTATTTTGTTATGCACATCTCTAATAAGGTGTGCTTTATTAACCACTTCCCGTCCAGCGCACGACGATGTACGTCGACAGCATGGCACGGGCAGGCATATTGGCGTACATGTACGTCCAATATTCGTTGCCGCCGTGCCATCGGGAGCGCGCCGCCGGCGGCGCGCTCCCGCGCTGGTCGGGACCTCCGTGAGTCCGGTCGCGGGACCCGCGGACTCGATCGCCGCGGGCATCCCCGCGATCGTCTCACGGAGCGGCGGAATGGAGGAAATGCTGTATAAACAACATTTTCTCATTCTGCCTAGCAACTAGTGACGCTGATCTCTGCTCCATGTGATTGGAGCAGAGATCAGTGTACACTAAATGAAAGCCCAACCCCCCCACAGTTAGTAACACACCCCTAGGAACACTTAACCCCTACACTGCCACCCACAGGTTAACCCTTTCACTGCCAGTGTCATTTACACAGGAATCACTGCATTTATATAGCAGTAAATACTGTATAAATGACAATGGTCCCAAAAATGTGTCAAAAATGTCCGATGGGTCCCCGACAATGTCGCAGTCACAATAAAAATCGCAGATCGCCGCCATTACTAGTAAAAAAAAAAATAATAAAAAATTATTAATAAAAATGCTATAAAACTATCCCTATTTTGTAAACGCTATAACTTTTGCGCAAACCAATCAATAATCGCTTATTGCGATTTTTTTTACCAAAAATATGTAGAAGAATACGTATCGGCCTAAATTGAGGGAAAAAAATGTTTTTTTATATATTTTTGGGGGATATTTATTATAACAAAAAGTAAAAAATAGTGCGTTTTTTTCAAAATTGTTGCTCTATTTTTGTTTATAGCGCAAAAAATAAAAACCGCAGGGGTGATTAAATACCACCAAAAGAAAGCTCTATTTGTGGGAAAAAAAGGACGTCAATTTTGTTTGGGAGCCACGTCGCACGACCGCACAATTGTCAGTTAAAGCGACGCAGTGCCGAATCGCAAAAAGTGGTCTGGTCTTTGACCAGCAAATTGGTCCGGTCTGAAAGTGGTTAAAATGTGCTGAATAACAAGATGCTGATAGGAGGAAAGAGAAGAGTGAGCAGAAGTATGAACTCTTCAGTCAGTGGCTGTCCATACACTGTCCAGTCAGCAGACAGGGGGTGGTAAGTAAACACTGTATTCTTTTTATCTATAGTCTGTAACTGTTATGGAGAAAGTGGTGTCATTTGGATGACTGTGTGGTATGGCAGAACTATGTAAATCTCAGGGCCAGATGGAGAAAACAGTGTTCTTGAATATTCCATCTGTGTATTTAGCTGTTTAATATACTTATATCTTTTGTGTACTTATATTTTGAGGTTTAATATACAGTGTAATATAATGTGTGTGCATATACAGTATCTCACAAAAGTGAGTACACCCCTTACATTTTTGTAAATATTTTATTATATCTTTTCATGTGACAACACTGAAGAAATTACACTTTGCTATAATGTAAAGTAGAGTGTACAGCTTGTATAACAGTGTAAATTTGCTGTCCTCTAAAAATAACTCAACATATAGTCATTAATGTCTAAACCACTGGCAACAAAAGTGAATACACCCCTAAGTGAAAATGTCCAAATTGGGCCCAAAGTGTCAATATTTTGTGTGGTCACCAATATTTTCCATCTGCGTTAACACTCTTGGGCATGGAGTTCACCAGAGCTTCACGGGTTGCCACTGGAGTCCTCTTCCACTCCTCCATGATGACATCACGGAGCTGGTGTATGTTAGAGACCTTGTGCTCCTCCACCTACTGTTTGAGGATGCCCAACAGATGCTGAATAGAGTTTAGGTCTGCTTGGCGAGTCCATTGCCTTTACCCTCAGCTTCTTTAGCAAGGCAGTGGTCATCTTGAAGGTGTGTTTGGGGTCATTATCATGTTGGAATACTGCCCTGTGGCCCAGTCTCTGAAGGGAGGGGATCATGCTCTGCTTCAGTATGTCACGGTACATGTTGGCATTCATGGTTCCCTCAATGAACTGTAGCTCCCCAGTGCCGGCAGCACTCATGCAGCCCCAGACCATGACATTCCCACCACCATGCTTGACTGTAGGCAAGACACATTTGTCTTTGTACTCCTCACCTGGTTGCAGCCACACACGCTTCACACCATCTGAACCTAAACATGATTTTTAGAAGAGGGGGGTAGAGAATTTGTAGAATAGAGATATCCCCTTGTGTTTGGTTGGGTTTTTATTTACTCAGCAAGTAACAAAAATGGCCCCATAGAGCTACCTCCAAAGTATTTGAGGTAGCTCTATGGGGCCATTTTTGTTACTTGCTGAGTAGTGCTTTATTTGGAATATTTCATATGTAACTATCGTTTCCTGTTCAGGTAAATCAGACGTGGAGAAGTAGTGTACCCCTTGTTTCCTCCAGGATTGCGTTTACAAACCAGGCATTAAGTGTTCATAGGTCGCTAGTGGGATCTTTATTTTTCATATTGGAGTATCAATAACGTGTTGTCTAATCAAGAAGGACCATGCTGCAATAGTGACTTGGATAGTTGGATAAAGTGGAGTTTCCTTGCCACTATTGCCACCTATGTTGGACCGCCGGTTATCGGTTTGGCAAGAAAACCAGTATCGCATTTGGTCAAGTACTGCAGCAGCGTAGTATGTTTGAGCATTGGGAAGACCCATACCCCCAAGGTGTTTGGGTTTGTACAGGTGTGCTAGTGCAATTCTAGTTTTTTTCCCTGCCTATATGTATTTGTTCAAATGAACTGCTAATTGTGAGAATATTTTCTGTGGCATAGGAATGGTTAATGTTCTGAAGTGGTATAGTAATTTTGGCAGCACTTGCATTTGGTGTGCAGTTATTCTCCCCATCCATGTGAGGTGCAGTTTACTGATCTGATTTAATTCCTCTTATATTTTAGTCAGTAATAGAGGAAATTTGTACAAATAAATGTTAGAGGAAGGAGGTTAGCTGTATCCTACGGTACGTAATTGAGGGAAAGTCCCAGTTACATGGGAATGCGTTTTTTATTCTGGATTTTTCTTCCTCGGATACATTAAGTGCCAAGGCAAAACATTTATTAGTGTGGACTTTATAGAAGGAATCCTGCCCAAATTTGTTTAATAGGGATTTTACTTCTGGTATAGAGGAATCTGGTTCGGTCATAGGATAATATCATCAGCAAAAAGTCCTATTTTCTGGCATTCGGGGCCTATTTTGATGCGTTTAATTGCTTTGTTGTATCTGATGTATTCTGCTAGTGGTTCTACAACAAGTGAAAATATAATTGGAGAGAGGAGGCAACCTTGACGAGTTCCATTTGACAGTGTAAAGGGGTCAGAGAGTAAGCTGGAGGTGTAGCCTTGGACTGTGGGATTTGAGTAAAGGGACATAATTACTGAGTGGATCAGGCCAGACATTCCAAATTTGTGCAGGGTCCTAGATAGGTATCCCCAAGGGACCCAATCAAAGGCCTTTTCTGCACCCAGGACCAGAAAAGTGCTAGATTCCTGGGAGACCTCTCCAATTTTCAGAAGGTTCAGAATTTTTCTTGTCCCTTCTGGTGCCTGCCTGCCCTTTACAAAGCCCACTTGGTCAAGGCCTATGAGGGATGGTGTGATCTCCATTAAACAGTTAGCTAAAATTTTGGCGTATATTTTCATATCAGAATTTAATAGGGAAATGGGCCTGAAGTTTTGAGGGAGTGAAGGGTCTTTACCCGGTTTTGGTAGTGTCACTATTATGGCTTGGAGTATTTCCCTTGGGAAGGAACCTATAGAGGCTGCAGTATTGTAAATATCTACTAGTTGGAGGGTGAGAATTAATGTGAATGCCTTATAATATTTGGACGAAAATCCATCCACTCCGGGTGACTTGTGCATGGAAGGGATTTTATGATGGTCTCAACTTCTCTAGTGGTGAAGGGAGTGTTACATTTTTGAAGAGTGGTGACATCTACTCTAGGGAGCTGAATTCCTTGTAGAAAGTTATGTATCTCTACTTCTGTCAGTTGATGGGTGTCTGGGTCTTTGTTAAGGTTGTGAAGGGATTCATAGTAATCTCTGAAGGTGTTGGTTATGTCTACTGTTGTGGACCGTGATGTTAGTTTGGTGGTGTATGAAATGTGTGAGGTTAGAGTGTGTTTCCTGCTGCAATTCCTCACAGCAGGAAGTAAGTCTGCAATGGATTTATGGAGCTGCGATATGCGCTGTGTTGTTTTTTTCCTTTCTCTAGAAGCAATTTGGATGAGGGTTCCTCTAGAGAACGCCTTAAGTGCACACCATGTTGTCAAGGGAGAGCATTCTCCATTTTTATTGAATTGGAAATATTCTATGAGTTTCCCTTCCACTTCATCTTGGGGTGCAATAGGAGGAAAGTGTTGTTGCGCCACAGCGGTTTGTGAGATGTTTTGCTCGTATCCACAACATTGATAGTCACTGGGGCATGGTCCGAGCATGTGATGTTGTGGATATCAGTAGTTCGGACTCTCTGTAGGGTATACATATCTGTCAGAAAAAAATCTATTCTGGAATAGCTAATATGCACTGTAGAGTAGTACGTGTAGTCCTGGTTGGCGGCTCTCAGGCATCGCCAAAGATCAAAGAGCCTTTCTTCATTGCACAAAAATTCTAAAGATGGCCTCCGTCTGTGGGCCACCGAGGAGCAGTCAAGCTCTTCATTCAAAAGCATATTAAAATCCCCACACAGAGTCAGAATACCCTTTTTCATTGTTTTAGCTATCTTAAAGACTTTACAAATAAATTTCATTGCTTTTACTTTAGGTGCATATAAGTTCACCAGTGTGTAGATGACCCGGTCTATTTCTGCGACCAATATGATGAAGCATCCTTGTGGGTCACTATAGTCCTGCAATAAAGAAAATGTTAGAGTGTGCTGAATAGCAATCAAAACCCCATTTTTTTTGGAAGTATCTTTGGTTATAAAGATGCGTGGGAATTTTACAAGTCAGCATTTTGGGGGGTTTGATGCTAGTGAAATGCGTTTCTTGTGCACATAGAAAATCGCATTTTAAGTCCAGTGCTGTTTTCCACAATGCTCTTCATTTGTATGGACTGTTCAAGCCTCTCACATAGTGTGACATTAGCTTAAAGAGGAAGTAAACCCTGATGGGTTTACTTCCTCTTTGATTCCCTGCAAAGGTAAAGCATAATTATGTGTCACTTACCTGACACAGGAGCCAGCGATGTCACCGCTGTCCCCTTGTGTACGGAGCCTCCATCTTCTTGGTGGGTCTCGCTGCTCCGGCGCTGTCATTCGACGGAGCCGCGATGACGTCACTCCCGCGCATGCACACGGGAGCCGCCACCCGCGGCATATCGCCGTTAACAGTAGCGCACTCAGTGCGCCTGCACGCCGCTGTCAGCGGTGTCTGTCTTTTGGAAAATATGTCCTAAACCGTGTAGGTTTAGGAGATATTTCTAGGACCTACAGGTAAGCCTTAATCGAGGCTTACCTGTAGGTCAAAGTGGTTTGTAAGGGTTTACAACCACTTTAAGATCCAAGGGCCTCGGCTATGGAATGCTCTACCAATCAACATCCACCTGGAAGAAAATCACCTGGCTTTTAGGAAAAAACTCAAGACCTTCCTTTTTTAGCAGATGATCAAAGCTCGCCACAGCGCCTAGAGGCAATTCAGTTCACATTGTGCACTATACAAGTATTTCATTAATTCATTCATTCATTTAAAAGGTAGAAAGTGCTTTGTCGCCATCTAGTGGTAAAAATTGACATAAGAAATTTTGCTAATGTTTTGTATGACATGGGTATGAGCAGAGATAATTCCTTCCATATAACCATCAAAAAAACAAGAAACAAATACTGTACCAGACAGAATTGTTCAGTAACTTAAAACAGTTAAGCGGTACTTGCCAAAAAAAAGTTACGGGAAACATCACTTAAATGAGGGGGGAAAGAATAGTACTTAAAACAGCCAAACAGCGAGTGATAGGTTTTCCAATACAGAAGTATGTTATTGGGCTGGAAGCACCAAGGGTTCAGTGTCTTTGACTAATGTGGTAGACTTGTGGGTGATCTTACAGGACTACAGTCATGAGTAGTTAATTTACCCCATCGGTTTTGGTGGTTATTGATGCTTCTTTCCTGAAGGAGCTCAGGGTCTGCAGGGTCGCCAGTCACAGGATGGAGGCCCCATTTTTTTTTTTTTTAAATAATTTTTATTGAAAAGAAATAGTAGGCACAAAAGTACAGACGTACAGAGAGATCCCCAACAATTGGAGGAGTAAGATGCCAACAAAATTTCAAATTAAACATGCAATGAGTTCAGTAAGGCTGTGCATGTAAACATTCCTAAACTGAAAAGACCATAAAAGTGTGAGATGTATAGGTACAGACTGCTAGATACAGGTCAACTACCAAGAGTGAGAGAGAGGGGGAGTAGAGACTGAGAGGAGCATAAGAAGGGTTTGGTATGGTCCGCAACAAGGAGTTAAAGAGATATCCGTCCCAGTGAGATAAGGGGGTCCATCTGGGGGACAGGGTCGGAGCCCAAAGCATGAGGGGATGGATCCGTTCCAGAGAGGTCTAGGGGCAAATGATAGGACAGATTAGGTAACAGATTTTCAGGTCGCTTCATGTAGTTTCCTGAAAGAGTGCCTTGGATAAAGGCTGTAGTGACGGGTTGTTGGGGGTCCGTGTCGTTGGGATGTAGTGGTATGTGTGTGTGCCTAGGTTGGAAGAGAAGGGGCAGAAGGGTGTGGGTGTGGAAGAGAAGGGAAAAGGAGAAAAAGAGAAGGGAGGGGGGAGGGGGGGCAGTAGGGAAGGGAGGTAGAGAGGGGAGGCAGAGGTACAGGAGAGAGTGGGGTTGTCTGGGGTCCCCTTCCCCAGGACCCCCCGGAGCATGTAAACTGACACATAGTCGAACTTCTTGTTCGCCCTTCTGGCCCGGTGATCTCCAAAGCCAATCAGTACCAGGGTATGCAGATCCTCACAGCCAACTGCAATTCAAAATGTCCCTATCGTTATGCATCCAGGTAATCGGCAGTGGTCTGGAAGTGTTTCCAACAGGCCCATTTTTTGCTGAATTTAGAGGGGGTATCTCTGGATATATGAATCAGCTCCTCCATTTCAGCTGTTTTGTTGATTCTGGTGAACCACTCTTTAATGGAGGGAACGTTGGATGAGCCCCAGTGAACAGGGATGCACTGTTTAGCCGCGTTGAGCATGTGCATAGCTAGAGAGCCATGATAAGTTCGTCTCGGCAAGGGCGAGAGGTGGAGGAGGCATTGAGATGGGGTTGGATCAATGTTGTAAGTGGTAATTTGGGTGGTGAGTCTGCACACTTCTCTCCAGTAATTCTGTAGTGAGGGGCACGACCACCAGATGTGAAGTGGAGTTCCCCTGTCTTGGTTGCATCTCCAGCAAATGTCAGTGGTGTTGGAGGCAAATTTGTGTAGAAGAGAGGGTGTACGGTACCATCTCGATTGAATTTTATAGCCGTTCTCTTGAGCGCTGACATTTAGTGATCCCTGTGAATGGTATGAAAGATGGCATCCCATTGCTCGTCACTTATTGACAATGCTAGGTCTTCCTCCCATCGTTTGCATGCAGTGGTGGAGCCGGGACGCTCTCCATCAAAGAGTAAGTTGTGGGTGAACGCTATTAGATGCCTTTGGGGGGTGGATTGGGTGCACAGTTTTTCGAACGGAGTCAGTGCCCTAGAGCATTGCGAGTTCGTGTTCAGGGAGCGCAGGAAATGAGCGATCAATAGGTAGGTCCAAGGAGGGATGGGTGGTCTATCCACTTTACTGGTGATGATCTGAGCGGGAACGAGTGTCCCTCTCTCATAAAAGTGGCAAGCGTTCAATCTGTCTTTTGGCCAGTTATATAACAAGAAGTCCGGGGACAAACCAGGCGGGAAGTCTGGGTTACATTTAATCGGGGTTAAGGGTCCCGGGGTTGAAGAGATTTTTGTATGAGAACAGATCTGCTGGAAGCATTTCAGTGTAGGGCGTATGAGGGGGTGGAGGATGGCGGGGATGCCTACATGAGACGGTTTCATCCAAGGTAGGGATGCGAGTGGAAGGGAAGAGAAGGAGGCCTCCAGAGAGACCCATTCTTTGTCGGGATCGCGAACATTCCAGTCAACAATTCTAGTTAAATGGACTGCTCTATAATAGTTGAGTATCTCCGGAAAGCCCAGGCCCCCAAGGTGTTTAGGGCGTGCTAGGGTCTTAAGGGAGATTCTAGGTTTTCGGTTTCCCCATAGGAATGTAGAGCAGATGGCATTATACATTTTAAAGAATGTTGGGGGGACCTGTATAGGGACTGTTTGGAGAATATACAGCAGACGAGGCAGGACATTCATCTTGAGGACCGCAATTCTGCCGAACCAAGAGAGAGTTTGTTTGTTCCATCGTTCAAGGTCGGCCGTAAGGTTATGCAGGATGGGGAGATGGTTTTTAGCATACAGGTCGGCTAACTTTCTCGGAATTTGCGTGCCCAGGTATGTAATGGAGTCGTTCTTCCAGCAGATAGGGAAGTTCGCTTCACATTGCGCTTGAATCGTCTCTGGGAGGGAGATGTTAAGGGCGTAAGACTTGGAAAAATTGATTTTAAGGTTGGAAATGGTTTGAAATTTTTTGAACTCTGAGAATGATTGGTATTGTAGTAATAGGTTCCGCGAGGAACATCAATATGTCGTCCGCAAATGCCGCGTATTTACACTCTTTAAGTGGGGTGAGGATGCCCTTAATATCATTATTTAGGGTAAGGGTCTGGAGGAGGGGTTCTAGAGTAAGGATAAACAAAATCGGGGAGAGGGGACAGCCTTGCCTTGTTCCGTTTCTGATGGGGAAGGCGTCTGACAGAGTACCAATAACTCGCACCCGCGCAGAGGGGGCGGAGTATAAGGACATGATCATGGTCATCATATGAGGGCCAAGACCCAGATTAAGGAGCACCGCTTCCATATAGTCCCATGCCACTCTGTCAAACGCCTTCTCTGCATCCAGAGACAGGAAGAAGGCTTTCTGTTCAGTTTGTGTTATCATGTGGTGAATATTAATAGATTTTAGGGTGTTGTCCCTGGCTTCACGCCCGGGAACGAAACCTACCTGGTCAGGGGAGATGAGGGTTGGAATAGATGGTAGAAGTCTGTTGGCTAATATTTTGGCAAATAGTTTGATGTCCACATTGAGTAGGGAAATTGGTCTATAGCTGCTTGTGATTGTTGGGTCCTTGTCGGGTTTGGGTATAACGGTGATATGGGCTTCTAAGATACCGCGGGGGAGGGATTTGGATGTAGGGACAGAGTTAAAGGCCTTAAGGAAAGGAGATTGAAGTGTCTCTGTGAATAGTTTATAATAAGCAGAGGTCAGCCCGTCGGGTCCAGGGCTCTTGCCTGATTTTAATTGTTTGACGGCTTGAAGCCATTCTGTCGCCGAGATTGGTGTTTCCAATGACTGGAGGGCGTCAGAGGAAACTTTTTTAAGAGGAACAATATGGTAACCGGGGCAATTGGCGCTACCTACAAATAAAACTCCTTACATGTATGTATGTAAATATATAATCCCGAATATATCATGTATACATCCTAAAGAATATATATATAATAAAAAGGGGTATAACCCAAAAAATCCTGCTATTCTGCGATTTTTAATTTGCAAGCTACTCAGATGTCCCAAAAAACAGCAGAATTCCTACTGTAGATTAATTCCTGAGATTGACAAATAGTTCCAGTAAACAAAGGGAAAGGAAAGAACCAAAAACCAAACAACAACAAACAAAAAAAAAACAAAAGATTTGTATCTGTATCGCTAAAAAGCAATATTCCCTAAAATCGCATTATCGCCAAAATATGGTTAAATAAGCAAATTCCCAGTAGGAGGCGTGTGTAAATGTGCTAGTGAAATTATAATCCCAAATATACAAACTATAAGTGCAAAACGCTAATATAGACATATATATAAAAAATTATTGCCTAAAATCGCATTATCGCCAAGATATGCAAAATCCCAGTAGGAGGTGTATATAAATGTGCTTAATGAAATTAAAATTCAAACCCTAAATATACAACCTATGAATGCAAAATGCTAATATAAGCATATATATGAAATAACAAAATATTAATAGTATATAAAAATTATATCAAAATTATATCAAAAAAGTGCGAGTGAAAAAACAAAAAACAAAAATATAAAAAACAAAAAAGCAAAAAAGTATAAAAAAACAAAAAATCAATTAACCCCCAAATTAAATAAACAATCCATAATAACCAAAAGTGCAAAAATAGTGTCCAATTTTCCCAAAAAATCTTCAATGGTGCAATTACAGAAAGTTCAAATGTGACTATAGTGCTTCCTGTGCAATCTTCAACGTGACTTCTGTGTTCCCCCACAAGGTACCCCACTCACCAGAAGAATACACCCCTGCAGGGGTAATTCGCCTTGAAATCAAAGTCTGCCGATATCCAGCTCTTCATTCGCAACCAATGGGAGATTTCATATATCCTCATAAGAAAAAAATTGTAGCCTCCATAGTGTGATTTGTATAAAAAATCAATTTATTGCCACAAAAATATAAACCAATAAAAACATAAAAAATGATAAAAACGAAAAAAACAAATCTCATATATTGAGACAAAATGTGGAACCACAGTCCATTAAAAAATCACTCAGCCTCCATATATAAATAAATGGTAACGTTCCAGCAAAACAGATAGAAAGTCCTAGAACAAAGCTGAGAGAAAGATAATAACCATACGCTAATGGCACTTTATCCCAAAAAACACAAAGGACTAAGAATACAAAAACCACTTAAAAACAATGTCCCAGGATATAACCTGTTGTATATGGTCACTCCAGTGTTTGTAAGTCCCCCAGGGATAGAGCCCTTCTAGCGCGAAAATTAATCCGAACGTGGAAGCCGCTCGGTGGATACGCAGCTACGGCTTGCACTCCAACTGCGCTCCAACGAACGGAACTGACGTAATAAGCGTAACTCCGTCGAACGCGTTTCGTCATTGACGTCTTCAGCGGCGGTGTCACGCTATCACGTCCTACAACTCAAATAGGAAAAAACCCAGATTAAGCAGCATCTGATTGGCCAACGTTCGTAATTGACACCCAAACAAACACCAATGGGCTGTACCCTGTGTCTGAAGGAGTGACAACCACCGTATCCAATCCGCATGTTGTTACCACCCAGTTCCAAGCCAGAAGGCGAGGGGAGGATATCCAAAAAAGAAAGAAAAAAGGATTTCAAAACTTAGCTTATAATAAATAATCAATAAATTCAAAAACCATCTATCGTCCACCTATTGGGTACACAGCACATAAGGGTGATCTATCCCAAAGGGAACTCAAAAAGACTGTATACATGATAACAATAATTTTATGTTAGGAACATTAATAACATCAATGACCCTTATAGCAAGTTATCATAAACAAAGGTATAAAAATGAGTGTTTTAAAGATTAAAAATTGAAAATTGAAAAACTGCCAGAAATCGGTCACTTCTAACTGAGATAGCTGAATGCAATGGATTTCACTAACAAAGGAAAAAGAGCCATCCTATTTGCTCCATTGCAATCCAGCTATTACCTAGTAAAAGTACTCATATCAATCTAGTAGAAGTTTTCATCTCTCCACAGTTTATATGGTGGACTATAAGGAAAGCGAACAGGACTAGAAGTGGTATATCATATCCAATCAAAAAATAAAAATGAAAATGAATATAAATAAAGAATAATAATTATATCAACCTATATTTAGTGGATCCGCATCTATCTAGATGTTTCAAAAGAGGGGAGAACCAAATCATGCCCATACGTATCAAAGTTGGCATATGCAATCATCAATCAGCAACACTTAGGATAATCCCAAATGAATATAAGGCCTTCAAAACAAGTCGATATATATAAGAGGGAACCTTGTCTTATAATATTACATAATAAATAAGAGAAAAGTGTAATAGTACCAAACACCATTCTACTAACTTAATATAAATGAATATGTAGATCCCAATCTATGGCAGATTGGTAAGTAACACACATCTCCTATAAAACAACAGTCAAGAAACCATCAAAGAAGAGAGGTTTACGGAATTGGAAAAGGAATCTATAACTTGAGCAACATAAAGTTTGAGGATGATGAGTTGAGGATTTTGGACTTAGGTTTAAAATTTGCGCCTGATAAGGCACTAGATAAGTTTGAGACTTTTATTGATCTGAAGAAATTCATGAGGAAGTTGAATATTAAAAAACATTTTGCTATGAATGCAGGAGGAGAGAGTAAAAAAGAATCTTTATATGCACAAACCGATTTGAAAAACAAGTCTACGTTCAACCCTAACACACCAGGAAATCAATGTTTAGGGGCATTTAGTAAGATGGTGGAAGGAGATTTAAGAAAAATGGAGAGAACGAATTATAAGAAAACTACGAATATTTGGAAAACCATCAAGGCACTAGGAGAGAAGAAAAATGTAATCATCAGACCAGCTGATAAAGGGGGGGGCCTGGTAATTCTGAACAAGTCTGACTACATAGAGGAAATGGAAAGACTGTTAAGTGTTGAAGACACCTATAAAAAGTTGAAGGGAAATCCTAAATATGAATATGAGAAGAAACTAGCAACCTTTGTGAAAAAAGGGAAAGAAATGGGAATTCTAAATGACAATGAAGCAGAATATCTAATCTCAAATTCGACAAAAACCCCAGTGATGTATTATTTGCCGAAAATCCACAAGAGGCTTGATAAGCCCCCAGGTAGGCCTATAATTAGTGGAATAAATTCCATTTTCTCGCGTCTAGGGGAATATCTTGATAAATTCTTGAAACCCCTGGTACAAAAAGGGAGATCCTATTTGAGGGACAGCACACAACTTTTAAAAGAACTTCAAGATATAGTAGACGTTGAGAGACTTTTGATGGTAACCATCGACGTAAATTCACTGTACACAAGTATAGTGCAGCGTGACGGCCTAATTGGAGTTGAAAAGGCATTATATGAGAACACAGAGATGCGACAAGAACAAATAGAATACATCATTGAGGGACTAGAGCTGGCAATGTGTTGCAATTATTTTTGGTATGATCAGAAATACTAATTCCAGACCAAGGGAGTAGCCATGGGGGCTCGTTATGCCCCTAGTGTGGCCAATCTCATGATGAACATGTGGGAGGAGGAATATATCTATGGTAGCAATATACCTCAGGTGAGGTTCTACCGTAGATATATAGATGACCTCATTTTATTATGGGATGGTACCCCAACAGACCTTGAAATATTTTTGAACAACCTAAACAATAACATCTATGGTCTAACCTTTACTGGCAAATACAGCGAACATAGTATTGACTATCTGGATCTCCAAATCTCAAAAATAGATGGAATTTTTAGTACCAAGACATTCTTCAAAACAACTGACAGAAACAGCTATATTCCGATCACGAGCTGCCACCACCCTAAGTGGAAAAATAATATTCCGAAGGGACAGTTGCTAAGATAAAGGAGAAATTGCCACTCAGCAGAAGATTACCATCTTCAAGCAGATATGATCCTAGAGAGATTCCAAGAAAAAGGATACAGGCCGGAACCACTACTCCAATTAAAAAAGAAGATTGGAAATTTGGAGAGGAAGTCGTTATTGGAGAAACAGAGTAAAAAAGACAGAAAGATGGAACTGGCTTTTATTACTGGTTTCAGCACTCAATATAGGGACTTTGAAAAAATTATCAAAAAGTATTGGCCTATACTTCAAGAGGACAAAGTGCTATCTAAGGTCCTCCCAAAAAAGTCCTGTTTTGTGTACAGAAAGGCCCCCACTTTACGCTCCCTTCTAGTACATAATGCCATCGACCCACCAAAACAAATCAAAATCTTTAATGACATGAAGGGATTTTATAGGTGCCAGAAATGCCTCCCATGTAAAGTTAGCAAGAAACAGCCAAGAAAAAAAGAAACGTTTAAGGCAAAAACAGACCACAAAGAGTACAAAATAAAGGAACTAATCACTTGCCGGAGCACGCATGTAACATACGTTATAGAGTGCCCGTGCAATTTACAGTATGTGGGCAGGACCACACGTCCTTTATTTGTTAGGATTAGGGAACATATTAACAATATAAAAAAAGGGTTCCCAAACCACAACCTTTCCCGCCATTTTGACGAGTTCCACAGAAGAGATCCTTCCGGATTAATCTTTTATGGGATTGATTGCATTAAAGGCAATTGGAGGGGAGGAAATAAGACCACCCTCATCTCGCAGAATGAAACTGCATGGATATACAGGTTGGGGTCTCTTGCGCCACGGGGCCTCAACCTGGATATAGACCTAAACTGTTTCATAGCTAATCCGTAAACCTCTCTTCTTTGATGGTTTCTTGACTGTTGTTTTATAGGAGATGTGTGTTACTTACCAATCTGCCATAGATTGGGATCTACATATTCATTTATATTAAGTTAGTAGAATGGTGTTTGGTACTATTACACTTTTCTCTTATTTATTATGTAATATTATAAGACAAGGTTCCCTCTTATATATATCGACTTGTTTTGAAGGCCTTATATTCATTTGGGATTATCCTAAGTGTTGCTGATTGATGATTGCATATGCCAACTTTGATACGTATGGGCATGATTTGGTTCTCCCCTCTTTTGAAACATCTAGATAGATGCGGATCCACTAAATATAGGTTGATATAATTATTATTCTTTATTTATATTCATTTTCATTTTTATTTTTTGATTGGATATGATATACCACTTCTAGTCCTGTTCGCTTTCCTTATAGTCCACCATATAAACTGTGGAGAGATGAAAACTTCTACTAGATTGATATGAGTACTTTTACTAGGTAATAGCTGGATTGCAATGGAGCAAATAGGATGGCTCTTTTTCCTTTGTTAGTGAAATCCATTGCATTCAGCTATCTCAGTTAGAAGTGACCGATTTCTGGCAGTTTTTCAATTTTCAATTTTTAATCTTTAAAACACTCATTTTTATACCTTTGTTTATGATAACTTGCTATAAGGGTCATTGATGTTATTAATGTTTCTAACATAAAATTATTGTTATCATGTATACAGTCTTTTTGAGTTCCCTTTGGGATAGATCACCCTTATGTGCTGTGTACCCAATAGGTGGACGATAGATGGTTTTTGAATTTATTGATTATTTATTATAAGCTAAGTTTTGAAATCCTTTTTTCTTTCTTTTTTGGATATCCTCCCCTCGCCTTCTGGCTTGGAACTGGGTGGTAACAACATGCGGATTGGATACGGTGGTTGTCACTCCTTCAGACACAGGGTACAGCCCATTGGTGTTTGTTTGGGTGTCAATTACGAACGTTGGCCAATCAGATGCTGCTTAATCTGGGTTTTTTCCTATTTGAGTTGTAGGACGTGATAGCGTGACACCGCCGCTGAAGACGGCAATGACGAAACGCGTTCGACGGAGTTACGCTTATTACGTCAGTTCCGTTCGTTGGAGCGCAGTTGGAGTGCAAGCCGTAGCTGCGTATCCACCGAGCGGCTTCCACGTTCGGATTAATTTTCGCGCTAGAAGGGCTCTATCCCTGGGGGACTTACAAACACTGGAGTGACCATATACAACAGGTTATATCCTGGGACATTGTTTTTAAGTGGTTTTTGTATTCTTAGTCCTTTGTGTTTTTTGGGATAAAGTGCCATTAGCGTATGGTTATTATCTTTCTCTCAGCTTTGTTCTAGGATTTTCTATCTGTTTTCCTGGAACGTTACCATTTATTTATATATGGAGGCTGAGTGATTTTTTAATGGACTGTGGTTCCACATTTTGTCTCAATATATGAGATTTGTTTTTTTCGTTTTTATCATTTTTTATGTTTTTATTGGTTTATATTTTTGTGGCAATAAATTGATTTTTTATACAAATCACACTATGGAGGCTACAATTTTTTTCTTATGAGGATATATGAAATCTCCCCTTGGTTGCGATTGAGGAGCTGGACATCAGCAGGGATTGAGAAAACTCTCTCTGGACGCGAATGAAGAGCTGGATATCGGCAGACTTTGATTTCAAGGCGAATTACCCCTGCAGGGGTGTATTCTTCTGGTGAGTGGGGTACCTTGTGGGGGAACACAGAAGTCACGTTGAAGATTGCACAGGAAACACTATAGTCACATTTGAACTTTCTGTAATTGCACCATTGAAGATTTTTTTGGAAAATTGGACACTATTTTTGCACTTTTGGTTATTATGGATTGTTTATTTAATTTGGGGGTTAATTGATTTTTAGTTTTTTTATACTTTTTTGCTTTTTTGTTTTTTATATTTTTGTTTTTTGTTTTTTCACTCGCACTTTTTTGATATAATTTTTATATACTATTAATATTTTGTTATTTCATATATATGCTTATATTAGCATTTTGCATTCATAGGTTGTATATTTAGGGTTTGAATTTTAATTTCATTAAGCACATTTATATACACCTCCTACTGGGATTTTGCATATCTTGGCGATAATGCGATTTTAGGCAATAATTTTTTATATATATGTCTATATTAGCGTTTTGCACTTATAGTTTGTATATTTGGGATTATAATTTCACTAGCACATTTACACACACCTCCTACTGGGAATTTGCTTATTTAACCATATTTTGGCGATAATGCGATTTTAGGGAATATTGCTTTTTAGCGATACAGATACAAATCTTTTTTTTTTTTTTTTTTTTGTTGTTGTTTGGTTTTTGGTTCTTTCCTTTCCCTTTGTTTACTGGAACTATTTGTCAATCTCAGGAATTAATCTACAGTAGGAATTTTGCTGTTTTTTGGGACATCTGAGTAGCTTGCAAATTAAAAATCGCAGAATAGCAGGATTTTTTGGGTTATACCCCTTTTTATTATAAATATATTCTTTAGGATGTATACATGATATATTCGGGATTATATATTTACATACATACATGTAAGGAGTTTTATTTGTAGGTAGCGCCAATTGCCCCGGTTACCATATTGTTCTATTTTTTGGAGGAAACACCTATTGGAGTTTCTTTCCTTGTGGGTGGCAGCAACCTAATGATATAACTAGTATTTGGCTGTAGCCACTGTTATTGCTATCCTTTCTTACTTCCCACCGTTGTTGAGCGCGGTTTTCCTTAATTTTATACTTTTTTAAGAGGAAGCCTAGAAAGGTATGCATGAAAGTCATTAAGACGCTTTTGGGGATCTGGAGGGCGTGAGCAATCGGAGTTAAGGTTGTAGAGGGAGGTGTAGTAACGTTCAAATTCCCGAGCTATATCTGCGTTCGTTTCAAGGGTGGAGCCAGCTGGGGAGTGGATATGGTGTATCGTTTGTTTGGCCTTCTTGGATTTCAGCGCGCGTGCTAATAAGTGGCCTGATTTGTTCCCATGTTCGTAGAAGAATTTCTGTGAGAGGGCAAAGGATCTTCTCGTCTGGTAGCCTAGTATTTCTTGGATCTGGATGCGAGTATCCATTAACTCAGTATGGGTGTCTACCGCTAGGGTTTTCTTGCGCTTTGTTTCAAGGGATCTGAGTTTCGTGTATAGGGCTGTCAGTACGGCAGCTCTTTCTTTCTTGCGGGCAGAGGCAAGGGAGATAAATTTGCCTCTTATCATGCATTTATGTGCTTCCCATTGCGTAAGGGGGGAGACGTCAGGCGTGTCATTGTCTAAAAAGTAGTGTGATAGACAGTCCCTGACTTCCTTTACTCTAACTTCGTCTGTTAGGATATTCGCATCTAGTCTCCATATACTGGTTCGGTCAAGCCGTTCAGGGAAGGTAAAAAGGGCTGTGATAGGGTGATGATCAGAGATCGTCATAGGTTCAATAGAGGCCTTGGTTAAATGATGTAATTCCTGCTGGGAGACCAAGAGGTAATCGATCCGTGAGTACCTATTGTGGGGGGTAGAGAAAAAGGTGAAATCTTTGTCTCTGGGGTGAAGCGTTCGCCACGTGTCATGCAGTAGTAATTCATGGAGGCTTTTTTTGATCTGCTTAAGTGCCCGAAACGTTAAGCTGGAAGTCCCAGAGGAAGTATCTAGTAGAGGATCCAAGGGGGCGTTAAAATCACCACCAAGGATCAACATTCCTTCAGCAAAAGAGCTTAGTTGGTGCATTATCTTTCAGAAAAAGGATACTTGGGAGGTATTAGGGCTGTATACGTTCGCTAGCGTAATCTTTCTATTTTTAAACGTTCCCTTGATAAGTAAGAATCTGCCATTCACATCTGCTAGAGTGTCTAGAGTTTGGAAGTCAAAGTGTTTGGAGAGAAGTATGGAGACTCCTTTACTTTTAGAATTGGGGCATGTTGCGTGAAATTCCACTGGGAAGGCGTGATTGGATAATTTGGGGGTAGATTTAGAGCAAAAATGGGTTTCCTGAAGGAAGACAACATCTGCCTTCAGTTTCTGCATCGTTAATCGTGTTTGATGACGTTTCTTCGGGGTGTTTAATCCCCTAGCATTTAGGGAAACAAGCTTCAGGGACAAGTTCGCGGATCGTTGCATTGAAGGGGACATTTTGTTGGAGATCAGAGGCAAGAGTAGCGGGCAATGCTTACGGGAGGGGGGTCCTGGGGAGGGGGAGGAACAGCGAAAGAAGGTGAAGAGAAAAAGAGAAGAGAAGGGGAGGAGGGGGAGGGTAGGGGGCTAGAGGTTGGTATATGTAAGAGGGAGGTGGGCACCCGAAGAAGTAGGAAGGGGGAGTGGGGGATGAGACCAGTGGTTGGGTTGAACCTGCCAACCCTCGGAATACCGAAAAGGGCACCGGTCGGATCAACACTGACTACCAGCGTCTGTTGCGTGGGGGTGGTGGACGGGGTCACACGAGACGTAAAGAGGCTCCGTCACTGCGAGACCTAAAGGTGTAATGGGCGGCAATTGGAAGTGTTACATAGTGTGGGATCGAGGGGGGTTAACGAATAGTAATAGTTTAAAGACCCCACGGCCTGAGCAAGAGAGAGGGAGTGTATCAGACCGGCGGTCAGTGGCTCAGCCCTAGAGGTTGGTGGTTAAAGCCTAAAAGTCAAGTTCAAGTTCAAGGCCAGGGAGAAACAGAGCGTGTGGGCATAGGCCTCGTGCACGTCAAAGGGGGTCAGGAACATCTAAACAGGTTGAGCTATGTGGAGGGAGAAGTTCCAGATTTGAGTATAGAGGTGAGGAGCAGTCCTATGCAAAAACAATCAAACAAATATAACTAAAAACAGAAGTTCAGAATGGCACAACAAATGCTTTAACATGTGAAACAGAGATGTCAATAGGCACAAGAAATAACAGTAAATGCTATACCTGAGAAACACTTTACAGTTATACAAATATAAAGTGCAGATACCTGCGGTAATCGGAGCCGGGAGTGAGGAAATAACTAACTGAGCGGCATATAGTGCAGTACTGATGGAGGGTTCTGTGTAGGTAGGCTGTCCCCACTCCAGTTATTAGGAGTGGTGGTTCACTCAGTCAATGCTTCAGCTTTGCCGCTCTTAGGGAATCTCTCCCAGATAGCAAGGTGCGTTCTATCCCTACTCTCTCTCCCCTAGCCAGGGCCCCCCTCCGCAAGTAATTCTAGTGTGTGGCTATGTATGTGTGTCCCTCCCCCACTACCCTCGCAATATTATATAGGGTGTCTAGCCCTGCCCATGACACTTGGGGGTGGCGCTAGTGCTTACCGATTACTGTGTGGAATGGAGAGTACAAACCTCATGTAATAATATGCAAAACGGGATTTTAGGTGTTGAGCAAGTAATAATCAGATAATTGCAATTGCCCCGAAGGGCTAAAGGCTATTCTTACCAGACACCTCACTCCCGACTCCTTTGTAGACAATAATGTGGTGGGAATCAGTCCATGAGTGAGCTGCCGAGTCTATATATATATATAAAAAGAAAAAGGGAGAACAAAAGTAAAATAAAAAGGGGGGGGGAGAGAGGGGAGAGGTGGAGGGGGGGTGAGGGATGGGGGGAGGTTTGACGAGAAGGCTACAGCCTGGGTTAATCAGGTAGTGTCTATGGCAGACCAAGGTGGGTCATGAGAGGCACACCAGGGGGGCAGAGAGTGGGCAGGGGAGGGTACCGACATCAAAGGTATCAAAGAGTGCACATCAGTTTCTTTGAGCATCGCTGGGGATTCCAGTTCAAGGTATGTGGGGGGGGGGGGGGCCTCGGGGTGTAGAGCGGTAAGTCAGTAGTACAAAGTTCGCAAGGTAAGTAGAAGTGGACTTTTCTAGTCTGGGGCAAGAGAGGTCCTTGCAGAGGGAGAGAGAGCATGGTGACCCGCATGGTGTGTGGAAGAGGGCATCAACGGAAAGTACCCATGGTGAATAAGCGTCTCTGGGAGGTTTTCACATCAGGTGGGAAGGTTTAGCAGACATTGGTGTCTCCAGGTAAGGTTAGTTTTCGTTTCAGCAGAGCAGCTGCAGAACAACAGCCGGCATTTTTAACAACAGGTGCCGTGCAGTAGTCAAAGCTAAAGAACTGTACCTTAGTTATGGCGGGGCCTGCGGTGGGCAGGTGATGCAGTGGGGCTCCCATTTCTTGGCGGGGTGGCGTTCCTCTGAGGAGAGCGATGGAGAGGAGGTTGATGCACCTGTCTGCGGCGTCTGCCAATGGCGTAGTTGCCTGCTTCATCTACTCCTTCCATTGACGTTGCTCTGTGGAGTGTAGGGAATCTGAAGTCACTATACCAATCAGGTAGGTCCACGTGGGGCAGGTCCAGCGCAGTGCAGAAGTGGTCGAGGTCCTCCGGGACTCTCAAGTTTTCCGTGCGGCCTTGGTGGGAGACAGATAGGCAGAAGGGATACTTCCAACGATATGGGATGGCTCTGTTCCTCAGTATTTCCAGTAACGGTCGGAGTTCCCTTCTACGTTGGAGAGTGATGTTAGACAGGTCTTGGAATATTTTAATGTTCACCCCTCTGTATATGATTTGGTTCCTCTCCCTGGCCTTGCGAAGAATTTCCTCCTTCAGGGGGAAGTCTATCAGGCAACAGACAACGTCTCTCGGGGGGTCAGTGTCGCGGCCTCTGGGGCGCAGAGCTCTGTGGATACGTTCAAACACAATCGGGGTGTCCGGGGGTCTTTCGAGGAGGTCATTAAAGATATTAATTACCCTCTGGGTTAGGAGACCAGGGTCTAAGGTTTCTGGAATACCTCTTACTCGTAGATTGCGACGTCTCCCCCGGTTATCAAGGTCCTCCATGTGCCTGTTAATGTCCCTTAGGTGGATGGCATGGGACTCAGTGAGCTGTTGGAGCTGGCATAGGGAGGAATCATGGCGGGCCTGTGCAGCTTCAATATCCTCCACTCGCAGTGTCATAGATTGAATATCCGTCCGGAGATCTGAGATAGCTGCAGAGAGGGTATGCTTAATGTCAGCTGCGACATTGCGCAAGTCCTCTAGGCTGATTGCAGGTTGATCTCTGGCGTCTGCGTCGGGCCTGGCGCGGAGCGGGCTTCTGCTGTGGGACCGCGGCTTACTCGAGGCCGCGGCTCGGGTGCTGCCAGTAGGCCGGGACCTGAATATTTCAGGAATTTGTCTGGCTGGGGGAGCGTCGGGCTCCGGCGGCGACCGGGATCTCGCCGCTGACATGTTGCGGTTGTGTGGGGCTCAAATTCAGGGAGAAGGACCACCGAGCACTTGCCTGATCGTATGTAGCAGGGTCTCTTGGACAGGAGCTCCGGGTTCAGGCGGCCATCTCGGAACAGCGTCAAGCCACGCCCCTGGAGGCCCCATTTTTGGAGGAGTTCCAAGGCTTTCTCCAGTGAATTGATCGAATGTGATTCATTGTGCATATCCACCAGCAGTTTAGCTGGAAAGCCCCACTTGTAGAGGATTTTGTGGTTACGCAAAATATTGGTGATAGGGACCAGATTTTGCCTCGCCGTCATTGTAGCTTGTGAAGTCAGCATAGAGTGCAATTCCAGTGAAAGGGTCTGGGAGTGCAGGATGCTGTCTAGTGTATCGCATCAGTTGGTCTTTAACCACTTCAGCCCCAGAAGAATTTACCCCCTTCCTGACCAGCGCACTTTTTGTGATTCTGCACAATAGCTTTAACTGGCAATAGCACAGTTGTGCGATGTTGTACCCAAACAAAATTGACATCCTTTTTTCCCACAAATAGAGATTTCTTTTGGTGGTATTTGATCGCCTCTGCGGTTTTACATTTTTGCGCTATAAACAAAAAAAAATGACAATTTTGAAAAAAAATATTTTTTACTTTTTGCTATGATATACATCGCCCAAAAATATATAAAAATTTTTTTTTTTCCTCAGTTTAGGCCGATATGTATTCTTCTACATATTTTTGGTAAAATAATCGCAATAAGCATATATTGATTGGTTATATGATATAGCAGCTACAAAATAGGGGATAGATTTATAGCATTTTGATTATTTATTTTTTTAATTAGTAATGGCAGCGCACTGCAATTTTTATCAGGACTGCAACATTATGGTGGACACATTTCCTAAAAGTTAATAAAATCTAAGATTCAGATGTTTTAGCATTACTATTTAGATACAGTTGTGAGAGTATTAAATGGGGCCCCTCATTTAACATAACTTTTTTTACCATAATTCATGTCTGTATGTATGAATATATTTTGTTGCCAAGTTTACAGAGATTTCCAAATATATTCAAACAGTTTATGTGTATTGTACCTGGCTGATTTTTGGCCTCCGAAAAGCCAGAAGCCTTGGCACAAAGGATTGTGGCACATGACTTTAAAGCATATATATAACACTTTATCACCAAAAGTGTGGACCAACTTAATATTAAATCATACAGACTTAGCCCTTGTACACACGGTCGGAGAATCTGTCGGAATGTGTCCTATCGGACCGTTTTGTCGGATATTCCGACTGTGTGTGGTATGCATCGGACTGTTTCCGTTGGAATATCCGTAGGACCAAATTTTCCAACTTGCTGGAAATATTTTCCGACAAACTGGTCCGATCGGACATATTTCGATCATGTGTAGCCTACTCCGACGGACAAAGTGCCACGCATGCTCACATTCAAATTCCGACACGGAAGCGCTCGTTCAGGTAAAACTACTGCTCGTAAGCGATATAGCACATTCGTCAGGCTGCAATGTTAAAAATTCTTTCATGAAGCGCATTCTCTTGTTCTTTACAATGCTGCAAGAAGGAACTTCTTTTGATGCTCATAGTCACACACACTTCTCGCGAACGTGTTTCATGACTCTTTTTTAACCATTTCGGCAATACAATTTTTGTTTGCGTCACATCTACACAATTTTAGATTTTGTTTATTCTTTTTTGGATGCTTTTTTTTTTCTTTCCTAAAAATCTCCTTTAAAGACAGTTTGCTAATTTCTCCTTTTTTTGGGGTGTTTTTTGTGTGTAAACTTACCACAACAACATTATTGTATTTTTTATCTTTGGTTTTTCTTTTTTAATCTACAGGAGGTTGTTTAGTGTTGGTACCCCTTGTTATTTATATTTTTGAAATGTACCTGCCTGCTCACAAATAAACTGGCCTTTTGGAAGGAAAACACATACACAAGTATTTAATCAAACCAAAAAAACCTTTATTTTGGTCGCAATAAAATAAAAAGAGGAACGCAGCGCTGGAGAAACTTGTTACTTTGGTGCAGCCTTTGGCCCCCAGGGCGGACATGAACAAATGAGAAGAATAAAAATTGGTGGCCTGAGGAGTACATATCTCAGGGAGAGAAGTCTGGTCCTGAAGTCCTAGAGAACAGGAAATTCAGATGCCATTTATGTCCCCAGGATGTGGTTCTTCAAGAGACTGCATCTTCTGGCAGACCAGACTGAACCCAGGCCATCACTCTCTCATCTTCCTTCGGCACTTCCCACCAGGCATCCTTCGAGGCTGTGGCTGGGCTCCTGTAGTTGGGGCAGGAGGAGGAGGGCTTTGGTCGACCTCCTGGCTGCCACTTGCCACAGCCTCCCCCCGACTGAGGTCTTCCTGTGTATAAAAAGGGGACATAGTTTTAGTTTTTTGCTCATCAATCACACCATTTTGTGCTCCTGGCTTTTGCAAATTGAATGTTACCAAATAGAACAGACTATCATTCTGAGCCCAGCATTTTTCTTTCCCGTCCCAATCATTTTTGGTCACTACTGTGTCTTGATATGTAAACCACTTTGTTAAATCACAACTTACTGATCAATAAGAACATCTAGTTAACATCATTAAATGTAACACAAGAAATATGTTCAACAATGCAATACCTGTCTCAAGCTGGGCCCCACCACATGTTGCTGCCTGGAAGGCCCAGGTTGGACGTTGGAAGCCTCAGCTGGGGGTGAAGGATGCCTTGAAGGAAGACTGGAGAGTGGTGGCCTGAGTGGTGGCCTGGGTACCCCCTGGTCTACCAGAAAATGCTGCCTCTCAAAGTAAACCATCCTGGGGTAATAAACTGCATCTGGATCTCCTGCTCTCAAGGACTCCAGGTGCTTCTTTCTCTCCCTGACATATGTAAGCTTCATGTCCCCAATTTTCATATTCAGATAGGCCATGTCTGCCGTGGGGACCATGATCCGCACCAAAGAAAGAAGTTTCTCCAGCATTGCGTTCCTCTTTCTTATGTCGTCGTAAAACTCGTTGTGGAACTGCCACAGGCAGGACATCTCCTTGTACATTTGGAGGAATAGCCCCATAAAATTGGGGTTTTGGAATGGATCCATATTGTCTGCAAGACACAACACAAGACAAACCCTCAAATACTAATAATGCCATTAAAAACCCTCCTAATCTTGTCCCAACATCGGCTTAGATAGAAGCAGTCTAGTCTAGTGATGCACCAAGTTAAAAATGTTACCTTCGTTAGCACGATCGTCGCGTCCGCACCTCACTCTCTTCCCAGATCGTACGGATGATACACGCGTGTTGCGTATTATATACAGTGCGCATGCATGCAACTCCGCCCGCCCCTGACGTTCTTTCTAGACTATTCGCTTCCGGCGCAGTGGGGAGAGCACATGGCGGAGAGAACGCAGGTGCGCACTAATAATAGCTCCACTAACGAGGAGGAGGGGGAGGAAAGCCTGGAGCCTGAAATGTCCCGATCCAGGAAGAGAAGGTTTAAGGCCTCAAATATGTATTTTGGAGAGATGTTGGAGATGGTGGACATATTGAACAGGACCGACTATGATGGGAAGTATGGACCTTACCCAAACCCAAATATCAGAAAGGCCAAGATCATGACTAAAGTTGTGAAGAGTCTTCAGAAGAATTTTGGGGTACGACATTCCAAGGATCAACTGAGAAAACGCTGGTCAGACCTGAAACTGAGGGAGCACGATCAGTACAGAAGGATCAAGAGAGTTCTTCAAAAAAGTAAGTAGTTGTCATGTGTTCATATGATTATTCTTGCTTGCATACTGCTCCATGTGCTTTGACTTCATGTTGTGCATTTTAAAATGGCCACTTTCAAGTTCATGGTTTCATTCGTTCGTAAGAAACATCATTCTGCAGGGAAGTATTCCAGCTTAACAAAGTGTCCACAATAATGTTCTCACCTTTGAACTCGGCCAAAAAACAATTGTACAACACTTCCAAGCAATGTTTCATATTCCTATTTCTGCCCTCTGTGTGCTAATTTCTGTATTTTTACATTCTCATAGGGGAGAGAAGACTCGGCAAGTATGAGGACACCAGGGACCACACCCCTCCCAAAGAAGGGCAACTTCGAAAAGCAGAAACAGAGGAGCAGGAGGAGGAGGAGGAGGAGGAAGGAGAGATCGTTGAGGCAAATTGTCACAACAGGTGAGTGTCGGAGAACACAGCTTCCGGTAAGCTCATCAATGTATGTCACCATATTTTTATTACATGGTGTGTTTTTTTGCTTTGTTTTGTAGGTGATGTGGAAGAAGATTCCCGTTTTACCAGTGAAAGTGCCCAGATCCTGATTGGGGAGATAATGGGGTGCAATCGGGATTTAGAAAATATACAGCAAAACATCAATGATGTTAAAAATAAAATGAAGAACATCATTGATGTTTTGGGGAGAGTCTGAAACACCCCAAACTAGCTAGGGTTTTATTTTTTTGCTTTTAAACAACAACTTTTGTCTTTTACAAAAAGCCAAATTTGGAAGATGCGCACAGTGTGTAAACATGTACTATCTCCCATCATGGGAGATCAATGTACGTGTTTTGTGTAAAGTGGCTGAGATGAAGGGGTTGCAGCCCCAAAGCATGTACATTGATCCCCCATGATGGGAGATAGCACATGTTGACACACTGTGTGCATCTTCCAAATTTGGATTTTTCAGGGGTCACACCCCATGTGATGAAGGCAATATCAGCCCAGTTTGTACATACTCATGTCTGATATTGTCTTCACTTTTCAAAGTTGAACTTTGTAAGTTCCTGTGTTCTGTATTTTACGGTTTGATACATGCCTGTTTACAGAAAAACACCAAGTAAACCAAATTTTGATTAAACTCTGTTTTTGATACACACAATTTCTTGGTTTGTTGTAAAAACCTTTTCAAAACACACATGTGAATGTGCTTGGATTAAAAAGTTTAATTATCAACAATGTGTGGCTTCCTTTTTCATTGCGCCAAAAATGTATTTGGAGTAAAATTTTAGTTTGTTCTGAGAAGGAGTGTGATTTACTAAAGGAAACTCTACTTTTCACTCCAAGTACAGTTTCAGGAGTACTTTTGCAGTGCACTTGTAGTGCATAGTGGATGTGCCTTTAGTAAAAAACACCCACAGTGAGGTGTAAATTTGGACAATCATGCCATTTTCCTGCCATGGTGCTGAAAATGAGCATGATTTTGGTCAGTAATGCACTACATACATTAGTTACCAAAACAAGGTGTGTGTGTAGCAGACCCACAACATAATAAGATTATCTGAAGAAGAGACTGTCCCCTCATCTTGCTCTGAACTTGGGCTTGCACTGTTGGTGAAAAGGGCACAGCTTGAAAAAAACTGGCAAAGTGGGAGGCCACAGTCTGCCATTCCTGTGGCGTTGAAGGACACTGTGTAGTGAAACAAGAACAAAAATTTGTAATTTGACAAATCAACATTGCAAGCAGATTAGACACCAACATTTTTGGTCAAAATTAGTATAATATTTTGGGAACTGAGCATTTAAAGCCTAAAGTATAAGGTCCCCTTATGAGAGTCATCACCCCCCCATCCCTCCCCCACCCCCCCTATTTGATGGGCTCTTCCTAAAAAATGAGGGGGGATGTTTTGGACAGGTAACCCTCTCCACTTGATTGAGAGCTGAATGCCTAAATAACGTGTGATACTTTGGGAAGCCCCTCCTTAGTTACACTATTGGCAGCCCACCGGACAGGTAAGAAATTTCATAATCCCAAAAAGAAACCAAAATGGAAGCACATTTTGACATTATGCTATTACATATCCAGATAATTAATAGGTTAAAAAAATAAATAAAAATAGCATTTGAAAGTATTGAGGCAGGCCCTTGCACTACATGCTTAGGTGAATTCATCCATAAATGTGATCATCAAAAAGGTAGGTATAGTATGTATTGGGTTTGGTAAAGTCATCAGATAGAGGATTGCTATCAGCTGAGCGAGCAGCTGGGGGGAGGGGGGTTCCTAATGAGTTTGGCACAACCCCAAAAATTAAACAAATGTTACTCTGCATGAATTGAAGCACACACATCACATTTGTAGACATTATAGGGGGTGTTTAGGGGAAAGCAATACTATGGAGCTGACAAAAGACATTGGTTTGTGACTAGACTATAGTTTTATGGGCCAAGAAGAGCATGGTGGGGAGGTTAGTGAGGCAAATATGCCTGAGGACAAAGGGGCAGAGCATATGAATTAGAGCATATTGCAATGATGGTAATTAGGGAATGAGGAAAGAAATGCAAGACATTAGCAATCATGAAATGCATAGAATGTGATGTTTAAGGATAAAACTTATCTTCATATAGTCCTTCTGCAGGACCTGAATGATGGCAGAACAGGTCTCTGGAATAATGATCCCCAGAGCCTGGGGAGAGATGCCTGTAGAGGACTTGAGGTCCTGAAGGCTTTTCGCTGTCGCTAAGTAGCGCAACATGGCGATGAGCCTCTGCTCCGGAGTGATGGCTTGCCACATGCAGGTATCCTGCCTGGTGATATAAGGGGTCAGCACAACCAGCAGACGGTGAAAAACGGGGTCCGTCATCCAGAGATAATTCCTGAAATCATCAGGATTATTCTCGTGGATCTCACGGAGCAAAGGCATGTGCGAGAACTGGTCACGCTGGCGCAACCATATTTTGGTCCACAAACGCCTCCCCTCCCTGTTCATGGACCAGGCTTGTGTCAAAGTAAGAACCCCAACATGAAGCCCCTGCACAGCACAAACTCTACGACGAGTACGTAGAGGAAACATGGTTTGAAAACGGTCGGCTGGTCAGAACGGACAACAGAAAGCACTGATAAACAGCAATGCCTGAAAGAACGACCTGAATAGCAGAAGCAAGCAGACAATAAGAAATGCCTTTCAAAGCGTACTATACCAAGATATAGTCCACAATGATAAACAAATACTTACTGACTGCACGCACTGATTATCAGATACGCACACACAAGCACAAACCGAAGAGCAGTAGCGATCTGAATCACTAATCTGAAAAGCGCAAATCGTCTCTCACCAAACTTCTACTAACACGAGATCAGCAGAAGGAGCCCAAAGGGTGCCGGACGTGGTGCTGAACTTCCCTTTTCTAGTCCCGCTGTACACGGCTTACATCACCGCGTTCTTGGCAACCGCAAATTCTGACAACTTGGTCCGACCGTGTGTATGCAACAGTTTCAGACAAAATCCGTCGGACAAAATCCAATGGATTTGGTTGTCAGAATGTCCGACCGTGTATACAAGGGCTAAGACTGGGATGCCTTTAAAGATCCTGTGTGTGTAAAGGCAGGTGTCCCAATACTTTTGGTAATGTAGTGTATATACTATATATACAGTATCTCACAAAAGTGAGTACACCCCCACATTTTTGTAAACATTTTATTGTATACACTATATCACCAAAAGTGTGGACCAACTTAATATTGAACCCTACAGACTTAGCCCTTGTACACACGGTCGGAGATTCCGACAACCAAATCCGTCGGATTTTGTCCGACGGATCTTGTCCGAAACTGTTGCATACACACGGTCGGACAAAGTTGTTGGAAAATCCGATCTTTCAGAACGTGATGACATAATTTCGTTACGATGGGACTACGTTCAGGCTAGTAGCCAATAGCTTTGATGTAGGAATTTGATCTGAGCATGCGTAACACTTTGTCCGATCGGAATTCTCTACACATGATCGGAGTATGTCCGATCGGAGCAGGTTGTCGGAAAATATTTCCAGCAAGTTGGAAAATTTGGTCCGACGGATATTCCGATGGAAACAGTCCGATGCATACCACACACAGTCGGAATATCCGACAAAACGGTCCGATAGGACACATTCCGACGGAATCTCAGACCGTGTGTACAAGGGCTAAGACTGGGCCAGTCTTCACGTTTGTCAGATTAAATTTACCATTTTTTTTCTGGCTCTCCCGGGGTCCTTGTATACACTCTGCTCCTCTTGTGGTCACCTAAGTTTCCCTTAGGGTCTATGACTGGGACTGTATTTAACTTTGTCTGATAAGTAATTGGTTCACCATCTATATCCAAGAGTTGACTCCAGCTCCCCGATGAAGATTCTGGAAACATGCCAGGCTTTTCCCTTATGGAATTAGTATATTAGAACCTGGATATACACATAAAATGTGGGATTAAAAAGAATGTATACAGGCTTGGTGATCAAACCTAACACTATATCAGCCATGTTCTTATGTGAACAATGTTTTAACAAATGATGTTAAGATAAAAAATGTTTAATTCATAATCCTTATAATGTCCTTAGCAGTGACTGAAAAGTCCCATTATCAAGATGTTGTAATGTGAGTTACACATCAGTAATGCAAAGACTTAAAGGTAAAACTGTTTTAAGCTTTGGAAAGAGTGGAGAAGGAATAGAAGGTTTGTCAGCCTTTATTGCTGTCTGTGCCCCCGTTAAACAGATTCACTATCTCTATTTGTCCTGTTTACCATTATCATTGAATGTGAAAGTAAAAGAAAATCCCAATTGTTGGGTTTTCCCCAGAAAGATAATTAGGGGTCACTAGTTCTGGTGACCTGGGGGTCCCCAAGGCATTCCTTAATTTACAAGGATTTCCTCTTACATCCTGAATGGCTATGGGACAGGAAGTGAAAGGAAATTGCAATGGGACACAGGTGGCAAAAAAAAAAAAATCTGACAGAGGTTATAACCCTCCCTTGCTCTGTCCAAAATGAAAAAAAAATGTTTTGCCTATAGTTCTACTTTAAATAAGACTCAAATTTCTCTGACTCTGTCCCTACTCATTCACATAAAAAAAGGTAAATACATGGACTTACACAGTTTTCAACAAGTCATTTATTTAAAAGAAAATGTCCAATGATTTAGAGCCATCGCTAATCATGTTGTTCAGCAATGCAGATCCACGTCAATCACAAAGAATGACACTTTACTTATACCGAAAGAAAAAAAGTGCTGCTGACCACCAACATGATCTGATCTCATGACTGGCTCACCACCAAATAACATCCCCCAATTCGTGCTGCTAAAAGCAAACAAATGAGCAGGGTTTCCTGGATGACATCATGGAAATCCTCTTTGACATCCATACCAGACCCTCATCAAGAATGAGGGTATATATTTTTAGTGGGAACACCATGTCTTTTTTTGTGTGGGGTCCCCCACTGACATTTATGTCAGACTCCCAAGACTTGATAGATAGAGACCAGCTGCCCACATCCCTAATACCTTCTGTAGAAAAGCGTTTTTTCCTCTTGTGGGACTTTAAATAGGCAGCAGTCTCAGAAAGGTTATATAAAATTATACATTTATTTCTACAAAAGTTGAAAAACATGAATCACAGTAAGAACAAAAAGATGCACCATAGTTGCTAACTGATATGTACTATATACCAACAACAGCGGGGATCATTACACCACATTTATAGATCCCAAATCAAGATTAGGACCAATAAGGGCCGACGCGTTTCAAGGCTATAGAGAGTAAAACCTCTTCTTCAGGGGTTGATGGTGCAGTCTATCCTCGTCTGTAAACATTATAGAAAACAAACAACCATGAACAAACAATATTCACATTTAACCGCTGTAATGCAAATTAATTATTGTATACTATAGTGGTATGTAACCATCAAGTAAATTATAAGGTATAATCTAACTGTAAAATGTTGTGCATCACTGTTCAAGGAGCATCCAAATAATAAAACATGTAGTAAAATAATGTCTGCCTGTAAGGATCAGATCCGTGAGCCAATGGGGAGAAACCAGGGAGATATCACAGAGACAACTTCCCAACTGTACACAAAGGGCGGGTCTTACCTCACACATGTGGTGCTAACAGCATTTACATATGAGTGCACAACTTACGTATGCATAGCATGGAGCGATTGGGGCGTGTTAATTTATTTTTTTTTTTTTTTACGCTATCCCATTTTTAATCACTTTTATTTCTATTACAAGCAATGTAAACATCCCTTGCAATAGAAATAAGGGATGACAGGTCATCCCTCTTTATGGAGATAGCTGGGGTCTACTTTTAAAAGCAAAAGATCCCAAAAAAATGATCTTTTGATTTAAATAAAAAAAATAATAAAAAAAATGTTTTACACCCTAGACTGGAAGTGACGTCGCTCCGGTCCTTCAAGATCATAGAGGCGTTCAGAGCCAATCTGGTCTCTGGTAACCTCTATGGCCAGCCATAGGAACTATTGAATCACTTCTCCGGCGCACCAGTAAAAATAGTAAACCAGAGAAACACCGGAAGGAGGGGGAAAAGTGATCCAGCGGATAATTAGCCACTTAGACCACTTCCATGAGAAAGCCAATTGCCAGCTGAAAAGAAAATACCAGGGTTATGGCTGATAGCTTTAGCCATAACCCTGGTAAAACACTTGCAAGCAGATACGTATGAATACGTATTGCGATCAGCAAGTAGGAAAGTACGTTTCTGGGAGCTGTCATTTACTGTACCAGTAATTTAAAGTGGTTGTAACGTGAGTAGTTTTTTTTTGTATCTTAATGCATTCTATGCATTAAGAAAAACCCTTCTGTGTGCAGCAGCCCCCCTCAGCCCCCCCCCCTAATACTTACCTGTGCCCAATCTTGATCCAGCTATGTTGCAGGAGTGTCTCAGCTGCCAGCGACTCTCCCTCCTCATTGGCTGAGATGACAGCGAGTGTGGCATCATTGGGTCCCGCTGCTGTCAATCAAAGTCAGTGAGCCAATGAGGAGAGAGAGGGGGCGGGCCGAACCATGGCTCCGTGTCTGAATGGACACACAGAGCAGCAGCTCGGGTGACCCCATATCAAGCTGCTTGCTGTGGGGGCACTGGGCAGGGGGGAAGGCCCAGAAGCATTGGCAAGGGACCTGAGAAGAGGGGGATCTGGGCTGCTCTGTGAAAAAATGATGCATGGAGTGGGTAAGCATAGCACATAACATGTTTGTTATTTTTAAAGAAAAAAAATGAGACTTTAGCACTACTTTAACCCTTTCAACAGTGGGCTAATTCTGGCGCTTCTCACATATATGTAAATATCTATTTTTTTCCTAGAAAATTATTTAGAACCCCCAAACATTTTATATTTTTTAAACATAAGCCCTAGAGAATAAGATGATGGGTGTTGCAATTTTTTTCGTTTCAATATATTTTTATTTGCATCAATAAAATGTAACAGAGACATTGTAGAAAATACTAAAACACAGCAAAAGGTAATACAGATGTGTAACCATTCATCGTCCTGAATCGCCTAGAGGGTGAACAGGCAATCAATATAATTGGAGACGAACCATGAGCCCATATAAAGTAAGGGTTATAGGGAGTACAAACTTAAACATCTGGAAAAGTCAATAGCCTCCAACAGACCAGAACTAACTAATACATTTGTGCAGAATCCTAGTAAGAAGAAATGTCCAGGAAGAAGGTAGAGTCCTCCACCACCCCATAAGGGCTCTTGCTGTGGCCGAGAACCCCCCACCCCCCGCAGTAACTCAGATCAGAGAAGACCAGGAACATGCACATCAGAGGTATTGATCTATTCAATGAAACCAAAATAGGAAACCCAAACAAATTGCATCTGGGGGTCCAACCTAACTAGTTAGGTGTAAAGGAGCCCAGGTTCCCGGAAACCGAGAACAACAAACTGAGGTCAACATGGTAGCGCAAGGGCAGGTATTGAGTTCAATGGACTTGACCTCGCTCCACAATGAAGCGTCTATTGCAGATTGTACCACTCTAGGCATCATAGAAGAAAGCTAAAAGTGGGGGAAAAGAAAGGGAACGGAGAAGAGGGAATAAGAAAGAAAAGAAAAGGAAAATAAAGATAAAAAGATGAAGGACAACTACCAGCAGGAGTCGACCGTGGGGGGATAAAATCATATCCAGGGTCCAAATCCTAGCGCAATTATGGGGAAAGGGCTACTCCCACGAAGCTCGCCCAGGGCTCCCAAATGGCCCTGAATTTGTCCGAGCGGTCCAGGAGTACGCTTGCCGACTTTTCTTGGAGCATGATCCAGGACACTTTTCTCTTGGCCATTACAGTGGAAATAGTGGGTTGTTTCCAGGCCTTGGCAAGAGTAAGCTTAGCTCCTAGTAAAATAAAAGTGATGAGGCGTTGCGTATTCCTGGAGGCTCCCTCTACAGGGAAACTGAGGAGCGCCACCAGAGGAGACATCTGAACCGGTATGGTAGAGATTTTGGAGATCCAGGTAAAAATCCTGTACCAGAACTGCCGTATTCTAGGGCAAGTCCACCAGGTATGTATCATGTCACCCCGTAGGCCGCAACCCCGGAAACACAGAGGGGAAGTGGATGGAAACATTTTAGCTAATTTCGAAGGAACCAAGTACCATCTTGTTATCACCTTGACACCGGCTTCTATCATACTCGAGTTAAGAATGCCTTTGAAGGATTTGAGAAAAAGCCCTTGCCATAAGTCAATGCTCCAGGATTGGTTAAGATCCTCTTCCCATGCTAGCATGTAAGTTGTTTTGGAGCGTGTGGAAGAGAGTGCCTTATAAACAACTGAAATCCCCCCCCTCTGCTCGCTGGACTGACCGCACCATGTTTCATATGGAGTCACTTGGGGACCACTAGGAAGATGTCTACATTTTTTGTGCAGGAAATTCGTAATCTGAGTGAAACGAAAGAGTTCAGTAGAGGGCATGTCAAGTTTGCTGATACAATAGGCTTTAGAAACAGGGCCCAAAGGTCTAAGGAAGTGACCTATTCTATACATCCCCTTGTCCAGCCACCATTGAAAGGCTTTAATGTCCCGTCCCGGAGGAAATTCTGGGTTATGAAAGAGGTGGGACAAAGGTTTTAACGGGGAAATAAGGCAACAATTATTTTTTAGACCATCCCAAACTGAAAAGGAGTGGGAAAGAGTTGGGGACAGTATCGGGGGCCTCATTTTTTTGGGGCACCACATAAGAAAGTCCAGCGTGTGCCTGGGAACCGCCTGTCTCTCGATCTGTATCCAGTCAGGCTTCTCCCATCTAGAATAGATAGCTGATAACTGTGCCAGCTGGGCTGCTTGGTAGTATAGACGTAAATTTGGGAGACCCAAGCCTCCTTCCGATTTGGATCTGAACAAAATGGATTTAGAGAATCTATGTCCTCCCTTTCCCCAAACAAATTTAACAACTTTAGCTTGTAAACGTTCTAAGCGCACCCTGTCTACTGGGATGGGAAGAGCTCTGAAATGATACAGAATACGAGGGAGCAGCGTCATCTTAATGGTGTTGATTCTACCTAGCCAGCCCAGGGACAGCCCAGACCACCTGTTTAGATCCTCCTCCAGTTTGTGGAATAACGGTGGGTAATTAGCTTGATGGAGGAGATCAATCCTGGAGGTTAATTTGATCCCCAGGTATGATATCGTAGTATCACTCCAGGTGAATTTAAAGCTGTCCCTGAGCCTATCCATAAGTGGGCCAGGGATATTAACATTGAGAGCCTGAGATTTATGATAATTGACCCTGAGACCTGATACTAAACCAAATTCCGTAAGGAGACTGCAAATGTTGGGCATCGAGGTCAGGGGAGACGAGACGAACATCAGAATGTCGTCTGCAAATAAGGCACATTTGTGCTGTTGAGAACCACAGTGAATACCTTGAATATTTGGATTATGCCTAATGGCTATAGCCAAAGATTCGATTGCTATTGCAAAAACCAAAGGGGATAGGGGACAACCTTGTCTGGTACCTCTTGATATGGGGAAAGATTCTGAGTAAAATCCCTGCATACGAACCTGGGCTGTAGGAGACGAGTATAGGGCATGCAAAACATTGAGGAAGGAATCGCCAAAACCCCAACGTTGTAATGTTGTAAAAATATATGACCAGTGCACGGAGTCGAACGCTTTTTGGAGATCTAAAGATAAGAGGCAACCCTGCCTGGCAGAATTCCCGTCCCAATTGGAATTAAGAAGCGACACGATGTCTATGGCCCTACGCGTTTGATCAGGGCCCTGTCGTCCCGGAATGAATCCTACTTGATCTTTGTGTATGTATAAACTAATGAAGGAAGCCAGACGGTCCGCAAGGATTTTGGTCAGAATCTTCAAATCATTGTTGATGAGGGAAATCGGTCTATAATTACTGACTGAACTAGCATCTTTATTTGGTTTAGGGAGGACCGTGATATAAGCCTCATTGAGAGAGGAATCAAGACTTCCCCCCCTACGGAGGTTGTTGAAGAAACGGGCCATGTATGGTGCAAGAGTGGGGGCGAACGCTTTATAGTATGGTATCGAAAAGCCATCCGGTCCAGGGGCCGAATGCATTTTCAAATGTTTAATCACTGCACACACCTCCTCTGCTGAGATGGGCGAATCCAACCTTGCTTTGTGTCTATCCTCTAATGAGGGGATCGGGAGGGTGTCAAGGAATTTGTTGATGTCCGCAGGGGATGGGCTGTGGGTACCACTGTATAATGATGTGTAGAAGTCACGGAATTCGTGCATTATGCGCTGGGGGTTTTGGGACATGGAGCCGCCTTGGATTCTAATTTTAGGGAAGGCCGGGGCTCGGAATTTAGGTGTTAGTCTCTTGGCCAGCATAGAACCAATATTATCGCCCTGATAGTAAAATCTGGCTCTGTTCCAGCGCAACCATTTTTCAGCTTTGGTGGTCAGGGCCAGGTTCAAAGCCAATTTAGCAACATCCAGTTTGGAGACTGGAACAGAACTTTGGTTCTTTTTATGTTGTTTGGCTAGCTTTGTGTATTCCCTGTCTAAATTATCAATATTAGTTTTGTTGGTTTTGTTAATTTGGGAAGAAATATGAATAAGATGACCCCTAATTACTGCCTTATGGGCTGCCCACAGACAGGTATCATCTATGTCGGGAGTGTCATTAGTAGCAAAGTATTGTAGGATACTTTGTTCAATTTCCTGAGCTCTAGCGGGATCACTCAAAATAGACTCGTTGAGTCTCCAACGTCTACTTGGTCTGTGGCATGCAGGACGAGAGAGAGTCAAGACAACCATTGAGTGATCCGACCAGACCACTTCCTTAATACTAGCCCTTTGAGCAAGAGAAATGGAAGCAGATTCAACAAGAATGTGGTCTATCCGGGAGAAGGAACCGTGAGGGTTAGAATAGTGTGTAAAGTCTCTTAAAGTCGGGTTAACCTCTCTCCAGACATCAACCAGACCTTGCTGGAAAAGCAGCTTGGCTATACGTAAGCTTTGATTAGTGGGTCTAGCGTTTGCCCAGGGGGCGTGATGTGTCCAAACCCTGGTCAAACGCGATGTTGGAGTCCCCTCCAAAAAGAACTGTACCCTCAAGTAACGGTGTTAAGGTGGAGAGCATACGGTGGAAAAAGGCTAACTGGCCCTTGTTGGGGGCATAGTAAGATACAAAGGAGTATAGTTTACCATCAAGCTCACCCACTAATAACAAAAACCTACCCTCCGCATCCTGGAATTCAGATTTCAGTGTGAATTTGCATCTATTAGAGATAAAGATGCCCACTCCCCTAGTTTTATCCTCTGCATTGGCCAGAAAAAATAGGGGAAATTTGGAGTGTATAAAGGGGGGGTTAAATCTTTTAGGGAAGTGTGTTTCCTGAAGCAGAGCTACATCCACCCCATGTTTGTGTAGATACTGAAATACTTTGCGCCGTTTAAGGGGAGAGTTTAGACCTTGGGAATTGTGGGAAATTATTTTGAGTGGAGTTAGTGGAGGTAAGGTCGCATCAGCCATTGAGCAGAGAGGGAGGACCGCCAGCAAAAACAAAAGCACTTACTCTGCAAAATCCTCTATTTCCAAACCAACTTACATTCCATGGAGGAGAACCCTGATGAGAATAAGCGCTGCTCCGAAAGGTCCCCCCGGCTACTCCTGCAATGATAATGATAAGAGAATAATTAGTACAGATAGAAGGAAGAAAGGGAAGAGGAATGAAGAGAAAGACGGGTGACAAGAGAGTCATCCGTAGAGTGGAGGGGGCAGAGTCCTCCACCTGTGAGGACAAATCAATCAAACAACCCAACCCTACTAAAAGTAGGGATAAGGTTTGTCCAGTTCCCAGGACCAAAAAGTCCCAGTGAGCCAGACAAATGGGGGGTACATGAGCACCGCCCCAGCAGGAAGGCCTCAACAATTATGGAAAACCATAATACATAGTAAAATAATCTTGAACTTAAACACGGCACCCATAGAGCGATGGCCCTCGTATCTCCTCCATTGGCAATAATTTGGGATAAACTAAAAATGACATAAGGAAGGAGGACCGTGAGCCCATTATGTAGCAATAATTGTAATACATATGAACAGAACTATATATAACACCTGAAACTTAGGGGAAGCGAAAGTCTCGGATATTTGGCAGGGGAAATGGTGAAAAACAGCAATAAGGGGAGGCAGGGAGAGGGGCCTCCGGGACCACCCCCAGAGCCATCACAGGAGAAAAAAAAAAAGAACCAATCTTCTTCAGCCTCCCCACCCCCTGAAAAAAATTATTAGGATTAGATGGGGCATTGTAAGCAACAATGGAAAGTCCCATGAGGGTAGCACGGCCTAGATACCCTCCAATGCCCGCCGCACCACCTCTGTAGATGGGTGCTAAAATAGAGGACAGAGGAAAGGTCTAGAGTCCAAGGCACAAGTAAGGTGGTAATTACTCCCAGGGAGCATCTGAGAAGTTGCAAAATACTCGAAGGTCCTGTGGTTGATACACTCAGGGGGGACCAGTTTCCTTAGATTTCTTGGATCGTACAGTCTCCCACACTGGAGGTAGGGGGCTGGTGGGCAGTTGTCGTTTAGCTGACTGGAACGTGTTTCCTTGAGGAGTAGTATTTGGAATTTGGCTGATAAGGCCTAGCTGCAGCAGGAGTTTTTCCCCTTCATGTAGGGAACCAAAAGTGTAGGCTTTGCCACGCAACATGAATTTGAGTTGGAAAGGAAAAAGCCACCAGTATTTAATTTCTTTGTCCAGCAAAACTTGAAGCAGGGGTTTCAGGGCTCTTCTTTTTTGGATAGTGGACGGGGATAAGTCTGCAAAGATCTGTAAATGATGCCCTTGGAAAATGATCTTTGGTAGGGATCTTGATTTGCGCATTATTTCCTCTTTGACTGAAAAAAAGTGGGGCTTAACCACAATGTCTTGGGGGAGCCCATCCGCTCTGGGGGGCCTGAGAGCCCTGTGAGCTCTGTCTAGTTCCAGTCGGTGGTGCGGGATATCCGGAATAAGTGTTTTGATGAGAGATGAGACCGTTTCAGGAACATCCTTGTAGGATTCAGGGAGCCCCCTGATCCTAAAATTATACCTTCGATTTCTATTTTCGAGATCGTCAATTTTAGCTTGTGCAGTCTCCAATTGCTCCTGTAGATTCTGTATGCAAGCCGTATGTTGATTGGTCCTAGAAATTGTGGTTTCCAAATTAGATTCCACTATTTCTATACGGGAGCCAATATTGTGAAGGTCTGCCTTAATATCGCTTGTAATTTTATTCGCTGTTATGTTCAGGAGATCTGCAAATTTTGCAAAGAGATCAGTCACATTCTGGTTTTGCGGTAGGCCTGAAGCCTCAGGCTGTAGTGTGTGAGGAGACTGAGGTGGGCCAGCCTCCATTGGTGAGAGTCCCAGGTCTGCTAGGGTATGCTCCAGGAGGGATGCTGTAGAAGCAGGAGAAGTGGCTCCCAGGGGGGGAAGTCAGGCAAGGGGTCTGGTGCCAAAATGGATGGGGATGCAGCATTGTTTGAGTTAGGCAGGCGAGCGGGGCCCGGGCAGCGCGAGGCCGCCGCCATCTTGGCTGACTCTGACAGGGACACTGCGGCGTCAAAAGCGGTCGTTAAATTTCTTCTCACCGCTCCCGCGTACATCGGAGGTGTCCCCGAGGCTTCCGCTCGTTTAGAGGCTTCGTTTCAGGCGAAGATTGCGTCCGAGGGTGCCGGTATAGAGGCCGGAGCTGCTGCGGTGGGACGGAGCTCTCAGACTAAGCGTCCATCTTCGGAGCCTCCGCGCATGCGCCCCCGGTGTTGCAATTTTTTATGTCACATATTTGCACAGTGGTTTTTCAAACGCAAAATTTTTGGAAATATATACTTTGGTGAATTTTAATTCAGAAAAACACCAAAATATACCCAATTGTTGGGTAAAGTATAAAAAATTATGTTACGCGAAGTAAGTAGATACTTAACATTTTGCACACTCATGGAACGGTGCCAAACAACAGTACTTAAAAATCTCCATAGGTATCACTTTATAAGCCTTTAAAGATTTAGAGTTACATGGGAGGTGTGGTACTAGGATTATTGCTGCTGCTATAATGTTTGCGACAATACTTACATGTGTGATGTGTGTATGACCTACATATGTGTTTTCCTTTAAGCGCAAGCACGGAGGGATGGGGGGCGCTTTAGACATTTTTATTTTATTATTTATTTTATTTTTAAACAAAATTTATCTTTATTAATTCATTTATTTTTTTATCTATTTTATTGTTATCAAAAGGGGTGAACAACATCAATTGTGATAGCATGGACTGTGACAGGTCCTCTTTATTGAGAGATCTGGGGTCTATTAAATCCCAGATTTCTCCTCTACTGATTAAATCGAGATCAATTTGATCAGATGCTTGTTTAAGCCAGTAACGGCTTGTTTTCATCAGACAAGAAAGTGGAAAAATCCTTGTTGCTTCTGGTTTCTGACATCACACAGTAGGAGGAACTGTCCCAGGAACCGGATGCTGCTGGTTGCATCCTTTCTGGGCTCCTCGATTGCACGGGAGAGCCTGGTAAAGGTGGCCTGAGTAGGGTGGAATTTTGTGTAATGGGTAGGTAGGCATAGTGAAAAAAGTGTGAAATTTTGTGTAATGGGTAGGTAGGCATAGTGAAAAAAGTGTGAAATTATAGAATAAAATACAAACTTAGAATGAATATAGTTATTATCCTTAAATATCCAATGGTTAGTTAATAGGTTTGTTTTTTAATTAAGGCAGATTAGAGTTCATTAAATAGTGTTAGGTCAATTCATGAATTTTTGGGGGGATTGGTTATTTACAGCTATTGAATTGAAAACACAGCCTTGTAAAAATGCCTAATACAGTATCTAGAAATCTAGAACATACTCCCCATACTCATATGTTTAGGTTATTTTAATGTTATTATTTAACCAGAATTCAACTATGATAAAAATAAATAAAAAAAACACAATATAATTCACAATGAGATTTGTAATGAACCTATTTGCACTGTTTGATAATAATTGATCTCAAGGGTTCAGAAACTGATTATAAAATGTGTGCTTATAAGTGATAATGTTATAAGTTAGGCTGGCAGTGACCAGAGCAACATCAGAGTTTTCAAATTTTTATTTCTTTTCTTTTATAGTTTTTTATAATTTTTCTTATCATTTTCCATTTTACTATATTAAAATAAAAAGGTTGCTGCTATTTTTCTAACCTATCCTTTTCGTAAAAAAATACATTTCTTTTTCTACCTCTCTCTTGTATTGGATGCTGAAACACTTTATTTTTATTCTTAAGGGAAAGAAAAGGTAATTACACTTCAAGACATGAAGAAATATAAAAAAAATATGAAAAAAATGTATCAGCCACACAGCAGTACTCCTGATGAAACTCCTTCCCATGTCCTTGAGAAAAAGCCAGGAGTGGTGAAAACGGATCAAGGAAGATTTGTTTCTAGGAATATTGTTGTATGCAGTTACTTTTTTGACAATTAATAAAAACGACAAGAGGAGCTAAGGGTGGAGTGGCTGATACATGTTTTCATATTTCTGATGGGGAATAGAGACGGACTTCAGTGGCCGGCACCCAAATTGTCCAAGTACGTGTTATACGCCGATCCCCCACTATTTCTAACCCTTTCTGCCACTCTCTCTGCGGCTTCCGGGCATTTTCGGCCAATTAACATTTAAATTAACAAATAAACATGCTCCAAGATAAAAGTTAAAGTGGAAGTAAAGTCCCCTATCATTTTCAGCCAAGGAAGCTGCCATCTTTGCCTCTGTTTAATCTTCAACTGCTATGGTGCTGCACATGTGATTCATTATGATACCAGCCATTGGATAGTTTGATAGTTTGGCTGAGAGCTCAGCCAATGTGCAGTTAGCATTACCGGCATGCCTTTTTTTTTAACTGTTTAAATCCATGGGTTTACTTCCACTTTAAGATCAGAGCCCCCTTTTAATATCAGAGCCCCTCTTTTTACACCAAAATCTCTTTCACATCAGAAGCCTGTCCATTTTATCAGAGTTCCCCCTTTCGTCATAGTTCCCCTTTTACTTAAGAAGACCTCCATCTCATCAGAGTTTCTGTGGGTGGATGTGACCATTGGACCGTAGTTGGGGATTCCTGGCTTAACTTTAAGCAACTGGTTTTCCTTCTTACTTGTGCAACACAGCACCAAATCCTTGTTTGGGGTCATCACTATACATGTTCCCTACTTTTGCACATCATAGTATGCAAATGATCCAGTTTTAGCAATATAATTTTTATTTTGCCAAATTAATCATTCTGCATATTTTTTTTCCTCAAAATGTTTTATTTTCTTGAAAAAGTTACAAGGTCAATGTGCAATACAGTACAGTCAACATAACATTTTGCAATGGGTTACATAACTAGACATAACATTGCGAGAATACTTGACATTTTTCAAGGCAACTAGTCTTGTATTAAAACATAGCAGTAAGGAGTCCTCTCAGTATGTATCGCTGTTCGAAGCCAACCCCCAAGGACGATTGAAACAGTGTCAATGAGACCATTGTTGACAGTCCCAAGCAATGGAAGATTTGGTTCCGGAGGGGTTAGCCTCTATCTCGCAACATGGGTCATGAGAGAACGTGCTAGTGTTGAGGGGTCTAGTCACGAGCCATGATACAGAGGAAGGGATGAGTAAGAGGGGGAAGCAAGAGAAGTAGTGAAAGGTAGGGAAAGGGAGGGGCTGAAGGGGTAGGAGAAAGGAAAAGAATAGGGGCCGTTCTCCATCTCGGCCCCCACTGAGGGCTTGTGGATGGGGTGTCCTACTAGTTTGTTCCGGATACCGTAGCAAGGGGTGTAAAATAAGACTTATAGTTCTCAGTTGTTTTAAAATGGGTCCAACATGCCCAGGTGGCCGTGAAGCTTTGCAGACATTCTTGGGAGATATGAATCAATTCCTCCATTTCCTCGATCTTAGAGATCCTCATTAGCCATTCCCTAATGGATGGTGTGTCTGTCGATCGCCAATGCACCGGGATGCAGAGCCTAGCAGCATTGACCATGTGCATGGCAAGTGATTTGTAATAGTGTCTCTTAGGCAGAGTCGAGTGATATAGGAGGTATTGCGTTGGGCTAAACTCTAGGGGGAGTGTAGTAACTTGTGTTGTTAGGGCATGCCCCTCTCTCCAATACTGTTGAATTGAAGTACACTCCCACCAGACATGGAGCATCAAGCCCACCGCCTTCTTGCATCTCCAGAAAATGTTAGAGATTGTGGGGGAGAATTGGTGCAGGAGAGCAGGGGTCCTGTACCATTTGGTTGCAATCTTGTAGCAATTTTCTTGGATTGCTACTTTTAACGAGCCTTTATGAATGTACTCACATATGTCCTCCCAATTGTCATCCATAAGGGTCACCTGGAGGTCCCTTTCCCAGGACAGTCGTGAAGCGTCCCCGCTGGGGGTGGAGCAGTTCCCCTGAAGTAGGATGTATATGTATGATATTAGGTGCCTTTGAGGGGTTGTGCTTGTGTGTAGGGATTCGAAGGCAGTAAGCTGTCTGCTCCACTGTGTGGGTGGATCTGGTGACATGAAGAAGTGTCTCAGCTGTCTATAGGTCCAAAAGGGGAATGTTTTAGTACGTGATGAGGATACCAAGTCTTCAAAGGAAAGTAGACGTCCCTTGTGGAAAAATTGGCGCGCCAGTACTTCCTCATGAGGCCATTCCCTTTGGAGGAACGCCCCAGAATATCCAGGGGGAAAGTCAGGATTCCCCTGCAGAGGGGTCAACGGGCCTGGGTATGAGGACAGTTGAAAGGGTGCCATGGTCTTCCTAAAGATCATTAATGTATGGTAGATAAAGGGGTGCGTCATCAAGTCTCGGGGCCATAGAGAGGGTTTCGTCCAAGGGATTAAATGTAATGAGTGAGCCGAAGGTAACTAATACGTGCAGTGCTGTTTTTCCATATGAATGCAGTGCATGATTTTTTATATGATGAAAAAAAGGACGGGGGAAGGTGAATGGGAATTGTCTGCATTAAGTAGAGTAGACGTGGGAGAATTATCATTTTTACTAGGGCTGAACGCCCAAACCAGAAGACGTTAAGGCTGGCCCAGTCCTTCAGGTTTGATTGAATCTTAGATAACATGGGTATAAAGTTGCGGTGGTAGAGCTCAGGTAGTCTCCTGGGTATGTGTATACCCAAATATGAAATGGAGTCCTGTTTCCATATGAATGGGAAAGATTCTTGGCAGTGTAGTACTTCAGAATGGGGGAGTGAGATATTCAGGGCATAATATTTAGAGAGATTAATTTTTAGATTTGACAAATCACCAAATTGCTTCATATCTTTCAGTAGACTAGGTAAGGAGACTCGAGGTGTTTGAAGCGATAGTAGCATGTCGTCAGCAAACACTGCTATTTTAAATTCTCTATGTGGTGTGGCGATCCCCTTGATATCAGAATTCGCCATGAGCAAAAATGAAGGGCGAAAGGGGACATCCCTGACGTGTCCCGTTGCTAATGGTAAAGGCGTTCAACAGGTGGCCATTCACTTTCACCCTCGCCGAGGGGTTGGAGTATAGTGCAGCTATGTAGGAGCACATTTGGGGCCGAAGGCCTATACCCTTCAGCACTTCCCACATGTAGTCCCAGGCCACCCTGTCGAACGCCTTCTCCGCATCCAGAGATAGAAGAAATACCTGGGTTTTTGAGGAGGTGAGCCAATGATGTAGATTTAAGGTACGTGTGGTATTATCTCTCGCCTCCCTACCTGGAATAAAACCCACCTGGTCGGAGGATATGAGGCTGGGTATGAGAGGCAACAGTCTGTTGGCTAGCATTTTGGCGTATAATTTGACATCCACATTCAACAGTGAGATGGGTCTGTAATTGGAAATTGACGTCGGGTCCTTGCCTTCCTTCGGGATGACCGCTATATGGGCCTCCAGCAGCCTGCCTGGGGAAGTCTAGGTGATAGGACCTCTAGGAAGGACTTATAATATTGCAGTGGCAGGCCATCTGGTCCCGGGCTTTTCCCTACTTTCATTTGACTGATGGCCGTGCTCAAATCCTCTGCAGTAAGCGGGCTGTCCAGGCCCTCAGCTTGCTGGCTGGTAATAGGTTTTGGGCAGAACTGTGCTAAAAAGTCTCGTATTTGGGCAGTGTGGGCGTACGAGGGGTTAAGGTCAGGATGGGCTATCGGCAAATTGTAAAGATCGGAATAGAACGATTCAAACTGTTTGGCTATATCCTCATTCTTGGAGAGGAGAGTGCCTCGTTTGTCTCGTATGTGATAGATTGTGGACAAAGCCTTAGCGGCCTGAACCGTGCGTGCCAAGAGTCTCCCACTTTTGTTGCCGTGTTTGTAGAACACTTTTTGCCTGAGGATGTAGCGTCTCCTCATTTGTTTCCCTAACTCGTCTAGCAGTGTGGATCGTGTGAGTATTAGTTCTTGAAGTGTGGCTTGCGAGGACGATTGTTTGTGGGAAATTTCTAGTTTACTAATGGTATCAATCAGTGCTTTAATCCGTTCCTGGTGCGCCCTTTTGACTTTTGTTGCTAGAGATATAAGTTCCCCTCGTATACATTCTGCATTTTTTATTCTGTAGTGATTCCTGCTGAAAGATAGATCTAGTAAATACTCCACTACCATCCCATTCAGTAGACATCTATACCTAAATATTTTCCACTGGGAAATTGAAACTTGTTGGAGTGCTGATTATCTGGGTCCAATGGTTTCTCCAACTGGCACTCATTACAAGATACAGTAGTGTCATGGAGGTCAGTAGGATGTACCATTGAGAGCTGCAGGTGGTCCAGGAGATCCATACTCCCAGAAGTTTTGGTTTCCTAGTAAATTTCAGATAATTTCTACTGAATAGAGTGGTGTTTTGGTAGCGTGAGTAGGTACATTTTTACGTATTTATTTTGCAGGTACACTTGCCTCTGTAATAGTGTAATCACTTTAACCCCAGTGTAATCAAACATCGGCAGGGCTTGGAATGACTAATGTCAAGTAGTCAGCTATTTCAATTTCCAGGTGACTGTAGCCTAGTGACCTTTGCAGTTTTATCTGGATCTGGTTTTATTTCTTCTAATGTGGCCAAAATACTTGACTTCACCTTATTGTAGAATGTATTTTTTCCATCTTGAATTTAGCTCACTTTTTACAGGAGCTTACAACCAAGATTTCAGATGGAAATCATATTATTCAACGATGCTGCTAAACACTTACAGGTCATTTTCCCAATAACAGTCTGATGATTCCTCCAATGTTTTATGGAATATTTAAAATATATGCTACAGAATATGGTAGGCAGGCAAAGCAGAACAATGCTGATTCTGGCTTCTCTGCATTTGTTTGCTAATATTTTGACACTGAAAGCAAAGCTCCAGGCACTCAAACTTTCATTTAAATATATTTATGAATAACCAAAAAGTATATAAATCCACTTTGTGTCAAAAATGCCTTTTGTAAACCTAAATATTACATTGTAAAATTAATGATGACATCAACACTGGTATGCATTGTCTGTGGAAGGAGTGGAGGGATCCAGCAAGTGCTCTCACTACAGGCTGCCTACAGAAAACTTCAGGAAGGGACGGAGACAAGACAAATCACTTTGCACAATGAGAGAGAGCAGCAGGGACTAGCTGATTTAACAAGGTATTCCTGAATCTCCCGTTAGGGGAGACATGGGAATATGGGAAATTTTTAGCATGCCTGCCACAATAGTACACAAAAATAACAATGTACTTAAAAACAACAATATTTATTATACACATGTTAAAATTTAAAGGTACAATCTAAAATCATGTGAACAATGTTGGCAAGTTTGTTATACAACCAACAGAACCAAAGGCAATGGTGGTATCAACGCATTTCTCACAAATTGGGCTTCTTCGTGATCCACTTGGTGTTCACAAAATAATAACCCAAAATGACAGATAAAGTGGAACGTGGGTGGGGAGGCTCACAGCAATTTTAACACAGGGATGGTATCAACAAAAAGTGACAGTTATCCTTGCACAGAAGAATAGCCTCATTTAAAACCCCTAGACCAGAATAATGTGAAGGGAGGGCATAATGAGCATAGCATAAGATGAAAACCCCACCAAACATTCACATTGGTCACAGAAGGCTCCAGCCCTTGATGTAGCCAAAAAATGTAACAAGTGCTGCTGAGTCAACCTGGATAGTAGCAATGGTGATGCATGTGGCATGCATATGCCTCTTGCTTATCCCAATCACCTAGCTATCCTTAGTAATTGTTCAGATACCATTGCCACATAAGAAATTCTGAGACTGTGGGCCAAGGATTAACAGTTTTCTCACTGTAATACTGCTAGATGATGACTGGAGGAATAGAGAAAACCTTTTGGTTCTGGGTGTATAGAGTCAGAGTGGGTGAACTCTAAGTACACTGGACACTATTCCATTGACATTGATGAGAAAAGTGGTCATAAAAAAGTTTTATGGGCATATGGCCATAGTAGGTCAATGGTGTCACAATCATCCCTGCCCCTTTGTGTATGTGCAGCTGTGGGGTGGCGAATGCCCTGGTCACAGTGCCAAGTGGCAGCAATCTAGCAATGTGTGGGAGTGACAGCTTGGTTAAAACCCAAGTTCAGACCAAACTTGTGGTCATCCCTAAATCTTAGTCACTTTAGTAGTGTTAGGCCATGGCCTAGGCTGGCTATGCAGAAATCCATTCCTGACTACAGACAACCAGATATATTGATTTTTTATTAATCAAATACCCAGACAAGCTTTGAGCCCCAGCTGTTTACAGAGTAATACTCCAACTCTTGTTAATTTTCTTTGAAGTTATTCAAACCTTCTGTATAAGTTTGCTCTTCACCATATCCATAAACCTGTTGTTTTTAAGGACATCTGGCTGTGAGGACTTTTTTTTTGTAAAAATGTATTCAAAAGCATCCGATTCTGAGTGCATCCATGTCCAGTCTGAACCCAATTTCTTCGCAGAAATTTCTGAGTAACTGTAATCAACTGACTTGTTCTAATATATTTGCAGGTAATAGTAACCTTTTAATGTGCTAAATCACCTTAATCAGTATTAGATATTTCACTTTTGTTTATTGTGTTTGTAAATGTTCAAGCCTTCTACAGTATATATGATTGTATATATGATTGCTCTCCAACATATCCATAAACTTGTTTTTTAGAGCTTTTAGGCTTTTAGGACTCTTTTTTGGTGGAAATGTATTCAAAAGTACCCCATTTCGAGTGCATACATGTTCAGTTTGAAACAAATTTCCTTGCAGAAATTTCTGATTAAATGTACTCAACTGACCTGTTCTGACTATGTTTGGGAAGGCAGATTGTAGTAAACTTTTAAAGTAAAGTGAAAAGTCACCTTAATCAATATTAGATGTTGAGTTAGTATCTTGCATTTCTTTGTAGTGAAACATCTTGACACATCTGACCTTTTATTGGAATGTTCTGCCTTGTTCTACTCCAATTGCCTAATTTTAAGTTCAATCTGTTTTATTGGGTTTAATATAAAATAGTATTTACATAATTTATATAATTGTATGTGAAACCCAGAAGTTAGGTAATAAGCAGTTGTGCAAAAAAGTGAGAGGAAAAAAGATAATATTTCAAAAAGGATTTTTTTTTTAAGTCCAGTCTGTTTTAGTGACATCTTATAAGCAAGCTGGGTTTAATTTAAATTCAATATTTTATGCAATGTAATACTGTATAATAAAATGTAGCTATTATAGGCAATAAGCAGGAGGGAAGAAGTGGTGTAAAGGAAGGAAACAAGATGAAAACACAGTAGGTAAGAAAGTTTGTATATCCATATTAATAATTACCTTTGTTTTTTGAGCACTGTAGATGTTGGACATTAAGCTCCATGAGTCCACCCTAATAAAGTGAGCATTGTCTTTGAAATGCATTGATGAAATTACTGCTTTTCAACTAATGCTCTAATGGTAAAATGATGGACTACCAAGATTCTTAGGCATGATTTCTCCTTAACAAAAACAAATTGAATATTTGCAATTTATGACTAGTATGTTATGTTTTGCTGATGATTAATTAGGATTTTTGGAAACTTTAAAATAAGAAGAAATAATACATTATTTTATGGTTATATTGTTTGTATTTAAAATAACATTTTGAAATTTTAATTGATACATTTTTGGTATCTGAACACTCTATGTATATTCTGAAGGAAGAAAATGATCATTCAAAATATCTCCCATAATGCAAATAAGCTGGTTTACTGAAAGTCAAAAGCTAATCACAGTTTGGAAGTAAAACAGTGTGAACAATGCCAAGGAAATTGGATCATGACATTTGCTTCAAGGCTTGCTAGTATCCAATATATATTGCAAATAACTAGAAACTTCTGAACGATTTATGTGCCTTGAGTGTGTTTTTTTTTTTTTTTTTTTTTTTTTACATTCAGCACCTGTTGGTTAAGATTTTAAATGCTTTCCTTTTAAATATTATGTACATTTTATTAACCATTCAACTTTTTATTCATAAAACGAAAGCCACTAACTATTCTTACAAAAAAAATAAAAAATGATATTGAACACAAGTCCCTTGTTGCCTTCCTTCCCATTGGATGGGCTTACTCCTAGAGTGAGCTTATTGTAATCTTTATGTGATTATTAATTTTTTGGTTTATGTCATGAGCTTCAAGAACAGAACGATTATCACTGAAATAATTCTTGTAGGGTTTTCTACAGATTTAAAGACAAACATTATACTTTTTGCTTTGTTCTCTGTGATCTATGTGATAACTCTTATGGGAAATTGCCTAATAATATTAATGATTATTATTAATCCTCATTTACGAACTCCAATGTACTTTTTCCTGTGCATTTTGTCTTTTCTGGATTTGTGCAGTTCATCGTCGGTGGTTCCTAGGCTGCTGTCTGACTTATTTGCCGCTCAGAGATCCATTTCACTTGGAGCCTGTGCTCTTCAGTTCTACACTGTTATGCTCATGGGAGGTACCGAATGTCTTCTTCTTGCCCTTATGGCTTACGACCGATACATCGCCATATGTTGGCCTCTCCATTATTCCGTTCTCATGAGATGGAGTGTTTGTTATCGACTTATAGCTCTTTTGTTGATAATTAGCTTTTTCTTCTTTGTTTTTCCATCACTTTCCTCACCCATGGCCTTGTGCAATCCGAATCGGGTCAACCATTATATGTGCGAGCTTCTAGCCATCGTAAAACTGACATGTGATCGTGTCCCCTCAAGTGAAGTCTCCATACTTATTTTGTGTTTTGCTAGTATCCTTCTCCCTTTTGTCTATATCATTGTGACATATGTTTGCATTATTGCCACAGTATTAAAGATTAAATCTGCAGGCAGATCCAAGGCTTTTTCCACATGTACCTCCCACATTTCTGTAGTGGCCTTATATTTTGGGACTGGGATGATTATGTACTTTGGACCATCATCCAACTACTCAACAAGCCAAGGGAAGTACATTTCAGTTTTTTATAATATTGTGTGTCCAATGTTAAACCCAATAATTTACAGTCTGAACAACAAAGAAGTGAAAGATACATTGAGGAAAGGTCTTTCAAACACAACATCATAAATTTAAAAGTGAAAATTTGGTATAATATTTTTGTGTGAAGTAAAGTTTAAATTGCAATAAAAATATTGAATGCTTTATTACTGTATTAAAAGAGAAGCATGGAGTTTTCTTCCCCCCACTCATACTTCCCTAGCTGGATGCAGCATCGGTCTGATGCTGCAACTATCCCCCACTGGCTGATCGCTCAGTTCCCAGGGCTTCCTGAGCAGAGAGCTGGTGACTGTCAGTTGCCGCTCTCTGCTCTGCCCCTCCATCCCTCAGGGGAGCACTGGACTGTGGAGGGGGTGGGAGCGGCTGGTTCTGGCTCCCAGTGGCTTGCTGAGAATCTGAGCTGGGTTACGGTCCAGGCATGTGGATGGATCCCGACTTCATTGACACGATCTTGCTCGAACCTGGAACAGCTCTGTGATGTCAGCTGACAGACAGCTTTTGTAAGCCGTAAGAAGAAAGCTCAGCATAAGTGAACAGTTTAGAAGAATCTTGGTCAATAAAACATATACAGTAGCTCCATACGCTGTCAGGAATGTTGAAGAAGAAAGGGGGTCTGCCACAATCTGTGATCTTATGTACTTACACTGTATCCTTTCTGGATTGCTCCCACTCATTATATGTTTCAGTAGACTTGAGAAGGACTGAAGAATGGCTGAAAGCTTTTAAGATCACACAGTGGAATCCGGTATTTTGAAATTAATTGTTGCTGCTTTGCCAAGCTGCTTTGAGTCCAAGAATTAGATGTGGGCCATGTTCTAGATGAAGGCTAAGAGAATGAGAATAATGCTTCACCACACTATTCTGAGACTAGAATTTACCATGGGGGGTGCATGACCAGAAGCCAACCTGTATGGACGTGTGAGCCTCTACCTCCCTCTCAGCCCACAGCTACATGGCCTGCTTAAGGGTTTTTACTACACCCGTACATGGGTGGCACCAGGAGAACCCAAAAACAACAAATTCTCCTGCGCTCTGGTGTCTTGGTATTTGAAGTGTGATATAGACAGTTTAGGATGGTATTGTCAAAAGGTCTTGCAGCCCTCCTTTAGAACATTGGGTGTTCAGATACTAGAGAGAAACAATACAAAAGAGGGGAAGGCGCACTGACCTAGTGCATTACCATAAAAAAGAGCTTTATTTAAAAACAAATAGCAAAATGGCTACTTACAAACGAGTATTGATCAAAGGCAAAATCAATACACATGGATCCATCGCAGCGAACATTGGCAAATCCAGATCAGATGTCAGAGAAATTGGAATTGGTTGTGCCCATTTTGGCTCTGAAGAAAGGGGGTCACCCCCGAAACGTGTTAGCAGTTTTCGTTGAGGTACTTACCAATTCCTCTGACATCTGATCTGGATTCGCCAATATCCGGTGCGATGGATCCATGTGTATTGATTTTGCCTTTGATCAATACTCGTTTGTGAGTAGCCATTTTTCTATTTGTTTTGTTTTTAAATAAAGCTCTTTCCATGGCTTTCCATGGCTGCTGCGCACGGCCGCAGACCCAGACATATCTGCAGAGGTTCCTCAGCTCCCCTACCTCCTCAGAGGATTCAGAGGACTTTCCCCCCCTGCCAGCCCCTCTATACGCATGGGACACTGAGCCTTCCCCAGCGGGTCTCCAGGGGTGACACACGCCACAGCAGGCTCACTATGAGGGCCCAGGCCCCCTAAAACACAAAAGCAATCTTGCCCCAGGATGGGACACAGACCATGCCGCTACCTATGCCCAGGCTGCTAGCTCCCCAATCTCCACTGAGGCGGCCTTATTTACATCCACAGCTCCCAATGGATAATAGAGCATGGGCCCCCAGCAGCAGCCTGAAGCACAGGTCCACACCAAGCCTTCCCTGTACTATCAGCAGCTACCCCTCGCTTACCAATATGCCCCCCACCAGATGGCACTGGACCCCCAAAACCAGCCACCTCCCTCTTGGCAAGCTTACCTCCAAGCCATTTCAACTAAAGAGGATTTTAAATAATTAATTGAAGATGATAAATCTACCTGCCTGTCAGGGCTGGCTTAGCCCTTCCTTCTCTGAGCTGGCTGCTCAGCTGTAGGCTAATTACCAGCTCTCATCTCTCTCCACAGTTACCAACTGTTCCTGATCATGCTCGTCTGACCTGCCTACTTAAAGCTCTCCAACTCACTCCACCTCTGCCTTCGCCTTGGTCACATCACAAGAAACCATCTCCTGCGGTTCTGTTTAAAGACTGGCTTGCTGCCATCTCTTCTGGCTCCTTATCCTCCATGCTGTTGCTCTACTTGGATCCCTGACTTCTGGTTTGGCTGATTACCCGATCTGGTTATTGAACTCTGGCTTGGCTGACTACTCTATCCAGTTACTGGACTCTGGCTATGCTTTGACTGTGCTTTTTCTATTTACCTTTTTATTTTTATTTAATAAACAAGTGTAATTTAATTGTACTTCTGTCTCGGTCTGATTCGTGGTTTCTGACAGTAGGCACAGGCCATGAATTCAGAAGATACAGTCAATCCACTTGTTGGTAATATTTTTTCCAGATTGGATGAGCACGATCACCGCATGGATCAGTTTACCATGATGATACAAACGCTCCTGAGTTGCACAACTCACCTGGAATCCCCCCACGGTGGCTGCTCTGGTTGCAGGCCGTCCCTGCTGCTGCGCCAGTCTCTGTGCAGGCACCCGCCTCAAGTATTACCTCTATAAGAGGTATGTCTGGTTCCGCTCCACTTCCCCAGCGATTTGGGGGTGATCCAGTTCAATGCAGAGGGTTTCTCAATCAGGTTGAGATATACTTTGAGATGCTGCCCCAGGCGTTTCCCACGGACAGAAGCAAAGTAGGTTTTGTGATATCTTTGCTTTCTGAGGGAGCCTTGGCCTGGGCTAACCCTCTAAGGGAAACCTGTTGTCTTGAGTTACCCTCAGTTTGTGGCCTCCTTTAAAATGGTATTTGACATTCCCGCACGCTTCGCTTCTGCTGCCAAGTGCCTCATGTCCATCAAACAGAGTGCGAGAACTGTTGCCGCAGGTTTCTTGGAACAATGAGGCCCTCGTGGCTGCTTTTTCTCATGTTCTCTCGGATTCCATCAAGGATGAGATAGCAGCCCGAGATATACCCACTGAGCTAGAGAGCTTGATCTCGTTTGCCATCCTCATTGACTCCAGACTCAGAGAAAGACTTTCTCTTAAGGAGCGCTTGCGGAAGCCTCCTGTACATTTGCCTCCGAGCTTTGTAGTCCCACCCATGCCTCCCTCACCTCCCATGCCTCCTGGTACCGAGTCGGTCAGTGAAGATGAACCCATGCACCTGGGCTTCACGCGTCTCTCTGTGGATGAGAGAGCCTTTAGGAGGAGGGAGAGATTGTGCCTTTATTGTGGCCAGGCAGGTCACTTTTTGAAGTCTTGTCCTACCCGTCCAGGGAACGCCCGAACCTTGAGGTCCTGTCATGGACAGACCTTGGGTGGCGTTGTTTCGTCCCCAGTTATCCAGAAGGATAAGCCCCTGGTTCAGTCACCCTTTCTTGGGCTGAGTCGTCCATCGAGATACAGGCTCTAATCGACTCTGGTGCTGCAGACATGTTCATAGATGCTGCATTTGTTTCGCAGCACTCGATTCCGCTGCAGTCACACTCCACTTGCCATTGAGGCTCTTTACAGGAGACCTTTACAGCCTGCCCATGTGACTCATGAGACTGTTCCGTTGTCCATGGCCGCAGGGGCTCTTCACCATGAGATAATCCAATTCCAAGTTATTTCCTCCCCCAGGTTTCCGCTGGTTATTGGTTATCCTTGATTACAGAGGCACAACCCCTCTTTTGATTGGCTCCATGCTGAGGTTCTCTCCTGGTCACCACAATGCAGTGAGACATGCTTCCTGAAGGTATCCAAAGTCCTGTGCACCTCTTCACTCCCCTCCCTGCCGGAGGAGTACCGCAATTTTAGCGATGTCTTTGATAAAGGTCAAGCCGGTAGTTTGCCTCCACACCGGCCTTATGATTACGAAATTGACCTTCAACCTGGTGCCATACCTCCTCGTGGCCGTGTTTACCTTTTGTCAGTCTTGGAGGATAAGGCCATGGAGGAGTATGTTGCTGATGCACTTTCTCGGGGTTTCATCCGCAAATCCTTGTCACCTGCTGGTGCTGGTTTCTTCTTTGTGAAGAAGATGAGCAGTGAACTGAGACCTTGTATAGATTATAGGGGTCTCAATTGTGTCATGATTAAAAATGCCTACCCGATTCCATGGATTACAGAGTTATTTGACCGCCTCAAGGGAGCAACGGTTTTCACACTGACTTGAGAAGGGCATACAATCTTGTGCGCATTAAGGAGGGCGACGAGTGGAAAACTGCGTTTAATACCAGAACAGGCCATTATGAATACCTGGTAATGCCTTTTGGCTTTTGTAACGCCCCGTCAGTTTTCCAGGAATTTATTAACGATGTCCTCCAAGATTTGTTACAGTTATGTGTGGTGGTTTATCTCGATGATATTCTCATATTTTCCAAGTCCCTGGAGAGCCACCACACAGATGTATATTGTGTGCTTCAGAAACTAAGAGAGAACAATCATTTCCACTGCTGGTTTTTCGATGGACCCAGAGAAACTTTCGGCAGTCCTACAGTGGCCTTGACCCGTGGGTTTACGTCCTCTGCAGCGTTTCCTGGGTTTTGCCAACTACTATCGGAAGTTTATTTGTAACTTCTCGTCTCTGGTCAAGCCCCTGACTGATATGACCAGATAGGACGGTAACCCACAGAGTTGGTCTCCGGAGTCCATTAAGGCCTTTGAGACTCTCAAGGCTGCCTTTGTTTCTGCTCCTGTGTTGGCACATCCTGATCCTACGTTGCCTTTTATCCTAGAAGTTGATGCTTCTGAGACTGGAGTTGGCGCCCTTCTGTCTCAGCGTCCTAACTCTGAGAGTTCTATGCATCCATGTGGCTACTTTTCCAATAAATTGTCACCTGCTGAGTGCAATTATGAGATTGGTGACAGGGATTAGCTGGCCATCCTGGGAAGAATCAACTCATTTGGGCCATTTCCCAACAATTCTGGTGGCCTAGTCTACGAGCTGATGTTACTGCCTTCGCAGTTGCCTGTCCCCTGTGTGCTCTGAGTAATACTCCGGGACACCTTCCAGTGGGCCTCCTACAACCCATACCCAATGGAGAGAGGCCCTGGACTCACCTGTCAATGGATTTCATTGTGGAGTTGCCCAACTCCCAAGGCAACACTGTTATCTTTATGGTGGTTCTCAAAGATGTGTCATTGTATTCCACTTAAGAAGTTGCCTACCTCTAAGGAACTGGCTTCCATTTTTGCTCGGTAGATCTTTCGCTTACATGAGCTACCCAAGGTGATTGTCTCAGACAGGGGCAGTCAGTTTGTCTGCCGGTTCTGGCGAGCCTTTTGTGCACAGTTGGGAATCCAGCTTGCGTTCTCTTCTGCATATCACCTGCAGTCTAGTGGGGCTGCATAGCGAGCCAATCAGTCCTTGGAGCAATTCCTACATTGCTATATTTCTGAGCACCATAACAACTGGTCAGACCTATTACCATGGGCAGAGTTTGCTCACAACAGTGCCTTGAATTCTACCTCCCTGTTGTCTCCATTTATGGCGAATTATGGTTTACAACCTTCCATGTTGCCTGACTTATTTGTTCCGCAGAGTATTCCTGCATTAGAGGAGCATCTCCGTGGTCTTCGTTCCACTTGGGTACAAGTCCAGGAGGCTTTGCGTCATGCTATTGATAGGTACAGACTCCATGCTGACCGCAGATGCCTGCCTGCGCCTTCCTACCAGGTTGGGGACAGGGTCTGGCTGTCATCTCGCAACCTCCGGCTTCGTGATCCTTCATTGAAGTTTGCACCTCGGTTTATTGGGCCTTTCCATATCCTTCGCAGGATTAACCTAGTGGCTTACGCGTTGGACCTTCCTCCTAGTATGCACATCTCAAATGTGTTTTATGTCTCCTTATTGAAACCGTTGGTCTGTAACTGATTTACCACCTAGGTGCCACGCCCTCATCCTATTCAGGTTGGGAACCATGAGGAGTATGAGGTACAATCCATTGTTGACTCCCGTAGGTTCCATGGGCGCATACAGTACCTGGTGCATTGAAAGGGGTACAGTCCGGAGGAACGCTCCTGGGTTTCATCCTCAGACGTACATGCCCCTGTCCTCCTCCACGAGTTCCATAGACGGTTTCCCCTCAAGCCCGGTGGCCCTCCGAGGGTGAGGGTGTCAGGCTGGCACTTACCGAACCGATGAGTCCGCTTGGGCAGAGGGTGGTCTCCCGTACGTGTCCGACTTACAACCCCTGATAGAGCAGACAGGTGGCTGAGAGTGCGGAGTGGTAAGAGAGCCTGTGATATGGCCCCAGGAGCAGGAACTTGCAGGAAGCTTCCGGCAGCAGGTGTGTAGGTAGGACACAGGCAAACTGGGTACAGAGCAGGAGCAGAGCAGGCAGGTCCGGGTGCAGGCAGGGTACGGCAACAGGCGGGCAGCAGAGGCACAGAAGGAGCAGGCAGAAGAGAGGTCAAACAGGCCGAGGTCAGATGCAGGCAGAGGTCAGCGGTGTCAAAGGAAAGCCGGGTCGTCAGGAGATAAGCAAACAGGAACACAGGATACGAACAACGGGACAGGAACCGAGAAGCTGTTGATCAGGCAGCACCTGGGAGATGTCAGTAGCAAACCTAAATAGGCAGATTGGCGCCAAGCACCGCGCACGTGCGCGCGTCGACGCACCCGCACGCGCGCGCACCCGAACGCACCAGCGGTACCCGAAGTGCCCACCACAGCGTGCAATGGCGTGCGCTGACGCGCACCAGCGCCAGCAGGGGCACGTGAGGGCACACACCGACGCGCACCAGCGCCCACAGGAGCGCGCAACACCGTACGCACAGGAACACGCACCCCAGCACGCACCGCAGGACATCGGCGCGCACCAACACGGGCAGCACCGCGACCATCCAGGTAACGACCCTGACAGTGCCCCCTCCCTAAGGGCAGACTCCGGCTGCCCAGGTGAGCCGATCTGGAAACCTGACGGTTCTTGAAGGCCCGCAAAAGTTCCTGAGCATGTAGATTGTCGTCGGGTTCCCAGGAGTTGTCCTCAGGTCCATAACCCTTCCACTTGATGAGGTACTGGGTAACATTACCCCTCTTCCTGCAATCAAGGATTGCTTCAACCTCAAACTACTCTTCATTGTCCACTATAACAGGTTCGGGTGGGTCAGTAGTGCGGTCAGCAAAGGGATTTGGGGTAACGGGCTTCAGTAAGGTCACGTGAAAGACCGGGTGCACTCTAAAAGAGTCAGGCAGGTTAAGTTCATATGCAACTTCGTTTATCTTCCTCTTTACTGAAAAAGGGCCCATGAATTTAGGGCCTAACTTCTTGGAAGGACAGGCCATCTTAAGGTTGACTGTAGATAACCATACTTGGCTGCCGGGAGCCAGAACGAGTTCTCCCCGTCTCCTTTTGTCAAACGCCCGTTTATAGCATTCCTGGGACCGGGCCATGGTTTCCTTTAGGAGTTGGTTGTTTTTAGAAAAGAAGTCCAATGTCTCGGAAACTGCCGGAACAAGGCATTCTGGGACTGAGCTGGGCAAGAAGGCTGGGTGGAAGCCGTAATTGGCAAAGAACGGTGTCTGGTTGATGGCGGAGTGCAAGGAGTTGTTATAAGCAAACTCCGCCATGGGTAGTAGCGAGACCCAGTCGTCCTGCGAGAAAGAAGAAAAACAGCGGATGTACTGCTCCAGGGACTGATTGGTTCTCTCCGTTTGTCCGTTTGTCTGGGGGTGATAAGCGGAGGAAAAAGCCAATTCAATTTCAAGAGACCCGCAGAGCGCTCTCCAAAACCTCGAGGTGAATTGGGCGCCTCGATCGGAAACAATACTTGCCGGGATCCCATGCAGCCTTACAACTTCTTTGACAAAGATCTTGGCCGTCTCCATAGCCGAGGGAGTGCCCCTCATCGGGAGGAAGTGGGCCATCTTGGACAGCCTATCTACGACAACAAAGATAGTAGAGAACCCCTCGGAAAGGGGGAGTTCCACGATAAAGTCCATCGAAATCATTTTCCACGGTCTCTCAGGGACAGGTAAAGGTTTCAGTAGGCCCCAAGCCCGTGTCCGGCTGTTTTTATTTCGGGCGCAAGTGCTACACGAGTCCACATAGTCCTTGCAGTCCTTAAGAAGTTGAGGCCACCAAAAGGTGCGCTGAATCAGTTCGGCAGTCTTCAGGGTACCAAAGTGTCCGGCCATCTTATGGTCGTGGCAGAGTTCCAACACGTTTACCTTCAAGGCTTCAGGGACCACAATCTTGCCTTTATGCCAGAACAACCCCTCACTGCAGCTGACCTCGGGGCTCTGGGGCATTCCAACAGAAGCCTGTCTGATCCGGGAGATAAGGTCCCCTTGGAGGAGCAAGAAGTTCCCAGAAGGGAGAATTGTATCAGGAGGCCGAGTCTCTTCAGGGATAGAAAACATACGTGACAGGGCATCCGGCTTGACATTCTTAGAACCAGGTCTATAGGTGATATGAAATTGAAACCGGGAAAAAAAAAGAGCCCATCTGGCTTGCCATGGTCTAAGTCTTTTGGCAGTTCTCAAATATTCCAGGTTTTTGTGGTCGGTGTAAACCAGGATGGGATGTGCAGCACCTTCCAATAGGTAACGCCACTCCTCCAGAGCCGCCTTAATGGCCAGAAGTTCTCGGTCCCCAACATCATAGTTCCTTTCGGATGACGACAGTTTGCGAGAAAAGAACGCCACCGGGAAAAGAAGGGCCTTGGCACCCTGCCGTTGGGATAACACCGCCCCCACAGCGATTTCCGAAGCATCCACTTCAAGAACGAAGGGTAAGGCTGGGTCCGGATGTTTTAGAATAGAGGCAGAGGTGAACAGCATCTTAAGTTTTTCGAAGGCCAGCTGTGCCTCAGGGGTCCAAGAGAATCGGGTACCCTGCCTGGTCAGTTCGGTGATGGGAGCAATGATTGCAGAGAAACCCCTGATAAATTTCCGGTAGAAGTTGGAAAAACCGACGAAACGTTGTACGCCCTTCCTGTCCACAGGTGTAGGCCAGTCCAGGATGGCAGATACTTTTTGGGGATCCATCTTGATGCCCTCCACAGATATAACCAGGCCCAGGAATTGGATGGACTGGTGTTCAAACTCGCACTTTTCGAGTTTCGCGTAAAGCCCGTGTACCCTGAGACGAGCTAGCACACTACGGACATGTCTACGATGGTCTTCCAATGATGAGGAAAAGATTAGGATATCGTCCAGGTATGCAATTACGTATAGATCCAGGTAGTCGCGAAAGATGTCGTTGACAAAATGTTGAAAGGTTGCGGGTGCATTACACAGCCCGAAGGGCATGACAAGGTACTCGTAGTGCCCAAAACGAGTACGAAACGCTGTCTTCCACTCGTCTCCTTCTCGGATACGGATTAAATTGTAAGCTCCGCGAAGATCCAATTTCGAAAAGATGACTGCAGACCCCAGCCTCTGGAACAACTCGGGTACTAGGGGTAAAGGGTAACGGTTTTTGACAGTTATCTTATTCAATTCCCGATAGTCAATGCAGGGACGTAAGGAATGGTCCTTTTTTTCGACGAAAAAAATGCCAGCACCGGCAGGGGAAGTAGACGGACGGATAAACCCTTTTTTTAGGTTTTCGTCAATATACTCCTTCAGCGTGCCTAACTCCTGTTCCGTTAATGGAAAAATTCTCCCAAAGGGGACTTCAGTACCTGGTAACAGTTCAATAGGGCAGTCATAAGGCCTGTGGGGGGGAAGAGTATCTGCGCCTTTTTTGCTGAAAACATCCACAAAGTCCTTGTAGGGTTCCGGAACGGTCTGAAGCAATTTCGGATCGACATCCAAACAGAGAAGTTGAGAGGAGTTGCATGTTGGTTGGGCCAAGCAGTGTTGTTGACAGTAATCGGAAAGAAACTTGATTTCCCCTGTGGCCCAGTTAATGCTTGGATTGTGGGCCTGCAACCAGGGTATCCCCAGGATAATTGGAAACAAGGGGGAGGAGATGGCATCCAGACGTAGTTGCTCCTGGTGACAGGTGCCCATAGTAGCCAGCAAAGGAACAGTCTCTTGAGTGACAGGACCGGAACTAAGAGTGGAGCCATCGGCTAGATGTACAGCAAGCCCCTGAGCCTTGGGTATGAGCGAGATGTGATGGTTGGCAGCGAAAGTCAGATCGATAAAGCAGCTGCATGCTCCGGAGTCAATGATGGCTGACACTGGAAAACTCCCTCCTGGAAGCTGCAAAGTGAGGAGAAGGGCAAGGTGAGAACTGGGTTTTCGTAGAACAGAGGCACACATGAAGGAAGAGGAAACACACTTACGTGTCTTGTTGGGGCAAGCCCTGACATAGTGCCCAGGTTCACCACAGTAGAGACATAAGTTAAGGGTACGTCTGCGCTGCTTTTCTTCAGGGGTCAACGAGGGCCGGAGTAACCCGAGCTGCATTGGTTCCGGAGCTTCCAGAGCGGGAGCAGAAGAGGTAGAAGAGAACTGACCAGCAGAACTGGGAACCTTGGGGAGCACCCAGGTGGGACGGAAGTGGCTGGAGGACCTCTCCCACCGGCGTTCCCTTAACCGGCGGTCAATCTGAATGGAGAGGTTGACTAACTCATTCAGGGTTTGTGGTATTCCTACCCGTGCCAACTCATCCTTAAGGGGGTCAGAAAGTCCCATCCGGAATTGGTGGCGCAAGGCGGCGTCATTCCAATCCGTGTCGGAGCTCCAACGGCGGACTTCCACTGCATAGTCCTCGGCCGCTCTGCGACCTTGTTGGAGAGAGTGTAGTGCGGCTTCTGCAGTCGCAGTCAACTGAGGGTCCTCATAAAGCTGAGACATGGCCAAGAAGAAGTTGTCAAGGCTATCCAGGGTTCCAGATTTCTGCTCCAGTAAACGATGGGCCCAGGTTTGAGGCTCGCCGGACAACAGGGATATTACAAAGCCCACCTTGGTTGCCTCTAGAGAGAATGTCCGGGGCTGCAGTGCGAAGTACAGTTCGCAAGAGTTGCGAAACGCACGATACTTGGTGCGATCGCCGGAAAACCTCTCGGGTGTAGGTACCCTTGGCTCTGGAGGAAGCATCACTACGGAGGGTGCAGATGAAAGACCGGTGGGGGAGGTTCCTTGAGGGTTAGATGAGGAGGACAAGGCTTGGACTTGCTCCTCCAACCTTGAGTAGCCATCCTGGAGACTCTTCACGGCTTGGGTCAGACCGGCCAAATGTCTGCATAACTCATCCATAGGGGAGGCCCCCTGCCCGGACTCAGTCATGGCTGCCTGATACTGTCAGGCTGGCACTTACTGAACCGATGAGTCCGCTTGGGCAGAGGGTGGTCTCCCGTACGTGTCCGACTTACAACCCCTGATAGAGCAGACAGGTGGCTGAGAGTGCGGAGTGGTAAGAGAGCCTGTGATATGGCTCCAGGAGCAGGAACTTGCAGGAAGCTTCCGGCAGCAGGTGTGTAGGTAGGACACAGGCAAACTGGGTACAGAGCAGGAGCAGAGCAGGCAGGTCCGGGTGCAGGCAGGGTACGGCAACAGGCGGGCAGCAGAGGCACAGAAGGAGCAGGCAGAAGAGAGGTCAAACAGGCCGAGGTCAGATGCAGGCAGAGGTCAGCGGTGTCAAAGGAAATCCGGGTCATCAGGAGATAAGCAAACAGGAACACAGGATACGAACAACGGGACAGGAACCGAGAAGCTGTTGATCAGGCAGCACCTGGGAGATGTCAGTAGCAAACCTAAATAGGCCGATTGGTGCCAAGCACCGCGCACGCACACCCGCACGCGCGCGCGCACCCGAACGCCGGCAGACACACCAGCGGTACCCGAAGTGCCCACCACAGCGCGCAATGGCGTGCGCTGACGCGCACCAGCGCCAGCAGGGTCACGTGAGGGCACACACCGACGCGCACCAGCGCCCACAGGAGCGCGCAACACCGCACGCACAGGAACACGCACCCCAGCACGCACCGCAGGACATCGGCGCGCACCAACACGGGCAGCACCGCGACCATCCAGGTAACGACCCTGACAGAGGGGTCATTGGGGTGGGGGTACTGTCAGAGCTGAGCAGCCAGCCCAGAGAAGGAAGGGCTAATTGCCAGCTCTCATCTCTCTCCACAGTTACCAGCTGTTCCTGATCATGCTCGTCTGACCTGCCTACTTAAAGCTCTCCAGCTCACTTCCCCTCTGCCTTCGCCTTGGTCACATCACAAGAAACCATCTCCTGCGGTTCTGTTTAAAGACTGGCTTGCTGACATCCCTTCTGGCTCCTTATCCTGCTTGCTGTTGCTCTACTTGGATCCCTGACTTCTGGCCTGGCTGATTACCTGATCTGGTTATTGATCTCTGGCTGACTACTCTATTTGGTTACTGGACCCTGGCTATGCTTTGACTACGCTTTTTCTATTTACCTTTTTATTTTTATTTAATAAACAAGTGTGATTTAATTGTACTTCTGTCTCAGTCTGATTCATGGTTTCTGACACTGCTGAGCTGAAATTCAAGTACTCCAAACTAACTTTAAGCACCTGTCTGACAGGGTGGAGATGGCGGAGGAAGAAATACAAAAAACCAAGTTAGCAGTGAATCGCACCCAATTGCAAGGCGCGGACCATCACATGCTATTGAGGTACATGCAATGCCATATAGAGGATTTTTATAATCGAGGGCACAGGAACAATATCAGGGGCTAGCCTGAATCAGAGGGTCCAGAAAACTTGCACACTACCCTGCAAACCCTATTCAATGACCTCCTGGGAGACCACCCAGAAAAACCAATAGAAATGGACAGGGCTCATCATGCTCTGTGTCCTAAGGGACTGGCCTCTAAACCACATGATGTCATCTGCAGAGTCAACTCGTATCCGCTGAATGGTCTGCTGGTGGTCTTTGCTAACACACAAATCCAGCTGTACCTGGACCTCTCATGGATCACCTTGCAGAAGCACAGGCTCCTACAACCCTTTCTCCTTTTACTTCAGGAAAATTAGATTGCCTAGCGATGGGGCTTCCCTTTCAGCCTTAGCCCTTGTACACACGGTCGGACATTCTGACAACCAAATCCGTTGGATTTTGTCCGACGGATTTTGTCCGACAGATTTTGTCCGAAACTGTTGCATACACACGGTCGGACAAAGTTGTCGGAAAATCCGATTTTACATAACGTGATGACGCTATTTCGTTATGACGGGACTACATTCAGGCTAATAGCCAATAGCTTTGGTCTAGGAATTTGATCTGAGCATGCGTGGCACTTTGTCCGTCGGAGTAGGCTACATATGATCGGAGTATGTCCGATCAGAGCATTTTGTCGGAAAATTTTACGGACAAGTTGGAAAACTTGGTCTGTCGGATACTCCGACGGAAACAGTCCGATGGAGACCACACACAGTTGGATTATCACTGTTGTTTTCACTTCTGGCTGGTCGGACCTACTGGAACTTACCTAATCCTGGGTTTTGCAGGCTATGCAGAGCTTGTATGCAATCTCTACCATGGCTATTATGTGTAATATTAACCTGTCTCTCTCCCTACCTTCACTTTCCCTCTTCTTACCTTCTCCCTGGCTCAACCCATGCTCTTGGCAACCATCTGGACCTCTCCTCAGCTCTCTGCATCTTCCCCACCCTGGCACCATGGTACTCCAGCAGCTGGACCAGATAAGTATCTTTATTTTTGCACATACCCATCACTATGGTAAGGTAATGTCATTGAATGTACATGGGTTAAACTCCAACAGGAAGAGACATCTGGAGATCACAGAGTTCAGGCTTTCTGGGGCAGATATTATTATGCCTCCAGACATTATCCCCAAATCTATCAGGCGTTTAACCCCCATAAACGCGCAGGAGTAGCTATCCTTTTCAAGCATGGATCAACCTTTCAATGTTCTGAGTCCCACATTGGGGACACTATATTATACTCTGCGGACAGTGGCAGACCCAGTCGATCACCTTGTGCACCCTCTATGCCCCAACACCCATCAGATTAACTTCCACACTAAGGTGTTCGCACGCTTGTTTCAAACGCCCAACAAATTCCTGATAGTTGGTGGGGAATTCAGTCTGTCACACTCATCGGTATACGACCTTCACGCGGTAAGTCCCAGGTACTCACAGGCAACTTTTTCTGCAGATCAGTAGACGCTATGCCCTATTCAACTCCTGGCGGACTCTCCACCCCGGTGAGCGACAGTACACATTCTACTCTGCACTATCGCATGCATTCTCATATTGATTATCTGTTCGTTAACAATGCCACGCTACGGGTTACCGGTGATGCGCAGATTCTCCCGATCTCCTTGTTAGACCATGCCCCCATTCTCATGACACTGAATCTGGGCACCCCTACTCATAAACCCTGTCACTTGCAGCTGAATATCTTTCTCCTACAACACCCCCCTCTAAGATGGAGCTTGACTCAATGCTACAGCTCTATTTCCTTGATAACTCCTGAAATTTCTCCCGCCACCCTTTGGAAAGCCCACAAGACAGTCCTTCAAGGCCGGTGCATAGCGCTTGCCTCGGCCATGAAGAAGGAAGCAATGGCCACTAAGCTGCGGGAGGAGGGGGAACTTAGGTCCTTGGAACAGAGCCTACAGGTCTCTCCGTCACTACCCCTTCTCAAAATAATTGTCTGCCTACGCATGACACTCAAAGACCTCGCAATTGATCAGGTGGAAAAAGCACTATGGAGACTGAAACAGCTCTACTACAATAAGGGTATCAAGGCCCACTCCCTCTTGGCCCGCTAATTGGCTGAACACTCAAACGTGACCACACCCCATCAAATTAAAGAAAGAGAGGGTTGCCTGATCTCCCATACCCATGATTGGAGATTGAATAAGAAATGATTATGCACACTACTTTTATACATGAAGCCATATTGCCTATTGACTCCATCTTAACAGATTGAGTGGATGGGCAGCACATGTACAGCACTTAGGACTGAGAAGGACTTACTGGGCTTGGCTCAGTTCATAATTCTTTAACAAGAAACCTTACTGTTGGATATGGGAATCTGAGGATCAGGTGGGTTGAGGAGGGTAGAAAATATGATTAGTTTTTCCTGAAGAAACTGCTGAGTAGAGGGAATTCCTTTCACTGCACCGTTTTACTTTCCAGTAAATGAATGATTCATATTTTAAGCACCACCAGGAAATATTTTCAACATTTGAAAAGCCAGCCTTACATGGGAAACCTCTAGAGGGCAATAACTAAATATTACAGGCAAGTGAAAGGTGGAAGGTTGCAGGCAAGTGGAAGGTTACCTGACTCAAACAGCCTTAATTATAATTTTATTGTTCCCTGCTGAACCCGCCAAATTTTGATCACATATGGGCAGGGAGGTTACACAGAAGTTGATCTACAGATCAGCCTCTGTACAGACCGGCTTTCTGATTTTCTCCACTCAGTTAGTGCTGCAGGCTATAGCCTGCCACACAGATCAGTGTATTTTGATGGCGAGGAAGTCTCTCCACTGTCAGAATACAATAGCTCAGTAGGGAGGATTCCCCTTCTGCATTGAATGTCATGGATGAGGGAAGCAAGTCAGTTTTTTTCAGTCAACCCGCTGGTTGAACGAAAAAAAAACTATCATCTATGGGCTGCTTCAGTCTTGAAGTGCAAACATTCAGCTGCTTCCTAAGAGTCTCAAATCTCCATCAAAATGGTGGTGGACAGAGATATGGATCTCACAAGACCTGCCAAGCATTTGCAGTAGAGCCGTGAATGAAAGCTGAACCTACAAAATGATATATTCTGATTTCATTGCACACTGTCAGCATCTCATAGCATACATTACAAGTTGAAGCAGTTCAGATAGAGCCTGCCACATTTCCTGTCTGGAGGACTTCTAGCATCATCTAGTCTTTTCCAACCCAACCTAATTGTCCATGGTCCACTCCTTTCATTCATTGTATTTCAATTTTACATGGAAGATCAGCATCACACATGGGCTTTACCTAGGGTTAACTGCATGCAATTGCAGCCTGCTAAGGGAATGCCTACTCCTCCAGACTGACATCCACCAATCAAGGCATTCTGATATTTGCATAACTGCTTCCAAAAGTGAGACTATTGCTTGTATCAGGGTTGAGGGTTCATGAATAGTTTTAAGGCAGAGTGCTGTGATGTTTTTAGAAACATAACAAAACTGTGCTGGCCCCTCCCACAGACCATGATCTACCTGCATTAGGTAGAGAATCACAATGACCCTGTGATGACATCACTGGGTATAGAGTAAGATATGAAAAGATAGAGTAAGATATGAAAAGAAAATAGATTTTTTTTTTAAATGTGAGGTGGGAAGGAAGAACCATACAAGGCAAAAATTAGGTGGATTAAACTTCAGCTTTTTGCCTCTCTCCCTTCAAATACTAAAACACACACAGACACACCCTGATCTCATCTATCTAGAAAATTCATGCTTGTGATCGATGAAGTTGATTGTGAACATGTTTTCCCTCCCATAGCCTCCTCCTCCTCTAGTCCCATGTCCTCCTCCTCCTCCAATCCCAAGTCCTCCTCCCCCTCCAGCCTCATTTCTCCCATCCCATGTCCTCCTCCTCCTTCAGTTCAAACTCCTCCACCCCATGTCCTTCCCCAGTCCCATCTCCTCCATCCCACGTCCTCTTCCTCCTCCTCCAGTCCCATTCTCCTCCATTCCATATTCTCTTACAGTCCCATCTCCTTCATCCCCTATCTTCCTCCTCCTCTAGTTCCATCTCCTCCTTCCGTACCTTCCCATCTCCTCCATCCCACTTCCTCCTCCTTCGCCAGTCCCATCTCCTCAATCCCATATCCTCCTCTTCCTCCTCATCCCATGTCCTCCTCCAGTCCCATCTCCTCCATCCTATGTCCTGTTCCAGTTCCATCTCCTCCATCCCATGTAATGCTCTTCCAGTCCGTGCTTGAGTGCAGTAGTAAACAACATATAACACGGTGTATTGAATGTAAATGTTAGGATGAGAGTGTGGTGGGGGTGTGGGGAATGAGAGAGAGAGAGAGAGATAAAGGGGTTAGAGAGAGCGAGAGGACAGTAAGAGAGAGAGAGAGAGAGACAAAGGGGGAAGAACAGAGTGGAGAAAGGATGACAAAGATAGAGGAAGAAAGTTGAGATTATCTATGGCACTACATATCTCAGCATGGCAGACTCTCATTCCTCAGCTTACACAGCACAAAGAGATGTCCAACAAATCACCAAAGGGGTCACTACAGCCTTCCCCATATATACAGTATCTCACAAAAGTGAGTACACCCCCACATTTTTGTAAATATTTTATTATATCTTTTCATGTGACAGCACAGAAGAAATTACACTTTGCTACAATGTAAAGTAGTGAGTGTACAGCTTGTATAATAGCGTAAATTTGCTGTCACCCCTAAAAATAACTCAACATACAGCCATTAATGTCTAAACCGCTGGCAACAAAAGTGAGTATATCCCTAAGTGAAAATGTCCAAATTGGGCCCAATTAGCCATTTTCCCTCCAAGGTGTCATGTGACTCATACAGCGGTTTAACAGGGCAAGTTCCACTCAGAACAGGTCTTGCCATGGTCAACCAAAGAAGTTGAGTGCACGTGCTCAGCATCATATCCAGAGATTGTCTTTGGGAAATAGACATATGAGTGCTGCCAGCATTGCTGCAGAGGTTGAAGACTATATGCCACACTCTGCATAAAATTGGTCTGCATGGTTGTCATCCCAGAAGGAAGCCTCTTCTAAAGATGATGCACATGAAAGCCCGCAAACAGTTTGCTGAAGACAAGCCGACTAAGGACATGGATTACTGGAATCATGTCCTGTGGTCTGATGAGACCAACATAAACATATTTGGTTCAGATGGTGTCAAGCATGTGTGGTGGCAACCAGTTGAGGAGTACAAAGACAAGTGTGTCTTGCCTACAGCCAAGCATGGTAGTGGGAGTGTCATAGTCTCGGGCTGCATGAGTGCTGCCGGCACTGGGGAGCTACAGTTCATTGAGGGAACCATGAATGCCAACATGTACTGTGACATACTGAAGCAGAGCATGATCTCCTCCCTTCAGAGACTGGGCCGCAGGGCAGTATCCCAACATGATAATGACCCCAACACACCACCAAGACAACCACTGCATTGCTAAAGAAGCTGAGGGTAACGGTATGTCAGGGCTGGGCTCAGCCCTTCCTTCTCTGAGCTGGCAGCTCAGCCGTTGGCTAATTGACTACAGTTACTCAGCTGTTGATGATATCCTGCTCATCAGTCCTACCTACTTAAGTCGTCCAGGCCAGAGGATCTCTGTCTTCACTTTAGTCAACATCACAGAGAAGCTCTCCTGCTTTCCTGTTAAAGACTTGCTTGGCTGACATCCTTTCTGGCTCCAGATCCTGCTTGCTGTTTTACTGTGCTTATCTCCAGCTCCTTGATGTTTGGCTTGTCTGACTATTTCAGTTACTGAGCTCTGGCTATGTTTTGATTATATTTTGTTCTATTTAATTTTATTATTAAACAAGTGTGATTTAACTGTAATTCTGTCTCGGTCTGATTTCATGGTTTCTGACACGGTGATGGACTGGCCAAGCATGTCTCCAGACCTAAACCCTTTGAGCATCTGTGGGGCATCCTCGAATGGAAGGTGGAGGGGCACAAGGTCTCTAACATCCACCAGCTCCATGATGTCATCATGGACGAGTGGAAGAGGACTCCAGTGGCAACCTGTGAAGCTCTGGTGAACTCCATGCCCAAGAAGGTTAAGGCAGTGCTGGAAAATAATGGTGGCCGCACAAAATATTGACACTTTGGGCCCAATTTGGACATTTTCACTTGGGGGTGTACTCACTTTTGTGGCCAGCAGTTTAGATATTAATGGCTGTGTGTTGAGTTATTTGAGGGGGCAGAAAATGTACACTGTTATACAAGCTGTGCACTCACTATTTTACATTGTCATTTTTTCAGTGTTGCCACATGAAAAGATATAACAAAATATTTTCAAAAATGTGAGGAGTGTACTCACCTTTGTGAGATACTGTGTATATATATATATATATATATATATATTGTGTATATATATATATATATATATATATATATATATATAGAAAAATATATATTGCCAGGCAAAAGTTTTAGGCAGGTGTGAAACAGTGCTGTAAATTATGAATGCGTTCAGGAATAGAAGTGTTGATTGTTTATTTTTATCAATAACAAAATTGGAAAGAAACTGAAAAGAGGAGAAATCCAAATCAAATCATTAATATGTGTGAGCATCAATTCTTCCTCGAGTTTACAGTAACTTGGCATGTAGGTTGTTCCAAATATCTTGGAGAACCAACCACAGATCTTCTATGGATGTAGGCTAACTTAAATACTTCTGTCTCTTCATACTATCCTAGACAGGCTTGATGATGTCGAGATCAGGGCCCTTTGGGGGCTAAACCATCACTTCCGGGACTCCTTGTTCTTTACACTGAAGATAGTTCTCAATTACATTGTCTATGTTTGGGGTCATTGTCCTGATGCAGAATAAATTTGGCGCCAATCACACACCTCCCGACTGTATAGTATGATAGATGAATATCTGCCTGTATTTCTCAGCATTGTGGACACTATTTATCCTGACCAAATCTCCAACTCCATTTGCAGAAATTAAGCCCCAAATGTGCAAGGAACCGCCACCATGCATCACTGTTGCCTGCAGACACTCATTAATGTACTGCTCTCCAGCTCTTCGCCGACCACACTGCCTCCTGCTGCAACCAAATATTTAAGATTTTGAATCATCAGTCCAGAGCACCTTCTATCATTTTTCTGCACCCCGGTTCCAATGTTTTCATGCATAGTTGATTCGCTTAGCCTTGTATTCACTTTTTGGCCATGAAACTGTATTCCACAACTTTACCTAAGTAGCAGAGTTTGGCATTTTCCTTACCCAGTTTTAAGCCTCCTATACAGCTGTTTATGTTTCAGTTAACGACCGTGTTTAAATCTACATACATGTGAAATTGATGATCATTTGCACCTGCTTGGTATATTTGGTTAATCATATACCTGACTCTAATCCTACAAAATCCCTGATTTTGTGCAAGTATACAAAGTGTGCACATTTAAAAATTGATGCCGGATTGAAGCCAAGGGGTAGTCACATGAAATATTGATTTGATTTGGTTTTTTCTTGTGTTCGCTCATTTTCCATTTTTTAAATTGGAAAAAATAAACAATTAAAAATATATAGTTTTAAAAGCATTGTTATTACCTTACCTTACAGCACTGCATATATATATATATATATATATATATATATATATATATATATATATATATATATATATATATACATATATATATATATATACATATATATATATATATATACATATATATATATATATATACATATATATATATATATATATATATATATATATATATATATATATATATATATATATATATATATATATATGCAGTGCTGTAAGGTAAGGTAATAACAATGCTTTTAAAAATATATATTTTTAATTGTTTATTTTTTTCAATTTTTAAATATATATATATATATTTATATATTCCCTATATAGATTAATCCCCTCAATCCTCAGGTCCAGCATTATTTTTGCATTCACAGATAAATTATATTTAATTAGTATCTCTGCATCAACTTTGCAGAGAATTTGTCTCATAGTAATTGCTCTCTGGAGTTTAGGTTCTATAAATAATGTGGAACTCATATTACATATTGCACTGCACAAGATGATCACCAGAATTTTTTTGTATCTTTCTTTGATTGATGTTGTGTTGCAGCTACGCAGCACCACCCTATCAAATGAAAACAGACCAATATTCCAATGTTGTGTGATTGTATTCCTTTTTAAAATGATTTAAAATTGATTTTAAAATTATTAAAGAAAGAAGTTTTCCTGCTTTAAAAACAGCAAGTAAGCTCTTGCTTCCTATACAAATATTTTATCAATTCTACCACCTTGAATAAAATATTATTCTTTTTTTTTTTTATAATTCATTTAGTAACTGTACATTAAACGTATTTACTGATTTCCTGTGCTGTTCTTTAAGGATAACCCAGCTACACGCAGATGCAATGGGGTTGATTTACTAAAGGAAAATTATCTTTGAAAGGGAAGTTGGACTTTGCAGGAAAATTTTCTGCGGTGCTTAGTGAAGAAGGTGAACTTTCACTTTGCAAAGAATACCCAATTACATGCAAGAAAAAAACAAAACAAAAAAAAACCTGTATTTGTTAGAGCATGATTAGAGGATGGAAGGCAGCAGAACGTCTTTTACTAAGCTCTGGGGATCTGGGGATAATTCCTTTGCTAAGTACCTCAATACCTTTTCAATTCCTACAGTTTTGTCAAGGGGAGTGGGTATGTAGTTATTAAAGCGGTAGTAAACTCAGATTTGTCACTTGTGCCTAGAGGTAGGCTTCTAATAAGGCTTACCTGTAGGTACACTGAATATGTCCTAAACACACACCGTTTAGGAGATACTCACAGCAGCAGCAGCAGGTGATGTCACTGGTGCATGCACAGTTCACTCTGCATTCAAGGCATGCTGATTGTACTATAAATGCAGTGAGCGCTGTGCCATGGTCATGAAACCAGTGCGCATGTGTGGGGGTGATCTCATCGCAGCCTGGCCATTCAAATGGCAAAAGTGAGTGCTGACCAGGAAGGAGGCCTCTGAGTTTGTTGAATGAAGCCCTCTAATGATTCTTCTCCATTGTTACAGCGACTTTATTTTAAGTGCTCCCTGCTCTTTCTCCTGTCTCTTCTATGTAGATATATATACACTGATCATTTGACATTCCCTGCCCTATATTCTGGAATCCAATTTCAGAAGCAGGTATGAGAAATCCACCCAGCTTGGGGAACCCTGATCCAAAAAAAGATCACTGCTCCACTAATTACAATGATACCAAAAACAAATTTTAGCCTGACAGCATAACTAGAGGAGGGTACTACAATACTTGTATCTTTCGGGATTCTATCTTTGATCAAAAACATGATTTTTTTTGTTTTTGTTTTTTTACTTTAGCCAGTTCACTATAGTTAATCATGTACTGTAAAATTGAATTTTTTTTTTTTTTTACATTTCCTCTACTTACGATTGTATACTTGGCATCAACACAAATTTGCTCCGCTAAGAGTCCTGTGCCATAAATAAAAAAGGTTTGGTAATATTATGGAGTTTAATATAGGATTACTTTATAATATTTTGCAGAGTTCTATCATGGACCTCATGAACCGGACAATTATCACTGAGGTCATTCTCTTGGGATTTTCCACTGATCTTAAAATTAATATTGTGCTTTTTGTTCTTTTTTTTGTGATTTACGTAATAACGGTTGTAGGAAATTGTCTTATAATATGCATAATCATATTTAGCCAAGATTTGCACACCCCAATGTACTTTTTCCTTTGCATTCTGTCTTTTGTTGACTTATGTAACTCATGCTCAGTTGTACCACGTTTGCTTTCTGACCTATTCAATGTTCGTAGAGCAGTCTCACTCAGCGCGTGTGTGTTGCAGGTCTACGTGGCTCTCCTCATGGGGGGTACGGAGTGTCTTCTCCTCGCTATTATGGCCTATGACCGGTTTGTTGCTATTTGCCTGCCCCTTCACTATTTGGTCATTATGAGATGGAGCATTTGCTACCGACTCACGGTCTTTCTGTGGGTGATGAGTTTTCTAATGTTTGTTTTTCCTTCTCTTGTCAAACCCCTAGCCTTGTGCAGTCCAAATGAGATCAATCACTTTATGTGTGAGCTTTTAGCTGTCATGAAGTTGACTTGCGAACATATCTATTCAAACGAACTCTTAGTATTGATCATAAGCTTTACCGCTCTCCTTCTCCCATTTTTGTTTATTATAGGGACATATATTAGCATCCTAAATTCTGTGCTAAAGCTTCACTCAGGACAAAGATTTAAGGCTTTTGCCACATGTTCCTCTCACATTACTGTGGTGGTTTTATTCTATGGGACAGCAATGGTCATGAACTTTGGAGCTTCATCACAGTATGCAACAAGCCAAGGAAAATATTTCTCTGTCTTTTATAATGTTATTTGTCCAATGTTAAATCCAATCATATACAGTCTGAATAATACAGAAGTAAAGAAAAAATGTAAAAAGATCCTGGGCAGTGGGGCAAGGTAATGGAATAACTACAAATATCTAAAATGTTTCTAGTGATGACATCTCCATAGTTTTGCATAGCATAATTATAAATAACAATAGTAATATACAGTAGTACATAAACCACTACCCATATGAGCTTACACTCTAAATAGAGAAATGGATAAGGACAAGGCATTAGGATAACTATAAGGTTTGTAAGTTGACAGTGTATTTCTTATGAGATAGCATATGATAAAGCTCAGTGAATACAGACAGTATCTTTAATCAGATCATATATTTTGCTGAAGACGTAGTTTATTAGTCTGATGGATGATGTCATAGGTTAAAAAGTGCCAAACAGTGCACTTATGGTAGAACTAAAAGCAAAACTGTTTTCATTTTGGATAGCATAAGGGGGAGAGGGTCAGTTTTTTATTTGCCATTCATGTACCACTAGGAAGATTTAAGTTGGCCATATATGCATCTAAATTCGGATAGTTCAGCAAGAACCAGCAAAGATTACATCCATGTATTGGCAGACTGATTGTACCAAAGCCGATCCATCAATTGACTTGGTTACAACCAGCCTGTCAGATTTTTTTTACATTTGATTAGTGCTGGCGGCAATAGCAGTAATCATTGTATTCTGCAGGCCAGGAAGGCTCCCTGCATCCTCCCTGCCAACAGAACACAATAGCACTGTGGAAGTCATCTGCCCTTCAACACTGACTTTGTTGAGGGATTTGAGTGATTTTCTTTCTGGAAGGAAAAAAAAATTAGTTATCCATGAGCTGCTTTACCTTCGCTTCCTGTCCCGTCCAAAAAAGGAAGTGAGAGGAAATCCTTTCAAACTGAAGGAATCCCTGGTTGTCACCATGGTCATTAAGACTGGTAACGCCATTGGAAGATTTACCCTCTATTCCTGTTCTGGTAACAACTCAAAATTTGGGATTTTCTTTCACTTTGACTTTTGGATAACGATAAACATGATAAGTAGAGGAGTATATCTCCCTGACATGGACAGCAATAAAAACCTGACAGGTGTTCTAATCCCTCTTCACTGTATAAAAAAAAAACATAAGAAAAGGCTTTGCATTTAGTTATACTTTAAAGTATAAGTCAAGACAAGGTTAAAAAAGAAAAAAATACAATGTATCCTTGCAATAAATGCATATTTTCTTCCACATTTTATGCAACCATTCTGTAGTCCGAAGTAAAAATTAAGAGGGGTAATTAGACCTGATGTACCAGAAAGAATTTAACTAATTCCTTGATGTCAGCTGACAACACACAGCAATTTTCTAGATTAAATGGTGTCAGCACAGTTTTTGTTAACCACTTCAGCCCGGGAAGGATTTACCCCCTTCCTGACCAGAGCATTTTTTGAGATACAGCTTTCTTTTGATGGTATTTGATCACCTCTGCAGTTTTTATTTTTTGTGCTATAAACAAAAAAATAAACCAATTTTGAAAAAAAAACAATATTTTTGACTTTTTGCTATAATAAATATCCCCCAAAAAATACTAAAAAAAGAATTTCTTCTTCAGTTTAGGATGATATGTATTTTTCTACATATTTTTGGTAATAAAAAAAAGTGCAATAAGTGTATATTGATTGGTTTGCATAAAAGTTATAGCATTTACAAAATAGGGGATAGATTTATGACATTCTTGTTATTCATTTTTTTTTATTAGTAATGGCGGCGATCTGTGATTTTTATCATTTCTGCGATATTGCAGCGGACAGATCGGACACTTTTGACACTATTTTGAGACCAGTGACATTTAAACAGTGATCAGTGCTATAAAAATACACTGATTCCTGTGTAAATGCCACTGGCAAGCAAGAGGTTAAAGACTAGGGGGTGATCAAGGGTTTAAATGTGTTCCTTCTGTGTGTTCTAACTGTAGGGGGGAATGGGCCCATTAGAGCTAAGCAGAACAGGGAAGTATCTTGTTTACATAGTCATCTCCCGTTCTGCCTCTCTGTGTCACAATCGCGGGCCACCGCTGGACATCGAGTCTGTGGGACTCGTGGGCCTGCAATTTACTGACAGTCTACTGACTGGAATGGTACCAGCTGATTGGAGAAAAGCCAATGTAGCACCAATAATTAAAAAGGGCCCAAAATACATCCCTGGGAATTACAGACCAGTTAACCTAACATCAATAATATGTAAACACTCGAAGGGGATTATAAGGGATTATACAAGATTTTAGTAATGAGAACGGTATCATTAGCAGTAATCAGCATGGATTCATGAAGATTCGTTCTTCCCAAACCAATCTACTAACCTTCTATGAGGATGTGAGTTGCCATCTAGATAAAGGAAGGCCCGTAGACTTTGTATATCTGGTTTTTGTAAAGCATTTGACACAGTTCCCCATAAACGTTTACTGTACAAAATAAGGTCCGTTGGCATGGACCATAGGGTGAGTACATGGGTTGAAAACTGGCTTCAAGGGCAAATTCAGAGGTTAGTGATAAATGGGGAGTACTCGGAAAGGTCAGGGGTGGGTAGTGGGGTCCCCCAGGGTTCTGTGCTGGGACCAATCCTGTAAAATTTGTTCAACGACCTGGAGGATGGGGTAAACAGTTCAATCTCTGTATTTGTGGACGATACTAAGCTAAGTAGGGAAATAACTTCTCTGCAGGATGTGGAAACCTTGCAAAAACATCTGAGCAAATTAATGGGGTGGGCAACTACATGGCAAATGATGTCCAATGTAGAAAATGTAAAATAATGCATTTGGGTGGCAAAAATATGAATGCAATCTATACATTGGGGGGAGAACCTCTGGGGGAATCTAGGATGGAAAAGGACCTGGGGGGCCTAGTAGATGATAGGCTGAGCAATGGCATGCAATGCCAAGCTGCTGCTAACAAAGCAAACAGAATATTGGCATGCATTAAAAAGGGGATTCATTCCAGAGATAAAAAGATAAAATGATAATTCTCCCACTCTACAAGACTCTGGTCCGGCCGCACGTAGAGTATGCTGTCCAGTTCTGGGCACCAGTCCTCAGGAAGGATGTAAGGAAGGATGGAAATTAGTGATGGACGAACTTCCGACGGGACGTTTTCGCGAATGTGAACCGCAAACGTGACCAAAAGTTTGCGAACCGCAAGGTTCACTGCGGACTCCATTGACTTTAATGGCAGGCGAACCTTAAAAACATCCAGGTCATATTTTCAGCCACAAAATACTTACTAGCTGTGCACACATAGTCCCACATCATGGGCATTGACATAACAAAAGTATTAAGTGAATCTGGGATTGACAACGACAAGCATTCTTTTTTTATCTGTGAAATTTTGACAATTCAGGAGCTCATGAAGGCCAGGAGGAGAGGCAAGGTCAGGTCAGGCTATGAAGGGGGTGCAGGAGATGATCAGTGCCACAGTCAGGGCAGTGCAGTCCTATGCCAGTGTGCCAACCTGTGCTTGAGCCCCTCCCTCTGCCCGACCCTTACCCCCACCTATGCAGGGCTCCACTGTGGTGGTCCGGAGGTGCCAGTGCTGATCCTCAGCCATGGTGCTGGCACTGCCTGCTGATTGGCTTCTCCGCTGCTATCTCCCTCACTGTCTGAAACCTGCACCGCGATAGAGTCTGAGGACTGATACCAGCACCGTGATAGAGACTGAGCACTGATACCAGCTCCGAGATAGAGAGCACTGACACCAGCACTGTGATAGAGAGCACTGACACCAGCACCGTGATAGAGAGCACTGACACCAGCACCGAGATAGAGAGCACTGACACCAGCACTGAGATAGAGAGCACTTACACCAGCACCGAGATAGAGAGCACTGACACCAGCACCGTGAGAGCACTAACACCAGCACCGAGACAGAGAGAGAGCACTGACACCAGCACCGAGATAGAGAGAGAGCACTGACACCAGCACTGTGATAGAGAGCACTGACACCAGCACTGTGATAGAGAGCACTGACACCAGCACCGTAAGAGCACTGACACCAGCACCGTGATAGAGAGCACTGACACCAGCACCGTGATAGAGAGCACTGAGACCACACCAGCACCGAGATAGAGAGCACTGACACCATCACCATGATAGAGAGCACTGACACCAGCACCGTGAGAGCACTGACAACAGCACCGAGATAGAGAGCACTGAAACCACACCAGCACCGAGATAGAGCACTGACACCAGCACCGAGATAGAGAGCACTGACACCAGAACTGAGATAGAGAGCACTGACACCACACCAGCACAGAGATAAAGAGAGAGCACTGACATCAGCACCGAGATAGAGAGCACTGGCACCACACCAGCACCGTGATAGAGAGCACTGACACCACACCAGCACGGAGGTAGAGAGCACTGACACTAGCACTGATACCAGCAACTCGCTGCGGGACCCAAAAATATGACACCGCTCAACCTCTTCAAACAGCAGGGCACGGGCATATTGTACGGTGTGCTTTTTTTGTACAAGGAAGTGAGCCAAAGGTAGAAAAAAGGTCAGTGTGCTAGATTAAATAAATTGTTTATAGAGTTATGCATACACATGGTCTACTGGTCACATGTGTTGAATTCCTCCGAGATCCATGCCTCATTCATTTTTATAAATGTGAGGTAGTCAACACTGTCGTGAGCTAGGCGAGTGCGCTTATCGGTCACGATCCCCCCTGCTGCATTGAACGTCCTTTCGGACAGGATACTGGACGAGGGGCAAGCCATCAGTTCCATTGCAAATTGGGCAAGCTCTGGCCAGAGGTCAAGCCTGCCCACCCAGTAGTCCAGGGGTTCATCACTTCTCAGAGCGTCCACATCGGCCGTTAACCCGATGTAGTCGGACACCTGTCGGCCTAGGCGTTCCCTGATGCTGGATCCGGATGAGACCTGTCGATGGGTCGGCTGAAAGAATTACCTCATATCAGAAGTCACCAACACATCTTCAAACCGCCCTCTTCTTGCAGGCGCTGTTGGATTGGTACCCGCAACTCTTTCTCTGGGAGTGGGAATTCCTCCTCTGCCAGCGCACGCAAAAGCAGAATGCAGTATTTCTCGAAGCAAGGCCTGTAAGTTCTCCATTCTGACAGCCCTCTTTGATGGTGGTAACATTTCCGCCATTTTGTGTTTGTACTGGGGGTCTAAGTACGTTGCCACCCAGTACTGGTTCTTGACCTTTATGCTTTTTATACAGGGGTCCCTGTTAAAACACTGGAGCATGAAGGCCCCCATTTGCACAAAACTGGAAGCGGTGTGGTGGCCTGGCTCCTGCTCATCATCCAGGATAATGTCGTCCTCCTCGTTCTCCTCTCCCCATCCACGGACAACAACAGGGATCCCAGAAAGGTTTAAAGCATGCTCTTCTTGCTCCTCCTCATCTGCCCCGGCACTATCCTCCTCTGACTCCTCCTCTGACTCCTCTTCAGACTCCTGTTGTTGACTTGTCTCAGATAGAGTAGCCCCCCCGGGAATTCATCCAGCATTGCGACTTTCTAATCTTCCTGCTCCTGCTCCTCCACGGCTTGATCAATGATACGACGCAATTCATGCCCCATAAAGAAAGCATAAGTTACCATGTCACTGATGGCGCCCTGGCTGCGACTGACCAGTTTGGTGATCTCATCAACTGGCCACAGAAGTCTGCATGCATCGCGCATGATCAGCCACTGGCGCGGTGAAATAAAAACCAAGCTCCCCAGAACCTGTTATGCCGCAGAGTTCATACAGGTAGTCGTTAACTGCACGTTTCTGCTGGAGCAGCCTATCAAGCATATAGAAGGTTGAGTTTCATCACGTCAGGCAATCGCAACTAAGATGTCAGACCGGCAGATTGTGTCGCCGCTGAATGTCAGCAAAGCAAGCCATGGCCGTGTAAGATCTTCTGAAATGGGCCAAGATTTCCCTTGCCTACCTACTAATTATCAATAAAAATGCCATAAAACGACCCCCTATTTTGTAGACGCTATAACTTTTGCGTATCCTGCATTCAGATATCACGCACAAAGTCAAGGACGTCATATGATGTCAGGCGGGCGGTAAGTGGTTAAAATGCATTTTTTTTAACACAAAGTTGTCTACTTATACAATATTTCTAACACATAGCATGTACATACCAAAAATGACACCCCAAAATAGATTCTCCTACTCCTTCTGAGTACGGCAATACCACATGTATGAGACTTCCACAGCCTGGCCACATACAGAGGCCGAGTACAGCTGAGCATGGCTGAGCATGGCTGGGTATGGCTGAGTATGGCTGAGTATCACCGAGTATTGCAGGGTATCACCGGGTATGGCTGGGTATTGTAGGGTATCACCAAGTATGGATGAGCATGGCTGAGCATTGCCGAGTATGGCTGGGTATTGCAGAGTATGGCTTGGTATTGCAGGGTATCACCAAGTATGGCTGGGTATCACCGAGTATGGCTGGGTATTGCAGAGTATGGCTGGCTATTGCTGGGTATGGCAGTTTATGGCAGAGTTTTGGCAGGGTATTGCAGAGTAATGGCAGGGTATTGCAGGGTATGGCAGAGTATTGGCAGGGCATTGCTGGGTATGGCAGAGTATTGGCAGGGCATTGCTGGGTATTGCAGAATATTGGAAGGGCATTGCTGAGTATTGCAGAGTATTGGCAGGGCATTGCTGGGTATTGCAGAGTATTGGCAGGGTATTGCAGGGTTAATTGTCAGAAAGCAGCGCTGTGGGCACTACAGATCTAGCCCAAAGCGATGTGGGCACTACAGATCTAGCCCACAGCGCTGCTGTCACCGATCTCCCTCTCTCGCACTGTACTGATCGGTACAGAGAGAGGATGGAGGAACTGGTGTCATGACATGACGCCGGTTTGTTTACAAGTAATCGCTCCATCATTTGACGGAGTGATCACGTGGTAAATGGCCGTGATCCGTGGTCATGGATGTTCTTGAGTGCGTACCTCAGGGGGAAAGTGAGAGCGTAATTCTGAGAGGACGTCAATGTACGCCCTCCCAGAGTTAAGCAACCGCCCTGTAGCCGTCATTCGGCTATGGGCCGGTTGTTAAGCGGTTAAACAACCACTCACTTTTTAACAATGACTCTCTTTCTCAAGATCGGTACATACAGCTCTGAAATCTCCTGATGGAACCCAGCTATTTTACTGATGCATTTTGTCATTAGACAACCTTTTCATTGTGATACCACCTATCCCCTAGAAAAAGTAATCTAATGATGAAACACATTGGGGCAGAGTCAGACAGGGATTTATTTGCTAAAACCAGAGAGTGCAAAATCTGGTGAAGCTGTGCAGCTTCTAAATTGTTCAATTAAGCATTGACAATAAAACCTGGAAGCTGATTGGTTTCTAGACATGTGCAGAGTGAAATATTTCATTTCGGAATTTCATTTTTGTCCAAAAAATTAATTTATTTAGTTACTCCTGAAATTCGTTTTTATTTTGTTTTTCGTTCACAAATTGCATTCGTCCGAAAATCCACATGAATTACAGTACGGTCGAATGTGTCTTTGAAGGCTTATGGTGTCTGTCAAATGTATAAAGAAGATTTGACGGAGCTGATAAACTCTATATAGCATACTTTGTGTGAACTTTAGAACCCTATTAAAGTCTATGGAACTCCAAAGTTCAAAATCTAAAGTGCTAATTGTAAAGGCTAATATGCTAGTTGCTGTCCTACAAAGTGTTTGGGGACCTGGATCCTGCCCCAGGGGACATGTATCAATGCAAAAAAAAGTTTTAAAAACGCCCATTTTTTCAGGAGCAGTGATTTTAATAATGATTAAAGTGAAACAATAAAAGCGTATAATTCCTTTAAATTTCGTACCTGGGGGGTGTCTATAGTATGCCTGTGAAGGGGCACATGTTTCCCATGCTTAGAACTGTCTCTGCACAAAGTGTCATTTCTGCAGGAAAAAAAGTCATTTAAAATCACTCACGACTATAATGAATTGTCGGCTCCCCTAATACAAAGAACACTCATTTAAAGTCATTGATAAAAAAAAAAAAAGCGTGGGGTTCCCCCAAATTCAATTACCAGGCCCTTCAGGTCTGGTATGGATATTTAGGGGAACCCTGCATCAAATTTAAAAAAAATTGACGTGGGGGTTCCCCTAAAAATCCATACCAGACCCTTTATCCGAGCACGCAACCTGGCAGGCCGCAGGAAAAGAGGGGGGACGAGAACCCCCCCTGAAACATACCAGGCCACATGCCCTCAACATTGGGCGGATGCTTTGGGGTCCCCTCCAAAGCACCATGTCCCCATGTTTATGGGGACAAGGGCCTCATCCCCGCAACCCTGGCCGGTGGTTGTCGGGGTCTGCGGGCGGGGGGCTTATCAGAATCTAGAAGCCCCCTTTAACAAGGGGACCCCCAGATCCCGGCCCCCTCCTGTTTGAAATGGTAAGGGGGTACAAAAGTACCCCTACCATTTCACAAAGAAAGTGTAAAAAATTGTTAAATAAGACAAACACACTTTTGAAAAAGTACTTTATTAAAAATAAAAATAAAAAAAGATTCCAGCGGTGGTAATCCACTCTTGCTATCCAGTGCCGACTACACCATTGAGTTCTGTACTCTGGCAGCAGTGGTTGCTTGGAACAATGAGGCCCTTGTGGCTGCTTTTTCTCATGGTCTCTCGGATTCCATCAAGGATGAGATAGCAGCCCAAGATATACCCACTGAGCTGGAGAGCTTGATCTCGTTTGCCATCCTCATTGACTCCAGACACAGAAAGACTTTCTTTTAAGGAGCACTTGCGGAAGCCCCCCTGTACGCTTGCCTCCGAGCTTTGCAGTCCCATCCGTGTCTCCCCCACCTCCTATGCCTCCTGGTACCGAGTCGGTCAGTGAAGATGAACCCATGCACTTGGGCTTCATGCGTCTCTCTGCAGATGAGAGAGCCTTTAGGAGGAGGGAGAGATTGTGCCTTTATTGTGGCCAGGCAGGTCACTTTTTGAAGTCGTGCCCTACCTGCCTTGGGAATGCCCGAACCTTGAGGTCCTGTCATGGACAGACCTTAGGTGGCGTTGTTTCGTCCCCAGTTATCCAGAAGGATAAGCCCCTGGTTTCGGTCACCCTTTCTTGGGCTAAGTCATCCATTGAGATACAGGCTCTAATCGACTCTGGGGGTTCATTGATGCTGCCTTTGTATCACAGCACTCGATTCCGCTGCAGCTGCGTGACACTCCACTTGCCATTGAGGATTTTGATGGGAGACCTCTACAGCCTGCCCATGTAACTCATGAATCAGTTCCGTTGTCCATGGCCGTAGGGACTCTTCACCATGAGATAATCCAATTCCAAGTTATTTCCTCACCTAGTTTTCCTCTGGTTATTGGTTATCCTTGGTTACAGAGGCACAATCCCTCTTTTGATTGGCTCCTTGCTGAGGTTCTCTCCTGTGCACCACAATGCAATGAGACATGCTTCCAGAAGATAGCCAAGGTCCTGTGCACCTCTTCACTCTCCTTCTTGCCAGAGGAGTACTTCGATTTTAGCAATGTCTTTGACAAAGGTCAAACCGGTAGTTTGCCTCCACACTGGCCTTAAGATTGTGCAATTGATTTGGTGCCGTACCTCCTCATGGCCGGGTTTACCCTTTGTCGGTCTTGGAGGATAAGGCCATGGAGCAGTATGATGCAGACGCACTTTCTCGAGGTTTCATCCACAAATCCTCATCTCCTGCTGGTGCTGGTTTCTTCTTTGTGCAGAAGAGTGGTGAACTGAGACCTTGTATTGATTATAGGGGTCTCAGTCATTTCACGATTAATAATGCCAATCCCGTTGATTATAGAGTTATTTGACCGCCTCAAGGGAGCAACGGTTTTCACGAAGCTTGATTTGAGAGGGGCATACAGTACAATCTCGGAGGAGGAGGGCGACGAGTGGAAAACGGCATTTAATACCAGAACAGGCCATTATGAGTGCCTTGTAATTCCTTTTGGCCTTCGTAACGCCCTGGCAGTTTTCCAGGAATTTATTAACGATGTCCTCCAAGATTTGTTGCAGTTATGTGTTGTGGTTTATCTCGATGATATCCTCATATTTTCCAAGTCCCTGGAGAGCCACCACACAGATGTCTCTTGTATGCTTCAGAAACTAAGAGAAAACAATCTCTATTATAAACTGGAGAAGTGTGAGTTCCATCGTGAACAGGTTAAATTCCTGGGCTAGGTCATTTCCACTGCTGGTTTTACGATGGACCCAGAGAAACTTTCAGCAGTCCTACAGTGGCCCTGACCCGTGGCTTTACGTCCTCTGCAACGTTTCCTGGGCTTTGCCAACTATTATCGGAGGTTTATTCGTAACTTCTCGTCTCTGGTCAAGCCCCTGACTGATATGACCAGAAAGGACGGTAACCGACGGAGTTGGTCTTCAGAGTCCATTAAGGCTTTTGAGAGTCTCAAGGCTACCTTTGTTTCTGCTCCTGTGTTGGCACATCCTAATCCTACATTGCCTTTTATCCTAGAAGTTGATGCTTCTGAGACTGGAGTTGGCGCCCTTCTGTCTCAACGTCCTACCTCTGAGAGCGCTATGCATCCGTGTGGCTACTTTTCAAAGAAATTGTCACCTGCAGAGTGCAATTACAAGATTGGTGACTGAGACCTGTTGGAGATTATTTTAGCCCTGAAAGAATGAAGACATCTCCTTGATGGTACCACTGTGTCCGTTCTCATTCTTACTGACCATAATCTCACATTCTTGTCTGTGGCTAAGCGCCTCTCCCAGAAGAGCATGATGGGCTCTTTTCTTGTCGAGTTTTAATTACATTGACAAAATTCTTGCTGCTCAGGTCCATGCTCCTCCCAAGAAACCTAGTGACAGCTGCTTTGTCCCAGAGAGTCTCCGTATTGCCATGCTCCAGATATACCATTCTTCCAAGGCAGCTGGCTGCCCTGGGAAAAATCAACTTGTTTGGGCCATTTCCCAACAATTCTGGTGGCCTAGTCTACGGGCTGATGTAACTGCCTTCATAGCTGCCTGTTCCGTGTGTGCTCAGAGTAAGACTCCACAACACCTTCCAGTGGGCCTCCTACAACCCATACCCAATGGAGAGAGGCCCTGGACCCACCTGTCTATGGATTTCATTAGTTGCCCAACTCCCAAGTCAACAGTGTTATCCTTATAGTGGTTGACCAGTTCTCAAAGATGTGTCATTGTATTCCACTTAAGAAGCTGCCCACTTCTTAGATAGGGATAGGGGTAGTCAGTTTATCTCCCGGTTAAGGCGAGCCTTTTGTGCACAGTTGGGAATTCAGCTTGCTTTCACCTCTGCTTATCACCCGCAGTCTAATGGGGCCGCACTTGGGCACGAGTCCAGGAGGCTTTGTGTAATGCTAATAATAGGTACAGACTCCATGCTGACTGCAGACACCTGCCTGCGCCTTCCTACCAAGTTGGGGACAGGGTCTGGCTGTCATCTCGCAACCTCCAACTTCGTGTTCCCTCACTGAAGTTCGCACATTGGTTTATTGAGCCTTTCCATATCCTTTTCAGGATTAACCCAGTGTCTTACGCGTTGGAACTTCCTCCTGGTATGCGCATTTCAAATGTGTTTCATGTCTCCTTTTACGAAACCATTGGTCTGCAACTGCTTTACCACCTCGGTGCCATGTCCTCACCCTATAGAAGTTGAGAACTATGAGGAGTATGAGATACAGTCCATTGTTGACTCCCGTAGGTTCCGTGGGCACATATAGTACCTGGGGTACGGTGTGGAGGAACGCTACTGGGTCTCATCCTTGGACGTACATACTCCTGCCCTCTTCCGTGATTTCCATAGACATTTTCGTCTCAAGCCTGGTGGTCCTCCGAGGGGGAGGGGTCGTTTAGGAGTGGTGTACTGTCAGGGCTGGTCAGCCCTTCCTTCTCTGAGATGGCCGCTCAGCTGTTAGCAAATTGCCAGCTCTCATCTCTCTCCACAGCTTACCAGCTGTTGTGTATCTGCTCATCAGTCCCGCCTAACTAAGGATCTGCAGCTCACTTCATTCCTGCCTTCGCCATGGTCACATCACAAGACACCATCTCCTGCATTCCTGTTAAAAACTGGCTTTGCTGACATCCCTTCTGGCTCCTTATCCTGCTTGCTGTGCCTCTACTTGGATCCCTGACTTCTGACTTGGCTGATTACCCGATCTGGTTACTGAACTCTGGCTTGGCCGACTACCCGATCCAGTTACTAGACTCTGGCTATGCTTTGACTAAGCTTACTCTAGTTACCTTTTTATTTTTATTAATAAATAAGTGTTATTTTTCTGTACTTCTGTCTCGGTCTGGTTCATGGTTTCTGACTTTTTCTCCTTTTTCCCAATAAGGACACTGACACTGTAATCGATTTAAACGGCCGTTAGGCCTTTTATTAAGTCAAAACCATATTTAAACATAAACCTTATTAAATGCTCTGGCTCTAATATGAATAAATAATTGCAGATCCTTGACGACACCATCTTCCAAACTTTTGTAATCTGTGGTACTTCTAAGTTAGATTCTGTCCACAACTGCAAACACCGCCTTGAGGACTCACTAACTGATGACAGACCCCTACCTTACTACCTGGTAGTCTAGACTGAACTAGACAAATCAGGAGGACTCGCTGGAACCCGGGACAGGTGAGTGTCCATTTATTAAAAGTCAGCAGCTGTAGTATTTATAGCTGCTGGCTTTTAATATTTTTTTTGTAGGTGGAATCCCTCTTTAAGAAATTTAATAAAAAGATTTATAAAAAAAAAAAAAAACTTCTTAAAAGCTCCAGCTCTAACATGAATAAATGATTGCAGATCTTTGACAACACCATCTTCCAAACTATTGTAATCTGTGGTACCTCTAAATTAGATTCTGTCCCCGGCTGCAAATACCACCTCGAGGACTCAATACAGTGGCTTGCAAAAGTATTCACCCCCCTTGACATTATTCACAACCTGGAATTAACGTAGATTGTTTGAGGATTTGCATCATTTAATTTACATAACATACCCACAACTTTGAAGTTTTTTTTTATTATTGTGAAGCAAACAACAAATAGGACAAAATAACAGAAAAAGTAAATGTGCATAACTATTCACCCCCCCTAAATCAATACTTTGTAGAGCCACCTTTTGCGGCTATGACAGCTCCAAGTCTCTTTGGATAAGTTTCTATGAGCTTGCCACATCTTATCACTGGGACTTTTGCCCATTCCTCCTTGCAAAACTACTCCGGCTCCTTCAAGTTGGATGATTTGTGCTTGTGAAACAGCAATCTTTAAGTCAGATATTCTATTGGATTGAGGTCTGGGTTTTGACTAGGCCATTCCAACACATTTATATGTTACCCCTTAAACCACTCAAGTGTTGCTTTAGCAGTGTTTTATAGATCATTGACCGGCTGGAAGGTGAACCTCCGTCCTAGCATCAAATCTCACAGAGTGGTACATGTTTTGCTCAAGAATATCCCTATATTTAGCGCCATCCATCTTTCCCTCAACTGTGACCAGTTTCCCAGTCCTGACTGCTGAAAAACATCCCCAAAGCACAATGCTGCCACCACCGTGTTTCACTATGGGGATGGTGTTCTTTGGGTGATGTGATGGGTTTGCGCCAGACATAGCGTTTTCTTTTTTGTCCAAAAAGTAAAATTTTAGTCTCATCAGACCAGAGCACCTTCCTCCATAACTTTGGGAGTCTCCCATATGCCTTTTCCCAAACTCAAACCATGCAATTTTGTTTTTTGCTGAAAGTAATGGCTTTCTTCTGGCCACTCTGGCCATAAAGCCCAACTCTATGGCATGTACGGCTTATTGTCATCCTATGTACAGATACTCCAGTCTCTGCTGTGGAACTCTGCAGCTCTTCCAGGGTTACCTTAGGTCTCTGTGCTGCCTCTCTGATTAATTTCCTCCTTGCCAGGTCCATGAGTTTTGGTGTGTGGTCGTCTCTTGGCAGGTTTGCTGTTGTGTCATGTTCTTTCCATTTGGTTATGATAGATTTGATGGTGCTCCTGACTTGTACTTCTCAACAACATTGTCCCTTACTTGTTTGGAGAGTTCCTTGGTCTTCATGGCAGTGTTTGGTTAGTGATGCCTCTTCCTTAGGTGTTGCAGCCTCTGGGGCCTTTCAAAAAGGTGTGTATGTGTAATGACAGATCATGTGACACTTAGACTGCACACAGGTGGACATCATTTCACTAATTATGTGACTTCTGAAGGTAATTGGTTGCACTGGAGCTTTTTATGGGCTTCATAACAAAAGGGGTGAATACATACCCACATGCCAATTATTTTTTTATTTCTGAAAAATAGTTTTATGTATATATACTGACCAGTTCACTTATCTGAAAAGCTCCAAAGAAGCCCTCTCAAAGCCCGAAGAACAGACCCTTTCTATGTTCACCAGGACCGTACCCAGCACTGAAAAGGAAACTGGACGCCTGGTATCCCATCTGCGACGACCCCTCCGGTAACCCTTAAGCACCTGTCGAATCACAAAGGACTTGGTGAAATCCACCTCCTCCGACAGTTTAAAGAGAAATGCCAGGGCTGCCAATTTCCTGCTCATCCCGGCACCCGAGATACCCTTTGTAAGGTTGCTGCAAACAAAGAACAACACCAGGGATGACATGTCCTCCCCATCAGCTACCCCACCTACCTCTTCCAGTAAAGAGAACCATTCCTGCCAAACTTTGGAATAGGTCGCCCATGTTCCAGTACTAACTGAATCCAGTATCAGTCCAGCGGTGAGTTCAACGCAAACGTTCCACAACTGGAAAGGACAAAGTACCCCCACCTGTTCTGACTCTGGTGCAAGAGCATGGAAAACATCCCACTGGAAAATGAGACAGAGCATCCGCTAATTTGTTGGTAGACCCAGGTATATGCACAGCATAAGTGAAAATATTCAGCTGTAAACAACTTAACATTAAATAATATAACAGCCTAATTACTGGATGTGAAGAGGCCGATATGCTGCTAATCACTGCCACCACCCCCAGGTTATCACAATTTAATTTCTTGTTCTAAAGGCCTAACCCCAAAGTTCCACTGACAGAACTATGGGGAAAAAGCTCCAGCAGAACCAAGTTCTTAAGAAACCCAGCCTCCTGCCAAGCTGCAGGCCACCGCTCCGCACTCCATTGACCCTGAAAATGTGCGCCATAATCTACCGACACGGCCACATCCGTGAAAAGAACCAGGTCAGCATTGCTAAGTGATCCCGATTGCCACAGTGAATGGCCATTAAAAGATTCCAGAAACATATCCCAAATCCACAGATGAGCCTGTAGTGTCCTGGACAGCTGCACATATTGACTAGGTACCTTGACATCAAAAGTGGCCGCCGACAGACGCCTACAGAAGATCCGTCCCATGGGGATAATTCTGCATGCAAAATTCAGCTTGCCTAATAATGATTGCAATTCCTTCAATCTAATGTTCCGCCTCCCCCTGGCTTGACCACTTATTGGAGGAGTGCTACCAATTTGTTGTTAGGCATTCTACATTCCAAGGCCACAGAATCTATGGTAATTCCAAGAAACACCAGTTCCGTGGCTGGGCCTTCAGTCTTGTCAGCAACCAATGGAATGCCAAACACTTCGGCCAGGTGTTGTAACGTCCCTAACAATATCCCGCAACACCGGGACTCAGGTGGCTCAATGCACAGGAAATCATCCAGATAATGGATGACCGAGTTCATCCTCGCTACCTTCCTAACTACTCATTCTACAAAGGAACTAAAGGCCTTGAATAGGGCACACAAGATGGAACAACCCATTGGTAGGCAGCGATCTACAAAAAAAAGACCCTTGCCAACAACACCCTAACAAACTTTGAAGATGTACTGGCAGATTCAATATCAGATTTGGCCATGAGTGATCCCTTTCCATACTTCTGAACCCATGAGACAGCAGCATCAAATGATGTATAGGTCACAATACCATCATTCACCGAGCCATCTTTGGGGTAAGAAAGATGGTGAGACTTCCGGTTCCGGCGCCACATGAACAGGCTGTGAGTGGACGTAGCTCCCGCCGAACCCCTCTACATCGCTGCCTCCAGTTCTGCTACAACTCCGGGGTTGCTCCCCAAAAGTCCGCCTCACCCACGGGAGACTCATGGACCGCTTCGTGGAGCGGTCTTATGCCCGGGCTGTCTCCTCTTCGCCAGCCTCGGCAGAAGACGCGGCCCTCAGCGCGGCCAAGATGGCGACCACGCTTCCAGCGGACCAGGTCGGGCCCTTGCTCCCAGCAGAACTGCAGGGAAATTACCAACCGGTGGGCATAGCCCAAGAAGTTGTGGCCCTTCTAGGCCCTACTTTAACCGCCACAGTGGATGCAGCCGTACACAAAGGGCTGGAGCAGCTCCATATAGAGCTACAAGTACAAGCGCAACGCATCACCCAGACGGAAGATCTGATCTCTTATCTGGAAGATGATACTACGGCGCAATCGGCGACGCTCGCCCGCCTCACGGCGGAGACGAGAGACCTGTGGGATAAGATCGATGACCTCGAGAATCGCTCCAGAAGGAACAATCTACGAATCATAGGTCTTCCGGAAACGGTCACCGCGAATCACCTCGCTGACATTTGTGCTAAAATCATACCGGAACAATTGGGTCTCCGCATACCCTGTACGATCGAACGTGCTCATCGCATCGGCCAATATGAGGATACCCGCACTAAGCCCAGGCATGTCATTGTGAGGTATCTCAATTATGCTGACAAGGCAGCGATTTTGCAAGCATTTCGACGCAATCGTACCTTAACCGTTGATGGAGCTAAACTTCTGCTATTTGCCGACTATTCAGTTGAGGTCATGAAACGCAGGAAGGCGTTCGTTCCGGTATGTACCACGCTGCACCAACAACAAGTAAAGTTCTCCTTAGCCTACCCTGCTATTCTACGAATGGAAGCGCCTTCGGGAGAACGCCTATCTTTCACGTCACCGGACGAAGCCGCGAGATACTTGGCCCAAGCCACCACGGAAATGGACCATACGGATGCTTCGGTCGGCTCTCCATCCCGACCTGAACCTGGCGATCGCAGACCGCGCTCCAGCCCTAGCAAGCGCACCCGACTCACTCAGCTTTCGCATCGTGAAGGAAATCGCAGCCGCTGAAATCGGACGTTTTGGATATGAAGACGACCGCGCTACTGTTCATCACACTGACGATGGAATTGGCCTGAAGAGTATACGTTTGTTTGTTTTTTCTCTCTCTCATGTGCCCACACTTCTACAATCTACGTTATGTTAACAGTTCTTTAGTGTTATGGTTCTGGACTCTTGCTGGTTTACGGCGAATCTGAAGTGGTCGCTCAACCTAAGTTCTGTTTCTAATCCTTTACTCTCCGTATCACTGCGGTGGTAACCTGCTTTTGACTGCTGACCTACGGTGTATACGAGAAGGTTATGTACTTTTAACCCACCACTCTGATCCCATATGGCACTGCTATATACTCTGTATCTACAACGGTTGTCCGTTCGGAAGCGGGCTCTTTTAGCGCCCTCGGCCTGGGCCATTCCCACTGCAACATCTATGCTGTCCCCCACGTGAGGAGCTATACCCGGCTCTTGATCCCTCCTGGACAATACTTAAGAGTGAGGGGGAGGCGGGAGGGTCGGTATCCACGTACGGTCGGATGTGGAAAAAAGAGAAGTACATGATAGATGGTTTAGATACTTTATGGGTATTACTTTGTGCTATACTCACTACAGGTTATGTTTTACGTTACATGTGGTTTTTTACTTCGTGTTTTTATGAATGTTATATGCCTTTCAGCCTAGCAACGACACGATCTTTGAGTGCTCCCCTATTTGGCGGATCGAGCTTATGGGGGAGATTTCCCCGCTACCTCTTAGAGCTGACATCTGAATTGTTACTACTATGGCTTCGTCGGTCGAGGGGAGTCACTTGAAGATCGTGTCGTGGAATGTTAAGGGGCTTCGCTCCCCATGTAAACGCTTGATGATCCTTAGACATTTGAAACGATTACGAGCGGATGTGGCTCTATTGCAAGAGACACACCTCTCGAGCGAAGATATGCAACGCCTCCGTATATTGTGGGTGGGAGAGGTTTTTGGGTCTCCATCTGATGGCCGTAAGGCCGGGGTAGTGATTCTGATACACAAAAAGCTAACCTATACAGTTAAGAACGTACAAGTGGATCAGTTAGGTCGCATGGTCACCATATCACTTAAATTAGCCCATTCGGATATAGCTATTACTAATGTCTATGCCCCCAACTCACCTGACTCTGCCTTTTTTCGTGATTTGACTACCTGGACGACGATGGTGCCAGAAGCTTTGCACGTTTTGGGAGGGGATTTTAACGCGGTGATGTCCCCCACCCTTGACCGTTCGAACAGATCCGCCAGCATAGGGTCGACTCGGGACAGACCTCTCACCACATCAACGCTCTTAGCCAGAACGGTAGACCAATTACAACTACTAGACCCGTGGAGGATAGCTCATCCGACGGGTAGCGACTTTACGTTTTATTCACCTCCTCACGACTCGTTTTCTCGCATAGATTACTTTTTTGTCACCCAAGCGCTTTTTCCATTGACCCGGGATCCTGAAATCTACGACCCGAGGATTTCGGACCACAGCCCAATAGCCCTTAATTTGCTAGACACTCGCACGGGAGCCTTGCCGCCTCTGTGGCGATTCCCCTCGTACTTAGCGGACAACGAAGATTTTCGTTCGGTTCTAGAGCTAGCATGGTCGGAATATGTCTCTGACAATAGGGAATACATTTCCAAGCCAAATTTGTTCTGGGAGGCTGGCAAAGCCTTCTTAAGGGGTAAAATCATTTCATATGTCACTCAATTTAAACGTAACGCCAAGCGCCAATATATGGCGGCGAGCGAGGAATTGCGGTGTGCTCACGAACGTTTGGTATCTAATCGTTCGCAGGCCAATATTAAATTATGGACGAAGGCCAAGGGGGAGTTTGATCTCTGGGCACAGCAGCAGGAATCGGCCAAAACGTCGTACTCCACTCTATATTTTCACAAATTCGGTAATAAGGCAGGTAAGCTACTTGCCAGGATGTGCGCCGGCACTAGAAAACCTACGCGTATTTTGTCTATGAAAGATGATGAGGGGGTGCTACACACGTCCTCAGATGAAATTAACAAAATCCTTACGGATTATTACACTCGATTGTACTCGACGGATTCGGTGGATCCGGAGGGAGCAGCGACCCTCCTACGTCAATTACAATTACCTGAACTCACCACTGAAGCTCTGGATGCTCTCAATGCTCCCGTTACGATTGAGGACATTCAGATCACAATTAAATCTTTGGCATCGTCTAAAGCTCCGGGTCCGGACGGCCTCACTGCCGAATTCTATAAAATGACCAAGGACTTTGTCCCGGCCACGTTGCAAGCTGTCTTTAAGTCAATGTGGGAGGGCGGCCCATACCTACCTACGGGAACTCAGGCATATATACGACTTATCGGCAAAAAAGATAGAGATCCTACTCTACCAGGGTCATACCGACCGATATCGTTGATTAACGTAGACGTGAAAATTTTGTCTAAAATTGTCGCCACTCGTCTTGCGTCTCTACTCCCTTCCCTTCTACACCCAGCTCAATCGGGGTTCGTTAAAGGTCGCTCGGCAACGTTAAACATCCGTAAGGTCCTGACGGTTCTAGAGTACGCCAAATCCCACCCGGACAAAGATGTGGCTATTATGTCGCTAGACGCCGAAAAGGCCTTTGACAACATCAGTCTGTCTTGGCTCTTTCAAGTATTGGAAAAGCTGGCGTTCTCCGGTCCGATCCTGCAATTTTTACGTCGTATGTACGAATCCCCGACGGCGCGCTTGGTGACCCCTGACTTTATATCGGCCTCAATCCCCTTGTCGAAGGGGACAAGACAGGGTTGTCCCCTGTCTCCTTTATTGTTCAACTTAGCCGTTGAGCCGTTGTCGAGATTGATTAATTCGCCTAACGGGATTAGTGGAATCAAGTTAGGGGACCACACGCTTCGTTCGGCCTTTTTTGCGGACGATATTTTGTTGTTCTCTACGGATCCGTCGGGAGACTTTAGACGCCTTGCAGACTTATTCCACAAGTTCCGGTCATACTCTGGACTGCGCATTAATTTTGACAAAAGCGAAATCCTATCCCTTCGACCTAACCTGGCCACTGCCTGGACCTCTAGCTCTCCCTTGGCCGTAGCACAACACTATATCACTTACCTCGGGATACGCATTGGCAGGACACCCTCAACTATTTATTCCCTTAATTTCCCTCCGGTGATATCGAAGATTGTACACGAACTAGAGGCTTGGACGGCTCTTCCTCTCTCGCTCTTCGGGAGATGTCATCTTTTTAAAATGGTTTAATTTGCCCGCTTACTGTACCCAATGCAAACCGTCCCTCTCTTAGTTAAACATTCGGATATTAGATTAATTCACTCAGCTTTAACGAAATTTTTATGGGCCGGGAAGAAACCGAGGATTGCTTTGAATAAACTATGCCTCCCGAAGATGGAGGGAGGAGCGAGCCTACCCAATATCCGATTTTACAATCTAGCATGTCTGCTTCGCCAGGGCCTAGATTGGCTTTCAGGAAATTCTAGGTACTCCAATAACTCATTAGAAGCTGCGGTGGTCTCGCCGTTTGCCCTATCGGCTATCCTTCATTCAAATCCAAACAAATTACCCACTCATTTCCGATCTAATCTATTGATTAGAGATACAGTGATAGCGTGGCGGGAGTCGCGCAAATTGATAGGGCTACCGTCCGATATTTCCCGATATTTGCCAATCCAATCAAACCCCATGTTCCCTCCTTCCACAATGCATAGTGTATTTACTTACTGGGCATCTAAAGGTCTCACGAAGGTGTATGATGTTTATTCGAATGTCTCTGGCAAGCCCAAGCCGTTCTCGATGCTAGCCAGAGAATTCTCCTTGCCGTTAACTCATTCCTTCCACTACCACCAGCTCCTTAGTTACCTGGGTGACAGGCATAGACATATAACGAATCAGTTCCAGAAATCCTTCATAGATACGATCATACACAATGGTGACTATTCTATCTCTACTATTTATACCTCCCTTATTGAATACCACTCTGCCAAATACCGCTTGCAACCTTTCCGGAAATGGGCGGACATTTTTGAGGATGTGGATCTTCCCGGAAAATTGCTAGAGGGTTATGTTAAGACTAGAAAGATTACAGTTTCCGAAACATGGAGAGAAACCCAATTCAAGATTCTTCATAGGGCGTATTACCCCTTCCGTATCAACCGAACTGACCCTAGCCAGGAATGCTGTCCATGGTGCTCAAAACTGCGTCCTACGCTTCTCCATCGTTTATGGGAATGCCCACACGTTGTGACCTTTTGGAACTTGGTGCTACAATTTATTCATACTGTGACAAATCGGGACCTGCCCAGGGATCGACTTCTATGTCTCTTCGGATATACCACATTGGCTGAACCCCACCTCTCAGATAGCTATACAGCTGTACCCCAATGGGCGCATTTATGTCTACTGGTTGCACGGAGAACTATCCTGACACAATGGATCAAACCCTCACCACCCTCAATACAGGCTGTGAAAAAAGCCCTGGAAACTCTGTTCTACCTAGAGCAATTAGATACTATTCTGCTAAATTTCAAATCCACCTCACGTTTCTTTTCAAGATGGCGCACATTTATGGAACATGTCTTTGCAAAAGAGGATATACACAGGATTATGCAGCCATTCAGATACACAGAATGGTATCTAAAGAGGGATATTACTAATTCTCTGGGACTGCTAAAAATACCCAGGGAAGCACTTGGGGAGGAGCCCCCCAGTCTTGATCTACAGCGTACTGACTCCTAGCTTAAGTCCTATGCTGACTCTGTATTGCTCTACCATGTATTTTTCTCTTTGCTAGGTTGTGTTATCGATCCCATAGACTCTGATGTACACATATAGGCTTTTTAGGCATATGGCTGTTGAGTACGAACCATGTATCGTTATTCAGTGTTTCTTGTATATTTACTGTTTCTGTTTCTTGACTGCTTGTCATTTACAGTAAAAAGCAATAAAAATTTTATTAAAAAAAAAAAAAAAAAAGAAAGATGGTGAATCATCTTGCCCCGGTTCCTTCTTTGGAACCACACCCAATGGGGAAACCACTAGCCTCGGTTAAGGCGGGACAGGAAACGGGCTCACCATGGGACCTAAAGCATATTTTTTTTAAACAGCTTGGCCGACACCATCTCCTGATGTAAAAGTGCCGAGCGTAAGTTTCTGGAGATGGGAGAGACCTCTCGCACCACACTCGGGATGTGAAACCCTCCCCTAAACCCTGCCTCCAGAAGTGCAGCCACTGCTCTATCAGGATATCTATTTAAGAAAGGGAGCATCTTTTCCAGCCTCACTGGCATCGTCCCTTTTTCCACAGGCATCACCGGCACGACCCTTTCCCTGTTTGAAGCAGTGGAACAGTGACTGGGTGCCTCCAATCCCGAGCACTCGTGTTTGTAGCAACACAAGATCCCAAATTGACATGTCTGCTCAACAAACTGCTAGCAAACCCCTTTATTCTAGGGACCAGCGATCCAGAGGAGGAAGCAATGTCAACACCCCCGGGGAAAAAACTGACCCGCAGTCCTGGAAGAAGTCATCAACTTCATCCAGAGGCTGATATCCTTGTGGTACCACCGAATGGAGGGGCGAATGGCTTTTCGCTGACTAAATTGTTCATCAAAGCAGAGCCACGTCAGGCCGTCATACACCCTGTGAGCCTCACCAATAGCTTAGAAGAAAAAAACAGGGTCGAACAGTTCCCTGGAGCCTATTCCCCTATCACCCTGGAAAATATTTCGAAAGCTTGTAACCAATTGGCAAACATACGTGGAATAAGCCGATACTTCCTTTTTTCTTCTTTTTTGCTCTCCTCTGTTTTGGCCCAATCTAATCTGAATTTTTAAAGCGGGGGCAGGGAAAATATTTCCACAAACTCATCCTTCCAAATCTTTTCCCGCGCTTCCGTCTTAAGGTGTGCCCCCAGCGGTCCCTCGACGCACACATATAACTCGCACCCCGCTGCATCTGCCAAGCGCACCCTGTCAGCATTCTTATCCTTGCTCGCCACCCCAGTGACTACTCCCGTAGCGTCTTTCACCGTCTGCATGCCCACGACCACCACTGATAACTCCTTCTGAGGGGCAGCACTAACTTTAGCAGGAGACTCCCTAACCAGAGGGCCCATGGCCTAATGGCCCATGGCTCCATCTTCTAAGTGGCACAACAACTCACGCAAAGGGTCCAAAAGACCCCCATCTCCCCCAGAACCCGGGCACTCCCACCTGTCCTGTGGAACCCTGATTACTCTCCCTCCTAAACCCACAACAGGTACCGAAGACATAGAAGAAGTTTGAAAGGACACAGAGGCAACAGACAGTGACTTATGAGGCTGCACTGGGTGGGATATGATATATGTGTCCTCAGGGTTCTTGGTGATCATTATCCCTCGAGGTCCTGTTCCTATGTCATCATGGGGACACCCATATTTCGATCACACAGGACCACGTGGGAGACATCCACCATCACCATTATTATCACCGCTTAAATTGTTACTTTATAGTGCACATATATTTAAAGCACTGTAGGCGATTGTCTCGTTACATGCGATTTTTGGGATAATCGCCACCGGTTGTCGCACAAGCTGAATGGACATTTTTTAACAAAGATCATTGTTCAATTTTCCTTTATTTATTAAGTTTTAAATATTGTGCACACCTCCTTCTTTTTTGGACTATTCCCAGAGGGCTCTTTCCCTCCCACCAACACCAGGATTGTTTATGCGTTTTTTGTTTTGATTCAATAATTTGATACTTTTTTTCTTTGTTCTATGTTATTATTTAGTTCACTGCACTGATACTAAATTCTATGGTATAGGACACCTGCACAGAGTCACTCTGTTTAACCCTCCCGTGGCTTTGACACTTTATGCGATTTCTTCAGTCACAAGTCAACCATTATTTGCATTTTTGTTTTATTTAGCTAGTGACTGTTCTTTGTATACTGTTATATATATATCTTGGTTTAGTAGATATTCTCACGGACCTATTTATTGTCCAGCACTAGCACTTTTATGCGATTCTGTCAGTCTTAACAAATCGCATTGCGAATCACTTTATATCTCGTCCACTGTTTTATATATATTATTTTAGTCACTTTATGATGTAGTAGTTACTTTCACGGACCTTCTTCATACCCAGCACTGTCACTTTATGCAACTTTGCTAATCTTATAAAATCGCATTGGGAATCACCAGCTTTAATTATTAGTATTTTCCTATATCCACTTGATCATTACTCAAAATACTACTACGGTATAGCAGTGAGGGCTCCTCACTATTCTCTAAACACATATATTGTTTTTTACGGTTTATACATTACCTTTTAGTTTGGACGACAGTATATTTATCACCTAATCACTTGAGCACCTATTGAATCTATTAACCTGTTCTGACCAGACTCTTCACCACAGTACTGCGCACCACTACTTTTCTACCCTCTGTTTTCTTTAATTGGGGTTCTAGTACCCTATCCCAGTGTGTGCAGCGGTACAACAATTAGACTCCTTTCTGATTAGGCGCAGGAATAATTCCTTTTACACTTTGCACTGGGCGGGATGCCCCTCCAGCCACTGATTCCGACACCCCCGCCGCCTCCAGGGAATCCACAGCCAGCTCCCCCTCCTCTGCACTGCTGTCATCACCTTCTGGAAGGGCCTCAGCCTGCCTGTGGGACCTCCCCCGCTGTCTTGCTGACTGACCTCTCCTCCTGGGCACAGCTGGTGCTTGCTGCGGTGTTCTGGGCTCTCCTTCAGGGCTCCGGTCTCCACTGCTCCGGCTCCCTTCACTGACATCATCAGCCAGTGCCGCAGTCCCAGCCACCACACAGGCACCACTCTGGCAAGCCTTCCCAGGACTTGAGTTAGACCCAGAGGTGGGGCCTCCCGAATGACGTGATCCACAGGCCACAGAACCTGCTCCACGATGTGCTCTGTCCACCTTCTGATAGGGCCGCTGGCCGCACTTGGGGACAGGCTGGCGCCTGCTGCAGACCCTCTCCTGCACTGGGCTGGCACTCTGACCGAAGCGTCACCAGCAGTGCAGCCGCATGCACCTGAGCCTAGATGACCAGGGAGGTGACCATAACCCCCGTGGACTCCGCCGTGGATGGGGATTCCTCCCAGGCATCCCCTTTACAGACTGCTTAGGTGGGGGACCTGAAGGGTCCCAATTGGGGCTCCCAAGCCGGCACTGAGACCTCAGGGTATGCTCTGGGCTAAGGCCCCCCCAGAGGCTTAGACCTTTAAGCACATGTAAAGGCAAGCCTCAGCTAAGGGGGCCCTATTTACATTGTCCCTTAAAAAAATCAAAAAAAAAATCTGATCACTTTTATTGCTGTGACAAGTAATGTAAACATCCCTTGTGACAGTAATAAGTGGTGACAGATACTCTTTATGGAGGGATCGGGGGTCTAAAAGACCCCCAATCTCTCCTTTGCACTTAAAAGTATTCAGATCGCCAAAAAACTGCAATTTCGAATACTGTCATTCATTTTTTTTTTTTAATGCACCATTGGCAACGGAAGTGGCGTTGTGATGTTGCTTCTGGGATTTTTGATTGAAGAGTCGATCAAAGACATTTGTTCCAGTCTCACCCTAGCCAGGGAAGTGCCAGAATGTGGATTGGGGCTCCCCTGTGGGACGGGAGGCCCAGGAAGAGCGGCGGAAGGCGGCGGGAGGGGTGGGTGAGATGTCCCCTGCTGCTCCTTTAGGAAAACATCCAAGCTTCTTTTAGCCGCATTGTTTTTTATCACTAAAAAGCCAACCGTTTGCTCTAAAAAATGGTATCAGGGTGATGCCTGCAGCTGAAGGTATCACCCCAGTATGACCCCTTCAAGCCATGAATGCAAATTTACAAACGGTCAGCGCTAAGGGGTTATAGAGTGAGGTGTGGATACATTGTTTGCAAGTTTGTTTATTATGTTTATATATGTTACATGTGATTATGGGCCAGTTCACACAATATGCAGTCCAGTGCATTTTTTTCTGCATCAAAAAAGCATGGAAAGTAGGTTATATGGTTTAGATTAGTTCACACCAGTGCAGTCAGTCCCATGGCATTCCAGTTCCATAAAAAAAATTAGAACTTTTTGTATTTTTCCTGCACTGGACTGTACTGGAATGCGGTAAAACACATAAAAAATGCAACGTAATGCACTGGAACGCATCAAAAATGCACTGGACCCCAGTAAAGTGGGGAAAAAAACATGAAAAAAGAAGAAGAAAAGCCTTCGGAAATGCATCAACAACAGATTAAAAATGCTTTAAAAACGTGCATGCAGAATGCATCCAGAACGGACCTGGAGTGCATTTTTGTGGTGTGATCCAGCCCTTATGAGGAGATATATCTGCACTACATCTTAGCATGGTATTTTGGGGTATATTTTGCTTTCATTTAGTCTGATAGTAATAAAAACCTGATAGAGGTTCTAATTCCAAAAAATTGTATTTCTATCTCTGCCCACTTTGGTTAAAGTACTCCTCATTTTCAGTTTGGTTTTGATACTTACCAAACACACATGACATAAAGAGAAATATCTCAAACTGGACACATCAGCAATATAAAGTGAAAGTAGTATTAAATATTCCCATTTTTTTTAATTAAAGCATTGTAAGCATCTTTGTAAACATTACACAATACTTAATTTGCTTGATATGTTAGCATAAACACTTATTATTTTTTTTTACTATGCATTACCACCGCCTCAGATTCACAATAACACTTCTCCAAACTTTGGGTGGGGAAGCAGGCACTCACAGTGTTACTTCTTCTTAATCGCAGAATTATATGTCCAATCAGTGTGCCCCTGCATTTATGTATATTTACCTGTGGACTCGTGCACAGGCAACCTGGACTCCACATACAAGACACATCCTCTGCTCCTCCTAAAAGGAAAGTGATTGACAGTATATAATGTCACTGTCAATAATTTCCCTTGGTGGGTGAGAAGTTTCTTCTTTGTGTTGTGCTGTCGCGCCGCCTGTGAACTTCGGTATATGCAGCGTACACACGTTGCCCTTTAGTCCAAGCCCAGCAGTGTGCATGAAAGGGTGGCTCTGCTGGTCCCTGCTTGGGAAAGGAGCCTCCCTGAAAAAGCCTAGTTTTTACATCACGGGTAGGAAAAAAAACAGGGCTTTAGTATTATTTTAACTGAGGATTTAATCATTTCCCACTGTTGTAAAGATATATGGGTGTGTAATATAGCTTACCAGAAGTCCCTGTTATACAGATGATTCAGTGCCTACGCTTGTTTATCTAAACAATGGCACACAAGCATCTTTGTTCTACAAATATTCACTTCAAAGGATCCATCGTTTAGATATGCAATGAATGTGACCAGCCCATCATCAATACTTAACTTCCCTGAAAAGGTCATGTACCTACAAGTTAAATCCCCCACTCAAAATAGTCGGTGCCAAGGATTTCCATTAAAGGGGGCTGACTTATGCAAAGTATAGGGATTAGAGATTTAGCCAATCCTTACCCAGGAATAGGGAGGCCCACCAATCAGATCCACCTAATTTCAAGCAATGAGGCATCAGACTGTAATGATATACACAGACTAGATGAGAGTAGAGAGTACACACTCTCTGGTAGAGTAGTCACCAGAATGGAACCTCTGTGGGCAGTATCATGGTAACTATGGAATATCTCCCTTTGTGCTTGTATAGAAATGTTTGTCTTATGTCTTTTCTGTTCTGTTGTTTTGTAGATTAATATTTTGAGTATTATACTCTGTATTCCTTCATATAATCTCAGATTTTTACCCTTTTCCTGTACAATAGATAGATTTCTGTGTATTAGTTAAGTAGTTAGTACTACTTACCAATACATTTTTGTTCTTGTGTTAAAGCTTTAACTGGTGGTCAAAGAACTCTCATTAACCCAAATCATATCTGAGATCTATGAATTATCAAATATAACTTACAGGCAACAATTGGTTCCTATGCAGAGCTGCACCAGATCTTACACTCTCCTGTTTTAGTAAATCAACCTCATTGTTATAAGGAAGACATTTTAATTGTTTTATCTTTGTTGATGAGATTAGTGAGTCTATTGAGCCATGTAGTGTGTATCCATGACAACTAGAATCAGCCTAGGTTAAATCAAATGTGTTTGTAGGCCTCAGCTGAACGAGACACTCATCAACAGCCTGAGATTTTTCAGGGAAGAGTTGATTGGCAGGTTTGGATTCCATACTGTTATATTACTTTTGTTTCTTGGAAGGGTAACTATTTATTATTTGAACACTAGAGTTGGACTTTTAAGTGACCCTGTACCCTCTAGGACATGGTCACTGCATTGTGGTTCTATCCTCTGATGCCTACATTCTGCGCATTGAATCACAGAGTGGGGCAGGGAGACACAGGCATCCATTCCTGGAAGTGTTAAAGAGGAAGGAAACTCTCCCACTCTGATGCTTATTTTCATTTAGTCCATTATAATAAGTAATTATCAAACTATAGCCACTGTAATCCAAATTGCATATTACTTACTGTCTAAAGAAACTTTAAAAAACGTGTTTCCAGGGGTTAGGCAGCACCATCTTAAGTATTGTGGAGTGTATTTCCGCCCTTACATTCAGCACTTCCTGTACTGTTAACCAAGCCTCCTTCTCAATCCAGCGTTTCTATGGCAACCCTGCTTCCCTGTTTATAGCTGACTTGTTTTATTTCATAGTATTTATTTGGGCTGATTACCTCGTGTTTGCCTGTGTGAGTCCTATCAGCTTCAGCAGATAAGTCTGCAGTAATGCAGTCAGATGCCCTGCTTTACACTGCATGTGAGGTCACATGGTCACATGGTGTGTAGGAGGAAGCTCTGAGTGATTATGAAGTCTCCTGGGATATCAGTGGTGTGCCGTAGGAAGTCCTGATAACAGATAGATAAGCACAGAGTGTGCCATAAATCAGGGGGGATCTGTGCATGCTCAGTGACATCATTCTAAAGAACAAAAAGGATTACAACAATACTAAGCAAGTAAGGAGATATCTACAAGCAGTCTTCATTAGTTTTTTTTTTATATACTGATTTATATGAGACAAAGTTGTAAGGGGGGGTTTACAACCACTTTAAAGTCTGTGTGCAGAAGCCTCCCCTAGCCCCCCTAATACTTACCTGAGCCCCATCTCAATCCAGTGATGTGCACAAGAGCAGCAGCTCTCCCAGCCCTCCTCCTCTTCATTGACTGAGACAGCAGAAGGAGCCATTGGCTCTCCCTACTGTCAATCACAGCCAGTGAGCCAGTGAAGAGGGAGTGGGGATGGGCCAAGCTACACTCCATGTGAGAATGGACACCCAGAGCAACGGCTCATGAGAGAAGCTTGTGCTCCCATAGCAAGCTGCTTGCTATGGGGGCACTCAGTTGGAGGGAGGGACCAGGGGAGCTAGCTGGGAACATGAAAAGTGAAGGATCTGGGCTGTTCTGTGCAAAACCACTGCACAGAGCAGGAAAGTATGACAGGTTTATTATTTAAAAAAAAAAAATCTGCCTTTAATATTACTTTAAATGCTGAAGAGTCTTATGCAGGCTGCAACAATGGAAATGAGCAGATGTAGGAAACATGGACCACCTGAGAGGTTAATTGGTAATTGTTAATAATTAGTGTGTATTTTTTTCTCCTTTGCAGCAGTAATTATTCTCCAGAGCTCAAGCATTAGCTATAAATTCTTGGGAAATATTTTTTTACCTTTATATAGCAAATTGTCATACCTTAAAGTCATTATGATATGACATATCTATGTTAATTATGTACTTTCCACTCTGATAATCATGTCAGAAAAAATTATTTTGTTTTGTACTTGTGTTGCAATTGTATTTAACTTGTTCATCATGCAGAGGAGCAAATCTACAGTCATTTTTTTCATGTTTATTTTTCAATTTTTACATTTTGCCTATGCAACCTTTCATAGAAATTAACTCTGTTTTGAAGAATTAGAATGCTTTTGTAGGAAAAAAAAGTCCTTCCCTAAGATACATTTTGTTATAAAAGTTGCATTTGTCACTTTTTCTTTTGTTCATGCTTGTTTTTCAATCTTTTAAATTAAGTCTATACAGCCTTTCATAGAAATGGAATCTGATTTGAAAAAAGGAAAGTTCTCCTCTGAGTTACATTTTCTTGTATCAGTTGCATTTGTTCTTTTATAGAGCTGTCAGATTTGATTAAATATTTCTATATTTTTTTTACCTTTCAGAATGCATGCAAAGTAGCAATCATCTGGCCAAGGTATTTACAAGTGATTTTGACTTGTCTAACCTAACTATTTGACCTCTGGAAGGTTTTACCCCCTTTATGACCAGGGCATTTTTTGCTTTTCAGCACTGCGTCACTTTAATGCCATGAAACCTTGTACACAAATTAAATCTATAAACATTTTTTCACACAAATAGAGCTTTCTTTTGGTTTGTTATGTAGCACCCTCTACCTAGGTAGGTGCTAGAGGTTAGAATTTTTCTATTGCAGGTAAATTTAGGCAGGCCTAGCTGTAAGCTAGGTCTGCTTGTTTTGATCTGTGTGGGCTGGGAGTGGCTCAGAGTAGCATCTGCGACTCACAGACAGCATCACTCTACTGTCACCTCCCTCTTTCTTCTGGAGGATTCTTGAAGAAGAGAAGGGAAAGAGAGGTTGAGCTGTCTGGGGTGTCTCAGGGGGCCCTGACCAATCCCCAAATAGTATTGGCAGGGGGGCAGGCCTCTTTGAAATACCCAGGGTCAGCCCAGCTGGGGAGGTGTTGTCGGATGGAAGAACTGAGTGTCTTTGAGGGAGTTCCCCAGGCCTGGGACTCAGATGCAAGACATATCCTTTCAAGAACTCATGGAGGATCTGAAGAGGAGACACAGAGAGGAGTCAGAGAGGACAGCAGGAGCTAGTACTGCAGGGCAGTTCTTCAGGAGGGAATCACTGGTTTTCAGGCAGTAGGGATTGTGAGTGACATGTGTTGTCAGGAGGACTGGAGAGGCATGCCAGAGAGGATTGAGAGGAAAACAGTCAAAGCTGGGTGTGGAGCCAGAAGGGAGGATTGCAATGTCATGGGCAGTGAAGTCAGGCAGCTGCAGCCAGGAGGGCTGTCAGGGCTTGAAGAGGGCTTACTGAGAGCAGTAGTCCCCCTATAGAACAGCTAGCACTAGAAACGTCCTATTCCATTGCTGCTAAATTAACCGCTTCCCATCCACCGGGGGGTCTGTGCTGATTGTTTTTCAGTGCAGCCCCCCCCCCTCGTATGCCCACCCAGGACCATCAGGATGTCGCCAGGACCACCAGGGATGGCCATCACACTGAACCACCAGGTATGCCACCCTAGACCTCCAGGTAAATGCCAATCAGTGCCCAGACAGCTGCCAATCAGTGCCCATCCCCATGCCTGCCAGTGCCATCAGGGATGCCTAACAATGCCATCTATCAGTGCCGCATATCAGTGCCACATATCAGGGCCCAGCAGTGCTGCCTATCAGTGCCCAGCAGTGCCGCCTATCAGTGCCTCCCATAAGTACCCATCAATGCCCATCATTACCCACCAGTGCCACCTATCAATGGCCATCAGTGCTGAATATCAGTGCCACTTATCAATGCCACCTACCAGTGGACATCAGTGCTGCCTATCAGTGCCCAGCAGTGCCACCTCATTGGTGCCACCTCATCGGTGCCGCCTTATCAGTGCCCATCAGTGAAGGAGAAAATGTACTTGTTTACAAAATTTTATAACAGAAACAAAAGAAAACATTTTTTTTCAACATTATATGTCTTTTTTTATTTGTTTAGCAGAAAATAAAAAATGCAAAAGTGATCAAATACCACCAAAAGAAAGCTCTATTTGTGGGAACAAAATTATAAAAATTCTGTTTGGGTACAGTGTAGCATGACCGCGCAATTGTCCTTTAAAAGGCTACAGCGCTGAAAGCTGAAAACTGGCTTGGGCAGGAAGGGGGTGTAAGTGCCATGTATTGAGGTGATTGCCTGTAAAGGTGGTTGCTAAGGCCTGTGTCAGGCTTAACCATGTGCTAGCTGTGCCCGAGAAGTAAGAGTTGTGCTGGAGAGAGAGTAATGCTGCGTACACACAATCAGACATTCCGACAACGAAATCCTGGGATTTTTTTCCGCCGAATGTTGGCTCAAACTTGTCTTGCATACACACGGTCATACAAATGTTGTCGGAAATTCCGAACGTCAAGAACGTGGTGATGTACAACATGTAAGTTGAGCCGAGAAAAATTGAGTTCAATAGCCAGTGCGGCTCTTCTGCCAGTGCAGCTCTCAAATTTTTGTTGTCAGAAATTCCAACAAAAAATGTCCAATGAAGCCTACACGCGGTCGGACAACAAGCTCCCATCGAACATTTGTTGTCGGAAAATCTGATCGTGTGTACGCAGCATAACAGTCTGCAAGCAAGAGATGTGGTCGAGAAGACTTGAGTAACTGAGTGACAGTGTATATAGCTGCCCCAATAATTGATTGCTACACAAGCAGCCAATTGCTTGTTTCACTGGGCATACCATAAATTCCTTTACTCATCCAAGTTCTATTCCCTCAATAAAATGTCATAGTGACACTGTACTAATCTCGGGGGGGGGGGGGGGGGTGATAAGAGATTTTTTTTTACACTGTTATTGCTTATGTCATAAATGGGTTAACATTCATGAACAGCTAGCTTATGGTTGTGATATGTGATTGGCTACAGCTAATCACATGGTACAGTTAGCCAGATACCATGTCATTGCTGTGGGACAATTATAGATAACAAGCGTAAACTAGCTGTTATGAATAAAAAATATATTCATGACAGTTCGTGTACAATGTTATCATGTGATTCTCATAATACCCAGTGTCCGGTTACCGTTAATCGTAATCTGATGTGTCTGGTGGACACAGAAGTCACAGAAACAGCGCGTTACTCGTCCCTTACCCTGAACAGGCTGGTTGACGTACTTTCATGTTATCCAGTCTGCCTACGCTGCCCGCCAGCAGTAAATGTACTGTGGGTGGTTTAGCAGTAGTTAAGTGTAATTTTAGTTCAATCTTATTTTATTAAAGAAGAGCATGCAGTAAAAAACATAGCATTAAGTAATAAACGTACATAAACAAAAAGTGTTACATCTAATGAAAGTAGGATACATAGGATTCATCATACTCAACAGATATGGTTAAACAAATATGCCTATAAGGCGTGTTAACATCCTGCAAAACACAGTAGAACTCAGTGAACAACACTATCTACTCAACAAGTGGTACCCACTTGTATAGAGCCCAATTAAAGCTTATAATTTTGCATAAATTAATTATAATAATATATTAATTTCTCATGAAGGGGTGGGTATGCTGTTTGGATCACAGATTTCCTTCTTGGCGAGACAAAGGATTATAGTTTGAATAATCATATAGCACATAAATATAGCAAGAAGAGAGAAGGAAAAGATTAGGAGGATAGATAATAAGGTAAAATACCGGTAAATATAGGAAATAATAGGTAAACAAGGAAGGGACACTCCACCTGGGTTAACCAGTGGTAGAATCACCCTCAGTCCAGGAGATGAATCCCATGGAATAATGAAACATAGACTAATGCCGCGTACACACGATCGGAAATTCTGCCAGCAAAAGTCTGATGTGAACTTTTTGTCTGAAATTCCGCCTGTGTGTATGCTCCATTGGACTTTTGCTGGCGGAATTTCCGCCAGCAAAAGACTGAGAGCAGGTTCTCTATTTTTCCCTCTGAAAAAGTTCCTATTGGAAATTCCGCTCATCTGTATGAAATTCCGACATGCAAAAAAACACGCATGCTCAGAAACAAGTTGACGCGTGCTCGGAAGCATTGAACTTAATTTTCTCGGCTTGTCGTAGTGTTTGTCACCGCGTTCTTGACGGTCGAAAGTTCAGAGAACTTTTTTGTGACCGTGTGTATGCAAGCCAAGCTTGAGCGGAATTCTGTCATAAAAACCATCCAAGATTTTTCAGACAGAAATTCTGCTCATGTGTATGGGGCATTAGTGTAATTTTAGATATGAATGACAGTTAGTTTTGGGGTTGGGGGAAACTTTGTAGTAGGTAGTCCTATTTAATTAAACTTGTTTTGTGAAGCTTTTTCATTAATCATCCAAACAGCTTCTTCAGCTCTATTGGGTGTCAGGAAGATGCTCCAGTATTCATAGCCACAATGCACCTGGATCCAATCACCATGTAATGTGACAAGGCAGATGCTGAGTGCTCAAGAACACAATGGGTACGTTAATAACTCTTTCACATGGAAAACCAATGTGAAACAGGAACAGTGAAATGCATTGTGCGATTTTTAAATTCATAAATGCTCAAACCCAGGCTGCTCTAAAGTTGTACTGTGACTGAATGACACACGACCCGACCGCTTCTTACTTCCACATCTGTTTAGAGTACAGATCTGTTTCATCTTCAGTAACAAACCTGTCTCAGAACTTTGCAAGCTGTTGCTCTTTGCTGTCCAGTAATACAGATGCACAGGTCTGTAAACCTGTCACAGAGACTTTACTGAAGGAGACACAAACTGATTTGCACAAATTGTGTTGCTATTTGCTTGATAAAGGTCCCCCGAAGGGAGGTGAAAACACCATTTTTTATTCACATAATTCAGTCACCATTTCTGACACTCATTAGGACTGAGTAAGCTGCTTGGATGAACAGTGAAAATCTTCAACATTACAAGTCCAGTTTATTGTGACTAACTGCTACTTACTCTACCATAACTTGTATACAAAGAGAACCTTCACAGACATATATGTCAGAGGCTAAATAAAAAAAGTAAATGTTAGGGGGTACAAGTATCACTCCTTGGCAAATAGAAGGAGAAGAAATGGAAAGAGTGACAGATTTCATCTTCCTAGGCTACAAGATCACTGCAAAAGTTGACTGTAGCCATGAAATTAAGAGACACTTGCTTCTTGGGAGGAAAGTAATGGTAAACCTACATGGGCATCCGCAGCAGGGGGCAAGGGGGGTCAAGTGCCCCCCCCCCTGGAATCCCCAAGGTGTCTGCCGTAGCCGCCGCCATGCTGCATTTATTTTCACTTTTTTTTTTCCGCGGGCGACTGCATCCTCCGCCCTCTCCGACTCCCATAGATCAGAGTGCTGGATGGCTCTGTGTACTGCGGCCGCTCTGTAACATGGCCCCGTCCCCTCAGACCAGCTCATGTGATAGTAAAGAGAATCAACGTTCCCCCTATCACACAAGCCGGTCTGGGGGGGCGGGCCATGTTACATACTGGCCGCAGTACACAGAGCCATCCAGCACTATGATCAAGAGAAGGAAATGCTGCAGGTACAGCCCGCCCTATGTGCCACAGTGCCTGGATAGGAGGGCGGGGGGGAGGGGCACCCTGCCAATTCTCCTATCCAACTTATTTTACTGTCCCCAGTTCACCTTGTGCTCCCTGCCCCCCCCCCCCCAGTGCACTCCACCACCACACTCTCCTGTCCCCCCCTCTCTCCTCCACCACACTCTCCTGCCCCCCTCTCTCCTCCACCACACTCTCCTGCCCCCCCATCCTTCTCTAGCCACCATCCCAGTGCTCCCCCCTGTCCCCCCCCTGTTCCCCCCCGCCCAGTGCTCTCCACTCCCCCCAGTGCTTCCCCCATTCTCCCCCCCCCACAGTGCTCTCCGCTCCCCCCAGTCCTCTCCCCTCCGTGCTCTCCCCTCGTTCTCCTCCCCAGTGCTCTCCCCCCTGTTCTCCCCCCCATGCTCTCCCCCCTGTTCTTTCCCCCCAGTGCTCTCCACTCCCTCCAGTGCTCTCCCCCCCTGTTCTTTCTCCCCGCCTCTTCTTTCCACTCCCCCCAGTGCCTCCCCCCAGTGCTCTTCAGCTCTCCCCATCACTCTCCAGCCCCCACCCCAGTGCTCTCCAGCCCCCCATTCTCCCCACACCTGTTCTTTCTGCCCCCCTGGTGCTCTCCAGCCCCCCTGGTGCTCTCCACTCCCCACCCCTGTACTCTCCACTCCCCCTGCATTCTGCCCCCACCCATGTGCTCTTCAACCCTACCAGGGCTCTCCACCCCCCATAGTGCTCTCCAGTCCCCAGTGCTTTCCACCCCTGTTCTTTCTGGCCCCCACTGGTGCTCTCCACTCCCCCCTGCTCTTTGTACCCCCCCAGTACTCTCCAGCCCCCGTGCTCTCCACTCCTGTTTTTCTGCTCCCCCAGTGCTCTTCACCGCACCACATTCTCCTGCCCCCATGCTCTCCTCCGCCACCACACTCTCCTGCCCCCCCTGCTCTCCAGCTCTCCCCATCCTTCTCTAGCCACCATCCTAGTGCTCTCCCCCGTCCCCGTCCCCCAGTGCTCTCCCCCATGTTCCCCCCAGTGCTCTCCCCCCCGTTCCCCCCCAGTGCTCTCCACTCCCCACAGTGCTCTCCCCCCACAGTGCTCTCCACTCCCCCCAGTCCTCTCCCCTCCGTGCTCTCCCACCGTTCTCCTCCCCAGTGCTCTCCCCTCAGTGCTCTCCACTCCCTCCAATTCTCTCCCTCCAGTGCTCTCCCCCCCAGTGCCCTCCACTCCCCCCTGTTCTTTCCCCCCCTGTTCTTTCTCTCCCCCTTTGCTCTCCACTCCCCCCAGTGCTCTCCCCCCCTGTTCTCCCCCCCAGTGCTCTGCACTCCCCCCAGTGCTCCCCCCGTGCTCTCCCCCCTGTTCTCCCCCCCCAGTGCTCTTCAGCTCTCCCCATCACTCTCCAGCCCCCACCCCAGTGCTCTCCAGCCCCCCATTCTCCCCACCCCTGTCCTTTCTGCCCCCTTGGTTCTCTCCAGCCCCCCCAGTGCTCTCTACCTTCCGTGCTCTCCACCCCTGCATTTTACCCCCACCCATGTGCTCTCCAACCCTACCAGTGCTCTCCACCCCCCATAGTGCTCTCCAGTCCCCCGTGCTTTCCACCCCTGTTCTTTCTGGCCCCCTCTGGTGCTCTCCACTCCCCCCTGCTCTTTGTACCCCCCAGTACTCTCCAGCCCCCGTGCTTTCCACCTCTGTTTTTCTGCCCCCCAGTGCTCTTCACCGCCCCACACTCTTAGCCCCCCCAGTGCTCTCAGCCTACCGTGCTCTCTACCCCTGTTCTTATTGGCCCCCCCAGTGCTCTCAAGTTCCCCCCCAGCGCTCTCTGCTCCCCACCCCTGTGATCTCCACTCCCCCTCGCTCTTTGCCCCCACCCATGTGTTCTCCAACCCCGCCAGTACTCTCTACTCTCTAGTACGCTCCCCGTTCTCTCCAACTCCCACCCAGTGCTCTCCACTTCCCCAGGACCAGAGGACAGGCTGACTGGGGCTGGAAAATGAGGATGGCTGAAGGTGCAGGTGGCCAGGGACCACTCCATCTCACAGCAGACAGATCCTCTGGAAGGAGCACCGTCCCCATCCAAAATGAGAACAGACCCTGCCTGCTGCTGGCCATCATGGATATCCTGCTAGCATGCAAGGTACCGTACCAAGCATCAACAACACACCTTCCCACAGACAGGGACTGCAGACTGGGACATGGGGCACAGGAGGGGCTGCAATGATGGGCACAGTAAAGCTGCATTTGATGGGCACAGTGAGGCTGAATTTGGTGGGCACAGTGAGGCTGCATTTGGTGGGCACAGTGAGGCTGAATTTGGTGGGCACAGTGAGGCTGAATTTGGTGGGCACAGTGAGGCTGAATTTAGTGGGCACAGTGAGGCTGCATTTGGTGGGCACAGTGAGGCTGCATTGGTAGGCACAGTGAGGCTGCATTTGATGGGCACTGGAGAGGCTGCATTGAGCTCTTGCATCAAGTCTGCAGTCTCTGACCATCTCCTGTAGCATGTCTGCAGTCTCTGAGGGAGTCTGGAGAGGAGTCAAGAGTGGGAGAACCGCCGGGATGGGGGTCATGGGAAAAGTCAGACTTGTGTGGACTGTGGACAGGAGACTATAGGATAAAACCAGAGCCACCAAGCTGGAGCCAACTGACTGAGCCCTGCACAGTGCACCTGAGAGGAGGTCAGTGAAAGCACCGCCAGGCCAGTCGGGGGGTGGTCACTGATGTAAGGGGGGAGTGAATACGATAATGTAAGGGGCACTGATATAAAGGGTTTCCTCCTTATATTAGTAACCTACCCCCCTTACCTTCGAGTATTGTTTCTGCAGAAGGTGGTCCCCCCCACGTTCTGAGTTTCTGGGGTCCCCCTTGATGATTGATCACTTACCACTATTAACTGGTAAAATGTATGGTTTTCCCTTTCATGAACAAGAAAATAATGACGTTATGCTGTTGGGCTGGTATAATAATGCTGTGAGGCTGGTATGTAATTTTTTTCAGGGCTGGTTTTTGAAAGCATGGGCGTTCGCAACGTTACTCAGGTGGCTGCGTACCATGCCCATATAGCCTAGAGAATTTACATCTTTTTACATTGCAATACATCTGTTGTTGCCATATTTTTATCTTGATGAAAACAGCCTATACAGTGACAGTATGAGATCAAAATATGGCCACAACAGATGTATTGCAATGTAAAAAGATGTACATTCTCTAGGCTATATGGGCATGGAACACAGCCGCCAGAGTAACTTCCAATACAAAGTGAAGATGAATTATCTGTTATATAACACATATGTATTACCAGTGGAAAGATTTTCATGAGATTGTCGAAAAGGGGCAGAGCATGAGTGGCCTTAAAATGATGCCCCCCCCCTTGGAAAAAGTTCTGCGGATGCCCATGTAAACCTAGACAACATTATAAAATGCAGAGACATCACCCTACCGACAAAGTGCTGTATAGTCAAAGCTATGGTATTCCCAGTAGTAACCTATGGCTGTGAAATTTGGACATTAAGGAAGACTGAACGCCGAAAAATGTATGCTTTTGAACTATGGTGTTGGAGAAGACTCTTGAAAGTCCCATGGATGGCAAGAAGATTAAACCAGTCAATCTTGAAGGAAATCAACCCTGAATATTCACTGGAAGGACAGACCCTGAAGCTGAAACTTAAATACCGTGGCCACCTAATGCAAAGCGAGGACTCATTGGAAAAGACCCTGATGCTGGGAAATATGGAAGGAAAAAAGAGAAGAGGACAACAGAAAACCAGATGGATAGATAGCACCATCGAAACAATGAACATGAAGTTAAGCAAGTCCCGGGAGGCAGTGGAGGACATAAAACCCTGGTGCACTATGGTCCATGAGGTGATGAAAAGTCGGACACAACTAAACGACTGAACAACAACAAGTATTAGGATACGGCATTAAAGTACATTTGAATACCCTTGTATGAAAATCTACAGAAGTCCCAGATCCAGTTACTACTGTATGTGTTGCACAAGCTTCAGAAACCAAACAAAAACCTTCCTTTACCTTCCCTGACTGAGCCAAATTGTCCTTCATTTGTGTCTTACATGCTCCCCTCCCAGACACTGCAGCTCACAGTTGGAGGGTTTCAGCAAAAGAGACAGTACTGTCAATAAAGAAAGCAGTGGGTAATGCCCCGTACACACGTTCCGATTATCGTAAGACCGATCGTTCACATTTTGTTGTATACAACTAAGATTGAATACAACAGTGCAAAATGTGTGTAAGACTTTTGTCGAACGATTCTGGAAAAATCTTCCGTCGTGCGTAGCTACGTATTTTAAATGATGTCAAAAACGTGTGACCTGTGTGTCCTTCTGGTTTATTTTCATGTTTCCGATCATGCGTGGTGTTTGTCTAATGACTTTTATCGGACGCATACTGTACTGACTACACGACTATCGTACGATGGGCTGTCATCCGACCAAAGTTTTCCTGTTTGTTCCTTCGGATTTAGTTGGACGGACTGTCATGATCGGCTGTCGAAAGCTGCGTACTAACGATCAGATTATCGAACGATCTGTCCGAAAGCGACTTTTGTGGTCCGATAATTGGAACGTGTGTACGGGGCATAAGACTAGGATTGGTCAAGTGCTGACTGATAAGCTGCAGACTTGTGAATCAGCAGTGACAGAGCTAATAGCCACACCCCCATAACATTTATTTCATCCCGATGTACTGCAATCAGACACAGCCTACATAAGAATAACATCTCTGCTCTGAATTCAGGAGCAGTGCAGCATTGTCCCCCCCCCCCCCCCCCAATCATATGTATCTGCTTTACTAGCAGGTTCTACAAGGACACCATAAAGTTTCTAATGTAATCCCTAACCATCTTTTGGCGACTGCAACTCCCTCCTCATTGGCCTATCTTTACATAGGCTATCATCCCTTAAGTCCATTAGGAATGCTGCTGCCAGACTCATCCACCTTATCAACTGCTCAATGTCTGCTACTCCTCTCTGCCAATCCCTCCACTGGCTGCTACTCAGCCAACAAATACAATTCTAATACTAACAATAGCTTACAAAGCCATCCACAACTCTGCCCCCAGCTACATCTATAGCCTGGTCTCAGAATACCAACCAAATCGTTCCCTTTGCTCCTCCCAATATCTCTTGCGCCCTAGCTCCCTTATTTTATCCTCCCATGCTTGCCTCCAGGGCTTCCCCAGAGCCTCTCCCATCCTCTGCAACTCCCTAACTCAATAAGTCCAACTATCTCTGTCTCTGTGCAAACTGTTGGCACTATATATATCCCGTATACCATATTTTTCACTGCATAAGACACACCTAGGTTTTAGAGGAGGAAAACGAGAAAAAATGGTGTACTAAAATATTTTCCAGTGCTCATGAAATGCAGCCTGACCAGTGCCAAAGAAATGCAGCCTGACCAGTGCCATAAACGCAGACTGACCATTGCCATAAACGCAAGATTGATCATTGCCATAAACGCAGACTGACCATTGCCAATAATGCAGAGTGACCTTTGCCAATAATGCAGAGTGAAAAATAATGCAGAGTGACCTATGCCAATACTGCAGAGTGACCATTGCCACAAACACAGCCTTACCTGATGTTATCCCATCCCCTGACAGAGAAACCTGAGAAGCTGAATGCTATGTTTTCTGTGTCTGGCATAGCAGGGGGATTACCCAGCACCAACTGGGGGTTTAGATGTCTGTCCCCTGCTCTCCTGCCTCTCTTCCGATGGTGGTGGTAGGGGGGCGATTCTGGCGACGGGGGGGGTGGTGTCGGCAATGACGGGGCGGTGCCTGTCATATATTCGCACCATAAGACACAGAGACATTTTCCCCCATAATTCTTGGGGAATAAAGTGCATCTTATGGTCCTAAAAATGCGGCAATAATAATTATAGAAAGTGGGATGTGTGGGACTTTTCAGGGGAACTATGAGACAATTGTAAGTGCAGATGGACTTCAAATTAAATGCTTCAGCACATTTTATTTTTTTATTTTTATTTTTTTCCATAAAGATTTTATTAAGGTTATAACACAGGCAGGTACAAACATGCATAAGCAAAACAGGCTTAGCTTACAATACAGGTCAAGGCAAGACTTACGAAAGGGCAGGAAATATCTCCTGGGTAAACCCAGTAATAGGTAGGGGGGAAGGAGTCCGTTCCAACATTCTTTTATGGTAAGTGCAAGTGTCACAACTCATGAGTACAGGCGATAGGAGAGGGAAGCCGGACGGCGACCAGCACACGTCCAAACCTCCCAATGATATATGTGCGGAGGGGAAGGGTCAATTATGGCGGAAACGGCACAGCCAGGTATGAGGGAGAGGGAGAAAGAGAAGAAAAGGCAGGGGGGGGGGTGACGAGAGGGGGAGAGAAAAAAAAAGAGGGGGGGAGAGAGAAGGAGGAAGAGAAAAAAGAGAAGAAAGGGGAAGGAAAGAAAGGGAAAGACATGACAGGAAGGGAAATAAAGAGGAAGAGGAAAAGGAGAGGGGAGAGGAAAAAGAAGGGGGGGGGTGCAGCCCCATGTCCAGAATCAATCGGGGGGGGGGGGGAGCAGGGGAAGGTTCCAGAAGCCCGGGAATGGGTTTAGGCACTAGAGGAGGGAACGTGTTGCTTGAAATCTGCGGTAGTGGTAAAGTGTGACCAACAGGCCCAGGTGATCGAAAATTTCTCCGTCCTTTCCTGCGCAATATGAATCAGCTCTTCCATGTCACCAATCCTGGAGATAGTGGCAAACCACTCACCCAAAGTTGGGGTGTGTGTGGTCCGCCAATGTCTGGGGATGCACAATCTTGCGGCGTTGACCATGTGCATAGCTAGGGATTTAAAGTAGGTTTTTTTGGACAGGGACGTGTGATGGAGAAGAAACTGCTCCGGTGTAAAGTCTAGGTTATAGGTGGTAACTGCCAAGATAAGTCTGTGGACTTCCCTCCAAAATAGTTGGAGGTTTGGGCAAGTCCACCAGACGTGAATCATCGTCCCAACATCAGCATTGCATCTCCAACAGGTATTTGGGACGGCGGGGGAAAACTTGTGGAGGCGAGAGGGGGTCCTATACCATCGCGTGAGGATTTTATATCCATTCTCCTGGACAGCAACATTCATCGAGCCACCGTGTGCATATTCGTGAATTCTCGTCCAATCTCCGGGTGACAGGGAAGTATCTAGTTCCCTATGCCAGGAGGATTGTGATGGGGAGAGGTCTAGGACACCTGGGTCCGAAATGAGAGCATACAGGAGGGAGATAAGGTGCTTCTGAGGTGTCTTGCGATTACACAAGTCCTCGAAGGGGGTGAGTCGTCTCGTCCAGCAGTTAGGCGCATCTCGGGTGGAAAGAAAGTGGCGAATTTGCTGATATGTCCAGAATGGAAAGGAGGAGGACTTGGAGAGGCTCTCGAGAGTGGCATGGGAGGCAACCTTACCCCCTGGGTAGAAGTGAGAGGCCAGAACGTCCTCGAAGGGCCATTCTCGCCGAAGAAATGTGGGTGAATTGCCAGGGGGGAAATCCGGATTGCCTCGTAGCGTGGTCAAGGGGCCCGGGGTCGGAGCAAAATCTAATCCAGCTGGGAGTTTCTTGAAAAGTAACAGGGAGGTGTGGATAAATGGGTGCTTGGCCAGCGCCGGGGGCCATTGTGACTGGAGCAACCAGGGAAGAAGGTGGATAGGTATAGGAGAAAAGGCGTTTTCTAAAAGGACCCAAAGTTTATCGCGGGAGTGGATGTTCCAGTCTGCTATTCTAGTGAGATGGCAGGCTACATAGTATTTGTAAAGGTCCGGGAGGGCAATACCACCTTTTGATTTGGGTAACGTGAGACGGGCATATTTGATCCTCGGGGGCGAACTTTTCCATAAGAAGGTAGAGCACATCTGCTGATAAGATAAGAAAAAAGAATGGGGCAGGGCTATAGGGATGGTTTGGAATAGGTAAAGGAAGCGAGGTAGTACAATCATTTTAAGCAAGGCCGCCCGGCCAAACCATGACACGTTTAAATGTTGCCAATCTTTAAGAGGGGGTCCTATACCATCGCGTGAGGATTTTATATCCATTCTCCTGGACAGCAACATTCATCGAGCCACCGTGTGCATATTCGTGAATTCTCGTCCAATCTCCGGGTGACAGGGAAGTATCTAGTTCCCTATGCCAGGAGGATTGTGATGGGGAGAGGTCTAGGACACCTGGGTCCGAAATGAGAGCATACAGGAGGGAGATAAGGTGCTTCTGAGGTGTCTTGCGATTACACAAGTCCTCGAAGGGGGTGAGTCGTCTCGTCCAGCAGTTAGGCGCATCTCGGGTGGAAAGAAAGTGGCGAATTAGCTGATATGTCCAGAATGGAAAGGAGGAGGACTTGGAGAGGCTCTCGAGAGTGGCATGGGAGGCAACCTTACCCCCTGGGTAGAAGTGAGAGGCCAGAACGTCCTCGAAGGGCCATTCTCGCCGAAGAAATGTGGGTGAATTGCCAGGGGGGAAATCCGGATTGCTTCGTAGCGTGGTCAAGGGGCCCGGGGTCGGAGCAAAATCTAATCCAGCTGGGAGTTTCTTGAAAAGTAACAGGGAGGTGTGGATAAATGGGTGCTTGGCCAGCGCCGGGGGCCATTGTGACTGGAGCAACCAGGGAAGAAGGTGGATAGGTATAGGAGAAAAGGCGTTTTCTAAAAGGACCCAAAGTTTATCGCGGGAGTGGATGTTCCAGTCTGCTATTCTAGTGAGATGGCAGGCTACATAGTATTTGTAAAGGTCCGGGAGGGCAATACCACCTTTTGATTTGGGTAACGTGAGACGGGCATATTTGATCCTCAGGGGCGAACTTTTCCATAAGAAGGTAGAGCACATCTGCTGATAAGATAAGAAAAAAGAATGGGGCAGGGCTATAGGGATGGTTTGGAATAGGTAAAGGAAGCGAGGTAGTACAATCATTTTAAGCAAGGCCGCCCGGCCAAACTATGACACGTTTAAATGTTGCCAATCTTTAAGATAGTTTTGGGTTTGGATCAAAGTAGCATGAAAGTTGAGAGAGTAAAGGTCCGGGAGGTGCTGCGGGAGTTTAATACCTAGGTAGGAGATCGTGGTCCGTTCCCACTTGAAGGGAAAGGTGTCCTGGCAATGGGTGACTTCGGAAGGGGGCAGGGTGACATTTAACGCCTGAGACTTGGTATAATTAATTTTGAGGTTGGAAATTCTCCCAAAGGCCTCAAGGTCTTGGAGTAGAGAGGGCAGGGAGGTACGCGGGGACGTCAGGGAGAGCAAAACGTCATCAGCGAACGCGGAGACCTTATATTCCCTGTCCCCCACCACCACCCCCCTGATATCAGGGTTTGTCCTGAGTTTATTTAAGAGGGGTTCCAGAGTAAGGATATAAATTAGGGGGGAGAGGGGGCAGCCTTGGCGGGTGCCATTGGTGATGGGGAAGGCGTTCGATAGGTGGCCATTTACTCTCACCGCCGCAGTGGGGGCGGAATACAGTGCCATGATGGAAGCTAGCATGCGGTCCCCCAGTCCCATGGATGTCAGGACTGCTTGCATGTAGTCCCAGGCCACTCTATCGAACGCCTTCTCGGCATCAAGGGAGAGCAGAAAGCCCTGGGTCTTGGACGAGGTGAGCCAGTGGTGTAGATTTAAAGCATGGGTGGTGCCGTCTCTGGCTTCCCTACCCGGGACAAAACCCACCTGGTCGTTAGGGATGAGGTCAGGAATCAGGGGCAGCAGTCTGTTGGCAAGAATCTTCGCATAGATTTTTATGTCTACGTTTAGTAGCGAGATCGGTCTATAGCTAGACGGTAGAAGGGGGTCCTTGCCTTCCTTCGGTATTACCGAAATGTGAGCTCTCAACATCTCACCTGGTTGCGCAGACGGGTCAGCTAAGGCATCGAACGTGTGGAGTAGTTTAGGGGAAAGGACATCTTGGAAAGTCTTATAGTATTGAAGGGAAAACCCATCAGGACCCGGGCTTTTACCAACTTTCATTTGTTTAAGGGCAGTATCTAGCTCAAGGGGCGAAAACCGCGCCTCTAGAGACTGTACACATTGGGGGGGGATAGATTTAGGGCCATAGAGGGAAAGAAATTCCGTAATAAGGGCATTGTGTGTGTCACGCGTAGTCTGGGACTGTCGGGGCGGTCGGAGGTTGTAAAGTTTGGTATAAAAGGTTTCAAATTCCTTTGCGATGTCAGCATTCTTAGTCAATAGGGGGCCCTTAGAGGACCGTAGGTTGTGTACAGTGGGGGACAATTTGGCGGACTGAACAGAGCGCGCCAAGAGGCGGCCACATTTGTTGCCATGTTCATAAAAGATTCGTTGGCCAAGGATGTATCGCCTCTTAGCACGTCTGCCCAACTCCTCTGCGATTAGAGTGCGAGTTTGGATCAGGTCCTGAAGGGTGGATTGGGCCTGAGATTGTTTGTGGGCGAGTTCGAGCAAGTTCAGCCGTTGCATAAGGGAAGATACACGTTCCTGGTGAAGTTTTTTGGCCTGCGAGGACAAGGCCAACAGCTCTCCCCTGATCACGCATTTGTGCGCCTCCCAGAGGGAGATCGGGGAGATCACCGAGCCTGAGTTCTCCTGAAAGTAAAGGTGCAGACGAGTGCGGATGCGTTCCAGGGCGAGAGAGTCTTTAACAGTGGACGGGTTGAACCGCCAGATTTTTGTCCTAGGGCTAGATTCGGGGAAAGATAGTGTGAGCGTAATAGGATGGTGGTCAGAGAGGAACATGGGTTCAATGGAGGAATGGTGCAGGAAGGGGAGGTCAGCTTGGGACAGGAAGAAAAAGTCAATCCTGGAATATTTTTGGTGGGGGGCCGAGAAGTAAGTGTAGTCTTTAGTCGAGGGATAGAGGGTGCGCCACGCGTCGTGGAGGGACAGGGCTTGCAGTTGGGCTTTGATCTGGCGTAAGGCCTTGTAGGGCAACGATGAGGTTCCGGTGGACGTATCTAGAAGAGGGTTTAGGGGTACATTAAAATCCCCCGCCAGAAGGAGCATTCCGTTCTGGAAGGAGGACAGAAGGGCACAAGTTTTGCGGAAAAAGGTGACCTGGTGTTCGTTGGGGCAATAGATATTGGCCAACGTGATTGGCGTGGATGCATAAGTACCTTTGAGAAAGACATACCTGCCCTCAGGGTCCACCAGGGAGTCAGTCAAATGGAAATTGGCATGCTTGGAGATAAGGACAGAGACGCCCTTTGATTTCGCAACAGGATTGGTGGCATGGAAGGCAGACCGGTATACGTGGTTAGACAGTTTCGGAATGGCATCAGAGCGGAAATGCGTCTCCTGCAAAAAAATAAAGTGAGCCTTAAATTTGGTTAAAGATGAGAGCACCTGGGACCTCTTTTCCGGTAAGTTTAGACCCTTCACGTTAAGGGATACACATTTCAACTGTAGAGGGCTACTAATCGGGGGAGAGGGCCGCATCATCAGAGGCAAACGGAAGCAAGACCCGTACCCGGGGTCAGTAGGAGTAGGGATCTAGACGGGGTAGGGATAGAGGGGGGGCTACACCCCAAAAAGAAAGCGGATAAAAAGGGCAAGAAGGGGAGGAAAGAGAAGGGGAAGGGAGGGGGTTTAGAAAGGCGAGATCGAGAAAGAGGGCCGGGAAGGGACAGAAGAGAAGACAAGGAGGGTAGAGAGGGGAAGGAAGAGTCGGAAAAGAAGCGAGAGGAGGAGAGAAAAAGGAGACAAGGGTGGGGATCCGGAGGGGGGATAACCAGAGGTAGGGTTAGACCAGCTACCCACCTAAAGGGGTGGAGGGGGGATTCCGGTATGTCAGCTTGGTCTTCAAAGAGACCGCTGTGTGGGGACTGTAAAACTGGCGGGGATCGCAGGATGGCCGCGTCCCGGGGGGGAAAGTGGAGGTGAGGGGAACTCCACCTATTGCAAGGTGGGCCCGAGCGTAGTGGGGAGCCTACCAAAAAAAAAGGGGGGGATCCTAAGGGAGGACCACGTATGGAAACAGCAGGAACAAACTGTGAACATAATATCATGCAGTAATTGCGAACAAAACATGAAAGAGAGTTTAGCTAACATTCAAACAGCCTAGATCGCCGTACAAATTGAGCACAAAAAAGGAAAAGCCGGAAGCCGGCCAAGGAGAAGGAAGTCCGTGCACCAGCCAGTTCAAGGGGATGCGGGAAGAAGAAAAAGAACAACAACAACAAAAAAAAAAAAGGGGGGGGGAGGGGGGGGAGAAAACCCCAACAACCCCCCCCCCCCTCAGTGCAGTAGCCCCATCCAGAGGGTAAGGTGTATGCCAGGATATATCCATTAGAGATCTTCTCCAGAGAGAGCTCAGCAGATGGGGGCGTTCAGGGTCCACATGCTTCCAGGTATGGTGATGGGTGCAAATGAAAAGATCGCGGGACAGCCAGTAGCTAGTAGGTAGGAAGGCGCATGTTGCAGTTCCTCGGGAGACGTGAGAGGCTTCGTGTCACAGGTTCTTGGAAGGGGAGTGAGCGGCAGAGAACAGCGAACGAATCCATCGCAGGAACATTGTGCATTAAGTCTATTGCCGGGAGCTGCGCGTGGAGAAGAGGCGGAGGCACGATGAAGTCAATTCAGGTAAGGTCTCCACTGCACACTATACGAAGGGAACGCCGTCCCCAGCGACATTTATGCTATAGGTCAATCCATTCTCCCCTTCCGATTTCCGAAGGGTCGAAACGAAGGGTCAAAACGAGTCGGCAGTAGTGGCAAGCAGCGGGCACATAGTAACTAGAACGGTGGTCCGTGCGGGTGGAGTCGTCCGGAGGGGCTGAAGGGCAACTTCGAGGATAGGCACCAGGTCAGAGAACGAAGGGATCTTGTGGGTAAAACAAACAACCCGGGCCATCAGTGAGAACGGAAGGGGGGGTAGAGGGAGAAGCAAGGCAGGTCCCGGGGGAGGAGGGGTGGAGAGGCTGGTGTGGTACTCACGGGCGGCAGATCTTCGGCAGCAACAGAGTTCCTCATTCCACCAAATCTTCCCCTCTCATTAACGGAGAAGAGGGGCTGCGCTGACGTGAGTCGCGGCGTACCGGGCGGGCATTCGGCGGCATCGGTCCAGGCCTACGATGACGGGATCGCTGACGAACCGCTTTCGGTGAAGGATTGAGCGTCACCGGCCTCCAAGGTTCAGCTGGGAAGAAGATGGAATACCAGTCCGGAAGTTCAACAAAGGGGAGATCAAGTTGAGCACAAAAAGCCGGCAGGTCTTCAGGTGTACGGAGGAGAGCCGAGCGCCCCCTGGAGGATGCGGATAGGCCAAAGGGGAATCTCCAACGATATTGGATGTTCCTGGTGCGCAGGGCTTCCAGTAATGGTCGCAATGCCTTCCTGTTCTGGAGGGTAATTTGCGAAAGGTCCTGGAACAGCTTCACCTCAGTTCCATTAAACAGTATACGGCCTCTCATACGTGCCTTGCGGAGTATTTCTTCCTTGAGGGGGAAATTCACAAGGAAACAAATTATGTCTCTGGGGGGCTCAGAGTCTCTGGGTGGAGGACGGAGGGCACGGTGCGCCCTTTCCATGTCAATGGGGGAGTCCGCCGGCCGCTCCATGAGGTCGTTAAAAATGGCGCATAGTGTTGGCTGGATGGCGTCAGTTTCGACGGATTCGGGGATCCCTCGCACCCGAATATTGTGCCGGCGGCCCCGATTGTCGAGGTCCTCGACATGCCTGTGAAGCTCAAAAACTTGGGCAAGTTGGGAATCATAGGCAGACTGTACCTGGCGAATGGCGGCAGCGTGCGTCTGTGTGGTCTGTTCCACGTTGTCCATGCGGTGAGCCACCGCAAGGATGTCGGCCTTAAGATCTGCAATCGCCGCTGTCACTGTACATTTATTGTCCTGTGCCACCTTCTCCAGATCCAGGAGGCTCGGCGGATGAGTCCCTCCGGCCGCAGACAGGGATGCTCCAGGCATGGTAGCAGGTGATAGTTCGTCAGGCGAGGCCGGGGACTGGGCCTGCAGAAGCACGCGGGCCTGGTGTTTCTGGGACCGAAAGATCTCCGGAATGTGCCTCCCTTGTGGGGTCTGGGGATCCTTAGGGGTGCGGGAGACGGACGAGCTTCTGGTGGATCTGTGCATAGCAGGGAAGGGTGGTAGGCTCCCGTATGTGCAGCTAAAACGTCCCCGGAATGCGGGAGCTCCCAAGTTAGGCAGCCATCTCGGTCTCCGTCCAGGCCACGCCCCTCTGCCTATTTTTTTTATTTTTTATAGGAGGCCATAATTTTATTTTAAAGTAGTTTTTTGTGCATTCTATGCAGTAGGGTAAAAACTACTGACTATGCAAAATCAATGAGGTAAAATGTGAATGACCACAGAGAATATAATTATGTACTTCTACACATTCTGAATAGTGTAAATGACCATAAACAATATGTGAAAAAGTGATGTGAAAAGTCAATACGGTAAGTAAAATATAAATAACTACAAACTGTAAATGTAATTATATAAAATAGTGACGTGAATATCACAGGACATCCGATGTTCAATAAGTCCATATATTGTCATACAAAGATTAATTTAATGTGAAATAAAATCCATAAAAAAATAGTAAAGCGAGGATGACTTCTAAACCAAGAAAGGTATTTCCACGTGACATGAATATTATGTGAAAAAACAGCAATAAAAAATGGGCATACGCTCAATGCAGGAATCATCTATGCCTGTAGTCAGGATCAGAGTGGAAGGTGGTCCATCCATCCAGAGATCAACACAAGGCAGCAATCCTTAGAAATGGACAGCATGATGCACTAGATCATCTAGATAGGAGGGGGGGGGGGGGGGGAGGGTGAATAAAACCTGTACAGCAGCTCCAGGTTTTATACCCCCCCCTTCTTATTTGGGGTTTGACCTGATAAATGCACCCATAGTTCACACTATGTGGAGTCTTTTCTTTTCTGGTTATACTGTTTGACTGCATGATCTAGCGAATCATGCTGTGATTTTTGTATATTTAACATAAAAAATCTTACTAAACAATGACTAAAATATTAAAACAAAAATTATATAGAACATCCTGCGAACCTACACTAACAATAATAAACCAATAAGTCCTCTTCGAATCAGTAAACATGTCTCATAAACCATATAATAGTACTAAAATCATATTAAAAACGCTGCTCTATCAAAGGTATAAGCATAAAGCCTCTGAACTGGTAAAAATATATCCTCTACACCGTGGTAATAATAATGTATAAAATATATGATGAAAAATATACAAAATAACAAGTGTTTAATAGCCAAATAATAAAGTGACAATGTGCATTCATATAGTGATGAAAAAAATTAAAGCAAATAAGTCAGTGGAAATCTAAATAGACCCAAATACTGGAATTATAAATTATAAAAATGGAATTATGGAATTATAAAAAAGTGCTTAAGTGCACTGTGCAAAGTTCAAATTGATCCAATTTACAGGTGCTCCACACTCCATGTGATTAAGTATGCTGTGAAAGTGATACGATAATCAGATGCTGTGTTCTCACTCAGGTGCTCCTCCCATGTAATGAAGGCTCACCTTAAGGTGTGTGAGCTTGCTGTTAAGCTTGGTCAATACACGCTTTGGAACCACTGCAGGGTTCAGCAGTGCGTTCGGAATCCTGGATCAATTGCCAGTGTGCCTCAGTAAATCAATGAAAAAAGGATCTCATAGTGTAGTATGCTTATGCAATTTATTAAAACAAAAATAAACAGGTCCCACACAAGGTACAATATCCAGGCGCTTCAGTACGCTTCAGTGCGGAATTCTACATCAAGCAAAAAACAAATGGTTAAAACCAGCCGGTAACGAGATGGTATGCTGATAGTTCCTAACAGCTGATCTGCTAAGCGTGCCGTCCTGTCCCCTTCCCCTACATGTGTCTATACAAGGGAATTTTGTATCTTCCTCAAGGGGTGATGAAGTTCCCTTGTATCGACACATTTAGGGGAAGGGGACAGGACGGCACGCTTAGCAGATCAGCTGTTAGGAACGATCAGCATACCATCCCATTACCGGCCGGTTTTAACCATTCATTTTTTGCTTGATGTAGAATGGCGCACTGAAGCGCCTGGATATTGTGAGTACCCTGTGTGGGACCTGTTTGTTTTTGTTTCAATAAATTGCATAAGCATATTACACATCTGTTTATATATCTGCTTAAATATATATATATATATATATATATATATATATATATATATATATATATACACAATGACTAAAATATTAAAACAGTTACCAAATGTTCATAAACATACAGACTAAAAGAAGTGACAATGAAACCCACTCACACAAGCATATCATATGCGGTATTTAGGTGTTTTCCCAAATACCGCATGCAATCCTGAAAATGCCAGTTCACTATTGCTGTGGTATTTACTGCATAAAGATAAACACTCGGTAAACACTGCATAAAACAGTGTTGAAGTCAATTCACAAAAGGAAATAAATAGATAAATGCATGTGGTAATTAAGTAGTGATTCAGACATGTGATATTTAAGGAATGCATTTGATTTGAACTGGTTGTTAAGGAGCAGGGGCTCCTGCATCTTTAACAACCAGTAACTGCCATGGTTGTTAAGTAGAGGGCGGCCATGGCGCCCTTAACAACTGATGAGTCATCAGCTGTTGGCATGGTCCCCGCTGACAGCTGAATGTAAAAAAAATTGCTGCCATTGAAAAATGAATAAATAAATAAAGAAAATGGTGGAATAGTACACCTACTCATTCACCAAAAGTTGGTAAAAGTGAGTAAAAACGCAAACCAGTTTTTGGCAAGTCTTTTATAAAAAAAAAATTAAAAAAAAAATTGTCCTGTGGTGTAGATCCAACATCAATCACGGTGAATGCCGGATGTCGACCTGAAAAAGAAAAAAGGTTCATACCCGACACTGGCTCCTGCCATCTGACAGCTACTACTAAATAAACTAAGGGACGGGACCACCCGGTGACATCACTGGGTGACCCTGCTCCCCTGTGACATCATTGATCCTGGCACAATACGACCCTCACCAGGGTGGATGCCTAAGAATGCCCACGTGAATGATGTCTTAGGTGCTATTGCAGCTTGGTGAAATAGGACTATTTTTCATATTTGCAAGAAAGTCATTTTTTTATAACATTAACATTTTTAAAGCATGCATTTCCATGTTTTAGATTATTTATACTTCATATACAAATTTTAACATGTCCCAATAAAGTGTCAATAAACTTACAAATCTTTTTTTTACCAAAGTTTTTTAAAAATATTTTTTATGTCCGGACATCTTGTCAGTAACTGCACTCACTATTTGTGTGCAGTCACTTCAAATGGTCAAACCTTTTCTTGTTTTTTTATTATCTTCGCTGAACAAATCGTGAACTATCAAGAATAGTGAGGGGCTGTTTTTTGGCACCAGGATAGCTAAAAGGAGCTCCTGTAACCCTCATTTAAAGCCCAATGCACTTTTAGGTATAACAAAAAAAAAATCTTAACTTTGCTTTCGACAATGGCAAAATTTGGCCCAAATTTTTCAAATTTTGGAAGGGAATTTAGTTCCTCTCTAGTCATAATGACCCAATAACTTTAATATTTGAAAGAACTGACCAAATAAAAGCATGCATATAAGGACTTCTGACACCTGCTACAAGAATTGTTCCACATCAGAGATTGCATTTAGCATCAGTACGACAGCCAGAAAAGTACAATTTCCACAGCCCAAGGACAAAAATGTAACATATTGAAGCTTGCCAGTCCTTAGATGGTGGCTGAATTTGTTGTCTTTTATTTCAGCATTCTTTTCCTTTATTTCACCAACTGATCCTGCCAGTAACACACTTCCAGCCCTAGGGTGACAAAGCACACTTAATGCACCGTATCTATGAATTAGCAGCGCTTTTGCCCTAGGACAAGATTACAAAACATTTCCCCCTCCCCACATCTCCAAAACATGGGGGATTAGCAGGCATTTTTTGCACTGGATAGGGTTTACCTACACTTGAAGCTATGTTCTGTAAGTTTCCATCTTTTTTTTTTTACCTTTTATTGCTTTGTTCAAATTGTATTTTATTGTTTGTTCCTTTGTTGGTGTGCTGATTATGGATTTAAATAGGACAATTGTCACCGAGGTCATTCTTTTAGGATTCTCCACCGATATAAATATAAACATTGTTCTTTTTGTTCTATTTTTCATCATTTATTTTATAACGTTTATTGGAAATATTCTTATAATATGCATTATCATCATCTACCATCAGTTACACACTCCAATGTATTTTTTCCTCTGTATGTTATCTTTTGTGGACTTGTGTAATTCCTCCACAGTTGTGCCCCGCCTCCTGGCTGACCTTTTCTCTGTTCGAAGGTCAATCTCCCTTGGTGCTTGTGCCATCCAATTCTACACTGTTCTTTTCATGGGAGGTTCAGAGTGTCTTCTCCTGGCCATCATGGCTTATGACCGATATATTGCCATCTGCCGTCCGCTTCATTATCCCATTATAATGAGATGGAGCGTTTGTTACAAGCTGATGGCCTTTTTGTGGATAACTAGCTTTTTGGTATTTGTTTTCCCACCACTTATATCTCCTGTGCCCTTGTGCAACCCAAACCAGATCAACCATTTTCTATGTGAAATTCTGGCCATCATGACATTGTCATGCTACCATGTTTATTCAGATGAGCTTATGGTACTAGTTGTATGTTTTGTTTGCCTGCTCCTGCCCTTTGTGTTCATTCTAGGGACGTATGTGTCTATCATTGCCTCTGTGTTAAAGATTCGCACGGCAAGAAGGGCAAAGGCTTTTTCCACATGTACCTCCCACATTACAGTGGTGGTTTTATTTTACGGGTCAGCATTGGTAATGAACTTTGGTGCTACCTCACCCTACTCAAAAAGCCAAGGCAAATATATTTCTTTATTTTATCTTATCATTTGTCCGATGTTAAACCCTCTCATTTATAGCCTGAATAATACTGAAGTGAAGGATAAACTAAGAAAACAAAATAGAGGATCTCTTGCTTCGTAGCTAGCTATTAAATTATACAATTATATAGGGAAGCATCAATACCATTTTTTTTATGAGTATGAGTAGCAATGCTTTTCTTTTGTACTCGCCGATACCATTTACTGATACCTACCGCAACCTTTCTGTTTATACTTCAGCTGTCAGCAATTGTACAAAGCATTGAAAAGTTATTTACAAATTAAATTTGTTTAATTTTGTGCTTTTTTCAATGTGAAACGCTGATCTGGCAAAAGACATTGTGCTGCCTGGGTACAAGAATTAAATTCTGACACCTCCCCCGCCCCAAAATAATCATGCCCACCAAAAGGCCCCACATCCATTATTTTATATCATGATAATTAAAACTAAAATTACATTTATCAGGAAGTCAGATTTACATGCAACAGCACCTTGTCAATACGCAAAGTTAGGGGCATGCTAGGGCAGTATAGGGGTGGGCTAGGGTAGTAAATGGACAGGCTAGGGCGGTAAATGGACTGGCTAGGGAAAGGGCTGATGGACAACTTATGGGCCCCCCCGAGCAGTGGATGTGGCCATATTTCATTAACAGACAGGGGAGGCTTATGGGGCATAGTTAAACAAAACCCAGGCTTGACTGTACCTATAAAATGTGCTTTGATTGCTATACCAGAAGCAAGTGTCCCACAGAGACATATAAACCTCACCACAATCAGTAAAAAAAAAAAAAAAAAAAAAAGAGACTTTTTCACTACATATGATTTTATGCACACTGAAAATAGAGCTAACATTTTATCTGAGCCTACCTTAAAGAAGTAGTTCATTAAAATAGTCAGGGAGTGCTTAGCAACCAGCAACTGTTGAGACAATGAACACTTTGTTGAGTAGTCTGTAATGTACAGTATAGTGTACATAATGCAGACGTGTGTAAGAATGCAAGGGTCAGTAGTATATAACGCACAGAGTGCTGCAGTCAGTGTTGGGTTTAGGAGTACATACCACACAGAGAGCAGGGTCAGGAGTATGTAATGCATGGTTGAGGTCGGGATTAGACAACAAAAGAGTGCAGGAGTAAGGGTAGTGTAATACACAGTGTAGGGGGCAGGAGAGTACAAAATGCTTCCCTCAAGCAATACTCTTCCCCACTTTACCCTTTCAGAAAAAGTCCCCCCAATACTTCCCCTTCGAAATAACAGCACAATTCTACACTCTCATCCCTCCCAGGACAAATCTTTGCTACCTAGCACATATCCTCTACCCCTCAACCCCCTTCCCAACACAAATCCCCCTACAACCACTCCAAACCTCCTTTCTAGAACATTTTATCTTTCCCTCCAAATATCCCCAACAGAGAACCTCCTTCCCTACAATCCCCCCTCCCAGCACAAATCCTTCCTCCCCAACCCAAATTTGTCATCCTAGCACAAATTGCCCCCCAGCACAAATCATTTTCCACCCCCCAAATACTCCCTCCTGTCACATATCCTCTCCCTCATCCCCCTGAGCACAAGTGTTCCTTTCCCCCAATTTTCCATACCAACACAACCCACTCCTCCAAATTCCTCCTCTCAGCAAAAATGTACCCTGTGTAACACTGTAAGCCCCTCATGTTGATCCCCACCCCGTGTAACACTGTAACCCCCCCCCCGGTTAAATCCCCCCATTTAACACTGTAACCCCCCATGTAAAACCTTAACACCCTGTGTAAATCCCCTCCTGTGTAACACTGTAACCCCCCATGTAAATCATCCCTATGTAACACTTTAACTGCCCCATGCAAATCCCCCCTGTGCACTCTGAACAGTGTAAACCCCCCCCCCCCCCACCCCGTAGAAAAATCTCCTAGTGTAATCCCCTGCAGTGGGAGGTGAATAAGTGAAGCCAAGTACTTGTTTGTCACTGGGCTTCGTGACTCCAGCTTAGTTCTGTGGGATGCTGAAAATTAGGCCCCCCACTGACCACAGGCCCTTGGGCAGAGCCTGAATTGTCAGTCTGCCCCTACCCCCAGCCTGTCCTGATCCCCCAGTATAATCTCATTATCTTGTGACTTATTCTATTAAACCCTTCATCATCAGGGTAGGAAGGCAGATGAGTCGGTGGATGTAATCTCTGCACCTCAGGTCTCTGCAGCCCCAGCCTTGACATCATCAGTTCTGCGCTCCAGGGGTTGAATGATCCTGGGTACCGGAAGGGCAGATCCTGGTGGAGTTCCAATGGTGCACACATCCCCCAGCATTCTTCCCTGGAGAGGAGGAGGATGATTGGGTACACCGGGTCAGATGTGCTGCTGGGGGGAGAGAAAACCTCCAGCCTCGAGGAGCCAGAAAAACCTGGGCGTGATCACCATACTCGGGAGACAAGCCAGGCTGGAGAGACAGAGCTGCGGGGTGAGACCAAGGGAGGAGAACTGGGTAAGTAGAGCAAGATTTCAGTGAGCGGCCAGAAGAGGGTGGGAGAAAGAGCGGAGGGATCATTACCTTTCACTGGTGCCCTGATCCCGCCTCCCTTCCCTGAGCCAAATGAATGGCTGCACTGACTCCAAGCTGCACACTGTGTGATCGCACCGATGTCTGTATATTGCACTGATGTAAATATAAGAAGCTTTTCATGGTGCCCCCTACTGGCCCCAATCCCTCAGGCATTGCCAGACTGCCTGAATGATCAGTCCTTCACTGAATTTGCCACCCCTCTCATAGTGCCGCCTGGGTCCAGTGGGAAACATGTAAATTTATGTCAAAGGTGTAAAAATATTAAAGAGCAAAGCAAACAAAAAAGTTTTAATTATAAATAGTTTATAAAATAGAAATGAAAAAAAAAAAAAGCAGGAAAATAATAATTAAATGGAGAAGTAGAATAAGGAGTTAATAAGGCTGGTTAGAGTAAATTAAGGGTTAATAAGGGTTAAACAGAGGAACAATTTAATAAAAAAAAAAAAAAAACATTTTTTTTTACTTGGCAGGTTACTTTAAACTGACTTCATCTGCAGACCTTTGATCTGTAAATAAATAAACAGAAGGATAGATAAGAAGATGCAATAGGGAGGTATTTACTAAAGGAAAATCCACTTTGCAATGTAAGTGCACTTGAAAGTGAAGTCGCTGTAGATCCGAGGGGGGCATGTAAGGAAAATAAAAAACAGCATTTTAGCTTGCACATGATTGGATGATAAAATCAGCAGAGCTTCCACTAATTTAGATCGACCCCTTAGATTTAGAGTGACTGCACTTCCAAGTGCACTTACTTTACAAAGTGGATTTGCCTTTCGTAAATAACCACCAATGTTTCTTCTTATCTGTCTGTTTCAGCAGCTGAGCAAGGACAAACTTTGCCTGTCTGCTTTTTTTTTTTTTTTCTTTTTTGACAGCTGTAATTGCCAGACTTCTTTTACACTTTGCTGTGAACAGGAGAACTTTCCCCGACAACTGAATGAGTCACTGGTTGTTAAGGACAACAGCAGCCCACTCCTTAACAACTGATCATTGACAGCTTTTTTTTTTTACACTTCAGATGTTAGTGGGAGAATCCCACTGACAGAGGAAAGAACCAAGCCTGGAAAGTATCAGTTTCAGGTATCGGAGCATTTGTACGACTACCGATACTCATGCAAATGCTTGGTATCGGCACAGATACCGATACTGGCAACCCTATTATTATATTATTATTATAATACAGGATTTTTATGCCAACAGTTTGTGCAGCAGATTACAAAATGAAGACAGACATTATAGTTACAATACAATTTTATTTCAAGAGGAATCAGAGGGCCCTGCTCATAAGAGCTAATCTAAGAGGGAGGGTTAAGTGATATAAAAGGTAATAACTGTGGGGAATAAGCTTATGGAGAAGATCAAAGCCCAACTGTTGGAGGAAGAATAGGCCTCTCTATACAGAAGGCATTTCAGAGATTGTCTCAAAGTTGACAGAGTCAGAGATAGTTGGGCAGATTGTGGTAAGAAGCTCCAGAGGATGGAAAAGGCTCTGGAGAAGTCCTGGAGGCAAGCATTGAAGGGGATGAGCTGATGAAGAAAGTCGGTTAGGTTTGGGTAGGGAGGTCTAAAGGATGGGAGAAGCTCAGGAGAAATCCTGGAGGCGAGCATGGGAGGGTGTTACAAGGGAGCTTAGATCATCCATCACTGATGATCTAATTCCTCAAGGCTGAGAAACTGGCCGTATTTACTGAGTTTAGTATTCACTGTTCATCTGCATATAATGTATGACTTCAGCAGGTAGGATCAACTGATTTATTTTTAAATACATCAAGGGAAATTGCATTTCCTGAAGGAGGTGAGCAATGGCAGCCCCATATTTCCCTCAGAAAGGGAAATAAGGTGGTGTGAAAATGAGAAATAGTCTTCTCCTTTCACATGTTCTAGCAGGTAAAAATTGTGAATTATTTTTTAACAGAGCAAAATATAAAAGGTTACTTGTGTTGGATGTACTTGCTCTGGGGTTGATTTACAATTCTCCTACTTAATCAATAAGCAATTGTTGGCCAATGTTGGTCCGGGTCTTACTAGCCACCTTAGCAGTTTTCGGGACCAGAATTTGCGGGCCACTTGTGTCCACCAATAGGTGGTATAAATAAAGCAGAACTGGAGCAAAATATTGATCTTGGCTTGGGACTCAGGAAGCCATACCTGAGAGTGCTACTGATGGGGAGCTTTCTTTCTTTGCTTGTGGCTACAAGCCAGATTTTAAGAAAGACCTACTGTTTGGATTACCTTTTTCCCAGGAAAGGTAATGCCCATTTGAGCTAACCCCCCCACAATGTGTATGTATATATATATATATATATATATATATATATATATATATATATATATATATATATATATATATATATATATATATATATATATATATATATATATATATATATATATATACACACACAGTATCTCACAAAAGTGAGTACATTTCTCACATTTTTGTAAATATTTTATTATATCTTTTCATGTGACAACACTGAAGAAATTACACTTTGCTACAATGTTAAGTAGTGAGTGTATAGCTTGTATAACAGTGTACATTTGCTGTCCCCTCAAAATAACTCAACAAACAGCCATTAATGTCTAAACCACTGGCAACAAAAGTGAGTACACCCCTATGTGAAAATCTCCAAATTGGGCACGAAGTGTCAATATTTTGTGTGGCCACCATTATTTTCCAGCACTGCCTTAACGTTCTTGGACATGGAGTTCAGAGCTTCACAGGATGCCACTGGAGTCCTCTTCCCTTCCTCCATGACGACATCACAGAGCTGGTGGAGGTTAGAGACGCTGCACTCCTCCACCTTTTATTTGAGGATAATTGACTAATGTGCCTAAATATTTTATTAAAAATTAATAATTATGTAATCGGTATCCTCATCCTCATAAATCATGTTAAGGGAGCAAATATAGGGAAGGGGCCTATACATGGAACACTCCAGCCATGAACTAGCCGAACATCCCCCAGTGGGATTAAGGACTATCTTGATACCCAGAAAGATACAACAAATATAATTAAAATAGCTTTTATTAGAAAAGAAAACATAGATTTAAAAGCAATTGTTGACAAACAGCATAGTTACAGCACACAGTTGTACAGTTAAATAATACCCACCCTTCTAGCATAGAGAAATTCAGGGTACAGTGACTGATATCCAAGTTGATCGTATATTTCAACTAGTTTCGTGACTTAATGTCGCTTCTTCAAGAAAATCTTGGTAAAAGTCTACAATTGAATACATATGGTCAACATTATTGATATAATACAATAAACATCACAAAATCTCATTTATAGGAGTATTTTTTATATATATATATACATAAACACCTTTAATGCTACAGAGCATGTGGCTCACCACCGGAAAATCCGAGATGCAGACCAAAAATAGAGCACGAGTGGCTCCCACCAACTGGGGTTAACCACCCTCGGTGCGGACACGGGAGGTTGAATAAACAAAGCCAGCTAAAAAGAAAAGATAACAAAACTAGTGTCATTGTTCTCAATATATTGTGTTGCCATTAATTAATTATATCATGATCAGGGGTAGTCTTAATGGACAATTAACATACCCGCGTAATCATCAACGTGTGTCAAGTTAGAATCCACGTCCAGGATGACTGCATTAATCACAGACTGCTCTAATAGACAAGGCTTGTTTTAACAGGGTTATAAAGCAAATCCCCTGTCAGTAATCCTTGGTAACAGAGACAGGAAAAGGCTCAATTGTATCTGGCTTCCAGTATGGTCCTAGTAAAACAAATATGCAGAGTATTAGTTTAATGGGGATCATATTTACTCCAAGGTGAAGAGTTAGCTGGAAGCCAGGTAAAAGTCAGAACCATATAGATAGTGTGTATTTACCTGTGTGGTCTGTATAGGTCTAGGGCGCCGTCTATTGCGCCTTCAATTCGGGTGGATAATCCGCTCTGTCAGGGAGCCATTACATCCATGGCTCCCTTTTTAACCTCCAACCCAGCAACATCAACGGCAGGCGCCGAGCGATGACATCGCCAGGTCCGCCGCTCCAAGTGCGCATGCGCCGCTCCATGGCAGCGCGCACTAGCTCCCGGTCACCATGGAGACTCCCACGTGATCGGGAGCAACAGACCGGACCCTCCCCCGCACGAGGGAGGAGTCCGAGTCCGTTGGGCGGCGTCAAACACCGGGCGATGACGTAGCCGGGTCCGCCGCTCCAAGTGCGCATGCGTCACTACGTGACAGCGTGCACTAGCTCCCGGTCACCATGGAGATCCCCACGTGATCGGGAGCAACAGACCGGAGCCTCCTCCACACGGGGGAGGAGCCCAGGTCTGCTGGAGAGGCGCATGCCCGTCCTTAGGAGTTTCCTCCTAATGCCCACAGTCCGCACCAGGGAATCCCTAGGTGCCCGCCACAATGCTCTGCATTAGACATAAGTAAAAGTAAAATAGAGAAAAAGAAGAAAAGCAGGTTAATGACTGCATAATAGAAATGTTTATATCTGATCTCACCAGACATCTGGATAGTATCTTAAAAACAAATGTTTTCAATAGATGAAAACAAAACAAAGAGAGACATATGCTAATAACAGAGCTCAAAGAAAAGAGCGCAATGGCCTACATTTATAGCATAAGGATGGAGATGGCTCAGAAAGGACGGTAGAGCCATGGGGAACCAAAAAAGAAAAAGAAGAAAAGAAGGGACAAAAGAAGAAAGGGAAAAGAAAGAAAGCCAGAGAAGGGGGGAAGGGGGATGGAAGGGAAGGGGAGGGAGGGGGAACAAAGAGAAGTAAATAAAAATAAAAATGGGGGTAAAGAAGGGGGAGAAGGGAAGGGAAAAAAGGGGAAGAGAAGAAACTGATTAGAATTCCATCATTTAAGAAAATATTTGTAAGTCTTGGTTTCATTCAACCCAGGAGGTACTAGGGCGTCTAAACGCTCTATCCAGTAGGTTTCGTTGATGATTACGCGGGTATGTTAATTAAGACTACCCCTGATCATGATATAATTAATTAATGGCAACACAATATATTGAGAACAATGACACTAGTTTTGTCATCTGGCTTTGTTTATTCAACCTCCCGTGTCCACCCCGAGGGTGGTTAATCCCAGTTGGTGTGAGCCACTCGTGCTCTATTTTTGGTCCGCATCTTGCATTTTCCGGTGGTGAGCCACATGCTCTGTAGCATTAAAGGTGTTTATGTATATATATATATATATAAAAAATACTCCTATAAATGAGATTTTGTGATGTTTATTGTATTATATCAATAATGTTGACCATATGTATTCAATTGTAGACTTGTACCAAGATTTTCCTGAAGAAGCGACATTAAGTCGCAAAACTAGTTGAAATATACGGTCAACTTGGATATCAGTCACTGTACCCTGAATTTCTCTATACTAAAAGGATGGGTATTATTTAACTGTACAACTGTGTGCTGTAACTATGCTGTTTGTCAATAATTGCTTTTAAATCTATGTTTTCTTTTCTAATAAAAACTATTTTAATTATATTTGTTGTATCTTTCTGGGTATCAAGATAGCCCTTAATCCCACTGGGGGATGTTCGGCTAGTTCATGGCTGGAGTGTTCCATGTATAAGCCCCTTCCTTATATTTGCTCCCTTTCCATTTGAGGATGCCCCACAGATGCTTAGATGATAGGGTTTAGGTCTGGAGACATGCTTGGCCAGTCCATCACCTTTGCCCTCAGCTTCTTTAGCAAGGCAGTAGTCATCTTGGAGATGTATTTGGGGTCGTTATCATGTTGAATACTGTCCTGTGGTCCAGTCTCCGAAGGGAGGGGATCATGCTCTGCTTCAGTATGTCACAGTACATGTTGGCATTCATTGTTCCCTCAATGAACTGTTGCTCCCCAGTGCTGGCAGCACTCATGCAGCCCCAGACTATGACACTCCCACCACCATGCTTGACTGTAGGCAAGACACTCATGTCTTTGTACTCCTCACCTGTTTGCCGCCACACATGCTTGACACCATCTGAACCAAATAAGTTTATCTTGGTATCATTAGACCACAGGACATGGTTCCAGTAATCCATGTCCTTAGTCTGCTTGTCTTCAGCAAACTGTTTGCAGGCTTTCTTGTGCATCATCTTTAGAAGAGGTTTCCTTCTGGGATGACAGCCATGCATACCAATTTGGTGCAGTGTGCGGTGTATGGCCTGAGCACTGACAGTCTGACCCCCCACCCCTTCAACCTCTGCAGCAATGCTGGCAGCACTCATACCTCTATTTCTCAAAGACACCCTCTGGATACTGGATATAATGCACCTGCACTCAACTTCTTTTGTCTACCATGGTGAGGCCTGTTCTGAGTGGAACCTGTCCTGTTAAACCACTGTATGGTCTTGGCCACCATGCTGCAGCTCAGTTTCAGGGTCTTGGCAATCTTCTTATAGCCTAGGACATCTTTATGTAGAGCAACAATTCTTTTTTTTCAGATCCTCTGAGAGTTTTTTGCCACGTGGTACTGTGTTTAACGTACAGTGACCAGTATGAAAGAGTGAGAGTGATAGCACCTCATTTAACACACCTGCTCCCCATTAACACCTGAGATCTTGGTGATACAAAAAAGAGTCTTTAGGCGCTCCAATGAACAGTCTATAACAAAATAAGTTTAGAACTAATCATATCCGAATGTTGATGTGAAGTTTAAGCGCCTTTGTACAGCTGTCCACCATTCGGGAAAGAAAATGGATGAAAATAAATAACAAACAAAAAACAGCACACTAAAGGGACCTATACGTAAAAATAGTACATAAAGTAGTCATTTATTGAATGCTCAAACACACACACATATAAAAAAAAATGCAACTCAAGAACTTATCCACAAATGTCTATGTGAATGCAATAATTCATATCATGGTTATCAAACCTTGTGTGAATTGAAACACATGAACATAAATAACATACGATACCACCAGTAAGCCAAATCACACGGGGTTAAAACCATCTAGGCTCCCCGTCTTCTGGGTAAGCTGATGTCCCGAGGTGAAAGACAAGTTGTAGTTGCCATGACAACCCAAAGTTGTACAATCCAGCCCGCCTAGTACCAGCCGCTCGGAGATCACGTCCGTCGCCCGAGGCATCCCAGCGCCGTCCTCCGTATGACCGCAACTTCTGGTCGCGGCTTTGAGCCTTCTGCGCGTCTGACAGTAGTGTTTGGAGACAGCAGTAACAGTAGCCCGGAAGAGTGTTATGATAACATCTTAATTGCACAAACCGGCACAATAGTCTGGGGAAATTTTGCCTCACGTAGTGAGGACTGGGACATTACATTCATCCAGTATTGATCCTAGAGAGAGCACCATACCTTGCCTTTCAACCCGTGTGATTTGGCTTACTGGTGGTATCGTATGTTATTTATGTTCAAGTGTTTCAATTCACACAAGGTTTGATAACCATGATATGGATTCTTGCTTTCACATAGACATTTGTGGATAAGTTCCTGAGTTGGACTTTTTTATATGTGTGTGGTTTTTAGCATTCAATAAATTACTACTTTATGTACTATTTTTACATATATGTCCCTTTAGTGTGCTGTTTTTTGTTTGTTATTTACACCTGAGATCTTGTAACACTAATGAGTCACATGACACTGAGGAGGGAAAATGGCTGATTGGGACCAATTTGGACATTTTCACTTAAGGGTTTACTCACTTGTGTTGCCAGCAGTTTAGACATTAATGGCTGTGTGTTGAGTTATTTTGAGGGGACAGAAAATTTACATCATTATACAAGCTGTCCACTCACTACTTTATATTGTAGCAAAGTGTAATTTCTTAAGTGTTGTCACATGAGAAGATATAATAAAATATTTACAAAAATGTGAGGGGCGTACTCACTTTTCTGAGATACTATATATATATATATATATATATATATATATATATATATATATATATATATATATATATACATGAAAAACTAATCAACATCAGTAAAAACACAATGGTGAGTATATGTGACACCTCTACAAATATAAATGATAAAAAAGTGTCCAAAGTATTAAAATACCAGCAAAATATTTTGTGTGAGTCAAACTGATACACCCCCTTAGGCCGCGTACACACGCGCGGACTGTTCGCCCAACTTTGTCCGTCCAACAGTTTCGGCAAACAGTCCGCTCAAACTTAGCATGGACGGACATGGCCACACACGACGGACGAACAGTTTGCTGAAACCGTGCGCGATGACGTGAACGGCACGTACGACGGGACGAAAAATACGACGTCCTATACACTGCATTATAGCTTTCGGCGTGAAAATCCTTTCTGAGCATGCGCGCAACTTTGTTTGACGAACAAGCCTACACACGAGCGGACTGTTCGCTGAAACAAGGTTTCAGCGGACAGTTTTACGGAATTTCCGAAAAACCTTGTCCGTCCAACTGTCCGCTGAAACTGTCCGCTGAAAGCCCACACACGAGCGGACTGTCCGCCCAAACACTGTTCAGCGGACAAAGTTGGGCGAACAGTCCGCGCGTGTGTACGCGGCCTTAGAGAGTGAGTCCAAGAAGAAATTCCAATTGAATTTCTGCATGTATGAATGATAAATCCATGGCTCCACAATCACTCAGTGATCCATCACCATAAATACAACAAGAATGCTTACCAGAGCAAATGGACCCATATGCCAAAGATATTGAGTCAAATAGGCTGTTGTGATTTCCAGTCACTCTTTAGAAGACTCAGTCCAGCCATATAGCCTTTTTGTAGATCTCCATTCACTCTGGGACAGGACCAATGTGGGCTATCACCACATTCACAGGTCAACTTCTCATCTCATGGATATATGCAAAGGAATACCAAGCATCCGCACATGGTGTAAAACCATTGTTAACATTTTATTTAAAAATACACGAAACACTTACAAGAGTCTGATGAAACACAGCGCTGTTTAAAACATTCATCACGAAAATTGTAAGGGGAAAGTCCTGGATCAAAGCACACAATGACGTCATGGATACAAGCTCCACCCAATGCATTTTGTCACAATGTACATCGCCTGGGGTGTCTCTGGTGTTGGAAAACTGTCTGGGAGCTTCAGTGCTCACCTGGTGACAAAGTAGATGGATGTAGAGACCTCAGTAAGACATGGGAAGGTGTCATTGATACCTACACCTTAAAAAGTGATCTCTTAAGCTTTGGGACTACTGTACCATGCAGAGCCACAGGAAATCTGTTGTAGGAGTGCATTCTACTGGGATTTGGGATCCACAATTTTCTCAGGATCAACATGGGGACAAGGTATTCCCCTTGCAAGGTAGCCTACCAATGTTGAAGGCAGGTGGCCTGGTAAATGTCAGGAAGAAAGCCCACTTGCTCTCAGCCCTCTTTTCCTGGCCACTCAGGTTGCATGCCTGCATAAGGGTCTGGTTTGAAGTTTTGGAGGAAACACACGCAGTTTTTCTCTCTGTCTGTATAGTGACCTTTTAAAATAAGGTAAAAATGGCATGGGTTTGAAGCCTGGCTGGCGAGGAAAACAGTGCAGCGAGTGTGGACCCACAAATTCCTGAACCATGCCAGATCACATGCTTTTAACATTGGGAGGGTACTTTGAAAGGGCCCACATGCATCAACTGGCCACACCCACCATTCGTTGGGTGGCACAACATTGCACATCATGACTCTCCTCAGGGTGGCCAAGGGTACAGTAGTTTTTTGGTGATGTTTTGTTGGTGTAGCTACAAATAGGAGTGCAGTTTTGTGGTGTGTATTTAAAAGTTGGCATGGTCAGTAAGGTGTCCCTCAGTTTCTTTTTTGAAAATCTATTAACCTTATCCTACAACTCCATATGTGATTTTAGTGATATTATAAAACATTTCTACATACCATGGTTATTTTGTTTAAACTTTAACTGATTTGATTAAACTTAAAAGGTATTTTTAGTGTTCAGATATACAAAAAAAAACATGAACATTCAGCATGGATATTTATTTTCTTAATGATTATATATTATATCAATTATCAAGTTAATTTATTTAGGCAACTTGCAAAAAGGATTTTAATTGACAGATTGTGTGCTTCTTCAGAAAGTTAAAGTCATGTCCTCTAGTAATATGCACAATGGAAAAATTAGCTTAGATTCAGATTTGTTTATTAAGTTAATAATATCGTTTGGTCATATTCGTTATGTTAGAATGATTTGTTTTTGGAATTCTTTTTGTATATTCAGATTTGAATAAATCTTCTCTCCTGTGACTTTGATCAAACATAAACATACAAATACAATTACCTCTTAAGTTGTGATAACAGGTAAAAAGCCACATCCATCTGTGGGCAGATGGTGCATACACCCAACCCAAAAAGGAAATCCACATCTATATAACACTTTTAGCAGAGGCCTCTTACCAGATGAGATGGACCATACAGTTATAAATGGTCAAACAGGCTTTGGTTATATATTTCTCCAATAGCTCCCAGTGCAGGAATAAGCATTACACCTCCACTTGTAAAGATAAACTCCAAATAAAAAAATATATATACTCACATGGTGAAAGTACATAAAGAACTCAAGCCTTTTATTTAACAAAAAGATGCACCAGTAAAATTGTACAATCACACTTGATGATAAGCATTGTGAAATCTGAATCTTGGCATGACATGGGTGCTAAGACAATTCAACTCCTATGTGCATGCTCTTAAAGAGGAAGTAAACCCTGATGGGTTTACTTCTTCTTTGTCTCCCTGCAAAGGTAAAGCATAATGGGCTACTATGCATCGCATAGTAGCCCATTATGTGTCACTTACCTGACACAGGAGCCAGCAATGTCACCGCATTCCCCTGTAGTACGGAGCGTCCATCTTCTTCCGGGTATCGCTGCTCCGGCCACTCACAGTGCCGGAGCAGCGATGGCGTCATTCCCGTGCATGCGCATGGGAGACGCCACTAACGGCATATCGCCGTTAGCAATAGCATGCTGCTGATGGCGATAGTGCACCTGTGCGCTGCTGTCTGCGGCACATGCGCCGTAGACAGTGGTGCCTGTCTTTTTGTAAATATCTCCTAAACCGTGTAGGTTTAGGAGATATTTCTTGGACATACAGGTAAGCCTTAATCTAGGCTTACCTGTAAGTCAAAGTGGTTTGTAAGGGTTTACAACCACTTTAAGTTACATCATCTATAGCCAGCCAATAAAAATGTATGAGGACAAAAAGATAAGGGTAAGACTTAGGCCAGCCATACATGGATTGACATTTGGCCGGTTCAGCAGGGACTGGGTGACTTTTGATCTATGCATAGGCAGGCTAATTGTACCCAAGCCAAGCCATCAAACGACTTGGATTTTTCTAAATACGGTTAATGCCAGTGGCCATAGCCGCTAGTGTTAACCAATGTATTCTGCTGGTGGGGAATGCTCCCCGCACCCTCCGCTAGCAGAACAAAATAGTGCAGCGGGAGGCAAAAAAAGAATATGTATCATCTATGGCCAGCTTTAGGTGACAGCAACACAATGACAAGGGAGAGCATGGTGTTCTCAAATATGTTAACTAGTTTGCCTGCTACTGGGTATATCTACTTTTTATGGAAAACCAGTTGAATGCATGTTATTTGCTGAATCCCCTAGAAAATCCAACAGAGGAAAAACTGGACAGTGGACAATGCTAACAGTAATAAAAAAAAAATGTATGGTAACACCCATCTAAGTTGTCATTGACATCTTTCATAGTTCTATTGAAGTCTCAGACAAGGCAACATTGTCAGACTTAGCTCATACAAAGCAATAGGATCTTGAAAATAATTGCATTGAATTAGAATCCCATGTTGGTAATTATGATGCAGAATGTATTTTTTGCTGTATAATAATTGCCCACTGGAGCTTGAGCATTATGAATAAATTCTAGGAATTTTTTGAAGGTTTGCAGATTGTAGTTGGAGAGGTTATGCACAGGTATTGTCTGCTTCAACCTATTGTGTGTTCTGTTATATTTTTAATAATTATATAGAACATGGTAGCTGTTCTGCACTGAATTTTCATGCAGTTGAAGAAATATACAGTAAGTATGTCATTTTCATTTTGTTGGTTTTTAAATGTTTCTACTCTTAACAAAACCTTCTGATGTATACACCAGCTGTATATGGACTTAGCATTGGGCCCATAATGCTGTAGTCAAAATACAAAAAATAAATAAAAAAATACATACACACATTTCATAACAAGGTCATGTATTAAAATACTAACAAAAGCATTCACCTATTTTTATAAAAAATGCAGGCTGCTCTGTGCATTACCATTGCACAGAGCAGGTAAGTATAAACCTGTTTATTATTTTAATTAAAAAAATATTTTACAAATACCTTAAACTGTTCTCTTTTTGTCTTGTAAATGTAGTTGTGCACAGTTTTTCTATATTGGTGTGAGTGAATGTTTATCAAATACCTGTTGATCGCCATTTTTGAAGTCTTTCTTTGATGGGGTGACTACCAGCTACAAAAGCTGCAGGATTGTGGTCATCCTCTCGTAAAGTACAGGCAAGTGTGCTTTCATCCAATCAGCCTCAGTCAGTGCCAACTGCTGGCTGACTGACAGTTGCTTTGAACTTTTAGCATCTGAGACTGAGCCCTTGTACACACGGCCGGAGATTCCAACAGAATGTTTCCGATCGGACTGTTTTGTCGGATATTCCGACCGTGTGGTCTGCATCGGACTGTTTCCGTCGGAGTATCCGACGAACCAACTTTTCCAACTTGCTGGTAAAATTTTCAGACAAAATTCTCCGATCGTACATACTCCGATCATGTGTAGCCTACTCCGACGGACAAGCTGCCAAGCATGCTCACAATCAAATTCGGACACGGAAGCGCTTGCTCAGGTAAAACTACTGCTCGTAATCGATATAGCACATTCGACAAGCTGCAATGTTAAAAATTCTTTCATGAAGTGCATTCTCTTGTTCTTTACAATGCTGCAAGAATGAACTTCTTTTGATGCTCATAGTCACACACACTTCTCCCGAACGTATTTCTTCAGTCTTTTTTACTAATTTCAGCAATACAATATTTTAAATCGTCACATCTACACATTGTTTTTTTTCTTTTTTGGGGGAATTTTGTGTTTGTTTTTTTTCATAAACATCTCCTTTTTTGACAGTTTGCTCATCTTTGCATTTTTTGGGGTGTGTTTTGTGTGCCAACTTACCACAACAACATTATTATCTTTTTTGTATTTTCTTTTTTAAGCTACAGGAGGTTGTTTAGTGTTGGTGCACCTTGTTATTCATTTCACTTTGTATTTTTGAAATGTACCTGCCTGCTCACTAATAAACTGTCCTTTTTGAAGTCAAACACATACACAAGTATTTCTTCAAACAAACAAAAAACTTTATTTAGGTCTCAAACAACTAAAAAGAGGGAGGCAGCGCTGGAGAAACTTGTCAATTTGACGAAGCCTTTGGCCCCCAGGGCAGACGTGAACTAATTTGAAAAAGAAAAATTGGTGGCCTGAGGAGTACATATCTCAGGGAGAGAAGTCTGGTCCAGAAGTCCTAGAGATCAGGAAAAGCAGATGCCATCTATGTCCCCAGGATGTGGTTCTTCAAGAGGCTGCATCTTCTGTCAGACCAGACTGAACCCAGGCCATCACTCTCTCGTCTTCCTTAGGCATTTCCCGCCAGGCATCCTTCGAGGCTGTGGCTGGGCTCCTGTAGTTGTGGCAGGAGGAGGAGAAGGAGGGTGTTGGTCGACCTCCTGGCTGCCACTTGCCACAGCCTCCCCCCGGCTGAGGTCTTCCTGTGTATGAAAATGGGACATAGTTTTAGTTTTTTGCTCATCAATCACACCATTTTGAGCTCATGACTGTTGCAAATTGAATGTTACCAAATAGAACATACTATCATTATGAGCTCAGCATTTTTCATTCTTATCCCAATCATTTTTGGTCACTACTGTCAATTGAGATGTAATCCACTTTGTTAAATCACAACTTACTGATCAATAAGAACATCTAGTTAACATCATTAAATGTACGACAAGAAATATGTTCAACAATGCAATACCTGTCTCAAGCTGGGCCCCACCACATGTTGCTGCCTGGAAGGCCCTGGTTGGACATCGGAAGCCTCTGCTGGGGGTGAAGGAAACCTTGAAGGAAGACGGTCGAGTGGTGGCGTGGGTTCCCCCTGGTCTACCAGAAAATGCAGCCTCTCAAAGTAAACCATCCTGGGGTAATAAATGGCATCTGGATCTCCTGAGCTCAGGGACTCCAGGTGCTTCTTTCTCTCCCTGAGATATGTAATCTTCATGGCACCAATTTTCAACATCACATAGGCCATGTCTGCCGTGGGGACCATGATCCGCACCAAAGAAAGAAGTTTCTCCAGTGCTGCCTTCCTCTTTCTTCGGTCATGATAAAAGGGGTTGTTGATCTGCCACAGGCAGGGCAGCTCCCTGTACACTTCGTGGAATAGCCCCATATAATTGGTGTTTTTGAAGGGATCCATCTTGTCTGCAAGACACAACACAAGACAAACCCTAAAATACTAATAATGCCATGATAAACCCTCCTAATCTTGTCCCAACATAGGCCTAGATAGAAGCAGTCTAGTCTAGTGATGTACCAAGTTCAAAATGTTACCTTTGTTTGCACAATCGTTGCGTCAGCTCCTCACTCTTTTCACAGATCGTACGGACGACACACGCGTGTTGCGTTTTATATACAGTGCGCATGTGTGAAACTCCGCCCACCCCTTACGTTCTTTCTAGACTATTCCCCGCCCCCTCGCTTTCGGCACAGTGGGGAGAGCACATGGCGGAGAGAACGCAGGTGCGCAATCAGAGTTCCACTAACGAGGAGGAGGGCGAGGAAAGCCCGGAGCCTGAAATGTCCCGATCCAGGACGAGAAGATTTAAGGCCTCAAATATGTCTTTTGTAGAGATGTTGGAGATGGTGGACATATTGAAGAGGACCAACTATGATGGGAAGTATGGACCTTACCTAAACCCAAATATCAGAAAGGCCAAGATCATGACTAAAGTTGTGAAGAGTCTTCAGAAGAATTTTAGGGTACGCCGATCCAAGGATCAACTGAGAAAACGCTGGTCAGACCTGAAACTGAGGGAGCACGATCAGTACAGAAGGATCAAGCGTGTTCTTCAAAAAAGTAAGTAGTTGTCGTGTATTCATATTATTATTCTTGCTTGCATACTGTTCCATGTGCTTTGATTTCATGTTGTGCAGTTTAAAATGGCCACTTTTAAGTTCATGGTTTCATTCTTTCGTAAGAAACATCGTTCTGCAGGTAAGTATTCCAGCTTTAGAAAGTGTCCACAATAATGTTCTCACCTTTGAACAAAAACACAATTGTACAACACTTCCAAGCAATGTTTCATATTCCTATTTCTGCCCTCTGTGTGCTAAGTATTCCTTTTTACATTCTCATAGGGGAGAGAAGACTCGGGAAGTCTGAGGACACCAGGGACCCCACCCCTCACAAAGAAGGCAAAATTCCAACACCAGAAGCAGAGGAGCAGGAGGAGGAGGAAGGAGAGATCGCTGAGGTTGGAGAAATTGTCACCACAACAGGTGAGTGTCGGAGACCACAGCTTCCGGTAAGCTCATCAATGTATGTCGGCATATTTATAATACATGGTGTGTTTTTTTGCTTTGTTTTGTAGGTGATGTGGAAGATGAAACACATTTTACCAGTGAAAGTGCCCAGATCCTGATTGGGGAGATAATGGGGTGCAATCAGGATTTATAAAATATACAGCAAAACATCAGTGATGTTAAAAATAAAATGAAGAACATCATTGATGTTTTGGGGAGAGCGTGAAACACCCCAAACTAGCTAGGGTTTTATTTTTTTGCTTTTAAACAACAACTTTTGTCTTTTACAAAAAGCCAAATTTGGAAGATGCACAGAGTGTGTCAACATGCCCTATCTCCCATCATGGTGGATCAATGTGCGTGTTTTGTGGAAAGTGCCTGAGATGAAGGGGCTGCAGCCCCAAAACATGTCCATTGATCCCCCATGATGGGAGATAGCACATGTTGACACACTGTGTGCATCTTCCAAATTTGGCTTTTCCAGGGGTGACACCCCATATGATGAAGGCAATATCAGCCCAGTTTGTACATACTCATGTCTGATATTGTCTTCACTTTTCAAAGTTGAACTTTGTAAGTTCCTGTGTTCTGTATGTTACGCTTTGATACATGCCTGTTTATACAAAACACCAATTTACCCAAAAATGACCTTAAATAATGTTTTTGATACACCCAATATGTTGGTTTGTTGTAAAACTCTTTTCTAAACGCACATGTGAATGTGCTTTGATTAAAAAGTGAAATTATCAACAATGTGTGTGTCACGTACCTTACAGCGGAGTCAGACTGTTGAGGGTGGCCTCTCGCACGGTTCCGGTCTCCACGCCCCTGGAGGTGGGAACAGGGAGCGTGAGGACAACGAAAGGGTGCAGGTGCCTGCAGGTGGAAGTTGAAGACCTTGGAGACGCTGAGTCCTCACGGAAGAAAAGGTGTAGACTGGTCACGGAGGTAGGCAGCGGAAGTTCAGCAGGTATGCAGGAAGCACTGCGTGTCTATAACAGGCAAGGTCGGCAACTGGCGGGCAATGCGGTACAGGAACAAGAGGCAGGTGCGTAGTCAAGGACGAGCAAGGGTCTGGTAACGTGCTAGCAAATGAAGTACAGAATCAGGAAGCAAGCCAAAGTCGAAAGTCCAAGCCGAGGTCAGTGGTAGTCCAGGAGATCGTAACAAGGGGTATCCAAGGAATGGGTATCAGGAACAAGGTCACAGGAACAAGGATCACAGGAGCAAGGTCACAGGAACAAGGATCACAGGAACAAGGTCACAGGAGCAACGATCAGGTCTTTCAGGAGTAGCTGAAGACGATCCAGCACTGGTGTCAGGCCAGGATCCTGTTTATATAGAGGGAAGTGAGCCAGGATTGGTGGAGGTGGCCGTCCGTGCGTGAATACGTACATACGTTCAGTTTGCGCGGGTGCCTCCACGTGTTCGGATTGGCGTACGTCCACATGTTCGGATTAGCGTACGTCCGTTCGTCCCGGAACTCGTACGCCTCTGACGGGGACACCGCGCATGGCGCCTGGAACGAAGGGGAACTGCTGCTATACTGGGACGGGCATACATACGGTGAGTTCCCTGACAGTGTGGCTTCCTTTTTCAATGCGCAAAAGCAGTATTTGGAGTAAAATTGTTGTTTTCGGTGACAATGGGTGTTATTTACTAAAGGCAACTCCACTTTGCACTCCAAGTGCAGTTTCAGGTGCACTTTTGCAGTGCACTTGTAGTGCATAGTGGATGTGCCTTTAGTAAATAACACCCACAGTGATGTGTTAATTTTCACAATCATGCCATTTTCCTGAGCCCACATATTTCTGTCATGGTGCTGAAAATGAGTAAGATTTTGGTCAGTAATGCACTACATACATTAGTTAACAAAAACAAGGTGTGTGTGTAGCAGACCCACAACATAATAAGATTATCTGAAGAAGAGACTGTCCCCTCATTTCGCTCAGAACTTGGGTTTGCACTGTTGTAGAAAAGGCACAACAACAAAAAACATAAATTTACCTAGGAGACACCTAAAACCAAGCCAAGCAGTAAATGAAAACAAAGGTTATTGGAGTTTCAAAGGAAAATTTATTAAAAAAATGCCGCTCAGACATTGTCTGGCATATCAATGGCCCCCCTACCCACAAAGTACTCCATGTATTGGGTTTGGACCTCACGGGCACTTTGGGAGTGGGGCAAGCCAGGACGAGCAGCTTCAAGGCCCATGAGGTTCTCATTTTCAAGCAAGTCTGCATCTTGTCCAACTGAGACCGCATAGTTTGCTGAATGTCTTTTTAAGAAATTGTGCAGAACACAGCAGGAAAGCTCTATGTGATTTATTTTATATTCCGCCATGTGGATAGGCGTTAAAAAAAGGCGGAACCGGCTGGCCAGTATTCCAAAAGTGTTCTACACCACTCTTCTGGCTCTGGCCAGCCGGAAATTAAAAATCCTCTGGTCCGGGGTGAGGGTCCTCATCGGGAAAGGCCGCATCAGATGGTTTGCCAGGGCAAACGCCTCATCCGCGATGAAAACGAACGGCAGTCCTTCCTGATTCTCTTCTGGGGGTGGCAAGCCCAGACTGCCACTCTGGAGATGCCAGTAGAACTCCATCCGTGCGAACACTCCACCATCCGACATCCGACCATTTTGCCCCACGTCCACATACAAGAAGTCATAGGTCGCAGACACCACCGCCAACATCGCAATACTATTAAACCCCTTGTAGTTAAAATAGTACGACCCCGAGTTGGGTGGTGGGACGATGCGGACGTGTTTCCCATCAATTGCACCTACACAATTGGGAAAGTCCCAACGACTGGCAAAATGGAAGGCCACAGTCTGCCATTCCTGTGGCGGAGAAGGAAACTGTGGAGTGAAACAAGACCAAAAATTAGTAATTTTGCAAATTGCAAGCAGATTAGACACCAACATTGTTGGCCAAGATCAGTATAACATTTTGGGAACTGAGTATTTAAAGCCTAAAGTATATGGTCCCCTTATCAGAGTCATCACCCCCCATCCCCCCATCTGATGAGCCCTTGCTAAAAATGAGGGGGGATGTTTTGGACAGGTAACCCTCTCCACTTGATTGAGAGCTGAATGCCTAAATAATGTGTGATACTTTGGGCAGCCCCTCCTTACTTACACTATTGGCAGCCCACCGGACAGGTAAGAAGTGTCATAATACCAAAAATAAAACAAAATGGAAGCACATTTTGACATTCTGCTATTACATATCAAGATAATAATAGGGGAAAAAACTAAAATAATTATAGCATTTGAAAGTATTGAGGCAGGCCCTTGCACAACATGCTTTGGTGAACTCGTCCATAAATGTGACCATCAAAAAGGTAGGTAGAGTGTGTATTGGGTTTGGTAAAGTTAGCAGATAGAGGATTGCTAGCAGCTGACCTAGCAGTTGGGGGGAGGGGGGTTCCTAATGAGTTTGGCACAACCAAAAAAAAAAAGTCACTCTGCATGAATTGAAGCACACACATAACATTTGTAGACATTTTAGGGGTTGTTTAGGGGAAAGCAATACTATGGAGCTGACAAAAGACATTGTTAAGTGACTAGACTATAGTTTTATGGGCCAAGAAGAGCATGGTGGGGAAGTTAGTGAGGCAAATATGCATGAGGACAAAGGGGCAGAGCATATGAATTAGAGCATATTGCAATGATGGTAATTAGGGAATGAGGAAAGAAATGCAATACATTAGCAAACATTAAATACATAGAATGTGATGTTAAAGCATAAAATTTACCTTCATATAGTCCTTCTGCAGGACCTGAATGATGGCAGAACAGGTCTCTGGAATAATGATCCCCAGAGCCTGGGGGGAGATGCCTGTGGAGAACTTGAGGTCCTGAAGGCTTCTCCCTGTCGCCAAGCCGGAGTGATGGCTTGCCGCATGCAGGTATCCTGCCTGGTGATATAAGGGGACAGCAAAGCCAGCAGACGGGGAAAAACAGGGTCCGTCATCTGGAGATAATTCCTGAAATCATCAGGATTATTCTCCTGGATCTCACGGAGCAAAGGCATGTGCGAGAACTGGTCACGCTGGCGCAACCAATTCTTGGTCCACAAACGACTCCCCTCCCTGTTCATGGACCGGGCTTGTGTCAAAGTAAGAACCCCAACACGAAGCCCCTGCACAGCACAAACTCTACGGGCTTGTGTCAAAGTAAGAACCCCAACACGAAGCCCCTGCACAGCACAAACTCTACGACGAGTACGTAGACGAAACATGGTTTGAAAACAGTCGGCTGGTCAGAACGGACAACAGAAAGCACTGATAAACAGCAATGCCTGAAAGAACGACCTGAATAGCAGAAGCAAGCAGACAATAAGCAATGCAAATCAAAGCGTACTATACCAAGATATGGTCCACAATGAGAAACTAATGCTTACTGACTACAGCACTGATTATCAGATACGCAAAGACAAGCAGAAACTGAAGAGCAGTACCGAACTGAAGCACAAATCTGAAAAGCGCGAATCGTCTCTCACCAAACTTCTACTAACACGCGATACACACAAGATCAGCAGAAGGAGCCCAAAGGGTGCCGGACGTGGTGCTGAATTTCCTTTTTCTAGTGCCGTCGTACGCAGCTTACGTCACTGCATTCTTGGTAACCGGAAATTCCGTCAACTTGGTCCGACCATGTGTATGCAACATCACTTCCGGACCTCTTCTGGAATTAATCCATCGGAATAATTCCGATGGATTTGGTTGTCGGAATCTCCGACGGTGTACAAGGGCTAAGACTTCCTCTAAATGTAACAGTCACTTTTGCAGCCAGGACTGTTACAAGAAGGTAAAAAGAATAAAGTATCTACCAGCAGAATCAACAGCCAATAGAACTGTTTTTGAAAAAAACAAAAATAGCTGCATTAATGTGTAGCACAAACCGCTGAAGGTGCTGCTGGTTTGATTGGGCTTACTGTTACCTTCTTCACCTCGATTTGTGTCTAGGGGTTTGCCATGGTAGATGGCCCAGAAACTTTAGAGACTGATGACAGATGCGCTTAAAGGGATTTTTATTTGCAAAAACTTAGTTAGCGAACAGTCTCTTAGTATAGGATCAGAGGGTTAGGAGGAAAGTTCAGGTACTCTAAAGCCCCATACACACTATCAGTTTTTCTGCTGAGTTTTTCCTTCAGATTTACCAAAACCATATAATATGAGGTCAAACCTTAGAAGTTTCAATGTGTATGCAATCAGGCAGGCCCTTCTACTACATGGTTTGGTAAACCTGAAGGAAAAAGTCAGCAGAAAAACTGATAGTGTGTATGGGGCTTTAGTGTCAAAATCAATAATAAAGGACTTGCTTCTACTAAATCCAGAGAATAGCCATTCACAGCTGGATGTTCACTCAAGTTGGATAGTCCCTCTCTCACAAGACCTTGCAGCCAACAAGGTGCTTAAATCAGGAATAAGTCTCTGCCACAGACTTTATTGTAGAACACGTAGGAATAAGTCTCTGCCACAGATGTTATTGTAGAACATGCAGGAAACTAGGACTTGTAGAACACTCGTGTGATACCTGGATCTTTCAGCCGGTTTGGCGATACCCACGAGATTGGATTCACTTAGGTCCCTTAGCCTTACCAGGCTAAGAAGCCAACCCGTACGTGGCATTCTTCTGAAGAGTCCTCCCTTGAATAGCTACTGAGTTGCCAGGCCTCTCCACAACCGGAGACAGCACCGGACCACCTCAGAATCCTTTTTTTAGTTTCCTTGCCTCGGGCTAGCCAGCCCCGAGACATAGAGTCAGGTGGATCCGCACCCCAGGCCATAACCTTCCTGGGGGCTGGTCAGTAGGATCAGGACCAGGGAGTCAGAACATACTTCTGTACCGGAACCCCCGAACCACGTGACATCCGCATCTTAAGTACCCTTTCCCAGAAAGCACAGCAAGAGTGACACTCCCATTGGGCTGGCTCCGAGAGAAAGTAACCTTAAATCACTCAACCAGACTGTGGTTGCATGCCTGCCAGAAGAGACAATGCCCCCTATGGCCAGGCTGAACACCCTATAGTCCAGTCAGACTGATGCTGAGGTCCAAATTTGGAATAATTATACCCAAACCAAACTGCAGTTCAGGTGTAACATTCAATTTCAAAAACATAGCGTGTGCTCTTCAGGAGCCGGCGCTACAAATGTTTTTTTGAATCAAGTGATTTTTGTTGAAATATTCTCAATTCACAAAAAGATAAAAAAGTGCTGTACATTCCATACACATACCACAAATCTGCAAGCACAGTGATCAGCATAAGACACCATTACAGTCATACATTTCAGCAGGGATGTTAATGATTTTTGACTGATTCATATGCATCACAATTTTCTTTGCCCCGAGTTCCAATTTTATTTTCATAAGAAAATAAAATAAAATAAAATAGAATTTTCATTAAAAAAAAAGATAACATATTTAATGTGAAGCAAACCATTTTAATGATATATATTTTTTTCATTTTAATCTGCAGTCACCATGACATTAAAATGTCACTTCTTTGCAATATGGAAACCCAAGAGCATTATTTAAAGAACACTGCAAACCTAATTTCTTTCTTGGGTAATTGTCTCATTTCTTGTTTGAGTGGACTGCTTAGAGCTTGAAGTCAAATTACAGGAATCTTTTCCATTAACCGCTTCAACCCCAGAAGATTTTACCCCCTTCCTGACCAGAGCACTTTTTCCAATTTGGCACTGGGTCACTTTAACTGACAATTGTGGGGTCGTGCGACGTTGCACCCAAACAAAATTTACGTCCTTTCTTTTGGTTGTATTCGATCCCCCAAAAATATATAAAAAAAACAATTTTTTTCCTCAGTTTAGGCCGATATGTATTCTACATCTTTTTGTTTAAAAAAATCACAGGGGAGCATGGGTCGCCGAGAGCAACCGGGGGGGGGGTGGCCACTGCCATTCAGGGGGTGGAGCTCCCGTTCAGAGGGAGGGGGGCGGTCGGTGGGGCTCGGTGGGTTGCCGTGACGACCGTGGCTGCCGTGTTTTCGCTCGCCTGTGCTTTGTCGGGGTCGCGGGAGTCACTGGCAGGGTGGAGTGTGGAGCGTGGCGGGCACTGGGGGATGGACCGATTGGCTGTCTCGGATGGCCTTGGATTTGGCGCCTTGTTGAATGCTTCATGTGCATGGCGTGGCAGGGCTGAGAAATGGTACTGTTGGACACTTATTACAGGGATATATGTGGATGTAGATAGTGTAGCATGTTGTATGGGATGAGTATATGTGGACCAATCTGAGTCTGGGGGGCTAGATTGATTGGTGGAAAAGAAAATATGTGTATATTATATATATATATATATATATATATATATATATATATATATATATATATATATATATATATATACATTAAATTAGAAAAATTATATATTTTACATTTTTACACCTGAGGGTATGAACGAAGACCTTGACGTTCTCAGTATAGTTTCAAGTTGAGCCCAGCCCCTGGGTCTGATTGTCAGTTAACACGATTTATATCCCTTTACATGTATGCGTATATCTATACCCATGGGCATATATTCATTATTACCATCTTTTGAAAATAAGCTACCCACTATCCAGTTTATCTTATATGTTGAGTATGTAGTTTTTTGGATTTGATGTATATATATATGTTTGTATATATCTTTGTGGTGAGTGTCTAGTGGTGTTGTCTCTTGGCCTTGCTGTGCTGTGTGTGTGGGGCATCCAACAAGGGGTTGAATCTGGGGTTGCTTCGGGCGGCTGGTCGGTCCATCCCTCAGTGTCTGTTGTGCTTTGTGTTCCGCCCTGCCGGTGACTCCCGTGGCTTTGGCAGGGTGCGGGCGCGTGGGGCATGTCAGTCTGCTGGGCTTCGCTGGCCGCCCTTTCCTTCAGAGCGGGAGCTCCATTTCCGGGTGGTGGTGGTTGTTCTTTTCCGTTTGTTCCCGGCGACTCGGGCTCTTCCCCTCTTCACCACACGGCAGGCGTCGTGGGGTGCCGGCCTGGTGTCTCTCGGACGTGCATTGTAGTGCACCGCTCGTCGTGAGTGGAGGTGCTCTGGTGGCTGTCTTGGCATTGCGCTGTCTGGCCCCTGGTCATCTCGGCTTGAGATTGGGATGGCGCGTGTGTTTTTTGAGTGGACGGCGGCCTGCGGTGGGTGGGTTGCTGGGTTGCTGCAGCGTGGAGCTGTGGGTCCTCTGTGCTTTGGCTGCCTGTTGGTGGATCTGTGGCCGGGAGTTGGCCTCTTGTTTCCTGGGGGAGGGCGGCACAGTGTACTATTGCTTTTGCTTTGTTCCTGCTTTTGGATTTTTGCTTGGCTGTGCGGTGGGTGCATCCCTCGCTGTTGTGCTGGATGTTGGTGATTTTTCCTCTGTGCTTCTCTTTTGATTGGATGTGATGTTTTTGATTGATTGATTGTGTTTGTGTTGAGTTCCACTGAGCGCTGATTTTGAATTGTATGGCTGGTTGATTTTAGCCCAGATAGGATCAGGGAGAGAGGTTTAGGTTTGTTTGTTTTTTGTTTTTAATTTGTTGGTACCTGTATCTGGATTGTTTGTTGAGTATTGTAATATAGTTTTTTCTGTGTATGTATGTAAAATCAATAAAGAAGTTATTGGATTAAAAAAATAAAAAAATTAAAAAAATAAAACTCACAATAAGCATATATTGATTGCTTTGCACAAAAGTTATAGCATCTACAAAATAGGGGACAGTTTTATGGCATTTTTATTATAATCTTTTTTTTTTACTAGTAATGGCGGCAATCCGTGATTTTTATCGGGACTGTGACATTATGGCAGAAACGTCGGACAATTTTGACACATTCTTAGGACCATTGGCATTTTTACAGCGATCAGTGCTATAAAAATGCATAGATTACTGTAAAAATGTCCCTGGCAGGGAAGGGGTTAACTCTAGGGGGCGCTCAAGGGGTTAATAGACAGGGCAAATAGAGAGAGTGAATCTCCCTAAGGCAAATTTCACATAGGACAAATAGAGAGAGTGAATCTCCCTAAGGCTACTTTCACACTGGGGCGGGGGGTCATTAGCAGTAAAACGCTGCAAATTGTAGCAGCGCTTTACCACTGTTATAGTGGTGCTTTTCGGGCAGCTATTGGGGCACTTTTAACCCTCGCTAGTGGCCAAATAAACAGTTAAAAGGGCCCACAAATCGCTGCTGCCAAAGCACTTTGCAGGTGCTTTGGCAGAGGTGCCCATTCATTTCAATGGCAGTGGTATACACTGTTCCTTTACCGACCAAAAGATGCTGCTTGCAGGACTTTTTCTAACATCCTGCTAAAGCACCGCCCTAGTTTGAAAGCACTTACACTGGGGATGCAGAGGAGGCGTTTTTTAGGCACTTTACAGGCCCTATTTTTAGCCCAAAAGCGCCTGAAAAATGAAACAGTGTAAAAGGGGTCTAACGTGGGGCACAGACAGCAATAAAAACTGGCAAGCATTCTAATTTCTAATCCCTCTCCACTCTATCCAAAAGCCCCACAAAAAGTTTTGCCTTTAGTTATACTTTATGATTTCAATTTTGGTACAACTTGAGTTCCAAAATAAAAAATGGGATGCTGTGTAGAATCTACAGGAAAACAGAATACATTGATTTGCAAATCTCATAAACCCATATTGCATTTACAATACAAAATAGAAAACATATCAAATGTTTAAACTGAGAGATGTACCATTTTAAGCAAAAAAAAAAGGTAATTTTAAAAGTGAAAGCAGCAATACATCTCAAAACGTTGGGATGGGGTAACAAAAAGGGGTACTAACAAGGAAGAGCTGGAAGGACATTTAGCAAGTAATTATGTTAACAGGTCAGTAACATAATTGGTTATAAAAAGGGCATCTTAGAGAGTCAGATGGGCAGAAGTATACCAATCTGTCAAAGCTGGGTATAACAATTTCACAATAATGTTCCTCAATGTAAAATTGGAATGACTTTAAATATATCATCATCTATAGTACTGTGGCGCTGACCCCCGAAGGAGCTGTTAGTATTTGATTGGGCCTGCACTCTGCTATTATACCCCTATTAACTTAGCTCAATCCCCTTGACACAGCTGTGGTGCAGTGTTGGTATGAAGCTAACAACAGAGGATGACCCCACAATGTACAATACAACAATAGTGTACCTTTACCTGCGTATCTGTTGCTCCACCTGTAGGAAGAACAACAACACTGCACACCAATTGTAATTAACCAGAAAATGCTTTTACTGAAACTGGTATAAAACAATAATTATAATAACTACACCATCACACAAACGTAATGTGACAGTGCAGTAGGTATTCACAACAATTTTAACATGTAAAGAATTCTTAGCTAACTCCTGCACGCGTGTCTCCAAGTGGAACCAATGCTCAGAGTGACAATGCCTCAACTCCGGGCACCTTCCCACTTCCAGCACACTGTGATAAATACAGAAAGGCAAAGCTATCAACACAATGCAATACAACTGCTAGGGAGCTCCCCGTGCTTTATAATGCAGTCATTTTCTATAGTAATTGAATGCAAGGCCTTGCAATAAAAGATGTAGTCTTTGGTCTTCTGTCTTCTGCTAGATATTGTATTGAAGAAATTATATTTCAAAGGGTTTAACAAACAAGAATAGTGTAGAATGAATATTGAAACTGTTCTTGTGATGTAGCACACTTGTAACTACCTCTGTTGTAGTTGCCTCCAAACCATACAGTGTCAGTTCTCAGTGGAGTATAGGCTTGAAGCCTGCTTGTCAGGAACCATGAAACAGACAGAGACAGAAGTACAATCAAATCACACTTGTTTATTAATAAAAATAAAAAGGTAAATAGAAAAAAGCGTAGTCAAGCATAGCCAGAGTCCAGTAGCCGGTTCGGGTAGTCAGCCAGTCCAAACATCAGGGATCCAAGAAGAGCAACTGCAAGCAGCATAGAAGCCAGGAGGAATGTCAGCAAGCCAGTCTAGGTTCCTAGTGATGTGACCAACGTGAAGGCAATGGAGAAATGATCTGGAAGGCTTTAAATAGGCAGGTCAGACGAGCATCCTCGGGAACAGCTGGTAACTGTGAAAAGAGAAGAGAGCTGGCAATTAGCCGACAGCTGAGCAGCCAGCCCAGAGGAGTAAGGGCTAAGCCAGCCCTGACACTGCTTTAACTACAGGTCCCAGCAACACTGTGGTCTGAGTCTAAGTGTGTAAAAGTGCATTAAGAAACTGAATTATGGGCGGTAGCCCTCTTTCAGTACTGAGTGTTCATGGGTAGGTCATTTGGCATTGCGGGTAGGTAGGTCCTTGTATAATGTAAACAAACAGTCACTTCCTGTAACATTTTCTCTATGTTCTTGAAATAAAAAATAAATGAAGTCCATGTCACGTTTAGGCCACTAGATGGTGCCAAATACCAATTTATAACACTGCCCATAGATTAACATTACATAGCACTAACAGGCAAAAATACCAGCGCTACACTACATAATATCATCAAAATATTCAAAGAATCTAGAGAAATCCCTGGTTCTCTCCTCCGCATCTTTTGGTCTTGTTGCCTTCTGCTTCCTTACTGGACCGAGGTTCATCGCATTGTTCAGAAATTCATCGATCTGAAATTGCCTTGGACCCCCGCGTTCTTCCTCCTCCACCACCACAAGATTACAAGCAAGATTTATAGGTGATCCATCCTGCCTCTCCTGCTCACAGTGGCGAAGAGCTGCATCCCATTGTGCTGGAAGCAGACACAGCTGCCGGCGGTGGCTGCCTGGTTGAAAAGAGTAGCCCAAATCAATGCAATGGTGGCCACAGAATGGGGCCTACGTCAGAAATTTCTTAATGAGTGGTTTTATTGGCATGAGTTTGTCTACTCCGAGAAGAATGCGGAACTGGTCATTTCACAATCTAAATAAAACAGTCTCTACCGTCAAAAATTGTGTGGGATGCGGAGACTGTCTGGATCCTGAAGCCAATTGTCTGGAGTGCCATCTACAAGTTTATAACAGTATTAACAATGTAATATATCTGCGCATTTGGTTTTGTAAGTGGAAGTGATCCATTGGATGTTCACCATTATTGTGGTCTCTGTATTACCATATGTCTTATTTAAATAAAGAATTGAAAAAAAAAAATGATCTGGAGAAATCTCTGTGCAAGGGACAAGACTGAAACACAATATTGAGTGCCTGCAGTCTCCTGGCCCTCAGAAGGCACTGCATTAAAAACAGACATGATTCTGTGATGTACAGTGCCTTGCGAAAGTATTCGGCCTCCTTGAACTTTTCAACCTTTTGCCACATTTCAGGCTTCAAACATAAAGATATAAAATTGAAATTTTTTGTGAAGAATCACCAACAAATGGGACACAATTGTGAAGTGGAATGAAATCTATTGGATATTTTAAACTTTTTTAGCAAATAAAAAAGTGAAAAGTGGTGCGTGCAAAATTATTCGGCCCCTTTACTTTCAGTGCAGCAAACTCACTCCAGAAGTTCAGCGAGGATCTCTGAATGATCCAATGTTGTCCTAAATGACTGATGGTGATAAATAGAAACCACCTGTGTGTAATCAAGTCTCTGTATAAATGCACCTGCTCTGTGATAGTCTCAGGGTTCTGTTGAAAGCGCAGAGAGCATCATGAAGACCAAGGAACACACCAGGCAGGTCCGTAATACTGTTGTGGAGAAGTTTAAAGCCGGATTTGGATACAAAAAGATTTCCCAAGCTTTAAACATCCCAAGGAGCACTGTGCAAGCGATCATTTTGAAATGGAAGGAGTATCAGACCACTGCAAATCTACCAAGACCTGGCCGTCCCTCTAAACTTTCAGCTCAGACAAGGAGAAGACTGATCAGAGATGCAGCCAAGAGGCCCATGATCACTCTGGATGAACTGCAGAGAACTACAGCTGAGGTGGGAGAGTCTGTCCATAAGACAACAATCAGTCGTACACTGCACAAATCTGGCCTTTATGGAAGAGTGGCAAGAAGAAAGCCATTTCTCAAAGATATCCATAAAAAGTCTCGTCTAAAGTTTGCCACAAGCCACCTGGGAGACACACCAAACATGTGGAAGAAGGTGCTCTGGTCAGATGAAACCAAAATCAAACTTTTTGCCCACAATGCAAAAAGATATGCTTGGCATAAAAGCAACACAGCTCATCACCCTCAACACACCATCCCCACTGTCAAACATGGTGGTGGCAGCATCATGGTTTGGGCCTGCTTTTCTTCAGCAGGGACAGGGAAGATGGTTAAAATTGAGGGGAAGATGGATGCAGCCAAATACAGGACCATTCTGGATGAAAACCTGTTGGAGTCTGCAAAAGACCTGAAACTGGGATGGAGATTTATCTTCCAACAAGACAATGATCCCAAACATACAGCAAAATCTACAAAGGAATGGTTCACAAATAAACGTATCCAGGTGTTAGAATGGCCAAGTCAAAGTCCAGACCTGAATCCAATAGAGAATCTGTGGAAAGATCTGAAAACTGCTGTTCACAAACGCTCTCCATCCAACCTCACTGAGCTCGAGCTGTTTTGCAAGGAAGAAAGGGCAAGAATTTCAGTCTCTCAATGTGCAAAACTGATAGAGACATACCCCAAGCGACTTGCAGCTGTAATCGCAGCAAAAGGTGGCTCTACAAAGTATTAACGCAAGGGGGCCGAATAATTTTGCACGCCCCACTTTTCATTTTTTTATTAGTTAAAAAAGTTTCAAAAATCCAATAGATTTTGTTCCACTTCACAATTGTGTCCCACTTGTTGGTGATTCTTCACAAAAAATAAAAATTTTATATCTTTATGTTTGAAGCCTGAAATGTGGCAAAAGGTTGAAAAGTTCAAGGGGGCCGAATACCTTCGCAAGGCACTGTACATCACTGCATGGATGCAGGAATACTTTAAAAAATCACTGCCTTTGAACACAGTTTGCCCACTATGAGATCCAAAAATGCAAGGTATAGCTCTATCATGTAAAGAAGAAGCCATATCTGAGCATTTTTAGCAATGAGATGCAGCTATTTAGTTTGGTTCTCAATTCTTCCATAGCAGGTGGGCTAATAGATACCCACTTCAAAGCTATCATCCTACATAATAACCAAAAAATGAATGACTAAAAATACAGGTGGGGGATATATAAATATATATATATGTATATATTTTTTTAAATGATTTCTTTGGGGGGGGGGGGGTGGAGGGAGGAGTGGACAGTCAGTGTTTTTTTTTAATTATTTTTACAATTTGACTTTAAAATATTTATTTATTACAATGTTTCCTTTTTTTTATTCAACCCTGTTGGGGTAGAGGGTCTTTGAGACATGGAATGGGACTGAGGATAGAGATTCCCCAGTCTCTTTCTCAGCAGCCCCAGCTGCACTGAACATAAATGGACAGGAGACAGCGTCTCCTCTCTCCATTCCTAAACTGAAGCATCATATGAATGGACAGAATCAGTGAGCAGTTTCAGAAAAGGACGGAGCGGGTAAATAATATATTTACCCAATCCTTCCTCCACTTTCCATCCTGAAATATCTGGGACAGGGGGTATGGAGGAGGATGGGGGGATGAAGAAGCACACGGGGGGGGGAACCGTAGGAGGACGGGGGTGGAGGAACACATAGAGGGGGACTGGAGGAGGACAGGGGGGACCAGAGAAGCCCACAGAGGAGCACAGAGGAGGACGCAGAGGGGAGCTGAAGGAGGATACAGGGAACACTCAAGAACGATCAGTGCAATGGTGGGGGAAGTTATAATCACTGATCTCCCTATGTGGCTTTCAATAAAGCAGCTGAAACCCATGGAGGGGAGAGGAAGAGAAGCGGCTATCAGCTGCTTTAGTGAAAGCCACGCAGGGAGATGGATGATTATAACTTCACCTGCTGCTGCACCAATCATCCCTGGGTGTCCAGGTATTGGACTAGACATGGGAGCATTTGCAGGAGTACAAGAAACCCCCTGCAAATACTCGGCACCAGTATGGGGGGGGGGGAGTAATACTAATTCAACAGATTGCAGGATGATGACATTTTTTGAAAACTATGTTTGGACTGTATATTTCTAATCTGGTGTCTCATAGTTTTGTATATGCTGTGGGTCTAGACTTTAGATAAAAGCCTTTCTATCCTGAAAATAACTGATGGGTTGTTTGTGCTGGATATGGACTGAGCAATAATTCATTCTACCCATTACCTTTTTTTAACAAAAACTCCTTCTTAAAGGAGTTGTAAATGTTTGATTAAAAAACAAAAAACAAAAAAGAAAACATGCCTATACTTACCTGCTTTGTGCAATAGTTTTGCAAAGAGTAGCCCCAATCCTCTTCTTCTGTGGTCCTCCACCAGCGCTCCAGGCCCCTCCTCTTCATCAGATGTTCCACGGAAAGTCATATTCTGTGATAGCACCCATGTGGGCTCACTCCTGAGTCACGCTGCTGCTTCTATTGACACAGACAGTGGGAATCATCCACGTCCCCCGAGTCACAGCTTTTGATTGACAGCAGCGGAAGCCAAGGGCTCTTGCTGCTATCAATCTGTCCAATGAGGAGAGCGACAGAGGCTGGAGCCACTGCGCTCATGCACATCACTGGATCAGATTGGGCTCATAAGAAAAAGGGGGGCGGGGTCTGGGGGGACCTGCAGCACAGAAGATTTTTCACCTTAATGCATAGAATGCATTAAGGTGAAAAAACTTAAAGCTTTACAACCACTTTAAGACTATTTTTACTCACCTCAATCTGCCATCCTCCGTGGCATCTCTTCCGGAAGTCAAAATTGGTGATCCATCGCTGCTGTTCTAACCTACCACTAATCAACCTTGTCTCAGCACCTCACTGTGAAATCATCATGTCACTGTTTGGGGTTTTAGGACCTTGTGAGAACTGTGCTGGTGGAACCAAATGAAGGTGCCTCCAAGACAGGATGATGAAAGACCACTTTTCTAAAACATGCATGTAGCCTGCAAACAGATACTACAATTAGTATCAGAAATGTTGTAGAATCAACACTTTCAATAATAACTACAATAATGTTTATGGGTATTAGGCTGCTCAGTTAATTAGAATGAGACCCTAGGGGCTGGTAAACCATAGAAAACCATAGATAAGAAATTAAATGTACTAATGAACTTATAAAAGGCCTTTAGGATTGCATTAACAGTCCCATTGTTTTAAAAGACACTTTTGACTATTCCACAAATGGGACAATCCTCAGAATTAAAAAGTGGTGCCAATCAGTGCCACATAGAAGTGATGCCTATCAGTGCAACCGATCAGTGCCCATCACTGCCACCTATCAGTTTCCATCACTGCCGCCTCATCAGCATACATCAATGACGGACAAAAATTATCCATTTTAAAATTTTATAACAAAATAAAAAAAAAATATATTTTTTAATTCTGTCTTTTTACATTTTTTTAACAAAAAATAAAAATTGCACAGGTGATCAAATACCACCAAAAGAAAGCTCTATTTGGGGGAAAATAATGATAAAAATTTAATTTGGGTACAGTTTTGTATGATCACGCAATTGTCATTCAAAGTGCATCAGCGCTGGAAGCTGAAAATTGGTCTGGATAGGAGGGGGGGTTTAAGTGCCCAGTAAGCAAGTGACTAATATGCAGGAAACTGCTTATAGAACCAATTAGGACAACATAATATTCTTTATTGGGAATTGCTTCCCCCTATCTACTTATACTGACCTTTTCTGGTGCATACCCACACTGGTCTATGTTTTTTGCTAGAGCTCTGAGACATCCCTGATAGTTCCAGGTATGAGGGATCATGTTACCTCTCTCTTACCACACACACGATCCAATTCTTGGGAATGGGTGGTCAAAAACTAGGCCTTAACACTTTAATGTGAGGGAAGAAAATTAGTTGTTAATCCTGTCTAAGCTCCAACACTGACAGACAAAGGGCATGCATATAAGCTCAGCATCCCATGTGGCTATGGAAACAGCCTGACAGAGTATAAAGAAGAGTGATTGTACAGTAGGCTCTGGATGTACTGTACTTCATAGGATGGTTGAATGTTTCAGGAAGTGGGAGCTAGCAAAGATATACCATAAAGGCTTGATCCAAAGAGTCACCAATATTCAGAGACATAGTCAGCATACATGCTGAGTGTGGGGAGAGGCTAGAAGACTATCACCACCACAAGGGGCATGGCCTACCATTTGTACTAGTTGACCAGATATGAATGCCTTTGGCTTAAATTTCCAGAAAGCAAGCAGCATGGAGACCTGGTCTTTTTACTTCACATGCAACATTACAATATTTAGCCTGTAGGAACAGCTCGAGCCATGGATTGTCTGCACGAGTCATTTTGGGATTGATTTTCTTACCTAGCCGCCAAAATATAAGGCCTATGCCCTTTGTCCCTGAATGCAAAAAACAGGCACAAGTGCAAATATTTTTAGTGGCGCTGAAGGTATCACAGGTAGGCAATCAGAGGATCTAAAATGTTTGTGGATCCTCCAGTGCTGCTTTACTATTGCTGTTTGAGCTGTCAAGCAATTAGCCAGAAACACTCATAATTGCTTTAAAGAGAAGTTGCCAACAGGAAGATGGGTGGTATAGTCTTAACAATGTCACTATGGGGCTCCATGATTTTGAAGTATGCCTCTGTATATAATAGACTTTTAGAATATTAAATATAAGCTTCTCTTTTCAGGTACAGTAAATGTTAAAAGCCTCAAACGATGTAAGAAATTATGCATATACCAAATGTGCTAGAAAATATGTATGTGATTAGCAAGGAAAAATATGAATAGCATCTGGCTTCAAATTTCAAAAACATCTCCCCATGTTTGATACTTTTTTTTGTACATATAACAAGGGAACTGAGAAAACGCCAGACTTTTCAAAGCAAGAGAAAAAAGGCACAAAAAACACCAAAACGATGCAATCTGAACCCCAGCAAATGCAATTTTTTAATGACAGATTTGAAATCATTTAATTTTTAAAACAAATATAAATTATTACATTTTGAAGTCTTCATCTTAATGGAACGACTTAACAACACAATTCTAAAAGAGATAATTCTTCTGGGATTTTCAACAGATCTAAAAATAAACATTTCACTTTTTGTTCTATTTTTTCTAATCTACTCAATAACTTTTATTGGAAATTTTCTTATAATATGCGTAATTGCCACCAACCTTCAACTTCACACCCCAATGTATTTTTTTCTTTGCATTTTATCCTTTGTAGACTTGTGCAATTCATCATCAATTGTACCACGACTGTTGCACGATTTATTATCTCTTCAAAGAGCAATTTCACTTGGGGCTTGTGCTGTGCAGTTATATGTTGTTCTTCTTATGGGAGGTTCAGAGTGTCTACTTCTGGCTGTTATGGCTTATGACCGATTTGTTGCCATTTGCCGACCACTTCATTATCCCGTTATCATGAGGTGGAGTGTTTGCTATCGACTTACAGCTTTTTTGTGGATAACTAGCTTCTTGATGTTTGTTTTCCCACCACTTGTATCTCCCCTACCCCTGTGCAATCCAAATCAGATTGACCATTTTATGTGTGAGATTGTGGCTCTTATGAAAATAACATGTTCTCATATCCACGAACACGAGATTATTATGTTTATGATTTGCTTTATTAGTATTCTTGTACCCTTTTTGTTTATTATAGGGACTTATATTTGTATCTTATCATCTATACTAAAGATTCGCTCAGCACAAAGATCCAAGGCCTTTTCCACCTGCACTTCACATATCACAGTGGTGGTTTTATTTTATGGGTCGGCAATGATAATGAACTTTGGTGGCTTCTCACCCAACTCCAAAAGCCAAGGGAAATATATTCCTGTTTTTTATAATATAATTTGCCCAATGTTAAACCCCATTATTTATAGTCTGAATAATAATGAAGTGAAGGAGAAATTGAGAAAGCAAAATATTCTGTCCATCTTTTTGCTTCAAAGTTATTATAAATAAAATATTATGCACAGTATTCCTCTTCATCCAATACAATGTTATGTATCTACGAGAATAATTAAAGGCAAAGATCATCAACCAGCACATCTGCAGAGTTTTAAAACATTTTTTATTTTTAGTTTTGGATAGAAGAGTAAGGATTTAGAGTAGCCAGGTTTTAAAAGATATATGTAGCACTACCAGGGCTTTTTTTCCAGAAGGAACTAGGGGGAACTCCGTTCCACCACCTCTAGCTCAGGTCCTCTGCTCCCTGCTCACCACTAGGGATGAGCGAACACCCCCGCCTCCCGGTTCGGTTCGCACCAGAACCTGTGAACGGACCGAAAATTTGCACAAACTTTAGAACCCCATTAAAGCCTATGGGACTCGAATGTTCAAAATCAAAAGTGCTAATTTTAAAGGCTAATATGCAAGTTATTGTCCTAAAAAGGGTTTGGGGATCCAGCTCCTGCACCAGGGGACATGTATCAATGCAAAAAAAAGTTTTAAAAATGGCAGTTTTTTTGGGAGCACTGATTTTAATGACGCTTAAAGTGAAAAAAAAGTGAAATATCCCTTTAAATATCGTGCCTGGGGGTGTCCATAGTATGCCTGTGATGTGGCATGTGTTTCCCGTGTTTAGAACAGTCCCTGCACAAAATGACATTTCTAATGGAAAAAAGTCATTTAAAACGTCTTGTGGTTTTAATGTAATGTCTGGTTCCGGCAATATGGATGAAAATCATTGAGAAAAATGGCATAGGTAGCCCCCCCTACCCATTACCAGCCCCTTTGGGTCTTGTACGGATATTAAGGGGAACCTTGTACCCAAATTAAAAAAAGGAAAGGCATTGGGCCCCCAGGCCCTATTTACTCAGAACAGCAGTATACAGGCGTTGCAAACAAGACAGGAGCTGTGTAGGTTTGTTGTTAAGTAGAATCTGTTTGTAATTTTGAACTGGTACATTTTTAAAGTGTAGCTACAGTCAAAAAATCTATTTTTAAACTTTTTTGAAAACACAGGGAAGGGTTATCACCCCTGTAACATTTTTTATTCCATCTGTGCACCTCTTCAGAAGATTTTACCTCACTTTCTGTCCCAAAGACCAATGTTTTTCGAAAATTTGTGTTTTTTAGTAAAACAAGGATTGGGGTAAAGCATCAGTGGAGAGGAGACACGTTTTTTCCCATATCAACTCTTACAGGAGAGAATTTCCCTTCCTAAGGGTAGATTTCATCTCACTTCCTGTTGTCTCCTTTCGTTTACAAGTAGGAGACGTTTGTAAGTTGGATGTTTGAAAGTAGGGGCCTGCCCTATATGGTCTGCAGAAATTTGGGCCTAAGGTGTTGGTGTTGCCACAAGTTAACACTGTAAGCCCTCAAAGTAACTCTTGATGGGCGCTGGAGCTCCCTACTGTGAACTATTAAATCAAGAATTGTAATTACATGCCATTGTTGAACAGTGGTAGAAAAATTGGGCCTTTAGTGATAGGTGGTGGTGGTGGTGCTGGTGCCACAACACTGTAAGTCCTCACAGTTACTCTCGTGGGCGCAGGAATAGGCCCTGCTGTGAAATATTATATCAAGAATTGTAATTACATGCACCTGGTAAACACCTCACAGAAACTCTAGTTGGAGTGCAGGAATGAGCCCTGCTGCAAAGTATGGCATCAACATTTTTAATTACATGCCCCAACACTGCAACCACTCACAAATATTGTAGTTGAGTGCAGCAACGAACTCTTCTGCAAAATATTGCATCAAAATTGTAATTACACGCCCCTGTTAAACAGGGGCTGAAAAATATTGGGCCTTAGGCACTGGTGCTGGTGCCATGACACTGCAACCCCTCACAGATACTCTAGTTTGAGTGCAGGAATGAGCCCTGCTGCAAAGTATTGCATCAAAAATTGTAATTACATGCCCCTGTTAAACAGGGGCTGAAAAATTGGGCCTTAGCCACTGGTGGCGGCGCCCAGAACCAAACATTTTCTTCCAAGCTATCAGCAGGATCATTGAGGAGGAAGAGGATAGTCAGTCAGCATAACAGGATAGTCACTCAGCATCAGCATAGGCAGTCTTGAAGGGATGCAACATTTCAAAAAAAATTATTTGGTTACATCAGCTTCAGATGCTTGGTATCTTGTGGTGATCCAAGACTGATTCATCTTTATGAAGGTCAGTCCATCAATTGAGTCAGTGGACAGGCGCACCTTGTGATCGGTTACAAAGCCTCCAGCAGCACTGAATGTGTGTTCTGAAAGAACGCTGGATGCAGGACAGGCCAGTAGCACAATTGCATACTGTGCAAGCTCTGGCCAGTGATCCATCCTCAAGACCCTGTAACCCAGAGGATTTTCGGTGGCAAAGGTATCCAAGTCTGATCTTTCCCCTAGGTATTCCTGCACCATGTAAATCAGACGCTGGCGATGGTTGCTGGAACTGATCATACCTTGTGGCTGCGGACTAAAAAATTGTCTCAATGCATCGGTCAGACGGCCACCTTCTCCACCGCTCCTTCTGTGACTGACCGAAGCCTCAGCAACACGTTGTCCAGGACCAGGAATTTGTAACCTCTTAGTCTCTGGGAACGCGTTGCACAGACCTTTCTGCAAGGCCTCCCAAAGTTGTCTCATCCTCTGCTCCCTCTGCAACGGCAAGATAAGGTCTGCAACCTTACCTTTGTACCGCGGATCAAGGAGAGTTGCCAGCCAGTAATGATCCCTCTCCTTGATCCGCTGAATATGAGGATCCTTCCGCAGGCTTTGCAGGATCAGGGAGGCCATACATCATAGGTTAGCCGAGGCATTCGGTCCGGAGTCCTCTGGGTCACTAAGGACAACATGGTCCACAGCCACCTCCTCCCAGCCATGTACAAGTGCACGGGTTTCTTGGGACTGTAAATCATCCCTAAAAGACTGCTGCTGATGCTGAGTGCCAGGCTCCACCTCCATACTGACACAATCCTCCTCCTCTTCCCGTGTGATCGGCGGGCCAGCAGGAACACTGTCTGGATAAAGGGGTCCTTGAGAGGCAAGGAAGTCCTCCTCTTCCTGCCTCTGTTCTGCCTCAAGTGCCCTGTCCATTATTCCACGCAGCGTGTGCTCCAACAGGTGGGCAAGTGTCACTGATGCATGCACTGTCACTGCTAACCATTCTCGTGGCCTCCTCAAATGGTGACAGGACAGTGCATGCATCCCTGATCATGGCCCACGTGGCGTGGGGTAAAAAACCGAGCTCCCCTGACCCTGTCCTGGTGCCATGGTTGCACAGGTACTCGTTGATGGCTCTCTGCTGCCACTGCAGCATGGTCAACGTTGAGTTCCACCTGGAGGGCATGTCACAGATTAGGCGGTTCAATTCCTTTTGGAGCTCAGCCAGCCTACACTGGCATTATATGACCTGCGCAAATGCACACAGATGTTCCTGGCCTGCCTCAGGACATCCTGTAAGTACCTGCCCAAGAAGCGCTGCACCACCAAGTTGAGGACGTGAGCCAAACAGGGTACATGGGTCAGTTGTCCCTTGTCCCTGTCGGAGGGCGTAGAGGAGGTTGGTGCCATTGTCGCAAACCACCATCCCTGGCTTAAGCTGCCATGGTGTCAACCACCTCTCAAGCTGCCCCTGCAGAGCTGACAGAATATCTGCCCTAGTGTGGCTCCTGTCCCCCAAGCACACCAGCGCAAGCACGGCATGGCATCTTTTTGCCTGCATACTTGCGTAGCCCCATGAAGGCCTACGAAACACCACTGGTTTCCGAGGACAAAGCACAGGAAGAGGCCATGGAGGAAGAAGAAGAGGAGGGGGTGGAGGAGAGAGGTGTGTCACAACCAGTAGTAGCATTTTGGAGGCGTGGTGGTGGAACAACCTCCAACACTACTGCACCTTGTCCTGCATCCTTCCCAGCTGCCAGAAGAGTCACCCCATGAGCCGTGAAAGATAGGTAACGTCCCTGTTCATGCCTGCTGGACCATGAGTCAGCAATAATAGGCACTTTACCGCTGACCGCCCTGTACAGCGAGGCGTGGACATTGCCTTCCACATGCCGGTAGAGAACCGAAGTTGCCTTCCATCAAAAAAAGTGGCATTTGGGAACCTGCCACTGAGGAACCGCACATTGCACAAACTCACTGAAGGAGGCAGAGTCTACCAACTGAAAAGGCAGCAGTTGTGCCAAGCTAGCATTCAACTGCTGGGCATGTGGATGGCTGGGAGTGAACTTTTTTCGATGGTCCAGCAGCTGGGGCAGGGAAATTTGCCTGGTACAATCAGATGTCGGTGTACCGCTAGCAGATTGGCTGCAAGTACGTGGCTGTGACACACCTAATTCTACACCTTCATTCCTCTCAATGCAGGTTTCAGAGAGGACTGAAGGTATAGTGGGGTTGGAGATCCCAGCTGATGAGGAGCAAGGAGAGATCCGCTTTGTTCTTTGGTGTTTGGCTGATATTTTGGACACGCGAGATACGCTTGAGATATATGTCGCAAATAGCAGCGGTGCGATCTGATGCACTTGTATCAAAAAAGGCCCACACCAAAGAACTTTTGGAATAACGCACAGAGGCAGCGCCCTGCACAGGCGGAGCTCTGCGGTGTGATTCAGTCAGTGTGCTGCCCTTAAGCTGGCCCCTGGAGGGCATCATGCCTCATTTTAGATGTGCCTCCTCCTCCTCCTCTCTCCTATCAGGCACCCACGTGGAGTCAGTGGCCTCATCATCCCCTCCCTCCTCATCACTGGAGAAAACCTGGCAGTATGCTGCAGCTGGTGGAACATGACTGCCAGATTGCTCTACTTCTTGGGCATCCCCTCTCTCTACTACTACACGCTACTGCCTTCCTCTAGCCGGGTATCATCATCAGAGCCTTTAAAACGCTGGGCATCCTCCTGGAGCATGTACCCAACACTGTGCTCAAACAGTTCGAGGATCTCCTCAGGAAGACATGGTTGCCATTGAGACGAGGGAAGAGGCCGCTTTGGCAGCTGCTTTCCTAGTACCCTGAGCCTGGGTGAGAGAGGATGAGGAGGATGAGGAGGGCTTGGTCATCCACTCTATCAAGTCTACGGCATGTTGCGGCTCAACACGTCCAGCTGCCGAAAATAAGGACAAGCGTGTCCCATGGCCACGTGCTGATGACGATGCAGCACGTCCACGACCAGCACTGTTGACTCTAAGCACAGAGCCTGCTTGCCCTCTTTTATTGACTCGTGACTGTCTGCCTTGCCTTGTTGGCCTTCCAGACATACTAGTGGCCGGAAGGGAGATGAGAACACCAGCAATTGGGGCAGATTTACGTGCACACTGAGCAGATGACACAGTACACCAACTGTAATTACTGCAGCGGCCTGCCTGTGTTATAGGATCTGAAGAACAACAGCAATTGGGGTAGCTTTAGGTGCACATTGTGCAGATGACACAGTACACCGACTGTAATTACTGCAGCTGCCTGCCTGTGTTATAGTATCTGAAGAACACCAGCAATTGGGGTAGCTTTAGGTGCACACTGTGCATATGACACAGTACACCGACTGTAATTACTGGAGCTGCCTGTGGTATAGGATCAGCAGAACAACACCAGCAATTGGGGTAGCTTCAGGTGTATACTGTGCAGGTGGCACAATACACCAACTGTAACTGTTGCAGCTGCCTGTGGTATAGGACCAGAACAACACCAGCAATTGGGGTAGCTTCAGGTGTATACTGTGCAGGTGGCACAATACACCAACTGTAACTGCTGCAGCTGCCTGTGGTATAGGAACAGAACAACACAAGCAATTGGGAGTAGCTTCAGGTGCATATTGTGCAGGGGGCACAATACACTGACTGTAACTGCTGCAGCTGCCTGTGGTATAGTAACAGAACAACATGAGCAATTGGGGTAGTGTCAGGTGTACACTGTACAGGTTGCACAATACACCAACTGTAACTGCTGCAACTGCCTGTGGTATAGGACCAGAACAACACCAGCAATTGGGGTAGCTTCAGGTGTATACTGTGCAGGTGGCACAATACATCAACTGTAACTGCTGCAGCTGCCTGTGGTATAGGACCAGAACAACACCAGCAATTGGGGTAGGTTCAGGTGTACACTTTGTAGGTGGCACAATACACAGACTGTAACTGCTGCAGCTGCCTGTGGTATAGGACCAGAATAACACCAGCAATTGGGGTAGCTTCAGGTGTACACTGTGTAGGTGGCACAATACACAGACTGTAACTGCTGCAGCTGCCTGTGGTATAGGACCAGAACAACATGAGCAATTGGGGTAGCTTCAGGTTTACACTGTGCAGGTGGCATAATACACCAACTGTAACTGCCTGTAGTATAGGACCAGAACACCAGCAATTGGGGTAGCTTCAGATGTACGCCGTGCAGGTGGCACAATACACTGACTGTAACTGCTGCAGCTGTCTGTGGTATAGGACCAGAAAAACACCAGCAATTAGGGTAGCTTCAGGTGTACACTGTGCAGATGACACAATACACCAACTGTAATTACTGGAGATGCCTGCGGTATAGGATAAACAGAACACCAGCAATTGGGGTAGCTTTAGGTGAACACTGTGCAGGTAGCACAATACACTGACTGTAACAGCTGCAGCGGCCTGTAGTATAGGACCAGAACAACACGAGCAATTGGGGTAGCTTCAGGTTTACACTGTGCAGGTGGCACAATACACCAACTGTAACTGCTGCAGCTGCCTGTGGTACAGGACCAGAACAACACCAGCAATTGGGGTAGCTTCAGGTGTACACTGTGTAGGTGGCACAATACACCGACTGTAACTGCTGCAGCTGCCTGTGGTATAGGACCAGAACAACACAAGCAATTGGGGTAGCTTCAGGTGTACAGTGTGCAGGTAGCACAATACACTGACTGTAACTGCTGCAGCTGCCTGTGGTATAGGACCAGAACAACATGAGCAATTGGGTAGCTTCAGGTTTACACTGTGTAGGTGGCACAATACACCAACTGTAACTGCCTGTAGTATAGGACCAGAACACCAGCAATTGGGGTAGCTTCAGGTGTACACTGTGCAGGTGGCACAATACACTGACTGTAACTGCTGCAGCTGTCTGTGGTATAGGACCAGAAAAACACCAGCTATTAGGGTAGCTGCAGGTGTACACTGTGCAGATGACACAATACACCAACTGTAATTACTGGAGCTGCCTGCGGTATAGGATCAGCAGAACATCAGCAATTGGGGTAGCTTTAGGTGCACACTGTGCAGATGACACAATACACCAACTGTAATAACTGGAGATGCCTGCGGTATAGGATCAACAGAACACCAGCAATTGGGGTAGCTTTAGGTGCACACTGTGCAGGTGGCACAATACACTGACTGTAACAGCTGCAGCGGCCTGTAGTATAGGACCAGAACAACACAAGCAATTGGGGTAGCTTCAGGTTTACACTGTGCAGGTGACACAATACACCAACTGTAACTGCTGCAGCTGCCTGTGGTATAGGACCAGAACAACACAAGCAATTAGGGTAGCTTTAGGTGTACACTGTGCAGGTGGCACAATACCTGTAACTGCTGCAGCTGCCTGTGGTATAGGACCAGAACAACACGAGCAATTAGGGTAGCTTTAGGTGTACACTGTGCAGGTGGCACAATACCTGTAACTGCTGCAGCTGCCTGTGGTATAGGACCAGAACACCAGCAATTGGGGTAGCTTCAGGTGTACACTGTGCAGGTGGCACAATACACTGACTGTAACTGCTGCAGCTGTCTGTGGAATAGGACCAGAACAACACGAGCAATTGAGGTAGCTTAAGGTGTACATTGTGCAAGTGGCACAATACACCAACTGTTACTGCTGCAGCTGCCTGTGGTATAGGACCAGAACAAAACCAGCAATTGAGGTAGCTTCAGGTGTACACTGTGCAGGGGGCACAATACATGGACTGTAATTGCAATAGCTTCAGAATAAATAAACACACTGTCTCTCCGTCTATCTCTCTCTATGAGCCTTAACACACTAAGCAAGGCAGCCTTATATAGTGTGGGGCTCGTACTAATTGGCCACAAGCACCAGATACAGATGGGGCTACCCTTTCTCTGTTACTTTGCGGAAGGATCAGCAACACTCCTTCACCCTTCGTACCCCCTGAAGACCTACCAGCTCTCTTCAGGTTACTGGAAATGGACCCCATCCCTGTTCCGAATTGGCTGCTCTTCCTGCCACAGCCTGCTGGCTGGTAGGGTTTGACACCACCTTGGAGGAACCCTCCACTGAGACCGCAGAGATCCAGATGGCGATCCAGAGTCCCCTAACCGGAGGGACCAAGTGAGTCCTGAGTGGGTATGCCTGCTCTTTAACAGGGTTTCCTGGGGGGGGGGGCGGGGCTACCGCGGAACTGAATGGATGCGTGACTTCTCTGCTCCACTCCAGCCTAAGGAACTAACAGCTTTAGGAACAACAATGTTCCCCACAACTCACCAGAGGCTTGCAAAAGAAAAGGAGCGACACAATTGAAGAAACTTCAGGATTTCTTCCCTCCGAAAGACCAAGACCCCTTCCAAGATGGTGCCGGCGCTGGGAACAGCTCCCCTTCCTCGACAGGCAGCTCGCAGTCCGCAGCATCGAGCCGAGCATTACAGGCAAGCTCTGCTCCCATCAATCCATTGGCTTCAAGTCCCATCTCCCGCTGCCCTGCTAAATCAAAACCCCGGATGGAAGATGATACCCGGCAGAGAGGTACAAGCCAGGAAAGCATGGAAGACACGAGGGAACTGGCGGACCCGTTCACAGCATTTCCTATTACAGGTAAGCTTGTCTCTGATACCATTCTCAAGGATATGCTAGTTTCCCTCCGCAGCTCCATGCACACAGATATGCTGCAATGTGTCACTAACTTTAAATCTGAGCTGGGTGCAATAGGAGGTAGAGTAACCCACATAGAGGAGAAAATGGGGGAATTTTCTGCATCCCACAACACACTAACAGATGCCCATAATGACCATGATGAAGAGCTAGCATGGCTCAGGTCAAAGTTTGCTGACCTTGAAGACAGATCAAGGCATAACAACGTCATGATCCAGGGAGTCCCAGAAACTGTTCTCCCCGCACAACTTCAACAATATGCTCATGATCTCATGAAGACATTCCTGCCCTCCATTACTAACTCTGAAATACACGTGGATCGCATCCACAGACTGTCAAAGCCATTGCATTTACCCAAAAATATTCCCCGAGATGTCCTGATGTGGGTACATTTTTATCAAATAAAGGAACAACTTATGTCCATGTTTCTCAAAAACCAGCAAAATCCAGAAAGATTTGCGCATATTCAATTGTTCGCAGATCTATCTCAATATACGATGCAAAAACGTAAGTCCCTTGTACCAGTGACCAAAGCCTTACGCAACCACAATATTCTGTACCGATGTGGATACCCGGTTAAACTGACGGTCATGCAAGAAGGCATCACAACTGTAATTTCAGATGTGGAAAAAGGGCTAGAATTGCTTAGGTCTCTTGACATATTACCTGACCAGCAACTTGCAGGCTCCTCCCCCTCTGCAAGCCTAGATGATTGTTATGAGTGCCAAACGGTGTCAAGAAAGAAGAGCAACAAACAACACAACCCAAAGCATCCAAGTACAAAAAATAATCAACTTCTATCTACAATAGTTCCAAAAATTCTGGAGTACTCAGTTGAGAACTTTTCCCCCTCCGAGTTATGGGCAGCTGCTCTGCCCTCAAGTTCAAGTTTGTATATGACTTTTTACTATGTTATATGTTTTTTATGGCTTAACTTTAATTTTCTCCCCCACTTTACCTTCATCCCCTATCTATTGGTCTGATCTCCATCTGGACTACCTCACTGCCATTGCACTGGAAACGAATAACTTGTGTCAACTCATCTACCACCGAAGCCTCATGACAAGTTGACTATCAACACTAAAGCTAAGGTACAGTCATCATTCTCATACACCCTACACAAATGGCTCTGAAAATAGTCTCATTTAATGTGAATGGTCTCAATTATCCAGCCAAAAGGTCATCGTTATGGAAAGATGCATTTAAACTCCAGGCTGATGTATTATGTCTACAAGAGACCCATTTCTCAGCTAGTAACACCCCCTATTTCAACCACAAAAACTTTCCCCACATTTTTTCTGCACCAGCTCCCCCAAAACAGAAGGGAGTCCTCATTGCTATTAGAGACTCTGTGGCGTTTAGTCTAACAGAAACGCACGCTCACCCAGCAGGTAGATATCTCATACTAATTGTAGAAATCAGCAACAAACCTTTCACCATCGCTAATCTATACGCCCCAAATTATCATCAGATCCATTTTCTGAAAAGACTTTATTGCAAAATCATCGCAGTTAAAAAAGGCTCGCTAGTAATTTGCAAAGATCATAATATCTTTTGTCAAATATTACTCATCACTGTACAATCTAGATAAAGATCCCAACACTCCACAACCAACTGAGGAAAGCATACAATAATTTCTAGCAAAAATCAAACTCCCCGCTCTTTTGCAAACACAACTTGAGTCCCTTAATGCTACCATATCGGAGACTGAGATCAAGAAAGCAATACGCACTCTCCCAATGGGCAAATCTCCAGGTCCCGATGGACTACCTAATGACTATTATATAACATTCCAATCGAATCTAGCCCCAACCCTACAAACGGTCTACTCGGCTGCAGTGTCCTCTGCCCCGTTTCCCCCTGAAATGTTAAAGGTTTTGTGGTAACTATCCCAAAACTGGGTAAAAAAACCTACAACTCCTTCCAATTTTAGACTGATATCCTTACTCAATACAGACGTCAAACTATACGCAAAAATCATAGCTCATAGATTGCTCCCAATTCTCCCCTCCCTTATAAAACCTGACCAATCTGGCTTTACCTCAGGAAGACAGGCCTCTGGTGCCACAAGGAGAGTCCTTGTCAGGGAAGCAATCGCAGAACTGGCGATCCTGCCAAGAACCATTACAGTAGTGTCGGGCGAAATCCCGGGCACATGCGCTCACACAGTCGCGTGACAATGGCAGGCGCACGCAGATGCGCCAGTGCGCATGGACGCACGCCAATGCGCATGCTGGAACCCGTCCACGTGCGGTTGCCCAACCTGCTTACCTGCGCTCCCCAGCAGCCCAGTGACTCAGCAACCATACCCGGCAACCTGTGCACCTTTGGGCACATATTCTCTGTCTCACTCCCAGGGGTACGCTGCACTCAGCTGCAAGGGGCACCCTCTCAGCAACCCAGCCTCCCACCAGAGACTTGATAGTATAATCCAGCCATGACAGAGGCCGGCAAAAGTGCATCCTCTGTAGAGACTTTGTGCCAACATGCTTCCACCCTCACTCAAATAGTACAAGAACTACAGGAAAGATACCTGCATTTAGAGGGTAGATTAAAGCTACTTATGGAGTCAACTACTTCTTCGGTAATGATCCCACCTCCGGAGCCACAAGTACCTACACCTGAGCGATTCACTGGAGATCGATTAAAGTTCAGATCTTTTTGGAATGCCTGCTTGCTGTATCTGGCTTTGCAGCCCCGGACTTTTCCCACTGAAACTATTAAAGTCAGATTCCTTATTTCTTTGCTCTCAGGTGACCCCCAGGTTTGGGCCCATAGTTTATGAGAACGTAAAGACCCAGCTACCCACACAGTGGACACCTTCCTTGCAGCCATGTCACAGCTCAATGAGGACTCCCAGCTCACTGCCACCGCTGAGGCTGCTTTACATTCTCTCCGGCAGGGACAGCGGCCAGCAGAGGACTACACTGTAGACTTCTTTCGGTGGTCCATGGATACAGGCTGGAATGAGGCTGCTTTAAAACACCAGTTTCGGTTAGGACTTTCTTAATCCCTTAAGGACAAACTGGCTAGAAGTGGTATCCCCACAACTCTTACAACTCTTGAAGCTCTTATCCAATGAGCCATCCAGCTGGACAGACGTCTACAGGAGCGCCAAGCCGAACGGTCGCAGACTTTCAGTATACTTACTCCAGAGACTGGGGCTATGCCCATTAGCATGAAGTGAGCCGCATTGACCCCTGATTAGAAACAACATCGACGCCAGTCCAACTTACTTGTCTTTAGGAGATGGACACTTCCTTTGCAGCTTTTCCATTAGGCCCTGCAAGCTACCCCTGCAAGTACACTCCAGCATGCTTCCAGGTTTCCGAAACTTCCTCCTCTCATCTTGTCCTTCCCGTTATGCTGCAGTTGACAGCACATAGTGTCCCTCTGCAGGCCATAGTGGACTCAGGGGCCTGCAGCTGCTTTTTGGATATACAACTGGTCAAAGAACTTGGTGTATCCCTGATCCCGAAGAAACACAGGTTGGAAGTTCTCCTGGCCAATGGTGCCTTGCCTAGTTCCGGCCCCGTTACCCTAGAGACCGTTCCTCTCTTTTTTACCACTCCTGATGGCCATCAGGAGTTCATACATTTTGATGTCCTGAGTTCCCCCATGTTTCTAGTTATCCTGGGTACTTCCTGGCTCCAAGCACATAACCCTCAGATCAACTGGATCAAAAGACAAATTTTGGTTACCTCTCCTTACTGCTTGCCTTGCTCGCAGCTACAAGCATATCTCCAGTTGTTTGTCAGTTCAACCTGTACCTGCCAGTTATCCAAATGTGCCTCTAGCCTATCATGAATTTTTGGACGTCTTTGATAAGAAGAAAGCTGATGTTCTGCCCCCACATAGGACATAAGATTGTCCGACTGAATTACTTCCTGGGGCCGAAGTTCCTTTTGGACGTATATTGAACCTTTCTGAGATGGAATTAGGAGCTCTACGTCAATATATTGATGAAAACCTAGAAAAGGGCTTCTCCTGCAGGAGCTGGAATCATTTTAGTTGAAAAAAAAAGTCCCTTAGGCCATGTATGGATTACAGGGAACTTAACAAGATTACAGTAAAGAACCAGTACCCTCTCTCTCTTGTTCCAGAGCTCTTCCAGAGATTTCGTACTGCCCAGATATTCACTAAACTTGACCTACGGGGAGCCTACAATCTTGTTTGCATCCGAAGGGATGACGAATGGAAGACCTCGTTCAGAACACGCTTTGGACACTTCGAATATCTGGTAATGCCCTTTGGGCTTTGCAATGCCCCAGCCACGTTCAACATTTTGTAAATGATATTTTCCGTGAACACTTAGGCCGCGTACACACGTGCGGACTGTTGGCCCAACCTTGTCCGCTGAACAGTGTTTGGGCGGACAGTCCGCTCGTGTGTGGGCTTTCAGCGGACAGTTTCAGCGGACAGTTGGACGGACAAGGTTTTACGGGAATTCCGAAAAACTGTCCGCTGAAACCTTGTTTCAACGAACAGTCCGCCCGTGTGTAGGCTTGTTCGTCAAACTAAGTTCCGCGCATGCTCAGAAAGGATTTTCAAGCCGAAAGTTATAATGCAGTGTATAGGACGTCGTATTTTGCGTCCCGTCGTACGTGCCGTTCACGTCATCGCGCACGGTTTCAGCAAACTGTTCGTTCGTCGTGTGTGGCCATGTCCGTCCATGCTAAGTTTGAGCGGACTGTTCGCTCAAACTGTTGGACGGACAAAGTTGGGTCAACAGTCCGCGCGTGTGTACGCGGCCTTAGATTTCTTCGTCATCATCTATCTGGATGATATCCACATATTTTTCTTCATCGGACTCACGTAAAGACAGTACTACTCACACTGAGAAAACACAGGCTGTACGTGAAAGCAGAGTGTGACTTCGAGAAGACTTCCATACAATTTCTGGGACTAATCATCTCCACAAGCGGTGTAGCCATGGACCCGCAAAAAAGTGCAGGCAATCCTAGATTGGCCAACTCCATCTGACAAAAAGGGGGTAAAAAGATCTGTGGGCTTAGCAAACTTTTATAGAAGGTTTATTAAGAACTTCTCTTTGATTATTTCACCTTTAACCCAAATCACCCATTTACATGCTCGATTCCTGTTGTCTCCAGGAGCCCAATCTGCCCTCGACGAGCTGAAGTCTCTATTTACCTCGGCCCCAATTCTGCGACACCCGGATCCCACTCTGCCTTACATCCTGGAGGTTGACGCCTCTGAGGTAGCCACTGGAGCAGTTCTCTCTCAACGCCAGGGGCCTAAACTGCTACTGCAACCCGTGACCTTCTCTTCAAGGAAAATTAGCCAATCCAAAATGAACTATGATGTGGGTGATCGAGAACTCTTGGCCATTAAGACTGCACTCGAGGAGTGGAGATATCTCCTCAAAGGGGCCTCTCACCCCATAATGATTTTCACAGATCACTGGAACTTAGAGTACCTGCTGCAAAGCCACTGCAAAGCGCCTAAGACCTCGGCAGGCTCGATGGGCTCTATTCTTTGCCCAATTCAATTTTCATATTACCTTCCGCCCTGGATCCAAGAATGGGAAGGCCGATGCTCTGTCCCGTATGTTCTCTGTCACATCCGAAGTGGTGAATCCCAGCACCATTCTGTCCCCACAGAATTTTCTGATAATCCAACCCGATCTGAGCTCTTCACTCAGACAAGCTTCTTCCCACTGCTCAGAACCAGAAGCATCCTCCCTAAGAAAGATGAATGTTTTTCTTCTCTACCAGGATAAGATCTTTGTCCCCCAACAAACCAAAATCCAGGTCCTGAGGACCTTGCATGACCATCAGCTTGCTGGCCATTTTGGGGTATGGAAAACAATGGAGATGGTCCTTTTGGTGGCCATCTTTGAAGTCTGACTGTAGAAAATATGTAAATTCTTGCACCATCTGTCAGCGGAAAACGAGAGGTCCAACATGAAATCTTGGGGGCTACTACGACCTTTGCCAGTACCGGAACAACCATGGAAAGATATTTCAATGGACTTTATTGCAACCACCAATCAATCTCCCTTTTGGGCTAATTATGGGTTCCATCCCTCATTCCTGCCCAAAGTCATTCCAGAAGCTTCAGTCCCAGCAGTTCAGGACAGGGTGAACGCTATCCAGGTCAACTATCAGACCCTCCAGGTGACTATGCAAAAGGCCCAAGAGGATTACAAGAAGCAGTATGATAAGAGAAGGAGGAACCCTGTGTTTAAAGGTGGAGATAGGGCATGGCTCTCTTTGGCAAATTTGAAGCTTCCTTGTCCCTCCTGGAAACTGGGACCTAGGTTTATTGGGCCATTTACAATTATACGGGAAATTAATCCTGTGGCATTTGACGTTGCCAAACTCCTATAAGATATACCCTGTATTTCATTTCTCTTTGCTTAAACCTGTTGTCTCTAGTCCCTTTCCAGGAAGAGAAGAAATTCCACCACCCCCGGTCTCTGTGGGAGAGGAAACAGAATACGAAGTGGAAGTCATCCTGGACTGTCAGCGGAGAGGTAGGACAATTCAAATCCTTGTGTGGAACGGTTATGACATAGAAGAAAATTCTTGGGAAACGGCAAAGAATATTCATGCTCCCAGACTGTTACAGAGGTTTTGTGCCTGCTATCCCGAAAAATGGGTCTGATTGGGCATCCAGAGTCTGCCCCTTGTTGGGGGGCACTGTCAGGGAAGCAATCGCAGAACTTGTGATCCTGCCAGGAACCATTACGGTCACTCTGGGCGAATTCCTGGGCGCATGTGCTCACACAGTTGCATGACAATGGCAGGCGCACGTAGATGCGCCAGTACACATGGACGCGTGCCGTGCATGTGCGCACACAGGCACAGTGATGGTAGTTGGCGCCTGCTGGTCTATTTATAATACTTTTCTTTCACTTCATATGGGCTGGGGTGGTTTGGGAGTGGACAGGGTTGCTCTACTAGAGCCTGCCCGTTCTGCTCCCCCCACATATGCCTACACACAGTTCACCTGGCTACAGCCGTGGGGTGTGTTTTTGTGCAAAGTTTTATTTGATAACTTTAGCTGTTTAAGGAGTAGTGTCACTACCTCTTCTTTTTCTCCACCCTCTACTTCTCCCTTTTTTTCTTGTCTTTTTCCATTCTCTTCTCCCCCCCCCTTCCTAGTTGGCGATGGATAACTTAAAAATAATTTTTCTAAACGCAAAGGACCTCAACATTCCCAAGAAGAAAAGAATGCTTTTAAATTATCTGAAACCCTCTCAGGATTTACCCTTTGACCTAACTCTCTACTAATAAGACTACTAGGTCCAAGGGTGTCTCTGTCCTGTTAGCTAGCAAATTTCCATGGACTTGCCGTGAGTCTTTATTAGACGTAAAGGGTCGCTTTTGGCAACATACTATGCACCTAACGAGCACCAGGATATCTTTATCTGTCACACCTTAAGCAAACTATTAGATTTTAAAGAGGGTCAATTGCTTTTGGGAGGGGACTTCAACATCACCATGACCCCCTTAGTAGATACTTCTTTGGGTTCTTCATCTGTCCCTACTGGCTCCCATAGACGGGTCGCACAATCTATACATATGGCACAATCGATTGATGTACGTAGACTGCAACATTCAGTGGAAAGAGATTATACATTCTATTCTCCACCCCATATAACATACTAGAGAATCGAGTATTTCTTGATACCCCATGATCAATGACACGATGTACGTGAAAACTCTATAGGTTCCATAATGTGGTCAGACTATGCTCCTATTTCCATGACCTATGAGCTCTCGGATACCACCTCCTCAAAAGTCGTTTTTGGAGGCTAAATGAAAACCATCTATAGGTACCCGAAATACTCGAGGAGGTCACTAGGGAAATAACCTTCTACTTCCATGAGAATGATAGTTTGGACGGTAACCTGGGGATAGTTTGGGAGGACCATAAGGCTTGTTATCCGAGGCGTGCTCATTAAGCATAGTTCCCGAATCGAGAAGGAACGAGGGAGACAGCTAAACGCACTCCTTACCAAACTTCACACTTTTTTTTTTTGCTAGTTTTTATTTATTAACAGTTTTATCAACACATACAGTACAACTCACATGTACCAACCCCCCCCCCCCCCCCCCACACTCACACCCTCCCCCCCTTAGCCCCCTGTGCAGCCTTCCAACCAATACCAAATCTCATTCCATATTCCCAATCGTAACCACAAAAAATTACATTCCCCAAACATCAATGACATTACCGACCAACCCGCATACAGATAAATACCGTACTCATATCACTCCCCCACTCAGTACAGCAGGTTTTAAGTCAAAGCCCACCCCCATCATAATGGATTAATTCACAGTATATTTAGCATCCAGCCAACATTGCCACACTTTCTCAAATTTGTTGGGACATCCCCTACTTAAGTAGGTAGCTTTATATAGAGGTAGTGCTTTGTTAATTATACTTTTCATATATGACACTGTGGGTGGTTCGGGTTTCTTCCAACACAACAGAATAGCCTTGCGGGCATAAAACAAAGAAAGAAAAATCATAATTCTTTGTGCTCTCCGGGGTGCCAACTCCTCCACCAGCCCGAGTAAACACGTCGTGACCGTGACAGGAATAGGCACCGAGAGCACCGTCTGTATAGTGTGTGTTACCCCTCTCCAGAAATCCTGTATCTGCCAGCACTGCCAAAACACTTGGTCAAAGTCAGCATGATTGTCTGCGCAGCGCCAGCATACTGCCGTATCTGTGCCATATATCCCAGCTATCCTTGCCGGGGTATAGTACACCCTGTGTAAAATTTTGAATTGAATTAGTCTATCTCTGGCTGACACCAGCGTCTTAAATGGGTATTCCCACATATCATCCCAATCCTCCCCCCCGAAATCCGTTACCAGAGCACTCCATGTGTCTCTACACTTTTTAAGCATTTTCGGCCTTTCCACAAATAGTTCTTTATAAACTGCAGAAAGGGGTTTTATCAGGTCCTCTATTTTTCTTTCAGTTGGTCAAACGTGTATAGCCCCCCCCCCCCCCACTACATGCTTTAATTGTTTGATGCCGACTCTGGCTCATATTACTGGATCAGGAATAGCACCAAAGGGTGACAGTCTGGGATTATACCAGAAAGGGGTGTCCTATGACCAGCTCCCCGCCTCTGTTTTCATCAAAGTCTGGGCCTTGTCCCACGCGCGTACTATTGTTCGCATTGAGGCAGTCAAAGGTGAATCAGTTTGTGGGCCCCTATATACTAAGTAAGACAAGCTCTCATACGAACCTAGAAACTTCACACTGTTGAAGCCCATCATAAAGCCCATCATAACTGACCGTAGACATAGAAATGACCTCTCTCCGCAGACAGGTCAACGATTTACTAAGATATAAGGCCAAATCGGAGCTGCAGATATGTTGCAAAATAAGTTATGAGTACGGAGACAAATGTGGAAGAAGTTTAGCTAGGTCTTTTAGAGACCACAAACTGCAAACTTATATAGCTCATATTATGTTTCCGAGCGCTCAGAAATTGACCTTGCTCGCACAGATCACTCATGTTTTTAAGGGCTTCCATGCCTCCCACTACAACTGACCTACTACTACGAGCTCCCAAACCCAAATAGAGGACTATCTTACATCATTGCAGATCCCCATCCCCTCACCTGAATCACATGAAGAGCTAGATGCGCCAATAAAATTAGAAGTTGAACAGGCCATTGGCTCGACTGAACCTGGTAAGGACCCAGGAACAGACAGTTTCACTCTCCAATATTATCGGGCTTTGTGTCCAACTCTAGGCCCTTATATGGTGAACCTGTTTAACAAACTTGGAGTGGATGTAGCCCTCCATAGGCATACATTGCTGGCACATATCTCCATCATCCATAAGGAAGGGAAAGACCCGGCCTTGTGTGGCAGCTACAGGCCCATCTCCCTCCTGAACACTGACCTTAAAGTGTTCACTAAGATACTCGGCTCGTCTAGCCCACCATTTACATCATCTGGTTCACTTAGACCAGGCGGGTTTTGTCCCATCCAGGGAAGCAAGGGATAACACCATGAAGGTCTCAACTGTCAGAAACCATGAATTAGATCGAGACAGAAGTACAGTTAAATCACATTTGTTTAATAATAAAAGTAAATAGAACAAACGTAGTCAAAACATAGCCAAAGTTCGTTAACCAGAACGGATAGTCAGACAAGCCAGAAAGTCAGGGATCAGCGTAGTGGAACAGCAAGCAGGATGTGGAGCCAGAGGGAATGTCAGCCAAGCAAGTCTTTAACAGGAACGCAGGAGATAGTCTCTGTAATGTTTACAAAGGTGAAGGCAGAAGAGGACTGATGAGCAGGATATCATCAACAGGTGAGTAACTGTGGAGATATAGGAGCTAGCAATTAGCCGACAGCTGAGTGGCCAGCTCAGAGAAGGAGCCCAGCCCTAACAGTACCCCTCCTCAATGACCCTTCCTCCTCAGAGGACCACCATGTTTGAAGAGAAAACGTCTATGGAAATCACTGAGGAGGACAGGGGCATATACGTTCGAGGATGAGACTCAAGAGCGTTCCTCCGGACTGTACCCTTTCCAATGCACCCTGGTACTGTATGCGCCAATTGGAACCTATGGAAGTCAACAATGGACTGTACTTCATACTCCTCATGGTTCTCAACCTGTACAGGGTGAGGACATGGCACTGAGGTGGTTAAGTGGTTGCAGACAAAATGTTTTAATAGGGAGACAGGAAATACATTTGAGATATGCTTTGAGAAGGAAGGTCTAACGCTTAAACCACTGGAATAATCCTGCGAAGAATATGGAAAGGCCCAATAAACTGAGGTGCAAACTTCAGAGGGAGAACACAAAGTCAGAGGTTGCGAGATGATAGCCAAACCCTGTCCCCAACCTGGTGGGAAGGCGTAGGCAGGCATCTACGTTCAGCATGGAGTCTGTATCTATCATTAGCATGTCGCAAAGACTCTCAGACTTGTGCCCAAGTGTAACGAAGACAACAGAGATGCTCCAGTAATGCAGGAATACTATGTGGCATAAATGAGCCAGGCAACAAGGAAGATTGGAAACCATAGTTCACCATAAACTGGCACAATCGGGAAGCAGAATTCAAGGCGCTATTGTGAGCAAACTCCGCCCACAGTAAGAGATCTGACCAGTTGTTATGATGGTCAGAAATATAGCAACGTAAGAATTGCTCCAAGAACTGATTGGCTTGTTCTGTGGCCCCATTAGACTGTGGGTGATACGCAGAGGAGAAAGCAAGCTGAATACCCAACTGTGCACAAAAGGCTCACCAGAACCGGGACACAAGCTGACTACCCCTGCCCGAGACAATCACCTTGGGTAGCCCGTGTAAGTGAAAGATCTCTCAAGCAAAAATGGAAGCCAGTTCCTTAAAAGTGGCCAACTTCTTAAGTAGAATACAATGAGACATCTTCAAGAACTGGGATCAACCACCATAAGAATAACTGTGTTGCCCTGGGAGTTGGGTAACGCCACAATGAAATCCATAGACAGGTGGGTCCAGGGCCTCTCTCCATTGGGTATGGGTGGTAGGAGGCCCACTGGAAGATGTTGTGGAGTCTTACTCTGAGCACACATGGAACAGGCAGCTATGAAGGCGGTTACATCAGCATGTAGACTAGGCCACCAGAATTGTTGGGGAATGGCCCAAAACAGTTGATTCTTCCCAGGGTGGCCAGCAGCCTTGGAAGAATGGTAAGCCTGGAGCACGGCAGTATGCAAACTCTCTGGGACAAAGCAGCGGTCATAAGGTTTCTCAGGAGGAGCAGTGACCTGAGTGGCAAGGATTTTATCACCCAAAGGAGAAGTGAGACTGGTGCGAACCGTAGCCAGAATATGATCAGGAGGAATCACAGGAACCATAACCGTCTCCATCTTGGAAGTGAAGGAAAATTGTCACGACAAAGCATCAGCCCTTACATTCTTAGTATCGGGTAAGAATGAGACAATGTAATTGAAACTTGAGAAGAAAAGAGCCCATCGCGCCCTTCAGGGAGAGAGGCTTTTAGCATCAGACAAGAATGTGAGATTCTTATGGTCAGTAAGAATGAGAACCGACATATTGCTACCTTCAAGGAGATGTCTCCATTCTTTCAGGGCTAAAATGATTGCTAATAGCTCTCTGTCACCAATCTCATAATTGCACTCTGCAGGTGACAAATTCTTGGAAAAGTAGCCACAAGGATGCATAGTGCTCTCAGAGGTAGGACGTTGAGACAGAAGGGCACCAACTCCAGTCTCAGAAGCATCAACCTCAAGGATAAAAGGTAATATATGATCAGGATATGCCAACACAGGAGCAAAAACAAAGGCAGACTCGCAAATGCGGGGGGCCACCCTAAAATAAAAAATTACATTAACATTCACATAAAAATATACAAAAAAAAACACATTTTTTTTACTTACCAGAAACCCCTGTTGCTAGGCAGTCTTCCTAATCTGCCTCTTCCTATTCCAAGGCGCTTCCTCCTTTTCGGCGAGCTGCCCCGTTGTCTTCTGGGACATGTGTGTGTCCCAGAATACAATGGCGCCATTTACAAAATGCAGCACGACTCACGCATGCGCAGTTGGAAACGGGCAGTGAAGCCACAAGTCTCCACTGCCTGTTTCCCTTCATTAAGATGGTATCGCCAGCAACCGATCCGATGGACAGATTGGCTTCAGGCAGGCTCGCTGGACAGGTAAGTGTCCTTATTAAAAAAAAAATGCGGCTGGATCACCGCTTTAATGGAGATGTCTCCATTCTTTCAGGGCTAAAATGATTGCTAACAGCTCTCTGTCACCAATCTCATAATTGCACTCTGCAGGTGACAAATTCTTGGAAAAGTAGCCACAAGGATGCATGGTGCTCTCAGAGGTAGGACGTTGAGACAGAAGGGCACCAACTCCAGTCTCAGAAGCATCAACCTCAAGGATAAAAGGTAATATATGATCAGGATGTGCCAACACAGGAGCAAAAACAAAGGCAGACTCGCAAATGCGGGGGGCCACCCTAAAATAAAAAAATTACATTAACATTCACATAAAAATATACATAAAAAAAACACTTTTTTTTTTTTACTTACCAGAAACCCCTGTTGCTAGGCAGTCTTCCTAATCTGCCTCTTCCTATTCCAAGGCGCTTCCTCCTTTTCGGCGAGCTGCCCCGTTGTCTTCTGGGACATGTGTGTGTCCCAGAATACAATGGCGCCATTTACAAAATGCAGCACGACTCACGCATGCGCAGTTGGAAACGGGCAGTGAAGCCACAAGTCTCCACAGCCTGTTTCCCTTCATTAAGATGGTATCGCCAGCACCCGATCCGATGGACAGATTGGCTTCGGGCAGGCTCGCTGGACAGGTAAGTGTCCTTATTAAAAAAAAAATGCGGCTGGATCACCGCTTTAATGGACTCTGGAGACCAACTTTTTGGGTTACCGTCCTTTCTGGTCATAACAGTCAAGGGCTTGACCAGAGACAATAAGTTATGAATAAACTTCCGATAATAGCTGGCAAAGCCAAGAAATCGCTGCAGAGGATGTAAAACCCATGGGTCGGTTCCACTGTAGGACTGCTGAAAGTTTCTCTGGGTCCATTGAAATACCAGCAGTGGAAATGACATAACTCAGGAATGTAACCTGTTCACGATGGAATTTGCACTTCTGCAATTTACAATAGAGATTGTTCTCTTTTAGATTCTGAAGTACACGACAGGCATTTGTGTGGTGGCTCTCTAGGGACTTGGAAAATATGAGGATATCTTCAGGGACCCCTACTGATGCCATTCCAATCCCTCCGATCACGCTTCCATCTGAAACCTACCGACGCCTACAAATATTGCCAAATTTCTCATTTAATGAAGGATAGTAAGACTACACATGTAGTGCTAGCGGATTCTCTTTGGCACTTTTACGCTGCCACTCCTACCTTACCCAAAGGAATATCTCTATTCTATAATTTCTTCCAGCATAAGCTTACCTTTGTTAAATCCCGTCCCTGCCTGCGCTGGGAGGAGGACTTGGGGAGGGCCTTCACAGAGGTACAATGGTGCCAGGCGTTCAGAGCGAACTATAAAGCCTCCAAATGTGTCGGGCACTGGGAGATAGCCCAAAAAATAGCCTTACGGTGGTACCTTACACCATATAGGATTTCGAAATTTGGCCTGGCTAAGTCCTCCCCCCTGTACTGGAGAAGTTGTGGGGAGGTAGGTAACCTCCTCCACATGTTTTGGTCCTGCAAGCACCTTACCAGTTTCTGGAACACCATATTTTGTGGTATCTCCAGCATCACTGGTTTCCTCTCCACCCCTGAACCGGGGCTGGCTATTCTCAACCTTGGCATTGAAAAATATCCACCTAATTTCAGAGTTGTAGTATCCCATATTCTTCTGGTAGCTAGAACACTGATTGCTAGATACTGGAAAAATAATCAAGCACCCAACGCCTCCGAGGTTTGGGCAACTACCAATCTACACTACACGTATGAATCAACCCTAGCCCTCAGGCTGGGGAAAAAATTTAAGTTTGATAACAATTGGCAAACGTGGGACACATGGCATAGGAAATCTCCAGTTATGTGAATCCATGACCCGATGACCAATTACCCTTATTAGGTTGCGGAGACCACACGGGACCACTCTTGTGCCTACTTACTCTCAACCTTGGGCATATGACAGACCAGTTTTTGATAGTTTCTTTCTTTCTTCCCTTTTCCCTTGTTTCTTTCTTTCCTTTTTTTTTTTTTTCCTTTCTGTCACATGTTATGCTCAGTTTAATTCTTAGTTTGATCACCCAATATCTCATCCGCCTCTCCATCATTCTCCGTCCTCCCCCTGTCTGCTTACTACTTTAATACTGAACATTGGAGCGATTATATGGCGGGGGGGGGGGGGGGCTCGGTCGTCCCCCTCCCTCCCCCCCATTTCACACTGATCTTTTTTCGGTGTGGTGGGTGGGCGGGATCTGGGGGCTGAGGGGTAGGACTGGGAGTAGACGCTTATCTGTATACAGACATATAGCCAAATTGACCATAGCGATACACACACTATATGGGCTTGGTCTTAGGCATGGGCCGCTGATCCACCCTCTACTCCCGGTCCCCCCTCTTATTTCTTTGTTTCTTAATTTTTGATATGATACAATGGTTGGGGAGATGTGGAAATTACCTTCTGATTATTCTGTGATTATTTTGTGATCATTCCCTGATTACTTTGTGATTTGTATCTTGATTATACTGTGAAAATTCTCTTAATAAAAACTATTTACAAAAAAAAAAAGAAAATATGAGGATATCTTTGAGATAAACACACATAACTGCAACCAATCTCAAAGGACATTGTTGATAAATTCCTGGAAAACTGCTGGAGCATTACAAAGGCCAAAAGACATTACGAGGTACTCATAATGGCCTGTTCTGTTATTAAGCGCAATTTTCCACTCATCGCCTTCCTTAATCCTCATGAGATTGTATGCTACTCTCAAATCAAGCTTTGTGAAAACTGTTGCTCCCTTGAGGCGGTCAAATAACTCCAAAATCAACATAATCGGATAGGCATTCTTAATCATGAAATGATTGAGACCCCTGTAATCAATATGTAATAAGGTCTCAGTTCACCACTGTTCTTATTCACAAAGAAGAAATCAGCACCAGCAGGAGACAAGGATTTGTGGATGAAACCTTGAGAAAGTGCTTCTGCAATATACTCCTGCATGGCCTTATCCTCTAAGACCGACAAAGCGTAAACCCAGCCACAAGGGGGTATATCACCAGGCTGAAGGTCAATTGCGCAATCATACGACCGGTGTGGAGGCAAATGACTGGCTTCACCTTTGTCAAAGACATTGCTAAAATCGCAGTACTCCTCCAGTGGGGAGGAGAGTAAAGAGGTGCACAGAACCTTGGCTACCTTCTGGAAGAATGTCTTACTGCATTGTGGTGACCAGGAGAGAACCTCAGCATGGAGCCAATAAAAAGAGGGGTTGTGCATCTGTAACCAAGGATAACAAATAACCAATGGAAACTTAGGTGAGAAAATAACTCTTTAATTTAATCTCATGATGAAGAGCCCCTACGGTCATGCACAATGGAACAGTCTAATGAGTCACATGGGCAGGCTGTATAGTTCTCCCGTCAAGAGCCTCAATGGCAAATGGGGGACAAGACTTCAAAAAGTGACCTTGCCACATTAAAGGCACAATCTCTTCTTCTCTCCCTCGGCTCTTTCATGCACAGAGAGACACGTGAAGCCCAAGGGCATAGGTTCACCTTCACTAATGACTCAGTACCAGGAGGCATGGGAGGTGAGGGAGGCAAGGGTGGGCGTGCAAAGCTTGGAGACAAATGTACAGGAAACTTCCGCAAGCACTCCTTAAAAGAGAGTCTGGAGTAAATGAGGATGGCAAACATGATCATCTTCTCCAGCTCAGTGGGTATATCTCAGGCTGCGATTTCATCATTGATGGTATCTGAGAGACCATGAGAAAAAAAGGCCTCATTGTTCCAAGCAACCTCTGCTGTCAGAGTACGGAATTCAATGACGTAATTGGCAACAGTTCTCATATTCTGTTTGATGGACATGAGGCACTTGGCAGCAGAGCCACAATGTTAAATACCCTTTTAAAAGAAGCCACAAACTCTGGGTAACGGCTCTCTCAGAAAGCAAAGATATCACAAAACCTATTTTGCTTCTGTCTGTAGGAAATGTCTGGGGCAGCATCTCACACCATATCTCAACCTGGTTGAGAAATGCTCTGCATTGGATTGGATTGCCACCAAATCGCTGGGGAAGCGGGGCGGAACCAGACATACCTCTTATAGAGGTAATACTCGAGGCGGGTGCCTGCACAGACTGGATCAGCAGCAGGGATGGCCTGCAACACAGGTTGTATCGAAGCAGTCACAGTGGGAGATTCCAGGTGAGCCATGCTACTCAGCAGCATTTATAAAACCAAGGCAAACTGATCCATGTGGTGATCCTGCTCATCCAATCTGGAAAAAATATTACCAGCAAGTGGACCAACTGCATCATCTGAAATAATGGCCTTCACCTACTGTCACAAACCGTGAATCAGACTGAGACAGAAGTACAGTTAAATCACACTTGTTTAATAATAAAAGTAAATAGAACAAACATAGTCAAAACATAGCCAAAGTTCGGTAACTGGAATGGATAGTCAGACAAACCAGAAAGTCAGGAATCAGCGTAATGGAATAGCAAGCAGGATCTGGAGCCAGAAGGAATGTCAGCCAAGCAAGTATTTAAAAGGAACACAGGAGAGTCTCTGTGATGTTGACCATGGCAAAGGCAGAGATCATCTGGGCTGGACGGCTTAATTAGGCAGGACTGACGAGCAGGATATCATCAACAAGTGAGTCAATGTGGAGAGATTGTGGAGAGACTGCTTCAATTGGCAATATATGTTCTCGGTCCTACGCCATATAGGCCTGGGTGAAATGATAATTTACTGGATCACCAGAATTTACTCCAAACCTACAGCCCAGGTTAAAGCCAACAGAGTGCTCTCTGACCCTTTCCCTATCACAAACGGAATGAGGCAGGGGTGTTCGTTGTCCCCCCACCTATTCGCTCTGTCACTTGAACCGTTTCTCTGCAAAATCCAATTAAACCTGAATATTCAGGCACTGACGCTGGGAGATACCAATACAAAATCCCAGCATACACAAAATATTTATTTTTCTCCCTGATAAATCCCACCATATTGCTCCCTAGCCTCCTACAGGAATTTGAATTTTATGGATCTCTCCTACCTAAAAATAAACTTTCATAAATCAGAAGTTATGGGGATTGGGATACCTCCAACCGTCCTACCATTACTGAAATCTAGCTTTAACTTTAAATGGACATACTCTGCCTTAAAGTATTTAGGTACATATGTTCCTGCGAACTTGTCACGCACTTTCAAACTCAATTTCCCACCTCTGTTGACCAGGTCCAGCCTATTGCTGGAAGCTTGGCACAAGGGTATATACTCTTGGTTTGGAAGGTGTAACCTACTAAAAAATGTGTATCTTGCCAAAGCTTCTCTATCTGCTGCAAGCCTTACCAATTAAGATTCCCTATTCCCCCAATTCCCTACTTTAGACAGGTCCATTTTCTTTTTATTAAGTTTATATAGGCAAACAAGAAACCACACCTCCCTCACCATTTATTGTCCCTACAAAAGCAGTTTGGTGGCCTGGCCCTTCCTGATGTTCGGAAATACTACCAGGCAGCTCACCTTGGTAGAATCGTCGACTGGTGCCACTGTCGCTTCTCTAAATTGTGAGCACAAATGGGACAGACCCCAACTGACATTCTGCTGCCAGGGGCTCTGTGGTGCTATGACCAGCTACCGCCTGTGCTGAAATCAGACCCAATAATGGATACCACACCGCATATGCTCCTAGGTCAGCACACAAAACTATGTCAAAAGATGTGCTAAAAACAATAAATCTTGCCGGCCCCTATAGCACACTGCTCTGCGCTCCTGGGTGTTTAACTACAATATTAACTCAATATATGATCTGCAAGTGGCATTTTGAAGGCTTATTGGTTTCATACGTTTGGTGAGTGCATCCCCATAGGGGGTCGGCCTTGGTACCACAAGTGGTGATCTGTATGGTGGAAGCTGTGTTTTAATCACAAAAGCAAGTTGATAGAACAAAGCACCCTTTCTTCTGGACACTGAACTGAACTTTTACGCATATTCTGAAAAAAATGTGCATGCGCTGCTATACATAAAAAGTGGACTTTTCAGCACACAGAACTGTTTTTCTTCCCCTGGATCCCCATTGCTCCCTATCATAGGAAATGTGCTAATGAGCGAAATCGCCAATCTTCAATCTTTCCTTTTGGACAGTTCTACAATTACGACACTTTCTCAATACTTTGCCTAATCCGCAGGGATTTAATTGTCCCCTGAGGACCTTTGAAGCATACTGTTCTGAAGAGGGTTCCCTTCCACAGGTTCTATCCAAAGCATACACCCTCTTGAACTGTTCAGCTGAACAACCACACTTACCGTTCTTGAACAAATGGGGAAGGGAGCTGGGGCATACATTTACATCTGCTCAGATACAACATAGACTCTGATTTTTCTTTGAAATCATCGATTTGTATGAAAATTCAAGAGACCAACTATAAACTGTTAACAAGGTGGTACCTTACCCCCCACCTCTTGCACAAATACTACCCTGCAACTACTGACCAATGTTGGAGATGCCAAGGGGACGGAGAAACACTACTCCACATATTTTGATCATTCCCTAAAGTGACGCACTTCTGGGCGACAATTAGAGAAACACAAAAATTGACGGAATGTATGTTTTCTGGTGATCCAGCCTTTTTCCTGCTACATGTCTCCATCATCTCAGCCAAACTCTGTAAAAACACTATTGTAAGACACCTCTTGAACGCAGTAAAGTCTTGCATTCCACTCCATTGCAAGAAACAATCACCACCTACCATCGCTGATTGGCTTTGTAAGGTGGAAGATATTAATAAGATGGAAGATCTAGCACTCACTACACAACACCAACAGGAAAAATATTGTAAAACTTGGGAACTATGGAACCAGTTTGTCATTTCTGCAGAGGGTACTGCCTTCTTGGGACATAATATCACACATAAGTTGTGGAGCTCATTCCCCCTAGTTATCCTGAACCAACACCATTTCACCCCCCCCAACCCTACTTTTTCTCCCCACCCCCTCATCTCTCCTCTTCCCTTTTCCCTCCTTTTTTCCTGATTATTGAAAATGAGAAAATAGTTGTGGGCGACAGCGGGTCTTGCTCCACAGTCCATTTTCCATCTTTAATGACAACTGATAGATGGCAGAAAGTGATAGACTACTTGCTGATTCCTATTATTGTTAATCTTCGTTGACATTTACCATGATATAGATATATGCAGGTGGAATATACAATTTCGAATTGCTCTTTGTTATGCATGTAAGTAATATGTCTGATGTTTTAAGGCCTTCACAAGTGGATGTAGTGAAGTGAATGACCTGTTCTCACCCATCATAGGTTTCAATAAAAATTGTATTTGCAAAAAAAGAGAGTAATCATCAAGTGGAGAAAATATGGCACAACAGTGATATTACCAAGATCAAGATTTCCAAAATTGATAGAAAAGACAAAAAGAAAACTGGTCAGGGAGGCTGCCAAGGGGCCTACAGCAACATTAAACAAACTGCAGGAATATCTGGCAAGTACTGGCTGTTTGGTACATGTGATAGCAATCTCCCATATTCTTCATAAGTCTGGGCTATGGGGTAGAGTGGCAAGACAGAAGCCTTTTCCTAGGAAGAAAATCATCCAAGCCTGGCTACATTTTGCAAAAACACATCAGAAGTCTCCTAAAAGCATGTGGGAAAATATGTTATGGTCTGATTAAACCATAATTGAACTTTTTGGCCATAATTACAAAAGATATGTTTGGCGCAAAAATAACACTGCACATCACCAAAAGAAAACCATACCCACCGTGAAGCATGGAGGTGGCAGCATCCTGTTTAGAGGCTGTTTTTCTTCAGTTTGAACAGGGACCTTAGTCAAGGTAGAGGGAATTATGAACAGTTCCAAATGCCAGTCAATATTGGCACAAAACCTTCAGGTATCTGCTAAATAGCTGAACATAAAGAGGAACTTCATCTTTCAGCATGACAACGACCCAAAGCATACATCCAAATCAACAAAGGAATGGCTTCACCAGAAGAAGATTAAAGTTTTGGAATGGCCCAGCCAGAGCCCAGACCTGAATCCCATTGAAAATCTGTGGGGTGATCTGGAGAGGGCTGTGCGCAGGAGATGCCCTCGCAATCTGACAGATTTTGAGTGTTTTTGCAAGAAAAGTGCCAAGTCAAGATGTGCCATGCTGATAGACTCATACCAACAAAAAGACAGTGCTGTAAAAAAATCAAAAGGTGCTTCAACAAAGTATTAGTTTAAGGGTATGCACACTTATGCAACCATATTATTTTATTTTTTTATTTTTACTTCCCTCCACCTAAAAGATTTCAGTTTGTTGTTCAACTGAGTTGTACAGTTTATAGGTCACATTAATGGTGAACACATTTCTGAAATTATTTATCTTTGTCTCATTTTTTTACATCACAGAAAATCACTGACATTTTAACATGGATGTGTAGACTTTTTATATCCACTGTATATAGCACTGTGCAAAAATTTTAGGCAGGTGTAAATAAATGCTGTAAATTAAGAAGGCTTTCAGAAATAAGTGTTAATACTTTATTTTTATCAATTAACAAAATAAAAGTAAATGAACAGATGAAAAATCCAAATCAAATCAATATTTGTTTTGACCACTCATTGCCTTCAAAACAGCATCAATTCTTCAATTCTTCTAGGTACACTTGTACATGGGTTTTGAATGACCTTGGTCTTGGTAGCTAGGTTGATCCAGATAATTCCAATTTTGATTCTTCAGTCCAGAGCACCTGCTGCCATTTCTCCACACCCCAGTTCCTATGTTTTTGTTCATAGTAGAGTCACGTAGTCTTGTTCCCATGTCCTATGCATGAAAACAAAGGAACTGGGGTGCAGAAAATGGTAGTAGATGCCCTGGATTGATGAGTCAAAATGTGAAATATTTGGCTGTAGCAGGAGGCAGTTTTTCATGAAGGGCTGGAGAGCAGTGCAATAATGTGTGTCTGCAGGCAACAGCGAAGCATGGTGGAGGTTTTTTGCAAGTTTGGGGCTGCATTTCTGCAAATGGAGTTGTGGATTTGGCCAGGATCAATGGCGTTCTCAACTATCTAGGAGCACATGGAGAGACAAGAGGATTTGAGGCAGCTTACATCCACAGAAGGTTTGTGGTTAGTTCTCCAATGGGTTACATGCCAAGTGCCTTCAAAAGCTGTGTGCAAGTGTACCTAGAAGAATTAATTGTGTTTATGAAGGCATAGGGTGGTCACACAAGATTTTCATTTGATTGGGATTTCTCTTCTGTTCATTTAATTTTATTTTGTTAATTCATGAATTGGGTTTCTGTGCCCAGGTAATTACCTATACATTGCTTTCCCCATATGGGGGATGATGTATAATGCGTATATACTATCTGCAGCGCTAGTGGATGCCTCCTTTTTATTGCATGTGCCTGTATTTTTAAAATAATATGAAAGTCTGCACATTAAGTATGGTATATAGTTCTATATGAATATAAAATACCAGATGTATAATATACTGTGTTCATTAGCCAGGTTACTTTTCCTTTTCTCCAAGAATAAAGATCCTGAAGAAGCACTATACATTAAACGCGTCAATCTCTTGGATTAATACAGACTTAGGAGTTACCTGTATTACACACTCTGTATACAAGATGTAACTCTTACTGGAATCTAATTCCCATATTTGGCTTTTAATAGTTGTCATTTTATGATATAATAAACATACAGTCTCCTTTCACAAAGGGGTATCTTACCACACCCAAGTATGCGGTAAGATACCACGCAACATTTTTCAAAACATTTTTTGTCATTTACTAAAAAAATTTACTAAAATACTACATGAACCATTTTATGAAGTCATTAGAGATGGGCCGAAAAAAACCCTGTTCAGTTTGCAGCAGAACTTTCGAACAGGGGAACAGGTCCGGCCCCCTCTACCCTAAAGCACTCACTCTCCATGTTGAGAACATCTGGCCTAGTATGGTTCAGGAGGGGGGCTGCTTGCTCGTCCTCCCCCTTTCCTGGCCTGCCAGGCTGCATGCCCAGATAGGAGTCTGGTAAGGATTGGGGGGGACCCCATGTTGTTTTGTTCCGATTTTTTAACCGGTATTTAAAAAAAAAATTTCAGCTGTCACCGGGGAAACCCATTGACAGCTGGTGACTCATCAGCTGTTAAGGATGCCGTGGCCGGCTTCCCAAACCCACTCCTTAACAACCAGCTTATACTACACCCTGATTGAGCACACACCCCGTATACAAGATGTATAGATACTGTTCTTCTATTGTGCTATTCAAAAAAATATACTGTTCTTCTATTGTGCTATTCAAAAAAAATAATAATTTAGGGCAAAGACAAAAAAATTTTTTTGAATAGCATTTTCTGCATATCTGTACGTGTGAGATACACCGTTTAGATACTGTTGCTCTATTCTGCTATTCTAAAAACACCCATTTGGGGCAAAAACAGATATTTTGTAGTGTTTCCTGCATATCTGTACGTGTGAGATACACACTTTAGATATTGTTCTTCTATTCTGTTATTCTAAAAAAAATAATTTAGGGCAAAAATATTTTTTTGGAATAGCATTTACTTCATATATGTATATGTGAGATACACACTTTAGATACTGTTATTCTATTCTGTTATTCCAAAAAAAAATTTAGGTCAAAAATATATTTTTTGGAATATCATTTACTTCATTTATGTACATGTGAGATACACCATTTAGATACTGTTGCTCTATTCTGCTATTCTAAAAACACCCATTTAGGGAAAAAATATATATATTTTGTAGTGATTCCTGCATGTCTGTATGTGTGAGATACACACTTTAGATACTGTTCTCACACTGTACGTGTGAGATACACTGTTTAGATACTGTTGCTCTATTCTGCTATTCTAAAAACACCCATTTAGGGAAACAACAGATATTTTGCAGTGTTTCCTCCATATCTGTATGTGTGAGATACACACTTTAGAAACTGTTTTTCTATTCTGCTATTCCAAAAATAATAATTTAGGGAAAAAAAAAATTTGGTGCATGTTCTGCATAGCTGTACATGTGAGATACACCATTTAGCTACTATTGCTCTATTTTGCTATTCTGAAAACACCCATTTAGGGCAAAAACAGATATTTTGCAGTGTTTCCTACATATCTGTATGCGTGAGATACACACTTTAGATACTGTTGTTTTATTCTGCTATTCAAAAAAAAAAATTAGGGCAAAAATATTTTTTTGAAAAGCATTTACTTCATATCTGTACATGTGAGAATAACCATTTAGCTACTGTTGCTCTATTCTGCTATTCTAAAAACACCCATTTAGGGCAAAAACAAATATTTTGCAGTGTTTCCTGCATATCTGTATGTGTGAGATACACACTTTAGATACTGTTCTTCTATTCTGCTATTCCAAAAAAAATAATTTAGGCCAAAATATTGTTTTTTAATAACATTTTCTTCATATCTGTACGTGTGAAAAACACCCTTTAGATACTGTTCTTCTATTCAAAAAACACTCATTTAGGGCAAGATCCTAAATTTGATAAATATGAGGAGAATGTCAAATAAGGGATGTGGCCCCAGTCGTGGTGCTGCTGGTGGAGCTCCTGTTGCAGGGAGAGGATGTGGTCGATCTGTGCCAGCTACACGCACAAGTGAAACACCTTCCTCAGGCGACAGAGCCTGCAGCGGTATTTGGTTGGGCCTAATGCGGCTCTACGAATGTTGAGGCCAGGACAAGTACAAGCGATAGTAGATTGGGTTGCTGACAGTGCCTCCAGTTCCTTCAGATTGTCTCCCACCCAGTCTACTGCTGACAGATCCGAGTTGGCACCTGCAGCCGATATCCATCAGTCTTTCACCTAACCCCCTTGGAAATCAGCCAAGGAGTCTGAGCCCCAAATCATGCAGCAGTCTCTTCTGCTTTTTGATGACTCTGTTAGCAGGGTTTGCCAGGGCCATCCACCTAGCCCTGCCCCAGAATTGGAAGAGATTTAGTGCACTGATGCCCAACCACTTATGTTTGAAGATGACTACATGGGAGGACCATTGCAGCATGTCTTGGATGATGACAAAACACAGGTGCCAACTGCTGCTGCTTTTGCAATTGTGCGGACCGACAAGGAGGGCAGGGGTGAAGACTGGGTGGAAGATGATGTGGAGGACGATGAGGTCCTTGACCCCACATGGAATCAACATCATGCAGGTGACCTGTGTTGTTCGGAGGAAGAGCTGGTGGTCGCACAGAGCCACCAACACAGCAGAAGAGGGGGCAGGGTGCAAAAGCGGAGCGTCCTTCCCCAAGACAGTATGCCTGCTACTGTCCAATGCAGCAAGGGACCAAGCACACCAAAGCCAGGCCCAAGGAGTTGCTTAACGTGGCAGTTCTTAAGACAATGTGCTGATGACAAGACATGAGTGGTTTGCACGCTGTGCAATCAGAGCCTGAAGGGAGGCATAAATGTTCTCAACCTGAGCACAACCTGCATGACCAGGAATCTAAGTGCAATGCACGAGCTGCAGTGGAGTAGACACCTCAAAAACCAAGAAAGGTCTCTGGCTCCTCCTGCTTCCTCTTCTGCTGCAGTCTCTGCCTCTTCATCCCCCTCTGAAGTGACAGTGGCACCTGCAAACCCACAAACAGAAGATCTGCCAGCAACACTACCACCTGGGTCACCAACCATCTCCACAATGTCCCATGGAAGCGTTCAGCTCTCTATCCCCCAAACACTGGAGCGGAAGAGGAAGTACCCCCTACCCACCCGTGATCCCTGAGCCCTGAATGCCAGCATTTCAAAATTCCTGGCCTTTGAAATGCTGTCATTCTGTCTGGTGGAGTCGCAGAGTTTTAAAAGCCTGATGGCATTGGCAGTCCCACAGTATGCCGTGCCCAGCCGCCACTACTTTTCCAGGCAAGCCATCCCTTCCCTGCACAACCAAGTGGGGGGACAAAATCAGGTGTGCACTGTGCACCATCTGTGGCAAGGTCCACCTAACTACGGATACGTGGACCAGTAAGCACGGTCAAGGACGTTATATCTCCCTAACAGCAAACTGGGTAAATGCAGTGGTGGCTGGGCCTGAGGCGGATAGCAGTTTGGCGCATGTCCTTCCACCACTGAGGATTGAAGGGTGCTTCAGTTTGCCTCCTGTTGCTAACTCCTCCTACTCCACTTCCTCATCCTCTACCACCTCCTCATCCGGTCAGCGTAACACCTTCACCACCAACTTCAGCACAGCCAGGGGTAAACGACAATAAGCAGTTTTAAAACTTTCCTGTATGGGGAAAAACCCCATACCGTGCAGGAGTTGTGGAGGGACATGGAACAACAGACCGATGAGTGGTTGGTGGCAGTGAGCCTCAAGCCCGGCCTGGTGGTGTGCGATAATGGGCGAAATCTCATAGCAGCTCTGGGCCTATGCGGTTTGACGCACATCCCTTGCCTGGCGCATGTGCTGAACTTGGTGGTCCAGAGGTTCCTTAAAAATTACCCTCATATGCCAGAGCTGCTACAGAAAGTATGGGCCGTCTGTGGCCCTTTTCGGCGTTCTCACCCTGCTGCTGCTCGCCTGTCAGCGCTGCAGCATAACTTAGGCCTTCCCTCTCACCGCCTCGTATGTGATGTCTCACAAGGTGGAACTCCACCTTGCACATGCTGGCTAGACTGTGTGAGCAGCAGAAGGCGATAGTGGAGCTTCAGCTGTAGCATGCACGCGTGAGTCGCTCTGCAGAACAGCACCCCTTCACCACCAATAACTGGGCCTCCATGCAAGACCAGTGTGCCTTGTTGCGCTGTTTTGAGTACTCCACCAACATGGCCAGTGCCGATGATGCCGTTCTCAGTGTTACTATCCCAGTTCTATGCCTCCTTGAAAAAACGCTTCGGGAGATGATGGAAGAGGATGTGGCACAGGAAGAGAAGGAGGAAGAGGGATAATTTCAAAGGCTTTCAGGGCAGTCATTCACAAGTGGCTCCGAGGGTGGGTTCCTGCACCAACAAACACCAGGTACACAATTGCCCAACAAGGGCACAGTTCTGGAGGATGACGAGGTAGAGGATGAGGAGGAGGAGATGGAGGAGGAGGAACCATGTTCACAGCAGGGTGGCACCAAGACCAGCTCATGGCCATCACTGGTGCATGGCTGGGGGGATACAGAGGACACAGACGATACACCTCCCACAGAGGACAGCTTTTCGTTGCCTCTGGGCAGCATGGCACACATGATCGATTACATGCTGTAGTGTCTCAGCAACGACCGTCGAGTTACCCACATTCTAAATGGTGCTGATTACTGGGTGGCCACGCTGCTGGATCCCCTCACTGGAGCGTGATCATAAGATGCGCAAGTACAAGCGCACACTGGTAGACGCGCTGCTGGGGGCATTCCCACCTGACAGCGGGGGGCACAATGGAAGAGGAGGAGGAAGATTTTGCCAATGCAGCCGGGGCACCACCAGCTCCTCTGAAGGCAGGGTTAGCATGGCCGAAATGTGGAAAAGCTTTGTCAGCACGCCACAAGAACCAGCACCACCAGCTGATATGGAACGTGTTAGCAGGAGGCAGCATCTCACCAACATGGTGGAGCAGTATGTGTGCACATGCCTACACGTACTGAATGATGGGTCTGCCCCCTTCAACTTCTGGGTCTCCAAATTGGGCACATGGCCTGAGCTTGCCCTTTACGTATTGGAGGTGCTGGCCTGCCCTGCAGCCAGTGTATTATCCGAACGTGTATTTAGCACGGCAGGGGACGTTATCACAGACAAGCACAGCCGCCTGTCCAGAGCTCACGTTCATTAAAATGAACCAGGCATGGATCCCACAGGACTTGTACCTTGTGCAGAATAGACATGTATACCGGCCTTACCCAGCCATTGTTGTATTTTTGATCTCACTCTTTTGGGTTGTACCCCAATTAATTTTTTTTTTATTAAAAACCAGTGTTGGCTACCTCGCATAGGGTGGGGGGGGGTTGCCTTATATTGGGAACTTTCTAACACTTGTGGTGGGAATGTCCTAAAATACTACCTACTGGGATAAAATAATAGAAGCTATTTTTAACGTAACAGGAGTAAGGATGGAGAAACGTCCATGAGTTTGCTTGTTCCATGATTCAGAGAAGGGGGGGAGGCAATATGGGAGTTCCTTAGTCCCTTACTTACTGAACTCAGCGAAGGCGTTAATACCTCAAAGGTGGAAAACCCAGGATATTCCACCAATGAAAGAGTGGGTGGAAAGTATAGAAAGAATAAGAAATATCAAAGAGTCAATGCATAAGATAGAGGAAACAGAGGAGAGACATCAAAGAAGATGGCAGCAATGTCTGCTGTTTAGAAAAACGGAAAGTTACTTGAGGTTACTGGAAAGTTAGGGGGTATAAAGAAGGAAGGGGCAAGCGAGAGGGGGTAGGAGGGCTGTTGAAGCCTTTCCTTTTTTTTTTTTCTCTGGGGGGGGAGGGTATAAGGGAAAATTAATTAATAACTGTAATGGTAAGATTTAATGTATAGGTTTTATGTTTGTAATAGTGGAAAAAAAATGTGAAAATAAAGAATATAAAAAAAAACAAACATAGAAAGGCAGTGCAACAAGATGAATCGAGTGTAACACATCAGAGGTATAAAATGTAAAATCATTTTAGACAGACATGGTAGTGTTAGAGTGAAGGGTTGGTATTCCTGTTAATGGTCGGAGGTGTACCTCCTCCCTGGACATCCCCAATGGGAGATAGCTGTGTCCGAGAGAAGGAATTTAACCACCGACCCCTAGGTGTGAATGTAAGGAGAGGGACAGAAATGACCATGTGTCTTTTTTCCTAAGATAGGAATCCGTGACTAGTCATCAGTGTTTGTCGTCCACAAACAGGCCATATTTGTGATCCTGAGAGCCACATTGAATGCCTTGTATATTGGTGTCCAGGCGAATGGAGATGGCTAGTTTCTCAATTGCTATTGTAAAGACTAGTGGAGATAAAGGACAGCCTTCTCTGGTGCCTTTGGCTATATTTATTGGTTTGGAGTAGTGGCCTTGATGCCTTATATAGGCTTTAGGATTTGAATAAAGAGCTCAGATCAGGCCCATAAACTTGTCGCCAAAGCCCCAGCATTCAAGGATTGTAAACATGTATGACCAGGAGACGGAATTGACGGCCTTTTGAAGTTCCAGTGATAAAAGTATGCCTGATTGTTTTGGACCTCCTGGCCAATTTGTCTGGAGGATGGAGACTATGTCTATGGCTCTTCTGATCTGATCAGGGTCCTGTCTGCCTGGGATGAACCCCACTTGATCCTTATGAACATATCGGTTAATGAAGGAAGCTAGACTATTTGCAAGGAGTTTGGTAAGGATTTTTAAGTCGCTATTGATGAGGGAGATGGGTCTATAATTACTGACTTCTTACGGGTTTTTATCCAGTTTTGGTATTACTGCAATGTAGGCTGTGTTTAGGTGAGGATCAAGTGGGGTTCCCTGCGTCTTTGTGGTAAAAAATGGTGTCAGATGTGGAGTCAGAGTGGTGGAAAATGTCTTGTAATAGGGGTTAGGAGACCATTGGGGCCATGAGCAGAACCTGATTTGAGGTTCTTAATGGCTTCCTGTACCTCCTCTTTTGAGAAGGGGGCCTCCAGCATATTATTTTTTATTTTTATGTATTTTATGTTATTTTAAGTTATTTCCCTATCCCCATTTGTTTGCAGAGCACTTGCCATGCCCTTAACAACATTTTTTCTGCCATTTGCAGCCCTCTAGCCCTTTCCACTTTTTTAGAGCCATTTTAGTCCTCAAAAGTTCGAGTCCCCATTGACTTCAATGGGGTCCGGGGTCAAGTTCGGGTCCCGAACTCAAACTTTTTTGCAAAGTTCGAACCCGAACATCCAGGTGTCCTCTCAACCCTAGTGCCCATATATTGTAACAGTGGCCAGTGTTTTGTATATGATTGCCTATTGGTAGCCCGTGTATTGTCAGGTTGCCAACAGTCACAGTTGTTACTTTAGAGGACCATATTGTTTTAATTCAGTTCCCTGTAGGCTTGTCACTATCAATGCACAACAAGAAAGAGCTATGCGAAATAAGGGTGATGGATTTTTTCCACCTACCTATTTCTATTCCTATTTACTACTCCTATACATATTTCCTATACCTATTTCCTATTTCTCTTCCTAGTTACAGAAGTAAAGCACACCAGTGTCATTACCCTAATGCTTCTAATCCTGTGCTTTCTGCTTTCTTTAATTCATTAATTTATTGCTGAATATGGATTTGAACAGGACGGTTATTACCGTGTTTTTTTTTAGCACCCTCGACTAATTAAAAATAGCTTTTTATTCTGTTTTTAATAATCTATTTGGTATTTTTCATTGGGAATGTTCTTACCATATGTCTTATAATCTAATATCAGTTACATGCCCCAATGCAATTTTTCCTCTCCATCTTATTGTGATTTCTCAATGGTGGTGCCCTGTCTCCTGGCTGAACTTTTCTCTGTACAAAGATCAATCTCCCTCATGTCTTGTGTCATCTGTCTCTGCATAGTTCTTCTTTTTTGTGGTACATATTGTGTTCTCCTGGCCTTTATGGCTTAGGATTGAAAAGTTGCTATCTGTCTCCCTTCGTTATGATGAGGAACTTTGTTTGAAACTGACTGCCTTTTTGTGAATAACCAGTTCTTGGTGTTCACTTTCCCAATATACACGCACATGAATTTTAGTGGCAACCCAGTCTTAGTCAGTAGGGTTCAATATTGAGTTGGCCCACCCTTTTAAGCTTTAACAGCTTCAACTCTTCTGGGAAGGCTATCCACAATGTTTAGGAGTGCATCTATGGGAATGTTTGACCATTCTTCCAGAAGTGCATTTGTGAGGTCAGGCACTGATGTTGGACGAGAAAGCCTGGCTCACAGTCTCCACTCTAATTTATCCAAAGGTGTTCTATCAGGTTGTGGTCAGGACTCTGTGCAGGCCAGTAAAGTTCCTACATCCCAAACTCACTCATCCATGTCTTTATGGACCTTGCTTTATGCACTAGTGCGTAGTCATGTTGAAACAGGAATGGACTATCCCTAAACTGTTCCCACAAATTTGGGAGCATGAAATTGTCCAAAATGGCTTGGTATGCTGATGCCTTAAGTGTTCCCTTCACTGGAACTAAGGAGCCAAGCCCAACCCCTGAAAAACAACCCCACATCATAATCCCCCTCCACCAAATGATTTGGACCAGTGCACAAAGCAGGGTCTATAAAGACATGGATGAGTGAGTTTGGGGTGGAACTTGACTAGCCTGCAAAGAGTCCTGGCATAAACCTGATAGAACACCTTTGAGGTGAATTAGAGAGGAGACCGTGAGCCAGGCCTTCTCGTCCAACATCAGTGCATGCCATCACAAATGGGCTTCTGGAAGAATGGTCAAATATTCTCATAGACACACTCCTAAACCTTGTGGGCAGCCTTCCCAGAAGACTTGAAGCTGTTATAGCTGCAAAGGGTGGACCAACTCAATATTGAACCCTATGGACTTACTTAAATGATCTTTTAATCTTTGTGATTTGCTGTTTAAATGTAAGGACCTCTGACCTCAAGGAATAGTCTCTCCTTCATATGATCACAAAATTGGTAGGAATTGAAGGTGGTAAAATGTTAGTTGCCAGTAACAAAATTTATGACTCAAATTTTACAAAATAATAAGATCTTGAAAACAATGTGCTGTTTTTATCCTTGGTGGTCAAATTTACAAAGACATTCCGTTAGAAATATAATCCCTTGTTGATAATTATGATTTAGAATGTCTTTTTGTCTTCTACAATAATTTCCCACTGGAGCTCAGGCAATATGAATAAATTCTAGGTAAATGTTTTGTAGATTTAAAGACTGCAGCAGATTCATGGGATAGCTACTTTTTCTTCCTGACTCCTAGTTTACTCCCTTGTTTTTTGTTTTCTTCTTTCAACACTTTTATGCGTTAGAAATCCTAACCCCGGTTGGAGGGCAAGGGAGGGAAAAGAAGAAAAATGGTAAATATCTGATATGATAAAATTTACTTTTTTAATGTATAATGTGAAATGCCTGAATACCCCGGTTAAAAGACATAAGGTTCTTAAAGAAATTCAACATTATTCAGCAAATATAGTCTTTATACAAGATACACATATATCGCAGGACTCAAAAGTTAAATTATATTCAAGGGAACATCCTACATGGTATTATGGGGATTCAACAATGAAAAGAACAAAGTGGGTAGTAATAGGTTTAGCGAAACATATTCGAGTTTCGCTAAAAGAAGAAGATGGATTGGTAGATCCAGAGGGGAGATACCTGTTCCTGAAAGGAAAATTATGTGATATGGAATGTACGCTGGCAAATGTGCATTATCCTAATAAGAACCCAATGGTGTATTTAGGACATGTTTTGGGAAAATTAATGGAATTCAAAGCTGGTAGCGTGATAGTAGGAGACTTTCATTTTATAATGACCCACAGCTTGATTCTTCGTCCAGTGTCCAGGGGAGTGAAGTGTATACACTTAAATGAATTTAAAAAATGGTACATTAATGTCAATTGGTAGATATTTGGAGAATCCAACATCCCAGAGAAAGAGATCATACATTTTACTCCTCTGTACATGGGTCATACTCATGACTGGATTATATATTTGTCGAACATGGATTATTGGAAGAAATAGGTAAAACATCAATAGAAGCAATGACACTGCACCAGCAGTAATGGAAATGAAGACAACGGAAGTACAGAATAGGGTAGGTTTTTGGAGATTAAATGAGACATTAATACAAGACCAAAAGATAGAAGGGAAAAAAATCTACAACAATGTTTTGTGTTAAACGAAACTCAGGAGATATCAGAAGCTACATTATGGGAGGCCCATAAGGCCTATATAAAGCGTACCGTGATTCCAATAGGAGCTCAGACGAACACAGAAAGGAAGGTTAAAATAAATGAAATATTAAAGGAATTGCGTGGGCTAGAACAAATGCATAAAAAAGGGGAAACAAACAACATACAACATCAGTTGGTGCTAAAAAGAGATAAGTTGAAAATGCTAATAGAGCAGGAGATGAGGTGAACTTTAAATAGGCAGAATAAAGAAAGATATCAATGGGGAAATAAACCAGCAAAGAACCTAGCAAGAACATTAAGAAAAAAATTAATTGGTTAGACATCGCAAAAAGAATAAAAAAAAATCTTGGGACTTTATACTATAACTATAACTTTATACAAATAACTGATACAGAAAGAAAGGAAAAGATACAGGCCTATTTAAAAAAAGCTACATTATCCAAACTAAAGGAGGGAAGTGTATTGGATCTAGAAAGACCTATAACACAAGAAGAAATATGTATTTCACTAAAGGAGACAGCTACAGGAAAGAACCCAGGACCGGACAGATTCCCTGCAATTTATTATAAAAAAGGTTAAAGGTCAACTGGTGCCAAAGCTATGCTCCTATTGGAACTCTATTGAGGAAGGAGTAGAAATGAGCAAAGAATTGCTGCTGGCTTATATTACATATACACACTGATCAAGTGAAGTTTATCCCAGGTAGGGAAGGAAGAGATAACGGGGTAAGAACTCTGTAATTATTACAAAACATTTAAAGAGATGGATCCCTTCTCTATTACTGTCAATAGATGCAAAGAAAGCATTCAACAGGGTAGACTGGGGATTCTTGTTAGCTACAATAGAGGAAATAGGAATGGGCCCAAGAATGACTCAATGGATTAAAGCATTATATAAACAGCCAACAGCAGTGAAAGTTAATGGGACCTTATCATTACCTTTTGAAATGTTTAATGGAAGGAGTCAGAGGTGTCGCCTTTCACACCTTCTGTTTGTATTGGCATTGGAGCCCTTATTAGCTACTATCAGGAATAGTGTAGACATAAAAGGAATGAGAATAGGGGAAGAGGAACATAAAGCGGCAGCATATGCGGATTATATTTTGTTTTATGTATCTAGCCCTAGAACAACGCTACTAAACACAATGAAAGCACTTAAATTTTATGGAGAACTATTAAATCTAAAAGTTAACCCCACAAAATCTGAAATTTTAAATATAAATATGGATAGGAAAGAAAAACAAAACCTAAAAGGATATTTATGATTTAATAACAGCATCTTATTTATTTATTTATTTAGGAATAAATAACAGCATCTTTAAAAGATATATACCATACAAATTATATTCAGTTATTATATGTGATAAAAGAAAAAATAAGGAAAATCTCAATGAGGCCACTCTCTGGATAGGGTATATAAACATCATTAAGATGAGAATCCTACCAAAGGTGCTGTATAAGTTTCAGATGCTCCCAATATATGTCCCACAAGAAAACTTAAAGACCATAAAGAAGATACTTAAATTCATATGGCAGTATAAAAAGCTGAGAATTCAGTTTGTAGTGATTAGTAAAGATAAAAGACATGGAGGATCAACTTTACTGGATTTTAAAAGATATTATAATACATTTATATCACGAATTATAGGTTGGACATTTAATGCACAAGAAAAAAGTTGGGTTAACATAGAAAATATATTGAGTAAGACACTATTGCATAAAGAGATATGGGTACCACAACAATTTCATAATTTTTATAAAGATACAAGTGTGTTAACAATGAATGTAGTTGGGGCGTGGCTTGGACATGCAGCAGTGAAGATGCGTGTCTCTGAAGCTCCGGCACTGACACTGCATTTAAAGCACTTAATTAACTTTTCGTTACTTCCGTTCCGCAAGAGAGGATGCAGAAAAGGTCTAGCAAGTCCCTGCCCTTGACACTTTTTTCCCCAGATGAATGGGTAGGGGTACAATGTACTCCCATACTCATTCACATAGGGTGGGGGGCTGGGATCTGGGGGCCCCCTTATTAACCACTTGCCGACCGCCGCACGCCGATGTACGTCGGCAGAATGGCACGGGCAGGCATAAGCACGTACATGTACGTGATTTGCCTCCCGCGGGTCGGGGGCCCGATCGGGCCCCCGCCCGGTGCCTGCGGCGGTCGGTTTTCGTTCGGGAGCGATCCCGGACGAGGGGACGGCCATTCATTCATGGCCACCCCCTCGCGATCGCTCCCGACGAATGGAAATCCCCGGTGACATCACTTCCTCTCCTGTAATGTAAACACAGGAGAGGAAGTGATGTATTCTCTCCTCCGTGTCGGTATTTTTCGTTCCGACACGGAGGAGAGCGGATCAGTGAGTTGCACCAACACATCCCACACACAGTAGAACATGCCAGGCACACTCACACCCCCCCTTTACCCCCCGATCACCCCCCCAATTACCCCTGCCCCCCAGTCACAGTGACACCAATGTCATTTTTTTTTTTTTTTTTTGCATTGGTGTCATTTGTGACTGTAATAACTGTTAGGGCAGTTAGGGTTAGCCCCCTTTAGTTCTAATGTACCCCCCTAACCCCCCCAATAAAGGTTTAACCCCGTGATCACCCCCCGTCGCCAGTGTCACTAAGGCTGGGTTCACATTGCAGCGGTTTATGAGAACGAATGTGATTCGCACCGCACTGCAGTGCAAATCACATCCGATCTCTGTGCGATTCGAGTTCAGCCATTCGCCGCACCCGCCGCACCCGCCACACCCGCCGCACCCGCCGCAAATTCGCACGGGACCCTTTTTTTGGCCCGCAGCAGAATCGGATCGCATGGGTGTTCACACCATGCGATCCGAGTTTGCAGATCGCACTGCGATATGCGAACTGATCTGGGGGTGTCAGTAACATTTCACTGACACTCCCAGCAGTTCGCATAGGGCAGTGTGAACTGCCGCCGGGAGGCATGCGATGCGGGAACCCGCCGCGGATTCGCGGCGTTTCCGCATCGCTCCAGTGTGAACCCAGCCTAATAAGCGATCATTTTTCTGATCGCCGTATTAGTGTCACAGGTGACGCTAGTTAGGCAGGTAGGTATTTAGGTTCGCCGCAGCTTTTTATAGCGCTAGGGACCCCCATATACTACCGCATAAAGCCCCCTGATTGCCCCCTAGTTAACCCTTTCACCAGTGATCACCATATAACTGTTACAGGTGACGCTGGTTGGTTAGTTATTTTTTTATAGTTTCAGGGCACCCGCCATTTATTACCTAATAAAGGTTTAACCCCCTGATCACCCGGCAGGTGTCATTTGTGACTAATAACTGTTAGGGCAGTTAGGGTTAGCCCCCTTTAGTTCTAAGGTACCCCCCTAACCCCCCCAATAAAGGTTTAACCCCGTGATCACCCCCCGTCGCCAGTGTCACTAAGGCTGGGTTCACATTGCAGCGGTTTATGAGAACGGATGTGATTCGCACCGCACTGCAGTGCAAATCACATCCGATCTCTGTGCGATTCGAGTTCAGCTATACAGATAGTATGGCTGAATTCGTGTCGCACCCGCCGCACCCGCCGCAAACTCGCACGGGACCCTTTTTTTGGTCCGCAGCAGAATCGGATCGCATGGGTGTTCACACCATGCGATCCAAGTTTGCAGATCGCACTGCGATATGCGAACTGATCTGGGGGTGTCATTAACATTTCACTGACACTCCCAGCAGTTCGCATAGGGCAGTGTGAACTGCCGCCGGGAGGCATGCGATGCGGGAACCCGCCGCGCATTCGTGGCGTTCCCGCATCGCTCCAGTGTGAACCCAGCCTAATAAGCGATCGTTTTTCTGATCGCTGTATTAGTGTCACAGGTGACGCTAGTTAGGCAGGTAGGTATTTAGGTTCGCCGCAGCTTTTTATAGCGCCAGGGACCCCCATATACTACCGCATAAAGCCCCCTGATTGCCCCCTAGTTAACCCTTTCACCAGTGATCACCATATAACTGTTACAGGTGACGCTGGTTGGTTAGTTATTTTTTTATAGTTTCAGGGCACCCGCCATTTATTACCTAGTCTCACTAGTGTACCCCTAAATTTAGGGGTGTCTACTTTCTAAAATGGGGTCATTTGGGGGGGGGGGTTTGTGCCATCTTGGCATTTTATGGCCTTCAAAACTGTAACGCCCTTAGAAAGCCTGAAGGCGGTGCTTGGTTTTTGGGGCCCCGTACGCGGCTAGGCTCCCAAAAAGTCCCACATATGTGGTATCCCCGTACTCAGGAGAAGCAGCAGAATTTATTTTGGGGTGTCATTTCACATATGCCCATGGCATGCGTGAGCAATATATCATTTAGTGACAACTTTGTGAAAAAAAAAAAAAGTTTGTAATTTTCCCGCAACTTGTGGCAAAATATAAAATATTCCATGGACTCAACATGCCTCTCAGCAAATAGCTTGGGGTGTCTACTTTCTAAAATGGGGTCATTTGTGGGGGTTTTGTGCCATCTTGGCATTTTATGGCCTTCAAAACTGTAATAGGTAGTGAGAAGTGAACTCAAAAAATTACGCCCTTAGAAAGCCTGAAGGCGGTGCTTGGTTTTCGGGGCCCCGTACGCGGCTAGGCTCCCAAAAAGTCCCACATATGTGGTATCCCCGTACTCAGGAGAAGCAGCAGAATTTATTTTGGGGTGTCATTTCACATATGCCCATGGCATGCATGAGCAATATATCATTTAGTGACAACTTTGTGAAAAAAAAAAAAAAAAAAAAAAGTTTGTAATTTTCCCGCAACTTGTGGCAAAATATAAAATATTCCATGGACTCAACATGCCTCTCAGCAAATAGCTTGGGGTGTCTACTTTCTAAAATGGGGTCATTTGTGGGGGTTTTGTGCCATCTTGGCATTTTATGGCCTTCAAAACTGTAATAGGTAGTGAGGCGTGAAATCAAAAATTTACGCCCTTAGAAAGCCTGAAGGCGGTGCTTGGTTTTCGGGGCCCTGTACGCGGCTAGGCTCCCAAAAAGTCCCACATATGTGGTATCCCCGTACTCAGGAGAAGCAGCATAATTTATTTTGGGGTGTCATTTCACATACGCCCATAGCATGTGTGAGCAATATATCATTTAGTGACAACTTTGTGTAAAAAAAAAAAAAAATTTTTTTTTTGTCATTATTCAATCGCTTGAGGCAAAAAAATAAAATATTCAATGGGCTCAACATGCCTCTTATCAATTTCCTTAGGGGGTCTACTTTCCAAAATGGGGTCATTTGGGGGGGTTTTGTACTGCCCTGTCATTTTAGCACCTCAAGAAATGAGATAGGCAGTCGTAAACTAAAAGCTGCGTAAATTCCAGAAAACGTACCTTAGTTTGTAGATGTGACAACTTTTGCGCAAACCAATAAATATACAATTATTGACTTTTTTTTTACCAAAGACATGTGGCTGAATACATTTTGGCCTAAATGTATGACTAAAATTGAGTTTATTGGATTTTTCTAATAACAAAAAGTAGAAAATATCATTTTTTTTCAAAATTTGCGGTCTTTTTACGTTTATATCGCAAAAAATAAAAATCGCAGAGGCAATCAAATACCATCAAAAGAAAGCTCTATTTGTGGGAAGAAAAGGACGCAAATTTTGTTTGGGTACAACATTGCATGACCGCGCAATTACCAGTTAAAGCAGCGCAGTGCCAAAGTGTAAAAAGACCTCTGGTCATTTACCAGCAAAATGGTCCGGTCTGAAAGTGGTTAAAGGGGGCTCCCTGATTCCGATAAGCCCCTCACCCGCAGACCCCGACAACCAACGGCCAGGGTTGTTGGGAAGAGGCCCTTGTCCTCATCAACATGGGTACAAGGTGCTTTGGGATGGGGGACCCCAGTGCGCCCCCTTCCCCAAAGCACCACCCCCCATGTTGAGGGCATGCGGCCTGTTACAGTTCAGGATGAGGGGCACTCGCTTGTCCCCACGCCCTTTCCTGACCAGCCGGGCTGTGTGCTCGGATAAGGGACTGGTATGTATTTTGGGGGGAGCCCCACGTCATTCCCCTTAAAATCCATACCAGACTTAAGGGCCTGGTATGTTTTTGGAGGGGAACCCCTGCCAGTTTTTTATTTAAAATTTAATTTGAGTCCTCCCTCAAGATTCATACCAAACACAGTGCCTGGTATTGACGGGTATCCAAGTCGGATCCCGCACCAGTGTGAACCCGGCCACAATCTCAGCAATGCTTGTCACTCATTAGGAAAGGAAAAAAAAAGTTTCCTTTCCCAATGGCGCTGGCTCCCATGACGAGGGTCGCAGGGTGTCAATCTCGTCAATAAAAGCGGCGAGATTGACAGAATATTGCGGTCACCTACTGTATACCAAAATGACACTTTCAAGAATATCAGAGAATGACAATAGAATATCATACAACAAGCTATTCTCTAACAAGACAAAACAGACCTGTTCAAAGATATAGCAATGACTAGACATGTGCAGAACGAAAAATTTGCTTTAGTTTCAGTTTGTAATTTACATAAATTAATTGAGTTAAATTCATTTATTTCATTTTCGGAATTTGTTTCCTTTATCCGTGTTCGAATTGGTTCACATTTTTCGAATTTTGGTCAATTTGAACCCAATTCAACCGAATTTGGAAAATTTGAATCAATTTGAATTTGAATTTCATTTGAATACTATTCAATTCTATTTGAAATTTAATTTATTCTATTTGAAAATCATATTTTGGAAGATGGGTATATTCTTTCTCTTCCATTCTTTTCTATTGTTTTTTCTATTCTATTATATTCTTTTCTATTCTATTATTTTACTTTATATTCTATTCTTTTATTTTTTTTATTATAGTCTATTCTTTTCTATTCTATTAAACCGTGACAAACCTCCATCCCTTTTATAATTGTTGGCAAGAAACAATGGTCATGGGACATTTTATGAGGCATGTCACTTCAAAAATAAAAGAATACATTTGAATGTGAATAGAATAGAAAAGAATAGAAAAGAAAATGAAATAATAGAAATAGAATAGAATAGAACAGAATAGTAAAAACAATAGAATAGTAATAGTCAAAAAAATAAACTTAGGCAAGAAACAATGGCCATGGTAGGCATGAGGCATTCAAAAATAATGAAACAGAACGTACATAAAGTAAAAAAAAATGTTTACAATCAGAATTAAAACATTCCATAATCTCAAAGTACATGATAAAATGTATTAGTAATAAGGCCAAAAAAAGCCATTCAAAAAGCTGACATATAGCACATGATTGGTAAAATAAATACATCATATACAGATACATAATATTAGTTACATGAGCGAATATATGATGGATATAGGTTGTAAGAATCATTCTGTCTTGACATTATAGAGCTGATTCAAGGAGCTGACATATAGCACATGACAAATAGGATACATTCATGATATACAGATACATAATATTTTTTACGTAAGCAAATACATGATAGATATATGTTGTAAAGATTAGACTTGACATAATAGAACTCTACGCGTTTTGTGGATCTGTCCACTCATCAGGAGTATAATGCCAGAAATATCTATAGATGTAGGTAGTAAACAAAAATTGTATATTGGTAAAAATGCTCTAATTGGGCAAAGAAGGGAAGGTCTTTAAGAGACAAAGGGTCTGATACTTACATGTGAGCTCAAGATATTGGCCAAGCTACTAAGATGGGAATGCGGGGGTGTCAGATATAATGTCTGACCCAGGGTTGAAGCAGGAGCAGCCCATCCAAATCAGGGGAACGGTATCAGACCCCTTGTCTCTTTAAGACCTTCCCTTCTTTTCCTAATTAGGGAATGTTTACCAATATAAATTTTTTGCTTACTACCTACAGCTAAAGATATAGAGTGGACAGATCCATAAAACATGTTCTAGAGTTCTAGAATGTAGACATGTGCAATTTGTTTCCTTCCGAATTAGTTTTCTAACAAATTTCTACAAATTTTTTCGAATATTCGCAAATTTTAATATTCAAAACTTTGTAAATGTGTAAATTTGAAATTTCTTAAATTTGGAAATTTGGAAATTAAAAAAATTTGGAAATTGAGAATTTGAAAACCCGAAAATTTGAAAACCTGAAATAATAACTAACTATTAAATTATAGGTATTGGAATTTCCTCTCAAATGTGTCCGTTAGTGAATGTAACGAATACAAATTCATCAGAAGTTATGAATTATCGTAAATAACGAATGCCGTATCTAAATGAATGGAATGTAATGAATTAATAATAATAAATAACAATAATAATAATAATGAAAACTTTTTTATTATTATTATTTATTCTTAATTTGTTCCATTCCATTTGTTTAGATGCAGCATTTTTTATTTTGGATAATTTGTAACTTCGGAAAAATTTGTATTCGTTACGTTCACTAACACAAAATTTTAAAGGGAATTCCAATACCTATAATTTAATAGTTAGTTATTCTTAGTTAGTTAGTTATTCTTTAGAATTTTCAGATTTTCTTTCTTATTTTTGATTTTCAAATGTATGAATTTACCAATTTACAAAAGTAAGAAATTTTGAATTTACAAATTTTTGAATTTATAAATTTACAAATTGCGATCAAAACAAATTACTCGAAAAAAAACTAAAAGAAAAAAACAAACTTGAATGAAACGAAAACTAACAAATTTTTCGGCAGTGCACATGTCTACTAGAATGTCAAGACAGTCTGATTGTTACAACCTATATCTATCCTATATTTTCTCATGTAAACAATATTGTGTATTTGTATATCATGGATTTATTCTACCAATCATGTGCTATATGTCATCTTTTTGAGTGGCTTTTTTTTTGAATTTCAGAAGATGGTTATATTCTTTCTATTTTATTCTATTATATTTTTTTATTCTAGTCTATTCCTTTTTTCTATCCTTATGTTATTATGTTCTTTTATTTTCTATTCTATTATGTTCTGTTTTACTCTATTCTCTCCTACTCTATTTTTTTCTATTCCTTTATTTTCTATTCTATCCATTTATTTTTTATTCTATTTTTTCTATTTTCTTCTATTCTGTTCTGTTTTATGCTATTATATTCTATTCTTTTATTGATTCATTTTTTTCCGAATTTTGATTTGGAACAAAATGAACCGCAGATCTCTAGCAATGACTTATCACATATCACAGAAAAAAAATGATATACCACGTGTCATGTGAAAGCATCTTCCTGTTTTGGATCAGAACAAAAGTATGATATTATTATATCTACCACTGATCAGATTGAATATAAAAGCATGCATGCTTTGAAATGATTACATATACATATAATGCTAAAACATTGGTTTTAGTTGGGTGCTCATTTGAAAAAGTAGTTTTGTTCTTGCAGCGGTGTTCTTGCTTCTTCTGAAATGGTGTTAACCCAGTGTGTTCTTAGAAGAGGTGAGATTCTTCTGTTAATTGTCCTTCTGTTAACTTTTCAGTCCCACAGCAGCAAGGGATGGATGAGCTAAGCTTTGTAAATATCTGAATATGTTTTTTAAGGTTGATATATGTTAGATATATGTTAGATATATAAAGCCTGTACTGGAAGAGACATTTCACCATGATCACATCAATTACATTCCTTTTGGCTGGTGTTCTAATCACCTTTTTTTGTATTTTACATACATATGCTGCAGGGATAGCACTGACATGAGTGAGCTGGCATATTTCAGTGGTTTAAGCCATTTTCCCTCTTTATTAGTAATACAAATTGACAGGGGTTCTAACTTTTCTCCACTGTATCAATCCCACTGGATATCACATGAGATAAAACACCACGTGGTTTCGTGAGAAAAATACCGCATATTTTAATGAAATTCCACATGCAGTAATTTAGTAGCTTTTTTTGTGAATTGCAAAATTTTATAAAATTATACTTCAAGTTTATATTCTAATTTTTATGAAAAAAAAATTATAGATTGTTAATGCTAACCAAAACATTTTGTAATTTTAATGCTTTTTAAACCATTTTTCCAAATTAATCTGCAGCCACGATGACATTAACATGCCACTTCTTGGCAATATGGAAACTAGGTGCATATTAAACACTGATTATATCTAGAGCTCTGCTGAATATCTCATACCTCTCTTGCAAAATTGCCTTACTTTTTGTCTCAGTAGACTGCACAGAGCTTGAAATCAAATTACAGGAATCTTTTGCAACTGGAATCTTATTTTGGTGAGATAATTTTTTAAGGTTTGCTAAGGTGTGTAGATGGTGTTCCTTTTAGCATTACAGCACTGAGACTACTTAGCTGATGATGATGAAGACTGAAGTCAGTGTGAGAAAACACAATATAACTTTCTTAGAGCAGAAGATATTCACTTGTCTCATTTCATTACATATCTAAACAAATAAAGATAAATAATCCTTATTCAAAGTATGTATTTATGACCTGTATGCAGTTTAGAATAAATACTTCTATAATATTAGGCTGTATCTGATTATCCCTTTCATGACTAAGCCTATTTCTGACATTTGGTGTTTAAGTTAAAATCCCTATTTTTTGCTAGAAAATTACTTAGAACCCCCAAACATTATATATATATATATATATATATATATATATATATATATATATTTTTAGCAGAGAATCTAGAGAATAAAATTGAGATTGTTGCATTATTTTATGTCACACTGTATTTGTGCAGCGATGTTTTAAACGCAATTTTTTGGGAAAAGGGACACTTTCATGAATTAAAAAAAAAAAAACAGTATAGTTATCATGTGAAAGATGATGTTATGCTGAGTAAATAAATACCAAACATGTCACGCTTTATAATTGCATTCACTCATGGAATGGCGACAAACTTTGGTCTCCATAGGCGACACTTTCAATTTTTTTTTACGATTACTAGATTAGAGGTACAGAGGCGGTCTAATGCTAGAATAATTGCTCTTGCTCTGACGATCTCGGTGATACCTCACATGTGTGATTTGAACACCGTTTACATATGCGGGCATGACTTCCATATGCATTTTCTTTGCTGCGCGAGCTTGCGGTGACAGGGCGATTTGAATTTTTTTTTCTTATTTATTTATTTTTATATTATTAAATTGTGTTTTTTTTTTTAAATGATCACTTTTATTGCTGTCACAAGGAATGTAAACATCCCTTGTGACAGTAATAGGTGGTGACATGTACTCTTTATGGAGGGATCAGGGGTCTAAAATACCTTCAATCCCTCCTTTGCACTTCAGAGTATTCAGATCACCAAAAATGGTGTATCTGAATACTATATATTTTTTAAAATCCGGCGCCATTGGCAGCCGAGTAAACAGGAAGTGACATTGTGACGTCGCTTCCGTGTTTACATCAAGGAGACTGGAACAAAGCCATTTCTGGCTTCATTCCAGTCTGTCGCTAGCCGCTGGAAGTGGCAGATCGTTGATCGGCCCTCCAGTGCCACCGGGAAGCCTGGGAAGAGCGGGGGGAGGTGGCAGGAAGGGGGATGTCCCCTCCCACTCCTCCGGGATAACAAACAAGCAGCTTTTAGCCACACCAGTTGTTATCCTCGGAAAGCCGATCGCCCGCTCTAAGCAACGGTACCGGGATGATGCCTGCAGCTGTGGGCATCATCCTGGTATAACCCCCTAAAGCTGAATGCGCACATCTGCGTACACTCAGCTGGAAGGAGTTATACACCAACAGTTCTGGATGTACAGTTGGCTATTTTAAAGTAATGATTTGCATAGCCCCACCCACTCTCCAAAAATGAAAGAATAATCCTCTTATTTTTTGGAGGTATGTAATAGAATGAGACACATGAATACCTTCTGTTTTAAAAAAAAAGCTCTACTGTGCTACCTTTTGGTTTGGTTGGAGGGCTTTTTGGTTAATTTAATCCCATCTCACCATAATCTTCATGGTTATACCTCCTTAGTTTGTGAAAGGACATAGTAAGGCTTAGATCAATGCCATGATGTTTTCTAAAATCCAGCAGCCCCTTACCATCTTGCCTGTTTTGGTAATCCTACTTAACAGCATGGGAAGTGGTTGCTCTTCCGCTCACCCAACAAATTAAATTAGAGATACTAACAAAAACTTACAAAGCCACTCGGCCTCCAGCCACATGACTAACCTAGTCTCAAAATACCAACCTAATTGTTCCCTTTGTTCCTCCCAATACCTTCTTTCTAGCTCCCTTGTTACTTCCTCTTATGCTCATCTTCAGGACTTCTCCCAAACCTCTCCTATCCTCTGTAGTTTCCTACCCCAATTTGTCTGACTATCTTTTACTCTGTCCACTTTTAGATAATCCCTGAAAAACCTTTTCTTCTGAGAGGCCTACCTTGCCCCCACATAACAACTGTATTTCCACTTTCTCCATCAGCTCATCCCCCACAGTTATGACATTTTATATCTCTTGACCCACCCTCTTAGATTGTTAGTGCTAGCAAGCCAAGCCCTGTGATTACTTCTGTGCTAAACTGTATTGTAATTGTACTGTTTGCCCTAATGTTGTAAAGTGCTACGTAAACTGTTAGCGCTATACAAATCCGTTATAATAATAATTAGCCTCCATCTTGTGTCTGTCCCTGTGGATTTAACCTTTAATATTTTGTTGGATACATTTGATGGATTGTGGGAACCCTATGATATGTCTGTAATAGTCCAATCTTTACTGCCCCCTCCATTTTATTATTTAGGAGGCATTCCTGGTGCTTCTTGTGCTCTCTCTGTCTATCCATTGTAGGGTCAACAACAACTTACAGACACAATATTTTTTCCTGATGAAGATTACCATTGAAATTGAAACTCAGTGGATCCACATGTAACAAATGGTCAAAGTTTGATTGGTTATAAAGAAAATACATATTTTGAGACATGTGTGTTGATAGGTGGTTCTAGAGACACTATTGTCCAATTTTCGAATCAGCCTTGTGGTTTTATAAAGTATTTTATGGAATTTTCAATAAAAAGTATTTGTTTTAATTTTCTTTTTGTTGTGCCTAAAAAAAAATCTATTTTTTTCGGGGACTTTTTTAGGTGTATTTGATATCATGGAACAAAACAATGACACAATTCTCAAAGAGATTATTCTTCTGGGTTTTTCGACAGATCAAAAGACAAACATTTCACTTTTTGTTCTTTTTTTACTAATCTACTCAATAACTTTCATTGGAAATGTTCTTATAATATGCATAATTGCTGCCAACCTTCAACTTCACACACCAATGTATTTTTTTCTTTGCATTTTATCTTTTGTAGACTTGTGCAATTCATCATTGATTGTACCACGACTGTTGCATGATTTATTATCTCTTCAAAGAGCAATTTCACTTGGGGCTTGTGCTGTGCAGTTATATGTTGTCCTTCTTATGGGAGGTTCAGAGTGTCTACTCCTGGCCATTATGGCTTATGACCGATTCCTTGCCATCTGTCGTCCACTCCATTATCCTGTTATGATGAGGTGGAGTGTTTGCTATAGGATTACAACCCTTTTGTGGATAGCCAGCTTCTTCATGTTTGTATTCCCACCACTTGTATTACCTGTACCACTGTGTAATCCAAACCAGATAAATCATTTTATGTGTGAGATTGTGGCTATCATGAAAATGACATGCTATCATATCTACTCACATGAGATTTCTATACTTGTGATTTGTTTTATTAGTATCCTTTTACCCTTTGTGTTTATTATAGGATCGTATATTTGTATTCTATCTTCTGTATTAAAGATTCGCTCAGCACAAAGATCGAAGGCCTTTTCCACCTGCACTTCACATATCACAGTAGTAGTTTTATTTTATGGGTCGGCAATGATAATGAACTTTGGTGCCTTCTCATCGTACTCCAAAAATCAAGGGAAATATATCCCTGTTTTTTATAATATTATTTGTCCAATGTTAAACCCCATCATTTATAGTCTGAACAATACTGAAGTGAAGGAGAAATTAAAAAAGCAAAATATACTGTCAATCTTTTTGATTCTAAGTTAGGGTAAATGAAATATCCATTGTTGATCAACTAGCACATCCACAGACTTTTTTTCTTTTAACCTTAGGTCTACTGGTAGGGTATAATGGACCCTGTAGGTAGTTTGTGTTGTGTTTTTTTTAATAGAATGTATTATTATTATTTGATAAGAACTTATGTCTTTTTTACTGCTAATTAGACAATTATAAATCTGAAAGCATACATTTTTTGCATTTACACTTTTTCTGTGAATTCAAATTATAGCATCGTACACTGGCAGGGTCCTTTAGATCCATGTTGCTTTTCAATGGTTTCTCCGTTATAACTCATCAAGTCACATGATTACTGTACTGCACTTTGTGAGCCATTTTCAGTCTGCAAGTTAGGACATGTTTCTGCATGTTAGGACTTGCTTTTGAAGATTATTATCCATCGGATGATGAAAACAAAATAGATGACATCCTTGTAGACGACAACTCAGATTCTGATGATAGCACTGTCACAGTACCTACCACCCAAACTGATTTGCCATCTTCACCTGTGAATAGACCTATTTACTATGTAGGTGTACACCTGAAAATGTCAATGGATTTGGCTCAGGGAATATTACATTCTGGAAGAAACATCACTTGTGATAACTTCTTCACAAGCCTGCAGTTAGCAAAAAAAATTACAAGAGAAGAAAATAACAGATGTTGGAAAAATTTGTAAAAACAAAAACAAAACGCCCCAAGAATTCGTGATCACAAAAAAAATGAAATGTCTACTCTACTCTGTTTGGTTTTCAGAAAGACGTGATGATTGCATCATACTGTTCCAAGAAAAACAAAGTTGATACCCTCTTGAGCTCCATGCATTCCCAACCTACCGTTCAAAACTGAGAATACAAAAAAACTGAGATAATTCATTCATACAATGAGACAAAGGGAGGCGTTGATATATTAGATCAGATGGTTCTGAACTTACAGTACTAAACGAATGACGAGAAGATGGCCAATGGTTATATTTTCTAACATGTTGGATGTTAGTGCTATCAACACCTACATTATCTGGATGTCACTAAAACCAGACTGGAATGTAAGTAAATCACACAAAAGGAAGGTTTTCCTTACACATCTTGGGAAAGCACTGACTTGAGTATCTGAGGGGCCTGACTTTCCTCAGACTTCTACCTCAGAAGAACCACCAAGAAAGAAAGCATGTTGCAGTATCTGCCCTAACAGTAAAGACAGAAAAACTCAAACAGTGTGTTGTGTGTGCAAGAAAAATGTATGTCAAGAGAATCTGAAAGTAGTGTGTTTGAACTGTGGACAGTGAAACTTTTTCATCATATTAGCATAACTTTTCTAACTACCCATGCCCCACACCTACATATCAAAATGTCACATTTCTCTCAGTTGACAATTTCTTTATAATTTTTATCGTTATCTATGAATTTATGTGCAGACGTGCAACACTTTTGTCACATGCTGCTAAAATACATCATATTCCCTCCTCTTTTCTTTCTCTAGACATTAAGAAAGCATTTGACACAATATCATGGTCTTATATGAACTACACCCTCAATAAATGGGGCTTTGGCCCACATTTTTGCAATGGATTTCTGCATTATATCATGAGCCCAAAGCTTATATTAAATATGCAGGGTACAAATTGGATGAGTTTAATATACAGAGAGGGACACATCAAGGATGCCAACTCTCTCCATTATTATTTGCACTACTCATTGAACCTCTAGCACAAAGAATAAGGATGGAACCTGCAACCACGGGTATTGAATTAGGTACATGCCATCACAAAATATGCTTATTCACGGATGACATTCTCCTTTTTCTGTTCTCACTACAAATCTGCTTTAAATTTAATACCCAAAAATCTTTAGCACTAAATATCTCACTCGATCAAATGGAAAAACAATCTATACAAAATTCATTACCCTTTAAATGGGTAGATTGCAGCCTTCCATATTTGGGTATCCAATTTACCTCTAATCCCCAGATTTATTTGCAGCTAATTACCCAGCTTTATTGAAAAATAGTACAAATTCACCATTACCGATTTTATAGTTCAGAAAAATTAACATTATAAAAATGACTATACTTCCCAAATTTTTATATTTATTAAGAACACTCTCAATCCATATTCCCGCTTATTTTCTTAGATTGATTCAACAAAAAATAACACAATTCACTTGGGGGGAAATAAAACCCAGGCTACATAAGAAAAAACAGTTCTCCCTAAATCTATGGGAGGTCTGGGATTTCCAGATTTTACTACATACTACATATAGAAGCAGCTCAAATAGCACAATTAACGAAATATAATTTGACCACAGAGATTCCTATGTGGATATTCATTGAAGCTTTAGACTGCGATCCTCTTCCTATGAACAATATATTATGGTTATGACCGGCAGTTTGTAAAGCTTTAAAAAATCAAATTTCTAAGCATTCTTTATCTATTTGGGATAGATATAACATCTTACATGGTTTGGAATCCTCACATAACCGTTACTATGTTTTCATAAAAATACAGCCTTTTATCCATATTGGTCATTTTCCAGAACCTTTAAAACTTGGTCTAAAGCTGGTATTACTTGTCTATATAATATGACATTGACAACCTCAATATGACCTTTCCCAGAAGTATGCGAGACATATGGGCTTCCCCAATATTCAGATATCTTCAAATCAAAAGATACTCCTCTCCTCAATTCTAGTGAAAAATTACACACCATTTCTCAATTTAAAAGGATTTGTCCCAAAGAACCACATGTTAAAGGTCGCATTTCATTAATCTACTCCCAGTTGATCACTAAATCAAATACTATTTTACCTATGTATGTTGCTAAGTGGGGAAAAGACCTTGATTGTACGATTGATCACAAGACTTGGTCTCATATCTGATCTAGTACCAAATCTTCTTCTACAAATATATTGATGGTTGAGACATCATATAAAGTTCTTACATGATGGTATTTGGTTCCTACCAGAATAGTCAACAGACAATTCTGTCCTCTGTTTTCATGCATGCATGCACATTTGGTGGCAGTGTCCAACTGTGCACACATTTTGGAAAAAGGTATTTTTGATAGCCTCAAAATTATTTGATTGTTCAGTTTTACCAGACCCAAAGTTAGCTCTTCTAAATTTAAAACCAGTCTCTCTCCCTCAGAAACAATTTAAACTAATTCTCACGTTGCTGATAGCCACAAAACAAACTATAACTAATGTGCGGAAAACATCTGTTGTGAATATTGCAGAAACCAAACTTAGAATGAATCGATCTTTTATACATGCTAAAATGGATGCTTTAGATAAAAATCACTGGATGAAGTTTGACAGAACATGGAAACCATGGATTAAATACTACATGTCAGATAATTTTGACAATCGAGTACTCTCATCATGGTGATTAAAAATCTTTCAAGGATTATAACATCAGAATGTATATACAAAATCTGCCTCCGGAGTTCTGTCGTCTTCCCCTCCCATTTTGCTTTATTTCCTTTCATCATTTTCTTTTTCCTTGTTCCTTCAAGGACTATTATATTTCTCAAACGCAATCTGTCCTTATAATACAGTATTTGTTATAAACACATATTTGAAGTTATGGTCAAGGTTTTGTTAAATTCAAACCTTTAAATAGATATATTCATGCCTACTCCGGTTTAGAAAGGTTTTTTTTTTTTACTTTACTATTTTCACACTCAAGATTATCTAATATCTTAACATTACACAGAGTATTTATCATTTTCATTTATTAACACTATGAAACTGAAGTCTATTATACATTTTTTCTTGCATCATCTGTACTTCAATATTATACTCAAATAATTTTGTCTAATATTCTGTATCTGTTGATATTCAATGTTTCTAAAATAAAAACGTTTGAATGAGAAAAAAATACAGGTAACATATTTTATGGTTACACTAAGGTCTCATACAACGTCTTTGCCACTCATTATTTAGTTATTTTCTAAATAAATAAACAAGATCTTGAAAATAATTATTTTTCATTGATGATAAAATCAAGAATCCCTTGGTATTAATTACAGTTAGTGTGTATTTTTTCTCTGTTTTTTCCCTCTGGAATTCAGATCTGAATAAATTCAAGGTAATTTCTTACTGAGTTTGCATACTGGTGTAAGATATATTCTACAGTATGTACTATGTTATATCGGGTTTCTATATGTTTTGTTCAAGTCTTATATAATTTTCATTTATAATGAGGATTGCAGCCGTGTTCCACTAACTGGTCATGCAGAAGGATATACATTCATACAGTGATTAATAAATTGCTTCATAAATCAGGTCCATAATATTTTTTGCCTGTTTATAAAGACAGAGTCATCTGATCTTACACTTCACATAAACAGGCACTGCAAATATTATTTTACCTGATTTACCAAAATTTGAAAACAGGTAGTCCAATCCATGGGAAAACAATGTTTATTTATTTATTTACATTTCCTACATGATTGGATACTTGTATTCATCAAGGAATGAGAGTTTTCATTTCCACGAAAGATTGTCAAAAACCATAAGTTTATGGTGACATTTTGCCATGGCAAATTTTATCAGAGACATTGGTGAAGGTGAAGCTTTTTCTGTATTTTTTTTTAATGGATGCAATGTGTAATGGGCTTTAAATGGTTCCTGAGGGTTACATAAACTCATTTAAAGTGCCATGAGCCTTTCACCAAACATTCACTGATGTTCAATTGATCAAAGTTACTACATGCACCTGAAGGATCCACCTGTAGTGAATGTTTGACAAAAATCATATGTAATGCTTTATAAATTTTCCTTTAAATTAATTAAACAACATGACTCTAAATACACCACAACAAACCCTCTGAAAAAAGAAAAATTTAGCAAGTTTTGCCTAAAAAATTAAAATGAAATTACATTATTATGCTCCAGAGGCCAACATTTAAATATACGTTGAGAATTTTAGGGTGTCAAATAAAATGATCAATACAATGTTATTTTATTGATATAAATGTTAAAACAATGACATCATAAAAAAAAAAATCATCAAAGAAATTAGTTTTTGCTATTCTACATAGAGGCATTGTGCATAAAGAGCCTTCCCTATATGGCTTTCCCCTATTAGATATTACATTACTTTGTTTCATTACTTTGTTAACATATATCCACCACCTCCGAAAGTCCATTGAAAGGAATTCCTTTGATGAGAAAACTTCCCTTTTATGCATTTCAGAATCTATCTTCTTCAGAGGGTTAGGACAAGGTTAATATTATGATAATTACCCTCCAAGTATCAGAACAAAGAGCTGGAAACTGACCCAGTACTTCTAACAGAGGCTACACGGAGGAAGGATATTTGCACCTATGGTGCTTGATTTGTCCACCCAGTTGATGGCGCCTCCCTCCCACAGTGCACGCTATCATGACACTGGTGGGTGTGTGGCACCTAAGCTCTTATAGGTTTCATTTTGGGGCAGCTGGCTCACTTTGGTGGTTCTATCTGTTCTCCTCGGTTCACTCCATGAATTATTCCAGATTTTAGATTTTTATGCATCAGTTTCAGGCAATTTGGCATTCCCTATCCACTATTAGTTTCATTTGGCACGTTAAGGTATTGATTCTGACTTTTACTAGTTTGGACTTCACTGACATTACCTTTATTACCTTAATTGACCTGTCCTTTACCGAGTATAGGACACATTGCATGTTACCTTTTTCCAAAAACATACCATTTTCTTAGAAGTCTTCTCTTGTTGGTTTCAGCACCCACAGTCACTTATGACTATTTCTACTTCCTGGAAATCTGTCCTCCCTGGATGCTATCCTTGCTGGGCTTCGAGCCATCCACACCACCTCAGCTCCCAGTGGTGATGCCCCTATCTGGGGGGTCTTTTTGATCTTTAATGCCACATTCCCATCATGCAGCTACATTTGTAAATATTTCAGAGAGAGGGACTTTCATAGTTAATTTTATTTTTTAGAATTTTAATACGTTAAGGTATTGATTCTGACTTTTACTAGTTTGGACTTCACTGACATTACCTTTATTACCTTAATTGACCTGTACTTTACCGAGTATAGGACACATTGCATGTTACCTTTTTCCAAAAACATACCATTTTCTTAGAAGTCTTCTCTTGTTGGTTTCAGCACCCGCAGTCACTTTGGACTTCAGTTTGGACTTCACTGACATTACCTTTATTACCTTAATTGACCTGTCCTTTACCGAGTATAGGACACATTGCCATCATGCAGCTACATTTGTAAGTATTTCAGAGAGAGGGGCTTTCATAGTTAATTTTATTTTTTATAATTTTAATACGTTAAGGTATTGATTCTGACTTTTACTAGTTTGGACTTCACTGACATTACCTTTATTACCTTAATTGACCTGTCTTTTACCGAGTATAGGACACATTGCATGTTACCTTTTTCCAAAAACATACCATTTTCTTAGAAGTCTTCTCTTGTTGGTTTCAGCACCCACAGTCACTTATGACTATTTCCACTTCCTGGAAATCTGTCCTCCCTGGATGTTATCCTTGCTGGGCTTCGAGCCATCCACAGCACCTCAGCTCCCAGTAGTGATGCCCCTATCTGGGGGGTCTTTTTGATTTTTAATGCCACATTCCCATCATGCAGCTACATTTGTAAATATTTCAGAGAGAGGGGCTTTCATAGTTAATTTAATTTTTTATAATTTTTTCATATTTATCATTTTTTCCTTGATAGAGTCAGACCATAAAGAATTTTTTTCTATCATGTCACATTACGTATCCAATCCACCTGCATGCTCCTGAAGAGTGGGTTAATCCACTAAATGCATGGAGCTATTACATTTTGTGTTTCTATTCACCATGTGTTTTAATTGATATTCTTTAGTATGTGTATTTTACAATATTAACTGTCTGCAATCATGTGGTAATTGCCTTTATTGTATGTACATGTAGCTCTGTATTTGCGGACGATACTAAGCTAAGCAGGGCAATAGCTTCTCCGCAGGATGGGGAAACCTTGCAAACAGATCTGAACACATTAATGGGGTGGGCAACTACATGGCAAATGAGGTTCAATGTAGAAAAATGTAAAATAATGCATTTGGGTGGCAAAAATATGAATGCAATCTATACACTGGGGTGAGAAACTCTGGGAGAATCAAGGAAGGAAAAGGACCTTGGGGTCCTAGTAGATGATAGGTTCAGCAATGGCATGCAATGCCAAGCTGATGCTAACAAAGCAAAGGGGGCTTCATTTCAGAGATAAAAGGGTAATTCTCCTGCTCTTCAAGATTCTGGTCCGGCCGTACCTAGAGTATGCTGTTCAGTTCTGGGCATCAGTCTTCAGGATGGATGTACTGGAAATGGAGAGAGTGCAAAGAAGGGCAACAACGTTAATAAAGGGTCTGGAGGATATTAGTTATGAGGAACGGTTGCAAGCATTGAACTTATTCTCTCTGGAGAACAGATGCTTGAGAGGGGATACAATTTCAAATTACAATTACCGTACTGGTCATCCCACAATAGGGATAAAACTTTTTTTGCGAAAGGGAGTTTAGCAAGACTCATGGGCACTCATTAAAATGAGAAGAAAAGAGGTTTAACCTTAAACTACAGTATGTAGAGGGTTCTTTACTGTAAGAGCGGTAAGAATGTGGAATTCCCTTCCACAGGTGGTGGTCTCAGCGGGAAGCATCGATAGTTTCAAGAAACTATTAGATAAGCACATGAACGACCACAACATACAGGGATATATAAGAGGGCCAGTATGGTGGCCCGTAATTATGGGAGGAGCCCGGAGGGTATATAATCAGACCACCCACAACGGTCTGTGTCGGTTCCAGTGCAAGGTACTGCACATCAAGGGGCCGACTCTTCTCAGCTCCCTCACGGTCGTCTATCTGTGTGTCCAATCGTAGGTGCACTTCGGCTTCTTCATTCGTGGTCTTCGTCGGCGGTTCCCGCTCATGGTCGCAGATAAGTAGTATCCGAATCTTTTCATATCATGTGCAAACTTGCGGCTTATCATGCTTGCTATCCTGCACCCCTTTCGCAAAACCTACCTCTGAGTTGTTGACACTCATGTCCCGACATTGTTCAGCTCAGGCATAGTACATTCGTAAATTCTTTCTACCAAATGTACGATTCATTCATAGATCCGAGTCGCTGTCGGTTGTTCTCCAATATCACTCGCCATAGGCTTCACTGGTTATAAAATTCACTGTTCTCATCCTTTTTTAGATAAACAGGTATTGTTTGTATGGGTTTCTGTGGCTGATTGAGGTGTAATTAAACCCACCTGATGTCTTTCCTACACTTGACTAGCCTGGGGGGATGGGTGGTTGATAGGTGTTTGGTTTCACAGTAAGGAATAGCATACACTCTACAACCAATTCGTATCAGATACTCCTTACTGCCAATTTATATCAGATTCATCTCATACATTTTTGAGCTGATTCGTGTCAAATGCATTGCAGAGGCTGACTCTGCCAACTCACTGCATGTCCACGTAGTTGTACCTTCGAGATTGGTCGTATATCTTCATCGATTGTCCCACGCTCGGACCGCTACACACTCGCTGTCGCAGGTAGGACTTTGTTGCTACCGCTCTTCTAAACTCCAATAGTTACCTTATCATGTTCGTTTATCATGTTCGTTTTGCAAAGTCGCACTTACGACACCGTAAGTCTATGTCATCTTTCATGTATTTCATCCTTTCTACCCAACGCGGGTTTACTCGAGCCGATCACTTCACGGTCGATGCGGTCAAATCCAACATTCAAGCCCCTTACTCACCTCGCATCTACGGCCGATTCGAAATCTAGTCGCAACTTCGCTTCTATGTTTCGGATCCTCGGCAATCACAAGCCCCTTCAACCGTCATCACCATTTAGTTGATTCGAACCCAGCCATATCATCGGCAATACGGTCAGATCTGTCATACGAGCCCCATAGTCACCTCATATCTACGGCCGATTCGAAATCTAGTCGCAACTTCGCTTCTATGTTTCAGATCCTCAGCAGTCACAAGCCCCTTCAACCGCCATCACCATTTAGTCGATTCAAACCCAGCCATATCATCTGCAACACGGGCAGATCTGTCATACGAGCCCTGTAGTCACCTCGCATCTACGGCCGTTTCGAATCTAGTCGCAACTTCGCTTCTATGTTTCGGATCATTGACAATCACCAGCCCCTTCAACCACCATCACAATTCAATCAATCCGAACCCAGCCATATCCTCAGTGATACGGTCGGATCCCATATACGAGCCTCTCAGTCGCATCTACGGAGGATTTGAGTCTAGTCGCAGCGTCGGCGCAACGATTCCAATCCTTGCCAAACGCAACTCTAACAACCAAGCCGAATCCTGTTGCATCATCGACTCAAATGAGTCAAATCTTTCGCAGACTATTCCATAGCTATAGCCCAGTTCAAACTAGTCACATCGACTGTACGAATTCAGCAGTACTTACATTTGACCTTCTCAGTCTATCCATACATGATCGTACACAATTCTCTCCACCAATTTGCTCAGTATTGCGCACGGTCATTCCTACATAATCACATTTCCTCTATAACCTTTCTTTCGCCTTTCAACAAAGCTGCGTTCTTGCAATCGCTGCAAGTCTTTCTGCATTTGGCTCAAAACTGCCAATCGTCTCCAGTAGCAACACTGCTGTTCACATCATACCTACACACTTATAAATCCGCAAAACATTGCTTTCACCTTTCAAATAAAGCTGCTTCCTTGCAATCGCTGCGAGCATCGATGCAATGGCTCAATACGGCCACTCATCGCTCTCCTCATTCCTACACACTTATAATTAAATTTATAGATTCTAATAAAGCTGCTTTCTTGCAATTGCTGCAAGCATCTCTGCAATGGCTTAATACGGCCACTCATCGTCTCCAGTAGCAACACAGCTGTTCACCTCATTCATTCATTCATTCTAACCTCATAATTCAATTTATAATTCAAATAAGGCCGCTTCCTTGCAATCGCTGCAAGCATTTCAGCAAATGGCTCAAACTGCCACTCATCGTCTCCAGTAGCAACACGGCTGCTCATCGTTTTCTCTGTCGCTTTCCCCTTTTAGGCCAGTTAGAACACCAGTTAGTCCACCCTGCACCAGGTTTGGACAGTATCTCCCAAAAAAAAAAAAAAAAAAAACCATTGTCGAGGGCTTGCATCTTCACCAGGGGGCCAGCTTTGCCCCAAACAGCTCTTTGCAATCCCCATTGTCAAAACTAAATTCTCATGTCACCTTACTACAGGCTCCCGGTCAACTCAGTTCTCGACCACCAACCAGTCGACTTCACAACTAGGGCATAAAGTCAGGTGTGTAGTTCAATGGGATTCCCCCTTTCTCTTAAACACTCTTTCACTACATATTTTTACTTCACATACAGAATTTGACCTGCTCCTGAGGCGTTAGCAACTGTCACATACTTCTGCGCACTTCACTCTGTTTTCGAAGCACAAGCCTTCAATACGCAGACAAGGTCGCCTAATCTCCATACTTGCTGGCAGTGCAAGCATTAGTAGACTGAACCCACGTCAATTAACTACAGATCGCAACATTCCTACTTAGTATACCAGACTTCAGCTACCCACCCCAGTCCGCCCTGGGGCGCTCTGGTTCATTAGTCTGTGCCGAGCACAGACTGACACCCGAGCTATTGGTTACCTAGCCAGTCACCTCCTGGCTCACCTCGGTTGTTACGCATTCTTTTGAGTTTTCTAAAGTCACACTCAACAGCGCTCGAGCGCAAACCAACTGTCACTATGGCTGTCGTTCCTTGTCCTATTCTTGTTTCCTTCCGCCTTTCATCTTATCTACCCAACGCAACTATCCCCTCCTACCTTTGCAACTTACCTCAAACATACGCACCCCCCCTTGCTTTTAGTTGACGCCATGTCGCAGGCAGACAGTGAGGACTTTGCCTCAGCCCTGCCATCACCCTTTACGGGCTCAGCAAGCGGCGGTTTACAGTCTCACAAGAGCTTGGACCAATAAAAAAAATAAATAAAAAAAAAGAATAATAAAAAATAAAAATAAAATAAACTCATAGCAGAACGGTGTCGCAGGAGTAAATCCTACCCTGCTGCAGCCAGGAAACCAAGCCTTTAGGCTACTGTTTCCACCGCCAGTGGCAGCCCTTCCAGGCACCACTTCAGTCTATCTTCTTTGCGACTACTCAGCTGCACTCCTGGGTAACCACACTGTCAGCAGCAGTCGCCGAAGTCCAAGCAGAGTGACAGCCCTGGAGGTACGCCCAGCCGTGCCCCTACCAGCTCCAGTCACCACCGTCATTCCCGTACCTTCACTTACAGATACACCCAACTTCTGCACCATCGTCTTCCCTGCACACCTTGTCCTAGCAGGGCATCTAGGAGGACATCTTGGATGACAACGACGTTAACTTAGCATCCCTCCTCATAGCAGTACACAACTTGGCCTAGAACAAATCATATTCGCGGGGAGATGTCTCCGTCATCCTGAAGGCCAGAGACCCTTTACTTAATCGCAAGCTCACTGTCACAGAGTTTGTGCGGGCCTTGGGGACAGTCAGAGACATGCTAGGCAGAGCAACCCCAACAGGAGGGTAGAATTGGACCCGTATCTGCACGCAGCAGGTCACAAGTACGCAGGGTGCCCATCCTTTGACTATCACTGCTCATTTTCAGCCAAGGCAGCAGCTAGACTCAAGGGGATCTTTTACCTCCCATCTTTTAGTGTTTCTCTTCCAGGCAAAGACCCTGACTAAATCCTTAAATTAAGATATGCCAGCTATAGCAGATCTGCCCATGGGAGTCGAATTTCTCACAAATTGGAATGGCATGCCAATGTGTATTCCCTCAGCATCTCTCTCTTCATCTCAGGTAGTCATGGTCACCACAGCCTCCACAGGTCCTCGCCTCAATTTTGGCCAAATTGGGTTTATAGGGCCATGGTCGTCAGAAATCCTCTTGATTCCTGGGTTCAGTTAGTCCTCCTCTTTGTTCGACCTCTACCCCATTGTCGCAGCAGCTCAAGTCTGGTGCAACAACTGGGCAGGACAAACAGTGACGTTCGCCACAGACAACCAAGCTACAGCCAGTATTATAAATAAAGGAGGTCCTAGTAGCTGGCCATTGTGGCCTTCCTGTGCAGGCTGGTGCCACTATCCCCACAGCACCAATCTAACGTCCTATGCGTCCACATCCCAGACAAACGCAATAATCTGGCCGACGCACTACCCGTTAACTTTGCTTCGTTATTTTTTGCAGGAACCTGGAACCGACCCGACCATGTCTCTTATCCCACACTGGTCGTAGCTAACCTCAGATTCAAACAACACTTTCACGACGCTACCTGCCTTATTAATCTTTCACTATCTCACAACACCCTGAAGGCCTACCGGGCAGCCTAGAGGTTCTATGTCAGGTTACTAGCCTCAAACCCCAGAGCAATACCAAGAGTTCTCCATCACATCCTGGTCTTCATATTATGCCACTGCACACAGTTGGCATTGTCACACAATACCTTAGACCCCACTCAGCTGACATCCAGTATTTCATCCCCTTATGAGATCCTAACAAACCGTCTTGTTCGCCGCCCATACGGTCAAGACCATGTTGTGTGATATTCACAGGCAATGACCCCAAATCAGTATCAAACGGCTACCCGTCACCAGCACCATATTCCAAGACATGTCTTTCATCCTGTCACATTCCCCTTTTGGCTAAATTCAGCCTGGTCCTTCAAGCAGCCATCTACCTGGCTTTCTACAGCTTCTTACGCCCCAGTGAATACTGTCACCATCCCAGTTGTAAAGTGTTACGTAGACGCCACCTCACACGCCATCAGACTTCATCTTGCTCCTCAGCGTGTCCAAAGCACAATAGTCCGGTCCAGAGGTTGACATAAAACCTTTCCAAACTCTCAAAGCCTGGTGCCCCGTGTCCATCCTAGATCAATTTTTGGCCCATATGTTTGATCCCTCGCAGGACAGCCCATTACTACCGTTCTCGATTAGTACCCCAGGCAGCAACCAGTTCATTAGTCACGTCAGGTTCCTTTTGAGCAAATTAGGCCAGGACCTTGGTCATTTTCTTGGACATTCTTTCGCATTGGAGCAGCATCAGCAGCCTCACGAAACGGGGTCCCAGTCCACGCGATCAAAGATGGGTAGGCGGGAATCCACCTGCTTTACTCGATACATCTCCAATCCACAAGTGGAAATGACCTGAGCCTTCAGAAACTTTGCCCCGTAGTGTCTTGTTGTACATAAATTAATAATTACCTCCCTACACCAAATCTTTTGCGGCCTTCTCTTGGCATATCGCCCAGCAGAGTAGGGCTCACCGCCCAGCTCACCAGGGCTTACCTTACAGCAGACCAAGGGCACAATTCAGGTCCATTTTATGTTGTTAGTCTTGTGACGTGTTTATGTGTTCTTTCATATCTCTTAGAGCGGAGGGCTCCAACCATAAATAAGAGGGCCAGTATGGTGGCCCGTAATTATGGGAGGAGCCCGGAGGGTATATAATCAGACCACCCACAACAGTCTGTGTCGGTTCCAGTGCAAGGTACCCACCCACCCATTTCCCTTCTCAGAGTACTTCACTTAAAAACACGTTTCTCTACAGAAACATCCATTTACTTTCTTAAGGTATGCGGCCTTTTCTTGGCATATCGCCCAGCAGAGTAGGGCTCACCGCCCAGCTCACCAGGGCTTACCTTACAGCAGACCAAGGGCACAATTCAGGTCCATTTTATGTTGTTAGTCTTGTGACGTGTTTATGTGTTCTTTCATATCTCTTAGAGCGGAGGGCTCCAACCATAAACAAAGTAATACTGACATATAATCACACACATAGGTTGGACTTGATGGGCTTGTGTCTTTTTTGACCTCACCTACTATGTAACTATGTATACTTTGATATCACTTCCCTTCCAACATCAAAAACATTGAAGCATTGTTTTTACAATGATCTGCTACAGAGCAAGACTAGATGCCCAGGAGCTGATTGTTTCATTCATTCGACCCCCTACAGTCTGGCTTCCGCCCACAACATTCTACTGAAAACTCACCAATGACCTACTAACTGCTAAAATCAATGGCCACTACTCCATACTCATACTTTTAGACCTCTCTGTTGCCTTTGAAACAGTTGACCATCTGCTCCTCCTCAGCAAATTACGCTCCCTTGGCCTCCCCGATTCTGCTTTATCCTGGTTTTCCTCCTACCTATCTCAGCGCACTTTCAGTGTCACTTAAAACTCCATCTCCTCTGCTCCCCTTCCTCTTTCTGTTGGGGTGCCACAAGGTTCTGTCCTTTGGCCCCTCCTATTCTTCCTCTATACCTCTTCCCTGGGCCAGTTGATAACCTCCCATGGTTTCCAATACCACCTCTATGCTGACGACACCCAGATCTATCTCTCCACTCCTCAACTCACCCCCTCAATCTCCTCACAGATCTCCAACTTACTGAGTGACATATCAGTATGGATGTCACACCACTTCCTCAAACTCAATCTTTCTAAAACTGAGCTTGTTATATTTCCTCCTTCACGATCCCCCCGTGACTTCACCATTAATATCAACAACACAACCAGTGGTCCCTCCACACATGCCAGGGTCCTGGGTGTATTCCTTGACTCTGACCTCTCCTTCAGCCCCCATATCCAATCACTGGCTAAATCCTGTCGGCTTCACCTCCGCAACATATCCAGAATTCGACCCTTCCTGACTAATGACACCACAAAGCAACTCGTTCACTCCTTGATTATTTCCCACCTTGACTACTGCAACTCTCTCCTTAATGGCCTACCCTTAAGCAGACTACCCCCCCCCCCCCCCTCAGTTTATTATGAATGCTGCTGCTAGACTAATACACCTCACTAATCGTTCCGTGACTGCTACCCCTCTCTGCCAATCCCTTCACTGGCTTCCCCTACCCCACCGTGTAAAATTCAAAATGTTAACCATAACATACAAAGCTATCCACAACATCACCACCATCTACATCACCCCCTCCGCTCCTCCCAGGACCTCCTGCTTTATAGCTCCCTTGTTACCTCCTCTCATGCTCTTCTTCAAGACTTCTCCAGAGCCTCTCCCATCCTCTGAAACTCCCTTCCCCAGTCTGTCCACCTTTAGGAGTTCCCTGAAAACTAATTTATTCAGGGAAGCCTATCCTACACCCACCTAACTGTCCCTGAGCCACCCCCATCAAGTCATTATCTGCATCTATTACCTTTTGTATCACCACCCCCTCCCTTTAGAATCTTAGCTCTATGAGCAGGGCCCCCCTATACATTGTAAAGCGCTGCATAAACTGTTGGCACTATATAAATCATATATAATAATAATAATAATTCGCTAAGCATAGTGCTGGACGTTTCTTGTCTGCATCCCAGCTGGGACCCAAGAGAACCCCTAATTCCTGATGTGTCAGGGCTGGGCTCAGTCCTTCCTTCTCTGAGCTAGCCGCTCAGCTGTCAGCTAATTGCCAGCTCCCATCTCTTTCCACAGTTACTCAGCTGTTGATGATATCCTGCTCGTCAGTCCTGCCTACTTAAGCTGTCCAGTCCAGAGGAGCTCTGCCTTTGCCTTGGTCACATCACAGAAATGTTCTCCTGTTATCCTGTTCAAGACTTGCTTTGCTGACATTCCTTCTGGCTCCAGATCCTGCTTGCTGTTCCACTACATCCCTGGCTTCTGGCTTGGCTGACTATCCGTTCTGGTTACTGAACTTTGGCATTGTTTTTACTACATTTGTTCTTTTAACCTTTATTATTAAACAAGTGTAATTTAACTGTACTTCTGTCTCAGCCTGATTTCATGGTTTCTTACAGTAGGTGAAGGCCATGAATTCAGAAGATGCAGTCAATCCACTTGTTGGTAATATTTTTTCCAGATTGGATGAACTGGATCACCACATCAATCAGTTCACTATGGCATTACAAACGCTCATGAGTCGCGTGGCTCACCTGGAATCTCCCACTGTGGCCACCCAGATACAACCTATGTTGCAGACCGACCCTGCTGCCGCCTCGAGTATTACATCTATAAGGGGTATGTCTGGTTCCGCTCCGCTTCCCCAGTGATTTGGGGGCAATCCAGTCCAATGCAGAGGGTTTCTCAACCAGGTTGAGATATTCTTTGAGATGCTGCTCCAGGTATTTCCCACGGACAGAAGAAAAGTAGGTTTTGTGATATCTTTGCTTTCTGAGAGAGCCTTGGCCTGGGTAAACCCTTTATGGGAGACACACAAACCTGTTGTCTTGAGTTACCCTGAGTTTGTGGCATCCTTTAAAAGGGTTTGATCAAAGATTGTATGGCTCAGAGCAGTGGGAAACAATGTCTTACTTTGGAGGTTTGCAGTCAGGATGTTCAAGCTGAGGTGTCCTCCCATACACCAATAACGGTCATTGAATAAAAGCAGCCGGCAACGCCATACCAAAAGCATATTTATTTTCAAGCCTTCACAGTGAGTACAGTCAGCAGCAGACTAGTTTTCGGAGATAAGCCTTGTTCACAGCCAAAAGGGTATTTGATGTTCCCGCACGCTCTGCCTCTACTGCCAAGTGCCTCGTGTCCATCAGAATACGAGAATTGTTGCCGATTAAGCCACTGAATTCTGTACTCGGGCAGCAGAGGTTTCTTGAAACAATGAGGCCCTCATGGCTTCTTTTTCTCATGGTCTCTCGGATACCATCAAGGATGAGATAGCAGCCCGTGATATACCCACTGAGCTGGAGAAGTTGATCACGTTTGCCATGCTCATTGACTCCAGACTCAGAGAAGGACTCTCTTTTAAGGAGCACTTGCGGAAGCCTCCTGTATGTTTGTCTCTGAGCTTTGCGGTCCCACCCATCCCTCCCTCACCTTTTATGCCTCCCGGTACCGAGTCAGCCAATGAACGTGAACCCATGCACTTGGGTTTCACGCATCTCTCTGCGGATAAGAGAACAGTTAGGAGGGAGAGATTGTGACTTTATTGTGGCCAGGCAGGTCACTTTTTGAAGTCCTGTGTTACTTGTGCAGGAAATGCCCGAACCTTGAGGTCCTGTCACGGACAGACCTTACATGGCATTGTTTCATCCCCAGTTATCCAGAAGGATAAGCACCTGGTTTTGGCCACCCTTTCTTGGGCTGAGCCGTCCATCGAGATACAGGCTCTAATTGACTCTTGAGCTGCAGACCTGTTCATTGATGCTGTCTTTGTATCAAAGCACTCGATTCCGCTGAAGCTGCGTGACACTCCACTTGCCATTGAGGCTCTTGATGGGAGACCTTTACAGTCTGCCCATGTGACTCATGAGATGGTTCCATTGTCCATGGCCGTAGGGGCTCTTTACCATGAAATAATCCAATTCCAAGTTATTTCCTCACCTAAATTTTCGCTGGTTATTGATTATCCTTGGTTATAGAGGCACAACCCCTCTTTTGATTGGCTGCGTGCTGAGGTTCTCTTCTGGGCACCACAATGCAGCAAGACATGCTTCCAGAAGGTAGCCAAGGTCCTGTCTCTTCCCTGCTGGAGGAGTACCACGATTTTAGCGATGTCTTTGACAAAGGTAAAGCCGATAGTGTGCCTCCACACTGCCCGTATGATTGCGCAATTGACCTTCAACCTGGTGCCATACCCCTCCATGGCCGTGTTTACCCTTTGTCGGTCTTGGTGGATAAGGCAATGGAGGAGTATGTTGTAGACACACTTTCTCAAGGTTTCATATGCAAATCCTCATCTGCTGCTGGTGCTGGGTTTCTTCATTGTGCAGAAGAACAGTGGTGAACTGAGAACTTGTCTTGATTATAGGGGTCTCAATCTTTTCACGATTAAGAATGCCTATCCAATTTCATTGATTATGGAGTTATTTGACTGCCTCAAAGGAGCAACTCTTTTCATGAAGCTTGATTTGAGAGAGGCATACAATCTCATGAGGATTAAGGAGGACGACGAGTGGAAAACTGAGTTTAATACCAGAACAGGCCATTATGAGTACCTCGTAATGCCCTTTGGCCTTTGAAACACCAGACATTACAGAAATGTATTAACAATGTTCTTCGAGATTTGTTGCAGTTATGTGTGGGGGTTTATCTCAATGATATCCTCATATTTTCCAAGTCCTTGGAGAGCCACCACACAGATGTCTGTTGTGTGCTTCAGAAACTAAGAGAGAACAAACTCTATTGTAAACTGGAGAAGTGAGAGTTCCATCACAAACAAGTTAAATTCCTGGGCAATGTCATTTCCACTGCTGGTTTTTTGATGGACTCAGAGAAACTTTAGGTAAGTCCTCGAGTGGCCCCGACCCATGGGTTTGCATCCTCTGCAGAGCTCCCTGGGCTTTGCCAACTATTATCGGAAGTTAATTCATAATTTCTCATCTCTGGTCAAGCCCCTGACTGATATGACCAGAAAGGACGGTAACCCACAGAGTTGGTCTCTGGAGTCCATTAAGGCCTTTGAGAGTCTCCAGGCTGCCTTTGTTTCTGCTCCTGCACATCCTGATCTTATGTTACGTTTTATCCTTGAGGTTGATGCTTCTGAGACTGATGTTGGCGCCCTTCTGTCTTAATGTCCTACCTCTGAGAGCGCTATGCATCCTTGTGGCTACTTTTCAAAGAAATTGTCACCTGCAGAGGGCAATTACGAGATTGGTGACAGAGAGCTGTTAGCGATCATTTTAGCCCTGAAAGAATGGAGACATCTCCTCAAAGGTACCACTGTGCCAGTTCTTATTCTTACTGACCATAAGAATCTCACATTCTTGTCAGATGCTAAACGCCTCTCTCCCAGAAGGGCACAATGGGCTCTTTTATTTTCAAGTTTCAATTACATTGTCACATTCTTACCCGGTACTAAGAATGTAAAGGCTGACGCCTTGTCACAACAATTTTTTTCCACTTCCAAGTTGGAGTCGGTTCTGGTTCCTGTGATTCCTCCTGATCGTATTCTTGCTACAGTTTGAACCAGTCTCACTTCTCCTTTGGGTGACAAAATCCTTGCTGCTCAGGTCCATGCTCCTCCTGAGAAACCTTGTGACCACTGCTTTGTCCCAGAGAATCTCTATACTGCCAAGCTCCAGACTTACCATTCTCCTAAGGCAGCTGACCACCCTGGGAAGAATCAACTTGTTTGGGCCATTCCCCAACAATTCTGGTGGCCTAGCCTACGTGCTGATGTAACTGCCTTTATAGCTGCCTGTTCCGTGTGTGCTCAGAGTAATGCCTTGTACACGCGGTTGGAATTTCTGACAGAAAATGTGTGATCATGAACAGACTATCATTTTGACCCCAGCATTTTTCATTCTTGTCCCAATTTTTCTTGGTCACCACTGTCTATTGATATGTAACACACTTTATTAAATCAGAAATTACTGATCAATAATAACATCTAGTTAACATCATTAAATGTACAACAATAAATATGTTGAACAATGCTATACATGACTCAAGCTGGCTCCTGCACATGTTGCCTCCTGGAAGGCCCAGGTTGGACATCGGAAGCCTCAGCTGGGGGGGAAGGAAGTCTTGAAGGAAGACTGTAGTGTGCTGGCCTGGGTTCCCTCTGGTCTGCCAGAAAATGAAGCATGTCATAGTACAACATCCTGGGGACATAAATGTCATCTGCATCTCCTGATCTCAGGGAATCCTGGACCTTCCTGCGCACCCTCGGATATGTACTTCACAGGCCACCAATTTTGGCCTTCACATAGGGGATGTCTGCCGTGGGGACCATCATCTTCACCAAAGCAAGCAGTTTCTCCAGCACTGCCTTCCTCTTTCTTAGGTCCTTATAAAAGGGGTGGTTCACCTGCCACAGGCAGGGCAGCTCCCTGAGCATATCAATGAATATGGCAAGAAAATCTGAGTCCTTGAAGGGATCCATATTCTCTGCAAGACACAATACAAGACAAACCTTAATGTCAGGAAAACTCTTCTAATCGTGTCCTAATATAAGCCTCAATCTAGAAGCAGTATAGGCCAGTGATGTACCAAGTTAAAATTGTACCTTTGTTCGAACAACCAGTGCTTCCGTTACTCCTTCCTCCGCTCACTGATCGTACGTACGACGCACGTGTACTACGTTTTATACACAGTGCACATGCATGAAACTCTGCCCGCCTCTGACGTTTTTTCTAGTCTATTCCCCACCCCTTCTCTTTCTGTGCAGTGGGGAGAACACATAGCAGAGACACAGCAGGTGCATGCTAATTATTCCAGTAAGGAGGAGGAAGACGACGAAAGCCCAGAGCCACAAATGTCCCGATTTAAGGCCTCAAATATGTCTTTTGTAGAGATGTTGGAGATTGTGAACATATTGAAGAGGAACGACTATGATGGGACCTTACCCAAACCCAAATATCAGAAAGGCCAAGATCATGACTAAAGTTGTGAAGAGTCTGCAGAAGAATTTTGGGGTAAAACGATCCAAGGATCAACTGAGTAAACGCTGGTCAGACCTGAAACTGAGGGAGCACGATCAGTACAGAAAGATCAAGCGAGTTCTTCTAAAAAGTAAGTAGTTGTCATGTGTTCATATTATTATTATTGCTTGCATACTGCTCCATGTGCATTTCTTTAGTGTTGTACAGTTTAAAATGGAAACTTTCATGTTCGTGGGTTCAACAATCGTTCGTAGGAAACATTGTTCTTTCACCCACTTAAAATACAATGTTTTTGAAAGTTGCAGTTAACCACATTTGTTCATGCCTATTTCTAGTCAAATGAAGTTTGATGTCTAGAGGGGTTTGTAACTAGAATGAAATGCAAACTTGATTCAGTGTAAAGGAGAGGGCACTCAGCAGCTGTTTACACATCTGGACTTAGGAGCAGTAGTGTGGGACACCAGAGCACCCTTTTTATTCAGGTGTCCCACACACGTGCTCCAGTGGATACTATAGGGGTGTCTCCATCTGTCAAACTTTCACATAACGGGTAAGTATTCCAGCTTTAGAAAATCTCAAAAATAATGTTTTCAGCTTTGAACTCTGACAAAAAAGACAATTGTACAACACTTCCAAGCAATGTTTCATATTCCTATTTCTGCCCTCAAATATCAGTGTGCTAAGTATTTACATTCTCGTAGGGGAGAGAAGACTCGGGACATCTGAGGACACCAGGAACCCCACGCCTCCCAAAGAAGGGGAAATACAAAAACCAGGAGCAAAGGAGGAGGAGGAAGGAGAGGCTGTTGAAATTGGAGAAACTGGAACCACAACAGGCGAGTGTCTGAGACCACAGCTTCAGGTAATAGATGTATGCCTGCATGTTTATAATACATGGTGTGTTTTTGGTTTATTTTTAGGTGATGTGGATGTTGTGGAAGAAGAATCGCATTTTACCAGTGAAAGTGCCCAGATCCTCATCGGGGAGATAATAGGGTGCAATCGCGATTTAAATAAGTCTCAAGAAATACATCAATGAGGTTCAACAAAAAATGAAGAACATCATTGATGTTTTAGGGAGAATCTGAAACACCCAAAACTAGCTAGCATCAATTTTATATTTTAAAAACCAGTTTAATATTTTGACAAAAGCCAAATTTGGAAGATGCACACAGTGCGTCAACATGTGCTATCTCCCATCATGGGGGATCAATGTACGCGTTTTGTGGGTGCAACCCCTTCCTCGCTATTAAAGTGGCTGAGATGAAGGGCTTGCATCCCCAAAACACGTACATTGATCCCCCATGATGGGAGATAGCACATGTTGACATTAGGCATGGGATCAGAAGGAAAATGCCCAGTTTGAAACACAATTTGTGTGCATCTTCCAAATTTGGCTTCCACAGGGGTGACACCCCATGTGATGAAGGCAATATCAACACACTTTGGATATACTCTTGTCTGATATTGTCTTCACTTTTCAAAGTTGAACTTTGTAAGTTCCTCAGTTCTGTATGTTATGCTTTGATACATGCCTGTTTCCTCAAAAACTGCAAGTTATATTAATTTTATCAAAAATAATGTTATATACACCAAATATCTTGGTTTGTTGTAAGACCCTTTTATAAATGCACATGTGAATGTGCTTTGAGTAAAAAGTTGAATTAGCAACAATGTGTGGCTTCCTTTTTCAATGCGCAAAAGCAGTATTTGTTGTAAAGTTGTTGTTTTCTGTGACAATGGGGGTTATTTACTAAAGGCAAATCCACTTGCACTCCAAGTGCAGTTTCAAGTGCACTTTTGCATTGCACTTGTAGTGCATAGTGGATTTGCCTTTAGTAAATAACACCCAGAGTGCTTTTTAATTTGCCCCAATCATGCCATTTTCATGACTCCACACATTTCTGCCATGGTGCTGAAAATGAGGAATATTTTTGTCAGTAATCCACTACATACATTAACAACAAAAACAAGGTGTGTGTGTGTAGCAGACCCACAACAAATTAATATTATCTGAAGAAGAGACTGTCACCTCATCTCACACAGAAATTTGGTTTGCACTGTTGAAGAAAAAGGCCCCCCAAAAAAAGCTAGGAGACAGCTAAAACAAACCCAAGCAGTAAATGAAAACAAATATTATTGCAGTCTGAAAGATACATTTATTAAAAAAATGCCTCTCAGACATTGTCTGGCATATCAATGGCCCCCCTACCCACAAAGTACTCCATGTATTTGTTTCTGACCTTGCGGGCGCTTTGGGGGGAGGGGGGGCAAGCCAGGATGGCCAGCTTCAAGTGTCATCAGGTTGGCATGTTCTGAAAAGTCTGCCTCAGGCCCCACTGAGGTCACATAGTTCGGAGAGTACTTTTAAAAAAAAAAAATTGTGCAAAATACAGCAGGAAAGCACTATATGGTTAATTTTATATTCTTCCATGTGGATGGGTGTTAAAAACAGGGGGAACCGGTTGGCCGTTATCCTGAAAGCGTTCTCCACTACTCTTCTGGCTCAGCCAGTAATTAAAATCCCTCTGGTCCGGGGTGAGGGTCCTCATCAGGAATGGCAGCATAAGATGGTCCCCCAGTGCAAACGCTTCATCCGCGACAAAGACGAAGGGGAGCCCTTCAACATTCTCCTCTGGAGGTGGCAAGCCCAAACTGCCACTCTGGAGATGCCAGTAGAACTCTGTCTGCTCAATCACTCCACCATCCAAAATCCAGCCATTTTTCCCCATGTCCACATACAGCAACTCGTAGGTAGCTGACACCACCGCCAACATCACAATACTATTATACCCCTTGTAATTATAATAGTAGGACCCCGTGTTGGGGAGTGGGGCGATGTTTCCCATCAAATGCACCTCCACAATTGGGAAAGTCCCAACGGGTGGCAAAGTGGGAGGCCACAGTCTGCCATTCCTGTGGCGTTGAAGGAAACTGTGGCGTCAAACAAGAAAAAAAAAAATTTTGCACATCAACATTGCAAGCAGATTAGACACAAACATTTTTGGCCAACATCAGTATAACATTTTTGGAAATTAGTATTTAAAGCCAAAAGCATAAGGTCCACTTATCAGATTCCTCACCCCATCTGATGGCCCATTGCAATAAATTAGGGGGGGTGTTTTGGACAAGTAACCCTCTATACTTCATTGAGAGCTGAATGCATAAATAATGTGTGATACTTTGGCCAGCCCCTCCTTACTTACTCACTATTGGCAGCCCACTGGACAGGTAAGAGGTGTCATATCCTAAAAAAAAAAAAAAAACACTGAACAAATGGAAGCACATTTTTACATTCTGCTATTACCTATCAAGATAATGATAGGAGAAAAAAACTTAAAACAGTAGCATTTGAAAGTATTGAGGCAGGCCCTTGCACTACATGCTTTTGTAAATCCATCCATAAATCTGACCACAAAAGAGGTAGGTATAGTGTGTATTAGGTTTGGCAAAGTCAGCAGATAGAGGATTGCTATCAGCTGACTTAGCATTTGGGGGAGGGGTGTTACTAATGAGTTTGGCCCACCAAAAAAAAAAGCCTCTGGCACTCTGCATGAATTTAAAGACACACATAACATTTGTACACATTTTAGGGGTTGTTTAGGGGAAAGCACTACTATGGATCTGACAAAATTCAGTGCTAAGTGACTAGGCTATAGGTGTATATGGGCCCAGGAGAGCATGCTGGGGAGGTTAGTGAAGGCAAATATGCATGAAGGACAAAAAAGAAACTTTAAAGGCTTCCAGCATGCATGAGGACAAAGGGGAACAGCATATTACACCTTTTTCCCCATCATGGTAATTAGGGAACGATGAAATAAATACAATACATTAGCAAACATTAAATACATAGAATGTGATGTTAAAGGAGAAAACGTACCTTAATATAGTCCTTCTGCAGGACCTGAATGATGGCAGAACAGATCTCTGGAATAATGATCCCCGGAGCATGGGGAGAGATGCCTGTAGAGAACTTGAGGTCCTGAAGGCTTCTCCCTGTCGGCAAGTACCGCAACGTGGCAACTAGCCTCTGCTCTGGAGTGATGGCTTGCCTCATGCAGGTATCCTGCCTGCTGATATAAGGGGTCAGCACAGCCAGCAGACGGTGAAAAACAGGGTCCGTCATCCTGAGATAATTCTTGAAATCATCAGGATAATTCTCCCGGATCTCGTGAAGCAAAGGCATGTACAAGAATTGGTCACGCTGATGTAACCAATTCTTGCTCCATGAACTCCTCCTTGCCCTGTTCATGGACTGGGCTTGGGTCAAAGCTAAAAGCCCAACACCAAGCCCCTGCACAGAACGAACTCTACGACGAGTACATACATGCAACATGGCTTCAAAATGGTCGGCTGGTCAGAACGAACTATTAGAAAGCACCGATAAACAGCAAGGCCTGAAAGAACAAACTGAAAATCAGCAACGAGCGGACAATAAGCACTGAAGATCAAAGAGTACTATATAAATATAGCACGCAATGACAAACAAATACGAACTGACTACGTGCACTGATAAGCAGATACGCACCGACAAGCACAAACAGAAGAGCAGTAACGATCTGAAGCACAAGTCTGAAAAACGTGAATCGTCTCTAACCAAACTTCTACTAACACACGATAAACACAAGATCAGCAGAAGGAGCCCAAAGGGTGCTGCACGTGGTGCTGAACCTCCCTTTTATAGTCCCGTTGTACGTGTTGTACGTCACTGCGTTCTTGACTATTGGAAATTCTGACAACTTTGTGTATGCAAGATAAGTTTGAGTCAACATCCGGCAAGAAAAAATCCTATGGATTTTGTTGTCGGAATGTCTGACCGTGTGTACAAGGCAGAAGACTCCACGACACCTTCCAATGGGCCTCCTACAACCCATACCCAATGGAGAGAGGCCCTGGACCCACCTGTCTATGGATTTCATTGTGGAGTTACCTAACTCCCAGGGCAACACAGTTCTTATGGTGGTTGACCGGTTCTCAAAGATGTTTAATTGTACAGCACAAGTTGCCCACTTCTAAGGAACTGGCTTACATTTTTGCTCGGGAGATCTTTTGCTTACATGGGCTACCCAAGGTGATTGTCTCCGACAGGGGTAGTCAGTTTGTGTTCCGGTTCTGGCAAGCCTTTTGTGCACAACTGGGAATTCAGTTTGCTTTTTCCTCTGCTTTTCACCCGCAGTCTAATGGGGCCGCAGAACGAGCCAATCAGTCCTTGGAGCAATTCCTACATTGCTATATTTCTGACCATCATAACAACTGGTCAGACCTCTGACCGTGGGCAGAGTTTGCTCACAACAGTGCCTTGAATTCTGATTCCCGATTGTCCCCATTTATGGCAAATTATGATTTCCAACCTTCCATGTTGCCTGATTCGTTTGTTCCGCAGAGTATTCCTGCGTTAGAGGAGCATCTCCATGGTCTTCGTTCCACTTGGGCACAAGTCCAGGAGGCTCTGCGTCATGCTAACGATAGGTACAGACTCCATGCTGACTGCAGGAGCCTGCCTGTGCCTTCCTACCAGGTTGGGGACAGGGTCTGGCTGTCATCTCGCAACCTCCAACTTCGTGTTCTCTCACTGAAGTTTGCACCTTGGTTTATTGGGCCTTTTCATATTGTTCGGAGGATTAACTCAGTGGCTTACACATCAGACTATCCTTCTAAAGCCGCGTACACACGGGCGGACTGTATGGCCTACTTAGTCCGTCATACAATCCGACGGACAGTCCGTCATACTTTCGAATGAACGGACTTGACCACACACACCACTTTTTGAGCGGACTAATACGGCGTACTAAGTCCACCATACTATCCGCCCTACTTTTGAAATGAACGGACTCGCCCACACACGCGGAGGAAAGTCCGCTCATTTCGAGCGCGTCTCCAGGTAGGCGGGGCCCGCGAAGGAGACGTCGCTGGCCCCGCCGCCTGGTATGGACTTAAAGGGGAACCCCAAAATCGGCGTGGGGGTCCCCCCCAAGTCCACAACAGACCCTTGTCCGAGCACGCTACCCGGCCGGACAGGAAAGGGGGGCGAGCGAGCGCCCCCCCTCCTAAACCGTACCAGGCCGCGTGCCCCCTCGGCGTTGGGGTTCCCCTTTAAGTCCATACCAGGCGGCGGGGCCAGCGACGTCTCCTTCGCGGGCCCCGCCTACCTGGATACCCGCTCGAAATGAGCGGACTTTTCCCCGGCGGGAAAAGTCCGCTCATTTCAAAAGTACGGCGGACTGGCATACACACGGGCGGATTGTCCACCGAAATGCGAGTACGACGGACAGTATTTCGAAAAATCCGAAATACTTAGTACGCCGGACTGCACGCTGAAAAAGTCAGCTGAAGCCCACACACGAGTGGACTGTCCACTGAAATGTGTTTCGGCGGACTAAGTAGGCCATACAGTCCGCCCGTGTGTACGCGGCAAAAGATGCATTTCCAGTGTATCTGATGTCTCCTTTTTAAAACCTTTGGTCTGCAACCATTTTACCACCTTGGTGCCACGTCCTCACCCTGTACAGGTTGAGAACCATGAGGAGTATGAAGTACAGTCCATTGTTGACTTCCGTAGATTCCGTGGGCACTTACAGTACCTGGTGCGTTGGAAAGGCTACAGTCCAGAGGAACGCTCTTGGGTCTCATCCTAGGATGCACATACCCTGTCCTCCTCCGTGATTTCCATATACATTTTCCCCTCAAGCCTGGTGGTCCCCCGAGGGGGAAGGGTCATTGAGGAGGGGATACTGTCAGGGCAGGGCTCAGCCCTTCCTTCTCTGAGCGGGCCGTTCAGCTGTCAGCTAATTGCCAGCTCCCATCTGTCTCCACAGTTACTCAGCTGTTGATGATATCCTGTTTGTCAGCCCTGCCTACTTAAGCCAGTCCAGAGGAGCTCTGCCTTCACCTTGGTCACATCACAGAAATGTTCTCCTGCAATCCTGTTCAAGACTTTCTTTTCTGACATCCCTTCTGGCTCCAGATCCTGCTTGCTAAATCCCTGACTTCTGGCTTGGCTGACTACCCTTTCTGGTTACTGAACTTTGGCTATGTTTTGACTACGTTTGTTCTTTTTACTTTTATTGTTAAACAAGTGTGATTTAATTGTACTTCTGTCTCAGCCTGATTTTATGGTTTCTGACATGATGTAATTTTAAAAATTGTACTGGGACACATAGCTGCCATCCCTATGCTATTTTAAAATGACATTTTGTACCCAATGGTTAAATGACATCTAAACCCAAGTACACAATCTTATCAGGTCTTTAATGTGGTGACTACAAACGTTTAATTTGTTCAGGCTAAGTGCATTTTCAGCAAGTACAGAAAATATCTATTGATCTTGTCAGAAATGCAGTATTCTTGTCCCTTCCCTTCTTCCCGTCCCTAAATTATCAATCTCCCCATCTCACATGTAAAGCCGCCAGGGCATGCGCAAAGTCAGGGTTGATGTCCTAAATCAAAAAGCAGGCAGAGTGCAGAGAATAGTCGATATCTTATCCAAGGTTGCCAATGAGGTATTACAGTCTAGCAGAGCAGGGCAGACAAACACAGAGCTTGATCGGGTATTACACACGCTATCAAGCATGAGACTTCAGGCTTAGCTAGCTTAATCCCCCTAGCGGTAATCCCGAGTCTGGCTCGGGTTGGGATTTTAATTACAGGAGCGGTAACCCCGAGCCAGACTCGGGATCGCTTCGCTCGATGCAGGGGAGGACACAGGGAGAGTTACTCACCTTGTCCCCTGGATCCAGCGATGTCCACCGCGCTGTGTGATCGAGTTGTCCTCCACTCGATTCACAGTGCCGAATGCCACCGAGCTCCGTTCCCTGCGACGTTACGGCGCACGGGAGCGGAGAACGGCGGCAAATTTAAAAAAGTAAAAGTACACAAAACACACACAGCACTGTAATCTTACAGATTACAGTGCTGTATTAAAAAATACACACCCCCTTTGTCCCTAGTGGTCTGTGCAGTGCCCTGCATGCACTTTTATATTATAAATACTGTTTTTTTTCTGCCTGAAATTTGGAGATTGTCCATAGCAACCAGAAAGTGTCCCTTTTTCAGTGTTTTAGGATTTGATTACATTATTGAATATTTTTTATTATTCTTTATTATATTATAAACTTTATCATACCCGGGATGTCTGCTAGACTCTGGTTTGAACAGATTTAAGAGCGTTATTCCTAAGAATTACACGACTACAAAATAAAACGCCAGATTTCCATGCAAAATAATTGTACCGCTTTCAGCACCTTATTCCAGACTGAATCATACCGCCAGGGAGGTTAATTCAGGTTTGGTCTCCACGCAAAGACTGTCCAGAATCAATCACCTTGCAGGTGAACAGACAGACAAGGAATATGCCACAACCAAAATCAGGATGCTTGAACCAGCTGCTATGATGGAGCAGAAGTGTACATGATCCTGACAGTATCCAGGTGGAAAAAAAGGCTGCACCTACCTTTAGGTACTGGTGAGTATACATTTTTGTTCTTGGATTTAGATATACTTTTAGCCTTCATTTGTCTAAACGAATATTTTTTCCCAGTTTTTTCTTTTTAACTAGTTGCCTTTGTTCTTTAAAACACTAAAGCACTGTGTATTATAATATATAAATAAATACTGGTTTTAATTATTTTTATTTTATTTATATATTTACTTTTTCATTTTTTTTTTTTGTATTTCACTGCAACTGATATACTTTGTTCTCTTTCAGCCACTTCCTGTCTACATGCACTTTTTCGAGCAATGGCTGTATATCATTGTTCTGGACCAGTTTTCCGATAATGTGAATGGCCTGTGCAACATGTAGCAGCAGGGCCACTTTTAATCTCAATCAGTAGAGCACACACAGGAAGTGCTGGAACAAGGTCCTTAATCATCAAGCATTGTTTTAACAAACACTATAGACTCAAAAAGTAAAAAAAAAAAAAACTTTCGAATTACATTTACATGTGAAAAGTTATTTGAGATTTTGGTGAATGGGTTTATATGCCATTTCAGAATAGGTACAGTTTGCAGTTATATGTACCATTTAATAGACATGTGCAGAGTAAAATATTTCGTTTCGGAATTTCGTTTTCGTCTGAAAACTTAATTTATTTAGTTACTCCCGAAATTCGTTTTTATTTATTTCGTTTTTCGTTCTTCAGGTCTGGTATGGATATTAAGGGGAACCCCGCGTCAAATTAAAAAAAAAATTGACGTGGGGTTCCCCCTAAAAATCCATACCAGACCCTTTATCCGAGCACGCAACCTGGCAGGCCGCAGGAAAAGAGGGGGGGACGAGAAAGCGGCCCCCCCTCCCTCCTGAACTGTACCAGGCCACATGCCCTCAACATTGGGAGGATGCTTTGGGGGTCCGTGACCCCTCAAAGCACCTTGTCCCCATGTTGATGAGGACAAGGGCCTCATCCCCACAACCCTGGCCGGTGGTTGTGGAGGTCTGCGGGCGGGGGGCTTATCAGAATCTGGAAGCCCCCTTTAACAAGGGGACCCCCAGATCCCGGCCCCCCCCCTGTTTGAAATGGTAAGGGGGTACAAAAGTACCCCTACCATTTCACAAAGAAAGTGTAAAAAATGGTTAAATAAAACAAACACACTTTTGAAAAATTCCTTTATTAAAAATAAAAAAAGATTCCAGCGGCGGTAATCCACTCTTGCTATCCAGCGACGGACGGTCAGCTCTCCATCGATGTCTAATGTCATCCAGCGCAGCGCAGCATCCTTCTTCTGTCTCCTCCACGGAGACACTGGAGGCATTCCGGCGCTGACGTTTCTTATATACGGAGGGCGGGGCCACCCGTCACCTGACCCCGCCCCCCTCTGACGCAAGGGGAAACCCGGGGTTCCCCGTGACGTATGGGTGACCCCGCCCCCCTCTGATGTAACGGAAACCTGCCTGTGTTACATCAGAGGGGTGCGGGTCACCCCTACGTCACAGGGAACCCCGGGTTTCCCCTTGCGTCAGAGGGGGGCGGGGTCAGGTGACGGGTGGCCCCGCCCACCCTATATAAGAAACGTCAAGCCGCCGGAATGTCTGTAGTGTCTCCTCCACGGAGACAGAAGAAGGATGCTGCGCTGCGCTGGATGACATTAGACATCGATGGAGAGCTGACCGTCCGTCGCTGGATAGCAAGAGTGGATTACCGCCGCTGGAATCTTTTTTTTATTTTTAATAAAGGAATTTTTCAAAAGTGTGTTTGTTTTATTTAACCATTTTTTACACTTTCTTTGTGAAATGGTAGGGGTACTTTTGTACCCCCTTACCATTTCAAACAGGGGGGGGGCGGGATCTGGGGGTCCCCTTGTTAAAGGGGGCTTCCAGATTCTGATAAGCCCCCCGCCCGCAGACCTCCACAACCACCGGCCAGGGTTGTGGGGATGAGGCCCTTGTCCTCATCAACATGGGGACAAGGTGCTTTGAGGGGTCACGGACCCCCAAAGCATCCTCCCAATGTTGAGGGCATGTGGCCTGGTACGGTTCAGGAGGGAGGGGGGGCCGCTCTCTCGTCCCCCCCTCTTTTCCTGCGGCCTGCCAGGTTGCGTGCTCGGATAAAGGGTCTGGTATGGATTTTTAGGGGGAACCCCATGTCAAATTTTTTTTAAATTTGATGCGGGGTTCCCCTTAATATCCATACCAGACCTGAAGGGTCTGGTTATGGATATTTAGGGGGAACCCCACGTCAAATTTTTTCCTAAATTTGAGGCAGGGTTCCCCTTAATATCCATACCAGACCTGAAGGGCCTGAAAATTGAATTTGGGGGACCCCCACGCTTTTTTTTTTATTTATTTATTTATTTTTTTATCAATGACTTTCAATGAGTGTTCTCTGTATTACGGGAGCCGACAATTCATTATAGCTGCGAGTGATTTTAAAGGACTTTTTTTCCTGCATAAATGACACTTTGTGCAGGGACAATTCTAAGCACGGGAAACATGCGCCCCTTCACAGGCATACTATAGACAACCCCCCCCTACGAAATTTAAAGGAATATTACACTTTTATTGTTTCACTTTAATCATTATTAAAATCACTGCTCCCGAAAAAACGGCCGTTTTTAAAACTTTTTTTTGCATTGATACATGTCCCCTGGGGCAGGACCCGGGTCCCCAAACACTTTTTAGGACAGTAACTTGCAGAATCTTTTCTCTCTGTCAAATCTTTTTTCTCTGTCGAATATTTTCTCTATATAATCTTGGACTAATAGAGGTAAGGTTAAGCACATTCGACCACAGGTTCTATAGACAGATTGTTATCGTCAGAGTCATGTCGAATCTCCTATTCTATATCGAACTGTTGTAACAATGAAAACGAAAATAAAGCATTTATTTATGTCGGATCTTTCGTTTTTCGGATTTTGTGCTTTCGTTATCGTTTGTCAAAACGAAAACGAAAATAGCTGAAATTCGGACGAAAATGCATTCGGACGAAAACGAATGCACATGTCTACCATTTAATAATTATCAGTCAAAGCAAAAGCCAAAAAATAACGAGACTTTATATATACCTCCAATAGTAAGTGCACACCAGATAAAATATCACCATTTTTTGTTGTATACCAAAATATATAGTACAAAATCATGTTTATTATATGTACATCATAAAAAATGATTCATCTCATGTGTACAAAGTCAATAAGTAATATCAACAAGGCATCTTGAAAACATCCCTCACAGAATGTTGAAAAGGGTAGCTGGAATTGAGGCAGGGATGATTATTAACAATCAGAGGTTTTAACCACTTTATCCCCAAAAGATTTTACCCCCTTCCTGACCAGAGCACTTTTTACAATTTGGTACTGCATTGCTTTAACTGGCAATTGCGTGGTCATGCAACGTTGTGCCCAAACAAAATTAGCATCCTTTTTTCCCATAAATAGAGCTTTCTTTTGGTGGTATTTGATCAACTCTGCTGTTTTTATTTTTTGTGCTATAAACAAAAGTGTGACAATTTTGAAAAAAACAAACAATATTTTTTACTTTTTGCTATAATAAATATCCCCATATTAGAAAAAAATTTCTTCATCAGTTTAGGCCGATATGTGTTATTCTACACATTTTTGGTAAAAAAAAATGCATTAAGCGTATATTGATTGGTTTCCGTTAAAAGTTATAGCATCTACAAACTAGGGGAATGATTTATGGCATTTTTATGGCATTTTTTTTTTTACTAGTAATGGGGTGGATTTGCAATTTTTAGTGGTACTGTGGCATTGTGACGGACAGATCGGACACTTTTCATAAATTTTTGGGACCATTGACATTTACACAGCGATCAGTGCTATAAATATGCACTGATAACTGCATAAATGTCACTGGCAGGGAAGGGGTTAACACTAGGGGAGTTAAATGTGTGTTCCCTCAGTGTGTTCTAACTGTATGGGGATTGAACTGATTAGGGGAAGAGACATATCTTTGTTCCTACTTAGTAGGAACAAACGACATGTCTCCTCTCCCCTGACAGAACTGCACGCTTGAGATCTCCCCAGAGTGGCTCAATGATATTGAGGTCAGGAGACTGAGATGGCAACTGCAGAACCTTCACTTTATTCTGCTGTAGCCAATGACAGGTCAAATTGGCCTTGTGTTTTGGATCATTGTCATGCTGGAATGTCCAAGTACCTCCCATGTGCAGCTTCCTTGCCGATAAATGCAAATGTTCCTCCAGTATTTTTGATAACATACTGCATTCATCTTGCCAACAATTTTTGACCAAATTTCCTGTGCCTTTGTAGCTCACGCATCCTCAAAATATCAGCGATCCACCTCCGTACCTTTCTTCAAAGGTCTTGTTGACTCCTCTCCAAATATATAATTTATGGTTGTGGCCAAAAAGCTACATTTTTGCTCTCATCACTCCAAATGACTTTGTGCCAGAAGGTTTGAGGTTTGAGAAAAAAATATACTTTTCCCCTACAAGGACCCCATGACCAAGTAAGGAAATTTAAAAATTCACTGATCTATTTTTTAAGAGATAATATTACTTTATTGATTTTCATGACTTGTGCACCATGGACCAAAACAACACACTTCTGAAAGAGGTTATTCTTTTGGGATTTTCCACAAATCGAAGGGTGAACATTGCACTTTTTGCTCTATTGTTTTTAATCTACTTAATAACTTTTATAGGAAATGTACTTATAATATTCATTATTGTCATCAGTCACCAGCTGCACACTCCAATGTATTTTTTTCTCTGCATTTTATCTTTTGTAGACTTGTGCAATTCATCATCAGTTGTACCACGATTGTTGTCTGACTTATTATCTGTTGAAAGATCAATCTCCCTTAGTGCTTGTGCCATCCAATTTTACATTATCCTTCTCATGGTAGGCACAGAGTGTATACTTCTTGCCATCATGGCTTACGATCGATACATTGCTATCTGCCGACCTCTTCATTATGCCATTCTGATGAGGTGGAGCGTTTGCTATCGGCTTACAGCCTTCCTGTGGACAAGTAGCTTTGTGATGTTTGTTCTTCCTACTCTTGTATCTCCCGTTCCTCTGTGTAATCCAAACCAGATCAACCATTTTATGTGTGAAATTTTAGCCATCATCAAATTGACATGTTATCATGTTTACTCAAGTGAGCTTATGATACTTGTAATTTGTTTTATCAGCATTCTTCTGCCCTTTGTCTTCATCCTCTGCACATATATTTGTATCTTGTCTTCAGTATTAAAGATACATTCAGCACGGCGGTCGAAGGCTTTTTCTACGTGTACCTCCCATGTTACTGTGGTGGCTTTATTCTATGGCACGGCAATGATCCAAAACTTTGGGGCCACTTCACCATACTCAACAAAACATGGGAAATACATCTCTATATTCTATAATATTGTTTGTCCGATGTTAAACCCCATTATTTATAGTCTCAATAATATTGAAGTCAAAGAGGCACTGAAAGGGAAAAATGTACTGCCTTTTTTTCTGGTGAAATATTAGGCTTTAAATATAATATAAATAAAATAAATAAATAAATAAAATTACTCAAGCACTGATATGCATGCAATTGTTAATAATATTGACCCCCAAACAAACTATTAAATGTGCAGAAAAAAGCTGCACCAAACAAAATTGATCCCTCAATACGTACTATGAAATATATAATATTAGTGCGCTAAAATCAATATAGTGGTCAAAAAATTGTGTAACAACAAACACTGTATCAATACCTTACATGGATTTAACTGAATCGATCATATAGCCATAGTCACATAGTGCTCCCGTGCATAATGTGCAAAACAAATACAATTAATTACAATTCATTAAAAAGTGCAATTCGGGGGCGTGGTTTGCCTTGAAGAGGAATGGCAGCTTAACTCGCTCTCTTTGTCAGACGGTGGCCTCTTATTAACTATAACGGGAGTTTCTCACCTCGTTTTGCCGTTCTGAGTATGGGGACTGCTTCTTGTACTAACTCCGCTTCCCGCTCGAGATCCCCGAGAGGTAACAGGAACCGCACTGCCCAGAACATCATGGAATCATTCCGCTCCCACAGAGCGAATATGGCGGCCGTCACCTCAGCCTCCTCACAGGCCAGAGATGCCATAGTGCTGACGCCGGCTCCCACTCAAAATACCGACACCTCAGCGGGTCCCCCTCCTTCACAACACCCGACGCTACATGATTTACAAGCTGTGGCATTAGATATAAAGGACACATTCACTTCTGCAATCACGGACCTCCGCCATGAACTGCAGGCTATGGCGGGAAGAGTACAGGAGGTGGAGAGGAAAACAGCATTGCAGCACTCTACACTCAGGAAGGTCACCACAGTAGTAGATTCACACACTGCACACCTGAGGGACATACAGAGGCATGTGGAAGACCTCGATAACCGTGGCAGAAGACATAACCTCAGAGTGAGAGGTCTGCCTGAAAGTATTGAAAACTCTTACTTGCTCTCCACGGTCTCCACTTTATTTAATAAACTACTAGACAGATCAGATACTGACATCATTGATATGGATCGTATCCACAGGGCACTCAGACCGCGCGGCAAGGATTCGGATCCCCCTAGGGATATAATTTGCTATATTAATGATTATAAATTGAAAGAAACCATCTTAAAACAGGCTAGAACAAACAGATCGTTGGAATTTGAGGGCAGTAAGATCACCATTTATCAGGATCTATCGGCCATAACTCTGCGCCAAAGAAAGGACTTGCGCCCTCTGCTGGAAGTTCTTCAAGCAAAGAATATTCCGTATCGATGGAAATTTCCATTTGCTTTATCTGCAACATACCGCGGCCGTACAATGGTGCTTCGGTTCCCGGAAGAATTAGAATCTTTTTGCCGAGCTCTTGACATTCCATTTACAGAGGTTCCGAACTGGTATGCCGAATTCCACACTCATAACACGACTTCCAAGACACAGAACGAAGACTACATGGACACCCAGGCCTCACGTTTCAGAAGACGCCGCTCTCCCTCCATCACCAGAATGGACCCAAATACTGCTTCGCATCCACATCAATACAGCCCTACCTCTGCTCCACAACCCAGAAGAGCACGTAGAGATCGTTAAACACCTTCTTTTCTTAGTCTCTACAATATACACGGCTTTGCGGGAAAGGAAGTAGCAAAAAAAACAAAAAGAAACAATTTTTTTTTTTTTTTTTTCCCACACTGCTTTTTCTAGTTAAGATCCTATGATGATACATGCAATGCTTTACGCATGTACCTACTACTGTATATTGTTCTCCACTAGGCGATAGAACTGCAAGTATGTTACCTCACATAGAAATACCCTCTCGGGGCCGTGGCGCTTCCATTGAGGATACGGTACACCATGCACTTCAGCCGAGACGTATATTACAATGGAAAGTGGAAACTATATGTGCTTTTATACGGCTCATCCACCCTAGATATTGCTCTATTCGTCACCTTCAGTTTTGCTTCCCATTGCAGTGGCACATTAACATTTATTCAACATCCGAGACTGAGCTTCGATGTTCGGTCACGTGCCGACAGAAGTCATGCTATCCCCTCTACTAGGCATGCCTCTGATATTTTATGAAAAACGATTTCCAGACATCCATACATTCATATTTTCTCCTTTGTTCGAATGGCAAGAGGATGGTAAAGTGGAGGTATTTATCTCCTTGCTGAAACTATAGGGAGTATAGTTAAGAATATGTTCTATAAAATGAATTGTTGTTAGCACACTCTCTTGCCATAAATTACCTCTGGCAGTCGAACACAATTACAGGAATGACGTATGACTTCAATGAAATCCCTATGGTCTCTCCTATTCCACACACTGGAGGATCCCTTTTGAACTCAATTTATACAGTTGAAACTTTACTTTCATATTCTACAGTCTTCTTTAGTTACGCCTAATGTACCAATGTATTTGTGATTACCGTATATACTCGAGTATAGGCCGACCCGAATATAAGCCGAGGCCCCCAATTTACCCCCAAAAAACTGGAAAACTTATTGACTCGTGTATAAGCCGAGGGTGAGACATGGCTGTCCATCCCCTGTGTGTCCGTCCATCCCTGTGTGTGTGTCCGTCCATCCATCCCTGTGTGTGTGTCCATCCATCCATCCATCCATCCATCCCTGTGTGTGTCCGTCCATCCATCCCTGTGTGTGTATCCATCCATCCATCCATCCCTGTGTGTGTGTGTGTGTGTGTGTGTATTCATCCATCCATCCATCCCTGTGTGTGTGTGTGTGTGTGTGTGTGTGTGTGTGTGTGTGTGTGTGTGTGTGTGTGTGTGTGTGTCCGTGCAGCCTTGTGTGTGTGTCCAGCCTACCTGTGTCCCAAGCCTCCGTCCCGAGCCGCCGTCGTCCCGAGCCTCCTCCGTCCCGTGCCTCCTCCGTCCCGTGTCGTGCCGATGGATCGCCGCTCCAGGATCGCCGCTCTTCTCGGCGGCCATTCTACAATTCAAAAGCCGCGCCTCCGCCTCCGCCTGTGATAGGCGGAACACTCAATTTCCCAGCAGCCTGTGTTCCGCCTATCACGGACATCCTCTCATACTCGTCCGTAGTATGAGAATGAACGGATGTCCGTGATAGGCGGAACACTGACTGCTGGGAAATTCAGTGTTCCGCCTATCACAGGCGGAGGCGGAGAAGGAGGCGCGGCTTTTGAATTTTAATGTCCGCCGTCTGTCTGCTCGATACGCTGATCGAGCAGTCAGACAGCGGTGACTCGAGTATAAGCCGAGGGGGCACTTTCAGCCTCAAAAAAGAGGCTGAAAATCTCGGCTTATACTCGAGTATATACGGTAATAAGAAGTCTTATCAGCTTTCTTGATCCATGACTAGATCTTTCCCTTCCTCCCAACCATCCCCTGCCTTCCCCCCCTCTCCTCTCCCTCCTCTCCCCAATCCCTCACTTTCCCCCATCACCCCTCTCCCAACCTCTCCCCCCTCATCCTCCCTACCCCTCTCCTCCCTACCCTCTCTCCATTCCCTCCCCTCTCTCCATTCCCTCTTTCTATCCCTTCCCTTCTTCTCCTCCCCCTTCCACATCTTCTCTCCCCCCCACACACCTCCCCCTCTCCACATTCCCCCTCCCCTCTCCCCCCATACCCTCTTTCCCCACACCCTCCCCCCCATTTCCCTCCCTCCCCTTTCCACCCCCCACCCTTTCCCCTTTTTTTTTTGTTTTGTTTCTTTCATATACACTATTACCTGTATATTGTGAGGAGACAGAGTTTGTCTGTTATAGTTTCTGCTCTTTACGGTTAAAAAGTTGCTGATGGATCTGGTACACAGTTCCATGACATATGGTTATACCTCAACAGTTCTTTTAGATTTGTTTAATGGTTTTACTAGGAATTGTTAAATTTCATTGTTAGCAATTTAAGTTACATTACCTCCATAGCGGTTTACATATGCTCCTCTATTGCTGGTTTACTAGTCGATAGATCGAGCTTCAGATATGTTCTATCATTCACTTATAATACTTACAGAATAAATATTATATCTATTACAAATCCCTACCTTTAGATCACTAATTCACTCAATACCATATTTTATACTTATCCTGCTATATCTACCCTTCACATATCACTATAATTAGGGGTACACCCCCCTCTGCTCTGAATTCTGTATCCTTTCCCGAAAATCATTCATATTTTCTGCCTCTAGGCCCGCAGTCTGACGAATATTCTCGGACAACACTCCTTTTCGACTGAACCACCTCCCACAAAGTGGTACATTATTTTATTACCCCTTCACTCTACGCTTTCATTAGTATTGCCACTGCCTTATACCGGCTCTCTCTTTCCCCACTTTAATAGGTGAGCAGGTTCTCACATATAGCCGGATATCCTACTGCCCACCCCATAACCCCTATCCATTCCCGATTCTTTTTCCTGATACACCCCCTCCCACACACATACCCAGGAGTTCTATAAGGTCAAATAGTCTGACTATACGTCATACGACAATCCTTTACCCAAGCAATCCTACCTCCAGACATCTCTTTATTTTACACCCTCCCATATCCAATTTTCCTATTTTGTTTTATCATTCTTTTGTATAATGTCTCCCAATCCAACAACATCAAATTCAACCCCAATCAAGCTCATCTCCTTAAATGTCAAGGGATTAAATTTGCCTGAAAAAAGATCTCAACTCCTTCTATATATGAAAAGACACCATGCTGATATCATATTCTTGCAAGAAACCCACTTCCGAACAGATTCTATCCCTAAACTACACAACTTAAACTTTCCTACAGTATATCACTCTACTAACACAACGTCAAAAACAAAAGGAGTCTCTATACTCCTGGCGAGACAAACCCCTATTCAAATCACAGACTCTGTCGCAGATGTCCAAGGCAGATTCCTTTTTTTGAAAGGCACATGCCAAAACCGGAAAATTACCCTGGTAAACATCTATGCTCCAAACAGTGGTCAGGTACCCTTCTTTCGAGACATAAAACGTCGTCTGATAGACTTTCAAGAAGGAACATTGATATTGGGTGGTGACTTCAACACCCCACTAAACCCTCTAGTTGACACGTCGAACGGCGCTTCATCCCTACCGTATACAGCCCTTAAAGCAATCAAATCTGAACTACAGTCACTTTTACTCCACGACACATGGCACATACTCTATCCAGACGGAAAAGATTATACTTTTTTCTCACCTCCGCACGCTAAATATTCTAGAATCGATTACTTTTTCTTGTCCCAATCCGCCCTTCCTTATCTTCAATCAGCATCTATAGATCCTATGTATCTCTCTGACCATCACCCAATATCGATGAGCCTAATCTTCCCGGAACTTCACCCCCGATCCCAATCTTGGAAGTTAGATTCTTTCTTACTTACTGATCAAGCCATTGTCTCAGACATTGAAAATGGCATTAAACAATTCTTTGCCGAAAACAATACAAATGATACCTCATCGCAAATTGTATGGGAAGCACATAAATGTGTGATCAGGGGCATATTCATTGCCGCCGCCTCTAAAAAACGGAAGCTCAAGGATCAACAACAAGCTGCCCTGATCCAGAAAATTAAAGTGTTAGAGAATCTTCATAAACAATCACTAGCCCTAGATGCCCTACACTCATTAATAACAGCCAGGAAGGACTTGACACAACTTTTAGGCAAACAAATCAAACGTAAGTACATTCTAAAACAAAAATCCTTTTACGAATTCGGAAACAAAGCCAGCAAACTTTTAGCTAGAGCCCTACAATCTCAAAGAGCCAACAATACAATACATGCCATCTCAACTTCTCAGGGTCATAAAGTCCACTCCACTCCTGACATAACTCAACAATTCCTTACATATTATTCGAAATTATATAACCTGAATGCCCTGGATAATCCCCCGAAATCTAATCAACGAACATCCCTAATTAAATCATTTTTGACACAATACAGTCCTACTCCCATTTCAGACACCCTTGCGGAAGACCTCAACAAACCCATAAATATGGAAGAAGCGGAATTGGCTCTAAACATGTTGAAATCTGGTAAAAGCCCAGGACCAGATGGTCTGTCTGTTGGTTATTATAAATCATTCCAAAAACTGCTGCTACCTATCTTCACAACCACATTTGATGAATATGCCACATCTATATTACCCCCAAGAGATTTATTGATGGCACACGTTACGGTCATCCCCAAACCTGGCAAAGATCCCTTATTGGTACCTAATTACAGACCGATATCCCTACTAAATGTAGACCTTAAATGGTATGCAAAAATCCTGGCAAACAGATTACTTCCCCTAATCCCTGACCTTATTCATCTCGACCAAGTAGGTTTTATTCCGGGCAGAGAGGCGAGGGATAATACCCTTAAAGCCATTAACATCCACCACTGGCTCACCAAATCTAAACAAAAAGGATTCTTTTTGTCGTTGGACGCGGAGAAGGCGTTCGATAGAGTGGCCTGGGATTATATGTCGGAATCCTTGAAAACAATTGGCATCCCAGATCGTATGCTTAATTATATTCTTATGCTATACTCCAATCCCACGGCGAGAATTCGCATTAATGGCCACCTATCGAACGCCTTTCCCATTTCCAATGGCACACGACAGGGCTGCCCCCTCTCCCCGTTTATTTTTGTACTCACCTTGGAACCGCTCCTTCGATGCATCAGAGCAAATCCAGATATCAAAGGCATCGATATACATTCTCGTACCTACAAACTAGCTGCTTTCACAGATGACGTACTCTTGTTCCTCACAGAGCCACTGACAACTCTACCGAATCCTTGCGAGGGCGCGCTGATCCGTCGTACGTCCGTTTGGCGCCCTAAGGCCTTCTTTAGTCACTGGCTCCCTTCCACCCGTGCTGTCCAGTCTACAGCGTGTCCGTGATCTTGCTATCTGAATCTGTACCCGTTACCCTGGTTCCTGATATCCGGCTTGTTCCTTGACTCCGATCCGTTGCTGCCTGCCTACGACCTCTGCTTGTCTGACCACGTCTCTGCCTCATCCCTTGTACCTTGCTGACCGATTCCTGCTGACCCGGCCTGTACCCGATACTTCTGTTTCTGCTTACCCATTGGGTACCTGGTGCCTCCTGACGACCACCTGCCCAGCAGTCCATCCACTGGTGCCTGCCTGCTACAGATCAGTCCTACCAGCTCTACCTACTCGCTGTCGGTGCCCAGCTGTTCATCTGGACCAGTCTCCACCTGCCAGGCACTTGTGCCCCCTGAACTTTTGAATACCTGTCCTCATCTCCAGGGGTTCATTAGCCAGGGGGATACGAGGGGCCGATCCCTGCATTCCAGGCTCAACTACTAGGTACGTGACAGTACTGGACAGCCATGTCCGAGCCTGCGCAGGGAGCCTCCCCCATGGACGAGCTCTGCCATCATCTGGCCGGCCTTACTCAAGCAGTTAAGAGTTTGCAGGAGGGCTACGGAAGACTGGAGGAACAAGTTCAGGCACTATCTGCTTCAGCACCAGCCGCTCCAGGGGCCCATGCCCCACCTTCAGTAGTCATGTTGCCACCTGAACCTAGGGTTCCAACCCCGGAACGATTCACGGGAGACCGAAACAAGTTCAGGGCCTTCCGCAACTCATGCGAACTTTATTTTGCTTTGCAACCCCGGACCTTCTCTCTTGAAGCAACGAAGGTGGGATTCATCATCTCTTTGTTGACAGATGAACCTCAGGCCTGGGCACACCGTCTGTTGGAGCGGAAAGACCCATCTCTAGACTCTGTGGATACCTTCTTTCAGGCAATGTCCAGACTCTACGAGGACCCCCAACTCGCCGCAACCGCAGAAGCAGCCCTACATGCCCTGCAACAAGGTCGTAGACCTGTGGAGGACTATGTCTCAGAATTCCGGCGATGGAGCGCGGACACAGAATGGAACAACGCGGCCCTGCGTTATCAGTTCCGCTTGGGTCTCTCCGAGGCCCTGAAAGATGAGTTGGCTCGTGTGGGCATCCCCGAGACATTAGAAGCCCTGATAGACACCTCCATCCAAATCGACAGGCGCTTGAGGGAACGCCGCCAGGAACGTTCCTCCGCAGCTACTCGTCCAATCTGGATGTTACCACGGGTGCCTAGTCACCCAACTCCTCCTGCTCCACCCGCATCCACATTGGACACCCCGGAACCCATGCAGCTGGGGCTACTTCGCCCCTCTTTGACTCCAGAAGACGCCAACGTCGCCGGGTCAACAACCTTTGTCTGTATTGCGGAGAGCCAGGGCACTTTGTTCGTTCCTGCCCAGCTAAGATACGTAAGTGCCTCCTTGTTCCACCTGTCCCCTCATCTGTGTTGACTGATAACCCTTCTCATCTGGCTGTCCCTGTCCTGTTGCAGCTCCCAGGAAGGACTATCCTAACCCACGCGGTTATTGATTCCGGGGCTTGCAGTGGCTTCGTCGACTCGTCCTTCGCCCGAAGAAATAGGATTCCCCTCAGACCAAGAGAGAAGGGGCTCTCGGTATACCTAGCTGACGGGTCTACCTTGGGATCAGGACCAGTGACTCAGGAGACTAGCCCCCTACCCGCTGTCATCGCCGGAACTCACCGAGAACTCTTGTGCCTGGACGTCATTCAGTCTCCCCTGTTTCCAATCATCCTTGGTATGCCTTGGTTGAAGGCACACAACCCACGGATTGATTGGGTCACCGGAACCATCGAATTTCCTTCGGATTACTGCCTCCAGCATTGCTGCCGGAACCCCCGACGGGGACTCCTCGGTTCTTCTCTGTTCAGAATCCGATGACGAAACCCGACAAGCGGTACCCAAGGAGTATCACGCTTTCCTAGATGTCTTCAGCAAAAAGGGGGCAGAGACCCTTCCTCCCCATAGGCCATATGACTGCCCTATAGAACTGCTCCCGGGGGCAGAAATCCCCTTTGGAAGGATCTTCCCTCTTTCCGAGTCTGAACTGAGTGCCCTGAAGTCATATCTAGATGACAGTCTAGAAAAGGGATTTATTCGGCCCTCCACCTCCCCGGCGGGCGCTGGAATTTTCTTTGTAGAAAAAAAAGACCACTCCCTACGCCCATGTGTGGACTATCGGGCCCTGAATAAAATCACCATTAAAAATCGTTACCCCCTGCCGCTGGTACCTGAACTTTTTCAAAGACTGGGGTCCGCTAAGTTCTTCTCAAAGTTGGATCTTCGGGGCGCCTATAACCTCGTACGTATCAGGAGAGGTGACGAGTGGAAAACTGCCTTCCGCACCCGCTTCGGGCATTACGAATACTTAGTGATGCCATTTGGATTGTGTAATGCCCCGGCCACTTTCCAGCACTTTGTTAACGACATTTTTAGGGACTATCTAGATTTGTTTGTAATTATTTACCTGGATGATATTTTAATTTTCTCTTCCACCCTAGCCATTCATCGGGAACACGTGAAGAAGGTACTGACCCGTCTCCGTCTCCACGGTTTGTACGCCAAACCCGAAAAGTGTATTTTTGAACAGCAGAGTATCCAGTTCCTCGGCTTGGTCATCTCGGTAAGGGGAGTAGAGATGGATCCACAGAAGATCTCAGCAATCCAAGATTGGCCTGCTCCTTCAGATAGAAAGGGAGTCCAGCGGTTTGTGGGCTTTGTTAATTTCTACCGCAAGTTCATAAAGGGGTTTTCTGCTATTATCGCTCCCATTACCGAGCTGACCAAACAGAACTGAAGGTTTCATTGGACTCCTGAAGCACAAGAGGCCTTCCAGGCCCTGAAGAATCTATTTGTCTCAGCCTCGGTCCTGAAACATCCCGATCCTGCTCTACCGTATACCCTTGAAGTTGACGCTTCAGAAATAGCAGTTGGAGCAATACTGTCCCAGAGGCAGGGACCCAAGTCCTTACTCCATCCGGTCGCCTTCTTCTCTCGCAAGCTATCAGAGGCCGAAAGAAATTATGACGTCGGAGACCGTGAGTTACTAGCCATTAAGTCCGCACTTGAAGAGTGGCGCTACTTGCTGGAAGGGGCTACCCACCCAATCTTGGTCTATACCGACCACAAAAATCTGGAGTACCTGAAGACAGCTAGGAGACTAAAGCCTCGTCAGGCCAGGTGGGCACTCTTCTTCTCAAGATTTGTATTCCATATTACCTACCATCCCGGATTCAAAAATACTAAGCCGGACGCTTTATCCCGCATGTTCAGCCAGCCGGAGAACTTGCCACCTATTGATACCATCCTCCCTGCTGGGAACTTCCTTCTTCTCCAGGGAGATGTGATGTCTCAGCTTAAGCAGGCGTCCATAGGCGCTATACCTCCATCCGGTACCCCGTTATCCTCCAGTGATGGCCTTCTATGGTATGAGAACAGGATTTTCGTCCCCCAGACAGCTCGGACTCTGGTTCTGGCCTCCTGTCATGACCACCCCTTGGCTGGTCACTTTGGGATATTCAAGACCCTGGAATTACTCAGGCGTACCTTCTGGTGGCCACGGATGAAGGACGACTGCAAGAATTACGTACAAGCTTGCACCACTTGCATCCGAAGTAAGGGCGACAAGTTAAAAGCCTGGGGTCTACTAAGACCACTACCCGTTCCCGACAGACCGTGGAGGATGATCTCCATGGACTTCATCGTTGAACTTCCCCCCTCCGAAAACCACTCCACGATCTTCGTCGTAGTCGACCGACTCACCAAGATGGCACACTTCTTGCCCATGAAGGGCACCCCTTCAGCCGCGGAGACAGCTAACATTTTTATGAAAGAAATTGTGAGGCTTCATGGCATTCCTGCTAACATCACATCCGATAGGGGGGTGCAGTTCACCTCAAGGTTTTGGAGGGCGCTCTGCGAAACATTGAAGATTGACCTTTGCCTATCCTCAGCCTACCACCCGCAGACCAACGGCCAGACCGAAAGGACGAATCAGACACTGGAGCAATACCTTCGCTGTTTTTCGTCCTTCTCTCAAGACTACTGGGCCTCTCTTTTACCAATGGCGGAGTTTGCGTACAATAATACTATCCACTCGGCCACCAAGCAATCCCCTTTCTATGCGAACTTTGAGTTCCACCCGTTGTTCCTGTCTGGCGACCTTCCTGAGTGCTCGGTGCCAGCGGTTCAAAAGAACCTGAATTTCTTTGAAGAAAACAACAAGCTTCTACAGCAAACTCTGGCCAGATCACAGGAGCACAGTAAAGAAATCTACGACCGAAAGAGGAGAGGGGAGCTGGATCTTAAGGTTGGGGATCGGGTCTGGCTGTCTACCCTGAATCTTAAATTCTCCTGCCCTTCTAAGAAGTTGGGCCCGAAGTTCATAGGTCCTTTCCCGATCAAGAGGAAACTAAACGACGTAGCGTTTGAACTCAAACTTCCTGAATCCTTCCGAATCCATCCAGTTTTCCATGTGTCACTCCTCAAACCCACAGTCATGGATCCCTTTACTGACAGAATCTCCAGCCCTCCGGAACCCGTGTTGGTCAATGGGGAGATTGAGTTCGAAGTGGAGGCCATTCTGGATTGTAGAAAGAGACAGAACCAGGTTCAATTCTTGGTCAAGTGGAAGGGGTACGGACCTGAGGAGAACTCCTGGGAGCCAGAAGCCAACATCCACGCCAAGAGACTCATCCGTGCCTTCAAGAAGTCCTATCCGAACAAGTGGGCTCGGTTAGGCATCCGGAGGCTGCCCCTTGGGGGGGGGGCAATGTCACGATCACTCGGGCACCCCGGTCGTATGCAAGAGACTTACCCGTAGAAACCCGTCGTGGAGAGCACGTCGTTTTCCTTTGACGCGCGCTAAAGCCAACGATCGCACTCGCGTCAACACGAACGAGCGCGCACGCGCACGTGGGTTACGAACGGGAGCGCGTTTCCTTGCGAGGGCGCGCTGATCCGTCGTACGTCCGTTTGGCGCCCTAAGGCCTTCTTTAGTCACTGGCTCCCTTCCACCCGTGCTGTCCAGTCTACAGCGTGTCCGTGATCTTGCTATCTGAATCTGTACCCGTTACCCTGGTTCCTGATATCCGGCTTGTTCCTTGACTCCGATCCGTTGCTGCCTGCCTACGACCTCTGCTTGTCTGACCACGTCTCTGCCTCATCCCTTGTACCTTGCTGACCGATTCCTGCTGACCCGGCCTGTACCCGATACTTCTGTTTCTGCTTACCCATTGGGTACCTGGTGCCTCCTGACGACCACCTGCCCAGCAGTCCATCCACTGGTGCCTGCCTGCTACAGATCAGTCCTACCAGCTCTACCTACTCGCTGTCGGTGCCCAGCTGTTCATCTGGACCAGTCTCCATCTGCCAGGCACTTGTGCCCCCTGAACTTTTGAATACCTGTCCTCATCTCCAGGGGTTCATTAGCCAGGGGGATACGAGGGGCCGATCCCTGCATTCCAGGCTCAACTACTAGGTACGTGACACTACCTTTACTGCGTAATATTACCAATGACCTTAAAAAATGGTCTGCTGGTATTTTCTCTTGGTTCGGGAGAACGGCTATACTCAAGATGAACATTTTACCAAGGGTTTTATACCTTTTTCAAACAATCCCTATCAAGCTTCCATCCACGTTTTTCTCAACATATCGAAGAATATGCACCAATTTCATTTGGGGTTCCATACGTCCCAGATTGAACTACCTCAAACTCACTTTTTCCAAGCTCAGTGGAGGACTTGGTCTCCCAGATGTGGAAAAATATCATCAAGCGGAAAAAAAAAAAAAAAAAAAATATCATCAAGCGGCCCATTTAACAAGAATCGTAGATTGGAATCTACATGCCTCCACCAAAGATTGGGTCCAATTGGAAAATTCCTTATCTAAAATTCCAATTGCACAACTACCTTGGATACCGTGCAATCACACTCCAAAATTACACAAAACACACCCCTTGATCCATTCTACGCTTTTTACATTTCGAAAGGCTTGCAAAAAATATAATATCTCATCCATCCCAGGTCCAATGACACCGGTCATACTCAACCCTGCATTTGCTCCGGGAATGCAGGAGCCCTTACTGAAGATTCAGTGGCCTTACAAACAGATCCGGGCCCTTCATTTCTTTAAAAACGACAATCTACTTTCCTATAATGAACTATCGAACCTCCTTAGACCAAACACAATTTCATGCAAAACTTATCTTCTAATCCAAAATTTCCTTGACTCGCGATCTCCAAACATAGAATGGTCCAGGGCTCTCACCCCATTTGAAGATATGTGCCAAAAATCTGAACCACATAAACACTTAATTTCTTTTACCTATGCGTTATTGTTCCCATCTCAAATGCAATGGAACGATTGGACCACAATGAAATGGTCCAATGAGTTATCTATTAACTTCACACGTCGAGATTGGGAAACAATATACACAATTGTACACAAAGGGTCTCTGAATGTTTACACACAAGAAAATGCTTATAAACTCATTACCAGATGGTATAGAACCCCTCTCAAACTCCATCATATTTATCCTTCTGTATCCTCACAATGCTGGCGATGTGGAAATGAACACGGCTCATTATTGCACATATGGTGGTCATGCAGCAAGATCCAACCTTTCTGGAAGAAAGTTCAAGCTTTAATACAAACCATCACCACATACAAACTAGATTACACACCAGCACAATTTCTTTTACACTATCCTGCAAAACCAAAACGTACCTACCTTCACTCACTCACTATGCACATGATCATGGCAGCTAACATGTGTATCCCTAGAAAGTGGCTCTTATCTACCCCACCATCAATAAGAGATTGGTTAGAGCGCATCCAAAGAACTGCTGAAATGGAAGAATTGATCCATCAAGCAAGAGACACCCCTTCCAAATTTGTACAAACATGGTCATGCTGGCAACACTTTACCACCACACAAGAATATCACGCTTTGCTTACTGGATGAAGGATATCTACCTCATTATTTAAATGAATTTACCAAGTCATGATTGTGCTTTATACTTATAATTACCCCTTATTATTCTCCTTGAATCCTTTTCGCACCCCTACTAACCTTTTATATATGAATATATAGTCGCATTTCCTTACTTTAGGAAACACCTGTTGTATTATACACTGAGCTCCTTTGGGAGACTCCTACCATATCTACACCTGTCGATATCAGCCAACACTCCTGGATCTTACTCTCCTTCTAAGAAACCTTCTCTCCAACGATACTATCCCTCCCCCTCTCAGATAGACCTTTCAAACTCCTTATTATTTTTATTTTTTTTCTCTTCCTCCAACATATGATAACTTTGGATCCTTATGATCGGCACATAGTTTTGTTACAGATTCTGTTTATTTTATGTAATTACTTTCCAGTCCTAACTTCATACCTACACACTATTCCTTTGACCAACTTTTCATACACTTTGATCCTATACTATATTATAGTATCCGGTCACAGTGAGTTCCCATTTGGGGTGACTGGATACTGTTTTTTTTTTTTTTTATTGTCTAACATACATGAATTACCCATGGTCACTGAAATAGTTGTAGTATCACCTTCCCCCTCCCACGGGGTTTCACAATAAACTCTATCATATATATATATATATATATATATATATATATTTTTTTTTTTTTTTATTATTTTTTCTTCTCTTCTCTCAGTTTATTTTGTTTTGTAACCCTTGATATTGAATGTCGCAGTTTAGCATAACGTTTACTTCAAAGCTAGACCTAATTATTTTGTTTTACAACTCCGTAGATTGCTGTTTGTAAAGATCTACGTTTTCCAATCTGCTTTCAATCTTTTGTTAATGTTAATATACTGTTATCAATATTGTATACCTGACAAAATCGAATAAAACGTTATTGAAAAAAAAAAAAAAAAAAGTGCAATTCATTAAAAAAGTGCGTTGTGCATATAAAGTGCAATCTTCGTTAGCGCTAAACTTATGAAGACTTAAAAATAAAGTGCCGAAGAGGTAATATATATTCACATACAGTGCTACTATAACCAAAAAAATGCTTCATAAAGTGCCTATGTGCATTGGGTGTGAAGTCTGCACAATGCACATAGGCACTCTATGAAGCATTTTTTTGGTTATAGTAGCACTGTATGTGAATATATATTACCTCTTCGGCACTTTATTTTTAAGTCTTCATAAGTTTAGCCCTCTCTCCCCCCCCCCCCCCCCCTTCAAAGAAAAAAAAAAAAATAATAATAATTTTCTTCTCCCTTCTCCTTCCCTTCCCTTCACCCAATTTATTTCTAATTCTCCTTTCTTCCTTTAATCAGACTCCTCTCTTTCTTAACTAATTATCCCTTCTACCTTCCTTCTCACCTCCCCTTCACAGATTCGTTCTCCCCTATCTACTACTTCCTGCTTCCCTTCTCCTTTTTTTTAGAACTTCCTGTATTCCTACACTGGGTATGCCATCCTGTCCAGCCATGGCTTCCTCATTTTTTCAAATTCTTTCAAATTTCCCCTCCTTATATATACTACCTTTTCCTTCCATACTGTTTCTGTAATTAAATTCACCCAGTCTACTACCGAAGGGGGTTTCTCTGCCTGCCACCTCTGTGCTATAAGCTTTCTTGCCTGGAACAAACACCTCAATACTGCTTTGATTGTATAAGATGAACCTCCTATTCCCTCGGCCAGACCCAGCACACATAATCTGGGGTCCCCCTCAACTCCCACTCTGAAGGTTTTTTTCAGAATATCAAGGATCTCTGACCAATAGCGGAACAGTTTGGGACACCTCCAAAACATGTGGGCCAGGTCCCCGATGTCCTGACATCTTGGGCACCTATCATCTGCTCTCCACCCAAAACTAAATAATCGTTTCTGCGTATAATATGATCTATGCAGCAGCATCAGGTGTGAGACCTTCTGTGCAGGCGAAAGTGAGATCAAATGTCCTCCCTCCATCCTCATCCATTGTTCATCCGAGAATATCCCAAGTTCCTCCTCCCATTTCCCTCTACATTTAAGCTTTTCCAGGCTTTCTATATTCCCTTCGCATATATATGGGTAGGTTTCTGCTATAAATCCTCCTGCCTTTTCTTGGGAGTTTAATCTGCAATAGAGAGGACCGTTATTCCAAACTGGTCCTTGTTTGTCAAATTGTTTCTCTAAAGCATGTCTAATTTGTAAGTATTTATAAAATGAGTGTATTGGTATATCAAATTCTACTCTCAATGCATTAAATGTTTTTAATATATTTCCTTCACATAGCTGGGCCAGCTTATCGATCCACTTTATCTCCCAGGCTCTATATCTTCCTATCAGTTCTGATTCCGGCAAATTCTGATTGTTCCATAGAGGGGTATATTTAGTCATACCTCCTAACCCCTTTATCGCCTTTACTGTCTTCCACACTTTTAAGGCTAATTTTATCGTAGGTATTCTATCGGTAAATGAATTTGCCTCCAGTGCTTCTACTATTGTCTTATGGGGTGTTCCTGCTGTCATTAATACCTAATTTATTCCTCCTTCCCCACCCTTGCTTATCCCCAGATGCTGCAATTGAGCTGCCAAAAAGTAGCTCCTTGGATGCGGCACTGCCATCCCTCCTTTCCTAGTTGGTAACTGTAGGGTCTGTAAGCTAATCCTTGGCACCCCTCCTCTCCATATAAGTTCTCTAAATAAATCTTCAATTTTCTTAAACAATTTTTTATCTACCCATATCGGAGAGTTATGCAGCAGATACAGCAGCTGAGGCATCCACAGCATTTTAATCAAGTTGCATCTCCCTGCAACTGATAATGGGAGTCTCTTATTTCAATTTTACTTTTAAATTTCGCTAACAGCGTGACTATATTATCACTGATATATTTGTTGGGGTCTCTTTTAATATGTATCCCTAGATATTTTATTTGTTCAACCACCTCCATCTGCGGAGTTGCCAACCAGCTTCGGTTCCCTAATAGATCCACCGGCATCAGGGCTGATTTTTACCAGTTTATAACCAATCCTGAGAAACTACCAAATTCAGCCAAGATGTTCATCCCCTGTCTGAGGGACTGCTCTGTGTCCCCCAGAAAAAGGAGGACATCATCTGCATACAATGCGATTTTCTCCTCCCCCATCCTTCTCTGGAAACCTACCATATTAATGTCTGATCTTATTGCGATGGCTAATGGTTCCATGGCGAGAGCAAAGATCAGGGGTGACAATGGACACCCCTGCCTTGTCCCCCTCTCTAATAGAATCTTATCTGAGTACTCATTGTTAACCCTAACTTGGGCACTAGGGCCATTATATAAGGTCTTTCCCCAAGCAATAAACATAGGGCCAAAACTAAATTCACCCAGTGCTCGCCAGATATATCCCCATTCTAGACTATCAAAGGCTTTACCCACATCCAAAGCTATAACTGCTCTTTTGCCTACATTTTCTGTTAGTAACTGTAGATTAAGGTATAGTCTCCTGATATTCATGCTAGTGGACCTACCAGGGATAAAACCCGTTTGATCAGGATGTACAAGTCTGGCAATAATTTTATTCAATCTGGCTGCTAACACTTTAGCTAATATTTTAGCATCAGAACAAAGAAGAGAAATAGGTCGATAGGATTTAGGTCCCAATGGATCCTTCCCCTCCTTATGCAGAACAATTATCGTTGTTTCAGTCATTGATTTGGGCAGCCTCCCTTCCTCTTTTGCCCAATTTAATACTTTAAGAAGCTCTCGGAGCAATATTTTCCCATAATATTTATAAGTTTCCGCTGGCAGACCATCGGGTCCTGGAGTTTTCTGATTGGCCATTTCCACCACCGCAGATTCCTCTAATGTTAATGGAGCCTCCATTATCTCTTTCTCCTCTTCGGTGAGGGATGGTATTTTGATATTTCTAAAAAATATATCCATATCCCCGTCTCCCACCGCCCACTGCGATCGATACAGTTTTTCATAATATACTCTGAAAGTATCTATAATCTCTGAACCCTGTGATGTAATTTCTCCTTTCTCTGTCCTGATCACGGGGACGGTGGAAGGCGAGGAATTGGTACTTACCAAATGTGCCAACATCCTCCCAACTCTTTCTCCCTCCCCATAAGCAATTTGTTTCTGAAATAGTCTTTTATTCTCTTTTTTCCTAATAATCACCGCTTTATATTCCTGTTGTTTTTCTAACCATATATTTTGTTTCTCTGGGATGGGATTTTCCATGTATTCTCTTTCTGCGTCCATTACCTCCCTTTTAACTCTATTCTCCCATTCTTTTGATGTCTTCTTAATTTTTGCTACTTGTTGGATAAGAATACCCCTGAGATAGGCCTTCAGCGCGTCCCATATCACTCCTCTTACTGCAGTGTCTTTATTAAACTCTATGAACTCTTCTAGCTTGAGTAGCACCTCATCCAGTTCACCCATTATCTCAAACCATACTGGGTTCATCTTCCATACTCTGGGAGACCTTTTCCCCCCTAAATTTACTGATACTATCAAGAGTGAATGGTCAGACACCCCCCAGGTTGATATACTATGTCCCTCACTACTCGATTTGCTTCCTCATTCCCCAAGGCCAAATCTATTCTTCAGAGCGAGGAATAAGAGCTTGAAAAACATGAGTATTGTAACGTACTCGGATTACTCATTCTCCACATATCAAACAGCCCCTCTTCCTGCAAAAACCGAGACAACCGACTCTCATCTCCCTTCTGTGTATAGCTTCCTAATGGGAACCTATCCTGTTTTTTATTAATGACCTCGTTAAAGTCCCCCACTACTATAACTGGGATCCCAGATTTATCCACCAGGCTTCCCCTGGTTACCTGAGCAGTCTCGGGGGCACAGGTGTTTGGGTAAGTCCTTGTGAAGTGTTTTTCCATATTGTAACTTTGTTCTCTTCCCCATTGTATCTTTTTGATCATATATTACCTTTTACTGCATACCTAACTGTGATCTCTATATATATTCCTAGACATATGTATTTCCTGAGGAAGCTGAAAAGTGAAACTAGTCGAAATACGTCATTCTTTATACCAGTCGTTAACTATTTGAATTGCCAAATGTTTTTATACTCAAATAAATTGATATAATTTTTTTATGTCTGCTTTTTCAATGTTTTATTCCTTGTAAAATGCACCGTAATAGTCCCCCTGCTCTTTTTCCTTGGTTGACATTTCTGGTTGGGGACCAGATCTTTTCAACAATCTATTTCATGCTAATTGCACTGTCAAGAAGAACCTCATGTTTTTTTTGTTTGCTTATTATTTTTTTGTAAAAAAAGTTACACAATTTGTTCTGATATGTATTCGAACATTTGTAGTACAACAAGGGAAAGAGAGAGGGAGAGAAAAATTATTAGGTGGCGAGAGAGAGAGGATGAGCATGAGAGGGAGGAAGGCTGAGGTTGAAAGGGATTATGAGAATAGGAGAGGAAGGATGAGGGAGGGTGGGAGGATAAAAGAGTGGGAGGATGAGGGAGGAAGGGAGGATGAGGTGGAGAGGTAGAGACTTATTACTAATTCCGTTAAAGTAATTTAAATTTTATCTTTTAATTTTGGACAACTTTTCCACAATATACATGTGGATTAGGGGGAGGGAGAGAGAGGGTGGGAGAGAAAGGAAGGAAGAGAGAGGTGAAGAGAGAGAGGGGTAGGTAGAGGGAGGGAAAAAGACAGAGGCTGAGGAAGAGAGAGAGGGAGGAAGAGTGAGAGGGAGGGTGAGGGGGAGAGGCAGCATGGGAATGAGAAAGGGAAAGAGAAAAGGCAAAAGATAAGAAGACTGTTGGTGTTCTTGGTATGTTAATTTGTTTATTGTTTTTTTTTAAGTACATGCAGATTTGAAGATTTAGCAAAAAAAAAAATATATATATATATATATAAACCATACTGGGTTCATCTTCCATACTCTGGGAGACCTTTCCCCCCCTAAATTTACTGATACTATCAAGAGTGAATGGTCAGACACCCCCCATGTTGATATACTATGTCCCTCACTACTCGATTTGCTTCCTCATTCCCCAAGGCCAAATCTATTCTTGAGAGCGAGGAATAAGAGCTTGAAAAACATGAGACTGTTGGTGTTCTTGGTATGTTAATTTGTTTATTGTTTTTTTTAAAAGTACATGCAGATTTGAAGATTTAGCAAAAAAATATATATATATATAAATATATATATATATATATATATATATATATATATATATATATATACATATACATATATATACATATACATATATATACATATATATATATATATATATACATATATATATATATATATATATATATATATATATATATATATATATATTGTGAGGGGGTTAGCTCGGCAGCGGGTGTGTGTGACCCCCTGGATGGGTTCACAACACAAAATTAGGCACAGCAGACAGCGTTGTAGGTGCAAAAAAACAAAAGATGCAGTTTATTTATGCTACATGCAGTGAAACATATAACAGCCAAACAAAAATAAAACATGAAAATAAATCCTGGTCAGCTTGGCCTCTAATTACACACTTAGACTCCCTGTCTAACAACTGAGTGCAGCCTTGTGCTGCCCCAGTCCCTGTCTCTGTTGTAGGGGTTTGCCACACAGGCGTTAACTCACCGCACAGAACAGATATCACACTCCCCAGTCTATACACACAAAACTGGTTCCAGGATGGAGCATCTCCCTAAGCATGCTGGGGTTTTTTGTAGAGGTCTTAATGAGCCCACTTACTTCAGCTGGGCTCATTAACTCTTCCCCTCTAGTTGTACAAGTCTGCATAAAGCCTGAATCTAGAGCATACATATTTCCCATCCTGGATACAACCAGGTGACTTTACCTGCGTGCTGCCACAATATATATAAAACCCTGAAGGAGCTGCTGGTTAGATTGGGCTTACCGTTACCTTCTTTTTCCTCACTTCCAGTAACTTTAGAGACTGACGACAGATCCACTTAAATGGATTTTATTTGCAAAAACGTAGAAAATGAACAGTCTCTTAAAATGGGATCAGAGGGTTGGAAAGGAAGTTAAGGTACACTTAGTGTCAAAGTCAATATTGAAGAACTTGCTTACTTTGACTGCATCCAGAGAATAGCCATTCGCAACTGAATGTTCACTCAAGTTGGACAGTCCCTCTCTCACAAGGCCTAGCAGCCAACAAGGTGCTTACTCAGGAACAAGTCTCTGCCACAGACGTTGTTGTAGAACACGTAGGAAAACTAAACTTGTAGAACACTCGTGTGATACCTGGATCTTTCAGCCATCTTGGTGATATCCACGAGACCAGATTCTCTTGGGTACTTTAGCTCCTCCAGGCTCTTGCTAAGAAACCAACCCGTACGTGGCCTTCTTCTGAAGAGCCCTCCCCTGGATAGTGTGAAGTCACTGGGTCTCTCCCAAACCAGAGACACCTTAGAATCCTCCTTTAGTTTCCTTGCCTCGGGCTAGCCAGCCCAGAGACAACAAGATCGGGTGGATCCGCACCCCAGGCCATAGCCTTCCTGGGGGCTGGTCAGGAGGACCAGGACCATGAAGTCAGTACATCCTTTTGGACCGAAACCCAGAACCACGTGACATCCGCATCTTAAATACCCTCTCCCAGAAAGCACAGAAAGAGTGCCACTCCCACTGGGTGGGCTCTGAGAGAGAGTAACTTAAGCACCCAACCAGACCATAGTTCCATGCCTGCCAGAAGAGACAGTGCCCCCTGTGGTCAGGCTGAACATCTCATAGTCCAGTCAGACTGATGCTGAGGTTCAAATTTAGACAATTGTACCCAAACCAAACTGTACTTTAGGTGTAACTTAATTTTGAAAAACACATAGCATGTGCTCTTCAGGAGCCGGCGCTACATAAACATTTTTTTAAATCAACTTTGGAGTGGTGTCTGTCTGTATTCACTGTATTACTTACTATGGTCCAAAAGATGACAATTTACAAAGTATATCAAGGAACTTTACCTTAATGCAACTAGTAACCTTTCAGTTGGCTCCCCAGTATGGAAGGTGGTGTTCTGATGCTCCAAATGGGTACCGATTAGTCCTACAAATTCATCAAAACTAAGAAATAAAAACACAGCAAAAATGTAAGTGATAGACAAAGGGCGGGGATTCAAGGAAGGAGAGGAGTCAAAAGAAAAGAGAAAAAGAGAGGTGGAGAGAGAGGAGAAGAGAGGAAGAACGGAAAGAAAGAGTGTGAGAGGGAGAGAAAGAGGGCAAGAGAGAGAATGATATAGGGGGAGAGAGCGAGAGATAGAGGGAAGGAGAATGAGGATGAGGGGGAGGAGGAGAGGAAAGGAGGATAAGTTTGCGAGGGAGGAGGATAGGGAAGGAGAAGAAGGTAGAGGGCAACGAGTAGGGAAGATGAAGGGGAGAAAAAGAGAGACTCCCTCTCACATGCTAACCTATTCACTGACATCTGGGAATAGTTGAAGAACTTCTCTTCATGTTGACTATGATCATTATAGAGGAGCCTGAACTGGCTTCTCTCTTCCCTATTTGCAATTACTGGATAGACCCAGTATCTTCGGCTTCTCATCAGCCTCCTCCTAGATTTGTCCTTTTCGATCAGAACTGCAGCAGTAGAAGTAGCAACTGCTGCCATGACCAAGGGCATGTAATGAAATGTGCTGAAAACACCACGCTGCCCAACACAAACCACACTCCACACCGACAGTACTCTTCCAAAAAAAGCCAGGAAGTGTACAGAACATTAACACCCATTTTTTGCTTTGCCTTTTGATCGGCCTGAGCAGAAGTCACAACTGAATCTAATAAAAATGGTAAACACATTAAATTTGCATTACAATTGCACGGTTATTAACCAAAAACGCAATGCAAACACGCATTCCCAAATAGTAAAAATTTGCATTACATGTAATCACACACATAGGATTGGACTTGATGGGCTTGTGTCTTTTTTCAACCTCACCTACTATGTAACTATATAATATGGCAGCATACATGTGGTAGTTATATGATGACACTGTACTGATTGCACTGGTGACAGTATGCAAAAAAAATGAAAATTTATTTTTTAAATTTCTTAATTTTTTTTTTTTTCAAATAAATTTTTATTGAATTTCACAATGTACAATAGTAGAAAGTACAATGCCATCTGTTGCAATCTTAGTATAGTATAACAGAAATTGCCAATAATAACAATAACATCGGCACAGAAATATATGGTCAGTAGAAAACAGGCTTCAGAGGTATGCGATCTATGAGTGTGCCACTTAACAAGTTCAGTAGGGGTTATTGGGGCAGAGAATAGGGTAGGAAGGGGGGGGGGGGGGTAGGGGGGGAGGGAGTGGGAGGGGGTAGGGATCTTGAGAACAAAGTTATATGGTGAGTAAATCATCAATTACAGGTATATCAGCAAGAAAAGGAAGTCATCAGGAAGAAGATCAGGCTATCTTAGATTTGTACCATCTGTGCCATGGAAGCCATTTGGCCTGGGTTTTAGTATATGAGGCGAAGCCTCTTGATCCTAAGAGTTCATAGGTGTAGTGTGAATGGACCAAAGTGGTGACGTCAAGGATAGTAGGTAGGTTTGGGGATTTCCAGTTTCTAGTTAGAAGCAGTCTAGTTGCTAGAAGGATATGAGTAAGGACCGTGTGGAATGTGTGAGGGATATTGTCCGGAATTATGTTGAGTATAGCGAGTTGCGGTGTCAAGGATATAGTGACATGGCTTACTTCATGAATGAGTTGTGTGACGTCCGACCAGAGGGGCCGTATGTTTGGACATTGCCATAGGATGTGAAGTAGAGTACCCGTATGATTACAGTTGCGCCAGCATAATGGGGCGGCGTTGGGTTGGAATTTAGCTAGCCTATGGGGAGTCAGGTACCAGCGAAGTGTGATTTTGGTCGTCAGTTCCCACAAGCCTGTGCACCGTGTAGCTTTATAAATAGAGTTTAGCGCTTGTTGCCATTGGGCATCAGAGAATTGTAAGTGTGTGTCTGATTCCCAGTCTAAGAAGGGTTTGGATTTGCAGAAGACGTTTTTTTCCTGTAGTAAGGGGTAAATAAGTGAGATGCCTTTAACCGTGGAGTCATGGGTGAAATAAAAATTCCATAATTTTGTAGGGAGTGCTCCTTCTATGCGGGTGTGTGTGGTCAAACAGGAACGTACCCTGTGGTATGTGAGGAAGTCTGAAGTGGGTGCCCCGTATGTGCACTGGATCTCAGGGAATGTTTTGTGGTCTGTGAGGGTTCTAAGTTCATTAGTGGTTGAGGCGTGCGATGTGAGCCATGGAGGGAGGGTCAGATCAGGAGATAAAATTTGAAGAGTTTGTAGGGGTATCTGTATGTCTTTCATTGGGGGAGGATATCCACTTACTGTTATGTAGTATCTTCCATGCAGAAATCGATGCCTGTATGGTTGGTGAGTATAGGTGTATATTCGTCACTGAGGCTGGGGAGCTACATAGCCAGCTTTTGAGATCAGAACCTGGTGTGGCATGATTTTCTATATCACCCCATAGTGTGGTGTGGGGGGGATTAGTCCATTCTCGCAATTGGGAAAGGACGGTGGCTAAGTAGTAATCCCGGATGTCGGTATAACCCCTGCTACCCGTATGTTTGTGTTTAATGAGCTTAGAGTGGTTGCTTCTAGGTTTTTTACCTTGCCATATATATTTAGTAAGAATAGATTGTAAAGAATTGAGATAAGATTTGGTTAAGGGGATGGGAAGGGTGCGAAATGTGTACAATAGTTTGGGTAGTAGGAGCATTTTAAAGGCTGCTAGCCTGCCTGACCATGAGAGTTCGAATTTGGTTAGGTTGGACAATTCTTTGATTAGCATTTGTTTGGTGTTGGCATAATTAGATTAGAATAATCTGGATATTGACTTGGTGAGCACGATGCCTAAATACAATATACCATGGTCGGCCCAGGGATATGCATATTGGTTACGTAAAATATTGCTGGTAATTGCATCAAGACCCAGGTCCAAAATATAAGATTTAGTTTCATTGATCTTATAGTATGAAACCGAACCGAAGTTGGTTAGAACATGCTGTACCGAAGCCAGGAAAGTCGTGGGATTGGTAAGCATCATTATGACGTCATCTGAAAACAAATTTATTTTATGTTCATACATTTCTTAATTTTTAAAAAAATTGTGACAAAATTACAACTTGGTAATTGTGCTTATAAACAGATCTCTAAACTGACCTGGTCTATTTATAACTGGATTGTAAACAATCTCTACTGTATACCTGTGAAGGTTAGGAGTACCCCAAAGTGCACATCCAGTAAGTCCTGCTCTTCTTCAGGGCAACTGGCGGTACCCATGTTGTGTAAGCCCTTGTACACACGGTCAAACATTCTGACAACCAAATCCGTTGGATTTTGTCCGACGGATTTTGTCCGAAACTGTTGCATACACACGGTCGGACAAAGTTGTCGGAAAATCCGATTGTACATAATGTGATGATGTTATTTCATTACGACGGGACTACATTCAGGCTAGTAGCCAATAGCTTTGGTCTAGGAATTTGATCTGAGTATGCGTGGCACTTTGTCCGTCGGAGTAGGCTACAGATGATCGGAGTATGTCCGTTTGGAGCATTTTGACGGAAAATTTTACCGGCAAGTTGGAAAAGTTGGTCTGTCGGATATTCCGATGGAAACAGTCTGATGGAGACCACACACAGTCGGAATATGCAACAAAACGCTCCGATAGGACACATTCCGTCAGAATCTCCGACCGTGTGTACAAGGGCTTGCAACAGCTAGGAATGTAAATTGGTAAATTCTAAAATTCATAAATTCGTAAATTTGGAAGTCGTAAATTAGTAAATTTGTAATTTGTAAATTTGTATATTCAAATATTTGTAAGTTCAAAATTCATAAATTTGAAATTGGATATTCAGCAAATTGGAAATGCAAAAATGCAAAATGCTCCACAACTTAACGTCAAAGATAACGACATACCCTTTGGAATTCACCCCCGCACAACTATTACTACATCACACCACCCTATCTAGACGAACATATTTTAGGTCCTTAACAATGCACCTGCTGAATGCAGCGAAACTGTGCATCCCTGTCCTTTGGGGCACATCTAGGCCTCCATCAATCAAAGAATGGTTCATGAGGATCAATAGAACTGCTGAAATGGAAGAACTTATAGCCATCTCACAGGAGAACATTACTAAACACAATTCGCGTTGGGCCTGCTGGTCCCACTTCAAATCGACTCCAGAATACACACGCACTATGCAATTAAACACCAACTGAGCAGGAGCAACTCCTTACCCCCCTAGACTTTACGCTTACAAAACACATGGGGGGGTGGGGGAAGCCGGTCGAAGTCCGGGGCTAGATTGGCGGCTATTGCCCCCTCCAGACCTGTCCGGCTTCTCCCTCCCCCTTCCCCTCCCATCTGTTCCCACGTCCCAACCTTATGGAAACCCCTTTTACAAACCTAATTCTTAAATGCGAAAGACTTCCGCCTTACACCACCCTCCCCTCACCTAATTCCCCTCCCCCTTACTCATCCAACAGGTACAATCAAAGAAACCAGCTGGCCTGGTTACCTAAATGCTTCCACAAAGCATGAGACACGTGAGACCCACACAACTCTGGACCGATCCCCAGACAGACATTTACCCACCCTACCTTACGACAAACACCCTACAGACTTTCGTGACATACTTATCTGAATAAGAATCTGTATCGAAACCCCGATAGCCTACAAATACTAACCTACGATTACTGAATACGAAAGATCCTATTGCACTGTCTATGCAACTATTACCTTTGGCCATTCAGGACAATTCTCTCATGTAAACTCTATCATATGTCATATGCCCCTTACAGTTGTTATTGTTAAGGTATTTTTGGAATCTGTATAACATGTTTGCGCTTTTGATAATATGTTATTTTGTTTGTACGGTTGTACCTCAATGACCTGTAATACCACTTACATTCAATAAAAGAATTTAAAGGGAAAAAAAAATGCAAAATGCAAAAATTCAACAATTTGAAAATTTGAAAATTTTGGATTTCCGAATATTCTGAGAAATTCGGAAATTCCTAATTTATGAATTAACAAATTTGTCTAAATTTGTTAAAAAACGAATTTGCAACTAAACGAATTGCACATGCCTAATCTCTTGTCTGAGGGTCCTGAAAGAATGACCAGGGAAAGATCTAATGCAGTGTTTCTCAACTGAGGTTCTGTGGAACCCTAGGGTTTGGTGAGAAGTCCCCAGGGGTTCTGCCACAATTCATCATTGTGGCAGATCTATAGCCACCCAATGTTGTTTGCAGTGTTCTCAATGCATGCTGACAGTGAGTATTCCCAGATCACATTATTACCCAATGATCCAGGGGCATAAATTGAGCAGGCAAGTTGATTGCAAGATGCAATTTAGGTTGGTGTTAACTAGGTTATGTATATATACGCATTCACATATACACAGTTAGAGCTGAGAGTACTTAAACAAAAGAGTTAGTTCCATCCGCAATATACATTTGATAGGGTTACATAATAAAGTGCACCCGGAAAGTATTTACAGCGCCTAAATTTTTCCACATTTTGTTCTGTTACAGCCATATTCCAAAATGGATTAAATTCTTTATTTTTGTCAAAATTCTACAAACAATATCCCATAATGGAAATGTGAAAGAAGTTTGCTTGAAATCTTTGCAAATTTATTCAAAATAAAAAATCTAAAAAAATCACATGTACATAAGTATTCACAGCCTTCGCTCAATAATTTTTGAAGCACCTTTTGGCACCAATTACAGCCTCAAGTATTTTTGATTATGATGCTATAAGCTTGGCACACCTATTTTATGGCAGTTTCTCCCATTCTTCTTTGCAGGACCTCTCAAGCTCCATCAGGTTGGATGGTGAGCGTCGGTGCACAGCCATTTTCAGATCTCTCTAGAGCTGTTCAATCGGGTTCAAGTCTGGGCTCTGGCTAGGACACTCAAGGATATTCACAGATTTTTCCAATTACCACCCCTTTGTTATCTTGGCTGTGTGCTTAGTGTCATTGTCCTGTTGGAAGATGAACCTTCACCCCAGTCTGAGATCCAGAGTGCTCTGGAGCAGGTTTCCATCAAGGGTGTCTCTGTATATTGCTGCATTCATTTTTTCCTTTGATCCCGACTAGTCTCCCAGTTCCTGCCGCTGAAAAACATTCCAGCAGCATGATGCTGCCATCACCATTCTTCACTGAAGGGATGGTATTGCAGGTGATGGTGGTGGTTTCCTCCAGACGTAATGCTTACCATTCAGGCCAAAGAGTTCAATCTTTGTTTCATCAGATCAGAGAATTTGTTTCTCATTGTCTGAGAGTCCTTCAGGTGCCTTTTGGCAAACTCCAGGAGGGCTGTCATGTGCCTTTTATTGTTCCGTCTGGCCATTCTATCATACAGGCCTTATTGGTGGAGTGCTGCAGAGATGGTTGTTCTTCTGGAAGGTTCTCCTCTTTCCACAGAGAAATGCTGGAGTTCTGTCAGAGTAACCAGGTTCTTGATTACCTCCATGACTAAGGCCCTTCTCCCTCAATCACTCAGTTTCTGGTGGTTCCAAACTTCTTCCATTTACAGATGATGGAGGCCACTGTGCTCATTGAGACCTCCAATGCTGCAGACGTTTTTCTGTACCCTTACCCAGATCTATGCCTCAATAAAATCCTTTCTCAGAGGTCTACAGACAATCCCTTGGACTTCATGGCTTGGTTTGTGCTCTGACATGCACTGTTAACTGTGAGACGTTATATAGACAGGTGTGCGCCTTTCCAAATCATGTCCAATTAACTGAATTTACCACAGATGGACTCCAATCAAGTTTATAGAAACATCTCAAGGATGGTCAGTGGAAACAGGCTGCACCTGAGCTCAATTTTGAGTGTCATGACAAAGACTGTGAATACTTATGTACATGGGATTTTTTCGGTTTCTAATATTAATAAATTTGCAAAGGTTGCAAACAAACTTCTTTCACGTTGTCATTATGGGGTATTGTTTATAGCATTTTGAGGAAAATACAGAATTGAATCCATTTTGGAATAAGGCTGTAAATACTTTCCGGATGCACTGTATATGTGCATACACCTCAATCATTGTAGGAGTAATTACATATAAAGGAAGTTCAATAGCCAGTAGCCAATAGCAGCCCTTGCATCATATTTGGTCCGTTGGACCAGCATACAGATGAATAGTTTTCCTGATAGAAATTGATTCCGTCAGAAAGATTTGAAGCATGTTCTATTTCTAGGTCCGTCTGAAAAAAGTCAGATGAAGCCCACACACGATCGGAATATCCGACGGAATGATTCCGTCTGACCCTTTCTGCTGGAAAGTCCGGTCGTGTGTACGTGGCATATGAGTTCTCACACAAAATACATAGTTTTACCCGCAATACACATTTATTGATAGGGTTACATAATGTAAACAAATTACATACTAAACAGTAATTACAACACAAAGTACAATATAAGTCCCCTGGTTTATATGATATTTACAAATTACCCACAAAACAATAGTTACAATGCAATGTACAATATAACTATGGAGTTAGTTTACCTCTCAACTTCAGGTCTGGTCATGTTGACTGCTTTGTGTCCCAACACAAAAAGAAAGCACATCTTGGTTAAAAAGCATTATATTCCCCTGCTCTAATATAATGCTCCCCAATTGGTCACTGTACCTAGCGAATCTATATTGGGCACAGCCTCGTTGGAGGAGCCAAAAAAGGCTGCTGTTACAACCCATGTAAGATGTGATAAGAAAAAAAAAACATCAAGTTGAAAAATGTTTACAATACTAACAACTTAGAAGCTAGGACTGGCATAATGTTGAAATGTATTCAATGGTTTAAATACATTCCCTTCTAACTACAATATCTTTATAATTATAATATTATTTACATCTGTAAAAGAGAAACAAGCAGAGAGGGATCTGTGGAAAAATCCCCCTAAAATATAAAGGAGACAAAGGTTGGGAAATGGAACAAGGCCTTTCTGGGTACTTATTTGCCCAACCCTCCCTGTTTTTATTTTTTTTATTTTCTCCTTCTTTCTTTTTTTTTTCTCTCCCCTCTTTCTTCTCACTATTTTCTTTATGGTAAGGGGATAATGGGTGGGGGAACTTTCTAAGTAACACAAGACATATAATTTGGGACAGCAGTTATTTCACTAAATTAGCATGCCATTAATGGGCCTGAATGGATAATGAGGGAGGGATAAAGGGGAAGGGGAAAGGAATTTGGTGTGGTAAGGAAAGGGAAGAATTATGGAGAAAGTGAGAATAGTTTGCTTTATTTTTTCGTCCTAATATTCCGTATGGATTGTTTTTGATATGATTTTTGTTTTTGGTCATGCTATAAACACATGTAGTATGTGTGGTTTGGAGAGATGGAGGTGGGAAAAGAAAGAGGGTGGAGGAATAGGAATGTGAGAGATAAGGAATAGGCACAGAGGCCTGGTAACCCTTAGATCTATGTGGGATAAAGATCATCCAGACTATTTGTATTCAGATATGGGGAGCCTCCACCTCTCATGACCATTGAGTCCTCTTTGGGGAAAATAAATAAATATGATATGGTTGAAATGATAACTAATAAGGATATAGGACAACCACCTTTATTTGTAGTTGTCGGGTCACCTAGAGCCCATGTGACAGATGCACACCGTAGGGCTTAGGAGTGCACCACAAGGTTGTGGACCCTACGGCTTACTGCTGCAGATGGGGGACAGATCCCACTGGGGTTAGAGCATAAGATTCCCTGGGGCGCGGAGTCTAAGAGCCAGCAGGTGTTCACCAGCGCCTCTAGTGGTGAGGATGGACTTGGCTGCAACTGGCTCCAGGTCGCGACCCCCAGCTCACACCCACAGTAGGCAACAGGAGGATCGGGATGGTGAGGGACAAAGCCAAGGTCGGGGCCACAAGCAGACAAGAATAGTCGGGTACACGCCAAAAGGTCAGGATCACAGGCAAACAGGGATAGTCAAGACACGCCAAAGTCAGTAACGGAAAACAGTAGCAGAGCACACGGCAGGAAAGAGGAAGCTAACACACAAAGGTTGATCAGCAGGATTGGCTAGCAGTGCACAGGTTAATATAGAGTAGTCTGATAGGAGCTAGGGTGGAGCCATGCCAGAGGATGGATTATAGTGATGGACGAACTTCCGACGGGACGTTTCGCGAACGCGAAACGCGAACGGGCACAAACGTTCGCGAAAACGACCGTTCGCCGCGGGCTCCATTGACTTCAATGGGAGGCGAATTTCGCAAACCTTTAGGTCGAATTTGCGGCCACGGGGTAATTATTAGGGGGTAGCACGTAGTCCCACCACCTGGACAATAGCATAATACATGTATGAGGTGAATTTGGGATCGATAACTACAAGCATTTTTTTTTTATTTGGGAAATTGTTCTGACAATTCAGGACTATGGAGCTAATGAAGGCAATGGAGGAGAGGGAAGGTCAGGGACCAGGGTAGGCAAACAAGAGGGTGCAGGAGATACAGAGCACTGACAGCAGCACCGTAATACAGAGCACTGACATCAGCACCGTGACATACAGCGCTGACAGCAGCTCCGTGACATACAGCGCTGACAGCAGCTCCGTGACATACAGCGCTGACAGCAGCTCCGTGACATACAGCGCTGACAGCAGCTCCGTGACATACAGCGCTGACAGCAGCTCCGTGACATACAGCGCTGACAGCAGCACCGTGACATACAGCGCTGACAGCAGCTCCGTGACATACAGCGCTGACAGCAGCTTGACAGCAGCTCCGTGACATACAGCGCTGACAGCAGCTCCGTGACATACAGCACTGACAGCAGCTCCGTGACATACAGCGCTGACAGCAGCTCCGTGACATACAGCGCTGACAGCAGCACCGTGACATACAGCGCTGACAGCAGCTCCGTGACATACAGCGCTGACAGCAGCTCCGTGACATACAGCGCTGACAGCAGCTCCGTGACATACAGCACTGACAGCAGCTCCGTGACATACAGCGCTGACAGCAGCTCCGTGACATACAGCGCTGACAGCAGCACCGTGACATACAGCGCTGACAGCAGCTCCGTGACATACAGCGCTGACAGCAGCTCCGTGACATACAGCGCTGACAGCAGCTCCGTGACATACAGCGCTGACAGCAGCTCCGTGACATACAGCGCTGACAGCAGCTCCGTGACATACAGCGCTGACAGCAGCTCCGTGACATACAGCGCTGACAGCAGCTCCGTGACATACAGCGCTGACAGCAGCACCGTAAGCAGCCCCAGGAGGAAGTCAGCACAGCACAGGGATGGTGTGATCCCCTCATAATAAGAACCCCCAGGAGGAAGTCAGCACAGCACAGGGATGGTGGGAGCCCCTCATAATAAGAACCCCCAGGAGGAAGTCAGCACAGCACAGGGATGGTGGGAGCCCCTCATAATAAGAACACCCAGGAGGAAGTCAGCACAGCACAGGGATGGTGGGAACCCCTCATAATAAGCAGCCCCAGTAGAAATATGACACCGCTCAACCTCTTCAAAGAGGAGGGTAGGGGCATATAGTACGGTGTGCTTTTTTGGGTCAGGGAAGTGAGCCAAATGAATTAAGAAGGTCTGTGTGCTTGATTCCAAAAATTGTTTATAGACATATACATGGTCTACTGATCACATGTGTTGAATTCCTCCGAGATCCATGCCTCATTCATTTTTAGAAATGTGAGGTAGTTAACACTGTCGTGAGCTAGGCGAGTACGCTTATCGGTCACAATCCCCCCTGCTGCGCTGAACGTCCTTTCGGACAGGACACTGGATGAGGGGCAAGCCAACAGTTCGATTGCAAATTGGGCAAGCTCTGGCCAGAGGTCAAGCCTGCCCACCCAGTAGTCTAGGGGTTCATCACTCCTCAGAGCGTCCACATCGGCCGTTAACCCAATGTAGTCGGACACCTGACGGTCTAGGCGTTCCCTGATGCTGGATCCGGATGACACCTGTCGATGGGTCGGCTGAAAGAATGACCTCATATCCGAAGTCACCAACACATCTTCAAACCGGCCTCTTCTTGCAGGCGCTGTTGGATTGGTACCCGCAAATCCTTCTCTGGGAGTGGGAATTGCTCCTCTGCCAGCGCACGCAAAAGCAGAATGCAGCATTTCTCGAAGCAAGGCCTGGAAGTGCTGCATTCTGACAGCCCTCTGCGACGGCGGTAACATTTCCGCCATTTTGTGTTTGTACCGGGGATCTAAGTACGTTGCCACCCAGTACTGGTCCTTGACCCTCATGCTTTTTATACGGGGGTCCCTATTAAAACACTGGAGCATGAAGGCCCCCATTTGCACTCAAGCGGAAGGTATGTGGTGGTGGTGGTGTTGTTGGTGGTAGTGTCTTTGGGGGTGCACATAGCAGAGAGTGAAGAAGAGGGTGCAGATCGAGAGGATGAGGAGGGTGCAGAAGAATAAGGCTGAGTGAGCCACTCAACCAAGTCTGGTGCGTCCTTTAAAGTAATTGAACGCACCTTCTGCAACTTCCCACTTTGGCTCAAGGCTGTTGCTCCTGCCCTACCCCTACCACCCCTGCGGAAGGGCCTGCCTCTTCCTCTGCCTGTCATTTTTTAAATCACCCTGTGACAAAACTCTTAGTCCCTATACCGCTGAAGGACTGCTGCAGTATAGGGCAGCGGTCAGCAGTAGTGCACGTCAACCCTATGTATTGTGGACCGATAGCGGTCCTTACAGAACAGCAGACTGTACTGCACTCAGGCCTATGTACCGTAGCACCCTATACCAAGTTACCAGTCCTTATAAAAACTTTTGTGGACCAAGCAGGTTGTGTGTTAGTGATTAGCAGACTGTACGTCAGTCCCTATACCAATGAAGGACTGCTGCAGTATAGGGCAGCGGTCAGCAGTAGTGCACGGCAACCCTATGTATTGTGGACCGATAGCGGTCCTTACAGAACAGCAGACTGTACTGCACTCAGGCCTATGTACCGTAGCACCCTATACCAAGTTACCAGTCCTTATAAGAACTTTTGTGGACCAAGCAGGTTGTGTGTTAGTGATTAGCAGACTGTACGTCAGTCCCTATACCGCTGAAGGACTGCTGCAGTATAGGGCAGCGGTCAGCAGTAGTGCACGTCAACCCTATGTATTGTGGACCGATAGCGGTCCTTACAGAACAGCAGACTGTACTGCACTCAGGCCTATGTACCGTAGCACCCTATACCAAGTTACCAGTCCTTATAAGAACTTTTGTGGACCAAGCAGGTTGTGTGTTAGTGTTTAGCAGACTGTGCGTCAGTCCCTATACCGCTGAAGGACTGCTGCAGTATAGGGCAGCGGTCAGCAGTAGTGCACGGCAACCCTATGTATTGTGGACCGATAGCGGTCCTTACAGAACAGCAGACTGTACTGCACTCAGGCCTATGTACCGTAGCACCCTATACCAAGTTACCAGTCCTTATAAGAACTTTTGTGGACCAAGCAGGTTGTGTGTTAGTGTTTAGCAGACTGTGCGTCAGTCCCTATACCGCTGAAGGACTGCTGCAGTATAGGGCAGCGGTCAGCAGTAGTGCACGGCAACCCTATGTATTGTGGACCGATAGCGGTCCTTACAGAACAGCAGACTGTAACGCACTCAGGCCTATGTACCGTAGCACCCTATACCAAGTTACCAGTCCTTATAAGAACTTTTGTGGACCAAGCAGGTTGTGTGTTAGTGATTAGCAGACTGTACGTCAGTCCCTATACCAATGAAGGACTGCTGCAGTATAGGGCAGCGGTCAGCAGTAGTGCACGGCAACCCTATGTATTGTGGACCGATAGCGGTCCTTACAGAACAGCAGACTGTAACGCACTCAGGCCTATGTACCGTAGCACCCTATACCAAGTTACCAGTCCTTATAAGAACTTTTGTGGACCAAGCAGGTTGTGTGTTAGTGATTAGCAGACTGTACGTCAGTCCCTATACCAATGAAGGACTGCTGCAGTATAGGGCAGCGGTCAGCAGTAGTGCACGGCAACCCTATGTATTGTGGACCGATAGCGGTCCTTACAGAACAGCAGACTGTAACGCACTCAGGCCTATGTACCGTAGCACCCTATACCAAGTTACCAGTCCTTATAAGAACTTTTGTGGACCAAGCAGGTTGTGTGTTAGTGTTTAGCAGACTGTGCGTCAGTCCCTATACCGCTGAAGGACTGCTGCAGTATAGGGCAGCGGTCAGCAGTAGTGCACGGCAACCCTATGTATTGTGGACCGATAGCGGTCCTTACAGAACAGCAGACTGTAACGCACTCAGGCCTATGTACCGTAGCACCCTATACCAAGTTACCAGTCCTTATAAGAACTTTTGTGGACCAAGCAGGTTGTGTGTTAGTGTTTAGCAGACTGTGCGTCAGTCCCTATACCGCTGAAGGACTGCTGCAGTATAGGGCAGCGGTCAGCAGTAGTGCACGGCAACCCTATGTATTGTGGACCGATAGCGGTCCTTACAGAACAGCAGACTGTAACGCACTCAGGCCTATGTACCGTAGCACCCTATACCAAGTTACCAGTCCTTATAAGAACTTTTGTGGACCAAGCAGGTTGTGTGTTAGTGTTTAGCAGACTGTGCGTCAGTCCCTATACCGCTGAAGGACTGCTGCAGTATAGGGCAGCGGTCAGCAGTAGTGCACGGCAACCCTATGTATTGTGGACCGATAGCGGTCCTTACAGAACAGCAGACTGTAACGCACTCAGGCCTATGTACCGTAGCACCCTATACCAAGTTACCAGTCCTTATAAGAACTTTTGTGGACCAAGCAGGTTGTGTGTTAGTGATTAGCAGACTGTACGTCAGTCCCTATACCAATGAAGGACTGCTGCAGTATAGGGCAGCGGTCAGCAGTAGTGCACGGCAACCCTATGTATTGTGGACCGATAGCGGTCCTTACAGAACAGCAGACTGTAACGCACTCAGGCCTATGTACCGTAGCACCCTATACCAAGTTACCAGTCCTTATAAGAACTTTTGTGGACCAAGCAGGTTGTGTGTTAGTGATTAGCAGACTGTACGTCAGTCCCTATACCAATGAAGGACTGCTGCAGTATAGGGCAGCGGTCAGCAGTAGTGCACGGCAACCCTATGTATTGTGGACCGATAGCGGTCCTTACAGAACAGCAGACTGTAACGCACTCAGGCCTATGTACCGTAGCACCCTATACCAAGTTACCAGTCCTTATAAGAACTTTTGTGGACCAAGCAGGTTGTGTATTAGTGTTTAGCAGACTGTGCGTCAGTCCCTATACCGCTGAAGGACTGCTGCAGTATAGGGCAGCGGTCAGCAGTAGTGCACGGCAACCCTATGTATTGTGGACCGATAGCAGTCCTTACAGAACAGCAGACTGTACTGCACTCAGGCCTATGTACCGTAGCACCCTATACCAAGTTACCAGTCCTTATAAGAACTTTTGTGGACCAAGCAGGTTGTGTGTTAGTGTTTAGCAGACTGTGCGTCAGTCCCTATACCGCTGAAGGACTGCTGCAGTATAGGGCAGCGGTCAGCAGTAGTGCACGTCAACCCTATGTATTGTGGACCGATAGCGGTCCTTACAGAACAGCAGACTGTAACGCACTCAGGCCTATGTACCGTAGCACCCTATACCAAGTTACCAGTCCTTATAAGAACTTTTGTGGACCAAGCAGGTTGTGTATTAGTGTTTAGCAGACTGTGCGTCAGTCCCTATACCGCTGAAGGACTGCTGCAGTATAGGGCAGCGGTCAGCAGTAGTGCACGGCAACCCTATCTATTGTGGACCGATAGCGGTCCTTACAGAACAGCAGACTGTACCGCACCCAAGCCTATGTACCGTAGCACCCTAGACAGACCAAGTTACCAGTCCTGATAAAGAGCTTTGTGGAACAAGTGAGTTGTGAATGATTAGCAGACTGCAGCAGAAGGGCAGCAGTCAAGTATAATATTCTTTCTATATTTGGAAGAAAGAATATTATACGTGTACAAGCCTATTACCGTACCACTGATACCAGTCCTGAAAAGAACCTTTGTGGAACTAATAGTAACAGCAAGTCTTTAAAATTATCCTCACTGCCTGACACACTGCTTCCTGCCTGTCCCTATACAAATTGGCAAAAAAGAGTAGGCTGGAACGATTAGCTGGAACAGCTCTTTTGTGGACCTGATAGTAACAGCTAATGATGATGATGATGATGATGATGAAGAAAGACTAATCTGGCTGAGCTGTCCCTAAAATAGCAGCATACAGCGCTCTGTCCCTTTATCTAAACTGACAAAAGAAACTCAGGCTGCTGACCTAACACCTATACCAGTCCTGAAAAGAACTTTTGTGTACCAAATAGCTAGCGTTTTCTCTGTCCCTACTCCACACAGGATCCTTTCCCTACAGTGACAGAAGAAAGAATGTAAAATGGCCACCGGATCGGGTGTATTTATAGGTTAGGGGGAATGTCCAAGTGTCCATGAGCTGTCATGTCTCAATTGGTTGTCCTGTAACACATGATAAACGTGTCACGAAAGGTTAAAGTTCTTGTATACATTAAACACGTAAGTCCGCCGGGGCGAACGACGGAAAAAGGCGTTCGAACCCGCGGACGGCGAAAGTCGGAAATTCGCCGCGAAACGACCGCCGGGCGAACCGTTCGGCCATCACTAATGGATTATAAAAGCAGTCAGGTGAGGCTTGGCTGGTCTCTAGAAATGAACACATGGAGACAGGTAAGCAGACGAACTCTATTGCATAACCATGACAGTACCCCCCCTCTTACGAGGCCTCCCCCTTCCCCACCTGAGACCAGGTTTAGAGGGGAACTTCAAATGAAACTTCCTCAACAGACGAGGTGCAAAGACCTCGGAAACCAAAATCCACGACCTCTCCTCAGGACCAAAACCTTTCCAGTGCACGAGGTACTGGAGAATGCCTCTACAGAGTCGGAAATCCAAAATTTGGCTAACCTCGTACTCCTGATCATCCTCAGAGACCGCTGCTACGGTAGAGAGAGGACGATAAAAATTATTGAGGACTAAAGGCTTCAGAAGGGCAACATGGAAGGAGTTAGAGATTTTGAGGCTTTTGGGAATCTGGAGCTTGAAACAAACCGGATTCAGTTTAGAAATTATGGTGTATGGACCAATGAATCTTGGGGCAAATTGGAGGGAAGGAACCCGGAGTTTGATGTTCCTGGTGGAGGGCCAGACTTTGTCTCCTGGCTGAAGAGAAGGTGGCTTACGCCTGCGACGGTCAGCAAAACTCTTGAATTTGTTGGCAGCTTTCTGGAGGGAATCATGAACGTCAGCCTACATGGAATTGAATGATTCCTGAACAGTAGCCAAAGCTGGAATGTCAGAAGAACAAGTCATAGGAAGAGGAAGCTGAGGATGTCTTCCATAAACAGTGACAAAGGGTGTTTTCTGAGAACTGACGTTAACATGATTATTGTGGGAGAACTCAGCCCACGGTAATAGTGATGCCCAATCATCATGATGGGCAGAGACCAAGGTACGGAGAAAGACCTCCAACTCCTGATTAACTCTCTCAGTCTAGCCATTGGATTGGGGATGATAAGAAGAGGTAAAATCCAAGGTAATGTCGAGGGATTTGCAAAAGGCTCTCCAAAAACGAGAAGTAAACTGCACACCCCTGTCCGAAACGACATGAGAAGGAACACCATGAAGGCGGAAAATCTCTCGTACAAAAATGGGAACCAAGGCGGGGCAGAAGGGAGACCAGGAAGAGGAAAAAAATGAGCCATCTTGGAGAACCGATCGATTACTACCCAAATGGCCGTATTATTCTCCGACAGTGGAAGATCAGTGATAAAATCCATGGTGATATGAGACCAGGGCTCCTTAGGAATGGGCAAGGGCATGAGAAGACCAGCAGGGGCTTGAGTGGAAGATTTAGACTGAGCACAGACGTGACAAGCCTTAACATAGTCTTTAACATCCAAGCGGAGATTAGGCCACCAGTAGTGACGACTGATGAGCAGGAAGGATCGGAGGAACCCAGCATGACCTGCCACCTTGGAATCATGTCCCCAACAAAGGATCTTAGTTCTTAGCTCCTTGGGAACAAAGGTCTTACCAGGAGGAATTTTTGATTCCAGGGTGGTAGAATGGGCAACAATGCATGAGGTAGGAATGATCGGCTCAGGATCAGGGTTGGACTCCTCGTCCAAAGTGTCAAAAGACCTAGAGAGCGCATCAGCTCGACCGTTGCAGGAACCAGGTTTGTACGTAATCGTGAATTTAAAACGAGAAAAGAAGAGACTCCACCTGGCCTGTCTGGGGTTCAGACCTTTAGCATTCTGTAGGTACTGTAGATTCTTATGATCAGTAAAGATCGTTATGGAGTGAGGGGAACCTTCCAAGAGATGACGCCACTCCTCCAACGCCAATTTAATTGCGAGAAGTTCCCGATCACCAATGGCATGATTTCTCTCTGCCTGAGAACATTTTTTGGAGAAGAACGCACATGGTTGACGTTTCTTCTCAAAGTCCTGAAGAAGCACAGCTCCCACCCCCATCGAAGAAGCGTCTACTTCAATAAAAAATGGATCCTCAGGATTTGGTCTCCTCAAGAGGGGTCCAGAGACAAAGGCCTGTTTCAGATCGTGAAACGCAGAGACAGCCTCGGGAGGCCAGTCTTTGGCATTCGCACCCTTCTTGGTCAAAGCGATAATAGGCGCAGCAATGAAAGAGTAATTCCTTATGAACTGCCTATAATAATTTGTGAAGCCAAGAAAGCGCTGTGTGGCCTTGAGGCTAGGGGGAAGGGGCCAGTTGGTAATGGCTGAGACCTTTCCAGGATCCATGCGAAGACCCGCACTAGAAACAAAACATCCCAGAAACAGGACCTCAGAACATTCAAAGGAACATTTCTCCATCTTGGCATAGAGATTGTTCTCTCTAAGGCGCTGAAGTACGGTGCGTACATGGTTTCTGTGAGCAGGCAGATTTTCGGAAAAGATGAGAATATCATCCAGATAGATGACAACAAACTGGTACAGTAGATCCCTGAATATTTCATTGACAAAGTTCTGGAACACAGCTGGAGCATTACACAAACCAAAAGGCATAACCAGGTATTCGTAATGCCCGTCCCTAGTGTTAAACGCGGTCTTCCATTCGTCACCTTCCCATATTCGAATGAGATTGTATGCACAGCTGAGATCCAACTTAGTGAAAATGGAAGCCCCCTTCAACCTGTCAAATAGCTCAGATATTAGAGGTAAGGGGTAACGGTTTTTAATAGTCACAGCGTTTTAACCTCTATAGTCGATGCAGGGTCTGAGGGTACCATCCTTTTTGGCAACGAAAAAGAACCTGCTCCTGCAGGCAATGAGGATTTCCGGATGAAACCTCTCTCCAGATTCTCGGCGACATACTCAGACATGGCCTGGGTCTCTGGAATGGACAAAGGGTAGGTACGACTCCTGGGCAGGGTTGCTCCAGGGACAAGGTCAATAGCACTGTCAAAAGATCTGTGGGGAGGAAGCACCTCAGCAGACTTCTTGCAGAACACATCCCAGAAATCGCTGTATGCCGCGGGAAGACCGGACGATACAGATGTGGTAGCAATGGAAAGTTTCCTCTTGGGGGTCACCTTGGGAAGACAGGACGAGAAACACGAAGGACCCCAAGCCAGGATCTGTCCAGAGACCCAGTCCACATGTGGCGAGTGGAGCTGTAGCCAAGGAAGGCCCAATACAATGGGGGTAGAGGCCTTGGATAGGATGAGGAAGGAGATCCACTCCTGGTGGTGTATCCCTACCGACATCCTAATAGGTAGCGTCTGGAAACGGATAGGGCCCCCTGGGAGCACAGTGCCATCAATTGCCGAGACTACTAGTGGAGTAGCAAGAGGAGAAAGGGTAAGCTTCATAGAAGAAGCAGTTCTCCAGTAAAGTCCCCATAAAATTGCTGGCAGTCCCGGAGTCCAGATATGCTAGGACCGATTGGGGAGAAGTGCCTACATGGAGGAACACCGGAAGAAGGAGACAAGAAGGTGATGTTTCTGGGTCCAATACTCCACCTTCCAAATGTATTAGACCCGAGCGTTTCCCGGACGGAGCGAGCAGGAGTCACGAAAATGACCCTTGCCCCCACAATAAACACACAAGCCCAGAGTTCTGTGTCTAGCACGTTCTTCGGGGGTTAGTCTGGTCCGGCCCAGCTGCATGGGTTCCTCAGCAGACAGAGGATGCTCCACAGGGCGACGGGGAAAAAGCTCAGGCTGACTAGGACCTAGGGGGTGCTGGCGTCTTTTTTCTAAGGATCTCTCCTGGAAACGAATGTCAATCTGATTACATAAGGAAATTACATCGTCCAGACCGGCTGGGATAGCTCTTCCTGCTAATTCGTCCTTCACTCGGTCAGAGAGGCCATGTAAAAAGGTTGCGACCAGGGCCTCATTGTTCCAGCTCAATTCCGCTTTGAGGATACGGAACTGAAGTGCATATTGGCCCACTGAACAAGATTCTTGGCGAAGGCGTAAAAGGGCACTAGCCGCAGAAGAAACCCGAGCTGGCTCCTCGAAGATGTTATGAAAGAGCTTCAAGAAGTTGGACAGGCTGGAAACCACTGGATCATTTTTCTCCCACAGGGGAGCAGCCCAGGCTAAAGCTTCACCGGATAGGAGGGAAATTATATAGGCTACCTTTGCCCGATCAGACTGAAAGTTTTTAGGCTGGAGCTCAAAATGAATGGTGCATTGGCTGAGGAAGCCCCTGCAGGCCTTGGAGTCCCCAGAGAAACGGGACGGAGCTGGCAGTAATAATGAATGCGTGGATGCGACTGGTGCAGACTGTACTTGAGGCTGCAGGTTCGGGGTTCCCAAGGAAGCCTGTAGCTGCTCAAAGCAGGAAGCCAGATCCTGAAGGAATCGCATCACCTGAGTCTGATTAGATTCCTGGGTCTCGAGTCTCCGCACTATGCCCTGCAATGGATCGACTGCAGGGAGCGGCACATCAGCCTGGTCCATGGCTGATCAAACTGTCAGGTCACCTAGAGCCCAGGTGACAGATGCACACTGTAGGGCTTAGGAGTGCACCGCAAGGTTGTGGACCCTACGGCTGACTGCTGCAGACGGGGGACAGATCCCACTGGGGTTAGAGCGTAAGATTCCCTGGGGCGCGGAGTCTAAGGCCGCGTACACACGCGGGGACTGTTCGCTCAACTTTGTCCGCTGAACAGTGTTTCGGCGGACAGTCCGCTCATGTGTGGGCTTCAGAGGACAGTTTCAGCGGACAGTCTGACGAACAAAGTTTTTCGTAAATTCCGTAAAACTGTCCGCTGAAACTTAGTTTGAGCGGACAGTCCGCCCGTGTGTAGGCTTGTTCGTCAAACTAAGTTCCGCGCATGCTCAGAAAGGATTTGCATGGCGAAGGTTGCATTGCAGTGTATAGGACGTCGTATTTCTAGTCCCGTCGTACGTGCCATTCACGTCATCGCGCACGGTTTCAGCGGACTGTTCGTTCGTCGTGTGTGGCCAAGTCCGTCCATGCTAATTTTGAGCGGACTGTCCGCTGAAACTGTTTGACGAACAAAGTTGAGCGAACAGTCCCCGCGTGTGTACGCGGCCTGAGAGCCAGCAGGTGTTCACCAGTGCCTCTAGTGGTGAGGATGGACTTGGCTGCAACTGGCTCCAGGTCGCGACCCCCAGGGTCCCCCAGCTCACACCCACAGTAGGCAACAGGAGGATAGGGATGGTGAGGGACAAAGCCAAGGTCGGGGCCACAAGCAGACAAGAATAGTCGGGTAAACGCCAAAAGGTCAGGATCACAGGCAAACAGGGATAGTCAAGACACGCCAAAGTCGGTAACGGAAAACAGTAGCAGAGCACACGGCAGGAAAGAGGAAGCTAACACAGAAAGGTTGATCAGAAGGATTGGCTAGCAGTGCACAGGTTAATATAGAGTAGTCTGATAGGAGCTAGGGTGGAGCCATGCCAGAGGATGGATTATAAAAGCAGTCAGGTGAGGCTTAGCTGGTCTCTAGAAATGAACACATGGAGACAGGTAAGCAGACGAACTGTATTGCATAACCATGAAGGTAGTGTTGTGCATGTGATTTAAATTTTTATTTTGTTTTGTCTATGTTTTATTTGCTCAATTCATGACCTTTGTCTTGGTCTTCATTGTGATGTTTTGCAATTGTAAATCTTTTTTTTTAAATGATTAAAAGGAATTTAAAAAACAGAGAGACAAGCAGAGAAGGATGAAGCGGGAGTAGGAAGTAGAGGGGGATTTAGGGCTTCAAAATGTGGTCAGATCAACAGACAAGATCCAGACAGGAACAGGGAATGGCAAGAGTGGAGCCCAGGTAATATTGGGGTTGCCAACAAAAGAAAATAATAAACTAGAAGAAGTCAAAGTAAATCCAGGTAAACAGAGAAAAACCCCTAAACCAGACTGACCTAAATACTGGTAAAATCAGACAGCATGAAACTGATGTCTCAAAGTCTTTGCCAGTCTTCATTTCATTATTTTTTTAAATAAATAAACAAGATCTTGAAAATCATTATGTTTCCTTGATGATAAAATCAAGAATCCCATGGGATTAATTACAGTCAAAAGGACTTTTCTCTCTGTTATTGCCCTCTGGAATTCAGACATTGTGAATAAATGCAAGGTCATTTCTTTGTAAGTTTGCATGCTGGTGTAAGATATATTCTATGCACTATGTTATGTCCGGTTTATATATGTTTAATGTTTTGTTCAAGTTTTATATAGTCTTCCGTTACATTGAGGATTGCAGCTGTTTTCCACTAACTGGCCATGCAGAAGGATATACATTCATATAGCGATTCATAAACTGCTTCATAAATCAGGTCAGTAATATTTTTTGCTTGTTTATAATACAAAGGTATCCAATCTTGCACTATACATAAACAGATACTGCAAATATTATTTTACCTGATTTGCCAAGATTTGAAAATAGGTAATGCTCTCCAATCATGGGGAAACAATGTTTATTTATTTATTTATTTTGCATTTTCCGCATGGTTGGATACTTGTATTCACGAAAAGATTAAGATTTTTTATTTCCAAGAAAGGTTGTTGAAAATCACAACATTGCGGTGCAATTTTGTCATGGAGAATTATATTGGAGTCATTGGTGAAGCTTTTTCTGTGTTTTTATGGATGTAAGGCCTGGTTCACACCTATGCAGGTGCATTTTGTGTTTTTCAACACACGCTTTTGATCCATTAAAGTCTAAGGCCGCGTACACACGGGCGGACTGTTCGCCCAACTTAGTTTGTCAAACAATCCGACAAACAGTCCGCTCAAAATTTGCATGAGCGGACTTGACCACACACGATGAACAAACAGTCCGCTGAAAGCGTGCGCGATGACGTGAACGGCACGTACGACGGGACTCGAAAAACGACGTCCTATACACTGCAATGCAACCTTCGGCGTGTAAATCCTTTCTGAGCATGCGCGGAACTTAGTTTGACGAACAAGCCTACACATGAGCGGACTGTCCGCTCAAACCAAGTTTCAGCGGACAGTCTTACGGAAATTGCGAAAAACTTTGTTCGTCAGACTGTCCGCTGAAACTGTCCGCTGAAGCCCACACACGAGCAGACTGTCCGCTGAAACACTGTTCAGCGGACAAAGTTGGGCGAACAGTCCGCCCGTGTGTACGCGGCCTAAGGAACCAAAAACCAGAAAAAAGTCCCTGGCCCTTTCCATAAAATACACATATGTGAACTACATCAAAAATAAGAAAGTGGAAAAGCAAAAAGCAAAAGGCCTCCTCATAGAGTAGATTAAATCCAGTAAAAAAATAAGTTTATTAAAAAATATAAAATTAGAAATACATGCAAGCAATTGATTGCGAAACATGTCGGGTACTTAGCCTGCTGGCGAGATTTTCCACGCGTCCAGACGACAGCTTCGTTGCTGTTTTTCATTTTTATACCTCTCTTCACTGCGGCCTTACATGCATATATTTCTAATTTTATATTTTTTAATAAACTTATTTTTTTACTGGATTTAATCTACTCTGGGAGGAGGCCTTTGCTTTTTTCTTTTCCCCTTTCTTATTTTTGATACACCTACTATGATGTGAGTACTTCCTGCGTTGGAGTTTAAGCTGAGGATATCCTTCATTGGACACCCCATTTATACAGAGTAGGGAAGACGGCTTGGCGGAGTGGAGGTTCACACCATCCCTTTGAGAGGATTGCTGTTCATTACAGCTTGACGCCTGACTGACTCACCACTAAGGTGTGTGGATCCACAGCTTCGGGTAAGAGTACCCATTACTTATCTTTGTTTATCCAGTACGATGTATTACCTGCATGAGGAGCTTTGGAAGGCTGTCGCCATGATGGTACTTTCAGTGTTCCATTTTATATTTACTGGAAGTTGGGCACTCCTGTCAATTTGGATCACTCCTTACTGAAGAGGAACTATTTGTTGCTTAAGGGAATGATTATTTTCTTACGTGTCATAGGAAATTTTTTGTTTTTTGTTTTTCATATTATTTGTTTGATCTACGTGGTATGGTTCACGTGGATCTCTTTATTATTCATCCACATATATTGTGGGGATCTTTACACATTTTTCACGTGGATTTCTGTATTGTTTATCTATACATATTGCATTTGTGTTATTTTTATTATGCTTGGCTTATGCTATGCCACTGTGCAAAAATGTTTTCACCTTTTTCACAAGTAGGTGATTTTTTCACTTTTAGAGCCGCATTTTTTGTTTTCTATGCAATTGTATCATTGTTGATGCTGGCTGCTTTATACATTGTTTTTATTTGGTAGCGCAATTATATATATATTGGGAACATTTTAAATATACCTTGAGATTTTTAGAGTGACAAACAAAATGATCAGTACAATTTTATTTTATTGACATCAATGTTAAAAAAAATTACATCATCAAAAAATCATCTTTACTAAGTAAAGAACTACTATCCAAAAAACATGTTTTCCCTATATGATTTTCCCCTATTAGATATTATATTTTTTTTATTCCAAATCACGTTTATTGAGTGAGTACAAGAAAATGACAATGAATAAACAAAAGAATACAATTAACGGATGTGATACAAATCTTTACAATCAATATCTCATTGTCCATAAAGAAGGTAAAAAGGACCCAAAGGGTCTTATCATATTAAACATTCAAATTCTATGATCAGCCATATGTTAAGCGGGGGAAGTAAAGGAGGGGGGGGGCACAAAGAGGTAACCAACAGGTGCTTTGCATATATCATAATGAGCAAATGGTCTACAACCGTTATGTAGGAGCAGGTGAGTACCTGCGTCTGTTAAAAAAAAGAGAACAAAAGAGAACAAAAAGAAAAAAGAACAAGGAACATGCCAGAATTCAAATAACTTAGACCTTTGCTAATTAGAGAATGGGACTTGGTTTCTGGAAGGGAAAGGAAGGGGATCATGTCAATCACTAAATGTGTTTGTGCTAGTGATCCGGATAGAAAGCGTCACCTGACCACTTGTCCATGTGGCCAAGGGGATGGGAGGTTTGGGGCTATATGTTTATAATTAGGCTTGTTTTGACAAACCGGGTAAGTAAGCCTAATGGTCTCTTGGTGAAAGATAGAGCTTGAGTCTTCGGGGTGAGCGTTTTTATGTGTGTTTGTCCTTCAGGATGTAAAAGGATTAGAAAAAGACTGTAAGATGGGGGCGCAGGGTCAGAAGAAGCTGTGTGGGAATAGAGACTGGCAAGAGTGTCTTCTGCTTATGGCATGAAGGACTTACATTCTTCTGAGGATCTGAAGTGATGCCAGCATGCCCATATCTTCCAATAGTTAGAAGGGGTATCCTTTGCCTGGTGAATCAGGTCCTTCATCTCCGCTATTCTATTTACACGTTTAATCCAGTCGGCTGTTGTGGGGGGTGCATTGGACTTCCAGAGTGTGGGAATGCACAATTTTGCTGCGTTAAGTAGATGTAAGGCTAGGGAGCGGTGGTATGATCTCATCGGGATGGAGGAGTGGTGTAAGAGCATTTGTGTCGGGGAGAAGTCTATTTGAGTGGTGGAAATTTTTACAATTAGGCGGTGGATTTCTGTCCAGAACGGTTGGATGAGGGGGCAGGACCACCATATATGTAACATGGTGCCTTCCTCCTCTAAACATCTCCAGCATGTGGAAGGTATGGTCGGGGAGATTCTGTGTAGTTTCGGTGGTGTATTATACCATTTGGAGAATATTTTGAACCCGTTTTCTTGAGCCGACACATTGATCGATCCTTTGTGAATACATGTATATATGTTTTCCCAATCTTTCTCTGATAAATTCAGTGCTAATTCTCTTTCCCAACTACGAGAAGCTATATTAGATTTAGGGTTATGTTCCTGAAAGAGGAGGGAATATATGTTTGAGATCATGTGTCTTTGGGGTTCATTTTTGGCACAAATGGTCTCAAAAGGCATGAGTTGCCTGGAATAGTCTGGGCAATTTCTGGGGGTGGTTAGAAAGTGTCGGATCTTGAAGTACGCCCATCTAGGTAAGGGTAAATTCGACTCTCGCGTAGGTAGGTTAATAAGGGGAGTAAGTGTCCCGTTTGTAAAAAAGTGTTGCGCTTGGATCTCCATATGTGGACATTGATCTGTGAGGAACCTCTCCGTTAGACCAGGTGGGAATTCAGGATTGTGTCGAAGCGAGGTCAGTGGGCTATGTAGAGAGGAGATGTTGTGTGAGCTGCATGTCTTCCGGAAGGACTTTAGCATGCAGTTGATCAGTGGAAGTTGCTTGCACATCTTTGGGGTGTGTTTAGGGTCAATCCATGGTAGGTAACGCACTGGTATTGGGGAAATCTCATTTTCAAGACGTGTCCAGGCCTTGGTGTGTGTGTGCACATTCCAGTCCACTATTCTGGCCTAGATATTATATTACATTACTTTGTTAACATATATCCATCATCTCCAAAAGTCCATTCAAAGGAATTCCTTTGATAAAAGGAGAATAGTCTTCCCTCTTTGCATTTAGCAGTCTAGCTTCACAATTACCCTCCAAGTATCAGAAAAAGGAGCTGGAAACTGACCCAGTACTTCCAACAGAGGACATTCAAACCAACTGGAATATCAGGTAGGAACCCTTGATCAGTAATCATGCTTAGTGGATTTCTGATCTAGGCTGACATTTCTATTGATGTTTAAACTTTGATGGCTATTAGCTAATCACTTTGATTTGATTCATATGAATCCAAATAGCAGAGAAATTGCTCTTTTAACTCTTTTTTGTACCTACAATCAGTGTTAATTTCGTCAACGAAAAAGTTTTTGTCAAAGATTTTGTCAACGGCATTTTTACAGTGACGAAAACAAAATGAAAAGTACAGCACATTTTCTCCACTGACGAAAACTACAATAAAAATTAGATCCGTTTTCATTAAAACGGGACAAAAATGTGAGTTTTCACGTAGCTCTGTTTGCTTCAGTATTCCGCTCCCAGCAAGCAAGTGCACCATGACAAGACGACTGCCAGAGACCTGAGAGTGAGAGTGAAAGCAACACGGTGCACTACAGGCCAGTCACGCCTCCTGAGTTCAGACTCCTCATGAGAAGACCATGCCGCCACGCACCCAGAGCAGAGCAGACTGTGAGTGTACAGTAATAACAGTTGTGGTACATTACAATTACAGCAGGCCTGAGACTTCCCCTCCCCTCAGACCACTATCCGTTCAGAGCACACTGTGTAACTGTGCATTACAGGCCTCCTCTGGCCTGTGGCATCCAGGGCACTGTGCATTGCCGGCTATCCCTCAAACCTGAGACCACCATCCATAACTGTGCAGCATTACAGGCCTCCTCAGACTATTGTCCAGAGCACTATGGAGCATTGCAGGCCTCCTTAGACCACTGTCCAGACCACTATGCAGCTTTACAGGTCTCCTCAGACCACCGTCCAGAACATTCTGCAGCTTTACAGGTCTCAGACCAGTGTCTAGACCACTATTAAGCTTTACAAGCCTCCTCAGACCACCACCCAGAGCACTGTGCAGCATTACAAGCCTCCTCAGAGGAGCTCAGAGCAGCTAAATCTGTATCTGTGAGTTTGATTAAACCTTGATACCATAAATAATAACATGATATTACATTTTTTTACTCCAGGAGTATATAATGACTTTGGAAATTCTAAAGAAAAGGCATTACAATTTAACTAAACACATTCGATTTTATTTAACTAAAATCGTTTTTTTAGCCTAAAATGTACTGGAGATTTTAGTTGACTGGAATACGATGAGTAAAATGGGACTAAAACTAAAAATGGCATTTTAGTCAAAGACTATGACTAAAACTAAAACACCGACAGAAGACTAAAATGGGACAAAAACTAAAATGCCATTTTAGTCCTAAGACTAAACTAAATCGAAATTTGGTGCCAAAATTAACACTACCTATAATGACAATTGTAGGCTACTTTTGTTAGGTGGAAAAATCTGCCACTTATTTCCAACAGATTTGAAGGACATTGATCAAAGAGAATTCAAAACATGACCTCCTTTTTTTTTAATTTATGGTTGGTCTGGATTTGGTAGGTGAAGACCTGATTCAGAAACAAATCACTTATGTGACCTATTTCTGGCTGTAATAGATTACTATAATCTCCTCCTGCAGTGAGATGCTGGACAAACCTGTAACAGCTACCCCATGACATGTAATGCCATGATATCACATCTAATATCACTTCACTTCCAACATAGAAACAATGTGGAAGCATTGTGTTTACATTGATCTGCTACAGAGCATTGTGCAAGACTAGAAGCCCTGGAGCTGATTATTTCAGCTACTAAGCTTAGTGCTAGATAATTCTTGAATGCACCCCAGCTAAAAAACCCTCATTCCTGATGCCATTTTAATAAATGTACCGGGACACATAGCTGCCGTCCCTGTGCCATTTTACAATGGGATTTCGGACCCAATGGTTAAATGACATCTAAACCCAAGAACATAATATTATTAGACCTCATGATTTTGATTTTTGGTATACCTACTATGTGTGCAGTTGTGTTAATACAACAAAAAAGTAACAAAAATATGATAAAAGTGAACAGAAAGAAATAAACGTGTACAAAATTTTCAGTCAAATGTAAAAAAAATGTAATATGTCTTTGCTTTTTCCAATATATAAAAGTTTAGGACACTGTATTCTTTATATGAAAATGGAATTAATAAGATTTCAGTTCTGACTTCTGGGAAAAAAAGCTACTTGCCCCTTACAAGGACCCCATGACCAAGTTAATAAATAAAGCATTATATGATTTACTTTTTAAATGATTATGTCATTTTATAGATTTCCATAACTTGTGCGCCATGCACCAAAACAACACACTTCTGAAAGAGGTTATTCTTTTGGGATTTTCCACAGATCGAAGGGTGAACATTGCACTTTTTGCTCTATTTTTTATCATCTACTTAATAACTTTTATAGGAAATGTACTTATTATATTCATTATTGTCATCAGTCACCAGCTGCATACCCCAATGTATTATTTTCTCTGCATTTTATCCTTTGTAGACTTGTGCAATTCATCATCAATTGTACCACGATTTTTGTGTGACTTATTATCTGTTGAAAGATCAATCTCCCTTAGTGCTTGTGCTATCCAATTTTACATTATCCTTCTCATGGCAGGCACAGAGTGTATACTTCTTGCCATCATGGCTTATGACCGATACATTGCTATCTGCCGACCTCTTCATTATGCCATTCTGATGAGGTGGAGTGTTTGCTATCGGCTTACAGTCTTCCTGTGGATAATCAGCTTTGTGATGTTTGTTCTTCCACCTCTTGTATCCCCCGTTCCTCTGTGTAATCCAAACCAGATCAATCATTTTATGTGTGAAATTATAGCCATCATCAAACTGACGTGTTATCACGTTTACTCAAGTGAGATTATGATTCTTGTAATTTGTTTTATCAGCATTCTTCTGCCCTTTGTCTTCATCCTTGGGACATATATTTGTATTGTGTCTTCAGTATTAAAGATACATTCAGGGCGCCGGTCCAAGGCTTTTTCTACATGTACCTCCCATGTTACTGTGGTGGCTTTATTCTATGGCTCAGCAATGATCCTAAACTTTGGGGCCACTTCACCATACTCAACAAAACGAGGGAAATACATCTCTATATTCTATAATATTGTTTGTCCAATGTTAAACCCCATTATTTATAGTCTCAATAATACTGAAGTCAAAGAGACACTAAAGAGGAAAAACATATTTTTTGTGTCATTTTTTGGGTTATGATAAGTTTTATATGGTTTTTAAATAATCAATAATAAAAGTGTATTTAAGCCATAACAATGGGCATCTCTTATTTGGTCTCTTTTGGTTTGGTAACTACAACACTGAAAGCGTTTTGTCAAAATAGGGTAACCAGAACTAGTGTTTTCTCATTGGAAGATTTTTCCCTCTATTCCTGTTTTAGTGTCACTGAAAAATTTAGGATTTTCGTGTACTTTATAGAGAATGAATATCCCTAAAGAGAGCACAGATAGTAATAAAAACCCAACAAGAGTTGTGATCCCTCCTCACCTTATCCAAAACTAAAAATAAATAAATAAATAAAAAATCCTTTCGTTATACTTTAAATAAACAAGGCTATGGTTTGGGAGCATGACATCTTTGGATTCCTGGCTCCAGCACAAGAAGATAGAGCTGCCGGTCAGGGTTGACATTGAACAGCCATTACAACCTATTTCAGACAGTTGATAGAAAGGGTTGAAGCTGTTTGGCTTATTAATATTTTTAATGAAATCCTCTGCAGATGGTACACATCCTGTAGATTTGAACAGGAATGTTCCATCTGCTGATTCAGTGCCATTCAGTGCTTCAAGAACAGTAAACAATCCTTGCCAGAATTGACTTCAAAAAGTGAAATATCTAAATCAGAGGACAACAGTGAACGTGTTAAGTATGAACCATGGATAGACCAGTATCCTCTTAAACAGGAAGCTAATAATATATGGGAACGCTTTAAGATAGATTTCTGGATCCGTTTTACTCCTTCTGATGAACAGCTCATGTCAGACAATCAAACATCGATTGAACAGTATGAGGCAGTAGTAGCTGAAAAAATGAAAAAAGAACTAGAAGTAGGCCATATAGTAGGATCATTTTCTCGCCCTCCCTACCACAATACAGTAAAACCTTGGTTTAAGAGTAACTTGGTTTGAGAGCGTTTTGCAAGACAAGCAACATTTTTAAATAAATTTTGACTTGATATACAAGCAATGTCTTGATATAAGAGTAGCGTCATGTCACAACTAAGTATAAAAGAGAAGAGAGGTGCCTCTAAGTGTAGCAATATGGTTACGTTTAATGAAGGTACAACATTTAGCAACATATTTCTACACTTAGAGGCGCCTCTCTTCTCTTTTATACTCTTCTAGATCCTGCTGAATTTTTCTTCTAATCCCCGTGTGGAGGCTGCAATTTGTGGATGGACATTTTATGGTTACACAACCTATCATTTACTATAATCTTTTTATATGGACTATAAACTGTAGAATCTATGAATAAATGGTTGCGGAACAAATCATCTGAGTTTCCATTTTTTCTTATGGGGAAATTTGCTTTGATATACAAGTGCTTTGGATTACAAGCATGTTTCCGGAACTAATTATGCTCGCAATCTAAGGTTTTACTGTTTTAGAATTTCACCATTGGGTATTATTCCTAAAAAAAGATCTCAGAAAATGCTGTTTAATTCATCATCTTTCCCACCTCAGCGGCTCATCTGTCAATGACAGAATCGACAAGGAGAAATCTAGAATCCCATGCACATCATTTGACAAAGCCTTGTTACTGGTCAGGGAAGCAGGTTCAGGTGGCCTTTTGGCAAAGGTTGATATTGAATCAGCCTTTCGTCTGTCTCCTACTGGTCCACCCAGAATGCTCTAGTCTGATTTCTAGTTCACCGCTAGTCCTTACATTTTTTTAGTGTTACCCAGATAGCAAGCAATTGTGCTGCAAGTTTGAAAATGACTTCCTAAGCTATTGATAGACTTGCCAGGCTTCAAAAGTTTGGTGCACAATTGCAGCAAGTCCACATTGCATGACTCCAGATCAACTTTCTTTTCAAACATTCTGCAAATCTGCTGCAAGTTCTGGTTCTGATATGTTGTACAATAGTCATCCCATCATAGGGGGTCGCTGTGGCTGAATTTTCATGCTGTAGACTTGCAGGGTTCTTGCTGTAGACTCACCACTGCAACTTTGCTCTTGCTTGAGATGTGTGATGCAAATTTGCTACAAACTGGAAAAGTGTCAACTAGAACTTGTGCTTCAAGTGCTCTGCAAGTGTGCAGCCTGTCAGTGAAAATGAGTAGCAAGTTAATAGACATTCAACACTGTCACAAGTTTGTGGTAAGTTGTCCTTGCTATCTGGGTAAATATATGTTTGTGGCTAAACATGTCTTGGGTGAGGCTAATGAAATTGCCAATACTCTCTATCACTCGCAATTGTAACTTTTTCCGAACGCTGGTTTCACAGACGTCAAGTCAAGGACTTCCCTGCTCAGATTTACAGAATTGTAAAAGTATGGAAATGTCTCTCGGCATTCCCTGACACAAGACACCCAGTTTCTATCGACTTATTGACACGCATTTTAGAAATACTACCTCATATCTAAAAATGGGGAGCAACAATGTTTGGGACTTTAAATGAGGTATATGTAGGGGCCGTTCAAAACCCCTCCTCCATCCCGGGTTCAATTCTAGAAAAAAACAGCCCTTCCCTGTATCGGCTACATGGCGTTGGGGGTAGGTCTAGGGCGGCGCCCTCTGCATGGGTTCTCTTCCCTGAGCAGGTTCCTATACTTAGGTCTTATCTTTCTTCTGCAGTCTTTTGCTACATTCCCCTTCAAACACACACATTATGTTTTTTTACCTCCACTCAAGTATTCTTACGCACCCTTACATCTGTATTTCTTTTATTCTAGAACTATTCTTCCCTTTTGCTACTTTTCTAATTTCACTCACCTGATCTCACTTCTGTAATTCTCATCACCTAAGTTTTTCCAATTCACATCCCTTTATCCAACCTTTCCTTGCACTTTTTATTATATTATTTTATGATTATTATTCATTTTTTATTCCATATTCATTTTCATTCTCATTTTTTATTTTCATTCCTTTCCCCTTTCTTTTCTCAACACCACTTATTCTCCCCACATTCCCTTGTCACATTTAGATTTTTTGATTGATTCACTTTTAGATGTTCCATCAGCACCCATCACTCCATTTTCAAACACTGAATCTGTGTCTCATCCTACACTTGGACCTGCTTGGGTTGCCATTCGTGCGTTTGGTTGTCGCTTTGATCCTGCCCCCTCAACCCCGGTCTGTGGCATCTATGGCTTGGCCTGACTACCGGTGTCCTGCACCACCTCTGCGCAGGTATATATGCAAATTTATGGATCAAGGATACATGTGGGTTTCTCCACATTGTATATTTGTCCAGCTTTTTCCCTAGATATTTCCAAATATGGTTGTTTTCTTTATCCATAGGCTACCTTCATGGTTCTGCTCCTGATGAGTGATAAAAAGGTCACGAAACGCGTAGAGCTGTCAACTCCCATGTTGTATACACATCTTTTAACAAAGAATGAACGTTCCATCTTTGATTCATTCCGATTTTTGTCTTTATTTATTTTTAGGTGACACTTCAGAGTGCCACATATCCATAGATAACTGATATTTATTTTATGTGACGATTCTCATGTATGTACTATCAAGTCCTTGTTGGAATGTATATTTTGATGAAATTCTAAATATTAATTTATGATTATGTGTAAAAATATGTGCAATATATGACTATTTGAACTTATTAAAACCCGTTTTTTATCTAATCGGACTTTCTTGCTTCCCTGTGCCTCATTTAAAGTCCCGCCCGTTGCTCTCCCTTTTTTTCTAGAATTGAACCCGGGATGGAGGAGGGGTTTTGAACGGCCCCTACATATACCTCATTTAAAGTCCCAAGCATTGTTGCTCCCCATTTTTAACTATGTAATTAGGGATGGAGGCACAGGGACGCTTTAACAATTAATTATTTTCTTTTTCTACATTTTTTTTATTTTTTTATTTTCTTCTCTTTTCAATCCCATTTTTATATTTTTTATATTTTACTTTTTATTATTTTCTATTGCTTTCAACATACCAACAAGCAATTGGATACTATATTTTTCCTGTGTATTTTTGCTGCATGCGCATCGGTGGTGTTGGACGCTGCATGTCTTATGGCTGTGCTGTTCTTTGTTACGTCCCGGGGTTGCGATGCGCACTGGATTTCCCCTCCGCCCGGTTCTGACGTAGGGCTGGCGGGGTCCACTGCGCATCAACGTCATGTTTCCAGCGCCGGAAGTTCGGCGTCCTCGTGGCGTACTTATACCGGCTGCTTGGTTGTATATCTCCGACGATTGAAGGGCTCGGTCCGACGCTCGCGGCTGCCAAGCCTGGCTGGCATGGCGGGCAGCTGGTGATGCTTCCCTTGCCCTTCCCTGTATCGGCTACATGGCGTTGGGGGTAGGTCTAGGGCGGCGCCCTCTGCATGGGTTCTCTTCCCTGAGCAGGTTCCTATACTTAGGTCTTATCTTTCTTCTGCAGTCTTTTGCTACATTCCCCTTCAAACACACACATTATGTTTTTTTACCTCCACTCAAGTATTCTTACGCACCCTTACATCTGTATTTCTTTTATTCTAGAACTATTCTTCCCTTTTGCTACTTTTCTAATTTCACTCACCTGATCTCACTTCTGTAATTCTCATCACCTAAGTTTTTCCAATTCACATCCCTTTATCCAACCTTTCCTTGCACTTTTTATTATATTATTTTATGATTATTATTCATTTTTTCTTCCATATTCATTTTCATTCTCCTTTTTTATTTTCATTCCTTTCCCATTTCTTTTCTCAACACCACTTATTCTCCCCACATTCCCTTGTCACATTTAGATTTTTTGATTGATTCACTTTTAGATATTCCATCAGCACCCATCACTCCATTTTCAAACACTGAATCTGTGTCTCATCCTACACTTGGACCTGCTTGGGTTGCCATTCGTGCGTTTGGTTGTCGCTTTGATCCTTCCCCCTCAACCCTGGTCTGTGGCATCTATGGCTTGGCCTGACTACCGGTGTCCTGCACCACCTCTGCGCAGGTATATATGCAAATTTATGGATCAAGGATGCATGTGGGTTTCTCCACATTGTATATTTGTCCAGCTTTTTCCCTAGATATTTCCAAATATGGTTGTTTTCTTTATCCATAGGCTACCTTCATGGTTCTGCTCCTGATGAGTGATAAAAAGGTCACGAAACGCGTAGAGCTGTCAACTCCCATGTTGTATACACATCTTTTAACAAAGAATGAACGTTCCATCTTTGATTCATTCCGATTTTTGTCTTTATTTATTTTTAGGTGACACTTCAGAGTGCCACATATCCATAGATAACTGATATTTATTTTATGTGAAGATTCTCATGTATGTACTATCAAGTCCTTGTTGGAATGTATATTTTGATGAAATTCTAAATATTAATTTATGATTATGTGTAAAAATATGTGCAATATATGACTATTTGAACTTATTAAAACCCGTTTTTTATCTAATCGGACTTTCTTGCTTCCCTGTACCTCATTTAAAGTCCCGCCCGTTGCTCTCCCTTTTTTACTACCTCATATCTGTTTTTCTCCTTTTAAATCCTTTAATTTTCAGGTGTCTTTTAGCTGGCCATTTTTTTGGAGCATTCCATAAAGGCAAACAGCTATCCAACAGCCAGGCTTTGATTGGCGGTGACCGATTTAACAATGTTGATTTTTCCAATATTAATGTGAGAGTAATAATTTTTACCTCAAAGACTCCATGTGGGAAAAGAAAAACAAATTGTTTAATGCAAATTTTGGGGTCCTTTCTGTCCAGTTTCTTTTGCGCATGCTTATTCATTCTTACATCCTCTTTCTCCAGTTTTCTTAGTTCAGACCATTAAAAATGTTTGAGTTGTTTTCAGTTCCTCACATTTTTTAGTTTATCTTTACCAAAGTTAGGCTTATTTGCATCTGATTTCTGCATGCATTCTTTTTGTATTGGTGCAGCCACCGCGACAGCTAGTATGGGTTTCTCGGAAGATGAGCTACACCTCTTAAGTAGATAGGAATCATCCTGTTATGTGTAACATTTACAACTTCAACTTCTTCCTAAAGTATTCTTTTTTTTTTTCCAATAAAGTTTTATTAAAGTGAAATTAAAGCATCACAATGGAGAAACAAAAATACACGCAAAATGTGTACATGTACTACAATACAACGGTAACGATGTAAAGTAACAAGAAGATACATGGTGAAGTATAATAAATGAATAGTAAACTAGGTGATCCTGGGAACAACTAGAGTTTGTAAAGTTAATATAGAGTAGACAGTATTGCGAGCAAATACACAAGGAATTATTGAGTAAAGAGCACTACAATAGTTGGGGGGCCCGTCGAGTCTCCCATGAAGCCATCCACCCCTTATGGGATCACACTGTGGATGTTCGATAGGCCTCAATTTCGTAGTGTGGTATTGGAGGAGACTCAGTTCGGGGCATGCGATAAAACACATTGAATATGGTATATAAAATAAAAACAGGGGTGAGGAAGGGAAAGTCAGCCTTGGAGAATATCCAAAAAGGAAGAGAAGGGGGCAGACAGGGGATGGAAGGGGGACAAAACGGTGTAAGGACACAGGGGGAGCATTAAGTAGGAAATATTGTAGTCTAGCATAGTTCCACCAAGGGGAGATTCAGATATAACCACAGAAGAAGGGGTGGGAAACGTCAACCAAAAGAGGACGGCCAAACACGGGAAGCAGTCCCAACCTTCAATTAATCATACTAGGTATGAGTGGGGGTAATGTTGCGGGGTTTAGAGGCTCGAAAATGTATCCAGCATGCCCATTTATTGGAGAATTGTTCATGTTTATCATGCGCTTGGTGAATCAATCTTTCCATTTCTTCTATTTTATCTTCCTAAAGTATTCTTAAGTGGATCATTGGTGACTCTCATTCATTTGGCGAATTATCATGCCAGAAGCAGAAATTATGGAAAAAACCTAAGCATTCCTGATGTGGTAGCCTGAATCTGCTGGAGGGGTACCAGGGGTACGTGCTGGTGTCAAATTCTCTCAGAATATTTTTAGTTACGTAGATTTGTTTTGGGTACAATCAAAATAGTTAGTCACTCAGAGGTTAATGACCTTGGGTGGTCACAAGTTGTTGACTTGATGAATACAATGAACTCTTATGTTCTGTTATCATCTGGTCTAAAATTGTTACATGTCCCATGGTATCCCCAACCCTCTGCTCTTATGTAGTAGAGGTAAATTCACAAGTGTCTAAATGTCTCTGTAGTTTGGGAGGCCAAGTTGTTCATATGAAACAGTTGGAGGGTGATAATGACGATCTCTTGAGAGCTGATGGAATACATCGGAATGATATTGGGCTAGACTTATTTAACCTAGGACACCATTCTGGCATTGAATAAGTGCTGAAATTGTGTGAATGCTCCGTTATGGTAATTCAGTGCTCATTGCTCATCCGTGACCAGCATGATATGTTTTCATGAATCTTAATGTTGGGCTTTTTAATGAATGTTTGAAAAATAAAGGGGAAACAAACTGAAAGAAGCAATGTCTGGGCATTGTTCTTCTGGAAGCTTCTCCTCTTTCCACAGAGAAAAGCTGGAGTTCTGTCAGAGTGACCATCAGGTTCTTTGTCACCTTCACTATATTGATTGATTGATTCAATAAAATATAAATAAAAGTTTAATATGCCTATTAAAATTATTCGCCATAATTAATGCCCTGCTCCATCTCCTGTTCTTATATTCACGATAAATTAAGATGTTAGTGATGTAAATTAATAATACAAATTTTAATATATGTATAGATATATATATATATCTATAGATATATATATATATATATATATATATATATATATATATATATATATATATATATATATATATTGTGAGGGGTTAGCTCGGGCAGCGGGTGTGTGTGACCCCCTGGATGGGTTCACAACACAAAATCAGGCACAGCAGACAGCGTTGTAGGGGCAAAAAACAAAAGATGTGGTTTATTTATGCTACATGCAGTGATACATATAACAGCCAAACAAAAATAAAACATGAAAATAAATCCTGGTCAGCTTGACCTCTAACTACACACTTAGATTCCCTGTCTAACAACTGAGTGCAGCCTTGTGCTGCACCAGTCCCTGTCTCTGTTGTAGAGGTTTGCCACACAGGCGTTAACTCACCGCACAGAACAGATATCACACTCCCCAGTCTATACAACACAAAACTGGTTCCAGGATGGAGCATCTCCCTAAGCATGCTGGGGTTTTTTGTAGAGGTCTTAATGAGCCCACTTACTTCAGCTGGGCTCATTAACTCTTCCCCTCTAATTGTAAAGGTCTGCATAAAGCCTGAATCTAGGGCACACATATTTCCCATCCTGGATACAACCAGGTGGCTTTACCTGCGTGCTGCCACATACCCCCCTCTCTTGTTTCAACCTTGGGGTTGTAACACCAACAGTCAGACACGCATGTATCCGAGACAAAGCATCCACATTCCCCATTTTAACACCAGGGCGATGCTTAACTGTAAAGTTAAATTCTTGTAGGGCCAGGAACCACCTATTTACCCTTCTATTGGTCTCCTTGTTTTGAGCCATCCACTTTAAAGGAGCGTGATCAGTCACCAGGTCAAAGTGCCTACCTAGCAGATAGTACCGAAGGGAATCTAGAGCCCACTTCACTGCTAAACATTCCTTCTCAATCGTGGCGTAATTTACCTCATGGGACTTAAACTTCCTGCTGAGGTAAATGACTGGGTGCTCTTCCCCGTTCCAGACCTGGGATAACACTGCCCCTAACCCAACGTCTGATGCATCAGTTTGTACAACAAAGTCCTTAGAGAAGTCTGGTGAGTACAACACTGGCTGGCTACATAAGGCTGTTTTTAAGGACTGAAATGCTTCTTCAGCCTCTGGGGACCATTTAACCATGACAGACTCTTTCCCTTTTGTCAGGTTGGTGAGGGGCACAGCCTGAGAAGCAAAATGGGGAATGAATCGTCGATAATAGCCAGCGATTCCCAGAAAGGCTCGTACCTGTTTCTTGCTGTTGGGACGTGGCCAACTCTGTATGGCCTCGACTTTATTGACTTGGGGTTTTATCACCCCCCTCCCAATAGTGTACCCAAGATATTTGGCCTCCTCCTGTCCAATGGTACACTTCTTTGGATTGGCCGTAAACCCAGCTTCCCGGATAGAGTCTAGGACTGCTTGTACTTTCGGCAAATGTGAGACCCAGTCTGTGCTATGGATAATCACATCATCCAGGTAAGCTGCAGCATATTTCTGATGGGGCCTCAGAATCTTATCCATTTTCCGCTGGAATGTTGCCGGTGCATTCTGTAACCCAAACGGCATTCTCTTATATTGGAATGCCCCATCTGGGGTTACAAACGCAGTTATCTCCTTGGCCGACTCGGCCAGGGGAATTTGCCAATACCCTTTGGTGAGATCAAGAGTTGTCATATATCGGGCTGTTCCCAGCCGGTCAATCAACTCATCTATACGCGGCATGGGGTAGGTGTCAAATTTTGTAACTTTATTTAATTGTCGAAAATCGTTACAAAACCGCCAGCTCCCATCAGGTTTGGGCACTAGTACGATAGGACTGGACCAGTCACTCTGGGACTCCTCTATCTCACCCAATTCCAACATCCTTTGAACCTCCCCACGTATTGCCTCCCGTCGGGCCTCTGGTATTCTATAAGGTTTTAGTTTTACCCTTTCTCCTGGCGGGGTGATAATGTCATGCTCTACACCAGATGTTTGTCCCGGAAGCTCAGAGAAAATCTCTTTGTTACGAAGTACAAACTCTTTAACCTCCTTTTGTTGGGGTTTCGATAAGGTGTCTGCTATTCCAACCTCAGGAACTAAGCAATCAGGCTGTACTTGTGACAAAGTCTCTGCGACTAGGGATTCCCTATCCCTCCAGGCTTTCAGCAGATTGACGTGATAGATCTGCTCCGGCTTTCGCCTTCCTGGCTGTCTAACCCTGTAGTTCACCTCACAAATTTTTTCAATTACTTCATATGGACCTTGCCATTTGGCCAGAAATTTGCTTTCAACCGTAGGGACTAGCACCAAGACCCTATCCCCCGGGGAAAAAGTACGGGTCTTGGCCCCACGGTTGTACACTCTCTGCTGTGCTAACTGCGCTTGGGTTAAATGTTCCTTTACAATTGGCATTACCTGTGCAATTCTATCTTGCATCAGGGCGACATGCTCAATCACACTCCTGTGAGGAGAACTCTCATTTTCCCAAGTTTCCTTGGCGATATCCAGCAGCCCTCTTGGGTGTCTCCCATAGAGCAACTCGAAGGGTGAGAAACCCGTAGAGGATTGGGGTACCTCCCTAATGGCAAACATTAGATAGGGTATTAGACAGTCCCAATTCTTTCCATCTCTATCCACCACCTTCTTTAACATTTGTTTAAGGGTTTTGTTGAATCTTTCAACCAACCCATCTGTTTGGGGGTGATACACAGATGTACGCAATTGCGTCACTTTGTACAACTTGCATAATTCTTTCATAACCCGGGACATAAAGGGTGTACCTTGGTCCGTAAGCAGTTCCTTACAAATACCCACGCGGCTAAAAACAAGAGATAGCTCTTTGGCTATGGTTTTGGCCGAGGTATTTCGGAGAGGAATTGCTTCCGGATAACGGGTGGCATAGTCCAATATAACCAAAATGTACTGATGCCCCCTGGCGGACTTCATTATCGGACCTACCAAATCCATTGCGATCCTTTCAAAGGGGACCTCAATGATAGGAAGAGGTACCAGCGGGTTACGGAAATGTGGCATAGGTGCCGACTTCTGACACACAGGGCAGGAGGAACAATAATTTTCTATTTCCTTCATGACCCCAGGCCAATAGAATCTCTGCAATACCCTCTCTATGGTTTTCTCTGTCCCCAGATGACCTCCCAGAATGTGCCCATGAGCCAATTCTAACACCAACTTCCTGTAAGGTTTGGGCACTACAAGTTGCTCAATGGTTTCTTCTGCCCTTTGAGCCACTCGATACAGCAGGTCCCTTTCCATAGTGATGTAAGGATAAGGGCAAGTCTTATCTGGGTTCACTAACTCGCCATCTATTTTCACCACATTTTCCCGTGCCTTTATTAGGGTGGGGTCTTTTAACTGTTCTGTGGCAAAATTTTCCCTGTGAACCTCAAGATCCGAAAACTCCACAGACGGCATGTTTTCATCTGAGGATGTTGGCTCCTCCCCAGTTTCTCAAGTTTCCCCCGCCAATACCGACAAGGGAAATTCAGGAGAGTCCTCACCACTCCCAGAGGAATTCTGGTCATCTTCCTGGTTTATAGGGGCACCAGTGGGGGGCTCAGGACAATCCCAGAGTTCCCAGAATTTTGGAAAATCCCTTCCCACAATAGCATCATGTGGTAAGTGAGACACTAACCCCACCTGATGAGAGAGGTTACCTTTGGGGGTCTCAAAAAACACTGAAGTTACAGGATACTCTCGGGTGTCCCCATGCACACAAATAACAGCCACCCTGTTCTTCCCAGAGACCTCTGTAGTAACTAATTCAGCTTTTATCAATGTTACCAGGCTACCTGAATCCAGCAACACATCAACATTTCTACCATTAATACACATTTTACATAAATGTTTCTCAGGTCCCCGAATAGCAGTGCATGCAGCTGTCGCAAACAGCGACTGACGTCTCTCCCTTATAAAGTCACATTGCATAGGCTCATCCACAACGGGGCAATTGGCTGCAATATGTCCCTCTTGCCGGCAGCGGTAGCAAATAATCTTTTTCGCTGCCTCTTGCAGCCTGGGCTTCCTGGGCTGCTCCCGCCAGACCTTAGGTAGAACTCCCACCCTCTCACTCTCTCCACCCTCACCCCTTGGAGTCATCTTACCCGCCACTGGGGATGATCTGGTCTTAGGGTGGAAAGTCCGTGAGTCCCTGGAAGAGGTGGTCAGGTTCTCTGTAGCCAAGTACCTCTCAACCAGATCCACAAGTTTATCTGCATTTTCTGGGTCTCCATGGCTTACCCATTTTTGGATGGCAGTAGGAAGAGCTCTCAGGAAACGATCCATAACAACACGTTCCACAACGTTTGGTGCGGTCAAAGTCTCTGGCTGCAGCCACTTCCTGCTCAGGTGAATGAGATCATACATTTGAGACCTGGGGGGTTTTCCAACCTGAAAAGTCCAATTATGCACATGCTGAGCCCGGACGGCCAGGGTGACACCCAGCCCTGCCAATATTTCTGTTTTTAGCACCACATAGTCTTTTGCTTGGTCAGGCTCTAGGTCATAATAAGCTTTCTGCGATTCCCCAGTTAACAGAGGGGCCACCAGTCCAGCCCATTGCTCCTTAGGCCACTTTTCCCTTTCAGCAGTCCTTTCAAATGTGGTCAAAAACACCTCCGGATCATCCTCTCCAGTCATTTTTGTCAATAAACAGCTCACACCAAAGGATGCGGTATTATTGTAACCACTTGCTTCATTGGTCTGCGGACATTGCTGTATTAATGTCTCTATTTTCTGTTGAAAACTCTGCTCTTGCTTCTGCAACAGGTCTATAAAGCGGGCTTCAGATTTCTGCTGTGCTTGTTGCTGAGCTTCCAGACTCTGCAGGTGAGCTTTCTGCTGGGCTGCAAGGCTCTGTTGTTGAGCTGCAAGGCTCTTTTGTAAAGCCGCATTTGTTTGCTGCTGATTTGCATTTGCTAGAGCCAGCTGTCTCAGTATATCCTCCATGCTGGCCTTTAAAAAAAAATGAAAAAAAAACTGCCCGCATTCTCCACCAACTGTGAGGGGTTAGCTTGGCAGCGGGTGTGTGTGACCCCCTGGATGGGTTCACAACACAAAATCAGGCACAGCAGACAGCGTTGTAGGTGCAAAAAACAAAAGATGCGGTTTATTTATGCTACATGCAGTGATACATATAACAGCCAAACAAAAATAAAACATGAAAATAAATCCTGGTCAGCTTGACCTCTAACTACACACTTAGATTCCCTGTCTAACAACTGAGTGCAGCCTTGTGCTGCACCAGTCCCTGTCTCTGTTGTAGAGGTTTGCCACACAGGCGTTAACTCACCGCACAGAACAGATATCACACTCCCCAGTCTATACAACACAAAACTGGTTCCAGGATGGAGCATCTCCCTAAGCATGCTGGGTTTTTTTGTAGAGGTCTTAATGAGCCCACTTACTTCAGCTGGGCTCATTAACTCTTCCCCTCTAATTGTAAAGGTCTGCATAAAGCCTGAATCTAGGGCACACATATTTCCCATCCTGGATACAACCAGGTGACTTTACCTGCGTGCTGCTATATATATATTGCCACTTTTAGGTGCTTTTGCTCCTCTAACAGCAGGCATCTTTGATTGCTGCTGTGGTGGGGCACCTTAATACTGTCACCCCTTGCAAGCTGGTGGGCCCCCAGTCTGACTGGTCCCCCTGCCCCCACCCTTTGGTGGGAGAGTGTGGGGTGGGCGTCAACATAGCGACTTCTAGACTCGAGCACAGGGAGTAGGTCTGAGACCGCCAAGAATAACAACTCTGGTTTATGCGGAAAGGATTTCTCTGTTAAAAAGGGTAAATATGCATTACTAGTCAGAGGTATAGGAACGTAGTATATTGATTTATGATAGCGTTTAACATTTGTCATCTTGATATATCTGTAGAAATGAGGAAATTAGAAAAATTTCCCCTGAAGAAGAGCGTAAAAAGTATCCATGGCTGAAATGCATTTGCGTATCTAATATATCAGATGGTCGTAAAAATTACAAATTGTGGATATTTATTTAAATACTGCTTTATCCTTTCAAAATGAATGTATGAATCCCTCTGTATTTATGTGGTAAAACATTCTGCTTGTTGTACACCAGAGCTCATATTTTACATTTTTTTGCTCACTGTACATTGTATGATTAGTGTGTCAACAATAAAACTACTTTTATGAATTCATTTGCTTCCTCGTTGCTGCTGAAAAACCCCACGGGAATCCATCTTTTCTTTTTTCTATTCATTACGGGGTGCGCAATTGTAAACCTTTTTTTTTTAAATGATTAAAAGGATCTTGAAAATCATTATGTTTCCTTGATGATAAAATCAAGATTCCCATGGTATTAATTACAGTCAAAAGGACTTTTCTCTCTGTTATTGCCCTCTGGAATTCAGACATTGTGTATAAATGCAAGGTAATTTTGCATGCTATGTTATGTCCAGTTTATATGTGTTTAATGTTTTGTTCAAGTTTTATATAGTCTTCCGTTACATTGAGGATTGCAGCTGTTTTCCACTAACTGGCCATGCAGAAGGATATACATTCATATAGCGATTCATAAACTGCTTCATAAATCAGATCAGTAATATTTTTTGCTTGTTTATAATACAAAGGTATCCAATCTTGCACTATACATAAACAGATACTGCAAATATTATTTTACCTGATTTGCCAAGATTTGAAAATAGGTAATGCTATCCAATCACGGGGAAACCATGTTTATTTTATTTATTTGCATTTTCTGCATGGTTGGATACTTGTATTCACCAAAGATTAATATTTTTTATTTCCAAGAAAGGTTGTTGAAAATCACAACATTGTGGTACAATTTTGCCATAGCAAATTATATTGGAGTCATTGGTGAAGCTTTTTCTGTGTTTTTATGGATGTAATGTGTATAGAACTTTAAGGCCTGGTTCACACCTATGCAGGTGCATTTTGCGTTTTTCAATACACGCTTTTGATCCATTGAAGTATAAGGAACCAAAAACCAGAAAAAAGTCCCTGGCCCTTTCCATAAAATACACATATGTGAACTACATCCATAGAAATGTATGTTAAATGGACTGTGGTGTGTTTCTGGAAAACTGAAAATGCACTAAAAAATGCATAAAAAACGATCAAAAACAGCGCATCAAAGGGACTAGTAGATTGATGTGAAAAAGACTTTAAAATGTCATTTATTAAATGTAAAAAATGAACACAGACATCTGATCCCTGCAGGATCTCAAACACATAAAAAACACCAATCATAAAACGGACAGATGTTTGATAATGAAAAGCTCCTCAGATCTCTCAATTATAACTTTGGAAAGGTCAAAACCAAAGACCAATGTGCACAGCTTTCGAATGCCTAATGAATGCAATCAATCATCTGAAAGAACCCAAAAAGTCAGTGTAAACGAATGGAACAACGTTCCTAGGGACACTCACTTCATAGGTGTTCAATGGGCTGCAGAGCTGATGAGTCCAGTCTGATGACCGAGGGGGAGGTGTTTATTTCAGCTCCATCTGAAGCGTTCGGCTTGGAGGCAGAGGTGTAATGCTGCACGCTAGGTGGTAAGGATCAAGCTTAGTCACCAGATGATATCAGCTGTACACATAGGCAGCTTGGAGAACGCTGCACTGCTTGCAGTGCCGCTTGTCCGAGCGGCTGTGGATCACATGAGAGGCTTGTCACGTGGAAGGCTGTGAAGGGGAAGGTTGCTATGCCGACTCTCCTGCTTACATGTTTCGCGCTCCTGCGCTTTGTCAAAGCTTTGACAAAGCGCAGGAGCGCGAAACATGTAGCGCAGGAGCGCGAAACATGTAAGCAGGAGAGTCGGCATAGCAACCTTCCCCTTCACAGCCTTCCACGTGACAAGCCTCTCATGTGATCCACAGCCGCTCGGACAAGCGGCACTGCAAGCAGTGCAGCGTTCTCCAAGCTGCCTATGTGTACAGCTGATATCATCTGGTGACTAAGCTTGATCCTTACCACCTAGCGTGCAGCATTACACCTCTGCCTCCAAGCCGAACGCTTCAGATGGAGCTGAAATAAACACCTCCCCCTCGGTCATCAGACTGGACTCATCAGCTCTGCAGCCCATTGAACACCTATGAAGTAAGTGTCCCTAGGAACGTTGTTCCATTCGTTTACACTGACTTTTTGGGTTCTTTCAGATGATTGATTGCATTCATTAGGCATTCGAAAGCTGTGCACATTGGTCTTTGGTTTTGACCTTTCCAAAGTTATAATTGAAAGATCTGAGGAGCTTTTCATTATCAAACATCTGTCCGTTTTATGATTGGTGTTTTTTATGTGTTTGAGATCCTGCAGGGATCAGATGTCTGTGTTCATTTTTTACATTTAATAAATGACATTTTAAAGTCTTTTTCACGTCAATCTACTAGTCCCTTTGATGCGCTGTTTTTGATCGTTTTTTCTGCTGCATCCATTTTTTGCCAAGTCCATAATGGGTTAACAGCCGCACATTGAGACCATCTACAGGACATTTATTTAAATAAACAAACATCCCACGAGATAGTCAAACGCTCTTAAAGAGACCATTCATTTGTGCGCCAACTTTATATTGTTTTGTTTTACTAAAAAATGCATAGCTATGAACCAGGCCTAATGGTTCCTGAGGGTTACACAAGCTCATTTCAAGTACCATGAGCCTTTCAACAAACATTAACTGATGTTGAATCAATCAATGTTACTACAAGCACCAGAAGGATCCACCTGTAGTGAATGTTTGCCAAATGTCATATTTCATGCTTTATGAATGTGCCTTTTAATTAACCCCCCTGGCGGCATTTCCGAGTCTGGCTCGGGGTGAAAATTTTGTACCATTAGTGGTAACCCCGAGCCAGACTCAGGATCGCATCACTGAATCCAGGAAGATGTTACTTACCTTGTCCCCTGGATCCATCGATGTCCCCCCGTTGTACGAGCGAGCCGCCCTCTGCTCGATGTATCAGATCGCCGGGCTCTGTTCCCTGAGAGCATTTCCATGCACGGGGGCGGAGAACGGCACCAAATTCAAAAAGTAAAACACACAGTATACATACAGTATAATGTAATCTTACAGATTACATTGCTGTATGTCATTATTTCACATCCCCTTTGTCCCTAGTGGTCTGCCCAGTGTCGTGCATGTAGATTTAGATCATAAAAACTGTTCTTTATTCCAGGAAACTGGAGATTGTCCATAACAACCAAAACTGTCCCTTTACATTAAAAGTGACTTTAGACCAGCTGGAAAACAGCGATAAGAAATTAGAATCACTCGCAAAATTGAACGATAGAGATTTGTGGGGAGATCCGTCTTCAAATACTGAAAAGTAATGACAGTGACGATTCTGCAACTGTGCAAATTTCAGTGTTTTTGATTTGATTACATTATTGAATAATTTTGATTCCTGAAGATGTTAACAATGAAACGTACGTCGGAGCGGTACTTGGTCACGCTATTCGACGCCATTTCCGGCCTCTCTGGTTCGACGGTCTGTAAGCCTGGAACGCATGCCAATATCGAATGCGGAAGGACCTTTTCCCGTGGGTCGGAGAGTGATTCTTCTGGTCAGAGCGAGCAGTCCCAGTGCCAGGTCAGGCACATAGCCATGTAAGGAGCCTTTTGGCTGTCTGTTTTGAGTTTGTGCTTGAGTCTGTGAAGAGAGACATACCATCTACTATCATTTGCATCAGTATCCATATGAGCAGGCATTATCCTGTGCAAGCGTTGTTTGACTTACTTTTTAATTAAAGTGGTCAAACGGATCTGGTAAGCAGTTTGGACTTGTATCTTCACTACTGGTGTAGTTCTACGTGTATGGTGGAGGGAGTCGCAAGCCTTTTTCCCGACTTGTTGCTATATCAGGATTATTATCTGTTTTCCACATTCCGGATTGGTAGAATTCGGCAGAATGCATTCTCTGTAGAGACACTTCATTGGGACTTTACATTGCCAATTATTATTATTATGTTTGGTTGTTCACTGATGTTCACTATTTCTCCAGTGAAATTATTGTCATTATATATGCGCATATCTTTACCCTGGGGATTACTATATTGTTTGAAGTATTTTTGCCACAGCCATTGTTATGTAGTGGTTTGGAAAATATTTTACAAATTGGTGGTTTAGAAAAAATATTTTACAGAGCGCCCTTAATTACCGTTGTTTTTTTCACTTTTCTAGGGAGCTGCTCTTTGTGTATGTTTTTATTTGTTTTTGTTCACATGGCGCGGAATTTGAGCAGTTGAATCTCAACTGTTTTGTCCACTTAATTTTGATTATTGTTATATTATTATTTGGTATAATTATTTATTATATTATAATTTATGATTTAATTTTTCAAACTTTATCATACCCGGGATGTCTACTAGACTCTGGTTTGGACAGATTTAAGTGAGTTATTCCTAAGAATTACTGGACTACAATATAAAATCTGAAATAATCATACTGCCAGGGAGGTTAAATAAACAAAATGACTTTAAATACACCCCAAATCTTCCTTTGAATAAAGAAAAATTAAGCAAGTTTTGCCTAAGCAGCAAGATGAAATTATATTACCATGCTCCAGAGGACATTGTGAATTATGCCCAACATTTTAAATAAATATTGAGATTTTTAGTGGCAAACATAATAATTAGTACAATTTTATTTTATTGACATAAATGTTAAGAAAATCAAGAAAATAAGTTTTACTATGTAGAGAACTACTGTCCAAAAAACATGTTTTCCCTATATGATTTTCCCCTATTAGATATTATATTACATTACTTTGTTAACATATATCCATCATCTCCAAAAGTCCATTCAAATGAATTCCGTTGATAAAAGGAGAATAGCCTTCCCTCTTTGCATTTAGCAGTCTAGCTTCACAATTACCCTCCAAGTATCAGAAAAAAAGAGCTGGAAACTGACCCAGTACTCCCAACAGAGGACATTCAAACCAACTGGGATATCAGGTAGAAACCCTTGATCAGTAATCATGCTTAGTGGATTTCTGATCTAGGCTGACATTCCTATTGATGTTTAAACTTTGATGGCTATTCGCTAATCACTTTGATTTGATTCATATGAATCCAAATAGCAGAGAAATTGCTCTTTTAACTCTTTTTTCTACAATCAGTGTTAATTTCATTAACAAAAAATTTTCGTCAAAAATGTTGTCAGCGGCATTTTTACAGTGACAAAAACAAAATGAAAAGTACAGCACATTTTCTCCACTGACGAAAACTATAACAAAAATTTGATCCGTTTTCATTAACAAATGAAAACGGGATGAAAATGTGAGTTTTCATGTAGCTCCATCTGCTTCAGTATTCCGCACCCAGCAAGCAAGTGCACCATGACAAGATGACTGCCAGAGACCTGAGAGTTAAAGCAACACTGTGCATTACAGGCCAGGCACCCAGAGCAGAGCAGACTGTGAGTGTACAGTAATAACAGTTGTGGTACATTACAATTACAGCAGACCTGAGACCTCCCCTCAGACCACTGTCCGTCCAGAGCACACTGTGTAACTGTGCATTACAGGCCTCCTCTGGCCTGTGGCATCCAAGGCACTGTGCATTACAAGCTATCCCTCAAACCTGAGACCACCATCCATCACTGTGCAGCATTACATGCCTCCTCAGACCATTCTCCAGAGCACTATGGAGCATTGCAGGCCTCCTTAGACCAATGTCCAGCACTCTGCAGCATTACAGGTCTCCTCAGACCACAGTCCAGAGCATTCTGCAGCTTTACAGGTCTCCTCAGACCACCATCCAGACCACTATAAAGCTTTACAGGCCTCCTTAGACCACCACCCAGAGCACTGTGCAGCATTACAGGTGTCCTCAGACCACCCAGAGCAGCTAAATCTGTATCTGTGAGTGTTATCAAACCTTAATACCATAAATAATAACATGATATTAATTTTTTTTACTCCAGGAGTATATATAATGAGTTTGAAAATTCTAAAGAAGATGCATTACAATTTAACTAAACACATTAGATTTTAGTTAGACTAAAATGATATTTTTTTTGCCTAAAATATACTGGAGATTTTAGTTGACTGAAATATGATGAGTAAAATGAGACTAAAACTAAAAATGGCATTTTAGTCAAAGACTATGACTAAAACTAAAACATCTGCAGAAGACTAAAATGGGACCAAAACTAAAATGCCATTTCAGTCCTAAAACTAAAACTAAAACTAAATCGAAATTTGGTGCCAAAATTAACACTACCTATAATGACAATTGTAGGCCACTTTTGTTAGGTGGAAAAATCTGCCACTTATTTCCAACAGATTTGAAGGACAATGATCACAAATAATTCAAAACATTACCTCCTTTTTTTTTATTCATGGGTGGTCTGGATTTGGTTAGTGAAGACCTGATTCAGAAACAAATCCCTTATGTGACCTATTGCTGGCTGTAATAGATTACTATAATCTCCTCCTGCAGGGATATGCTGGACAAACCTGTAACAGCTACCCCATGACATGTAATGCCATGACATCACATCTAATATCACTTCACTTCCAACATAGAAACAATGTGGAAGCATTATGTTTACATTGATCTGCAACAGAGCATTGTGCAGCAACACTAGAAGCCCTGGAGTTGGTGGTTTCAGCTACTAAGTTTATTCTCATTCCTGATGCCATTTTAAAAAAATGCACTGGGACACATAGCTGCCATCCATGTACCATTTTACAGTGGCATTTCGGACCCAATGGTTAAATGACATCTGAGCCGAAGAACATAATATTATTAGACCTCATGCTTTTGGTATGCCTACTATTATATTTTTTTATCAGGTGTGTTAATACAACAAAAAAGTAACAAAAAATATGATAAAAGTGAACAGAAAGAAATAAACTTGTAAAAAATGTTGGTCAAATTGAAAATGTTTTAATATGTCTTTGCTTTTTCCAATATATAAAAGTTTAGGACACCACTATACAGTATACTGTATATGAAAATTGCATTAAGAAGATTTAAGTTTTGACTTCTGAGAAAAAAAAAGCTACTTGCCCCTTACAAGGACCTCATGACCAAGTTAATAAATAATAAATATTAAAGCATTATATGATTTACTTTTTAAATGATAATACCACTTTATAGATTGCCATAACTTGTCCGCCATGCAACAAAACAACACACTTCTGCAAGAGGTTATTCTTTTGGGATTTTCCACAGATCGAAGGGTGAACATTGCACTTTTTGCTCTATTTTTTATCATCTACTTAATAACTTTTATAGGAAATGTACTTATTATATTCATTATTGTCATCAGTCACCAGCTGCATACCCCAATGTATTATTTTCTCTGCATTTTATCCTTTGTAGACTTGTGCAATTCATCATCAATTGTACCACGATTGTTGTGTGACTTATTATCTGTTGAAAGATCAATCTCCCTTAGTGCTTGTGCCATCCAATTTTACATTATCCTTCTCATGGCAGGCACAGAGTTTATTCTTCTTGCCATCATGGCTTATGACCGATACATTGCTATCTGCCGACCTCTTCATTATGCCATTCTGATGAGGTGGAGTGTTTGCTATCGGCTTACAGCCTTCCTGTGGATAACTAGCTTTGTGATGTTTGTTCTTCCACCTCTTGTATCCCCCGTTCCTCTGTGTAATCCAAACCAGATCAACCATTTTATGTGTGAAATTCTAGCCATCATCAAACTGACGTGTTATCATGTTTACTCAAGTGAGATTATGATTCTTGTCATTTGTTTTATCAGCATTCTTCTGCCCTTTGTCTTCATCCTTGGGACATATATTTGTATTGTGTCTTCAGTATTAAAGATACATTCAGGGCGCCGGTCCAAGGCTTTTTCTACATGTACCTCCCATGTTACTGTGGTGGCTTTATTCTATGGCTCAGCAATGATCCTAAACTTTGGGGCCACTTCACCATACTCAACAAAACGAGGGAAATACATCTCTATATTCTATAATATTGTTTGTCCAATGTTAAACCCCATTATTTATAGTCTCAATAATACTGAAGTCAAAGAGAAACTGAAAAGGAAAAATGTAGTGTAATTTTTTGGGTTATGATAGGTGATTTTTAAATAATCAATAATAAAAGTGTATTTAAACCCTAACAATGGGCATCTCTTATTTGGTCTGGTAACAATATCACTGAAAGCGTTTTTGTTATATCTGTTCAGTAAGTCAAAATAGGGTAACCAGAACTAGTGTTCTCATTGGAAGATTTTCCCTCTACTCCTGTTCTAGCGTCACTGAAAAATTAAGGATTTTCCTGTACTTTACAGAGGATGAATATCCCTAATGAGAGCACAGATAGTAATAAAAATCCATCAAGAGTTGCGATCCCTCCCGACCTTATCCAAAACTAAAAATAAATAAATAACCCTTTAGTTATACTTTAAATAAGCAAGGCTATGGTTTGGGCACATGGCATCTTTGGATTCCTGGCTCCAGCACAAGAAGATAGAGCTGCCTGTCAGGGTTGACATTGAGCAGCCATTAAAACCTATTTCAGGCAGTTGGTAGAAAGGATTGAAGCTCTTTGGCTTATTATTATTTTTAATGAAAGCCTTTGCTGATGGTACACATCCTGTAGATTTAAACAAGAATATTCCATCTGCTGATTCAGTGCCATTCAGTAAACAATCCTTGCCAGAATTGACTTCAAAAAGTGAAATATCTAAATCAGAGGACAACAGTGAACGTGTTAAGTATGAACCATGGATAGACCAGTATCCTCTTAAACAGGAAGCTAATAATATATGGGAAGGCTTTAAGATAGATTTCTGGATCCCTTTTACTCCTCTGATGAACAGCTCATGTCAGACAATCAAACATCGATTGAACAGTATGAGGCAGTAGTAGCTGAAAAATGAAAAAAGAACTAGAAGTAGGCCATATAGTAGGATTATTTTCTCGTGCTCCCTACCACAATACAGTAAAACCTTGGTTTGAGAGTAACTTGGTTTGAGAGCATTTCGCAAGACAAGCAACATTTTTTAATACATTTTGACTTGATGTACAAGCAATCTCTTGATATAAGAGTAGTGTCATGTCACAACTAAGTATAAAAGAGAAGAGAGGCGCCTCCAAGTGTAGCAATATGGTTACATTTAATGAAGGTACAACATTTAGCAACATATTTCTACACTTAGAGGCGCCTCTCTTCTCTTTTATACTCTGTAGCTCCTGCTGAATTTTGCTTCTAATCCCCTTGTGGAGGCTGCCATTTGTGGATGGACATTTTACATTTATACAACCTATCACATTACTATAATCTTTTTATATGGACTATAAACTGAATAATCTATGAATAAATGGTTTCGGAACAAATCATCCGAGTTTCCATTATTTCTTATAGGGAAAAATGCTTTGATATACAAGTGTTTTGGATTACAAGCATGTTTCCGGAACTAATTTTGCTCACAATCTAAGGTTTTACTGTATTAGAATTTCACCATTGGATATTATTCCTAAAAAAGATCTCAGAAAATGCTGTTTAATTCATCATCTTTCCCACCTCAGCGGCTCATCTGTCAACAACAGAATCGACAAGGAGAAATCTAGGATCCCATACACATCATTTGACAAAGCCTTGTTACTGGTCAGGGAAGCAGGTTCAGGTGGCCTTTTGCAAAGGTTGATATTGAATCAGCCTTTCGTCTCCTACTGGTCCACCCAGAATGCTTTAGTCTGATTTCTAGTTCACCGCTAGTCCTTAAGTTTTTTTTGTGTTACCCAGATTGCAAGCAATTGTACTGCAAGTTTGAAAATGACTTCCTAAGCTATTGATAGACTAGCCAGGCTTCAAAAGTTTGGTGCAGGATTGCAGCAAGTCTGCATTGCAAATCTGCTGCAAATTCTGTTTTTTATATGTTGTGCAATAGTCATCCCATCACAGGGGGTCGCTGTGGCTGAATTTTCATGCTGTAGACTTGCAGGGCTCTTGCTGTAGACTCATGATGCAATGCAAATTTGCTACAAACTGGAAAAGTGTCAACTAGAACTTGTGCTTCAAGTGCTCTGCAAGTGTGAAACTTGCCAGTGGAAATGTGTAGCAAGTTAACAGACTTACAATTCAACACTGTCACAAGTTTGTGGTAAGTTGTCCTTACTATGTGAGTAAATACATGGTTTGTGGGTAAACATGTCTTGGGTGAGGCTAATGAAATTGCTGATTCTCTCACTCGCAATTGGAACTTTTTCCAAACGCTGGTTTCACAGACGGCAAGTCAAGGACTTCCCTGACTAGATTCCTTTGAAATATTGTTTCGACAACTATGCAAACTCCTCTGCGCCTTGTTAACAACAGTATCATGGACTTTTTATGGACTGGCTGAGTATGAATGTGCACTTACTTTTCAATGAGAATTATGCCGCGTACACACGACCGGACTTTTCAAGGGACTAGGTCCGACAGACTTTCAACGGAGTTCTGACGGAGTTCTGACAGAGTTCTGACGGACTTTCCGAATGAACGGACTTGGTCACACACAATCACACCAAAGTCCGACGGATTTGAACGTGATGACGTACGACTGGACTAAGATAAGGAAGTTCATAGCCAGTAGCCAATAGCTACCTTCGCGTTGGTTTTTGTCCGTCGGACTAGCATACACACGAGCGGATTTCTCGGTAGGAACTGGGTCCGGCGGAGTTCTGGCGTAAAAATTTGAAACATGTTCCATTTCTAAAGTCTGTCAGACTTTTGCAAATCAAAAGTCCGCTGCAGCCCACACACGATCGAATGGGACACACTGTTGAAAAAAGCCTTTCTGCCCTATCTTTTCTATCTCGCCTTCTTGACTGAGTAGATTTCACTCAGGAGTATGTTATTCACAGAATTGTAATGCTGTGTACACACGACCGGAATTTCCGATGGAAGCAGTCTGATGGGAGCTTTTCATCGGATTTTCCGACCGTGTGTATGCCCATCGGTCTTTTCCTGTCGGCATTTCCAACGGTCTTTAGATTGAGAGCCTGTTCTTAATTTTTCCAACGGAAAACCTTTCTATCGGATTTTTCGATTGTGTGTATGCAATTCCGACACTCAAAATTCCGACGCATGCTCGGAAACAATTTGACGCATGCTCGGAAGCATTAATCTTCCCTTTTATAGTGCCGTTGAATGCCTTGTATGTCGCGGTGTTATTGACCATTTGAATTTGGTATGACCGTGTGTAGGCAAGACAGTTTGAGCAAAATTCCGCCGGAATTCCAACGGAAAAACCATCAGAGCTTTTTCAGATGACAATTCTGACCGTGTGTACGCGGCATAAGAGTATGGAAATGCCTCTTGCCGTTCCCTGACACAAGGCACCCAGCTTCTATCGACTTATTGACACGCATTTTACAAATACTGCCTCATATCTGTTTTTCTCCTTTTAAATCCTTTAATTTTGTGTCTTTTAGCTGGGCATTTTTTTCTAGCATTCCATAAAGGCAAACAGCTATCCAACAGCCAGGCTTTGATTGGCGGTGTCAGATTTAACAATGTTGATTTTTCCAATACTAATGTGACAGTAATACTTTTTACCTCCAAGACTCCATGCGGGTAAAGAAAAACAAATTGTTTAATGCAAATTTGGGGGTCCTTTTTGTCCAGTTTCTTTCTCCAGTTTTCTTAGTTCAGGCCATTCAAAATGTTTGAGCTGTTTTGAGTGCCTTACATTTTTTAGTTTATCTTTACCAAAGTTAGGCTTATTTGCATCTGATTTCTGCATGCATTCTTTTTGTATTGGTACAGCCACCGCTACAGCTAGTATGGGTTTCTCAGAAGATGTACACCTGTTAAGTAGATGGGAATCATCCTGTTATGTGTAACATTTACAATTTCATCTTTAACTTCTTCCTAACGTATTCATTTGGCGAATTATCATGCCAGAAGCAGAAATTATGGAAGAAACCTAAGCATTCCTTATGTGGTAGCCTGAATCTGCTGGAGGGGTACCAGGGGTACGTGCTAGTGTCAAGTTTTCTCAGAATGCTTTTAGTTACATAGATTTGTTTGGGTACAATCAAAATAGTTATTCACTCAGGGGGTAATGATATTGACTGTCACCTACAGTCTCACTATTCAGGATTCCTTCCTATGGCCTAATATGGAGATGAGTGAGAGGAAGATGGCCCCCACCCATCTCCATATCATTGCAGGATGGAAGCGACGTCAAACCGTGACTTCCGCCCATAGCTCTTAAATGGCCATTTTTTTTTCTTTTTTTGAAATGACAAATTTTATTTTTATTTTTGTATTGCATTTAAGTGTAAATATGAGATCTGAGGTCTTTTTGATCCCAGATCTCATATTTAAGAGGTACTGTCATGCTTTTTTTCTATTACAAAGGATGTTAACATTCCGTGTAATAGGAATAAAAGTGACACTTTTTTTTTTTAAAACAGTGTAAAAATAAAAAAATAAAAAATAAAAGTTAAAATAAATAAGAATATAAAAAAAAATTTAAACGCTCCCCGTCCCCACGAGCTTGCGTCCAGAAGCAAACGCATACATGAGTAGCGCCCGCATATGAAAGCAATGTTCAAACCACACATGTGAGGTATCGTTGCGATCGGTAGTGCGAGAGCAATAATAGCCCTAGACCTCCTCTGTAACTTAAAACATGCAGCCTGTAGAATTTTTTAAACGTTGCCTATGGAGATTTTTAAGGGTAAAAGTTTGTCGCCATTCCACGAGCAGGCGCAATTTTGAAACGTGACATGTTGGGTATCAATTTACTCAGTATAACATTATCTTTCACAATTTAAAAAAAAAATGCTGTGCAAATACCGTGCGTTGCAACGACCGCCAGTGTATTCTCTAGGGTCTTTGCTAAAAAAAAAGACATATAATGTTTGGGGGTTCTAAGTAATTTTCTAGCAAAAAAAATGTTTTTAACTGTTTAAAAACTTTTTGTAAAAAACAAGTCTCAGAAAGAGGCTCACTTCCCATCCAGGCCAAAGACCCTAGAGAATACACTGGCGGTCGTTGCAACTTTTTATCTCGCACGGTAATTGCACAGCAATTTTTCAAACGCTTTTTTGGGGGAAAAAAGTTTCATGCTTTAAAAAAAACATTAAAGTTAGCCCAATTTTTTTGCATAATGTGAAAGATTAAGTTAGATTGGGGGGTACTATGAATAGATTTGGCGCTATACCTATATATGAAAATATATGTTGCCAAAAACTTAACAGTGTGCTAAATTAAAAGTGTTACATCAACCTGGTGTGTAAGTGCCAATGTGCAATAAATAGTTCTAGTATTGAAATAAAAATGTATATAAACTATAAGCGAAAAAGTTCAAAATGTGTGTGTATAGAATATTTGTCGCATTGGTAAATATTTGCCAGCGTGCTGGCTATAAAATGTAAGATTAGCTTGAGTGCAATAGAGAACCTGAAATAGTGATCACTTCTTAAACTCTAGAACATATAAATACCTTAAACATGTGAACTGCTTAATATATTAGTGGTAAATTAGATAAAAATTATACATATAAAATATGAACCACAAAAATAACCCAGTTGTTGGATTTAAAGTGCACAGATGTGACAATAAGGTCTATGCATGCAGTAATAAAATGTACAATAAATATGTGATAAATATCAGTACATCAAGTGAAACATGCCAAATATTGGGAGTGAAAAAATAAAAATAAAAAATGTTTGTCAAAAAATATAAATAAAATAAAAATGGAAATAAAAATAAAATAAAAAATAAAAATAAAAATAAAAATAAAAATTAAATATTTGTCCCAGAAAATGTAAAAATGTATACGAAGAAAAAGTCAAAAAATATAAAAATATAAAAGGTAAAAAAGTAAAAAAGCAAGAAGTCTCTAGTGCAGTGCAATTAATGGGGGATTTCCCGTGGGTAAAGGAAGGGATGTGATGGATCCAAACTATTCTTCATGCATTGTGGACACTTCTAGGTTGTACTCTCACCAGAAAAATAACCCCATCCGGGGTGGATCAGCCTCCACAGTATGAGCTACTGTGTCGCTCTCTGGCTTGCTTCAACTGGGCTGCTGAGGATCCCTCGTTATTTCCAGGTGGAGTGTGCCACAGTATATATATATTAAAAGAGAGGACCATCCATAGTGCGATACCGTATAAATCAATTTATTTATGAAGATACTTAAAACTACTCACACTTTTGGTAGAAGTAATGGCATAAATGGATGCAGTATAAAAGATGCAATGTGAAAGATATGGAAGCTGCTGAGAGCGTTCCGTTCGGCTTCCACGCCGTCTGTATTGGAAGTGTGTATTCGATAGGCCACGCCCTACGCGTTTCGTCACTGGGACGTCATCCGGAGCGGCCATCTTTACACACCTCACGCTTTATATAGGACACAATGCACCTATCGCGCATGCGCGGACAAACGCCGCCATTTTAACTGTGGGAATGCCCTTATGTCGAATGAAGCGCGGTGGTGATTGTGTTCCTATTACCATCCTATGCAGTGTTCTGCCGTTTAGCCCACCGAAGGTTTTTCATGCAGAGCTATGTATGTCTGCTAATTTGCTAGTATGTGATTATGCTGCTTACTAAAACCAAATTTAGATTACACATGAATATAGTAAATATGAAGTTACAAATAAAAATTACTGATAAAAACATAAAAATAAGTGACATTATCAATAGACAAACCGTGTTATAAAAGAATTACTAACCGATCCTAAAACGATAGAGGCTTTGGGCGGATAGAATTTGGATTTAATTGTGTAATACGGAGGGAAAGAGAAAGTATAATAAAACCATGTGTGTGTAATGGATAAAATAGCTGAAAGAATGGGGTGGAAGATAAGAATAAAATATAGAATATAAAAATTGAAAAGTTAAAGTTGTAGGATTGGATTGAGATGAAATGAATGATTTTTAATAAGATTAACTTAATGTAGGATGTTTTGGTTTCCCGGCTACGTGAATGTATGTATACAAAAGAGAGGAATATTTCAAGGCTAAATGTGCCCTTCCTTGATTACTATTTTTCTTTTTGGAATAATGGGTTGGAGTGTTCATTAGTTGAATAGGTAACATTCGACCCTCAGTGCTGTAGTTTGCATTCGACCCGAAATTCGACCTACAAACATCTTTACTTATTTCTTCAACGATAATACAAGTGAAATTGTATTCGTGCGATATTAACATTATTAGTTGGTAGGCAACATTCGACCCCAGATGCTATGAACTATATTCGATCAGGAATTCGGCACTGAATAATATATTATCTTTGATAATCGTGTGGATAGGATTGCATTCCTTCTGGATAGATTGTTAAAAAATTAAAAATTAGAAATTAAAAATTGAAGTGTGGGAAAAAATATATTTTTTATATAAAACTATTATATTAAAATAAAAATTAAAAATTGGTTATAAAACAATTCAAATCCAGGTCTATATTCATTCCTGCTGGATGTAAACTTTCTAAATTAAAAATCCACTTTGTTTCATTCTGTGAAATCTTCTTAGTCATGTCTTCACCTCTCCAGTGTCCCTTCACTTTGTCAATGGCATAAAAAATCATTTGGTTGGGATCTTGGTTGTGAAAATCCCTAAAATGCCGCGAGACACTGTGTTTGTCATATCCCTTCCTAATGTTTTTAATGTGTTCACCAATTCTTATATGTAGTTCCCGTGTTGTTCTTCCTACATATTGTTTGCGGCACGGACATTCTATGACGTATGTCACATGCGTGCTTTTACAGGAGATCAATTATTTTATGGGGAATGTCCTTCCATTGGTAACTGACATGAATTTAGTGGTTTTCCTTTGGGTTTTTTTGCTTTTGCGACATGGGAGACATTGTCCACACTTAAAAAAACCTTTTAGATGTTTACTGATTGTTATATGCCGTGGGGGGTCGATCGTGTTTTTAACCAATTTATTTCTTAGATTAGGGGCCTTCTTATAAATAAACGCAGGATTATTGGGTAATAATTTCTTTAGCGTTTCGTCCGTTTTTAGAATTGGCCAATGTTTTTTTATGATCTTTTCTATTTGTTTATGATGTCTGTTAAAACCTGTGAAGAAGGCCATTTCTATATTTTTCTTGTTCCTGCCGGTCGTTTTGTCCTCTATTAATTTTTTCCTCTCAGTTTTCGTTATAGTTTCTTTGAGGGCTCTGAGGTAGGGTTCTTTATATCCTTTTTGTATGAATCTTCTAATGATAACCTCTGCTTGTGCGTCAAAATCCTCTCTTTTGGTGCAGTTTCTATATATTCTTAGGAGTTGCCCTTTGGGTATGTTGCCCATCCATCTTGGATGGTGGCAACTTGACGTAGGTATATACCCATTTCTGTCCGTAGCCTTAAAAAAGGTTTTTGTACCCAGTGATCCTTCTGACTTAAAAATTTGTAGATCTAAGTAGTCTATACCTTGTGTGTCGCATTTTTCTGTAAATGTGATACCATAAATATTAGAATTTATTTCTTCCAGGAAGGACCGTAGTTCGTCTTGGGAACCACCCCAGACTATTAAAATGTCATCTATATACCTTCTGTACATTTTTAAATTCTCTCTGGGGATTCCATAAATTTGCTCTTCCTCCCAGTGGTCCAGGAATAAATTTGCTACGCTGGGTGCGTATTTAGCCCCCATAGCAACTCCCTTGGTTTGAACATAATATTTGTCTTTGTACCAGAAGTGGTTATGTTTCATCGCCAGATCTAGTCCTTCAAGTACATAGTCTATTTGTTCTTGTTTTAAGTCCGATCTTCTGTGGAGGGCCCATTCTACCGCATTGAGGCCGTCCTTTTGTTTAATGTTGGTATATAGAGAATTGACATCAATGGTGACTAATAAGTCCTTTTCCTCAATCTTAATATTATCCAATTCCTTCAACAGTTGTCTGCTGTCTCTCAAATAGGATTTGCCTTTGGTTACCAGCGGTTGTAAAAAACCGTCCACATATGCTCCCAGTCTTGAAAAAAGGGAGTCGATCCCACTTACTATGGGTCTCCCCGGGGGTTGCGTTTGGCTCTTGTGGATTTTTGGGACATAGTAAATTACAGGAGTTTTTGGTGCTTTTGGGATTAAGTATTGGGCTTCTTTTTTGTTAAGAATCCCTTTATTTAGGCCTTTTTGGACATAGCTCTTCAGTTTGTTTTTATATGCCGTTTTTGGATTTTTCTTTAATTGTAGGTAAGTGTCCGGAATGCTTAAAAGATTGGCCATTTCCTGTTCGTAGTCTATTTTGTTGAGTATGACCAGTCCACCGCCCTTGTCCGCTGGTCTTATGACTATATCCTTCTTTTTTTCCAACTGTTTTATGGTCTTCCAGATGCCCTTCTTCTTGGAGGGTTTGATTGTTAATTCCCTAATATCTCTTTCAACTAATTTTTTAAAAACTTTGATTCCCTCGTTTTGCTGCTGGTTGGGGTTAAAAATTGAATTATTTCTCAGCTCAGAATGTTTAAAATTTGTTTTTTCTTTCTCTTTCCCTGAATTTGTGTTGTTGGCAAAAAACTTTTTAATATTTAATTTCCTAATGAATTTTTGTAAATCGATAAAGGTTTCAAATTTATCCAAATTCTTGTCCGGCGCATATTTTAAGCCTAGGTCAAGTACTTTGAGTTCCTCCTCGCTGAAGGTGGTCCCGCTTAGGTTGTATATACCTTCACCTAATATTCTCGCCTTCTTTTTCTTGAGGCCTCCTCTTTTGCCCCTCTTTCGTTTCCTTCTGCCCACCTTGGGGGTCTGTATTCCCTCCCCTGGTTCTCTCGGTAGTCCTGTTGTGCTGGATATTCTTCTCTCGTGTTTCCTGGGCCTGTCCACCTGGGGTTCCATCCTCCATTCCTCCTCGGAGGTCTCTGATATTGGTTTCTTGTTGGATATCGGAAAGGCCTCCAGCCGTCTCTTGATCCAAATGGGGGATTTCTCGGTGGTCTGTGTCCTTGCCCCCCGTGAAAAGGACCATTTTGATACCTGTTCTGAAAGGGGGTAGTTTGGGGGTGTCTTCTAAGGGGGGAGTACCTATTGTAATGTCTTGGAATATTATAAGGGTCCGGGTGTGGTTGTGGGACATGTCTAGGAGTATCCCATTCTCTTCTGTCCCGGTTTATATTATGGTTGGTTTCTGACCCTCGGTAATTGGGTGTATGAGGTTCTGTCAATCTAATTGCTCTGTTGGGTGTTTGGGTGGGTTGTTGCCATTCTACATCTTCTCCATTTCCTTGGTCTTCGTCTGGGTCATCACCCATGGAAATGTTGTTGTCCTCATCTGTATAAGTGGTGTCCATTTGCCACTTGTAAATTTGCTGATTTTTATAGTCCAATACATCCCTCCGGAATTTTTTCTGCTTTTTTTGTTGGACTTCTTTGTCATATTTCTTGATTGCTTCTTGCAGATTTTTTTCTTTCTCCTTATATTCAGTTGTCTCTTTATAAGGTGACAGTTGTTCTTTAATGTGTGAAATCTCTACTTCAATATTTTTAAGTTTGACTTGTCTTCTTAGTACAATCTTTTGTAATAGCAGAGTTTCACTTTCATTGAAAAATTTAAACCAGTCTTCCATTAAGTGTTTATCGTTAAGGGCATCATTGGGGGAAACGTCCCATCTTAGTCTCCTAGGAGAAAGATTAAGTTACACCGATTAAATAGATACCTAACATGTCCTGCTTCAAAATTGCACATGCTCGGGGAATGGTGTCAAACTTCGGTACTTAAAAATCCCCATAGGCGACGCTTTACATTTTTTTACTGTTTACATGTTTTGAGTTACAGAGGAGGTCTAGGGCTAGAATAATAGAATAATTTCTCTGACTGTAAAGTTCGCAGCGATACCTCACATGTGTGGTTTGAACACTGTTTTCATATGTGAGCAGGACTTATGTATTCGTTCGCTTTTGCGTGCGAGCACATGGGGACAGGGGCACTTTAATTTTTTTTTTATTGTTAATATGACTTATTTTTTTTAGTTTGTCACAGTCCATAAGAGTACCCGAGTACATGTCACAGTCCATCTGAGTACCCGAGTACCTGTCACAGTCCATCAGAGTACCCACGTACCTGTCACAGTCCATCAGAATACCCGAGTACCTGTCACAGTCCATCAGAGTACCCGAGTACCTCTCACAGTCCATCAGAGTACCCGAGTACCTGTCACAGTCCATCAGAGTACCCGAGTACCTGTCACAGTCCATCATAATACCCGAGTACCTGTCACAGTCCATCAGAGTACCAAAGTACCTGTCACAGTCCATCAGAATACCCGAGTACCTGTCACAGTCCATCAGAGTACCCGAGTACCTCTCACAGTCCATCAGAGTACCCGAGTACCTGTCACAGTCCATCTGAGTACCCGAGTACCTGTCACAGTCCATCTGAGTACCCGAGTACCTTTCACAGTCCATCAGAGTACCCAAGTGCCTGTCACAGTCCATCAGAGTACCCGAGTACCTGTCACAGTCCATCAGAGTACCCAAGTACCTGTCACAGTCCATATGAGTACCTGTCACAGTTCATCTGAGTACCCGAGTACCTAAGTATGTGTCACAGTCCATATGAGTACCTGAGTACCTGTCACCGCCCTTTATAGTACCCGAATACCAGTCACCAGCCCATCAGAGTACCCGAGTACCTATCTGTAGCCCATCAGAGTACCCGAGTACCTATCTGTAGCCCATCAGAGTACCCAAGTACCGGTCACCAGGCCATCAGAGTACCCGAGTACCTGTCACCAGGCCATCAGAGTAACCGAGTACCTGTCGCCAGGCCATCAGAATACCCGAGTATCTGTCACCAGGCCATCAGAGTAACCAAGTACCTGTCACCAGCCCATCAGAGTACCGGAGTACCTGTCACCAGCCCATCAGAGTACCAGAGTACCTTTCACCAGCCCATCAAAGTACCCGAGTACCTGTCACCAGCCCAACAAAGTACCCGAGTACCTGTCACCAGGCCATCAGAGTACATGAGTACTTGTCACCAGGCCATCAGAGTACCCTGTGTACTTGTCATCAGCCCATCAGAGTAGACGAGTACCTGTCATCAACCCATCAGAGTACCCAAGTACCTCTCACCAGCCTATCAGAGTACCTGAATACCTATCTGCAGCCCATGCCTCAGAATATACATTGGGGTGTTTGCTTTCCAAAATGAGGTCATTTTGTGGGTAATTCCACTGTCCTGGTGCTCAAGGACCTTCAAAAGTGGGTAGGAAAAATAGGTAGGAATGAAATCTCTATGTGACCAGGCTGTGTAAAAGTATCACACATGTGGTATCGCCATACTCGGGAGGAGTAGCAGAATGTGTTTTGGGGTGTAATTTTTGCTATATATATATTGACTGACAACTTTGTGTAACCAAAAAAAAAATGCGGTTTAATTCTTTTCCACGTTTTCCAAAAACTTCTGGAAAAAAATGAACCGTTCAAAAGACTCATTCTACCTCATAGATTATACGTTGGGGTGTTTGCTTTCCAAAATGGGGTAATTTTGTGGGCAATTCCATTGTCCTCGTGCTCCAGGGCCTTCAAAAGTGTAATAAGTGGTTGTGAAATGAGATGTGTAATTTTTGCTCGTAGAGCGCCTGAAGGTGCTACTTCAATGTTGGTACTCTGTATGTGGCCAGGCTGTGTAAAAGTCTCACACATGTGGTATCTCCATACTTGGGAAGAGTAGCAGAATGTATTTTGGGGTGTAATTTGTTGTATGCATATGCTGTATGTGAGAAATAACCTGATAGTATGACAATTTGTAAAAAAAATCTTGCAAAGGATTGTGGGAAACAATTACAACATAAAAAAACTCACCATGCTATTTAATTAATACCTTGGAATGTCTATGTAGCAGATGACATTTTGGACAAAGTGTCATTCATGTGTAAATTTAGTTTTTGCCTCAGAACAGTAGTGGGGTTTTAAGGGCTAATTATGTAGGTTAACTTACATCACTGACATCAGTCTGGCTGGGGTGTGTTAGAGTTCTGCTTGATCATGTGTACACTGAGGTGCACATGACAAGCCAGAGCCAGGCCTGGTTGGATGTTTTGGGTATCAGCTTCCTCGGAACCAATCAGTGGGTGTGCTGGGCCCTGCTGAGGAGTCTGGGGAGGGGTATTAAGATGTTGAAGTAGGAGTTTGATGATGTTCAGTAGGAGTTTGTGAGGCCTGAGTCGTCTGTTCTTGTTTCCTGGACCGGGGTAGCCCCATGAGGGGTCCCGGTCACAGGGTGTTCGACATCCCGCAACATGCTTCTGTTGGTTACCCTCAATAGACCCGCCTGGTCTGGGGTAGGGATACGTCTGTTCCCGAGTCTCGGAATCAGCTGGTCCGAGGCACAGTAACTGAGGGAGGATTCAAGGTGTCCGGGTGTGCTCTTGGCTTGGAGGGGCACCACAGCTCGTGAAGGTGACCGGGGGAGGACTTTTCGGAGGAGGACCAACAAGCTGGCATCCTGAGAAATGCCTGGTTACTGAGTTGGGAAGGACATTGACGAATCCACGCTTTTTCCAGTACTATCAAGGAGACAGAGAGCATTCCAGGTACTGAGGAAAAAGGTTCCTGTTCACTTTCAGTTACAACTTGTTCAAGGTCAGATATTTTACAAGTTCTGAATCAAAGTGCTGACTGCCATAATCTCTGGCTAGAGATTTTTTCAGTCGTGAAGCGCCCAGTTGCAAGTGGCTACTCTCTGGGTGGTACAAGAGACTTTGTTATGTCTGCAGTTCAAGGTGCCTGAGTTCTTCACCCTCGCCCTCTGTTCCCATACGAGACTGTGCTGTTGGATGTTACTTCTGCAAAGTAAAACCTTTCAAAAGGACTTTATTGGTGTCAGAGTCCAAGTTGTTGGGTATCAACTCTGGGAACCCCTAGACGTGGAGGAACCAGCCAAGCAGAGGTAACCGGTAAGCCCAATAAATTAAGGCAGCCCTACAAAGGGTAATGGCCGCTACATCTACTTTCGAAAAAGGGGTCATTTGGGGGGTATTTGTACTTTCCTGACTTGTTAGTGTCTCAAGAATCGAGATACACCTGATGTACTGAAGGCCTGATCAGATGTGATCAATTTTCAGTGATTGGCACTATGGTTTGTAGACTATAACCTTAACAAAGACCAAATAATATACATTAATCTGGGTTATTTTTACCAAAGATATGTAGCAGTATACATTTTGGCCAAAATATATGAAGAAAAATTACTAATTAAGAAAAATTTATGGCAGAAACAAAGAAAAAAGCTTTTTTTTCACAAAATTTACGGTCTTTTTTTATTTATAGCAAAAAAAATAAAAAACCCACTAGTGATTAAATACCACCAAAAGAAAGCTCTATTTGTGTGAAAAAAGGACGCAAGTTTCATATGGGTAAAGTGTTGCATGATTGAGAGCTGAAAGCTGAAAATTGGTCTGGGCAGGAAGGGGGGGAAGGGCAGTGTATTGAGGTGGTTAATAATCTTAATAATCTTTCTTTATACTAATTGCTTACATTTAAAACTATGATACTGTATTTCTAATATTATACATTTATATTGTAGAACTTTTATTACCCATATGACAAAAACCTCTGAAGAAGGACTATAATCAGTCTAAAACATGTACAGTGTCTACGCCAGTATACACGACAGCTAGCCCACCAGAATTCCACAGGCAGAAATTGTTCGACATGCATCATGCGTTGTCTAGGGTACTACATGTTATGAATCTGTGAATTTATATTTTTAAAAATGCTATCTATGTTTAACTACATACTTTTAACATGATGTTGAAATAAAACTATGTTTTTTACTTACATATTGGTCTGTCTGCTAAATCCATGAGGGGTTTGCCGTGCTTGATGCACAAGGTTTTTGTTCTATTACTTTAAGCAATAGTGGATTGGACAGAGCAAGTCTATGTATATAGCAATTCCCCTAAATACAATAGCGAGTAACTAGGTACCCAATATGTCAAGCTCTAAAACTGTGCACACTTGTGGACTGGTGACAAATGATAGTACTTAAAAAACTCCATAGGCAATGCTTTAAAAGCCTTTACCAGTTACCAGTTTATAGTTACAGGGCCATTCAGGTCCCGGATCAGCTCTATGGTAAGCCGATGGAACCACCGACCTCAGTCTTAGGCTCCCCGGTGGGATGGGAGAGCCTGAAATAGGTGACGAGAGTGACAGCTTGTAAAAGCCATCCAGGGGCTATTTAGCCATTACAATGACTCTTACAAAAAAGGGAGTCGGCAGCTGAAAAAAAAGTATGCAGCTGTGGGCATCATCCCAGTATTTCACTTCTCTGGCATTGTAAATGTACGTAAGCTAGTCCGGAAGTCAGCTAAACTTGTGTAAGCTTCTAGACCTTCAAACTTCCATGGATACATAGAAGACAATCTTTTCTCGCATTTATAATAAGTTGGATTGGTATGGGATAACACATGCTCAATACCATACCACTATCAGGCATATAACCTGAACAAAGTCATATAAAAGCCATACCCAGGTCTACAGCACCTCTCAAGACCTGCTCCTCCTGCCATCCACAGACAATCAGGATGCCGGTTCCTGCAGTCCATCTCCTCTCACCATCAACAAATATAGAAGGATAAAAGTTACACTCCATAACTGCATATATGGTATCTTCACCTAACAACCACATATCCTTGATGTGTTTCACCACTACTGGCTAAGTCACAAGGATAGGGGAAACCAAGGAATGGGAGGAATTTAAACACAGTCTTATCAAAATCACTGTGGTTCACAAAGCCTCACCACAGGTGCACCACTACTCACATATTCAACACCACTCAACTAATTGGCAAATATATCAGTTTTCAATTAATCATTTATAAATCAACTAACAAAATGATTGAGTTTGTCCCAAATAGACCCCTCATTATCATACTCAAACCAACAAAAATATCAATCAGCATCACAGTTAGTCAGCCTGTCACAAATACTCTGATCAAAGCCATTCACTAAGTTGTCAAAATCCTTCAATCAATTGACATCAAAATTACCAACAGAGTGAACGGACACTTGCCAAACACAAAAGGATTGATTTACTAAGACTAGAGAGTAGGGTTGTTCTGATACCAGTATCGGTGCCAATACCAAGCATTTGCACGAGTATCAGTACTTATGTAAGTGCTCCAATAACTGAAACCGATACTTTCAGGCTCGATTCTTTCAGCTGCCAGTGGGATTCCCCCACTGACAGCTGAAATAAAAAAAAAATTAATAATGCAGCAGTTTATGGTTGTTAAGGATCAGAGCCGCCTCATCCTTAACATCTGATGACTCATTCAGCTGTCAGTTGAGTTTGGGCTGGGTGTAACAATATGGACGCTGCTGCTTTTATACGGTGCAAGAAGTTCCAAGATGGGTGTCGCAGGCAGCCTTTCCTCGTGGCATTTCAGTGCCTGCCCATCAGTGCCCATAAATGTCGCCTATCAGTGCCCAATGCCCATAAGTGCCACCTATCAGTACCAGCCACCTGTCAGTGCCATCTTTTAGTGCTAGCCACATGTCAGTGCCATCTATCAGTGCCAGCCACCTGTCGCTGTGACCTATCAATGCCATCTATCAATACCAGCCACCTGTCAATGCCAGCCATCTGTAAGTGCCAGCCATCAGTGCCATGTGTCAGTGCCTGCGTTCAGCACGAGGGCTGCTAGGCTCTCTCATGTGAGCGCAAGCCGTTCGGATGTGGGTTGCTCTCTGAGCTGTGCATATTCTGCGTGACGTTGGTCACATCCTCGCCGGTGCTGCAGGCTACCTTTATCACTGACTTTCCATTGGAGGATATTCTTTACTTCAATAGGGTCTCCTCACACCTGCCACTCTTATACAACACACACTCTCCTGCGCAATTTCATTTCAGGTAATTTATGACCTCCTGTTTCAGGTCTCCTATTTTTATGGTGATATGGTCACTTTGGGTTGCAAATTCTGTGTTCACTTTATGCACATTCTTTCCTCACCTTGGGATGACTATTCTTGTCCAATATCCATTGGCTCACTCACTTTTTCTTTCCTCTCTATACATATTTGCCAATTAGCTTCCCCCCTCTCCCCATCCCACTTCACATTCATTATATCATCTTTTTTCTTCAGCCTCCTTAGCTCACCTCCACCACACCAACTCGGTTTGAGTAAACTCCAGCCACTTTTCAGGACCATCTCACTTCTTGGCCTGCGTTGCCGGCTTCTTGGACGTCACCTCAACTCCCGGAGGGATGCAGATTTCCCCTCCCAGTGCCTCTGACGTAAACCATCACTACCATGATTTCTATGTGTATTTTCTGTTATCCTATAGGTAAGAGTTGGTAGGATCATTGTATATGCTCCCTCTCTCCCTGTATAATCAACTACCATTGATTATTAACACTCAATATATTATTTGTCACAGGTACCCCCAATTTTTATAGCAGCTCCTGATGAGTGGAAACAGTCCACGAAACGCGTCAAGCTTTTTACCAGTGGATATTATGCCCCAATAACCAAGATTTCCGCAATTGATCTATTTAAATCATCAATTCATCTTATTGGTTTCCACTGTATATGCACTTTGGGATGTACTATTGGTCTGTCACTAACTATGTGTAATTATGCTACTATAATATGAATTATATATAATAATGCTAATATAATATGAATTTGATTATGTTATCATATTTTTGAATTGTGTGTATTATAACATTGATTTATTATTATTTATTATCATCTTATTTATTGTACTATCTCCCCATGCATTGCCAATAAATCATTATTTTATTGATTGATTTAATTGACACTCAGTGTCTTTTTTCATATAAAGTCCCACTGCTGCCCCCTCGTTGTCCCTTTTTCCCTTCTTTTTGTCCAAATATCGGGGATGGAGCTCGGTGTGCCAGATGGTCATGGCTCATATAAAGTCCCACCTGTATCTTTTCTACCCTGTTTCCCCTAAAATAAGACCTAGTGTGATTGTCGGTGATAGCTGCAATAAAAGCCCTACCCCCCAAATAAGCCCTAGTTAAAGTCCTTGTAGGTCTTCTTTTCAGGGTAGGGCTTAATTTTGAGGAAACAGGGTAGGGCTTATTTGGGTGGTAGGGCTTATATTGCAGCCAACACCGACAATCAGGCTAGGTCTTATTTTAGGGGAAACAGGGTATATAAACTTTCTATATAAAGTGCCAGCCATCTGTCAATGCCAGGCATCTATCAGTGCCAACCATCTGTCAGTGACACCTATCAATGCCATCTATCAGTGCCAGCCACCTGTCAGTGCCACCTATCAGTGCCAGCCACCTGTCAGTACCAGCCATCAGTGCCATTTGGCAGTGCCAGCCATCATTGCCATGTGTCAGTGCCAGCCATCTGTCAGTGCCCGCCATCTATCAGTGCTCATCAGTGCTGCTTAATCAGTGCCACCTATCAGTGTATTGTGCTTTGAAAACTGTCACATGACATTAAAAAAAAGTATCGATAATCGGTATCTGCGAGTACTTGAAAAAAAATGTACTTGTACTTGTTGTTAAAAAATGGTATCGGGACAAATCTACCTTTTACCATTGCTGACAGATGTGAAGCAGTGTAAACAAAACAGTAGTCGCCAGGTATCGGTAATTGGTATTGGCGAGTACTGAAAAAGAGTATCGGTACTCATACTTGCTGTAAAAAAAATGGTATCGGTGCACCCCTACTGGAGAGTGCAGAATCTTGTAACGCTGTGCACAGTAGCCGATCAGCTCCGAACAGCTTGTTCAATCAACCACTTCAGCCCTGGGAGATTTTATCTCCTTAATGACTAGGTCATTATTTACGATACGGAACTGCATTACTTTAACTGACAATTGCGACGCTGTACCCAAATAAAATTGATTTTTTTTCCCATAAATACAGCTCTCTTTTGGTGTTATTTGATCACCTCTGCAGTTTTTATTTGTTGTGCTATAAACAAAAAAAGAGTGACAATTTTGAAAAAAATAAATAAAAATTATTTCTGCTATAAAACACATCCAATAAACAAAGGTAACAAATAACATTTCTTCATCAATTAAGGCCAATATGTATTCTGCTACATATTTTTGGTAAAAAAAATCCCAATAAGCATATATTAATTGGTTTGCGCACGTTATCACGTCTACAAACTATGGGATATGTTTGCTAACTGTGAGGGGGATGGTCTGACTGGGTTAAGACAGAGATCAGTGTCTAGAGGCGATTCAGTTCGCATTGTGCGCCATACAAGTATTTCATTCATTCATTCATTCAGTGTGTCTATCTTCTCCCCTGTCAGAATGGCAATCTGCCTTGTTTACATCAAGTAAACAAGGCCATACTGCCTCTCTCAGGAACCACCCACTGATTGGCTCCCCCTCTGTCTAATCAGCATGCGACCGAGCCTCCGGTGGTGTGCACACCCCCCCAGTGTCTATTGCAGGAAATAACGTACAGGTACATAATTTCGTGAAATAGAGCTGGCCTGCCTCAAGTACGTTAGGCGGTCGGCAAGTGGTTAAAGGATTCATTCACCTTTGTTGAAAAAAAACAATAAATGCACATCTTTTTGCAGGTAATAAAATGTTCATTTGTTTAATATTTTACTATGAGCTTACAAAGCATTGCACCCATGATCAGAAGATCGTGGCTATGACGCAGGGCTCTTTCAGACATTCTGTGTAAGCTGTCTGGTCATACCTCGTACGAGCAGGCAGTTACACACTGCCAGGAAGACTCAATGAACTACCTAGAGTGCTCAACAGCATCCCGGTAGTTCATTGAGAGCTACACTCTGACAACAGCAAAGGCTGTTGGTACTTGTCGCACTCACAGAACACTGTAAATGAATGGCACTGTCGGACAAGCAAAGTCCAGCATGGCCGTGTTTTTTTCTGTAATAGTAACAGCAAGCCGGGGGAGAGGATCCCCTGCTCACTGTCAATACAGGGATCAGGATGGGTGTGAGGGGGCTGGTGCATCTGTAACATGTTACATCCTCAATATGGGTGTAACATGTGTTAAAAAAGGTATACTTATCCTTTACAGAGGAAGTAAACCCCTATTTTGCTCCCCGCAATTCCTGTAAATTAAAAGCAAAATGGGCTAGTATGCATCACTAGTATGCATCACATACTAGCCCATTATATTACACTTACCTGCCAACGAAGCCTGCGCTGTCCCGTGTGCAGGCCACATCCATCTTTGCCCCTCTTCCATCCGGGGCCACACACTCTAGCTCTGTTACTGGCTGGAGCCGCGTGATGTCACTCCTGCACACACGCTGGGGGAAGAAATGGTACAGTGGTCTGTTTCTCTACAGCACATGCGCCAATGATGACATTGGCACACTACAAGTGAAATATCTCCTAAACAGCACACGTTTAGGAGATATTTCCACTACCTATAGGAAAGACTTATTCTAGGCTTACCTATCCTATAGGTAAAAGTAAGACAAAAGGGTTTACAACCACTTTAAGCTTTGAAACAAGAAAAAAAAAAAAAACTGGGAAAGGAATGGTTACTAAGCTTGGTTTTTAGGTGGAGAAACAATGCATGCATGTAGTTATTTTGCTGACTAAAGTCATGTGCAAATTCAATATTTTAGCATACAGCACCTAACATGGCGCAGGAAGGCATATTAAAAGAGTGGCAAATCATTTGCTGGAGGAGGAATTAAGATGTGGAGTTGTTTTTCAGGGACTGGGTTTGGCCCTTTAGTTCCAGTGAAGGGAACTCTAAAGGCATCAGCATACCAAGACATTTGGACAATTTCATGCTCCTATGTTTATGGGAACAGTTTGGGGATGGCCCCTTGCTGTTCCAACATGACTGCACACCAGTGTACAAAGCAAAGTCCATAAAGACATGGATGAGCGAACTTGCGGTGGAGGAACTTGACTGGCCGTCACAGAATCCTGACCTCAACCCAATAGAAAACCTTTGGGATGAATTAGAGTGGAGACTGGGAGCCACTGGGAAGAATGGTCGAACATTCCCATAGATGTACCTACAGCCATTGCAGAGCGCAACTCCAACAGTTTGTGTGAGTGACCTGACGGTGCCAGACACACAGTGACCGGATTGGAGAGATCCAGAGACAATCGTTTGAGCATCGGAGAACCGGGTTCACCCAGCATAGCGGAGCAGAGTGACAGGGCCAGTTGACAGAGAAGCATGCTGCAATCACCGGACCAAAGCTACCATACAGAGCTCCGATACAGTTGGTATGCGGGTTGCGGCCCACAGTTTATTAACTTTTGCACCTAGTCAGACTTATATACAGGCCTCGCTGGGATCTGTAGTCCTATGGAGGAGGAGTATAGCAACTGACACTAGGCAGGCATAAGGCCTATCTGCTATTGCATCTCAAGCCTTGTATCATAGTTACTGAAATTACACTAGGAGCATCTTTAACTCAACTTGAATTATTTTAACCCTTGGATTACAAATCACAAGGAATTACCCTAGCTAGCGAAGATCAGAAGACAAAGACTGAGTACTTTAAGTGATATCTCACGCATAGCTATAAAAGTAGGGGGAGCTCCCATATATATGCATATTGTTTGTAACTGTTTTATAAAAGTTCATTGTCCTGTCAATCTATGTTGGATGACAGTACAATTGTAGTGTCAGGGCTGGCTTAGCCTTTCCTTCTCTGCACTGGCTGCTCAGCTGTCAGCTAATTGCTAGCTCTCATCTCTCTCCACAGTTACGAACTATTCCTGATCATGCTCCTCTAACCTGCCTACTTAAAGCTGTTGAGCTCACTTCACCTCTGCCTTCGCCTTGATCACATCACAAGAAACCATCTCCTGCAGTTCTGTTTAAAGACTGGCTTGCTGACATCCCTTCTGGCTCCTTAATCTGCTTGCTTTTGCTCTACTTGGATCCCTGACTTCTGGCCTGGCTGATTACCCGATCTGGTTATTGAACTCTGGCTTGGCTGACTACTCTATCCGGTTACTGAACTCTGGCTATGCTTTGACTACGCTTTTTCTATTTACCTTTTTATTTTTATTTAATAAACAAGTGTGATTTAATTGTACTTCTGTCTCGGTCTGATTCATGGTTTCTGACAGTAGGCGAAGGCCATGAATTCAGAATATACAGTCAATCCACTTGTTGGTAATATTTTTTCCAGATTGGATGAGCAAGATCACCGCATGGATCAGTTTGCCATGGTGTTACAAACACTCCTGAGTCGCACGGCTCATCTGGAATCCCCCATGGTGGCTGCTCCGGTACAACCTGAGTTGCAGGCCATTCCGTCTGCTGCGCCAGTCACTGTGCAGGCACCTGCCTCGAGTATTACCTCTATAAGAGGTATGTCTGGTTCCGCTCCGCTTCCCCAGCGATTTGGGGGTGATCCAGTTCAATGCAGAGGGTTTCTCAATCAGGTTGAGATATACTTTGAGATGCTGCTCCTGGCGTTTCCCACAGACAGAAGCAAAGTAGGTTTCGTGATATCTTTGCTTTCTGAGAGAGCCTTGGCCTGGGCTAACTCTCTATGGGAGATGTAAAAACATGTTGTCTTGAGTTACCCTGAGTTTGTGGCCTCCTTTAAAAGGGTATTTGACGTTCCTGCACACTCCGCTTCTGCTGCCAAGTGCCTCATGTCCATCAAACAGAGTACGAGAACTGTTGCCGACTACGCCATTGAATTCCGTACTCTGGCAGCAGAGGTTGCTTGGAACAATGAGGCCCTCGTGGCTGCTTTTTCTCATGGTCTCTCGGATTCCATCAAGGATGAGATAGCAGCCCGAGATATACCCAGTGAGCTGGAGAGCTTGATCTCATTTGACATCCTCATTGACTCCAGACTCAGAGAAAGACTTTCTCTTAAGGAGCGCTTGCCTCCGAGCCTTGCAGTCCCACCCATGCCTCCCTCACCTCCCATGCCTCCTGGTACTGAGTTGGTCAGTGAAGATGAACCCATGCACCTGGGCTTCACGCGTCTCTCTGTGGATGAGAGAGCCTTTAGGAGGAGGGAGAGATTGTGCCTTTATTGTGGCCAAGCAGGTCACTTTTTGAAGTCTTGTCCTACCCGTCCAGGGAACGCCCTAACCTTGTGATCCTGTCATGGACAGACCTTAGGTGCCGTTGTTTCGTCCCCAGTTATCCAGAAGGATAAGCCCCTGGTTTCGGCCACCCTTTCTTGGGCTGAGTCGTCCATCGAGATACAGGCTCTAATCGACTCTGGGGCTACAGGCCTGTTCATTGATGCTGCATTTATTTCGCAGCACTCGATTCCGCTGCAGCTGTGTGACACTCCACTTGCCATTGAGGATCTTGACGGGAGACCTTTACAGCCTGCCCATGTGACTCATGAGACGGTTCCGTTGTCTATGGCCATAGGGGCTCTTCACCATGAGATAATCCAATCCAAGTTATTTCCTCACCCAGGTTTCCGCTGGTTATTGGTTATCCTGGGTTACAGAGGCACAACCCCTCTTTTGATTGGCTCCGTGCTGAGGTTCTCTCCTGGTCACCACAATGCTTCCTGAAAGTATCCAAGGTCCTGTGCACCTCCTCACTCCCTTCCCTGCCGGAGGAGTACCGAGATTTTATCGATGTCTTTGATAAAGGTCAAGCCAGTAGTTTGCCTCTACACCAGTCTTATGATTGCACAATTGACCTTCAACCTGGTGCCATACCTCCTTGTGGACGGGTTTACCCTTTGTCAGTCTTGAAGGATAAGGCCATGGAGGAGTATGTTGCTGATGCACTTTCTCGAGATTTCATCCGCAAATCCTCATCTCCTGCTGGTGCTGGTTTCTTCTTTGTGAAGAAGAAGAGCAGTGAACTGAGACCTTGTATAGATTATAGGGGTCTCAGTCGTGTTACAATTAAGAATGCTTACCCGATTCCATTGATTACAGAGTTATTTGACCGCCTCAAGGGAGCAACAGTTTTCACGAAGCTTGACTTGAGAAGGGCATACAATCTTGTGTGCATTAAGGAGGGCGACGAGTGGAAAACTAAGTTTAATACCAGAACAGGCCATTATAAATACCTGGTAATGCCTTTTGGCCTTTGTAACGCCCCGGCAGTTTTCCAAGAATTTATTAACAATGTCCTCCGTGATTTGTTGCAGTTATGTGTGGTGGTTTATCTCGATGATATCCTCATATTTTCCAAGTCCCTGTCTTCGTTCCACTTGGGTACAAGTCCAGGAGGCTTTGCGTCATGCTAATGATAGGTACGGACTCCATGCTGACCTCAGATGCCTGCCTGCGCCTTCCTACCAGGTTGGGGACAGGGTCTGGCTGTCATCTCACAACCTCCAGCTTCATGTTCCCTCACTGAAGTTTGCACCTCGGAGGAACGCTTCTGGGTTTCATCCTCGGACGTACATGCCCCTGTCCTCCTCTGCGAGTTCCATAGGCAGTTTCTCCTCAAGCCCGGTGGCCCTCCGAGGGAGAGGGGTCATTGAGGAGGGGGTACTGTTAGGGCTGGCTTAGTCCTTCCTTCTCTGGGCTGGCTGCTCAGCCGTCAGCTAATTGCCAGCTCTCATCTCTCTCCACATTTACCAGCTGTTCCTGATCATGCTCGTCTAACCTGCCTACTTCACCTCTGCCTTGCCTTGGTCACATCACAAGAAACCATCTCCTGCGGTTCTGTTTAAAGACTGGCTTGCTGACATCCCTTCTGGCTCCTTATCCTGCTTGCTGTTGCTCTACTTGGATCCCTGACTTCTAGCCTGGCTGGATACCCGATCTGGTTATTGAACTCTGGCCTGGCTGACTACTCTATCCAGTTACTGAACGCTATGCTTTGACTATGCTTTTTCTATTTACCTTTTTATTTTTTTTTAATAAACAAGTGTGATTTAATTGTACTTCTGTCTCGGTCTGATTCATGGTTTCTGACATGTAGTCACCTATCTACAAATATATATAGTAAAATATACTTTGGTTAAGTACCCCATTGTGTGGAGTATTGTTTTCTCCCAGCAGGAGGAGCCAGTGGATCCTGAGAGGACAATACAGGTATATTGTGATATATTATTTTGTACTGTATTGTATTGCACCACAGCTGTGTCAAGGGGACTGAGCCAACTCAGTGGGAGTTCATTAGCAGAGTGCAGGTCCAAATCAAACCAGCAGCTCCTTTGGGGGTCACTTCTACATGTGGGGGCTTGTCCGGGATCCTGTCACTCTGCAGTCAACCCCCCCTCTAGAGGACATGCCTACAGCACCAGAATGGACTCAGTAACGGTTACCCAATGGAGCCAAGAATATGGAAGTAAATTGCAGAGGACCCCAGTTCTGAGGTTGCCAGGAGATCAGTGGCTTGAGAAAGAGGTGCAGCAGTTGATAAGGAGGGCAGTGCCAGACCAGGGGTCTTGCCTTTTGGACCTGAAGCTAGAAGTGCAGGAGGATTCCACTTACGTTCTCCTAGAATGGAAAGAGTACACTCCAGTAGAGTTCAGAAAGGGAGTGGTGAGCCTAACAGCGGGTCTCGATGGTCAGGTGATTCCAGTACAAGAGTCAGTGGAGGAAGAAGAGAAATCACCATGTACACCCCCAGAAATCCCCATGGCAAGAAGCCACAGGAGAAAGTCTACACCCCATGTGTCAGGCCACCGGGGAAAGCCCTGTGACTAGGATGCCACCCGCATCATTCTACCTGGACATGAGCCGCCTAGTGGATAGTCTAGTATATAGCCACCAGACGTCCACCAATGAGAGATATCGGAAGCTACCGACCTTCTCAGGTCGAATACCAAGACCTGAAGGGGAGGAAGGATTTGAGAGTTGGAGAGATCAGGCCATGCAAGCTCTGGAAGACTGGAATGTGCCAAAGCTAGTGGGAAGACGACGAATTAGTGAAAGCCTGTTGAGCCCAGCAGCCGATGTCATCAGAAACTTTAGAAGGGGAAAACCAGATTGTGAAGCTGAGGATTACATCGAAGCCTGTTACCGTTTATGGAAGAGTGAAAAAACTATCTGATTTGATGTATCTGTTTGAGCATACCCATCAGATGAGAGGAGAGAAGCTATCGGCCTACATTGTCCGCATAGACAAGATCTTACACCAGATCATTTTGAAGAAGGTCATTGATCCCAGGGAGATGGACAAAACCAGGTTGGACCGGGCTCTACAAGGAGCTAGGCCAAATCACCCCATTGCACTCCGATTACTCCTGAAAGGCACCAAAAAGGCCCCTTCTTACCCAGAATTGATCCAGCTGGTGACAGAAGAAGAGGCTATCCTAGACGAGAAGGATAAAGAGGCTCGGCTCATCACAGGGATCGTTACAAAGAAAGAGAAGGTTGCGGAACAATTAGTACAGGTGGAAGAAAGTGATGAGGAATATGAGTGGGGGGAACATGCCAAGTGTCCTATTGTGCAGTTCACCCCAAGGGTTACCTTGGAACAAGCCATAGTTCAACTGGCACAATTACAGGCTGATTTACAAAAAACCTTGTTTCAGCAGAAAGTTGATAAATTGATGAAAACCCAAGCTGATATACAGAAGTCACTCTCAGAAGTGAAACACGCTGTACCCACCTCTACGGTTGGAAGAAGGGACGTGACCCTTCCCCCAGTTCCAAAGTGCAATCAATGTGGGGAAGTTGGACATTTTATTGCACAGTGCCCAAATAAGGGAAATTTCACAGACATAGCAATGGAAGTTGCCAAAGCATTGAAGAAAATACCCTCCAAGAAGCCGATGAAAAAACTTCACAGGGCCCCAGCGAAGGAGTCAGCTGGGTGCCCTGTCACAACAGTCAACTCCAAACCCACCCACATATGCCAGACCCCTGGAACCACAGCTAAGTTCAAGCGGAAGGAAAAGAATCCACGGAAGTCAAGTGTGAAGGTGCAAGCCACCAAGCAGGCAAAAAGTACCACCTCCCATGGACCTCCTCCCAAGCTAGTGGGGCCCTCCTCAATTGTTTCTATCCAGGTAGAAGGGATATACACAAGAGCCCTGTTGGACACTGGAGCCCAAGTGACATTGCTCTACAGGGACTTCCACAACAAACATCTCAAGCACTTGCCATTACAGAAATTGGAGGAACAAGAAATATGGGGGTTAGGTACTCAGAACTTCCCATATGATGGTTACCTGCCGGTCAAACTCACTTTTGACCCAAGTACAGCAGGAGAAGCTGAGACCTTTGACACCTTGGTCATGGTGTGCCCTTGTCCCCCAGGGGCTGACAAAAGCTCTATCATCATTGGGACAAACACTGACTTGGTGAGAAGACTACTTACACCACTTGAACTGCAGGGAAGAACTCCCCCCACAAAAAATACACCCTATGCTTGTACTCAGAGTCAACTATGGATGGTATGGAAAAGGAACAAACAGCAACAGAGAACTATGACCTGATGTGTGTCATGGTCATGTGGTTAGTATACCTGAAAGGGGAAATACCCAAGTATAAAAAGAAAATGAAATGAAAAATAAGAAAGAAAGAAGGGGAATGGGTGGGTGGGATCCAAGAGCCTACGACCACGAGGGAGGAGGGCAAGGAGGGCAGACTTTATGTGGCCTGACTCCTCCTACAAACACAGGCTGTCCTGCAGACAGCCTTAGCCCTTGTATACACGGACGGACATTTCAATGGAAAATGTCTGATCAGACCGCGTTGTCAGATAATCCGACCGTGTGTGGGCTTCATCTGACTTTTTCCATTAGAATGTCCGACCAACAAAGTTTGAGAGCTGGATATAAAATTTTCCGACAACATGATCTGATCGGACTTTGTCTGATCGTTTGTAGAGAATTCCGATCGGACAAAGTGCCACGCATGCTCAGATAAAATTTCTAGACCAAAGCTATTGGCTACTAGCCTGAATGTAGTCCCATCGTAACGAAATAACGTCACCACGTTCAGAACAATCAGATTTTCCGAGAACTTTGTCCGACCGTGTGTATGCAACACCAGTTGCAGAAAAAATCCGTCTGAAAAAATCCAACAGATTTTCTTGTCGGAATGTCTGACCGTGTGTACGGGAGCTTACACTTGTAATCAGAGTCAACTATGGATGGTATGGAAAAGGAACAAACAGCAACAGAGAACTATGACCTGAGGTGTGCCGTGGTTACGTGGTCAGTATGCCCGAAAGGGGGCAAAAATACAAACAGTAGGATGAGAGTTTGAACAAACATTTTATTCACATGCTGAAAATAACATTCAATCCGCCAAATTGACAATGTGACATCTCAAAATATGGCTCTGGGATATACCTGGAGAAACAACACGACTTCCACCTACCCAACTTCATCATGATATGACCCCTTGGCACGATGCCGCGGAAGCCGCCCCTATCCTGAACGCCAGAGTATGCATTAGGGTCCAGACCCAGATTAGCCAATAGGGTACGGCAATGAAGTGTGAACTGGGCAGCGGAAAGGGGAGCACTGAGAAAAGGCAGCAACGGACTATCCCTGGGTATGTCAGACATAGCGTTGACTAGCTGGTCTAAAACCACCACCGGGCACCATGCCTTGCCAGTCTCAAAAAAATTGATGTCTGTGCCGATTCCTGTCTGTTGCGTCTTGCAAACATGCAGATGTAAACAGAAATGGCCGGGGTGTCTAACTAGTTGATTGATCAAAAGTACCCGAGACCCTGGGCCTCAAAAAAGACCAGATAGATCGCTGCCTTTACCACCAAGCTGGGCAACAGCCCAAAAGGAGACCCTGTGAGCATGTCAGACAAGTTACGGAAAATATTGCCCGTGATGGGAAGTCTGCTTACCACGGCAGGAGGACTACCCTTCTGGATCCCCTTGAGAATGGCTTTAATAGGGTGCGCAGAAAAAATAGAAGGCCTGTTGGGGTCTTCCAAAGACATGAAATGCTGAATCCCCGCCAGATACGTCCTGATAAGGGATGAGCCGAACACCCCCCGGTTCGGTTCGCACCAGAACTTTCGAACGGACCGCAAATTCGTACGAACGTTAGAACCCCATTAAAGTCTAACGTTCAAAATAAAAAGTGCTAATTTTAATGGCTAATATGCAAGATACTGTCCTAAAAAGGGTTTGGGGACCTGGCTCCTGCCCCAGGGGACATGGGTCAATGCCTAAAATGTTTTTAAAAATGTCCGTTTTGGTGGGAGCACTGATTTTAATGACGATTAAAGTGAAAAAAGTAAAATATTCCTTTAAATATCATGCCTGGGGGGTGTCTATAGTATGCCTGTGAAGTGCCACATGTTTCCCGTGTTTAGAACTGTTCCTGCACAAAATGACATTTAACGGAAAAAAAGTCATTTCAAACTGCTTGCATTTTTAATGTAATATCTGGTTCTGGCAATATGGATGAAAATCATTGAGAAAAATGGCATGGGTAGCCCCCCCTGCCCATTACCAGCCCCTTTGGGTCTTATACGGATATTAAAGGGAACCCCATACCCATATTAAAAAAAGGAAAGACGTGGGGCCCCAGGCCCTATATCCTCAGACCAGCAGTATACAGGCGGTGCAAACAAGACAGAGACTGTGTAGATTTGTTGTGTTAAGTAGAATCTGTGTGTAATTTTGAACTGGTACATTTTTAAAGTGTGGCTGCAGTCAAAAAATCTATTTTTAAGCTTTTTGGAAAACATAGGGAAGGGTTATCACCCCTGTATAATTTTTTTGCCGTCCGTCTTTTTTAATCTCACTTCCTGTTGTCTCCTTCCATTTGCAAGTAGGAGACGTTTGTAAGTTGGATGTTTGAAAGTAGGGGCCTGCCCTATATGCTCTGCAGAAATGGCGGAACAAGGTGTTGGTGTTGCCACAACATTGTAAGCCCTCAAAGTGACTCTTGGTGGGCGCTGGAGCGCCCTGCTGTGAATGATTATATCAAGAATTGTAATTACATGCCATTGTTGAACAGTGGTAGAAAAATTGACCTTTGGTGGTTGTGGTGCTGGTGCCACAACAATATAAGTCCTCACAGTTACTCTGGGTGGGCACAGGAACGGGCCCTGCTGTGAAATATTATATCAAGAATTATAATTACATGCCCCTGTTAAACAGGGGCTGAAAATTGGGCCTTAGGCACTGGTGCTGGTGCCATCACACTGCAACCTCTGCCATATACTCTAGTTTTATTGCAGGAATTAGCCCTGCTGCAAAGCATTGCATCAAAAATTGTAATTAAACGCCCCTGTTAAACAGGGGCTGAAAAATTGGGCCTTAGGCACTGGTGCTGGTGCCACGACACTGCAACCTCTCCCATATACTCTAGTTGTGGTGCAGGAATGAGCCCTGCTGCAAAGTATTGCATCAAAAATTTTAATTAAATGCCCCTGTTAAACCGGGGCTGAAAAATTGGGCCTTAGGCACTGGTGCCATGGCACTGCAACCTCTCCCATATACTCTAGTTGTGGTGCAGGAATAAGCCCTGCTGCAAAGCATTGCATCAAAAATTGTAATTAAACGCCCCTGTTAAACAGGGGCTGAAAAATTGGGCCTTAGGCACTGGCTGAAAAATTGGGCTGGTGACATCACCCAGAACCAAAAATGTTCTTCCAACATATCAGCGAAGGAGGAAGAGGATAGACAATCAACATAACAGGACAGTCACTCAGCATCAGCATAGGCAGTCTTGAAAGGATGTGATATTTCAAAAAAAATTATTCGGTTACATCAGCTTCAGATGCTTGGTAGCTGTGGGTGATCCAAGACTGATTCATCTTGATGAAGGTCAGTCGATCAACTGAGTCAGTGGACAGGCGCACCCTGTGATCGGTAACAAAGCCATCAGCAGCACCGAAGGTGCGTTCCGAAAGAACGCTGGACGCAGGACAGACCAGTAGCTAAATTGCATACTGTGCAATCTCTGGCCAGTGATCCATCCTCAAGACCCAGTAAGCCAGAGGATTTTCGGTGGGAAAAGTGTCCAAGTCTGACCTTGCCCCTAGGTATTCCTGCACCATGTAAATCAGATGCTCGCGATGGTTGCTGGAACCGATCATACCTTGGGGCTGCGGACTAAAAAATTGTCTGAACGAATCGGTCACCTTCTCCACCGCTCCTTCTGACCGATGCCTCAGCAACACGTTGTCCAGGACCAGGAGTTTGTAACCTCCCAGTTTCTGGAAACGCGTTGCACAGACCTTTCTGCAAGGCCTCCTGGAGATGTCTCATCCTCTGCTCCCTCTGTTATGGCAAGATAAGGTCGGCAACCTTACCCTTGTACCGTGGATCAAGGAGAGTGGCCAGACAGTAATGATCCCTCTCCTTGATCAGAAGAATACGAGGATCCTTCCGCAGGTTTTGCAGGATCAGGGAGGCCATGCAGCGTAGGTTAGCTGAGGCATTCAGTCTGGAGTCCTCTGGGTCACTAAGGACAACATGACCCGCAGCTACCTCCTCCCAGCCACGTACAAGTCCACGAATTTCTTGGGACTGTAAATCATCCCTACAAGACTGCTGCTGATGCTGAGTGCCAGCCTCCACCTCCATGCTGACACAATCATCCTCCTCCTCCTCTTCCTCTTCCTGTGTGATGGGTGGGACAGCAGGAACACTGTCTGGATAAAGGGGGCCTTGAGAGGCAAGGAAGTCCTCTGCTTCCTGCCTCTGTTCTTCCTCAAGTGCCCTGTCCATTATTCTACGCAGCGTATGCTCCAACAGGTGGACAAGAGGTACAGTGTCACTGATGCATGCACTGTCACTGCTCACCATCCTTGTGGTCTCCTCAAATGGTGACAGGACAGTGCATGCATCCATGATCATGCCCCACTGGCGTGGTGAGAAAAAACCGAGCTCCCCTGACCCTGTCCTGGTGATGTAGTCACACAGGTACTCATTGATGGCCCTCTGCTGCGTGTGCAGCCGCTGCAGCATGGCCAACGTTTAGTTCCACCTGGTGGGCATGTCACATATAAGGCGGTTCTTGGGCAGGTTCAACTCCTTTTGGAGCTCAGCCAGCCGAGCACAGGCATTAAATGATCAGCGGAAATGCACACAGACTTTCCTGGCCTGCTTCAGGATATCCTGTAAGCCCGGGTACCTGCCCAAGAACCGCTGCACCACCAGGTTAAGGACGTGAGCCACACAGGGCACATGGGTCAGGGCGGAGAGGAGGTTGCTGCCATTGTCGCAAACCACCAATCCTGGCTTAAGCTGGCGTGGCATCAACCACTTCTCGGCCTGCCCCTGCAGAGCTGACAAAATATTTGCCCCAGTGTGGCTCCTGTCCCCCAAACAAACCAGCGCAAGTATGGCATGGCATCGTTTTGCCTGCATACTTGCGTAGCCCCTTGAATGCCTACGGAGAACCGCTGGTTCCGAGGACAGAGCACTGGAAGAGGCCATGGAGGAAGAAGAAGAGGAGGGGGTGGAGGAGAGAGGTGTGTCACAACCAGTAGTAGAATTTTGGAGGCGTGGTGGCGGAATAACCTCCAACACTACTGCACCTTGTCCTGCATCCTTCCCAGCTGCCAGAAGAGTGACCCAATGGGCCATGAAAGACAGGTAACGTCCCTGTCCATGCCTGCTGGACCATGAGTCAGCGGTAATATGCACCTTACCGCTGACCACCCTGTCCAGCGAGGCAAGGACATTGCCTTCAACATGCTGGTAGAGAGCCGGAATCACCTTCCATGAGAAAAAGTGGCGTTTGGGGACCTGCCACTGAGGAACCACACATTGTACAAACTCACGGAAGGAGGCTGAGTCTACCAAGTGAAAAGGCAGCAGTTGAAGTGCTAGCAATTTAGCTAAGCTAGCGTTCAACCGCTGGGCATGTGGATAGCCGGGAGTGAACTTCTTTCGATGGTCCAGCAGCTGGGGCAGGGAAATTTGCCTGCTATAATTGGACATGGGTGTACTGCTAGCAGAGTGCCCGCAAGCACTTGGCTGTGACACACCTAATTCTACACCTTCATTCCTCTCAGCGCAGGTTTCAGAGAGGACTGAAGGTCTAGTGGGGTTGAAGATGAGGGGCAAGGAGAGGTCCGCTTTGTTCTTTGGTGTGGGTCTTTGAGGTACGCTTGCCAACGAGCTGCATGGCAGATCAACATATGTCTGGTCAAGCATGTGGTGCCCAAGCGGCTGATGTTTTGGCCACGCGAGATACGCTTGAGACATATGTTGCAAATAGCAGCAGTGCGATCTGATGCACTCGTCTCAAAAAAGGCCCACACCAAAGAACTTTTAGAATAACGCGCAGAGGCAGCGCTCTGCATAGGCGGAGCTCTGCGGTGTGATTCAGTCGGTGTGCTGCCCCTAAGCTGGCCCCCGTAGGGCATCCTGCCTCATTGGAGAAGTGCCTCCTCCTCCTCCTCCTCTCTCCTACCAGGCACCCACGTGGAGTCAGTGCCCTCATCATCCCCTCCCTCTTCATCGCTGGAGCAAACCTGGCATTATGCTGCAGCTTGTGGAACATGACTGCCAGATTGCTGTCCTTCTTGAGCATCCCCTCTCTCTGCACTCATGCTACTGCCTTCCTCTAGCTGAGTATCATCATCAGAGCCCACAAAACACTGGGCATCCTCCTGGAGCATGTACTCAACACTGTGCTCAAAGAGTTCAGGGGACTCCTCAAGAGAACATGGTGGGTCTAGGGAAGGAGTCACTGATGATGACATTGAGACGAGGGAAGACGATGCGTTTTCAGCTGCTTTGCTAGTACCCTGAGCCTGGGTGAGAGAGCATGAGGAGGATGAAGAGGGCTTGGTCATCCACTCTATCAAGTCTTCGGCATGATGTGGCTCAACACATCCAGCTGCCGAAAATAAGGACAAGCATGTCCCATGGCCACTTGCTGATGATGATGCACCGCGTCCATGACCAGCACTGTTGTCTCTAGACACAGAGCCTGCTTGCCCTCTTGTATCGGCTCGTGCCTGTCTGCCTCTCCTTGTTGTACTTCCAGATGTGGTAATGGCCTGAAGGGGGATTGGAAAACCAGCAATTGGTTAGTGTACATTGTGCTGGAGGCACACAACACCCACTAACTCCTGCAGATGCATTTATTATAGAACAACAGGAATTAAAGGGTAGATACCAGTGTATACTGTGCTGTGCTGGAGGCACACAACACCAACTAACTCCTACAGATGGCAGAAGGCTCAATTAGAGAAGAGTAAAATAGGTGGATAATGGTGTATACTGCACTCAGGTCACACAGACAACACCCAGAAACTCCTGCAGCTGGCTGATAGCTCAATTACAGGAGAGCAATATAGCTATATAGGTGGATAATGGTGTATACTGCGCTCAGGACACACAGACAACACCCACAAACTCCTGCAGCTGGCTGAAAGCTTAATTACAGAAGAGCAATATAGCTATATAGGTGGATAATGGTGTATACTGCGGTCAGGGCACACAGACAACACCCACAAACTCCTGCAGCTGGCTGAAAGCTCAATTACAGAAGAGCAATATAGCTATATAGGTGGATAATGGTGTATACTGCGCTCAGGGCACACAGACAACATCCCAAAACTCCTGCAGCTGGCTGAAAGCTCAATTACAGAAGAGCAAGAACGCTAAATCAGTGGATAACGGACGGTGTATACTGCGTTGAAGGTACACAGAGAACACCCACTAACTCCTACAGACGCCAACACACTACACAAGGCCACCACGCTGGCGGCCTTATATAGTGTGGGGCGTGTACTACACAGCCTGAGCTATGATTCCTCATCCCAAAGCATCCTCCCAATGTTGAGGGCATGTGGCCTGATACGGTTCGGGGAGGCGCTCTCTCGCCCCCCCTCTTTTCCTGCGGCCTGCCAGGTTGCGTACTCGGAAAAGGGTCTGGTATGGATTTTGAGGGTGACCCCCATGACAATTATTTTTTTTGGAGCGGGGTTCCCCTTAATATCATTACCAGATCTGAAGGGCCTGGTATGCTCTTGAAGGGGAACCCATGCCATTTTTTTTTTTACATTAAAGTCGTGTTGTAAGTCGCGCTGTGATTCACAATCAAGACGTGTCCAAGGTGCCTCCCAAAGTCGCGCTGGAAGTCGTGTTGCCCCTGTGTGAATGGACTGTTATGATACAAGTTCAATAGACAAAGATTGTTATTGTAAGAGTCACATCGAATCTTCTATTTGTATCAAACTGTGTCAAAACTAAAACAAAAATTAAACATTTATTTATGTTGGATCTTTCGTTTTTCGGAATCTGTGCTTTCGTTATCGTTTGTCAAAACGATAACGAAATACCTGAAATTCGGACGAAAATGCATTCGGACGAAAACGAATGCACATGTCTAGTAATTTACCAGACCGAGCTACCTGCGGCGTAACAGGCAAATTAAAAACGTAAACTCAGGCCTAGAAAACCTGAAAATGTGTCAGGCTACTGAAGTAAAGGTAAAAAAAAACAAAAAACAAACAACCACGTAATTATGAAACTGAGATGTAACGTATGCAACACGGATGAGGAGACTTGCCACTGTACAAGCCAATTAAAAACGACCAACTCAATCCGTGCAAACCTGAAATGAGACAGGTAACTGCAGTGGAGATGCCATGCTCTAATCGTGAAGATGTACCTCAATAAACAAACAAATGAACGCCACCCAGCACCACAAATGACAAATGACGAACTGCCGGAAACAATACGTAACTGGGAGAAAACCTAACTACATGCGAAATGTGAACAGACTGGAAAAGTAACCTGCGACAGGAATGAGAGCTGCTTGAAGGAAAGTAACTGAGCGAGAACCTTGAAAAACCCGAGCTGCAAAAGTGAGTAGTAGCAACTGAGGCTGCATAAGAAAACGCAACCTGCCTGGGGAATGCAGGTAGCACAACGTAAGTGAATGAGCGACAAGGGAACGCAAGCTACAAGGGAAATGTGAGTGACAAGGGAAACATGAGCGACAACGGAAACCTAAGCTACAAGGGAATCGTAAGTGACAAGGGAAACGTAAGCGACAAGGGAAACTTGAGCTACAAAGGAGACGTGAGCTACAAGGGAAACATGAGTGACAAGAGAGACGTGTGCAACGCGGCAAACATGAGTGATGCAGCAAATGTAAGTGGCGCGGCAAATATGAGCGAAGCGGCAAACGTTAGTGAGAAGGCAAACCTGAGCGACAAGGGAAATATGAGATAAGGAAGAACGAAAGACACGTGCGACATATAAATTGCATGGAAATTGTAAATTGCATGAAAACCGTAAATTTGCATGGAAATCGTAAATTGCATGGAAAACTTAAATTGCATGGAAAACGTAAAATTGCATGGAAAACGTAAGTTGCATGGAAAACGTAAGTTGCATGGAAAACGTACATTGCATGGAAACGTAAGTCGCATGGAAACGTAAGTCGCATGGAAATGTAAATTGCATGGAAAACGTAAATTGCATGGAAAACACGTAAATGCATGGAAAATATAAATTACCTGAAAACGTGAATGTGTGAGCAACGTAACCTGCATGAGCAACATAAATCTCATAACTAAGAACGTGATATGTAAGCTGCCTATGAACAGATGAGGAGACTTGCCACTGAACAAGCCAATTAAAAACAATAACATCAATCTGTTGAAAACTCATAGATATGATAGGTGACCTGCAGTGGAAAAAGTGGATAGCCCTGCTGAGCGTAACGTGACATATGCTTTAATACGTACCTGAAACTGCCTGGGAAACACCGAACAGACTCCTAACACCTGCAGCAAAGTAGCCACAACCACCCCTTTGGAAAGAAACAAATGCACACAGCAACTACTCATGATAAAGTGTATACCTTAAACGTCAGCAGTGGCAGCTCGTCCATAGGGGGTGCTGGGCGCTGCCACCCCTCCTGTGTAGTCACAAAAAACATTAAAATAAATTAAATGAAAAAAATTTAAAATAAAATAAAGTTTTTAAAACTGCCCCTTTAAGAAAAAAAAAAGTCCTTTAACTAAGTGCACTGTGTTCGAGCGCCGGACACAGTGCACTATGGGAAGCGCCACGTTGATGCAATCATGAAATTGCAGACGTGGCGCTAAACTTGCGGGCGTTTAGCCTACCTTGGGGCTCTTTCTGAAGCGCTAAGTGGCTTCCGCCCGGTGACCGTAGTATGTATTACTACGGGTTGGATTGGCTTCTGACTCAGATGTCACTTCCTGTCTTCTCTCTCCCATTGCACCCGAGAGGGAAAACAGGAAGTATGAGGAGCGGACTGCTCCACCGCCACTGGAAGGACACACCGCAGGAGAGGCGAGGACAAGACAACACAATAGTCATCAAGGTAAGTGCCGCTACTGTGCTCCCACGGAGAAGGGGGGGGGGGGTATCTGTAAAAATTTTTAAAGCTGCTGGATTTTTTATGGTTTTATTTCTCTCTGAGCAATTGAGTCCACCCCTGCCTGTCCGGAGCAAACACATAGAGAGAGCTCTGCTGTTCTGATCTGCAGCTTTCCTGGGCAGCTGCAACTTTGCTCTCCCTCCCGCACTAACTTTCGGCATAACAGCAAGTAGAAGAGCTGTGCCAGTGATTACACTTGATATCACATGGCTCCAGCCTGTCCCTGACAAAACTCTAGCCCTGCAGCTGCAAAACAGATGCCTCTGATCCTTCCCACGCACTTCCCCCTCCTCTGTCTATGCTTGATAATGGTGAAGTCCTCTCCAGCCAGCTACTGTCTCTGATGTTCTTCCAACTACTGCACAGTGCCTCTCTGATCCCCCCCCCCCCCCCGCTCTCCCCCTCCTCTACTTGGGCTTGATAACAGAGGTCACTGCAATGGCTCCTTTTCAGCCTCACAGACTGCACACCTCCTGTCCCTGCTTTCTCTGCATGCCTGGTTGCTGTGGATCTCCCTGAGATCCCTCAAACACCACAGTAGAAGAGGGGCACATTTAGGGCTGGTTCACACTGCTGCGATGTCAGACATCACATGGGATTTGCTGTGCAAATCTCATGTGATGTCTGTGTGATGCAAATGGCTGAAATTGCATTCGGACCAAACTCACACAGGACCCATTTTTTGGTCCACACCAGAATCGGATCACATGAGTGTTTACACCCATGTGATCCGATTTCTGTCCGAATTCACAGTTTGCACTGCGATATGCAAACTTTACTGGAGGTGTCATTAACATTGTATTGACACCCCCAGCAGTTTGCAAAGGGCAGTGTGAACTGCCTGCGAGTTGTATGCGATGCAGGAACCCATACTGGATTTGCAGGGTTCCCACATCGCTGTAGTGTGAACCGAGCCTAAGAGTACCTGTCTTGCTCAGCAGTAGCCTGGCCTGTCATCACAAATTCTGGCCCTGCTATCCGCACTACCTGCAATTTCTGCGGGGAAGCAAGCAGGGAGTACTTCTGGCTCCCTTGCCAGCCTGGCCAACCAAAACTCACAAATGGCTGTCAGTAAAACACTTTGGGAAAAAAATGTCTGATTCTGAACTGTGCATGCGCAGTCTGAAGCCAGCCTTTTAGAGAACTGCTGGGCTCAGCCTCAGATTAGGCAGTGGGAAGTGGTTTCAATTCACACACCCCACCATACAAGTAGAGACCGAGCCCAACAGTTCATTAATCGGCTGGCTCCAGACTGCGCATAATGTTAAAATTAATTGAACGTTAAATATAAAAGAATAAAATGAAATTGTAAAAAAAAAAAAAAAAAATGTAAAAATCAGACTGGATGGATCCCTGGAGTCCTAGAGAGAAGCACAGTGGGAGCTAGATCTTTGCAGTGATCCTATGGGGAGGGTTATCTGCCATGTTAACCCCTAATTTGGTTAGAGGCTAGTTCTGGCAGTGGTGACTGCACAGCAGTGAAGCTGGAGTTGATTCTTATTGCGCTAGTTCATCTAATAAGTTATTAACCACTTCCCGACCAGCGCACGACGATGTACGTCGACAGAATGGCACGGGCAGGCATATTGGCGTACAGGTACGTCCAATATTCAATGCCGCCCTGCCATCGGGAGCGCACCGCCGCCGGCGCGCTCCCGCGCTGGTCGGTACCCCTGTGAGTCTGGTCGCGGGACCCGCGGACATCCCCACGATCGTCTCACGGAGCGGCCGAATGGAGGAAATGCTGTGTAAACAACATTTCTCCATTCTGCCTAGCAACTAGTGACGCTGATCTCTGATCCATGTGATTGGAGCAGAGATCAGTGTTCACTAAATGAAAGCCCAACCCGCCCACAGTTAGTAACACACCCCTAGGAACACTTAACCCCTACACTGCCACCCACTGGTTAACCCTTTCACTGCCAGTGTCATTTACACAGGAATCACTGCATTTATATAGCAGTGATTACTGTATAAATGACAATGGTCCCAAAAATGTGTCAAAAATGTCCGATGGGTCCCCCACAATGTCACAGTCACAATAAAAATTGCTGATCGCCGCCATTACTAGTAAAAAAATAAATAATAAAAAATTATTAATAAAAATGCTATAAAAGTATCCCTATTTTGTAAACGCTATAACTTTTGCGCAAACCAATCAATAATCGCTTATTGCGATTTTTTTTACCAAAAATATGTAGAAGAATACGTATCGGCCTAAACTGAGGGAAAAAATGTTTTTTTATATATTTTTGGGGGATATTTATTATAGCAAAAAGTAAAAAAGAATGCGTTTTTTTCAAAATTGTCACTCTATTTTTGTTTATAGCGCAAAAAATAAAAACCGCAGAGGTGATCAAATACCACCAAAAGAAAGCTCTATTTGTGGGAAAAAAAGGACGTCAATTTTGTTTGGGAGCCACATCGCACGACCGCGCAATTGTCAGTTAAAGCGACTCAGTGCCGAATCGCAAAAAGTGGTCTGGTCTTTGACCAGCAAAATGGTCCGGTCTGCAAGTGGTTAACTTACTGGGACTCAGTTTATTTATATTTAATGGCACAGGAGCACTTTGTTGGAATCTGTTTATTACACTTTAGTGTGGATTTTTCACAGTATCGGTTCAATTTCTGTTTTATGAAGCCAGTTGGAATATTTTTATTTATTTGGAATGCACAAGAGTACATTTAATAGCGTCATAATAATGTGAAACAATTTGCACTGTAGCACTTTGATAATTTGATCATTTTTATATGAATTTTGAAGTTATTGCACTAGAGCACTTTTATTGAGTGCAGTATGCAGCTTTTTGGTGTATAATTCAGCCTTGTGTCCAGCAACATTTGCCTGTAATAGAAGACATATTTGTAGCAACTTTCAATCAATGAAATGTCTATTATCCGGTTCCCGACCAGCGCACGCCGATGTACGTCGGCAGAATGGCACGGGCAGGCATATTGGCGTACAGGTACGTCCAATCTTCAATGCCGCCCTGCCATCGCGAGTGCATCTCATGGGGCGGCTGAATGAATGAATGAATGAATGAAATACTTGTATAGCGCACAATGCGAACTGAATCGCCTCTAGGCGCTGTGGCGAGCTTTGATCATCTGCTAAAAGAGGAAGGTCTTGAGTTTTTTCCTAAAAGCCAGGTGATTTTCTTCCAGGCGGATGTTGATTGGTAGAGCATTCCATAGCCGAGGCCCTTGGACAGCGAATCTCCGATCACCCTTGGATTTATACCGGGCTTTGGGCACGAGGAGGAGGTTTTTGTTGGCTGATCGAAGACTGCGGTTTGGTGTGTAATGATTTATTTTCTCCATTAGGTATTGCGGAGCTTCTCTATGCACGCATTTGTGGGTGAGGCAAAGGGTCTTGAACGTGATCCGTTTTTTTACGGTTAGCCAATGTAAGCTCCTCAGTGAAGGAGAAATGGATTCCCTGGGTTTTTTTCCTGTTATCAGCCTTGCCGCCTTGTTTTGGATCAGTTGTAATCGCGCAAGTTGATATTGTGGTAATCCTATGTAAAGCGAGTTTGCGTAGTCCAGTCGTGAATTAATGATTGTTCCAACTACCACTGCTTTGTCATTCTTTGGGATAAAAGGGATGAGTCTGCGAAGCATGCGCAGCAGATGGTGAGATCGACTGACTACAGATCCTATTTGCGCATCCATTGACATTTGTGCGTCTAAAATAACCCCGAGACTCTTCGCTTTGGTCTTTGGGGAGATAGTCTGCCCAAAGACGGCTGGTGGAGACCAGGAGGTTTTGGTTGCGGGCTTATGATTTGGGTGTAAGATAAGAAGCTCTGTCTTTGATTGGTTCAGCTGGAGGGAGTTGGTGGTCATCCAGTCCTCTATTGATTTGAGGCAGTTTTCAAGTTGTTGTTGGTGATCTTTTTTTCCATTGATCCGGAAATAAAGTTGCGTGTCGTCAGCGTAAGAATGGAAGCAGAGATCTGAGCATCTGATGATTTGAAGGAGTGGGCGAATGTAAATGTTGAAGAGAACGGGTGACAACGGAGAGCCTTGAGGGACTCCGCAGGTGACTGCCCGAGTTTCGGAGAGGAATTTTCCTAGTTTCACTGTCTGTGACCGATTTCCTAGGAAGGACGCGAACCAATGGAGATCTATGTCTTGGACTCCGGCTACTTCTGTGAGGCGGACGAGTAGAGTATTGTGATCTACTGTATCAAACGCTGCACTTAGGTCTAGCAGTACGAGGAGACACGGCTCTCCATCATCTGCTGCTTCAAGGGCGTCATCCCAAATCTTGAGGAGAGCTGTTTCTGTTCCATGACCCGGGCGGAAGCCTGATTGCAGCGGGTCCAGGAGTTTGTGAGTATCCAGGTGAAGTTGTAGCTGATGTACTACAGCTTTCTCCATGATCTTAGAAATGGTGTTGAGGCTTGTAATCGGCCTACGGTTGTTTGGATCCTGAGGGTCCAGGTTTGGTTTCTTGAGTAGAGGTTTGACGATGCCTTGTTTGAGGATGCTGGGAACAATCCCTTCGTGGAATGATCGGTTTATGAGGTGGGTTATGGTTGGAGCCACGATGTCGGAGCATTCTTTCAGTAGTTTTGTGGGGATGATGTCAATAGGTGAGGTACTGTCACGCAGTTTATTAATGATGTTTTTTGCGGTGTCTACGGTAATTGGGGATAGTGAAAATTTTGGCGGTTGCGGTATGTAGGTGCGGACATCCTCTTTATGTATTTGCTGGCTGAGGTTGGATGTTTTCTTCTGACAAATTGTTTCCCTGATGGTTTTGACTTTATCGATGAAAAAATCCGACAGTTTGTCACAGTAATCCTGGGATTCGCTTTCTGGGGGTTCTAGGCACACCGGATTCATTGATTGATTAACCAGTTTAAACAGTTCCCGTGGTTGGTTTGCGGCCATTGAGATTGTATATGAGAAGTGGTCCTTTTTGGCTTTGAAGATTGCTTTCCGATAATTCTCTGTCAGACCTTTGTAGTTAAATAGGTTTTCCTCGGTGGGATTTCTTCTCCATGTTCTTTCCGCTCTTCTGCGTTCTTGCTTTAGTACAGAGAGGGAGCTATTAAACCATCCAGCATTTTTCTTCCTGATGAGAGCCCTGCGTTTTGGTGCTACCGAGTCTGCTGATTGCAGTAATGCCTTGTTCAGGGAGTTGAGTGTTTCCTCCGTAGAGTGGTTTAAGGTTATTGTAGATATTTTTTTGGACAGAGTGGTTTTGAAGGCTTCGGAATACAGTTTTTTATGCGATCTGGTCCAGTGCGTTGTTACAGGTTTCCGTTTTGCGTTGGTGATGTTGGTAGTGATTTTGAATTTGATGGCGTGGTGATCCGTCCATGGCAGAGTTATGTTGTCGAGTATGTTGACGTCGATGTTCTGTTTGAAAATGAGGTCCAGGGTGTGTCCTGACCCATGCGTGGGAGTCTTTATCAGTTGCTGTAGACCCAGTTCTTCTAGTTGATTGATGCAGGCAGTCGCGATGGGGTCTTTAGGCTCGTTTGCCCAAAGGTTGAAATCTCCGGTTGTAAACAGCATTTCCCCATTCTGCCTAGCAACTAGTGACGCTGATCTCTGCTCCATGTGATTGGAGCAGAGATCAGTGTTCACTAAATGAAAGCCCAGCCCCCCACAGTTAGTAACACACCCCTAGGAACACTTAACCCCTACACTGCCACCCACTGGTTAACCCCTTCACTACCAGTGTCATTTACACAGGAATCACTGCATTTATATAGCAGTGATTGCTCTATAAATGACAATGGTCCCAAAAATGTCCGATGTGTCCGTCATAATGTCGCAGTCACAATAAAAAAATCGCTGATCGCCGCCATTACTAGTAAAAAAAATAATAATAAAAAATAATTAATAAAAATGCGATAAAACTATCCCTATTTTGTAAACGCTATAACTTTTGCGCAAACCAATCAATAATTGCTTATTGCGATTTTTTTAACCAAAAATATGTAGAAGAATACGTATCGGCCTAAACTGAGGGAAAAAAATGTTTTTTATATATTTTTGGGGGATATTTATTATAACAAAAGTAAAAAATGTGTTTTTTTCAAAATTGTTGCTCTATTTTTGTTTATAGCGCAAAAAATAAAAACCGCATGGGTGATCAAATACCACCAAAACAAAGCTCTATTTGTGGTAAAAAAAGGACGTCAATTTTGTTTGGGAGCCACGTCGCACGACTGCGCAATTGTGAGTTAAAGCGACACAGTGCCGAATCGCAAAAAGTGGTCTGGTCTTTGACCAGCAAAATGGTCCGGTCTGTAAGTGGCTAATATCTCAAAGGTAAAGCTGCACTATTATAAAAATTTAGGTATTGAGGTTTGGATTACTACAGATGCCCTTTGGTGACAATGACAGGTTTAATTAATAACCACTTGGTAAAATTGATGGTGTAATTGACAATGTAATAATAGAAATAATGCACTTCAATCATCCTGACACCACAACAACCATGGTCCCGGGATGATTTAAGTGCTAACACCAGGTGTTTGGAATATCTTTATCTGCTGATTGTTAAACTTTCTAGAATATACATTTCTATTGTTGTGTAGGATCTGGGCCTGCTGTCCCTCCCTCTTCCTCCATCCCTCAGAGACAAGCACACCCCCTTAGAGTCACACCCACTATTTTTCTGAAACCATGCCCATTTTCACCAAGTGGGAGCGGTCAAAAAGGAAGGGCGGGGTCTGGCGCCCCCCCATCCTAAAACTTCACCAGCCGCCACTGAATGTCAGGTTTGAGACACCACCACCCTTGACAACCAGTGTGAGGGAAACTAAACCAAACAACCTACCTGAGATAGACAGGAAAACAAAAGAGAAAAACTTGCAAAGAAAGCAACTCCGAGCTCCCAAAAGCAACAAGGGCACCGCACGTCCTCCTCGACTGATCCACAACCCGGAAGTGACGTCAGAGTCGCACAGAAATGATGCCGAGAGCCTACAACCATGAGGGAGGAGGCCAAGGAGGGCAGGCTTTATGTGGCCTGACTCTTCCTACAAACACAGGCTGTCCTGCAGACAGCCTTACCCTTGTCCAGGTGTATCGAGATCTCAAACAAGAAGAGAAGGCCCCAAAAGACGGAGTAGGCTTCTGGATAGGAAGGAGAGACTGGTCCAGCCAGGTGAAGTACTCTGCCTGAGAGCCTCCATCAAGTTAAGCTGGGAAATACCGGGCCCATTCATTGTCCTTGAGACTTCAAGTCAAGGAAAACATAGTGGACTGGAACTAATCCCTGAAGTATTGCCAACAAGACCATTGAAGAGGAGCAGAGGCAAGATTTCAGTCATTGTCCGTAACACAGCAGCTTTGCCAGTGAGGGTACCAGCCAGGACACTGTTAGGACAGGTCAGCCCAGCCACCCCAGTCTCTGCATGTGATTTAATGGGAGAACAAGCAGGAGAGATTCCTCCGGAAGAATTCTGCCCCAAAAAACACACCTCTTACTCCTGCATGGATGGAGAGAGCTAAAGCCCAACTCCTGAGGTGGAGGACAGCTTTCTCAAAAAGTGAGTTTGATGTAGGGCTTGCAAAGAGTGCCGTACATAAAATTCGGTTGGAATAAGGCAAACCCTTTCGGGAGAGAGTCAGACGGATTCCACTGGGAGATCTTGAAGACTTGAGAGAGCAGCTGGCTGAACTCTAAAGGACGGACATTATCAGAGAGTCCCGGAGTCCTTATGCCTCTCCAATATTGGTGGTAAGAAAGCAAAACGGGTCCCTACGACTTTGCATCGACTATAGGACCCTGAACCGGAGGACCATTCCTGACCAGTACACCACACCTCGAATAAAGGATGCCTTACAGAGCCTGTCAGGGGCGAAGTGGTTCAGTGTGCTGGACCTTAATAGTGGCTACTATCAGATCCCCATGTGCCCCGAAGATAGAGAGAAGACTGCTTTTATCACCCCTGTGGGCTTCTACTAGTTCAATCGGATCCCGCAAGGTCTGTCTGGAGCCCCAGCAACCTTTCAGAGATTGATGGAGAAGACAGTGGGTGACATGAACCTGATTGAAGTGTTGGTGTACCTGGATGATGTCATAGTGTTTGGAAGAACGCTAGAAGAACACAAAGAGAGCCTGGAGAAGGTTCTGAAGAGACTTCACGATGAAGGCCTGAAAGTCTCAATGGAAAAATGCCAATTCTACCAACCCTCAGTGAACTACTTGGGGCACATTGTGTCTGAAGAAGAGTAGCAACAGATCCCAAGAAGCTGGAAGCTGTCACGTCTTGGCCCAGACCTACAAATGTGACTGAACTTAGATCATTCCTAGGTTTCTGTTCATACTGCAGGAGGTTCGTAGAAGGGTTTGCCAAGATATCTCACCCACTCACTGAGCTTCTGAAGAACCATGAAGAAGCTGGTACAGACACAGACAAGCCTGGGAAGCTGAGAGAGAGACCCAGCAAGAAGAGAGTCCATTCAGGACCAGTGGACTCAACATTGTGAAGAAGCCTTCAGACAGCTGAAGTGGAGCCTTACCACTGCTCCAGCCTTGGCCTATGCACACCCTGCCAAACCCTTCGAACTGCACGTGGATGCCAGCCAAGAGGGGCTAGGCGGAGTGCTCTACCAAGAATATGACGGGCATCTGAGGCCTGTTGCCTATGTGAGCAGAAGTCTATTTCCTGCTGAAAGGAACTACCCTACTCACAAACTTGAATTTCTGGCTTTGAAGTGGGCAGTGGTGGACAAGTTGAATGATTATCTCTACGGAGCGGTGTTCGTGGTCAAGAAGGACAACAACCCCCTCACATACTTACTCACCACCGCAAAGTTGGACTCCTCCGGTCACAGGTGGTTGGCTGCCCTCTCGGCATTTTCCTTCAGCCTGAAATACAGACCAGGAGTTGGTAACCGAGATGCGGACGCTTTGTCGAGAAGGCCTCACTATTCCCAGGATCACACAGAAGAATGGACCCAACTTACCCCTGAAGGAGTAAGAGCCCTCTGTGAAGGGACAGAACAGCAAGGAAAAGATGGAGCCAGATCTGAAGAAGTTGGGGTATCCACAGTGGGGGTGCCTAAATGCTACTGTAACATCTCTTCCCAAACTATCTAAAAAGGTTCTCAGGAGAGATCAGCAGGAAGACTCACTTTGTGGGCTAGTATTGAAGGCTTTGGAGAGCCAATAGAGTCAAAAGAGTCCTCGGAGAGAAGCTCGGCTGTTACAGAAAGAGTGGGATTGGTTGCAGTTACAACAAGGGGTGGTCTACCGAAGGGGCCCCTCCGAAGATCCTGAAGAGAAGTGGCAATTGTTCCTCCCAGAGAAACACAGAGAGAGGGTACTTATCGCCTTGCATGATCACCATGGCCATCTGGGATCAGAAAGAACTCTTCAGCTTGTAAGAGACAGATTCTACTGGCCTTACATGAGGACTGAAGTGAAGAGCTACTGTCATTCCTGCCTCAGGTGCATACAGTGGAAGACTTTGCCCCAGCGAGCTGCTCCAATGGGCCACTTAGAGAGCCAAGGGCTGATGGATCTGGTCTGCATAGATTTTCTCTGTTTTGAATCTGACCTGAGGGGGCAAGTGGTTACAGATCACTCACCCGCTATGTCCAGGCGTTCCCTACTAGAGACCAGCAAGCAGCCACAGTAGCAAAGACTCTTGTGGAAAAGTTCTTCGTCCATTATGGTCTACCTCAGCGGATACATTCGGACCAAGGCAGAGACTTTAAGAGCACGCTGATAAAAAGACTGTTGGATCTATTAGGCATACAAAAGTCCAGGACTACTCCCTACCACCCACAAGGGGACCCTCAACCGGAAAGGTTCAACAGAACCCTCCTGAACATGTTGGGGACTTTGACTGTAGAGCAGAAATCCCATTAGAGTAGGCACATCACTGCATTGGTTCATGCCTATAACAGTACCAAGAATGACGCTACTGGATATTCACCTTATAGGCTAATGTTCGGACGTGAAGCCAGGCTACCAGTCGATCTAGCCTTTGGGACCTCCCTGGACCACACATCAGAGACCTCTCATCGAGGGTATGTGGACAGACTGCGGAGGAACCTGAAAATAGCTTATGAGCAAGCTCAAGCCACCTCGAATATCAGAGAAAATAGGAATAAGAGGAACTTTAATCTAAAAGTAAGAGTTCAGGATCTTCAACCAGGTGACCGTGTCCTACTAAGGAATCTGGGCATCCCAGGCAAACATAAGTTAGCTGACCGCTGGAGACCACAGCCATATGTTGTGTGCAGGAAGCTCCCAGGACTCCCAGTGTATGAAATCAAGCCAGAAGGAAACACTGGGCCAGTAAAAACCTGGCATCCAAATCATCTCTTACCCCTCACAGAAGAAGGCAGGATAAATCCAGGAAAGGAACTCCCTTCCACGTCCACTGCTGAGCGCAGACCAGCAACTAGGTTTCAACCTGCATCCTCTGTAGATGAGGATGCAGAACTGGAGATGAATTGGCTGTGGCCACCTGAGACATCAGAGACGTACATTGATGTTCCCTCAAACACAGGAGAAGATAATAATGGAACTCTTAGGGCAGAGACCCCGGAGTTTGTGCCGATAACCCATCACACAGAAGAGCAAAATACTCCTGTTTACTCTACACTACCAGCATCTGAAATGAGGAATGAGGATACTTGCCCAAGAGTGGTGGAAACACCAAAAATACAAAGAGCAAAGAGAGACATTCGTCCACCAAAAAGACTGACATATGATACATTGGGCAAATGCTCTGAAGCGACTCAAATTACCAGCAAGAGAAATTCTGAACTGCCTGGTCCCTCTAATGCTGATTCAGTAAGGGACAACCCCAGCTCACCCCTAGACACATCTGTACCAGACACTATAGTGTCAGCTGTGAGTGCACAGGACAGCTCTCCATCATATGTGTATTGGTGGGAAGCTCCTCTGTCAAGTTAGTATTGTAAGATGAACCATTTAAGTTTAGACTCTGGTCATGGAAATGCAACTTGGTTGTTATCATACTAACCTGTTCTCTCTGCATGTAAATGATAGCGTGGAATAGGAAAAAATATTTGATAGATAGATTCTAAATATCTTTGGGGACCAAAGACTAAAAGTAGGGAGAGTATGTAGCGCTGATAATTTTTGCCTACTAATGTAATGTTGATGTTTTACAATGTAAGCCTATGTACAATTCTATAGCTTAGTATTTGGCATCATCTAGCGGCCAAACACAGGTAGTAAACTGAAACGAATATTGCTTTCACAAAGCACAAAGACTGAATACAGGAAGTGACTGTTATTTAATTTTGAAGGTTGACCTTTACCCAGGATGCTTGGTGACCTACCCATGGACACCCTGTCTGACAGTGCATGCTGGGTAGGACATAAAAGGAGCCAAAGCGGTCATTTTAGGTCTCTTCTGAATGCATGGCCAGTCTGTGAGGCCTGGGGAGGAGGCCTCCCAGATGATGCGGCCTACAGCCATAGCAGAGCACAACTCCGACAGTTTGTGTGAGTGACCTGCCGGTGCCAGAGACACAGTGAGTGGATTGGAGAGATCCAGAGACACTCGTTTGAGCATCGGAGGACCGGGTTCACCCAGCATAGCGGAGCAGAGTGACGGGGCCAGTTGACAGAGAAGCAAGCTGCAATCACTTGACCAAAGCTACCATACAGAGCTCTGATTCAGTTGCTGAGTGGGTTGCGACCCACAGTTTATTAACTTTTGCACCTAGTCAGACTTATATACAGACCTCACTGGGATCTGTAGTCCTACGGAGGAGGAGTATAGCAACTGACACTAGGCAGGCATAAGGCTTATCTGTTATTGCATCTCAAGCCTTGTATCTTAGCTACTGAAGTTACACCAGGAGCACCTTTAACTCAACTTGAATTACTTTAACCCTTGGATTACAAATCATAAGGAATTACCCTAGCTAGCAAAGATCAACAGATAAAGACTGAGTACTTTAAGTGAGATTTCACGCATATCTATAAAAGTAGGGGGAGCTCCCATATATATGCATATTGTTTGTAACTGTTTTATCAAAGTTCATTGTCCTGTCAATCTATGTTGGATAACAGTACAATTGTTGTAATCACCTATCTACAAATATATATAGTAAAATATACTTTGGTTAAGTACCTCGTTGTGTGGAGTATTGTTTTCTCCCAGCAGGTGGAGCCAGTGGATCCTGAGAGGACAATACAGGTATATTGTGATATATTATATTGTACTGTGTTGTATTGTACCACAGCTGTGTCAAGGGGACTGAACCAATTCAGTGGGGGTTCATTAGCAGAGTGCAGGCCCAAATCAAACCAGCAGCTCCTTTGGGGGTCAGTGTTGCATATATATATATATATATATATATATATAGTTTTTTTCACCTCTTTTAGTAAGTAATCTTCAACATTTTTAAATCACTGTTGTCATTAAATTATGTTATGTACGTGCAATCATAATTAGTCAGAAGAGCATTCAGTGTTTAATGATTTATTTATTTATCTTGCTTTTATCCTTACACAACCATAATTTGCCACAAGGGCTTGATTTGCAATCTTGGGAATTTTCCTATTTCACATAAATAGAGACCTAAATCAGAGGACAGAAGAACAATAGCAAATCATAACACGCTATTGTTTTCGTTGCACGTTTATACTGTAATATTTTTGACATAAGCTACTTTTCCTGTTTTATAATGCCTTCCATAGTTTATCACTATGCCTGAACTATGAAACCCAAACTGTGAAATTAATTTAAAACCACATCAAGGATGCCAGCAGGTTTATGACTGATATTTTGAAATTGTATTTGTTAAACAAAATTGGCTTTAGTAAAAATAGCATACTTGCACATAACAGCCCACCCTCCACAAAGCGGACTTTAGAAGAAAAAGAAAACTACATGTAGTACTGATCCCCGAAGGAGCTGCTGGTTTTATTGGGCTTACCATTACCTTCTTGACCTCTTCTCCGTCTAGAGGTTCCTGTGGTAGATAGCCCAAAGAAATGTAGAAACTGACACTGAATCTTCTTTTGGTTTATTTATTTGAAGCAGAAACAGAGTCTTTAGATAAGGGGAGAGGGTTAGGATTAAGTTCAGGTACTTTAGACTGCAAAAATGGAAAATCTCTTATAGGAAAAAATCCAGAGAATAGCAACCGTTTCACAACTGGATTTTACAGCCCCCGGCTAGACCTCCTTTCACTAGGCCTAGCAGCAAGTAGAATGTTAAGCAAAGTCTCTGCCACAGACTTGAGCGTAGAATGTTTGAGAAAAGTCTCTGCCACAGACTTGAGCATTACTGAGGGACATAGACAAATTTAAAGAGCTATCATACGGTACCAGTATCTCTCAGCCGATCCGGTAATACCGTATGAGTGTAGATCCATGTAGTGTCCTTCAACTAAGCCTCCAGGCTCCTTCAGAGAAGCCAGCCTTGCGCACGGCCTTCTCCTGAAGAGTACTCCCCTGGGGTTTCTCCAGTTGTGGACCTCTCCCTTAGATGAGACGGCACCGGACCACCTTTGGATCAATAGGCCCCAAAATCCATTCAGACCTGTCCCTGAAGTTACGTTGCCTCAAGACTCGGGATGCATGGTTCCGTACCCCCGGCCAGGTGGGCCATGGGGCTGGTCAGGAGGACCAGAACCAAACACACAGAAAATAATCTCTGGAACAGAACTCCGAAACACGTGATGTGGGTACCTTAAATATCACCTCCAAAAATGCACAGCAGGAGAACACTCCCACTGGGCTGGTTCCGAAAGAACAGTGGCATTCAATACACCCAGCTAGACTGTGTTCTCACTCTTGCTGCCGGTGACAGCGACACCTGTGGTCAAGGAGAACCCAGTGCAACCCAGCTAGACTGACACTGAAACCAGAAATTTAGAAAATTAGCCCCAAAACCCAACTGTGGTTTCAGGAAAGTTAACTTTGAAAAAACCATAGCGCCTGCTCATCAGAAGCCAGCGCTACATATACTTCTTTACTTCTACTTTACAGAAAAATAAATATGCCTTTTAACAAAAAAAAAAAAAAAAAGATTTAGTAATTATGTTGTATTCCTCTAAAATAGAACCTTCACTGTCTTGTTACTTGTTGCTCTTGATCTGTTACAGAGAATGAACCCGCTGAGCGTAGAGCACCTCTAATTTCTTGGCTTTCCTCTTGTTTCAGTCGTCATAGAAGATGGGTCTTCTGTAATTGTTCCTGTTGGTGATGATGAACCTGGTCAGGATGGTTATCTTATTATTGATTACATTGTAAAAGTTACATTCTACTGTCACCAAACACTGATGTGAACTGACAGTCTAAATAGCATAAATATGGCCAGCAAATTGAAGAAAACATTATCAATGCAGAAACTATAATAATAAAATAATTTCCAATCCACCTGGACCATACTGCATTGACTGATCACAGAATAAGTGAAATTCAAATGTTCTCCATTTGTATATTTTTCAGCAAGATTTTCAGATCTGCAATAACTGAACCATAAATAGTATATTTTGCAAAATAAATTTCTTATTTTAATTTTTTTCTACATTACTAAGAGAGGGATTGATGCCTAAGCCAATAATCACTATGTATCTGCCAAAGAATTAGCATTTCTGCTCAACTAGTCCTGAGATTTACATAACTTTGCCACACAGCACAGTCTTCTATGACAGGGGAGGATACCTGGTTTATTTTCTGCGGTATTTAAGTGACACTTAAAGGTCTTGTCCCTCCCCCAGCCTGTGACTGGACAACGAGGCGGTAGACTAATAGCTTATCTAACCTATCACTTTTCTCTCTCCCCCTATCGTGTTCCTTGTTAGCACCTAAGCACTGCAGTCCAACTGAGTGAATTCTTGTACTGTTTATCCCTTTTACAGGCTAAGCTCCACTGCACAGGCACTGTAAGAGCTTATTCCAAGTCAAATTCAGGTTCTTACGCTGCTTATATTTAAAAAAATGTATTTAATAATGAATTCATGAATACAGAGTTCAATTAACTTTTTAGGAGCTAAGCTTTACATTTAAGTTATATATAAGTTGCACTTTTTGTACGTTTTTAGAAAATTTCCAAAGTGAACTATGTGCACATTGTGGACTGCCTATTTTGCTTAATCACATTATGAAAAAGAAAATACTTTTTAGAGATCTCTTGAATTAGAGTTGTGTGTATGCTACAACTGAATGTAAAAATCATCACCGAGTAATTAGACCGACAGGACTAAACTTTAATTTCTAGAAAAATAGATGAGATGAACAAGGCAATCTAATATGCATCGTATTCAAACGCCATTGTTTATATAGTTATTACGGTTACTTGAATTATAATTGTTTTGTTTCTTTAAACTGTGTTATTGATCATGTCGATACATACCAATCGTACCCTTGTAACAGAGTTTGTTTTGCTCGGATTTTCTAAAGACCTAAGGATTAACAAGGGCCTGTTTGTGATGTTTTTGATCTTCTATCTTGTTTCTCTTTTTGGAAATGGCCTTATACTCTGTATAATCCTTATTAACCCCCTATTACATATCCCTATGTACTTTTTCCTTTGCATCTTGTCCATTGTGGACTTGTGTATATCAACATCTGCTGTACCCAGACTGCTCTTCGACCTTCTGACTGCCCATAATGTAATTTCAATTGGTGCTTGTACAATACAGTTCTTCACCATACTATTTTTAGGTGGTACCGAGTCTCTACTTCTCGCCCTCATGGCTTATGACCGATTTTTGGCCATCTGTCACCCTCTCCACTATCCCATTCAAATGAGATGGAGTGTTTGTTATCAACTCACTGCCTTTCTATGGGTGATGAGCTTCATTATATTTATTATTCCACCACTTGTAATGCCCATGGCTTTGTGCAATCCCAACCACATTAACCATTTCATGTGTGAAGTTCTGGCTGTCATTCAGTTGGCTTGTGATAGTATCTATTTAAGTGAACTTGTTATGTTGGTTACTTGTTTTATTGCTCTTTTCCTTCCTTTTATGTTTGTGATAGTCTCATATATATGTATTATATCATCAGTATTGAAGCTTAAGTCTACAAGGAGGTCCAAAGCTTTTTCTACTTGCACTTCACACATTACAGTGGTGGCTTTGTCCTATGGGACCTCAATGCTCATGTACTTTGGGCCTTCAACTCAGTACTCTACAAACCAAGGAAAATATTTATCCTTATTTTCTTATACTGTATGCCCAGCACTGAACCCCATAATTTACAGTCTAAATAACAAAGAGGTAAAAGACACCATAAAACATTTGTTTCATGTTTCATATCAAAAATATTAAAAGCCTATATACTATTCCAGAGAATGACTAGGGTTCAAACACAGCCATCCTGACTTTAATAAGTCATGCAGGAGTCACCACTCCACTGCTGCAAATCTGTCATGCCTGTCTAAGGACTGGAGCCCATTCTGGCGCCATAAAGATACAGAAAAGAAGTGATACACCAATGACATCAATGAAGATACAGAACAGGAGAAACTGTACACCAATGACATTACTGGGCTCAGTCAATTATTATTCAGCCATGAAAGCAACACAGTTAATTTATAGAAGCCTACGTGACTTAGCCCATAAGGGTGAAACATGTCAGAGACGGCAGTCTCCTTACAGGGATAAACTGTGTAGCTTATTTGCTTATATAAATAAATAAAAATTGACTGTACTGTGTGACAACATTGATATTCTGCATTGAGACCTTAAAGTACTTATAAAGCCTTAGTGTTTTGAATTATTTTTCTGTTATGTAACTAACAGTAAATATAAAATTATTTTTCTGCATTTTGGCACAAAGTTTTCATTTGGCGGTTTTGAAATTCTCCTAATGCCGCATACAAACGACCGGACTTTTGGTAGACTAGGTCCAATGGAATCAGTCCGTCGGACAATCCGATCATGTGTGGGCTAATCTGATCGTTTTTCATAAAAAACAAATCAGACGGATCTAGAAATAGAACATGTTTCAAATCTGTCCGAGGGACTCAATTCCTATTGGGAAAACCATTAGTCTGTATGCTGGTCCGATGGACCAAATATGATGCAAGGGAAGCTATTGGCTATTGAATTTTCTTTTTCAGTCCCGTCTTATGTCATAATGTTCAGAATGAACAGACTTTCGAATGGACTTAGTCCGTTCATGTCTGGCCAAGTCCGTTGTGAAGACCGTCAGACCTAGTCTGCCGGAAAGTCCAGTCGTGTGTACGCAGCATTACTGTTTATGTCCATGCCCTCCTTTGCAGAACTTCTAGCCAGTGAGAAAGCAGCATACACATCAGTGGTTACTCAAGTGGCCTAATAATACAAATCAGTGGTTACTCATATGGCCTAATATGTGTCCCTTGCATGCTGTTCACAAAGTAAATGTGTTTTATTGAACTGAGGTCTTCCACAAGAGGAGCCTCCAGGAGCAAGGAGTCTCCAGAATGACCATTCAAGGCAACATAGCCCCTGATAGGTGGAAATGAAATAGTATGGATGTCTCATTTTCCTGAACAGACAGGCTGGACAAGATAGGGGGAAAAGAACAAATACAGTAACTTTGCGAGGTATGCTGCAACATTTATTGTTTCTCTTGAAGAGTTTATTAACACTTTAATGGTAATGTAGCACTATACCCGCAAGGGGTGTTGGTAACTGGCTCCCCAATTGCTGCACAGCCAGGCAACACACATTCTGCACTTACCTTCAGACACAAGAAATCAGTCTCTGAGCTTGTTTTTGTGGCTAAGAGGGGTTATTAGAAGCCCAACTTGACTGAAATGGGGACAATTTCCCTCTGTACAAAGTAGGGATCCTGGACTGTTCTCCTTCCTGGACACCCTCAGTCCTTAAGGCCCAGTGGCAAAGTCCCCTCAGCCCCCTTTGAAAAATAGCATCAGTAGAGGCGCACGGCGAGGGGCAATGCAGATTTCCATATTTACGAAACGGTGCACCGGTAACAGAACTCGATTCCCCCATTTACTATAATGATCTCGGCACACGGGAGAATGCAAACTGTGCACCACTATGGACATGGTGCACAGCATTTCAAATTCAATATTGACAGAAGATGGAGGTGCCAATATTATGGAGTGATGTGGGGTGATGTGAAGAAGTTTAGTAACAACTGCCCAAGCAACAAATATGCCCAAAATAGAATGAGAAAGTAAAGTTTTCAGAGAAAGTGCGCTGTGCCTGCAAGTACATTAAGAACTGCGTGAGATCAATATAAGCAGTGCACATGTGCAAGCGGCTCTTGTGCTTGTTCACATGAGTTTATTCACTGAGCGGCCAAAATGTTAGCAAAAATGTTAAGCAACATATATGCAACGTATATGCAATTACATGGGTTAACCTCTAAACTTGTAATTTATTTATTTTTTTACACTGGTTCACCTTTATGTATTATTTTAAGGAGATTTGCACACATGTCATGTTAGTATGTTACGTTGCCAACATGTGACATGCACATTGTTAAAATTATTTAAAAAGACTCTCGCTCCTCTAGCTCCTCCTAAAAGGGCATTTACCCTTCCCCGTCTAATTCATATGATTTCCTTGGGCTAGCTTTTGCTTTTAAAGGGGAACGCCATACTCCATTCTCCAATGCTCTTGCCCCCCCCCCCCCTCTAATCCCTTGAATTTACATGGGCTAACTTTTGCTTATGAAGGGGAACGCCACACTCCACTCCATTCTCAAAAGGCTGTGAGCTGCCTTCACAAATCCAAACCATGTCCCTTTTCAGAGCATACAACAGGGCCACCTAGGAAAGGGGTGAGAAGGGCAATCGCCCAACCTCCTCCTGAACCATACAAGGCCACATGCATTCAACATAGTTGGCTGCCTTTGGGGCATGTTGGGCTCAGCCTAATACCAACCACAAAGCACCTTGTACCCACTAATTTAAAAGGGCTTTCCACATTCCGTAAAGCCCCCTGTCTGCAGCCCCCCACAACCCCAGCCTAGGGTTGTGTGGAAGAGGCCCTTGTCTCCCTGAATATGGGAACAAGAGGGTTGACTTTTGGGGTGCCCAAGACCCTCCTGCCCCTAAGCATCCATCCTCCTTTCATGGGCTGGCTTGCTGTGTGTTTGGCTAGGGGTTTGTTAGTGTGTGGGAGGGGCACAATATTTTTTTTAGTTTGGGGTGGTATTTTTCACACGGGGTTCTCATTTTAAGCCTTAACAGACCCAAATGGCCTTTATGTATTGGAGGCTATTTTTTGTTTTGGGTTAAAATCTTGCAGCTGCAATGTATATTTGTAAGTTTTCTCTAAAGTCATACATTTTGGATGCTTGCTACAGATGCACCACTTTACAGGAAATTTGGGATTTTTAAAGGCACTTCTCCTTGTTTTTTTTTGGATTTGTCTAAATTGGTGACATTGATATATGTCCCTCATGGCCCCCCTACCCATTTTAAGACCAATAGCTAGAATATAAGCCAGCCAAGTGGGAACAAGCAAAATTTACAAGTCAGTTCCCATAGACTGCAATGGTATTTGTTGTATAACTTTTGCCCTTGTTAGGATCTTTGTTCCCCCCCTGGACTGGGTGGGTGCTTGTTCCAGCTGCAATTTTGTAGCATGCTGGATGAAGTGGTTAATTTTGGACAGGGGGTGGCTTATTTTGTGCTAGCTGCCTTTGGTTTATTCTGGGCATGCTCAGGGATAGGGATGAGCTGAGTGTTCGAGTCGAACACATGTTCAACTCAAACACCGGGTGTTCGTCCGTTCAAGCGAAACCAGAACTTTGTGGGCCATTTGCTCCATATACGTGTGGCGCTCACGGCCCACGATGCGCCATCGCAGTGCATTGCTGGCTGATGATTGGCCAAGCATACACTGTGACCCGCATGCTTGGCTAATCACAGCACAGGCAGTGAGGAGAGCCATAATTGGCCACATGCAGCTCAGGGGGTTTAGGGGTTTAGTACACGCCCCCCAATATAAAAGGTCGCCTGCACAGCGGTCTTGTGTAGTGTGTTGCGGCGTTCATAGAGAGAAGGATAGGCAGGGACAGTATCTACATTTCTTGTGATTGAACCTAGCACAGTTACAGTGGGTGTATTGTGCACCCTGCACAGTATACACCTGAGGCTACCCCCAATTGCTGGTGTTGTTCTGTTCCTATACCACAGGCAGCTGCAGCAATTACAGTCGGTGTATTGTGCCTCCTGCACAGTATACACCTGAAGCTACCCCCAATTGCTGGTGTTGTCCTGTTCCTATACCACAGGCATCTGGAGCAGTTACCATCTGTGTATTTTGCCTCCTGCACAGTAAACACCCGAAGCTACCCCCAATTGCTTGTGTTGTTCTGTTCCTATACCACAGGCATCTGCAGCAGTTACAGTCGGTGTATTGTGCCTCCTGCACAGTATACACCTGAAGCTACCCCCAATTGCTGGTGTTGTTCTGTTCCTATACCACAGGCAGCTGCAGCAGTTACAGTGGGTGTATTGTGCCCGCTGCACAGTATACACCTGAAGCTACCCCCAATTGCTCATGCTGGTCTGTTCCTATAACCACAGGCATCTGCAGCAGTTACAGTCAGTGTATTGTGCCAACCTGCACAGTATACACCTGAAGCTACCCCAATTGCTGGTGTTGTTCTGTTCCTATACCACAGGCAGCTGCAGCAGTTACAGTTGGTGTATTGTGCCCCCTGCACAGTATACACCTGAAGCTACTCCCAATTGCTTGTGTTGTTCTGTTCTTATACCACAGGCAGCTGCAGCAGTTACAGTCGGCGTATTGTGCAACCTGCACAGTATACACCTGAAGCTACCCCCAATTGCTTGTGTTGTTCTGTTCCTATACCACAGGCAGCTGCAGCAGTTACAGTTGGTGTATTGTGTCACCTGCACAGTATACACCTGAAGCTACCCCAAATTGCTTGTGTTGTTCTGTTTCTATACCACAGGCAGCTGCAGCAGTTACAGTCGGTGTATTGTGCCACCTGCACAGTATACACCTGAAGCTACCCCAATTGCTCATGTTCTAAAGATCCTATACCACAGGCAGGCAGCTGCAGTAATTACAGTCGGTGTGCTGTGTCATCTGCTCAGTGTGCACCTAAAGCTACCTCAATTACTGGTGTTCTCATCTCCCTGCAGGCCATTAGTATGTGTGGACGGCCAACAAGGAAAGGCAGACAGTCATGAGCCAATAAAAGAGGGCAAGCAGGCTCTGTGTCTAGAGGCAACAGTGCTGGTCGTAGACGCAGTGCATTGTCATCAGTACATGGCCATGGGACACGATTGTCCTTATTTTTGTCAGCTGGACATGTTGAGCCGCAACATGCCAAAGACTTGGTAGAGTGGATGACCAAGCCCTCCTCATCCTCCTCATCCTCTCTCACCCAGGCTCAGGGTACTGGCAAAGCAGCTGCCAATGCGTCTTCTTCCCTCGTCTCAATGGCATCAGTGACTCCTTCCCTACACCCACCATGTCCTCCTGAGGAGTCCCTCGAACTGTTTGAGTACAGTGTTGGGTACATTCTCCAGGAGGATGCCCAGCATTTTAAAGGCTCTGATGATGATACCCAGTGAGAGGAAGGCAGTAGCGTGAACCCAGAGAGAGGGGATGCTCAAGAAGGACAGCAATCTGGCAGTCATGTTCCACAAGCTTCAGCATACTGCCAGGTTTGCACCAGTGATGAAGAAGGAGGGGATGATGAGGTCACTGACTCCACGTGGGTGCCTGATAGGAGAGAGGAGAAGGAGGCACATCTCCAACGAGGCAGGATGCCCTCCAGGGGCCAGCTTAAGGGCAGTACACCGAATGAATCACACCGCAGAGCTCCGCCTGTGCAGGGCACTGCCTCTGCGCGTTATTCCAAAAGTTGTTTGGTGTGGGCCTTTTTTGAGACGAGTGCATCAGATCGCACTGCAGCTATTTGCAACATATGTCTCAAGCTCGTTTTTTTTTTCCCATGCCAGTGGGCCATGATCAGGGATGCATGCACTGTCCTGTCACCATTTGAGGAGGCCACGAGGATGGTGAGCAGTGACAGTGCATGCATCAGTGACACTGTACCTCTTGTCCACCTGTTGGAGCACATGCTGTGTTGAATAATGGACATGGCACTTGAGGCAGAACAGAGGCAAGAAGAGGAGGACTTCCTTGCCTCTCAAGGCCCCCTTTATCCAGACAGTGTTCCTGCTGTCCCGCTGATCACACAGGAAGAGAACGAGGAGGAGGAGGAGGATTGTGTCAGCATGGAGGTGGAGCCTGGCACTCAGCATCAGCAGCAGTCTTTTAGGGATGATTTATAGTCCCAAGAAACCCGTGGACTTGTACATGGCTGGGAGGAGGTGGCTGCTGATCATGTCGTCCTTAGTGACCCAGAGGACTCCAGACCAAATGCCTCAGCTAACCTACGCTGTATGGCCTCCCTGATCCTGCAAAGCCTGCAGGCTTAAGGATCCTCGTATTCAGCGGATCAAGGAGAGGGATCATTACTAGCTGGCAACGCTCCTTGATCAACGGTACAAGGGTAAGGTTGCAGACCTTATCTTGCCCTCACAGAGGGAGCAGAGGATGAGACATCTCCGGGAGGCCTTGCAGAAAGGTCTGTGCAACGTGTTCACAGAGACTGGGAGGTTACAAACTCCTGGTCCTGGACAACGTGTTGATGAGGCTTCGGTCAGTCACAGAAGGAGCAGTGGAGAAGGTGGTCGTCTGACTGATGCATTCAGACAATTTTTTAGTCCGCAGCCCCTAGGTATGATCGGTTACAGCAACCATCGCCAGCATCTGATTTACATGGTGCAGGAATGCCTAGGGGCAAGGTCAGACTTGGACACCTTTCCCACCCAAAATCCTCTGGGTTACTGGGTCTTGAGGATGGATCACTGGCCAGAGCTTGCACAGTATGCAATTGAGCTACTGGCCTGTCCTGCATCCAGCGTTCTTTCGGAACGCACATTCGGTGCTGCTGGAGGCTTTGTAACCGATCACAGGGTACGCCTGTCCGCTGACTCAGTTGATCGACTGATCTTCATAAAGATGAATCAGTCTTGGATCACCACCAGCTACCAAGCACCTGAAGCTGATGTAACCAAATAATTATTTTTGAAATGTCACATCCCTTCAAGACTGCCTATGCTGATGCTGAGTGACTGTCCTGTTATGTTGACTGACTATCCTCTTCCTCCTCAATGATCCTGCCGATAGCTTGGAAGAACATTTTTGGTTCTGGGTGCCGCCACCAGTGGCTAAGGCCCAATTTTTCATGCCCAGGGGCATGTAATTAAAATTTTTGATGAAATACTTTGCAGCAGGGCTCATTCCTGCACTCCAACTAGAGTATCTGTGAGGGGTTGCAGTGGTGTGGCACCAGCACCCGTGTCTAAGGCCCAACTTTTCAGCCCCTGTTTAACAGGGGCACGTAATTACAATTTTTGATGCAATGCTTTGCAGCAGGGCTCATTCCTGCTCTCCAACTCGAGTTTCTGTGAGGTGTTGCAGTGTTGTGGCACCAATGCCTAAGGCCCAATTTTTCAGCCCCTGTTTAACAGGGGCGTGTAATTACAATTTTTAATGCTATATTTTGCAGGAGGGTTTGTTGCTGCGCTCAACTACAATATTTGTGAGTGGTGGCAGAGTTGTGGCACCAGCACCAGTGCCTCAGGCCCAATTTTTCAGCCCCTGTTTAACAGGGGTGCGTAATTACAATTTTTGATGCAATGTTTTGCAGCAGTGCTCATTCCTGCACTCCAGCTAGAGTATCTGGGAGAGGTTGCAGTGTCGTGGCACCAGCACCAGTGCCTAAAGACCAATTTTTCATCCCCTGTTTAACAGGGGCTGAAAAAGGCCTGTTGCAGGGCCTGTTCCAGTGCCCACCGAGAGTAACTGTGAGGACTTACAGTGTTGTGGCACCAGCACCACCACCACCACAACCACCAAAGGCCCAATTTTTCTACCACTGTTCAACAATGGCATGTAATTACAATTCTTGATATAATAGTTCACAGCAGGGTGTTCCAGCGACCACCAAGAGTCACTTTGAGGGCTTACAGTGTTGTGGCAGAGCATATAGGGCAGGCCCCTACTTTCAAACATCCAACTTACAAAGGTCTCCTACTTGCAAACGGAAGGAGACAACAGGAAGCGAGATGAAAAAAGATGGACGGCAAAAAAAATTATATTATATGATAACCCTTACCTATGTTTTTCAAAAAGCTTAAAAATAGATTTTTTGACTGGAGCTATACTTTAAAAATGTACCACTTCAAAATTACAAACAGATTCTACTTAACACAACAAACCTACATAGTCCTTGTCTTGTTTGCACTGCCTGTATACTGCTGTTCTGAGTATATTGGGCCTGGGGGCCCCACGCCTTTCCTTTTTTTAATTTGGGTACAGGGTTCCCCTTAATATCCGTACAAGACCCAAAGGGGCTGGTAATGGGCAGGGGGGGCTACCCATGCCATTTTTCTCAATGATTTTCATCCATATTGCCAGAACCAGACATTACATTAAAACCGCAAGCAGTTTTAAATGACTTTTTTTTCCGTTAAATGTCATTTTGTGCAGGGACTGTTCCAAACACGGGAAACACGTGCCACTTCACAGGCATACTATAGACACCCCCCAGGCACGATATTTAAAGGAATATTTCAGGTTTTTTTTTCACTTTAAGCATCATTAAAATCAGTGCTCCCGAAAAAAACGGACGTTTTTAAAACTTTTTTTTGCATTGATACCTGTCCCCTGGGGCAGGAGCGGGGTCCCCAAACTCTTTTTAGGATAATAACTTGCATATTAGCCTTTAAAATTAGCACTTTAGATTTCAAACGTTCTAGTCCCATAGACTTTAATGGGGTTCTAAAGTTTGTACGAATTTTCGGTTCGTTCGCAGGTTCTGGTGCAAACTGAACCGGACGGTGTTCGGCTCATCCCTACTCAGGGACTTTTTTTTCTGTGGCTTTTGGTGTGTGAAATGCATTTGTGTTGGTCTGGGCATGCTCGGGGGCTTTGGTTTTTTGGTGCTTTTTCTGTGTGAACAGCGCCTGGATTTTTCTGGGCATGCTAGAGTATGTTTTTTGGGTTAGTAATTTAAGGACATCCTTAACAGGTGTACCCACTTTGAAGTTCTCTCTACATTGGGTGAACTTACATTTTGTGTGTTTCATGGACTATGCATGTGTTTTCAATTGCCTCATTAGCACACAAACCTATGTTATATAAAGCTTGCAGATAGCATTCTTTACCTTGCCCTGACAAGAGGCGTGTGACATTTTTTTATTTTTTTGGGGGGGGGGCGGGATTTTTATTTTAAATGTTCACAATTTGTGGTTTTTGTAGGTTGTCAGTTTCACTTCGACTTAATTGTCTGTGCTGCATTATTTTGCAAAATCTTCCTCAAGCTGTTGTGACTACAAAATGTTTAAATCCTTAAACGACTGTCCATTTGTGGGAGCAGTCCTTTTAACGCCTGTTAATTTCCTCTGAAAATTGGTCAGACCTCAAAACCATATTCTGTCAGTGTCTCAAATTAACATACATGTGTTTTTTTTGCTTTCCTTGCACTTTTCCAATTCTTGTTTTGTTGACCAATACAATTTGTACCAAATTTTTATGTTTTATGTGTTTTGTTAACAATTTGTTTTGCAGATGCATACTCAGTCCAAGTAATTCCTTTTCCAACCCCCCAAACTATTTTAATGCAACAGATTATTTCCCAGCAGCAGCTTAAGTAGGCTAATTGTCATAGCAAAACATAAAAAGGTGTGATTTGTCTAAAAGCTACTTTCCTGGTACCTTCATGGGTAACATATGCATGGATTGTGCATATGCTGCTATGGATAGGCACCAGGAAAGGAAAATTACAGAGAGGTAAGTATTCACTTTTCTATTTAAGGACAGTGGTTCTCAGCCTCGGTCTTCAAGTACCCCCAACAGGACATGTTTTGGGAATTTATCTTAGCTAAAATAGCTGTCCAAAATATAAAGCCACTGACTGTGATTTAAAGCACCTGTGCAAAATGAAGGAAAACCTGCAAACATGGCCTGCTGGGGGTACTTGAGGACAGGGCAGAGAACCACTGATTTAGAGCACTGAGCTAAAATCTAGCTCAAGACAATCCTATTCTAAATGTGGGCATTTGAGGGAAACCAAATGAGTGTTAGAACCCCTGCTTGTCTTTTTTAGGTTGGGCTTTTCTGAAAATTGGCATCACTTCCTGTTACATAGCCAAACAGGGAGTAAGGGTAAAACCCTATCAATGACTTTTCTTGGGGACACACAGATCAATCTAACTAGTGTCCCCATTGGGCAAATTGCACTCTAGTACTTTGTGTACACCCCACATTATTAGGTATTTTGGGTTTATTAAAGGCAAATTCACTCTGCAATACATGTGTACTTGCTGTAAATTTGAGGGGAAGCACTGGTGAGTTTATCATCCAATCATGTAGAAGCAAAGATGCTGTTTTTTAATTTTCATAGCATGTCCCCCTTGGATTTCCAGCAACTGTATTTCCAAGTGCACTTGTAGTGCAAAGTGGATTTGCCTTTAGTAAATAAACCCTAAAGTCCAAGATACCTAATCATTTGGGGTGTACACAGCAAAATGTTAGAGTGTAATTTACCTAATAGGGAAACTATTTAGATTGAGCTGTGTGTCCCCAAAGAAAGATACTGGTAGGGTTTTACTTTCACTTCATGTTTAGCTATATGACAGGAAGTGAATATGTTTGAAGGAGAAACTGGAAAAATTTGGGAGGTGTCTTCACCCTATCGGGGGTGCAGACATCTCCCAAAACTGACAAGGCTTTTAATCCATCTACACTCTATCCCCAAGAAAAAATAAGAAAGGATTTCATTTAGTTTAACTTTGCAAGGACACATTCCCAAGTTCAACTGTGATGCATGTCAATGGCCCATTTAGACCTTGTTTAACCACTTGCCGACCGCCGCACAATGAGGTACATCGGCAGAATGGCACTGGCAGGCATATGGATGTACCTGTACGTCTCTGACAGCGGGCGTGAGGCCCAATCGGGCCCCCCCCCCCCCAGTGCTTGCGGTGGTCAGCATCGTTCCATGAATCGGTGATGAGGGGGAGCCACCGATTCATGGCCACCCCCTTGCGATCGCTCCTGACGAATGAGATTTTTCCTCTGCTGTAAACAGCAGCACAGGAAGTGATGTCATATTTCCTTGTGGAGCCTTTTTGTTCTGGCTCCCGAAGAGAGAAGACATCAATGTGAGTTTCACCAACACTACACTAACATTAGAACACGCAGGCACACATTTCACCCCCTGATGACCCCCCTGCTCCCCCCGACACGGTGACATCAATAGCAGTTTTTGTTTTTTACTGATTACTGCATTGGTGTCATTTGTGACTGTTATAAGTGGTAGGGCAATTTGGGTTAGGCCCCTTTAGGTCTATGGTACCCTCTAACCCCCCCAATAAAGGTTTAACCCCATGATCACCCCTCTGTTGCCAGTTTTACTAAGTGATAATTTTTCTGATCACTGTATTAGTGTCACAGGTGACGCTAGTTAGGCAGGTAAGTATTTAGGTTCACCGTCAGCTTTTTATAGCATCAGGTACCCCATATACTAACTAATAAAGGTTTTAACCCCCTTATTGCCCCCTAGTTAACCCGTGATCATCGTATAACTGTTATGGGTGACGCTGGTTGGTTAGTTTGTTTTTTATAGTGTCAGGGCACCCGCCGTTTATTACCTAATAAAGGTTTAACCCCCCTGATCACCCGGCAGGTGATATAAGTTAGGTTTTAGGGTCAGATAGGGTCTGCGTTGCCCCAGGCCGTGTCAGGTTAGTGCCAGTAGCGCTAACACTCCCACACACAGCATACACCTCCCTTAGTGATATAGTATCTGAATGGATCGATATCTGATCTGATCAGATCTATACTATCATCCCCGGTAGTTTAGGGTTCCCAAAAACGCAGTTTTAGCGGGATCAGCCCAGATACCTGCTAGCAATTGTGTTTTGCCCCTCCGCTCAGCCCAGCCCATCCAAGTGCAGTATCGATCGATCACTGTCACTTACAAAACACTAAACACATAACTGCAGCATTCACAGAGTCAGGCCTGATCCCTGTGATTGCTAACAGTTTTTTTTGGTAGCGTTTGTTACATTTACTGACAGCCTAGGAGATTTTTTACCTGTGAGTCTCACTAGTGTACCACTAAATTTAGAGCCCAAAATGGCAAATCGAAGGTACACTATCTGTCAGATTCAGGCTCAGAATACGATCCTGTAGACAACAGCGGCTCCATTAGAGATAGCTCTGAGGACGGAGTAGAGGTCCCTGCCAAGGTCAGGCGTACCAGACCCTGATCTTCTTCTGTTGTTGAGGTGCAAGATCCGCAGGGCTCTCATATGGAGCAGAGAAGTACTAGTGCCGCCACTCCTTCTGGTGAACTGGCAAGCACCAGTGGCCTAGTACACCCTGGTCGTACATCCAGCACTGCAGTAACACTTGGTGACGTGGTGAGTCCCATAAGTGCAGTTCAAGCTGGCGAGGTGGCAAGCTCAAGTAGTGTCCCGCTGCCACCAAGAAGACAAAGACAGGCCCATAGTGCCCTTCCTGCTGCATTTGCCAATCCTAATTGGGAAACCACCACTTCTGCAGCACCTGTACTTCTCCCATTCACTGGCCAACCGGGCATTCAGGTGGAAACAGTTGATTTTACGTCACTTGATTTTTATTTGCTGTTTTTCACCAAAGATCTCTATAGATCTATTGTGGACCAAAGCAATTTGTACGCTGGTCAACACATCGCCGCTAATCCCCAGTTCTCCCTTACCAGAGATTGGAGACCAATTACGGTCTCCGAATTTAAGACCTTTCTGAGCCTATCCCTCAACATGGGCATAGTTAAAATGAGTACGTTGCAGTCATATTGGTCCACTGACCCAATGTACCATATGCCCGTGTTCTCTGCTCTAATGGCCAGGGCAAGATACGAGCAGATTTTGCGGTTTATGCACTTCCATGACAATGAACTCTGTCATCCTCGTGAAGACCCTGAATACGATCAGCTCTACAAAATTCTGCCCCTCGTAAACCACTTCAACCAACATTTTGCAGACTTGTTTACTCCCCATCAAGTTGTCTGCGTTGATGAGTCTCTGATTACGTTTTCTGTCCGCTTGTCATTCAAACAGTACCTTTCCAGTAAGTGTGCCAGATAGGGGCTCAAGATGTATAAGCTCAGTGACAGGACCACAGGCTATACATGTAGCTTTATGGTTTACGAGGGCAAACATAGTCACGTAGAGCCGACAAACTGCCCTGACTACATAGGAAGCGCTGGCAAGATTGTGTGGGACTTGGTGTCACCCTCATTCGGAAAGGGGTACCACTTGTACGTGGACAATTATTACATGAGCGTGCCACTTTTTAGTCACTTGTTTGATCAACAGATTGGAGCACTGTGCGATTTAGAAAATGAAAGAAAATGTTGTGTCTTTATAAAGCGGGGATATACACTCTCAACATTTCTGCAATGTTGAGAGTGTGAGACATTGACCCTCTCCAGCCTGTGGATAGACATGTGCATTCGTTTTCGTCCGAATGTATTTTCGTCCGAATTTCAGCTATTTTCGTTTTCGTTTTGACAAACAATAACGAAAGCACAGAATCCGAAAAACGAAAGATCCGACATAAATAAATGCTTTATTTTCGTTTTCATTGTTACAACAGTTCGATAGATAATAGGAGATTCGACGTGACTCTGACAATAACAATCTGTGTCTATTGAACCTGTGGTCGAATGTGCCTAGCCTTACCTCTATTAGTCCAAGATTATATAGAGATAATATTCGACAGAGAAAAAAGATTTGACAGAGAGAAAAGATTCTGCAAGTTACTGTCCTAAAAAGTGTTTGGGGACCCGTGTCCTGCCCCAGGGGACATGTATCAATGCAAAAAAAAGTTTTACAAAGGGCCGTTTTTTCGGGAGCAGTGATTTTAATAATGATTAAAGTGAAACAATAAAAGTGTAATATTCCTTTAAATTTCATAGGGTACACAGGCAGGTTTCCGTTACATCAGAGGCGGGGGGGTCACCCATACATCACGGGGAAGCCTGGGTTTCCCCTTGCGTCAGAGGGGGGGCGGGGTCAGGTGATGGGTGGCCCCACCCTCCACATATAACAAGTGTCAGGCCGCTGGAATCCCCGCAGTGTCTCCTCAGTGGAGACAGAAGATGGATGGATTCGCTGCACTGATTCAGATGAGCCATCGCTGGACCCAGGAGAGATGATTATCCGTCGCTGGATAGCAAGAGTGGATTACCACCGCTGGAATCTTTTTTTTATTTTATTTTTATTTTTAATAAAGGAATTTTTCAAAAGTGTGTTTTTCTTATTTAACTATTTTTTACACTTTCTTTGAGAAATGGTAGGGGTACTTTTGTACCCCCTTACCATTTCAAACAGGGGGGGCGGGATCTGGGGGTCCCCTTGTTAAAGGGGGCTTCCAGATTCTGATAAGCCCCCCACCCACAGACCCCCACAACCACCGGGCAGGGTTGTGGGGATGAGGCCCTTCTACTCATCAACATGGGGACAAGGTGCTTTGAGGGGTCACAGACCCACAAAGCATCCTCCCAATGTTGAGGGCATGTGGCCTGGTACGGTTCAGGAGGGAGGGGGGGGCGTTCTCTCCCCCCTCTTTTCCTGCGGCCTGCCAGGTTGCGTGCTCGGATAAAGGGTCTGGTATGGATTTTTAGGGGGACCCCCACGTAAAAAAAAAATTCTAATTTGACGCAGGGTTCTCCTTAATAGGTCTGGTATGGATATTTAGGGGGAACCCCACGTCAATTTTTTTTTTATTTGACGCAGGGTTCCCCTTAATATCCATACCAGACCTGAAGGGCCTGGCAATTGAATTTGGGGGACACCCACGCTTTTTTATTATTATTTATTTATTTATTTATTTTATAAATGACTTTCAATGAGTGTTCTCTGTATTACGGAGCCGACAATTCATAATAGCTGCGAGTGATTTTAAAGGACTTTTTTTTCTGCATAAATGACACTTTGTGCAGGGACAGTTCTAAGCACCAGAAACATGCGCCCCTTCACAGGCATACTATAGACACCCCCCCTACGAAATTTAAAGGAATATTACACTTTTATTGTTTCACTTTAATCATTATTAAAATCACTGCTTCCGAAAAAACGTCAGTTTTTAAAACTTTTTTTTGCATTGATACATGTCCCCTGGGGCAGGACCCGGGTCCCCAAACACTTTTTAGGATAGTAACTTGCAAATTAGCCTTTAAAATTAGCACTTTAGATTTTGAACGTTGGAGTCCCATATATTTTAATAGGGTTCTAAAGTCACACGAAGTATGCTATATACTAGCTCCGTCAAATTTTCTTTATACATTCGACAGACACCATAAGCCTTCAAAGACAGATTCGACCATAATTCATGTGGATTTTCGGACGAATGCAATTTTTGAACGAAAAACGAAATAAATAAAAACGAATTTCGGGAGTACCTAAATAAATTAATTTTTTGGACGAAAACGAAATTCCGAAACGAAATATTTTACTCTGCACATGTCTACCTGTGGATGGCCTTGTCTCTCTGCCTGCTTGCATGCTCCGCTGAAGCCAGATTCTCAGTGAGAACCATGAGGTTAGTTTTCAAGTCTGTTGTAGCGGCAGAGAAGGTGGATTTGATGTCTGCCATGAAGCAAGGCATGTCAGCATAGGTCAGGGGTTTATCAGAGCGGGAAGTTACCCTACCTGTGTCCTCTGTTGCTGATTCAGAGCCCCCACTGAAGTCTTCCTTGTGGTGTCCTGGCACCATCTTAGAGCAGGCCGCACTGTAAACTTCTGAACAAATCCGATATGGTCCGTGCAGCAGTGGTCACCTGCCCACGACGGGAATGTGAGTGTGGGGTGCTGTATAGCTTTTTACCTGGTATTGGTGTCTCAGAAGTTGTGTATCAGGCTGTAAGGCTGTGTGTTTGCTGGAGCTCCTCTAGTGTGCTGCCATCCAAGCCGTGTGTCAAGCCAAGCCTCCAACCTCTAATGTTTATTTCAGCATGCATATGCTAGAAAAGAGGCCACTTTAACCACTCGCAGTTCTATGTCGGCTGTTTGAAGGAGAATATTGTTGTTATGACAGCAGCTGCTATAACCCTGGTATCCTCTTCTTCAGCGGGCGCTACAAGATAAAAATGGTCTCTGTGGTAGATTCGGTGCAAAATCACTTTTATCGGTGGCGGGAGAGGGTCCCCCTTCCATCGCGATTCAGTGCCCTCCACTGCTTTCCGGAGCCATCGGCAGCGGCAAAGGTGATCACATCTTATCTCCTGCTTGGTATGGAGACGAGCGAGGGGAAGAAGGCCACCCGTCTCCATACAATTTCTGGACAGAAGCAACGTCAAAACGTAATTTCCGCCCACAGCTCTTAAAGCGACATTTTTTTAAATGATTTTTTTAAATTACATTTTTTTTGTGTTAGGTCTTTTTGACTCTAGATCTCATATTTAAGAGTTCCTGTCATGCTTTTTTCTATTACAAGGGATGTTTACATTCCTTGTAATAGGAATAAAAGTGCCACTTTAAAAAAAAAAAAAGAGTGTAAAATAAAAAAATAAAAGCTAAAATAAAAAATATTTTTTTTTTAAACGTGCCCCATACCGACGAGCTCGCATGCAGAAGCTAACACATACGTGAATAGCGTCCGTAGAGCTGGTAATGGTGGCAGATCAGGAGAGGTGAGAGGAGCCAATAATGGAGGCAGATCGGAAGTGGCAGGAGCTGGTAATGGTGGCAGGCCAGCAGAGGTGAGTGGAGCTGGTAATGGTGGCAGATCAGGAAAAATGTCAGGAACAGGTAATGGTGGCAAATCTAAAGAGGTGGAAGTGACTGGTGGCAGATCAGGAGAGATGACAGCAGCCGGTAATGGTGGCAGATCAGAATAGGTGGCAGGAACTGGTAATGGTGGCAGATCAGGAGAGGTGAGAGGAGCCGGATATGGCGGCAGGAGCTGGTAATGATACCTGTCCAGCAGAGGTGAGAGGAGCTGGCAAAATATTACAACCCCAAAACATAAATATTTTTCAATAATCCCCAAAGTCCACTTCCGTTTCTCATATACAGTGGTGTGAAAAAGTGTTTGCCCCCTTCCTTATTTCCTGTTCCTTTGCATGTTTGTCACACTTAAGTGTTTCGGAACATCAAACCAATTTAACCACTTGCCGACCGCCGCACGACGATGTACGTCGACAGAATGGCACGGGCAGGCATAAGGGCTTACATGTACGTCCTTGCCTGCCCGACGGTCGGGGGCCCGATCGGGCCCCCGCCCGGTGCCTGCGGCGGTCGGTATTCGTTCGGGAGCGATCCCGGACAAGGGGACGGCCATTCATTCATGGCCACCCCCTCGCGATCGCTCCCGACGAATGAAAATGTCCCGTGACATCACTTCCTCTCCTGTAATGTAAACACAGGAGAGGAAGTGATGTATTCTCTCCTCCGTGTCGGTATTTTTCGTTCCGGCACCGAGGAGAGAGCATTGGTGAGTTGCACAAGCACTACACTACACAGTAGAACATGCCAGGCACACTCACACCCCCCCTTTACCCCCCGATCACCCCCCAATTACCCCTGCCCTCCCAGTCACAGTGACACCAATTGCTTTTTTTTTTTTTTTTGCATTGGTGTCATTTGTGACTGTAATAACTGTTAGGGCAGTTAGGGTTAGCCCCCTTTAGTTCTAATGTGCCCCCCTAACCCCCCCAATAAAGGTTTAACCCCGTGATCACCCCCCGTCGCCAGTGTCACTAAGGCTGGGTTCACATTGCAGCGGTTTATGAGAACGAATGTGATTCGCACCGCACTGCAGTGCAAATCACATCCGATCTCTGTGCGATTCGAGTTCAGCCATACAGATAGTATGGCTGAATTTGTGTCGCACCCGCCGCACCCGCCGCACCCGCCGCAAATTCGCACGGGACCCTTTTTTTGGCCCGCAGCAGAATCGGATCGCATGGGTGTTCACACCATGCGATCCGAGTTTGCAGATCGCACTGCGATATGTGAACTGATCTGGGGGTGTCATTAACATTTCACTGACACTCCCAGCAGTTCGCATAGGGCAGTGTGAACTGCCGCCGGGAGGCATGCAATGCGGGAACCCGCCGCGGATTCATGGCGTTCCCGCATCGCTCCAGTGTGAACCCAGCCTAATAAGCGATAGTTTTTCTGATCGCTGTATTAGTGTCACAGGTGACGCTAGTTAGGCAGGTAGGTATTTAGGTTCGCCGCAGCTTTTTATAGCGCCAGGGACCCCCATATACTACCGCATAAAGCCCCCTGATTGCCCCCTAGTTAACCCTTTCACCAGTGATCACCATATAACTGTTACAGGTGACGCTGGTTGGTTAGTTATTTTTTTATAGTTTCAGGGCACCCGCCATTTATTACCTAATAAAGGTTTAACCCCCTGATCACCCGGCGGGTGTCATTTGTGACTAATAACTGTTAGGGCAGTTAGGGTTAGCCCCCTTTAGTTCTAAGGTACCCCCCTAACCCCCCCAATAAAGGTTTAACCCCGTGATCACCCCCCGTCGCCAGTGTCACTAAGGCTGGGTTCACATTGCAGCGGTTTATGAGAACGGATGTGATTCGAACCGCACTGCAGTGCAAATCACATCCGATCTCTGTGCGATTCGAGTTCAGCCATACAGATAGTATGGCTGAATTTGCGTCGCACCCGCCGCACCCGCCGCAGACTTGCACGGGACCCTTTTTTTGGTCCGCAGCAGAATCGGATCGCATGGGTGTTCACACCATGCGATCCGATTCCTGTCCGAGTTTTTTTTTTTTTTTGCATTGGTGTCATTTGTGACTGTAATAACTGTTAGGGCAGTTAGGGTTAGCCCCCTTTAGTTCTAAGGTACCCCCTAACCCCCCCAATAAAGGTTTAACCCCGTGATCACCCCCCGTCGCCAGTGTCACTAAGGCTGGGTTCACATTGCAGCGGTTTATGAGAACGGATGTGATTCGCACCGCACTGCAGTGCAAATCACATCCGATCTCTGCGCGATTCGAGTTCAGCCATACAGATAGTATGGCTGAATTCGCGTCGCACCCGCCGCACTCGCCGCAAACTCGCACGGGACCCTTTTTTTGGTCCGCAGCAGAATCGGATCGCATGGGTGTTCACACCATGCGATCCGAGTTTGCAGATCGCACTGCGATATGCGGACTGATCTGGGGGTGTCATTAACATTTCACTGACACTCCCAGCAGTTCGCATAGGGCAGTGTGAACTGCCACCGGGAGGCATGTGATGCGGGAACCCGCCGCGGATTCGTGGCGTTCCCGCATCGCTCCAGTGTGAACCCAGCCTAATAAGCGATCGTTTTTCTGATCACTGTATTAGTGTCACAGGTGACGCTAGTTAGGCAGGTAGGTATTTAGGTTCGCCGCAGCTTTTTATAGCGCCAGGGACCCCCATATACTACCGCATAAAGCCCCCTGATTGCACCCTAGTTAACCCTTTCACGAGTGATCACCATATAACTGTTACAGGTGACGCTGGTTGGTTAGTTATTTTTTTTATAGTTTCAGGGCACCCGCCATTTATTACCTAGTCTCACTAGTGTACCCCTAAATTTAGGGGTGTCTACTTTCCAAAATGGGGTCATTTGGGGGGGGTTTGTGCCATCTTGGCATTTTATGGCCTTCAAAACTGTAACGCCCTTAGAAAGCCTGAAGGCGGTGCTTGGTTTTCGGGGCCCCGTACGCGGCTAGGCTCCCAAAAAATCCCACATATGTGGTATCCCTGTACTCAGGAGAAGCAGCAGAATTTATTTTGGGGTGTCATTTCACATATGCCCATGGCATGCGTGAGCAATATATCATTTAGTGACAACTTTGTGAAAAAAAAAAAAAAAAAAAAGTTTGTAATATTCCCGCAACTTGTGGCAAAATATAAAATATTCCATGGACTCAACATGCCTCTCAGCAAATAGCTTGGGGTGTCTACTTTCTAAAATGGGGTCATTTGTGGGGGTTTTGTGCCATCTTGGCATTTGATGGCCTTCAAAACTGTAATAGGTAGTGAGAAGTGAAATCAAAAATTTACGCCCTTAGAAAGCCTGAAGGCGGTGCTTGGATTTCGGGGCCCCGTACGCGGCTAGGCTCCCAAAAAGTCCCACATATGTGGTATCCCCGTACTCAGGAGAAGCAGCAGAATTTATTTTGGGGTGTCATTTCACATATGCCCATAGCATGTGTGAGCAATATATCATTTAGTGACAACTTTGTGTAAAAAAAAAAATATATATATTTTTTGTCATTATTCAATCGCTTGAGGCAAAAAAATAAAATATTCAATGGGCTCAACATGCCACTTATCAATTTCCTTAGGGTGTCTACTTTCCAAAATGGGGTCATTTGGGGGGGTTTTGTACTGCCCTGCCATTTTAGCACCTCAAGAAATGAGATAGGCAGTCGTAAACTAAAAGCTGCGTAAATTCCAGAAAACGTACCTTAGTTTGTAGATGTGACAACTTTTGCGCAAACCAATAAATATACAATTATTGACTTTTTTTTTACCAAAGACATGTGGCTGAATACATTTTGGCCTAAATGTATGACTAAAATTGAGTTTATTGGATTTTTCTAATAACAAAAAGTAGAAAATATCATTTTTTTTCAAAATTTGCGGTCTTTTTACGTTTATATCGCAAAAAATAAAAATCGCAGAGGCAATCAAATACCATCAAAAGAAAGCTCTATTTGTGGGAAGAAAAGGACGCAAATTTTGTTTGGGTACAACATTGCATGACCGCGCAATTACGAGTTAAAGCAGCGCAGTGCCAAATTGTAAAAAGACCTCTGGTCATTGACCAGCAAAATGGTCCGGTCTGAAGGTGGTTAAACAATAGTCAAGGACAACACAAGTAAACACAAAATGCAATTTGTAAATGAAGGTGTTTATTATTAAAGGTGAAAAAAAATCCAAACCATCATGGCCCTGTGTGAAAAAGTGATTGCCCCCTAAACCTAATAACTGGTTGGGCCACCCTTAGCAGCAACAACTGCAACCAAGCGTTTGCGATAACGTGCAATGAGGCTTTTACAGCGTCCTGGAGGAATTTTGGCCCACTCATCTTTGCAGAATTGTCCTAATTCAGTTACATTAGAGGGTTTTCGAGCATGAACGGCCTTTTTAAGGTCATACCACAACATCTCAATAGGATTCAGGTCAGGACTTTGGCTAGGCCACTCCAAAGTCTTCATTTTGTTTTTCTTCAGCCATTCGGTGGTGGACTTGCTGGTGTGTTTAGGATCATTGTCCTGCTGCAGAACCCAAGTTCGTTTCAGCTTGAGTACACGAACAGATGGTCGGACATTCTCCTTCAGGATCTCTTGGTAGACAGCAGAATTCATAGTTCCTTTTATCACGGCAAGTCTTCCAGGTCCTGAAGCAGCAAAACAGCCCCAGACGATCACACTACCACCACCATATTTTACTGTTGGTATAATGTTCTTTTTATGAAATGCAGTGTTCCTTCTACGCCAGATATACTTGGACACACACCTTCCAAAGAGTTCCACTTTTGTCTCATCGGTCCACAGAATGTTGTCCCAAAAGTCTTGGGGATCATCAAGATGTGTTGTGGAGAAATTGAGACGAGCTTTGATGTTCTTTTTGCTCAGCAGTGGTTTTCTCCTTGGAACTCTGCCATGCAGGCCATTTTTGCCCAGTCTTTTCCTGATGGTGGAGGCATGAACGCTGACCTTAACTGAGGCAAGTGAGGCCTGCAGTTCCTTGGACGTTGTTGTGGGGTCTTTTGTGACCTCTTGGATGAGTCGTCGCTGCGCTCTTGGGGTAATTTTGGGCGGCCGGCCACTCCTGGGAAGGTTCACCACTGTTCCATGTCTTCGCCATTTGTGGATAATGGCTCTCACTGTGGTTCGCTGGATTCCCAAAGCTTTGGAAATGGCTTAATAACCCTTTCCAGACTGATAGATCTCAATTACTTTCTTTCTCAATTGTTCCTGAATTTCTTTGGGTCTCGGCATGATGTGCAGCTTTTAAGGATCTTCTGGTGGACCTTACTGTGTCAAGCAGCTCCTATTTAAGTGATGCCTTGATTGTGAACAGGTGTGGCAATAATCAGGTCTGGGTGTGGCTAGAGAAATTGAACTCAGGTGTGGACAACCACAGTTATAGTATGTTTTAACAAGGGGGGCAATCACTTTTTCACACAGGGCCATGATGGTTTGGATTTTTTTTCACCTTTAATAATAAACACCTTCATTTACAAATTGCATTTTGTGTTTACTTGTGTTGTCCTTGACTATTGTTTAAATTGGTTTGATGTTCCGAAACACTTAAGTGTGACAAACATGCAAAGGAACAGGAAATGAGGAAGGGGGCAAACACTTTTTCACACCACTGTATATTCAGTGTGTTTATTGTGCTCTTCACATCTGCACTCTATAAAAAGGACTGTCCATTGGGCTGCCTATTAGATTGACCTGCAGTGGCTGCCTGTTGACAGTCGCTACTACTATGTGCTACTGGGGAGCAGCAACAGGGGAAGAGGAACAGAACATAGAAGATACAGTATGCCCTAGAAACTGTATCTTATTTAATTATAATTAATAATCACTGTATTTATTTATAATTATTTATTTATTGATTATAATTAATTTAAAATAATTTACTTATAGTGAATAATTAATGAGTTTATTTATTCATTTATAATTATTTATTCACTTTTTGAATATAATCAATTGTTATTCATTACTATATTAATTTAATCATATATAATTTTTCAGCATTTATCACTTAATTTTGATTGTATATGAATTGTTCTAGCTGATTTCACTTAATCTATTGGAATTATCTGATTAATTTTCATTTCTTTGCACAAACAGTAATAGCCTCAGTGGGGGTAGGTAGCGCAGCTAATTTTGTTCTTTATATGCATTGTAATTTGGATGTGTATCACATCCTGGTAGCTGCAGCTGTAACTGGGTTTTTGTTTTTTAATCTTTTAGATTAGGAGCGCAGTCATTTTTTTCTCTTATTTGCCCTAGAAACTTTGTTGAAGTGTTTTAGGGCAGATCTGCGATCAAGGTCCCCAAATGGTTACAGAGATAACACATGGGAAAATATGTATGTACTGTTTTTTATTTATTATTTTACCCAGACATACCCTTTAAATTTCTTCACAAGACAAGTAAAGGCGCAAAAAGCCAAATATAATATTACCCAAAAAAGGGAGGACTGTCTACATAGAGACATATACATATACAGTATGGCTCTGTATATATTTATAATAAAGTCCACTGAAGTGTATTAGTCTTTTATGGAGAAGTTCCACATACAGGGCTGCCACCGTCGGGGAACTGAAACCAAGTTCCCAAGTTACTACAAGATACAAAAGAGTAAAAGAGGGGGCGCCTCTGGGTGCAGATTTTTTAAAAGTTTCACAAATGTATTAATAAGCAAACAGATTTGCACTCACATATTCCATGAACAAACGGGCATTAAAAATAAGGGTCATCTGATTCATTCCGTCATGTTTGTAATCCAGTCCGCAAATGTCCTCTTGCACCTCTAGGCATCTCCACTGTTGGATGTTCAATTTTGCAGAGTTTGTAGACCTAAAGCGAGGCTTGGAACACTGTGGCAAGCAGGACGCGGAGCTATGACGTCATTTCCTGGCGACACGTTTCCTGAGCGCTCGGGTCGTGATGGAGGGACGACCGCGCTCTTTCATCAGGCCAATCAGAGGCGAGGGGAAGGGCAAGACATAAATAAAGAAAATTCTAAAGATAAGGCGTGGCTAAACATGAGGTGGAGCATGGCATTGGTCAAAGGGAATAGACAGATGGGAAGGAGGCATGACTACGTAAAGTGAAGGGTTGCTATGCAGACTGGTAAACAGTGTGTATTTTGTTATGCACGGGGACAAAGAAAGATCAGATGGATGGGAAGGGGGCGTGACTGCATAGCGCAGCGGGTTACTCTGGGGACTAGTAGATAATGTACATATGGTTACGCAATGGAACGAGAGGGAAGAAAGAAATAAAATAAAATAAAGAAGGGGGGAAGAAAGGGAGAAAAGGGGGGGGAGGGGAAAAAGGGAAATAAACAAGAAGAAGGGGGGGAGGAGGACCATTATTATCATAAATGGGGGGGATGTAAATATATGGGCGGATGGCACGACTGCCTGACGCAGCGGGTTTCTATGGAAACCAGTAAGCATAATGAATGAAGGATAAAAAAGGAGTGAAAAGAAAGAGAAAAAAAAAAAAGTAAACAATATAACACAAATTTATGGAACCAAGGGTACCAAACAACGATGATGGTCAGTAAACGGAAGTAGGTGAATTATAAAATATCAGGGATTATTTTATAAAGAAATTATATTATGAAAGGGGTGTCCGAAGAAGTAATGGTAATAAAAAAAAAAATAATAATAATAAATTCAATAAAAAATTATTTAAAAGAGGAAAAAATAGAAAAAAATGAAAATAAACAAATAAATTGTATTTATTTATATAGGGACAATGTAAAGTAAAAATTGTCATAAAGGTAAAGAGGGCCTGCTTGCCACAGTGACCGATTGATGCTTCTACATACCTAAACGCATGGTTATAAATATATATGAAAAAACAAATACATTAATACATAGCAACCCTTCACGTTACGTAGTCATGCCTCTTTCCCATCTGTCTATTCCCTTTGACCAATGCCATGCTCCACCTCATGTTTAGCCACGCCTTATCTTTAGAATTTTCTTAATTTTTGTCTTGCCCTTCCCCTAGCCTCTGATTGGACTGATGAAAGAGTGCGGTCATCCCTCCATCACGACCCGAGCGCTCAGGAAATGCGTCGCTTTAGGACTACACACTCTGCGTCCACTACAGCCGGCAAACTTGAACATCCAACAGTGGAGACGCCTAGAGGTGCAACATTTGCGGACTGGATTACAAACATGACGGAATGAATCAGATGACCCCTATTTTTAATGCCCATTTGTTCATGGAATATGTGAGTGCAAATCTGTTTGCTTTTTAATAAATTTGTGAAACTTTTAAAAAATCTGCACCCAAAGGCTCTTTTCCTCTTTTGTACCTTTAAATTTCTTACCTGCAGCCATTAAATATATTTCTGAGCGTACAGCAGTAATTAGTCTCAGGGGTTTCTGCCTTATCTATATAATAGTATTTATTAGAGCTGTCTGGCCTCTCTCAAGTGGAAGTCAGCACAAAGGTTTGAGATATGATCTCTTCCTCTGATTTTTGGACCTAAAGTTAGAGAGAGGTGAATTCATGAGCACTTTAAATAGAGAGTTGACTGATTAAAGTAGACTAAATGGGGTCTTTCACTACAGACCTTCTAAAAGTTCTGCTTTTCTGGCTTCTGATCCTCTGGCTTTGCTACTTTATCACTGATACAGGACAAGCAATCTTTCTTGTTTTCAAGAAAATCGAAAAACAGTCAGTTTGGACTGAGTTTGGGCTAGTTACTCAATACATTCAAGTTAAAGGGTTTAGTATGACAGACAGACAACCAGCATGTGCAAAATGAGAAGCCAGTTTTTTTTTATATCTTATTATTTGAAGATTTCCAGTGGCTCATTTTCATAAAGTCATTGTTTTATGTTGAGGTAAAGCATATCTAAAGAATAAAATGTATATATTGCAGTTTACCAGTCTTTAGATGTGCCATCTGCATTAGTTAGACTTCAGCTGCATTAGTTAAGTACTTCAGGATTAGTTCAGGATTTTACATTTTCATTCAATGTATTGTATCTATGATGGAGCAGTGTTGTCACCCTAGGAGGGGACTACAGAATGCTTCCTCTCTCCTCATCTCCATAGCATAGAAGGGAGGTGTTTTGTAGTGCTCCGAGACATCTGAAACAATGCAATCTGATAAGAGTAGAACAGTGGTGGTTGGTGCTACTCCCCCCTTCTCCCCAACCTGTGTGCAATACGCGCTCCACTCCCCCCATACACACATACCTGGAAAGGGGAGTGTGGCTCCTCTCCTAGTAGAGGAATCACACCGTACGCAGGAATCAGTGATCCCTATATCTGTATAGGGGGATGGGAGGGTGAAATGAGCTCATAGCCCACAATGAAGGAAATTCTGACAGAACACAGACGGTCCGGACACATTATACAGCGAGGTGGGATCAGTGTGGGGTGGAGGAGCCCAGTACTTTCCTGGAGTTTAGTGAATGATGGCGGCAGCTTCTCTTGTCCTCTACCAGGTACGTTCCTCAGTACACATGGCTCCTCTCTCCAGTACATTGCTCTATACACATGGCTCCTCTCCCCGGTACATTCCTCTGTACACATGAATCCTCTCCCCTGTACATTACTCCATACACATGGCTCCTCTCTCCAGTACATTGCTCTATACACATGGCTACTCTCCCCGGTACATTCCTCTGTACACATGAATCCTCTCCCCTGTACATTACTCCATACACATGGCTCCTCTCCCCGATACTTTACTCCATACACATGACTCCTCTCCCCGGTACTTTGCTCCATACACATGGCTCCTCTCCCCGGTACATTCCTCCGAACATGACTCCTCTCCCTGGTACATTTCTCCATACACATGGCTCCTCTCCCCGATACATTCCTCCATACACACGACTCCTCTTCCCAGTACATTCTTCCGTACACATGACTCCTCTCCCTTGTACTTTACTCTGTACACATGGCTCCTCTCCCTGGTACATTCCTCCATACACATGGCTCCTCTCCCCGGTACATTCCTCCATACACACTACTCCTCTCCCCGATACTTTCCTCCGTACACATGGCTCCTCTCCCTGGTACTTTCCTATGTACACATGACTCCTCTCCCCGGTACATTCCTCTGTACACATGACTCCTCTCCCCGGTACATTCCTTCATACACATGGCTCCTCTCCCCGTTACATTCCTCCGTACACATGACTCCCCTTCCCAGTACTTTTCTCTGTACACATGGCTCCTCTACCCAGTACTTTCCTCTGTACACATGGCTTCTCCCCCAGTACTTTCCTTGGTACACATGGCTCCTCCCCCAGTACTTTCCTCAGTACACATGGCTCCTCTCCCCGGTACATTCCTCCATACACATGACTCCTCTCCCCGATAGATTCCTCTGTACACATGGCTCCTCTCCACGGAACTTTCCTCCATACACATGGCTCCTCCCCAGTACTTTCCTCAGTACACATGGCTCCTCTCCCGGTTACATTCCTCCATGCACATCACTCCTCTCCCCAGTACTTTCCTCCGTGCACATGGCTCCTCCCCCAGTACTTTCCCCAGTACACATGGCTCCTCTCCGCGGTACATTCCTCCATACACATGACTCCTCTCCCCGATAGATTCCTCTGTACACATGGCTCCTCTCCACTAAACTTTCCTCCATACACATGGCTCCTCCCCCAGTACTTTCCTCTGTACACATGGCTCCTCTCCCCGTTACATTCCTCCATACACATCACTCCTCTCCCCAGTACTTTCCTCCGTACACATGGCTCCTCTTCCCTTTACCCTGAGTGAACCCAGGTAGGGCTCCTGGAAGTGGCTTTTGCTGCCCCTCCGCCCACTGTCCTTTGCTCCAGCTTGTCGAGTGAAGAGCCGGGGCCATTGCTTCTCCTCCTGACCAAACAGGAAGTGGGTCCTAAGACCAGTTTTGCCAGGAGTCCTAAGACACCCTGGCCAATCAAGTGTCAGGACGCACTTTCTTATTGGCTGGGAGGAGAAGCAGGAAGACATTAGTGAATACTAATTTATTAATGTCACACAACTGAGTGGGCTCAAGGCATAGTGCTCTGCATTCTAAGCCCACTCTTTTTTTAAGCCAATTAGAGCCTCAGGCTCTAATTGTGTGCTTTTATATAAAAAAAAGCCAATAGAAATCCAAGCGTCCGGCACACTACATAAAGATTGGGAGGCGGCACCTATGAAACCTGATTGATAGGGTGAAATAAGTGAGGGAATTATCAATGCTAGTCTATTAACTAATAGTCTACAGAATATCTTAAGGTCATTGTTTATTACAGAAATTGGTCTGTAGTTTTGTGGCAATGTATGTTCTTTATTTGGTTTTGGGATAAGAGACATATTAGCAAGAAGCATTTTGTCAGGGAACTGTTCTCCTTTAAGTATGTTATATCATTTTGTTAAATTTGGTGTTAATAATTGTTGTTATTGTTTGTAATAGAATAAGGTGAATCTATCTGGGCCTGGGGCTGAGTTTTTTTTAAGGGATTTTATTATATGATGTATTTCCTCCTCTGTGCATGGGGCATTTAAAGCATCTATTTGTGTTTGGGCTAGCTTCGGAATAGGGATTTTCTCTAACTAGGAAATTGCTGTGGGCGGGATTGATGAGTTAGGAGCTGAAAGAAGATCTGAATAGAATTTTTTGAATATAGATAATATTTATTGGGGATGAGTGACTAATTTATTTGAGTTATTTTTAAGTTTATAAACATGGGTTTTATTGATTGGTTAATCTTGCGAGCAAACATTGAAGAATATGCATTACTTGACAGGAAAAATTTTGCTTTTGACCATCTAAGGGCTTTTTCTTCTTTATATGTGAGTAATGAGTCTAATTCATTACGTTTTTGAGATGTTAATAAATGTGTGTTTGGGTTGGTATGAATTTTGTACAGGTTGTTAAGATCTTTGGTAAGAAAATGAATTCTTTCTAATTTTAATTTATTGCATTGTGCTGCAATGTGCTGCAATTGTGCTGAGAAGGACTCTCAGAACAGCCTTATGAGCTGTCCATAATGAAACTGGAGATATGTCTGGGGTATAATATAGAATATAGAGTGAAATAATCTTTTATTTCTGATGCGATCTCCTGATTGTGTGTGGGGTCTGATAGAATTGATTTGCTAATTCTTCATGAATATGGAGTAGAAGTGAAACCTATAAATTGAGTATTAAAAGATGTGATTCGATGATCTGACCAAGAACACGGGTGTATAGACGCATCCTGGCAATTGCCAAGGATTATTAGAGTGCAAAAAATATAATCAAAACGTGAGTAAGAGTCGTGTGGGTGAGAGTAAAAGGTATACTCACGAGCTCCTACATGTAATGCTCTCCATGTATCAATTAGTTGTAAACTATTTATGTGAGTTATGGTTGTTTTTGAGAATGTTTTGGAATTTTAATTTTGTTTGCTGCAGTCTAAGTTAGCTTGGCAGGCCGAGTTAAAATCACTGCCCAAAATAATATGTGGTGAGTGGAATTGTTGTAATATATTAAAGAAATGTGTGAAAAATGTAGTTTGTGAATCATTTGGTGCATATACATTAGCAATCATTAATTCTCTACCAGATAACAATCCTTTTATGATGATGTACCTATTATCTTGGTCCTTGTAAACCTGTCGAACCTCTATTGGAAAAGAATGGTGGATAAAAATTGCTACACCTTTGGTTTTGGAGGTGGTGTGGTATAAAAGGATTGATTAAAAGCTTTGTAGAAATATGTAGGGTGTCCATCTTTCATGAAATGTGTCTCTTGTAACAACAGTACTTTGGCATTAAGTGCCCGTTCACACTACCGCGACTTGTCAGGCGACTTAGTCGCCTGACAAGTCGCGCTCCGTTCTGTACTATGGAACCGTTCTAATAGGAGCGACTCAAGTCACTCCGACTTAGAAAAAGGTTCCTGTACTATTTTTGGGGCGACTTCAGGCGACTTGCATTGACTTCTATACAGTCGTCGTTTTGCAAGTCGCTGCTGAAGTCGTGTGCAGGTTGCGTCTGTTAGTCTCGCTGCAAGTCGTGTCGCCCCTGTGTGAACGGGCACTTAGTTTTTTATATTGTAAGAATGCTTTTTTCCTCCTATGTGGTGAATTAAATCCTTGGACATTATGAGCTAGGATTGTTATAGCCATGTGATAAGAAACAAGGTTGGAACGGGCATAATTTTCAAACCAATCGAGAAACTTAAAACGAGCCATAGACTTTAAACTCAGTCTTCGAGTATAAGAGTCAACATTTTTGAATCTAACAAGAGATAACTTTAAGAGGCACATGAAAATATATATGAATAATCTTTTAGGAAATATAGAAAACATTTCTCTAGTGAGAAAATATATAGTGACTGAGAAGGGGTCAATCATATCGGCATAGGATGGGATGCCACATCCAATGTCATAAGGAGGTATATCTGTGCAAATTATAACTAGTATACAAAAGATATAGAAGATATAAAAGATGCTGTATGTAACTATTATTTGTTATTGTGTAAAAAGGAAAAAAAAACTGAAGATATAGAATATATAAAAGATGCTGTATGTAACTATTATTTGTTATTGTGAAAAGGAAAATAAATCAGAATTAGAGCTAGACGCTTAATGGTGTTAAAGAGCAAACATGTTCAGAGCAAATTTAGAACTATTGTATGGTTGTTCTCTAATACGTAGTGAATAATATATCTTACAACCACCATACCGGTGATTGAGGCGTGTAATTGTAGTATTAGCTATTATGCCCAACAGGTATAATGATTCATTAACATTCAGGCCATCTCATTGATCAGCATATATGTGTAGGTCAACCAAGAAGCCCTTGACACTTTAATTTCCTTTTCCTTCTTTCTCCCTCACTCATCTCCCTTAAGTTAATGAGCTAGAACTAGATATTTCTGAAAAAAAAAGGGAGAACAATACGTCAAGTGATGCAAAACGTGTTACTGTATGGGTGCATGTCTAATGAGAGTTGTGAGAAGCATCCCTAAAAGCAACAAGTGTCTACGGTCTGATTCTTTTCTTCGAGATATGCCTTACCATTATATGACACAAGATGGTGTAATGGAAATTTGTAGGTTCTGTATATAATTGTATTCTATTTTATATGTATTGCACAATGCCCTCACTGTGCACACGGCACTAATAATGTTTTCAGTACATGTTTTGCATTCTTTCGAGTCCTGATTAGAATTAGCCTGCCTATGTGACGCCCCTTGTTACCATAAACGTACAATTGTAATATTAATGTGATACCTACGTAATCATGTGTATAAAAACCTTCACATGCGTCATAATAAAGGAGAACGGTTATTTGGAAAGATGCTGAGCGTATCGTTTGTGTCTGTTCCCTACTGCAGTAGTTATTATTAATTTGGAACCACTAATCAATATGAGGATAGGAGTTGCCTATCATCAAAATATCCATTTCAGGTGGCGAAGCCAGCCAGGTGGGGTTATCAGGTGACCCTGAGTATCCGAAACGAGGAGCTTGAGACGATCCGGGAATTTTTGATAATCAGCCGGCTGAGGTAAGCCTTTTGCTTACATTTGAGTTATCAGACTTCCTTGATCGGTAAGGCATTTGCGGGACAAAGGGTACCTATTTTACTCCCCTTAATCGAACTGTATTGATTGGTGGTTATATGTTATGTTGTCATGGTCTACTGTTATAGAGAAAGGGAAGAATAGTGCTGTTCACAGGTATATGTAGTACATCTGCTAGATAAAGTAGTTTAGAGGCAAAAGGGTATAGGCACACGTAGAGAAGACTGGCCAGTCATTATGGGCATTAAATTAAGTAAGGGAATGAAGGGTAAGAGACCCTCAAAAATGCCCAGCGCAAGAGGAGCGCTATATATGAACCGAAGGTGCGGTTCCGCCTATACTGAGCCCCTAGATTAATGGTTAAAGTGGACAGGGATCCACAAAGGGTAACTGGGTTACCACCGAAGTCCACAGGGACAAAGAATCATGCAGAGTATACAGCTAGAGAAACGGCTATCTATGTGAGCAGGATGGATCAAGAGTGACATTAACACTAGACAGAAAGGGACTTTTTTATGTTAAGTTGTGGGATGAATTTGGGGTCAGGCACTACAACTAGTAAAGTCAAGAAACATTAATGAGAGTTAAAACAGAATACTTTATATGTTGTCAGAGAGGGAAGATGGGATGAGCACTATGGCTGCTCGTCTGATCATAGAAGGTACAGTATGTGAAGTATGGTATTACAATACATTGGATGCAAAGGATATCAGAACAGAATAAAGAAAGCAGAAATTTAAGCAAGGAAGCATTAAAAAAGTGTTAAAAGAAAGTGAGAGAATGATATGCATGTGTTGTGTACAAATGGGAATAATGTTAGCGCGATACTTGTGTATGTTTGTGAATGCTGGAACCTTTAGTTCTATCGCTTGTGTCATGTACGCAGATGTGACCCCCTCCTTTGTGCTCTCCTGATAGAATGGCTGGGATGAGAGGTTGGTGATAAGCTGGAAGGACACCATGCCAATTTCAGTTTTTTAGACAAAACATTTATAACAAAATGTGCCGGGTTAACGAATCTAATGATAAACAATGTGATCACAATTATTTTTGAATCTGTTTTCCAAACATGGTAAAATGAAGGTTACGAATTAACCATGTTTTACACTAATTGAATATCCTGTGATAGTGGAAACAGTGCATAAAAAAAAAAAAAAGAGAGAAATTGAGTAAAATTAAGTAATATGTCCCCCTTTAAGGACATTTATCTGTGCATATATATTAGTGTGTGATATTGAAATTATCATATGAGTATTCATTTCTAATATGAGTTTAACAATTTTATTAATAAATATAGATATATTGAAACTGGTTTAGACAACCTTTGGTTGGAAATGAAATCCAGGTTAATGGGGAAATTGGTAAAAATGGGATTAGTTTAGATTAAGATAACAATTTTGTAATTTTACAAAAAAAAAGAAAAGAAAAAAAAAGATTAAGATGAGGTTGTTAATTTGAATACAGCTGCAATAATGTTTAACAAAGCCAAGATGGGTGGGATACATAAGGAAGTTTTTCTACAGAAATGAAATCTTAAAGTCTGATAATAACTTAATGTGCAGTCCATGATGTGAGAGTAATAATAACATTTAAATTGCACAGACCCATCACATCAAGTCCACACACCCTGTTAGGATAGCTGCTGCCTGCAGCCAGTTGGTTTATAGTTTTTGATGGCCAAGTGCTTTCTGGTCCGTCATACATATTGTTGGTCCTTTTGTTTTTATGTATTTTTATTTTTGAAATCCAAAGCAAAATGTGTGGATTGTGAAATGGTGTGCCCCTATTCCTTGTAAGTGCAGTGGGTATAAGTAGAAGAATATTTTGGATTTATGGACATCTCTGCATGACTGCAAGGTATTCTTATCATTTATTATAATATTGCCAGGAAAAAGTCTTTTTGAAACATGAAACTGGATTTCTTACACAAACAGCATGATAGAAAACAAGCCATTGTTATATTTATGCAAACTGGACCCAGTAATGAAGGGTTCACCCCGATATATCAGGAGCTGTAACTTTATGGAACTTTATTAGACAAAGTTACAGATATTATTTTGGTTGAATATTTAATTTTTAATAGTCCGACATTCTGCACAGCAAATATATAGCTAAATGTTTGTCTAATGAAAGGTTCAAAATATGAATTTGTTTTGTTTGTTTATGTACAAATCTAACAATGAAAAATGTGTACATTTGAATCCAGCCACCTTATTGCCTCTATTGGAGGAGGCTGGAGACAAAGAAAAAGCACATGTGTTAAATTGATGATGTGGGAATCAGCTGCTGTGAGCCCAGTGCAGGACACACTCCCTGAAGACCCGAGTATTTACTTTTTTGTAGCGTTATTTCTGGTTTTATACCGAGGATGAGGTTTATCACCCAGAAGGATTCCCTGTATTCAGAGTCATTGGATCCTTTTTCCCCAGCTCATGAAGCAGAGCTCCATGTTTTTAGCAAAGCCTGTGAGCTATAAAAAGAGTATATATTTATATAGATAGTTGAGATAGAGAGAGTTTTTGGTTGCATTTGAAGGGCCTGAAGTTTGTTTTTACTTCGGCAGGTAAACCAATCAAGCACGCCAAGTTAATTTGATCGGCTGTTTTCAGCCTTCCAGGTTCTTGCTGAGGTAGCCATACTAACAGTAAAACTCACACATGGAAGCAGACCAGGCGACTCTAAGGATGCTGCATTTACAGCCCCGGACACTTGCTGGGTCTGTGCAACTCACAGATTCCACCCTAGTTCTGGCCCAGTATAGCTGGGATTAATAATTCCACTTTAAGGACCCCAGAACGAGAAGCACAAGTGGTCCACAGAGGGCAACTTCTTACGAAACAAGACTTTGGAAAAGGTGATCATTTATGTCTGCCAGACACTCTTTTCCCTTCAGCTTGACACATGGACCATGTCATCAGTCACAAGCAGTTATGGCTGCCTTAGAAAATGAACGTGGGATAGAGTCAGGGTTCTCCACAGTTGTTTTTACATACCACTTCTTGTTTTACCTGTTACCAAAGGTGTTACCAAAAGCTGAACATCCCTTCCAGAGATAACAAAAAGATATATCCAGATGCCCAAGTCAGGATCTTACGAGTATGTATTTTGTTTGTATGGACATGTTTTCTGGATGTCCAGTGGCAAATGCTACTGCAAAGGCCACAGTAAAAAAGCGTTATCAGAAGTAGTTTTTAAGTACAGAGTGCAGAATCTACAGAGAGTAACAGAGGAAATCATTTTTATAGGAGAGTCCTTATTAGAAGTTTTGAGGTTTTATTTTTACACCCCCTACTGTCTACAATGTAGAGTAAGAAACTAGAAAACTTTTGCCTGAATGTTTTATTATATTTTATCAAGCCCGTAAGGGGATGTTGGACTCTCTCCCTATGGGATTTGGTTTGGGAGTGTGTTACTCACTTGCTTATATTTTGTCTCAGCAGCTGAAGTCCTCCATTCGGATCTCACAGAGAATGTTGCTGATCTTTTAAGGTTTTTGACCAATTTATTTATGTGTTTTCTCCCCAATTCTCCCCAATTCCAGATCCTAAAAGTTTGGAAGGATCTAAAACTAAAGCCAGGTGACTTGTGGATTGTTAAGAGACATTTATATATAAGGAAATGTTTGGAGACTCAATACAGCATCTATTTCATGTACAGTTTTGCAAAACTTGAAAGAAAAGTCACCTGGATCCACACCAGACACTGCAAAAATGTCTAAATTAAAGAAATCTGATTTGTTTCCCTCTTGCAATCACAGTCTAGGGTACTTTTTGATTCAATTACTTTAATTGTAAGTGATATATATATATTTGAAAAGTAGTTTAGCCATGTTGAAGTCATATTTGTCTTTTGTACCTCTTCCATTTTATGTAGAATTGTCTGTGTTTACATGTGCTGATAAGTCAGCATACCAGCAATTAAGCTAGAAGGCCATTCTGGCCTCAGGAGTGTACAGCCAGTACTCTGTAAATATGTCTTATCAATCGTTTTTCACAATGAAAAGTCATTTTGTAATTAAAAAAGCTGGTGAGCTATTATTTTCTCCACAATGGAGTTTTTGCCTCTTTGGCCAGGACTACCTCCACCTAAGCGTGTGGAGGTTCCAGGTTAAAGGTGATAGCAGGTATGGTTAGTGATCAAAATATTGATCAAAAGAGAGGAGACTGTAATGGAAATTTGTAGGTTCTGTATATAATTGTATTCTATTTTATATGTATTGCACAATGCCCTCACTGTGCACACGGCACTAATAATGTTTTTAGTACATGTTTTGCATTCTTTCGAGTCCTGATTAGAATTAGCCTGCCTATGTGACGCCCCTTGTTACCATAAACGTACAATTGTAATATTAATGTGATACCTACGTAATCATGTGTATAAAAACCTTCACATGCGTCATAATAAAGGAGAACGGTTATTTGGAAAGATGCTGAGCGTATCTTTTGTGTCTGTTCCCTACTGCAGTAGTTATTATTAATTTGGAACCACTAATCAATATGAGGATAGGAGTTGCCTATCATCAAAATATCCATTTCAATGGCAATTTTGTGATATGGTATAATATGTAAAATACAGCACTGAGACTATTAAAAATCTGTATAGAGAAAGATAATTAAGGCTTGTTGTGCCAAATTATGACAGTAGATGTCAGTGCAGTACCTTTATTCAGATGAATTAAGAAAACCCATCTGAATATACATGCTTCTCAATGAAATAGTATATTTTATTAATATTACCAATAGTTGTTGACTGATCCATTGTATTTCCGCATGTAACTGCGAGGTCTCAATTAGTAAGGATGAATGGGCATATACCTGTTAGGTAATAGACTATATATGAAAAAAAGAAACGTAGGACTAAAAATAGAGGGAGAAAAAAGATTAGAATGAAATAATATGGAAATTGCAAAAATTAGCAAAGATATATATATATATATATATATATATATATATATATATATATATATATAGTGCATAAACCGGTAAAAGATTAAACCAAAACACTTTTATTTATTAAATCAAAAAATAAGGCTTTCTTCAGCACACAAATAAAACGTAAATGAAGTCCGCTTATCTTCAGCACACAAAAATAAGAAAAGAAAGCACCTACAGTTCTGTAGTCGGGTCTTCACCCCAAAGTTTTCAGAGTCCTTAGCCCTTGTACACACGGTCGGAGATTCCGACGGAATGTGTCCGATCGGACCGTTTTGTCGGATATTCCGACTGTGTGTGGTCTACATCGGACTGTTTCCGTCTGAGTATCCGATGGACCAAGTTTTACAACTTGTTGGTAACATTTTCCGACAAAATGCTCCAATCAGACATACTCCGATCATGTGTAGAGAATTCCTATCGGACAAAGTGCCACGCATGGTCAGATCAAATTCCTACACCAAAGCTATTGGCTACTAGCGTGAACATAGTCCCGTCGTAACGAAATAACGTCATCACGTCGGATTTTCTGACAACTTTGTCTGACTGTGTGTATGCAACAGTTTCGGACAAAATCCGTCGGACAAAATCCGATGGACAAAATCCGACTGATTTGGTTGTCGGAATCTCCGACCGTGTGTACAAGGGCTAACAGAGATCTTTTGCAGCCTCCAAAACAGCAAGACAGCTCCTCAGACAGGTGTTAATCTCCTACTCCTTCTCACCACCACCTCTCTACTACTTCCTGTCTTATGAGCTGTCTTCTTGGAGGCCTTTAACCCCCTGTGTGCCGAATCCCTGTGGTCAGGGAGGGAGGCTCTTTCCCACCCAAATGTCACTTCAGAGCCCCCAAATTCCGGGTCCCAACTATCTCTCTTAATATAGAGAGGACCGCGAGTCAGGCATCTTCTAAAAACTATCCCCGGAATTTCTCACCCATTTTTGGGTGACCCCTTGAAGCCTAACGAGATTCCCTTAAAGGGACCACACTACATAGCACCCGTCCAGGACCCAAACTTGGCATCCTGTACAATATATATATATATATATATATATATATATATATATATATATATATATATATATATATATAGGTATACACTAATATGAATACATAAATGTCTTATAATGAGCAGTGTATTGGGAGAAGAAAAAATAATAATAATAAAAAAAATTAAAAGGAAAAAAATGGGTCTTCCTTTTAACCTTTATAGGAGAAAAAAATAAAAAAAAAGATTGAAGATTTTTCTAGCTCCATTGACCAGGATCGCCCCGTGAAGCCAGGTGTTCCAAATAGGAGCTGGGCGAGTTGTGGAAGCAGTTCATGGGAGGCTGCTGGGATCTAGAAGACCTAATTTTGTCAGGATATCTTGACCTTCGGTGATGTTGGTGGCAATGTAGGTGGTACCGTTATGAGGAATAATTAGCTTGAAGGGGAAACCTCATCTGTACCGGATCCTTGCTGTTGAGGTGATTTCTTTCACCTTTCTGCATCTATCAAACGTTGCCTGTGAGATGTTTGGATAAATCTGTAGCTGAACTCCATCCAGGGTCATGTTTCTGATGCTACGTGCAGCACGCATTATTTCTTCTTTGATAAGGAAATCCTTCATACAAAGTAAAATATCCCTGGGGGGTTTATCTGGCGGGGGTTTAGCTCTAAGTGCACAATGTATGTGGTCACATTTGAAGGATCCAAGGTCTTGCTCTGGTAACAGAAACTGTGGATAAATTTTGTGGAGTATGCAGTTAAATCAGTGACAGATTCTGGAGCACCTCTTATTTTAGGATTACTCCTTCTGTTTCTATTGTCCAAATCCCCTACATGCACTTGCAACTGAGTAAAAGTTGATGAAAGAGTTTCATGTTCTCTTGAGAGATCATTAAAAGCAATTAATAGTTCATTGTGCTTATTTTCTAACAAATCAGTACGAGTACCTATTGTTGCCATTTCTTGGGATAAGGTACACGTGGATTTTTGTATCTCTGGCTGGAATTTTGTGAGCAGTTTAGTGTATAATGCCCTGTACACATGGTAGGAAATTCAGACGGAAAAGGTCTGATTGGATTATATTGTCGGAAAATCTGATGGTGTGTGGGCTCTATCTGACTTTTTCTGTCAGAAATTCAGACGGGAAAATTTGAAATGAAATCAATTGGCCTACGGGAGGGTTTTGGAGATTTTTGGGATGTGTGCTTTAAGAAGTGCGACTAATGGGGTTCTAGGGATCTGGCTACCCACAAACTTATCAATCAGGTTGAATACTTTTTTCCAGAATGAACATATTCTGGGGCATTCCCACCAAATGTGGGACACTGAGCCATTGAGTTTACAACCTCTGAAACATAAAGGATCTGCCACAGGGTAGATTGAGGCAAGCTGTGAAGGGGTGTAATACCATCTAGAGATGATTTTTAGGCTTGTGTCATATTTAGGATACTTTTAAAGGATTTGAAGCTTTCTTTCTGCCATACCCCCAGATACCAGTGGAATTGGAAGTCTGACTCCCAGGATTGCATATAGGAGGACTTAGTGAATGGAGAGGTTAGTGACAAGAAGACTATTGACCCCCCCCCCCTTTGGTCCATGACCTGACCACACCATAGTTCGTATTCAGTGATTTGTGGGGGAAGGGGTTTGTCCTTCCAGAGTTTGTGTATAAAGTTAGAGTTCTGTCCAAATCTGAACTTTTTTGAGTTTGGTAGGTCTAATATTTTGTCAGTTTCTCATATCTACAATAAATCACCGATAGTTGGGCTATCCTGGCTGCTAAGTAATATTTGTGTAAGTGGGGTAACCCTAGGCCCCCTTTTTTTCTGTGGAGATACAGGGTTTGTTGTGGAATCCTATATCCCGCCTTCCTAAATGGGAATTTGAGGATTTTGCTTTGGAATGATTTAATGTGGTCTTTTTTGATAGGGATTGGAAGCAATCTGAACAGATAAAGAAGTCTGGGGAGTAGTGTCATCTTTACGGAATTGACCCTCCCAAGCCACGATAGGTTATGTTTGGACCATGCTGCGAGATCCAGCTTGCGGTACATGGGGAGATAATTGCTATCATATACATTTTCGGTTTTCGCTCTAAGATTGATCCCCAGGTATCTAATGTAGGAAGTACTCCACTGGAGTTTATAGTTATTTCGTAGGAGGTTAACAGTATCGGGGTGAAGAGAGATATTGAGGGCTTGTAACTTGGAATAATTAGCCTGGAGGCCAGAGATCTTGGAGAATTTGGGGATTGGCACAGATTGGGCAGGGAGGTTATCAGAGAGGTGAGGAACAGGAGGATGTCATCAGCAAAGAGGCCACATTTGTGGACCTGAGACCCACATTTAACTCCCTGCACGCTGGGGCTTCGACGAATGGAAATGGCAAGTGCCCCCTATTGCAGAAATTAGCGGCGATAAAGGGCAGTCTTGCTTGGTGCCTTTGGCTATGGATATCAGTTTTAAGTAGTGTCCTTGAAGTTTTATGTAAGCTTTAGGGTTTGATTATAGGGATCGCATCAAACCCATAAATCTGTCACCAAAACCCCAGCGCTCAAGGATTGCAAAAATGTATGGCCAAGAGACCGAATCAAAGGCCTTTTGGAGGTCTAGTGATAAGAACATGCCTGATTGTTTGGTACCCCCTGGCCAGTTTGTTTGTAGGATGGACACCACATCTATGGCTCTCCTGATCTGTTCAGGACCCTGCCTTATGTATCCTTATGTATATACTGGTTAATAAAGGAAGCTAGACGATTCCCTAAGATTTTGGTGAGGATTTTTAATCGCTGTTGATGAGTGAGATGGGTCTGTAATTACCAACCTCTTCTGGATTTTTATCCGGTTTCGGTATTACTGCTATGTAGGCAGTGTTAAGGTGAGGATCAAGTGGGGTACCCTGAGACTTTGTGTTAAGAAATTTAGTTAGATGGGGGACAGGGTGGAGATGAATGTCTTATAGTAGGGATTGGAAAGGCCATCCAGGCCCGGTGTTGAACCCGACTTTAGGTCTTTGATTACTTCCTGTACCTCCTCTTCCGTGAAGGGGTCCTCCAGTATTTCTCTATGGTCTGCAGATAGAGAGGGGATGGGGAAGCTGTCCAGGTATTCTGAGATGAATGCTGTGTATTGAGATTTTTTTTTTTTTACCAAAAATATGTAGAAGAATACATATCGGCCTAAACTGAGGAATAAAAATGTTTTTTATATATTTTTTGGGCATATTTATTATAGCAAAAAGTAAAAATGAATTTGTTCTTTTCAAAATTGTTGATATTTTTTTGTTTATAGCACAAAAAATAAAAACCACAGAGGTGATCAAATACCACCAAAAGAAAGATCTATTTGTGGGAAAAAAAAGGACGTCAATTTTGTTTTGGGACCGCGCAACTGTCAGTTAAAGCTACGCAGTGCCGAATCGCAAAAAGTGCTCTGGTCAGAAAGGGGGTAAATTCTTCCGGGACTGAAATGGTTAATTCTTTTTTAGAATTAATTTAGTTTATTCGTATTCGAATGCGTCCGCATTTGAAAACATTTCCACCATATTAATAAATTAAACATTTCAACCACATTGGAGCGGAGTTCCACCCAGAAATGGAACTTCGGCTTATAACTGTCAAATCCAGGTATTTGCTCCCACTTCCGGGCATAGATTGCCACACTTTCTGTGACGAACTACGCCATGTCTGGCCTCTACTCCCCCTCCCCGCTATCTTCTGGGAGACACACAGGTCCCAGGAGATAGCAGGGACCATTCAGATTGCGCTGCACAACGCGTGCATACGCAGTAGGAAACTGGCTGTGAAGCTGCAAGGCTTCACTTCCTGTTTCCCTTAGTAAGAATGTGAGGACCCCAATGCCATGTGAGGGTGGCATGGCAGGCTAGTGCAAGAAGCGTCAGCCACCGAGTGGAGGTGCACATAAGCAAACCACCCCCAGCCAACCCTGAGATGAAGTGTCAAACCCAAACACAATGACGCTGCAGACGTGGACGTCATTTGATGGGTGTGGAGACATGGCGGCGATGTGCGGGGGGGAGAACAGGAGGTATGAGAAACTCCCTTGGTGCACATCGCAGCTCCCCAAACAAAACAAAAAACCGCCACTGCCAGCAAGGGTGGTTTGCATATGCACACCTCAGCTCGGCGGCTGATGCTTCTCAGAGGCTAGTTGTGTAACACTGATGTCATTTCCTACCCATGAACCACACTGACACTGATTCTTGAAGCACACGCCAGATCCCTGCATACAGAACGGCCATTACAGGCTATTACTGGAATGCTGGATAGACTCAGTGGCAGTCTAAGGCACATATAAATGTAAACCTTTTAATGATCTTTCAACAATTAAACATGCAATTTTGCGCAATGATGGCCGTTTTGTTTTTTATGAGAACTTGAGAACCATACTTATTGGAGACGCATAAGAAAGTAGTGTTGTACCTGGTAGATACATATCTAATCATCTGCTTAAAGAACCAAAAGGCACAAAGGCATAATACAGGCATTTTGTTACTGTTTTCTGGTAAGCGCATAAATTGGATGGTGATGGTGAATCAGCCCGCCCTTTGGAATTAAACATAATGGTATGTCATATAATATTGCATATAGACAAGATTCTATTGCATGTAAATCTGACTTCCTGATAAATTAAATTTTAGTTTTAATTATCATGTTATATATAATAATGGATGTGGGGGCCTTTTGGTAGGCGTGTTTTTGGGGGGGGCAGCATTTCTTTCTTGGACCCAGGCAACACAATGTCTTGGGCCAGCCCTGCCTGAGCGCCATCTCTATCCAGCAATGTGCATGAGTGCCTCGGCCATCCGGGACTCTCCCGCCTGTTTGGCTGAGACACAGCAGTGGCGCCATTGGCCAATCAGGAGAGAGAGGTAGCGGTGGCAAATGAGAGCTCTGTGTCTAAATGGACACAAGGAGCTGAGGCTTGGCTCATGTACCCCCAAAGCAAGCTGCTTGCTGTGAGGGCACTCAACAGGAGAGCCAGGAGCACTGGCGAGAAGAAGAGGATCAGACGGCTGCTCTGTGTAGAACCAACTGCATAGAGCAGTACTTACCAACTTTAGTATCACTTTAGGTCTTTACTATATGCAACTGTGGCAGGTATATTGTCAATAAAATGTTCTACTGTTGTTTTTAATTGCAGAAAAAATGACAATTATATTTTAAAAGGTTCCAGCTGATGGATTCCAAGAACCAGACTCTGGCAACAGAATTATTTCTTATTGGGTTTTCCAAAGATTTGAAGATAAACTCAGGACTGTTTGTACTTTTTCTATGGATATATTATATTACTCTTATAGGGAATATGATCATACTCACTGTGATTCTCATTAACCCTCAATTGCACATTCCAATGTACTTTTTTCTCTGTATTTTAGCCATTTTGGATTTGTGTATTTCAACAACTGTTGTGCCCAGGTTGCTTTCTGACCTAATTTCCTTTCAAAGAACAATTTCACTTAGTGCTTGTAGCCTTCAATGCTTTATCATACTTCTTTTGTCTGGTACAGAGTCTCTGCTCCTTGCTCTCATGGCTTATGACCGATATGCTGCCATTTGCCACCCTCTGCATTATCCAGTTCTGATGAGATGGAGAGTATGTTACCAACTGACCTCCTTTGTATGGATAATAAGTTTCATAGTCTTCATTTTTCCACCCCTTGCTGTGCCAGTGGTCCTATGTAATCCCAACCAAGTCAATCATTTCATGTGTGAAGTGCTAGCCATCATACGACTGGCCTGTGATAGTATTGATTCAAGCAAGGTTGTCATGTTTCTGACTTGCTTCATTGCTCTTCTTCTTCCCTTCATGTTTATTATAATATCCTATATATGTATTATCTCCAGTATATTGAAGATTCACTCTACAGGAAAGTACAAAGCTTTTTCGACATGCACATCCCATATTTCCATGGTGTTTTTATTTTATGGAACAGCCATTATTATGTACTTTGGGCCCTCAACCGAGTATTCCATACACCAGGGGAAATATTTATCTTTATTTTCCCATGTTATATGTCCAGGTTTAAACCCAATCATTTATAGTTTGAATAATAAAGAGGTAAAAGATGCTCAAAGAAAATTAAAGCAAAAATATTGTACTTGCACAATAGGTGTCAATACATAGCCCTAAGCATACCCTTTTGTTACTATACAATATGTGAATGTACTGCCTGAACTTGGTTTGACACTCTAACCAAAATAAAATAATTTCTAACGTATTAAAATTGATTAATTAACTTCAAACAATTCCATCAGTAAAACCCTAAAAAGGGCCTAAAGTTTTGGGAGATTGAGAGGATCACAAAAGAGGCCCTCTACAATTTGCACCCCCAGGCGCCGGTAGACACCCTTCAGGCCAGATCAGCAGCCATTGAATCATACCTGCATCGGCAAACCTCCCCTCCCTTACGCCGGAGGAGATGGAGTTGCTCTCACAACCAATCCCCCCGGAGGAATTGTCGACTGCCTTGGCTGACTCACCCAAGGGCAAGACGCCTGGCCCGGATGGGTTTACGGTCCCTTATTACAAGACATTCCTTTCCCTGTTGGCCTCGCCATTTGTTTCGGCCTTCAACGCCATATTAGGGGGCCAGTCCGTCCCACCAGAACTCTTACAGGCAAGCATTTCGGTCATACCCAAGCCAGAGAAGGACCCGTTTCTCTGTGCTAGCTACAGACCCATCTCCCTACTGAATTGTGACCTTAAACTGTTTACCGAAATACTGGCGGAACGGATGGCGCCTATTCTTCAACGCCTGATACCTTTGGATCAGGTGGAGTTTATTCGTAACAGGGAAGCCAGAGACAGCACTATGAGGACTGTGAATGTCATAGAACGGGCCAGGCGCCTTAAAGTACCAATTATGTTGCTATCTGTAGACACAGAAAAGGCATTTGACAGGGTGAGTTGGCCTTTTCTACTAGCTACCCTGCGACGCCTGGGAGTGCCTCCTCCCATGCTCTCATGGATAACGGCTCTCTATTCGTCGCCGACGGCAGTGGTAAGGGTCAATGGGATCGCCTCGTCTCGTTACAATATTGGCAATGGAACGAGGCAAGGATGTCCCTTGTCCCCCCTTCTGTTTGTGCTCTCTATTGAGCCCTTACTCCATCATATCAGACTAAACGCTAACATTAAGGGGCTAGAAACCTCGTCGCATCACCACAAAGTCGCTGCCTTTGCAGATGACCTTCTGTTCTATGTCTCAGAGCCGCACACCATGCTACCGAATCTCTTATCGAAAATAAGACGATATGGAGCATTGTCAGATTTCAAAATTAACTTACAGAAGTCGGAGGCGCTCAACATCTCCTTGTCTTCCAACGCTCAGGCGCGTATAAGTAATAACTTTCCCTTTTGCTGGGCATCTCATGCCATACAATATCTGGGTACCAAGATTCCCCCGGACCTGCACCTTGTTTTCCAACGGAATTTCCAGCCCCTCCTGAAAACCTTCGCCATGGACCTAGAGAGATGGTCAAATTTAGCAACCTCCTGGTTTGGAAGATGCAATGTGCTCAAAATGGGGTCGGTAGACTGGTGCAGACACCTGAAGGATAAGCTGTGGGTCCGTCTTGAGCGAGAGTCAATATCATTCCCTATTGAGGGTTTACCCTGGAGTGGGCCTGGCTGTACAAGGGTAATGCTGGCACACCGCTTTATTGAGCCTACATTATGGGAACTAGACAGATATTTCACACTGGTGGGCATGCCCAGCTTTCCCTCGCCCATGACCCCTATTATTGGTCACCCGCACTTTGAGCCCGGTACGGCAGACAAGTCCTTTCGCCTCAGTCCAGACCAAGACCTGATAAGAGCCTCCCACTTTCTAGGCCCGAGGACATGGAAGAATGTCCCGACTATGTATGGGACACTGGGGAACACAGCCATGGGCAAGTGGAAACTTGCCCAACTCTCTCACTTCCTAAAATCTTTGCCAAACAGTGATGGTTTCTGCAGACCCTTGACACCGTTTGAGGAGTTGTGCTTGGGAGAGGGGCCGATCGGTGGGTCTCTTTCCCATTCGTATCGCATCTGCTGGACCATCTATCCCAGGGAGACCCGTTGTTCATTGGAAAGTGGGAGAGGGACCTCAATGTCAAGTTCTCGACAGATCAAAAGACTCGTGCACTTCTCTTTGCGCACAAATCATCTTTGTGCAGCAAATACCAGGAAATCACATATAAAATTTTGACCCGCTGGTACAGGACCCCCACGGTCCTGCCAGCCATGTTCCCTGGGCACAGCTCAATGTGCTGGAGATGAGGTGAGCAAGCTGGTACGCTGCTGCATATCTTCGGGGAGTGCCCACAATTGACCCATTTCTGGGGGCAAGTCCTCAAGATTATATATGACCTCACGGCCATTGATCTTAGGAACAATCCATCAGCGATCTTGCTCAACCTGACCCCACTTGCGGGTAAGTATCATAAGTCTTTATTAAAACACCTCTTGAATGCAGCCAGGGCATGTATACCTAGCATGTGGAAGCAGCAGTCCGCCCCGGCAGTGTCTCAATGGTTTGCAAGAGTTTGCAACATCTATCGCATGGAACAGCTTACGTCAGCACTGGGTGATAGGGAGGAGGAACACACCACTCGATGGATGCCTTGGAGCCTGTTCAAGTTTTCTGATGAATACAGAACTTATTTGTGAGCATTGGCGAGAGAGCAGAGGGAAAGACCCAGTCTTGGGAAACCACTAGAGTCCTCTTTGTCTCTCTCTTCTCCTATTACCCTCCTTCTCCCCCCCCCCCCTCCCCTTTCCCTTACCCCCCAATTCCAACTAAAATAATTGGTGATTGCCAGGGCTTTATCATGCTATTTTCTTAGTTTCCCGGCTAGGGATTGCCGGCCCTTGGAGTGACCCCGGTCAGGCTTTATGTTCTAAGAAATATGGTCAGCCATTGACGGAGACCCCTCAGGGTTGGCCTGGAGGGGGGTCACCTCGAGGGCTGCCTTGGCAAATAGGAGATTACTGGGTGGACAGCTCAAAGAAGTGAGATGGTGTAATGGCCTTAGTATATTTAGGGCCAGTACTGCTGTAATATGATAAGTTATAATCAATCCCCCACGCTGTACTAAATGTATATTTCGATGCTTTGGAAAATTGAGTAACTTGTGTTTTCTACAGTCTGTCTCTGTATTACCTGCAATCCGTAAATAAAGAATAAAAAAAAAAAAAGATCAGCTTTTCCTGAGATGGTGGTGGTGTGGTCGGATATAATAGGCAGGACAGCTTGGAGGGGGGCATGGTCGGTTGCGTTGATCAACAAGACCAGGATAAAGGTCAATAAGACAGTGGCAAAGTTCGTGGTGCGCAATGGGGGACTGGTGGTCCACCACTGCGAGTTGGAGAAGAACATTGGCCTGTATTTGAGGGCCGATGGGGTTCACTTGTCAGCAGTGGGGATTGACATGTGGTTGCTGAGGCTCCAGGAAGGGTTACAGCGGGCCTGGTGGAAGTCTGTGGCAGGAGTCTCTGGTTTGTGAAGGTTGGAACCTCAGACATAGCAGTAGTTTAAAAAGTTGTTGTTATTATATGTTGTGTGTGTGTGTGTATGTATGTATGTATGTATGGATGTGTGTATGTGTATATATATATATATATATATATATATATATATATATATATATATATATATAAAGTTAAATAGAGTTAATTTAATACAATTTGTAATATGTTAATCAAGGGGCCAGGTGGCCATTTAATCCAGAAGGTGTGGTGTACTTATTTAAGTAAGGTAAGATAAATAAATTGGGATTATGGTTTGAGGTGGGGCATACTGGACATCAGCTATACACCAGTCATGTATGTCACCATTGAAAGTAATCTCTCACCTCTTGATGGCATGATAATGTTAACGTTTAGGATTTTCATTGATTTTCTGTCTTGGTGGCAGTGGTCACTGGGAGATATTGCGAGATATGTATTTATGCTGTAAAGTCCAAGTTAGAGTTACTGACTGTCAGTAAATTTACTGACCCTGTAAAAATATGTGATTTGTACAGCTGTCAGTAAATGTCCATTAGATAAGAAGTTTTTTCAGGCAGGCTAGTGTTGCCTCTGCAGTTTTAAGAAAGACCCTCATTGACAGCTTTCCAGCAGCCACTTATCCAGGCAGAGTTTGGAGTCAGTTTGGATTATTGTTAAATATAAGCAGGCTGGAGTCGGCAGTGGAAGGAGCAGGGGGCCTTATTTGCCGATCCTGCTCCTCTAGTTCCGGCTGCCGCCTCTCTGCATAGATAGGTAGTTGGAATCCGGGGCTTGTCTGGTGGTAATTGCTCCTAAAGCCTGTGCCCACAGACCCATATGCCCCACAACTACACTACATTTTCCTCCTAATTAACCTATCCTGCTCTTCTGCAGCCACAGTTCCCTATCAGGTACTGTCAAGGAGGGGGATTTGAGGGTGAGAGTAGAGTACTGTACTGCAGGAGGGGGATATTTGGGGGAAGAGCGAACAACCCTGTACTCTACACTCTGTAAGCAGTGCACCCCTGAACCCTGCACTCCGTAGTTAAAGCACACACTCCTGGTATTCAATGCCCCTTTAAGACCCTTCCACTGTTAGCACAGGAGGAAATACTGCTGCCTTCCGAACGTGTATTTTTTCCCAGCCAAATGGGAATTTTACATTGAAATACTATGTCACAACTATAAGCATTTGGCTTGTAGTTGCTGTGCAGCCCTATTGGGCTCATTGGGCAAGTTTGATAGGTGATGCTGCCTATGAAACTTGACATGTTGAGTTAAAATTGCCACACTATGAAGCTAAGCATCGAGGCCATGGCAATGTGTACTCAACCAAGCAGATGTTTATTTAGAGGTAGGTGGTCAGGGAGCAGTTCTGTTTAATCATCCTCTTTTAGGCCACTCCAACTATCTGACACAATCTGGTCATGCCCACTGCTCTCTTTGGCATGCATAACAGAACTTGTTTTTCAACTGTATCCCAGCAGTGTGGCTGATAATTTGTCATACTGTGTTGGCTTTTTAAATGTAAGCCAGGTCAATTATCTGTTATGGGTATTGTCAGTGTGTACACATTGTGTTTATACTGTTTTAATACTGTATTGTTTTAGTTGAGTTCTGTCATTTTTTCAGGTTGTCGGTGAAAACATGTGCTCTGTCAGTAAATTTTCCATGTTCTGTCAGTAAAAAAAGTTGCGGGAGGTTGGCAATCCTGGTCCCAGTTCCACTTGTTAGGAAATCTGCCTTTCACATACAGACCGTTTCTTTACAGATAGATTTTCCAGCATTGTCACAACCTGCATTTTGTCTTTCAGCTTTTTTAAGCAGTCCTTTTAGAACACTGGAGGCCTAAGGCTGGGAGGATGATGGAGACTCGGTAGCAGAAGAATGCTGTACACCTTGTGCTGGGACTATGCTGGAGACCCAGCACCAGGAGGACGCTGGAGACTCAGTGGTGGGAAAATACTGGAGACCCAGCACCAGGGGGACACTGGAGACCCACTGCCAGGAAGATGCTGGAGACCCAGTGGCAGAAGAATGCTGGAGACCTCGTGCTGGAAGAATGCTGGAGGCACAGCGAAAGGAAGACTCTGGAGACTCATTGCCAGAAGGGCAGTGGAGACCCAGTGCCAGAAAGATCCTGGGGACCCAGTGGCAGAGGAATGCTGGAGACCTTGTGCTGGGAGAATGCTGGAGACCTAGCACCAGGAAGACTCTGGAGACTTATTGCCAGTTGAATGCTGGAGATACAATTTCAGAAGGACACTAGAGATGGGTAATGGTTTGTGTGGTAAAAAGTGGATTTCCTAACAAGTATAATCTTCTACCTTGCAGTATAAAGTTATTTCATGTTGTGATTATGATGAAAAAATAACCATCTCTCATAAGTTTAAGACGGGGATATATGGTTGCAAAGCGATTAGGCCTTAACACAGCAGTGACTAAAGATCACCAGTAGGGATGAGCCCCTGGTTCGGTTCGCACCAAAACTTTCGAATGGACCGAAAATTTGTGCAAACTTTAGAACCCCATTGAAGTCTATAGGACTCGGACGTTTGAAATAAAAAGTGCTAATTTTAATGGCTAATATGAAAGATATTGTCCTAAAAAGGGTTTGGGGACCTGGCTCCTGCCCCAGGGGACATGGGTCAATGCCAAATTTTTTTTAAAAAACTGACGTTTTTTTGGGAGCACTGATTTTAGTGACGATTAAAGTGAAAAAAAGTGAAATATTCCTTTAAATATCGTGACTGGGGGGTGTCTATAGTATGCCTGTGAAGTGGCACGTGTTTTCCGTGTTTGGAACAGTCGTTACACAAATTGACATTTAACAGAAAAAAGAGAGTGCCCTACTAACCTGACGTATTACACGCCAGCCAGAATAGCATACATGTTTCCAACAGCTAGCCCACTCTGCTTCAGAGCCTGTCTGCTCACAGGGACAATGTCGCATATCTGGTGGGAATGTCCAAGAATTCGTCCCTTTTGGAAGAAAGTTTTCAATCTGATTGAAAGACTGGTTGGTTCCCCTGTCCCCAGGTCTCCCACGGTAGCTCTTCTTAATGATCCCATCCCTCATCTTTCTAAACCCTCCAGCAGATTAGCCCAATTTGTACTTCTGGGAGCCAAAATTTCCATAGCCTGGAACTGGAAGAAACCAGGGGTTTCTTTAAGATTAGCCAAGAGAAAAATCTCCTGGATAATGACGCAGGAGAGGCTAGCCAGTCTGCTGGAGGACACATCTGATAGATTCATAGCCACCTGGGAGCCCTGGGCCCGATTAATGGGCCTAACCAACTTTCCATATGTGTGAACTTCTCTTATTGAACCTTGTGCGAGTAGTGACGCTCTCCCCACCCCCACCCCCTGTCTGTCCCCCCCTTTTTTTTCTTTCTATTCTCTTTTTCTAGCCTTTTCTTCTCACTTTTCTTCTCTGTATCTTTTCTTTGGACTAAGTTTAGTCCGGAAAGGAATTTAATTACCTATAAATGTCTCTTAGGCAATGTTTGATGGTTAACATGAAGAGTCCTCCGGGACCTGTTTTGGTATTTTCCACCCAGGAGAGGAGCTGGAGAACATCTCATGGGCTGATAAGCTGGCAGATCAGAAGTGCTCTGGTATGAAATAGCCAATGTTCATTTTTCTACTTTTTTCTTATATATAATTTGAGGGCACCAGCCTACCCCGACACAGTGTGATCCCATTTGGGGTGCCGGGGGATCTATCCGGAGACCTATTTTTCTCCCTCTCTTCACGGATCATAGCTATGCCAGTTTGTACCAGACACAGATGATTTTTTTTATTTTTTTTTCACAACACAGATGCCATACAGTTCCTGATCTGACCTCACCGGGTTATGCTGATTACCTGTAATTTCTCACATGCTTACCACGTTTTATATGTACAATTGAGACGACAAGTTGTCACTGTTTACTGTATGGACTTTACTCTGTGACAAATAAAAACCTTTGAAAGTAAAAAGAGAGTGCCCAGCCAGTAATGGTCCCTCTCCTTGATCCGAAGAATACGAGGATCCTTCCGCAGGCTTTGCAAGATCAGGGAGGCCATGCAACATAGGTTAGCTGAGGCATTCGGTCCAGAGTACTCTGGGTCACTAAGGACAACATGATCCGCAGCCACCTCCTCTGACGTAGAAGTCCACGGGTTTCTTGGGACTATAAATCATCCCTAAAAGACTGCTGCTGCTGCTGCTGCTGCTGCTGCTGCTGCTGCTGCTGATGCTGAGTGCCAGGCTCCACCTCCATGCTCCTATCCTCCAATCCTCCTCCTCCTCCTCCCCTTCCTGTATGATGGGTGGGACAGCAGGAACACTGTCTGGATAAAGGGGGCCTTGAGAGGCAAGGAAATCCTCCTCTTCCTGCCTCTGTTCTGCCTCAAGTGCCCTGTCCATTATTCCAAGCAGCGTATTCTCCAACAGGTGGACAAGAGGTACAGTGTCACTGATGCATGCACTGTCACTGCTCACCATCCTTGTGGCCTCCTCAAACGGTGACAGGACAGTGCATGCATCCCTGATCATGCCCCACTGGCGTGGTGAGAAAAAACCGAGCTCCACTGACCCTGTCCTGGTTTGCCCCCAATTTTTTTTTTTGTTGAATAAAACAGTATTTAAAGTGTGTATATCACACGTACAGATATGCAGGAAACACTGTAACATATTTTTTTGGCCCTAAATGGGTGTTTTTAGAATAGCAGAATAGACCAACGGTATCTAAAGGGTGTATCTCACAGTAACATATGTAGTGCTGGTGCACTGAGCTTGCATAAAATGCCGCCGATGCCAACCTAACTAACAGACAGATAAAAGTTATCTTTTCTCTGGCACTGGGTTTAGAGCAGTGTTAAAAGATTGTGCACTGCACCCACACAAGAAAATCAAGGTAGATCGCTGAGTAATTCGATTTCTGAATCAGGACTCCTATCTAATTCTCTCCCTCAAAACAGCAACAGCAACCTTTCCCTACATTATCTAAAGCAGAGTGACGTGCTGCGCTATGTGCCTCTAGCTTATATAGAGGTTGGGTCACATGCTGCACTGGCCAATCACAGCCATGCCATTAGTAGGAATGGCTGTGATGGCTTCTAAGGGCACACGAGTTAAAGAAATGTTGATTGGCTGCCCTGCAGCTTTTTAAAAAGTGCCAAACACCGAACACGAACATACAGTTAATTGTTCGGGTTCAGGTCCGGGTACCAAAAACCCAAAAGTCTGGTACAGTTTGTGTTCACTCAACCCTAGCTAAGAGTGATTGAATCTCACGCTGATAGGGAGATTTAAAAGAGGGAGAGTTTTCTTACCTTTGACCAAAGAATTTGTGACCGCTCATCTTGACATCCAACAGAGAGGATGTGAGGACACAGCTGCGTATATATATATCCCTCCCCCCCAATCAGCTGTCAATGGCACAGCTGATACAAGAGGGGAAGGGAGGGAGAACAGGGCTGATTGCTAGACATGTATAAACATTCCATGTCTTTACAATTTTCTAATAAATACTTTTTGAAATTATAAAAACACCCTACTAAAATCCTTTTAAAAAACTTTATTGTGCCTTAAAAGTCCACCACAAGGGGATCTCCTTTCTTTTGTTCGATCGGGGCTGTGCACCACACCCACCAAGATGTCAGACTGGGTGCGGCGACTGTGTCTATGCAGCCACTGCATCCCAATTGACATGAATAGAAATGCCTGTACAAGGATGTTCGGAACACATGTGCACCCCCATGCACATAAACATGCTCCTCACATCGCCATACACAGTAGTACACCCCATGTGAAAATGGCCTTACTAGGAATTTAACAGAAATTTTGTGCGAATAATGATTTTAGTATATTTTTATTGATTTGATAGATATTTACGTGACATTAGTGGGGCCTAAAAATCAACTGACTGACCTGGGGGGGGGGGGGGGGGGTTGTACAGGGAGGATTATACTGGGGGACAGATTTACCTGGGGGATTATTTGTTAAGATAGATTTACCTGGGGAGAAGGATTATACTAGGGGAAAGAATGACTTGGGGATTATACTGAGGTACAGATTGACCTGGGAGGGAAGAATTATACTGGGGAACAGAGTGACCTGGGGGGGGAATTAAATTTGGAGACAGATTGACATAGGGAGAGGGGTAAGGATTATACTGGGGGACAGACTGCCCTGGAGGGATTGTACTGGGAGGACAGACTGAACTTGGGGGGATTATACTGGAGAACAGATTGACGTGGGGGAGAGGATTATGCTGGGGGACAGATTGACCTTTGGGTGCATTATACAGGGGAATGTATTGACCTGGAGGAAGGGGGAAGGATTATACTAGGGGACAGACTAACCTTGGAGGGATGTACTGGGGGACATCCTAACTTTGTTTTATTTAACCACGCCCCTGAAGCCTCTCTCACTGTTGTGGAAATTTTATTAAGATGTATTCAATGCATATTGTCACAGTATCTCCCAGTGTTAGTTCTGCTGCAACCGGCTCTAAAGAGCTATTTGGAGCAGACTGATGCTAGTTTAAGACCCATTGGTAGTGAAAGGCTTCCTGTAAGTTGTAGAGAAGTGTTTGTAGAGTGGGGATATCTCCGCCAGCGAAGGGCTGGCGGACGATCGACTAGGGGGATGTGTTCACTCTGCAAAGGCATTATCGGTTATGGGGGATGTTCCCTTTTGTCTCTCTGTGTGTTTGTTTAGCACATGAAGAGGCTGCAGCATGTCCCTGTAGATAATCTCCCATCAGCAGGAATGGTAGAATAATCCGGATATGCCTTGTTCTCTGAAAAATTCAGAATAAAGCCCCATACACACTATCAGATTTTCTGCCTATTCTTTCCTTCAGATTTACCAAAAGCATCTAATATGAGGTCAAATCTTAGGAGTTTCAATGTGTATCCAATCAGGCAGGCCCTTGCACTACATGGTTTTGGTAAATCTCAAGACAAAAATCAGCAGAAAATCTGATAGTGTGAATGGAGCTTAAGGATTCACGCCAACGGTAAAAACGGGAGTCCTTAAGTGCATTTTGGTCCAGAACAGCGTTCATGATTTCTAAGGCCAGCCATGTGGCCCATACACTCCCCTAGTTATTGTTCATTGGTTAAGATTAGTATAACTCCTCCTGTTTGCCTGTGCTTGATTGGCTGATTGTGAAGCTACCAAGCTCTGTTGTTTTGACTATGCAAAGTACTTTAAATAAATAAAATGCCCATGGGCACACAAGTCTGTCGGTGGAGCTAAGGATATGAGGATGGTGGTTATGTCTGTTTTACTTGGGAAACAGGGTTGTACAAAGATGCATTATACCAAAGAGCTGAGAAATCTCCACGTCACCACCATCAATGCAATTTGGCCACACACACTGATTGCTGCTGTGCATTATGGCCCTGCATTACTCTTCTACTTGGCGTGGCCAAACGTACCTGAGGCCTTTTACAATCCTAGCAACACCCCTGGCACAATGAAAACCATGCCTGCTCTTCACTGTGGCTCTTCACTAAGCACACCACTTTTATTTTTATCAAGCAATGGGACCCAGCTTTTGATCTTGTACACCAGCCCACTGATTTCATAAAACGCATTGGTCTCAATCCTTTAACTGCTAATTCTGCAAAACAGCTTTTTCTGTTGAAAAACAACTGATTTATGGGCAGGATCACTAGGTAAAAATAAAATAAAGAAAGTCTAAAAAAAAAAAAACGAACGCAGCCATCACATCTATGAATTGGTAAGCTGCAATATACTGTAATACATGTTTGTTTTTGAGTTTAATATTGCATTGAAACTCTTAACTTGCTTGTAAAGAGTTTGTTAATACTTAATTGTTTAAAGTATGGGCACGGGTGCATTTTAAGACAGCCTTACATTATAAAAACAAATAGGTGATTCACTTAGAACCATAACAGATAAAGGGACCAGTTTATATAAAATGAGATGTACTTTTAAATGAGGAAGGAAGAGATTCCCAGCTCCAGCCCCCTGAGTACCCGACCTACATGGGCACAACTGGAAAGATTGTATGGGACCTGGCATACCCACTTCTGAACAAAGAATATCACATATACCTTGACAACTTCTGCACCAGTCTGCCCCTTTTCAAACACTTATACCTTGCAAAAACCCTGGCCTGCAGAACCTCCAGAATAAATAGGAAGGGCTTCCCGCAAGTGCTGGCCTTGAGGTGGTAGTAAAGTAAAGTAATGTTATATGCTGATGATCTTCTCTTATTGCTTGGACAAACACAGGATTCACTAAGGGAGACTATGAGTACAATTAGGAATTTTGGCCATTTCTCAGGATTAAGGATAAATTGGGAAAAATCCACTCTACTCCCAATCGACCCACTAGATAGGCCTCTGCCTCAGCGGAATGGCTACAAATAGTGAATTAAATAGGATATTTAGGTATAAACATAGATAGAGACCCCAAGCAGTTCATAGCAAACCATTTAGTTCCATTATGAAATAAATTTTAAGTCGGGGAGGTGCATGCGCAGAAGCTAGCACGGCAGTAATGTCGGGGAAGAAACCGCAATATAATAACGGCGCACGGACAAAGAATAACAACACATCATTCTAATATCAGCCAGAGAGGTGAAGGGAACATTTCTACATAAGAATAAGAATAGTATTGGGAGGTGTCCGGAACAAGACAAAAAACAAACTTAAAAGTGACACTCAGCTGAAACATACTGAAAAAAAAGCGCCAGTCTCCTCAGGCAAATTTACCTCAGACAAGAAAAATAAACTGGAGCTGCCAAAAGTTATTTCTTCAGGGGACTCTGACTCTGAACTTGATTTAAAAATGCCAAACACCTCACAACAGGTCTCTGCCACACCTTCAAGCATTCTGAAGCAATTTGAAAAAATGCTTCATAAAGCGCTGCAATAAACTTCAGACCAAATAACAAATAATCTCCCTAAATAAATTAGAGAGCTGGGGAGACGAACAGAAACACTGGAATTAAAAGTTGAAGAAATTGAAAACTCTACACATGATGTTTACTCTGAATTGGAAAACCTCAAAGAGGAAAACATTACATTGCAGAACAGACTAGAAGATTTTGCAAACAGAGCCAGAAGGTCTAATCGCATTTCAGAGGATTACCTGAATCGATTACAGATCTTTAATCAACTATAACAGCCCTCTGTCAGGAACTCCAACCAGGTATACCTGTGGAAAGGTTGGAAATAGACAGAATACACAGAGCTCTTACTCCCAAAAAAGCTGATGGCCCCGCTAGAGATATTATTGCAAAATTTAACTTTTACCGAACCAAAGAAAAACTTTTATATGCAGCAAGAGAGAAAAATAACTTAACTTTTCAAGGTCAAAATTTTCAGCTATTTGCAGACCTCTCCCAATTAACAATAGCTAAGAGAAGGGCAATGAAACCCCAATTGTTGGAACTTAAAAGTCATTCTATCAAATATCAATGGGGCTTCCCATTCTCCCTATGTTCTACCCATCAAAGATCCAGATTCTCCTGTAGAACCCCTGAAGAATTACAGAAAGGACTCCAGGACCTCAACCTAATCGATGGAAAGCCTGTAACCTCCACTTCAAGAAGGAGATCAGATTCTGCCTCTTCCTTCCGAAATACGCCACTATCTGAGTCAAGAAATGGTAATATCCATACACAAAAAAGAGGACAATTTGCATCCGCACAACAAGGACAAGAAGATGCCATGGATTAATAAATTCTCCTCAGGACCAGTATCTACCTGTTCCTGATTGAGGCTACACATAGTGGGAAATAGTAATGAATTTGAATTACTGAATTTATCCACTGAATTTATAACATACCGTCTCTTTTAATTTATCAGTAAACAGTTAAAAAGCAGGATAACCTAATTTTCATAATTATATCATCCTAACTCTTCAATATATGTCTTTATTTAAATGACAATCTTATTATTTTGTTTTACATATTTTTTTTTTTCTCAACCGAAAACCACTTTCTAGTAAAGAAGTAAAGATACTGATAAGCTGATAGCATTATTTTTTACTTCTTACTTTTTATTAACTTTTTCTTATTCCTTTTTATCCTCTCATAATCCCATATAACCTAAATAGTTTCAAACAGCAGTTGTGCTGCTCACTTTATTTACATTGTAGCAGTGTTAGCTACAATTGTTAATTAGCTTCTCTTGTTAGTATACTTCCTAAAAATGTTACTTTATTGCATTCCTTTAAAACTCAAACATAAGATTTTGGGACAAAATCATAACACAGTTTATTTCTCTGCTATCACCCCATTATGGGCTGACTGGTTTTTCCTTACGTATCATTAATATATTCCCCTTTTATTATTATTTTTTTCCCCTAATTCAAATGATCTTATTAGTAAAATCACCAAACCCCTATATTCTTCTGTTTTTTTCTCCCTCTTTTTTTTTTTATAACCCTAAGGATATTTGTCCTATATACTTATTTTAGTCCTTAACAAATCAACTCAATGCAGACTCATTTAACAACAACTTTATAAAGTCACCTATTATCTTATTGAAATTAATCCTTTTTTTTTTCTTTTTAAGGCGGATTCCCCTTTCACAGATTTTACATGTGCCTCACCCAGCTTTCCTCAGTTCCCCATGATAGATTATGGGGAACGGACAAAGGTCTTCAGCCCCCTGTTGGGGGGTTTCTAACCCCGACACGGGTATTTCTTTTACTCTCCATTCAGGCTATTCTATTTAGCTTCTGTATACCTTTTTCTCTACTCCATGTCCACGGGGCTAGGTCAAATAGACGATATGTCTTGACAACTGGTAAGTATAACGCACTGTCTGGTTTGCCATGGCTCCTTTAAATATTTTATCCTTAAATGTACAAGGTCTCAATGTGCCACAGAAACGTATAAAAGCATTTTGATCAATGATCATTTCATACTAAAAAAGCACACATTGTGTGTTTGCAAGAAACTAATTTTACCCCAACCTCAACTCCTACATTTTTCAATACCTCTTATCCACAGGTATACACAGCATCAGCGCCCACTAAAAAACGAGGCACGCTTATCGCATTCCACCGTACTACTTAATTTACTAAGCACGTGGAAATCAAAGATCTGGAGGGTTGTTACATAATTCTAACGGGGTATATTATGGACACAGCTGTAATGGTGGTCTCTTACTACGCGCCAAATTATCAACCCATACCCTTTTTGTCGCACCTATTCCAAGTTATAAATACCCATAAAATGGGGTCAATTTTTGTGTGTGGAGACTCTAACCAGGCTGTCTTTCCGTTTCTGGACAGAACCCCATACACCTCTCCACGAGCTCACAACAAAAACTCTTTAACTCAGCTCCTTTCTAGACACAATCTTATTGACTCCTGGAGAGAATCTAATCCGACAAAAAGAAACTACACATATTTTTCTAACCCTCACCAAATGTTTAGTCACATAGATCACATATTTACAACAAAAATGATGGTACCTGAAATAATCACCTCCAACATTTTCCCCATACCTTGGTCTGACCATAATGCTGTCTTTACCTCGGTGGCTTCTGTTGTACCCAAGGGGCATGATCCAACATGGTATCTTCCAAACATATTTCTTAAACACCCCTCACACTGCCTTAAAATCCAACAGGCCCTAAAAGATTATCTAATACACAACACCAATAATGACATTTCCTCACTAATGCTATGGGAGGCACACAAACCAGTCTTAAGAGAAGTAATACAGCGTCAAACAGGAGAACTTAAGAGCAAACGCATAAAGCTCACACGACAACTAGAGACAGAATTCAATACATCCTTCCTTGACTTTCAGAATAATCCTACCTCTAAGGCAAAAACTCGCTTAGCAAAAGCACGCTTAGAATATGACCTCTTTCTTAAGATTTGACCTTCTTTCTTTCAGAATCAGCTGATAAATCTCTACGTAGAACCAAACACACATTTTATAAGAATTCCAACAAACCAGGTACTTACCTAGCAAGGGTACTAAATTCTATTAATAAAACATTTAGACCTATTAGACTTAAAATAGCAGACAATATATACACTAGTAATCCCCTTAAAATTGTACAAAAATTCAATACTCATTTGAAAACATTATCTATAGAATCCAACACATTTAAAACTTATACTGTTGTCTCCTTCTTCTCAAATATAAATCTGTCCCAAATGACTGATTCCCAAATATCATCACTAGAAAAACCCATTTCTGGGGATGATGTAACAACAGCTATTAAAACACTAAAATTAAACAAAAGGCCTGGACCGGATGGTTTCTCAGCTATTATCGTACTCTATTGGATATTATCTCCCCCTTGCTAGCTGAAGCATTCAATGACTTATTAAAAGATAAATCCCTTAGGCAAGAATCACTGTTAGCAACCATATGCATGATACCTAAACCACAATCCGATGATACCTTAAGTTCCAACTACCGCCCTATTTCCATGCTAAATATAGACATCAAGATTTTAGCAAAAATCCTAGCTTCACGTTTAAATATGATCATTGGTACCCTTGTGCATCAAGACCAAGTGGGCTTCATACCTTCTCAACAGGCAGGAGATAATGTGCATAGAGTGACCCTTTTAGCGCATATTGCTAAAAAGCGACGTATCCCTGCCTGCTTTCTCTCACTTGACATAAAGAAAGCTTTTGACTCCATCTCATGGCTCTATCTAAACTATATACTACAGAAATGGTGGTTTGGCCCAAATTTTATAAAATGGATAATTGCACTTTATAAGTAAAATTGATGCCCTTTTTTTCCCACAAATAGAGCTTTCTTTTGGTGGTATTTGATCACCCCTGCGTTTTTTTTTTTTTTGCGCTATAAACAAAAATAGAGAGACAATTTTGAAAAAACGCATAATTTTCTACTTTTTGTTATAAAAATATATAAAAAAAACATTTTTTCCCTCAGTTTAGGACGATACGTATTCTTCTACATATTTTTGTTATAAAATCGCAATAAGTGATTATTGATTGGTTTGCGCAAAAATTATAGCGTTTAAAAAATAGGGGATAGTTTTATGGCATTTTTATTAATATTTTTTTTTACTAGTAACGGTGGCGATCAGCAATTTTTGTTGTGACTGCGACATTGTGGCGGACACATCGGACATTTTTGACACATTTGTGGACCATTGTCATTTATACAGCAATCAATGCTATATAAATGCATTGATTCCTGTGTAAATGACACTGGCAGTGAAGGGGTTAACCAGGGGGTGGCAGTGTAGGGGTTAAGTGTTCCTAGGGGCATGTTACTAACTGTGGGGGGCTGGGCTTTGTGTTAGTGAACACTGATCTCTGCTCCAATCACATGGAGCAGAGATCAGCGTCACTTGTTGCTAGGTAGAATGGGGAGATGCTGTTTACAATGGCATCTCCCCGTTCAGCCGCCCATGTGAGGCGATCACGGGTATCTCCGCGGTGATCGAGTCCACAGGACCCACGACCCGACTCACGAGGGGTCCCGACCAGCACACAAGTGTGCCAGCAGCAGCGCGCACACGATGGAAGGGCGGCATTTAAAAATGGACGTACCTGTACGCCAATATGCCTGCCCGTGCCATTTTGCCAACGTATATTGGCGTGCGCCGGTCGGGAACTGATTAACAAACCAAGAGCCTACATCAAATACACAGGGTATAAAGCCAAACTTTTTAACATAGAAAGAGTCACTAGACAAGGATGCCCTCTTTCTCCTTTATTATTCGCCCTTTTAATAGAACCACTTGCACAATCAATCAGATCAAACCCAAGTATAACTGGAATCGAAATAGGAGGTTACCAACTTAAGCTTTATCTTTTTGCAGACGAGATCCTCCTATTCCTTTCCTCCCCACAAGTATAAGGCCCAAACCTAATCCCAATTCTTAATAAATTTGCCAATATTTCTGGCTTACATATAAACCCCAAAAAATGCCTTGCGCTAAATGTTTCTCTCTCAAACATAGAACTAAATTCTGCAAAAATGTGTCTTGCCTATACATGGTCAGACAGATCAATCCCATATTTAGGAATACACCTAGCAGCATCCTTAGAGGATCCATTTAAAGTCAACTACCCCCCCATTTAAAAAAACGTTCAAACTTATTGAATTCATGGTCACATCTTCCACTATCATGGTTCGGAAGAATCAACTCAGTAAAAATGACGATACTACCGAAACTACTTTATTTAGAGTACTACCAATCCCGATCCCAGCTCATCACTTAAAGAGGAGCTGCACCTAAAAAAAAAATATTAAAAGCCAGCAGCTACTAATATTGCAGCTGCTGACTTTTAATAAAATCACACTTACCTGTCCCAGGTTCCAGCGATGTCGGCGGCAGATGACGAGCGATCGCTCGTCTCGCTGCTGCCACCGCCGCCATCCTCTGTCAGGGAATCGGGAAGTGAAGCATGACGGCTTCACTGCCCGGTTCCCTACTGCACATGCGCGAGTCGCGCTGCGCGTCTGTTATGGTCCCCCGCTGTGTCTCTGGGAACTGTGTGTTTCCCAGAACACAACGGGGGGGGGCGGAGCGTCTGCGGGGGTCTGCGGTGGTCTGGCCGGAAGTGGGTGCAGTTACCTGGATTATCATTACGTCATTTATATGGGGTTCATCCAAACCAAGAATCCAGATGCATACACTTTATCTCCCTAAGCTTAATGGTGGTCTAGATTGCCCCAATTTTGCACATTATTATAGGCTGCTCATATAGCAAGCCTTACTAAATACCATGCCTATCAAGAAGCTCCATTATGGGTATCAATTGAAGCCATAGATTGTGACCCTATACCAATATCTAATCTATTATGGATCTCATCAAAAGTTTGAAAAGACTTAAGGAATCCTATCACCAAACATTATATATCCCTTTGGGATAGATTCAAAAAAAGTAGTCGGCTACAATCTTTACACAATCCGCTATTGTCTTTTTATAAAAACCCCCGCGTTCTATCCAGCGTGGGTATCCCCTAAATCTTTCAAAGAATGGACATCCCAAAATTTTCTAAATATGTATAGATTCACACATTCCTCGTCATTTATCCCTTTTGCAACTCTTTGTGAAAAGTACGGTTTACCACAATCCGAAATATTTAGATATCTCCAAATTAAAAATTTCTATACACCATTAGTAAGTACAACATCCTTATTAACACACATGTCTAGTTTTAAAAACATTTGTGAGAAAAATCCACATGTTAGAGGCATAATATCTACAATATATTCTCACTTACTAGTCTATTCTAGTAAAAATAAACCACCTTATGTCCGGAAATGGGAAGAAGACCTGGCACGCACACTTGATACATCAGATTGGAACCAAATCTGGTCCACAATTAAAACAGCTTCCCCTAACATATTAGCGGTTGAAGCTAATTATAAAGTGATGACAAGATGGTATCTGGCCAGAGTAGCAAAAGATGTACAAAATTATCCGGCACATTGTTTCCGAGGTTGTTCAGATTTGGGCACGTATTTTCATATCTGGTGGTCGTGTCCAGTGGCTCAAACATTTTGGAAGGAAATATTTGAAACAGCAACTAAATTGCTTGGTATAACAGTTCCTGTTGATCCGGCAATAGCTTTACTCAACTTAAAGCCTGACTTCATAACGCATTCCCAATTTAAACTGTTAATGTATTTCTTCACAGCAGCTAAACAAACCTTAGCAAAAGCTTGGAAAACATCGTCATTAGTTCCAAATGAAGTAAAAGCCAAAATTAATTACTTCATTACCAATGCCAAGATGATAGCTATTGAAATGGACACGATCCCAGGATTGGAAAAGACATGGCAACCTTGGATTACTTATTCAATACCAACCATAGACAAAAATGTATTGCTGCTGTGGTAGATTAAACGGTGGGTAACAGTCGTTGATTCATTTTAACTTAAGTCACACAGTGTCTCTCGGCCTGGCCTCACAGACTCTTCTTCTCTTCTTTTGTCCTTACTTTTCTCTCTCTTTTTCCCCTACCTTTCCTCTTTCTCACTCTTTATTAATTTTCCTTATATATTACCTCCTTTTATGAATGTGAAGCTCTAATCTTTATCAAGATATTAATATTTCTGGTTACACAAAGTAACAGAACAATGATCTTAATAGATCTTACATTTCAAAATCTTTTTTTTTCTCTCTCAAAATAAATAGAGTGTTAAACACTCCTTTTTATTTTTCATTATCTTTCTTTTTATCATTCATTATAAATTGTTTTATTTCTTTTTATTGCAAATAATTTCATATGTGTATATTAGCCAAGGTGCTTCCTTTCATTGAACATGTTGTAATCTATTTATGTTATTTGTATATATTTCTTTGTACTCGAATAAAATACTTTTGACAAAGAAATACATTTAAAGTCAAAATTAAAATTTGGAAAAAACTCCCACTTTCTGGAAGGCCATTGTAATCTAATCAAAATTATATTTCTGCCACAGCTCTTATATGTCCTTCATAGCTCCCCAGTATGGATCTATAAAAAATGGTTCCAGATGATTGATAGTTTATTTAGAGAATTCGTTTGAAAAGGAAGCTCACCACGAATTAGCCTTAACACCCTTCAACTCCCAAGTAAAGAGGGAGGCGTGGCCTACCACACCCTTATAGCTATTTCCTGGCAGCGCAGCTACAACATATGGGTGGCTGTGAAGCTGAGTTTGCTGCATAGCTCAGTGGTGGAGGCCCTGGAGGCAGGAAGCTTCCTGCGGGGGTTGCCCACTCTTAACTTAATGTCAAGAGTGTGGGAGGCTGCAAAAAAAACTATGGAGTATAAGGGCTTTACTGAATATTCCCCTTTATGGGAAAATAGAAAGTTGGTTGAGGTGCAGAAATTGGGGATAATTAGAGAGTGGGAAAGACGTGGGTTAAAGTTTCTCTCCCAGGTGTTCCAAGATGGAAGGCTAAAATCCTTTCAGGAACTAAGGGATCGGTTTTCAATCCCTAATAAATCTTTTTTTAGATATTTATAGGTAAGACATGCTTTGACAGAACAGTTTAAAGGAAGGCCAATAGAATGGAGTGGTATTCCGGTACTACAGAATATCATTAAAACCAAGTCACAGAAAGGCTTAATATCCAAAATCTATCTAAATATACATAAAGGGATTTGGGAAGGGCCCTATAGGATGAAATGGGAAAAAAAAATGTGGGAGCAATGTCGGAACCACAATGGGTAAGGATTTTGGAACTTGCTCCATGGGTATCGTTGTCCCCACCTCAGAAGATGTCCCATCTATTTTTACTCTACAGGGCTTATTAAACGCCACAAAAGCTTTTTTGGTTTGGCCGAAGACAGGACGATACCTGCCCTAGATGTGGCAGGTCAGGGGGAGACCTTATCCATATGTTTTGGAGATGTCCAAAACGTTACCGATATTGGAGGGAGGTGGTGGATTTTATTGCCCAGGTGTTTGAAGTGCACATTGATATGGACCCTACTCTTTGTGTCCTGGGATGGATAGAGGGAGAAGGTATATTGGATAATATCCAATTAGCAATCCTGAGATGCTTCTTTCAGGCAAGGAAACTTATTGCCCAGAGGTGGCAGTCCCCAAACCCTCCTTCTAGTAAGGATTGGGTACAGAGTATGGAAATGGTGATTCTTAAGGAGAGGACGTCATATATTAAACAATGAGCTCTTAAAAAATGTAATAAAATATGGAAGATGGGGAATAACAAGTGGGAGGCATAAATAAATGTAAGGGTAAGGTGTGATATATAGGATGGTGGGAATAAGGACAAGAAATTGGTTGTGTGATGAATGGAGTGGTAGGTTTTAGTGTTATTGGAAGTATGGAGGAATGGTATGAGAGAGTGGTGGAGTAGGTGTGAGTAAGGGGTAAAGAAAATTTTATATAAAGTTAGTTGTTATGTAGGGGGGGGGGGAATAGATTGTTTGACTTATATTTTCTCTTTTATAATCTTAAATGTAAGAGGTTTATGAGTGTGTTGTAAAATTTGAAAATAATTCAATAAAGATATAAAGTGGGAAAAAAAAAGGAAAAAAAAGGGGGGAAAAAAAGTATGGGCACAGGTGCATTTTAAGACAGCCTTACATTATAAAAACAAATAGGTGATTAACATATAGGATAATAGCAGAACCTCCAGAAAAAATAGGAAGGGCTTCCTGCAATCTCTAGCAAACAAAAAGCTGCGGAGGGGAGAAAGAGCAGCATTGAGTTGCAACGAGATGCTGGCCTTGAGGTGGAAGGATAAAAGGGACGTGCACATGATGTCCACCATCCATGAAGACACTACAATTGAGGTTCAAAGAAAACATGGTACCATTGAAAAGCCGTGTGTGTCCAAGATTATAATCTTTACATGGGGGGGGGGGTGGATTTCAATGATCAAATGATTCAGCCCTATTTGTCGATAAGGAGGTCCCAATTCTGGTACAAGAAGGTAGCCATTTATCTCATTCATTTGGCTGTTTATAATTCCTACATAGTCTACAGCAAATCCACAGAAAGCCCCGCCCCTTCCTACAATTCATAGAAGAAGTTGTCATGTCCCTCATCTAACACCAAAGACCCCCCCCCCCAGAAGACCTTCGCTCTGAGGCTGTTTGCAGACTTCATGAGCGCCACTTCCCCTTCAATATTCCACTATCTGAAGCAGGCCGAAGACGGAAAAAAAAATGTCGCGTGTGCAAAAAAAAGAGGATTTTGAAAAGATAGCAGCTACCATTGTCTCCAGTGTCCCTTCCAACCTGGTCTTTGCATTGGTGAATTCTTCCAACTTTATCATACATCCTTAAAATATTAGACCATATTTTTAACCATTTCCCCATTTTCATCATCTGTGCTGACCATTTTCCATGCTTCCCCAAATAACCATGCCACTGCCTTCCACGTGAACTCACCCTGGCCTGTTTTCTACTGTCTCTGCCTATCGTTTGGACTGCTTTCTCGTGAACTGACCCTGGTCTGTTTTGTGACTATGCCTCTGCCTACCTTTTGGACTGACTCCTCAGGAACTGACCCTGGCCTGTTTTATCAACTACGCTACTGCCTACCACTTGGACTGCTTGCACATGAACTGACCCTGGCCTGTTTAATGGACTATGCTTTTGCCTACCGCTTGGAATGATATGTTGCCCTGCTACTGTAGTACACAGGGGTCACACATGTGTGAGGGGGTCCAGAATTGTTTTTCTGGCTGGAGAAAACAATTTTTTTTGTTTTCTCTGGGTTTCGGACTTTCCAGATTAGGGTCTGGAGTCCGGAGTCCTCGTAGAGATTTGGGTTCTGTGCACAGTTCTTACCTGATTGCAGCCCTCAGTTGCTAACTTGCTGCCATCATGCCTCTGCCTGCCACATGAATGGACCACATCATTACCTGGACTATGCAAATAATTAGCTGTAGGAAGAGGCAGTATGTTTATGAAGGGTTGGAGAGTGGTACAATGAGTGTCTGCAGGTAACAGCATACCAGGATCAATATTATGGCTGTACTGGCTGTCTCTGTCTGGACAATTTCTATGGACTGTGCTGTGATGACAATATCCTTGTGCTGACTATAGACAATATTCCTGCCTGCTGCCTGGATAATTACTATTGCTGTCACTAATCACATCCCTGCCTGCTGCCTGGACCAGTGCTCTCCTCTGTGGATACTACTAAAAGCAAAGGTAATTTTTTTTTTTACCCTTTCTGCAATAGAATTTATTTTGGATTGTAATTTTTGGTATGTACATGCTACAGTATGTGTTAGAAATATGAAGGGCCTTCAAAAATGATAGGTTGCCAGGAAATTTATGCTCCTAGAATGCCTGATGGTGCTATTTGGATGTTGGGCCTCTGTATGTGGCCAGGCTGCGTAAAAGGCTCACACATGTGGTATCACCATACTCAGGAGTACTCCTGCCACACAAATACCTATTGAGGCTACTCCCTCAATAGGGGGGACTATGGGCCATTCCACACTTCATGGTACTATTCCAAAGGTTTTGAATTCAACATTAATGACTAACAAACACACAAAAATAAACGAGGACATGATTTTTTTTAGACCTAAAAAAACAACAAGGGAATCTGGATTCCTATATTCTCAAAACAGCACCAGCACCACCACATATTCCCAACCCGACACCAACCGTAATATCCTAAATCTGACCCCCTATCGTTTGTCAGACGAAGAAATGTCAGTACTTCACTTGGGCCTAGGGTTTTGCCCATTGGACAGACTAAAAGTTAATGAAACCATAAAAGATTTATATTTGTTTGCACGGAATCTCACATTTAAGTTTTTATTTGACAAAGATCGCACCAATTTGAATTTAGAACGTGAACTTACAGAACGCACTAAACACTTTAGTATGGCGGAATTCCGGGCATTACGGGATCCCAACCCCTCCCCCCCCCCCCTCTTTATATATACCTTTAAATATGGTTACCTAAATAATTCTCTGGTGTACGTTTCTTCTTTTTTCTGGGGGACTATATCCCCTGGTTATATATATATATATTTCTCTGTATATTAAAAATGATGTATATTATGTTATATTTTATGGATATGTTTTTTGTTTCCCATGTTATAATTTCCCTTGTATGTGGGGAGATGTGCTTTGATCCCTAGGGTTGAGGGACAATGTTTTGCGGGTGGTATGGAGTGTCCTTAACTTTTTCCCCCCGGTGGACATGTGTTCCCCCTGGTCTGGACGAACTATTCGCCCGACTTGCAAGGGTTAACCTTTGGATCATTGATCTGTCAGTGTTTCCCTTGCGCACTGGCGCAGTAACAGTATAGTACTGCACCTGCGCAGTGTGGGATAACAGACCACATGACGTTCGGACGCCGCCGGGTTTTGACGTACGTCCGACGTAGTGGCTGCTAGGCAATCTGTTCTGGCGCTCTATCAGACCGCCGAACGGACGCACCTGCGCAGTAGCGACCGTTTAGTACGCCTGCGCGGTGCGGAGAGGTGGACCACATGACGTCGGACGCCGCCGATTTCCGGCGGACGTCAGACGCTATGTGTGTTGGGGAGTCTATTTAACGGTCTGTTTGACCGCCGAATGGACAGGTTCGCACGGACTCCATCAGGGCTGTATTAGGATATTGTCCCCGCTGACAGGTAACCACTTTATATGATGTTACTTACTTATGAATTTATCCAATTTTTCCTCTGACGCTTTGGCTTTATAATGCCCGTCGGCCTTTTACCCTGTCTATATTCAAATGTTTTATATACCTTTTGCAGTATTGATGGCCATTAAGCTATCTAACAGTGGACCTGGTATCTGATACTCAGCGAACGGTACGATATCCTTACAAGCTTGTTTAATCAGCTCAACCTTGATGTCCTGTCTTTACACGATTTCTTGATTGGCTTGTTGGTAAGCCGATTCGTTCTTATTGTAACCCTCTCTGGAATTAAGGATCCTTATTGGGGTGAAGGGTTTCTTTCTTTTCCCTCTTTCACACTGCTCAATCCACATGGATACACTTGACTATTCACGTTTGGTTTGCTAATAATTTTCACACATTTATATTAAATAGTATGGTTTAATCACTTTTGACCTTATACCTCTGGTAATTATATGTAGTCACCTGGAGCATTTCACCTTCACTCCCCCCTCCCCCTCCCCCCCCCCCCCCTTTTTCCCTCCCTTCCCCTCTCCCTTCCCCCTTCCCTCTTCCTTTCCCCCCCCCCCCCTCCCCACTTTTCTAGTCACCTAATTTCACGGTTTCACCCTCACGAGGTCTTTCTTCCTTTTCTTTCTCTCTCCCCCCCTTCCCCTTTCTTCCTTAATTCAAGATATACCCCTACCTAATTGATAAATTATTATAATATTATTTATCCAGAGCCGGCGTTTACCAATCCCCCATGTTCACCGCGCGTGGGGGGATTTTGCGGATCTCCTTACCTGCAGCCTGTTCCTTGAAGTAGGGTGAGCTGACCTCCTCTTTTAAACATATAGGGAATTTGTGTATGTAAAATCAATAACATTATGATAACTGTATTGCTTATATCTTTACATGTGTGTATGATCTAATGACTGTGATACTTTTATATAGATATCCTCCTGAAGAAGCGGGCCTTTTCCCGCGAAACTAGTCGAGGAAATTTATTGTGCACTCTCTACGGTTGAATGTTCCCTATGGAGAACCCGTCAGGAATACCTCAACTGTGATGTGCATATTATTGTACTCCTTCAAGTGATATTTCAGTGTTGTTTTGTTTTATATCTTTATTAAACATTATATTGATTTTAAATTTTATTAGTGTTTTTCCATTACCAAGTACCGGTATAGTCCAATTTATTATATGGCCGAATGGAACTACATATGGGGTTGGTGTGAGCGACTACCCGGTTTTCCCATTTAAGCCCTCTTTTCTTTAACATACTCAGGAGTAGTAGCAGAATGTATTTCAGGGTGTCATTTTTTCTATGTACATGCTATGTGTTGGAAATATCTTATAAATGGGCAACTTTGTGTAAAACAAATGTGTTTTCATTTTATTTCCACATTTTCCAAAAACTTCTGGAAAAAAAATTAACCTTTCAAAAGACTCATTTGCCTTATATATTATACATTGGGGTGTTTGCTTTCCAAAATGGGGTCATTTTGGGGGCAATCCAATTGTCCTGATGCTCCAGGGCATTCAAATCTCTAATGGGTGGTTGAGAAATGAGATGTGCTCATAGAACGCCTGAAGGTGATACTTCAATGTTAGGCCTTTGTATGTGGCCAGGCTGTTTAAAAGTCTCACACGCGTGGTATCGCCATACTCGGGAAGAGTATCAGAATGTATTTTGGGGTGTAATTTGTTGTATGCATATGCTCTGTGAGAGAAATAACCTGTTAATATGACAATTTTGTAAAAAAAAAAAAAAAAACTTTATTTTGCTAAGAATTGTGGGAAATAATTACTTAAAAACTTAACTTAACTTAAAAAAACTCACCATGCTACTTAATTCATTTGGGGGGTATTTGTATTCCCCTGACTTGTTAGTGTCTCAAGAAATGAGATAGGGCTTCAGTACATCAGGTGTGATCAGATGTGATCAATTTTCAGTGATTGGCACCATAGTTTGTAGACTCTATAACTTTCACAAAGACCAAATAATTTACACTTATTTGGGTTATTTTTAACAAGGATATGTAGCAATATAAATTTTGGCCAACATTTATGAAGAAAAATTACAAATTTGCTAAATTTTATGACAGAAATAAAGAAAAGGGCATTTTTTCACAAAATGTACGGTCTTTTTTTATTTATAGCACAAAAAAACCCACTAGCGATTAAATACCACCAAAAGAAAGATCTATTTGTGTGAAAAAGGACGCAAATTGCATATGGGTACAGTGTTGCATGACTGAGTAATTGTCTTTCAAAGTGTGAGAGCACTGAAAGCTGAAAATTGGTCTGGGCAGGAAGGGGACGTAAGTGCACTGTATTGAGGAGGATAATATCACTGGTGATGCCATTGGCAGTTCATCGGTTCCCCCCAGCGTCAGTTAGTATCAGATTGTCCACCACACTATTACTGTCCCATTATAAGTCATTGATCGCTGCCATTAGTGGTATAAACATTTTTTTTTTATTCCAGTTTATATCCCATAATTTGTATGCACTATAACTTTCACGCAAACCAACGAATATTCCCTTATTGGGATTTTATTTCTTCAAAGACATGTAGCCGAATACTCAATACCAAGAAACAAAATTGGGATTACAAATTTCATAATTTTATTTAAACAAACATGGTTAAAAATGAATAAAGTTTAAAACCAGAACATGAAAAGTCATGCGGTCACAATACAAAAATTGGTCGCCTCTACATGTTTCGCCATATTAATGGCTTCTTCTGGAGCTTTTGTAGAACCTTTATACAATGTCACCTAAACGTGATCAAGGTTCCAAGGAACCCTCAGGGCCCACCAAGTGGTCCAATGAGGTATCAGTGTGCCATAAAGGGGGGACAGGCTGATAATTATATCAATCCTAAAACGTATACCCAAGGGAGTATCCTTTTTCACCTTGGATTTAAAATCCAAGGTAAAAAGGGATACTCCCTTAGGATAGATTAATTAATATTGATCTTCCCTGGTTCAATGGTATCATATTGATACTAAGGAAAGGAATATGGTTATCTTCAATGAAGGAAGTGTTTAGAGGGCACGGGGCCCACTGAAGTTTATTACAAGTATATGAAGTATACGTTTTAGGAGTGATATAATTATCATCCTTTGAATTCCTTCACTCCTTGACTGTGAGTTTAGGGCTACTGCCCCCCCCCCCCCTTTATGGCATACTTATACCTCATTGGACCACTTGGCAGGCCCTGAGGGTCCTTTGGAACCTTGATCACATTTCGGTGACATTGTAAAAAGGTCCTACAAAAGCTCCAGAAGAAGCCAGGATTATGGCGAAACATGTAGAGGCAACCAACTTTTGTATTGTGACTGCATGACTTTTCATGTTCTGGTTTTAAACTTTATTCATTTTTTAACCATGTTTGTTCAAATAAAATTATTAAATTTGTTATTTAATGATTTTTTGCACCTCAAGCCTCCCAATTTTGTTTCTTGGTATTTTTCTGAATATATTTAGGGGAGGTGGTGCTTGTAGAAAACTCCCCAGTCTCTGGTACTACATTTATTTTTTATGTAGCAGAATACATTTTGGTCAAAATTTATGAAGAAATTCATTTTTTAATATGTTTTATAGAAGAAAGTAAAAAATATAGTTTTTTTTTCATTTATATTGCAAACAAAAAAAAACCCAGTGGTGATCCAATACCGTCAAAAGAAAGCTCTATTTGTGTGAAAGAAAGTTAACACATTTTGTTTGGGTACAGCGTTGCATGACCGTGCAATCATCAGTTAAAGTAGTGCGGTGCAGAATAGCAAATAATTGCCTGTTCATGGAGAGGGTAAGATCTTCCAGAGCTGAAGTGGTTAATATGAAAATTTATTAAGGCTTTTAGAAAGGGTAATTTTAACCTCCCTGTTATTCAAACTATAAATAAGAGGGTTCAACATTGGTGGTACAATTACATAAAAGATAGAAATGTATTTCCCTTGATTTGGAGAATAGCGGGATAAGGACCCTAAGTACGTGGTCATTCCGGTTCCAAAAAATAAAGCAACAACTGCTATGTGCGAGGTGCATGTCGAGAAGGCCTTAGATCTTCCTACACAACAAATCTTTAATACCGAGAATAAAATACAAACATAGGAGGTCAAAATTAATAGAAATGGAATTAGAATAGTAATAAAACTGAGAAGAAATATCAAAAGTTCTTTAGCATAATTTTTGTCACATGACAATTGCAAGACGTCTAGAGCCTCACACATAAAGTGGTTAATCAAGTTTGGATGACACAATGTTACAGGCATAAAAATAGATGGAACTATAACAATTATAAAACTAAATATCCACACAAAGACAGTCGACCAATAGCAAACACTCCATCTCATAAGAGTCATATAATGAAGCGGGCGACTGATGGCAAGGTATCGGTCATATGCCATGAGTACGAGCAGTTGACACTCCGTGGCTCCAATAAGTAGCAACATGTTAACTTGTGTGAGACAAGCAGCCAAGGAAATTTTCCTACAAGCAGATAAAAGATCTCCCAGGAGCCTGGGTAGAGCGGACGATGAGTTACAAACGTCAATGAAGGACAAATTGCCAAGAAAGAAATACATTGGACTATGCAGATGGGGATGGATAGCAATCATATAGATTATAAAACAATTTCCAACAATAGTTATAAAATATATCCCAAGAAACAACACAAACAAGAATATGTTTATAGTCAGATCATTGGAGAATCCCAACAAAATAAATTCTGTTGCCAAAGTCCTGTTCTTCATGTTTATGTTGTCATTTAAAGGAGAGCTTTGGGGAAACTGCAATCCTTAACCATATGTATCTATGTTAAATGAAGATCAATTTGCCTTGAAATTATTGATCTTTTATGGGAGCCGCTCCTTGGAAATAAACAATAACACTATTAGATTTCTGCATCTGTATTAGGAATTAAAGTCTCCTTTGGACAATGCATTCAGGTTCTGTGATTCTGGGATCTGATTAAGGTGGTAATTAAACTCATTTGGTTCCATATCTGCATTTAAGTGTAATTCATATGTGTTCGGGTTTAAAGGGATGAGGTGGCAACTCTATTTTGCCGCTGTCCAAACAACAGGCTTTTGTAACGACTTAATTTCTTCAGTAAGAAACTGTGAGGAATAAAAACAGTACTATGGGCATTGGAGCACTTTACAGTCAGTGGACTAAAAAAACCTGACTTTATGTAATCACACTGACATTTATTGTGACTGAATTTCACTTTTAAAGTGACACTAAGCTGTAAAAAATAATCTATACACATCCACCACGTTTTTTTTTTCACCACAATTTTTCAGGAAATTGTTTCTTCATCTGTTTTTCTGCCACCTTGTAACTTCTTCCTTCCAATATAAGGGACTTTTTTGAGTTAAGAATACATACTTGAATATATATATATATTTTTTTCAAGCCAGAGTTTAGTGCTATCTCAACTTTACAGAATATAAAATTGGTAACTAATAATAATAATTGTAAAACGTATTTTTAATATACAGTATCTCACAAAAGTGAGTACATCTCTCACACATTTGTAAATATTTTATTATAGCTTTTCATTTGACAACACTGAAGAAATTATACTTTTCTACAATGTAAAGTAGTGAGTGTACAGCTTGTATAACAGTGTGAATTTGCTGTCCTCTCAAAATAACTAAACACACATCAATTAATGTCTAAACCGCTGGGAGCAAAAGTGAGTACACCCCTTAGTGAAAATGTCCAAATTAGGCCCAAAGTGTCAATATTATGTGTGGCTTCCATTATTTTCCAGCACTGCCTTAACCCTCTTGGGCATGGAGTTCACCAGAGGTTCACAGGTTGCCACTGAAGTCCTCTTCCACATCCCCATGACAACATCACAGAGCTGGTGGATGTTAGAGATCTTGTGCTCTTCCACCTTCCATTTGAGGATGCTCTACAGACAGGGCTCAAGTCCTGCGGAAATGCATGGGAACGGAGTTCCTGTACTTTTTCCACAACAGGAACTCAGTTCCCATTAGCAGCCGTGTCCTGCAAGACTTTGAAGTATGCGAGCTGTGTGGCAGGTGCTATACCAGCATGCATGAAGCAAGGAAAAGATAAAATAAACCTTGGACGGAATATAACCATGGAACATTCCTTTATATGTTAATGTGTACACTTGTACTGTGCATAATTGAGTCGTATTTAAGTAGAACATAACCAGTAACTCACTGAGAGAATAATGTAGACACAATTGACCCTTATAGTTCCTGCAGCTTTGTATGTCTCAACCATAAGTTTAACAAATGTATTTAAATTTGTGCAACCTGACCTCCATCTGTATTAGAACCAGAAACTTTTTACTTGCAATGCTTCTTTTGTTTAGGGAGATGGTGCTCAGGCAGTGGAGAACGAGCGAGCGGTAGTGACTGGCCTAGCTGCAGGAAGGAGCAGAGTATAGGGTAAGTACATTTTTCTTTTTTGATCCCTTAGCCCAGTGGTCTCCAAACTGTGACCCAGGGGCCGGATATGGCCCTTTGTTTGCCTTTATCTGGCCCTTGGGTTACTATTCCACCAACTAACACATTCAGTGGAGCACCATTCTTCCTACTGACACCATCAATGGGGTACCATTCCCCTACTGATACCATCAATGGGGCAACATTCACCCTACTGACACCTTCAAGGGAGTACTATTCTCCTCATTGATATCAACAATGGGCCACTATTACTCCAATGATGGGGCACCGATGTCGGGGCATTTTCTAATCCCACTGATCACAGTCCACCCCCCCAGCCCCCCTCCCCAATGCCTAAAGGACAGTGAACTGGCCCTTTGCTTAGAAAGTTTGGAGACCTCTGCCCTAGACCAAAACAAGCAATTGTCCCAACTAACCAGGTCAGGGTAAAAAAAACTTTGTAAGAAGTTAAAAAAATATATATATATATATATATATATATATATATATATATATATATATATATATATATATTTAGTGAGGCAGGGTGCCAAACATACTAAAAATAATGTATGGTTTATTTACATTTTAATATATGAAATCACAATTTAAGTTTAAACAGCATTGCTCTTTTCAAAAGAGTTATTGGTCAATTTTTGGACAACCAAAATTTTCAATGGGCAAACAAAAAGTAAAACAGCACTAAGGCCGCGTACACACGCGCGGACTGTTCGCCCAACCTTGTTCGGCAAACAGTTTGTCAAACAGTCCGCTCAAAATTTGCATGAGCGGACTTGCCCACACACGAGCGGACTGTTTGACGAACAAGGTTGGGCAAACAGTTCGCTCAACTTTTGAAATGAACGGACTCGCCCACGTAAGGAGGAGGCAAATCCGCCCATTTCGAGCGCGTGTACAGGTAGGCGGGGCCCGCGAAGGAGACGTCGCGGGCTCCGCCGCCTGGAATGGGCTTAAAGGGGAACCCCAACGCCGAAAAAAATCGGCGTGGGGGTTCCCCCCAAGTCCACACCAGACCCTTGTCCGAGCACGCTACCCGGCCGGCCAGGAAAGGGGGGCGAGCGAGCGCGCCCCCCCTCCTGAGCCGTACCAGGCCGCGTGCCCTCAACATGGGGGGTGCCTTGGGGAAGGGGGGGCCGCGCGGCCCCCCCACCCCAAAGCACCTTGTCCCCATGTTGATGAGGACAAGGGCCTCTTCCCGACAACCCTGGCCGTTGGTTGTCGGGGTCTGCGGGCGGGGGGCTTATCGGAATCCGGGAGCCCCCTTTAAGAAGGGGGCCCCCGGATACCGGCCCCCCACCCTATGTGAATGAGTATGGGGTACAATGTACCCCTACCCATTCACCTGTGAAATAAAGTACAAATAAAAACACAACACAGGGGGAAAAAATATTTTATTGCACAGCCGGGGGTCTTCCGTCTTCGGGGGTCTTCTCGCCGGACTCCTCCGCTATGTGTGTGTAGCTCTTTTGCCAGCGGAGGAGTCCGGCTTTCTTCCTCCCCGCCGCCGGCCTCTTCTCCCGACTTCGGGGGTCTTGTCCCCCTCTTCGGTTCTTCTGCCGGGCCACCGCGCCTGGTCCGGTGGCCCGGTCTTCTGTCGCCGTCTTCCGTTCTTCTGTCGCCGCCTTCGGTTCTTCTGCCGGGCCACCGCGCCTTCTTGTAGCTCTTTTACAGGCGGTGGCCCGGTCTTCTGTCGCCGTCGCCGCCTTCCGTTCGTGTTCTTCTTCTTGTTCTTCTCCAGGCGATGTTGACACGTCGCTCCCTCCGGCCGGAATGCCAGAGCCGCCCTGCGCTGTGACTTATATAGTGACAATGGGGCGGGGTCACATGGTATATGTCACATGGGTTGATGTCACATGGTGACCCCGCCCCCTTACGATGTCATAGTCCCCATGTGACATCAACCCATGTGACCAACCCATGTGACATATACCATGTGACCCCGCCCCATTGTCACTATAAAAGTCACAGCGCAGGGCGGCTCTGGCATTCCGGCCGGAGGGAGCGACGTGTCAACATCTCCTGGAGAAGAACAAGAAGAAGAACACGAACGGAAGACCGGGCCACCAGCGGCGACAGCGGCGACAGAAGACCGGGCCACCGCCTGTAAAAGAGCTACAAGAAGGCGCGGTGGCCCGGCAGAAGAACCGAAGGCGGCGACCGAAGAACGGAAGACGGCGACAGAAGACCGGGCCACCGGACCAGGCGCGGTGGCCCGGCAGAAGAACCGAAGAGGGGGACAAGACCCCCGAAGTCGGGAGAAGAGGCCGGCGGCGGGGAGGAAGAAAGCCGGACTCCTCCGCTGGCAAAAGAGCTACACACACATAGCGGAGGAGTCCGGCGAGAAGACCCCCGAAGACGGAAGACCCCCGGCTGTGCAATAAAATATTTTTTCCCCCTGTGTTGTGTTTTTATTTGTACTTTATTTCACAGGTGAATGGGTAGGGGTACATTGTACCCCATACTCATTCACATAGGGTGGGGGGCCGGTATCCGGGGGCCCCCTTCTTAAAGGGGGCTCCCGGATTCCGATAAGCCCCCCGCCCGCAGACCCCGACAACCAACGGCCAGGGTTGTCGGGAAGAGGCCCTTGTCCTCATCAACATGGGGACAAGGTGCTTTGGGGTGGGGGGGCCGCGCGGCCCCCCCTTCCCCAAGGCACCCCCCATGTTGAGGGCACGCGGCCTGGTACGGCTCAGGAGGGGGGGCGCGCTCGCTCGCCCCCCTTTCCTGGCCGGCCGGGTAGCGTGCTCGGACAAGGGTCTGGTGTGGACTTGGGGGGAACCCCCACGCCGATTTTTTTCGGCGTTGGGGTTCCCCTTTAAGCCCATTCCAGGCGGCGGAGCCCGCGACGTCTCCTTCGCGGGCCCCGCCTACCTGTACACGCGCTCGAAATGGGCGGACTTTCCGAGCGGGAACAGTCTGCTCATTTCGAAAGTACAGCGGACAGGCCCACACACGGGCGGACTGTTCGCTCAAACACAGTTTCAGCGGACAGTTTTTCGGAATTTCCGAAAGACTTTGTCCGTCCAACTGTCCGCTGAAACTGTCCGCTGAAAGCCCACACACGAGCGGACTGTCCGCCCAAACACTGTTCAGCGGACAAGGTTGGGCGAACAGTCCGCCCGTGTGTACGCGGCCTAAGAAAAACCTCAAACCTTTTTATTCTTTCCATCCGTTTGAGAAACATGTGAATGACAAGAGCTTCAAATCCTAATGTCCATGAAAATAGGAGACATTAGAAATGTTATAGAAAAGATATATATATATATATATATATAGGAAAAATAAAAATAAAGTATTCAATAATATGAATTATTATAAATTGGATGTATACAATTGAAAGGAATAATGAAATGTATTAAATAATATTGATTCTTATAAATTAACTTCATACAGAAAAAGTAATATTAATTGTTAAGAAAATGTAATTATTATAATTAAGATTCATATTGTGAAAATACTATTTTCTCCGCTCATCACCATTCATCATAAGAAAGATGAGCACTAGTATTAGAGAATTAATATAATATTTAAACGCTCTTGAGATAAAGCTTTTGCTCTGAGACAGAATGCACAAAACGAATTGTTGTAAACAAGGGACATAATTAAATCTATTTAAAGCAAAAGATGTTAAGGGCAATTAGTTAAAGTGGTTCTAAAGCCTGAAGGTTTTTTATCTTAATGCATTCTCTGCATAAAGGTGAAAAACCTTTAGTATGCAGTTCCCCCTTAGACCCCTATTATACTTACCTGAGCCTGGTCACGATCCAATGATGCACCCAAGAGTAGCAGCTCTCTCCCTCCGCAGTGGGAACCATTGTCTTCTGTAAATGACAGCTAGTGAGGAGGGAGCAGGGGGTGGGGCAGAGCCGTGCTTTGTGTGACTATGGACACACTGAGCTGGCTTGGGAGCAAGCCCACATGAATGCCCTCAGATCAAGCAGCTTGTTATGGGGGCACTCAGCCAGGAGGAGGGGTCAGCCCAGTATTTATATTCTGTACATTTAGACCAGCATCAATCTAGTATTAAATAATAAAAATAACAATATTTATAATAATAATAATAATAATAATGATGATAATAACTATTATTATTATTATTATTATTAGATTAATATTGGATTATACTGTTAATTATAATAATAATAAAATAGATACAAAAATCTGTGTTCTACTGCTATGAATCCACTTTCCCCGGTAATGAAAGAATACCACATTTTAACCACTTGCCGACCACACTATAGCCAAATGACGACTGCAGCGTGGACGGCTAGTTCTGGAAGCCCGTTATTTGATCACAGTATCCGGAGGACACTCACAGATTGAGGTAAAGAGCCAATCAGCGGCTCTTTACCATGTGATCAGCTGTGTTCAATCACAGATGTAAATGGAAATCCGTTTATCGGCACTCCTTTCCTCATGCTAACAGCATGAGGAGAGGAGAAGATAGCCGATAACCGGATTCTCTAAAAGGGACATGAACACTGATAATCAGGGCACTAATTGTCAGTGTCCTGATTATCAGTGCAGTCCCAAAAGTGCCCACCAGTGCTGCCAATAAGTGAGAATCAGCGCTGCCAATCAGTGCCCATCAGTGTCTCCTCATAAGTGTCACCTATCGGTGCTGCCCACCAGTGCCCATCAGTGCCACCTATTAGTGTCAATCAGTGCCACCTATCAGTGCCCATTCGTGCATACCTACCAGTGCCTCCACATCAGTGCCCACCAGTGCCACATCATCAGTGTCCATCATTGCAGCTTATCAGTGCCCATCAATGCCCACCACTGCCGCCTCATCAGTGCCCATCAGTGCCTATCTGTGCAGCCTAGCAGTGCCCATTAGTGCTGCCTTATCAGCGCACATCAGTGAAGAAGAAAAATTACCTGTTTTCAATATTTTATAACGAACAAAGAAAATGTTTTGTTTTTATTCAAAATTTTCATTTGTTTGTTTACCAAAACATAAAAAACCCAGTGGTGATTAAATACCTAGATAAAGCATGTGCTGCGCTATCCCCTTAACTACATGCTGACCGCCGGCAGTCAAATGACGGCCAGGCGGTGCACCTATTGTGGCGGGAGGCCGTCATATGACGGCCTCCTGTTTAAACAGGGAATGCGCACGATCAAGCGCGTATCCCTGTTTCTTCAGGCAGCGTGTCACGGAGACACCGCTCGCCACCGAAGGGGGTGAAAGGCCATTGGTTATGGCTGTTTACCATGTGATCGATGAAGTCACGACCGATCACAGATGGTCACACCCCCACTGTGCACGGCGCATGCGCACGATCGTGAGCGCGCTGTGTGTGCACGGCGGTGGCGGCGTGTTCCCCGGGAACACTGCTCGTCACCGACGCTGGTAAACAGCCATTGGCCGGCTGTTTACCCACGTGATCGGATGTGATCCTTTCACAGACGATCACTAAAATGTAAACAAACCGCGGTAACGAGATGTTACCGGGTTCTCCTCCTCACACACCGATCGCCCCCCCCCAATAAAGAGGACCTGTCACCACCCCTCATAGTACCTGTCAATCACAGTCCATCAGAGTACCTGTCACAGCCCATCAGAGTACCCGAGTACCTGTCCCAGTCCATCTGAGTACCCGAGTACCTGTCACAGTTCATCTGAGTACCCGAGTACCTGTCACAGTACATCAGAGTACCCGAGTGAAGGGAATGTAGATTGTCTAAAGGTGATTTCTTAACCCCTTCATGTCTGTCATAGTGTGACGTTCAATCCCCACACAGGCCTGGGAGATTAGCCCATTGAGACAATGACACAAAACAACAAAGTCTCTCCGAGCAAATCTAATCTTTATTCTTTGGTGTGAATATTTAAAGGGGGCTTTCAGAAAGTACCACCCTTTGAACGTGTCATACAGATTATCCAATCATATACAAGTACAGCCTACAATAAAAGTGAAACTAGCAATTCCTCAAAATCATGTGCTTTCCAAGAAACGAAACAACTAAATAAGATAACAGTAACATGGGAAACGAAACTAGACTAGCAAAACTTGAGCATACATTTTGTGAGGTGGATGTTAGAGAGAGACACAAAATGGAAACCAAATTTCTTAAAGAATGAAAGCGGTTAAGCTAAATATCCCTTCAATCCCCTCTTAGATCATATAAGATGATCTCTACATTCTATGTTGTGTCTTAATACTTCTTTGGGGTTGTGGCGTTGATTGCCTGATGACTCTTCATATATGTCATGTAGGATAGAACCTTATCAGGAGATTGAAGGCGTGCAACTATGCAAGTGCAACACTTAAAGCAGAGGTAAAGAATCAGAGCAAGGATAAATATCATAACAATAACAAGGACAATGTCTTTTAACCATGAAAATATACCTCCAAGCCCAAATCCTGCATTGGCAAATGGACTCCATGTTTTAGCAATGTCCCTAGCTTCCTGCTGGAGCTGACTTCTAAGGGATGTCCCCTTTTATCATCCCCTACCACTCCCATGACAGGTACCAAGTATGCAAGGTAACACCATCCCTTAACACGAAGGGGCACCCAGGGATAACACAGCTTGATGTTAAATATTGACCTGCTGCAGAAAGAAGGGTTAGTCTGTGTCTCATTCCCTAAATTAAAACACCAATCAGGGGAATGACTTCTACCTGCTATTGGAAAGGTAACAAAGTTGTTTATGTACAGAGTGGATATGTTAGTCGGGAATACAGGACAGGAGGAGTCTCGTTGAGAAAGGAGGAAATATTTAAAGATACAGACAAAAGGGGAATTCAGGCAGTGCTAGGATGTAATTTGTTACATATCCTACATTCTTCACACCCTGATTTTTTCCGAGCATAGGCATACTTAAATTTTAGCAAAAGCATCTTATCAGTAAAACTATCTCCAGTTTCTCTCTTGATTCTAGCTTGTGTCACTGTAATGCTCTCTTGTGTGTTTGTGTGTGTGTTCCAAAAGATACTTTTAATTGCACCCAAATCTTCAGGATGGTAGCTACAGTTAGTGATGATTCAGGTGGGTAGGAACACTGTCAGAGAGATCAGGATCAGGAGGCAAAATGCCATGCCAGAAGTCTGTGGTGAAATAAGCGAGGTCATCTTCTCTGGCCGGACCTGCTTTCCCAGGAACTCCTCCTTCCTCTGCTTGGACTTCTGATTGAGGGCCTCCTGTATCCAAGATCTCCTTCCAGCTCTTGGGGCTTTGGGCAACCTTTTTCACTCTGTTGGCATGGATCCAGGACTGGCAATTTTCCACTGGGGTGGCTGTTCTGGTCACTGCAACCACTGTGGTAGGAGGTCCAAAGGGATACTCTTGCTTCTTACTTCTGTTCAGCTATTGGGCCACCACGGTGTCTCCCACCTTAAAGAGGTGAGTAGCTTCCTGTGAAGAAAAAGGAGAGGTGCGAGCAACATTTCTCTCAACTGTATCAAATGTTTCAACCAATTTCCTTACATATTCTTCCTGTATTAAGTCTAAATCTCCCTTTTCTATCATTAAAGGTGCTCTGGCCTATGGGGTGGGGAAAGATAGACCCATCAAGACTTCAAAAGGTGAATACCCTGTTGTCTTGGAAGGGTCATTCTTATTTCTGCCAGGACTGCTGTGAGGACCTTCTTCCAGTTGGCAAAGGTTCCTCCTGTGGCCTTTCTTATTTTGTCTTTTCAATTGTTCTGTTCGTTCTTTCTATTATCCCTGAGCTTTGAGGGTGGTAGGGAATGTGAAACTACCATTCTATCTTGAGAGTTTTTACCAAGTCCTGGCAGACCCTTGATACAAATGTAGGTCCATTGTCTGAGTTTATTTGAAGTGGGCATCCCCATCGAGGAATGATTTCCTGAATGAGGATCCTCACTACAGTTTGTGCATCTTCTTTTGTGGTTACAAAAAGTTCAACTCATCTTGAGAAAATGTTCAAAATTACCAAAAGATATTTCTGTCTTTTGCCTAGTTTGGGCATGTGTGTGAAATCAATCTGCAAATGTGTAAAAGGAGTGTTTGGCCTTGTGTGGGTTGCTTCTGATACATGTGATGCATCTTGATACATAATCTTTAACCCTCCAGGAAAGTTCTGGAAAATAAAAATCTTTCTCCAATAGTTCACAAGTGGCCTTCCAGCCTCTGTGACCTATTCCATGGTACTGAGAAATAAAAAGTGATGCACTAGCTACTGGTATACATGGCTCCCCCTCTTTGCAGAGAAGTCCAGTCTTTGGATCTTTCTGCACACTTATTTTGTCCCAATCCCTGAGATCAGCTTCTTCTGCACATCCCTACAAATCTGAAAGAACCTGATCAAAGAAGGGCAATTCTGGGGCTAGCATGGGCATTTAGATCTGTGCATTTTGTGAAATAGCAGCTTGTTTAGCAGCTAAACCAGCCAGAGCATTGCCCTTGGCTATCTGTTTGTTGGCCTGTGTGTGCTCTGCAGTGCTGTGAAAGATAAATCAGACCTGGGTGATGTGTCTTGGTGAATGAGGTTTATGCAATCATGTTGTGGCACAACCTCATCCTGTTCTCATTTTAATTCTAAAGGGCATTTAAGATTGGTGCTGGTCCTGCAGTGGGAGAAGCATATTTGATGTGCAATTTTGGATTAGACACCACGATCACCTCATAGCCACTCAACCTCTGAGCAGACATGTGCTGTGTATGTACATTGATACATTGTTGGTGGTGTGAAGTGTAGTGTCGTGCCCCAGAGTGAAAGAAGTGGTCATCTGAACCATCATCGCGCATGACGCGAGAGCTCTGAGACACACAGGCATGCCCTGAACCTGCACCGGAACCATCTTTGAGGAAAAAAAAAATAGGGTGCAACTTGCCTCCATGCTCCTGAGCGAGGACACCTGACAAAGTCTTACAATTTTCCCTTGTAAACAAATAAAACATTTTTTCATAATTAGGGAGGCCGAGCCCTGGAGCCATTACCATAGCATTTTTCGAATACACAAAAGCATTGCACATTTCATCTGACCATTTTATACAGTCTGGCATGTCTGAACCTATGGCTTGTCTCAGGAGATTGTCATACTAGGAACAGTCAGGTATTCATTGGCGGCAGTAACCAATCATACCAAGAAAGGTAAGCATGTCTTTCTTAGTAAGTGGGCAGGGCAGACCCACAAGAACCATAGCTCTTTTGTGATTGACTTTCCTTTCTCCTTTTGAGAGTACACAACCAAGATATGCAACCATTTCCTGACACCATTGCAATAATTTCTTTGACACTTTGTGACCACTTTCAAAAAAACATTTAAAAAGATCCCTCCCATCCTCCAGGGCGGCCACCGAGTAGAACTGCAGATGAGGAGTCACATACTGCAGCAGGGATGAACAGTGTCCTGGTATCCAAGCTCTGAGAGTAGTTTGGAGGACAATGGAATAGACTGCAGAGGAGTCTACATAGCCCTGGGGCATTCTACACCATGTTAGTTAGAAAGCAAAGATTGGCTGTGTCTCCTCATCCACAGGGATGGAAATAAAAAAAGTATTCAATAAATCAATCACAGTAAAATACTCTGCATCCTGTGGTATGGCAGTATTGATGACACATCAGGCACTATTGGGGCAATCGGTACTATTAGGCTATTGATGGCCCTTAGGTCTTGTACAAACCTATAGTCACCATTTGCCATCTTACTGGGTTAATGTTAATGTAGGGCGAGACAATTTCCCTCTTGGTTGTCTCTGTGTGTAACCCCCTCTTTGTCCTTGCCCCCTCCCTTTTATAAAAGTTACCCCTTGTATTTCCTGAGAAATCATTTTGATAATGTGTCTGCACTGGTGTTTGCTTAAGGATGTCAAAACATCCTGCAGCATCCTTCGCTGTCAGAAATCAGTTATTGTGCTTGTAGACCACTCTGATATTTACTGTGTGTCCTCATGTAATGAAGTCTTTCATGAAACTCTTATCTGGTTGTGGAATGTAAGGGGGAGGAGGGGGGCGCATGGTACATGCATAGAAAATGTTGATTTAACCCTTAAATCCACCATCTCATGTCTCTGTTAAACCCATCGTGGACAATGTTGTGGCTAGGATGCTATAGGGAGCCTCGGTCCAGCCGGGGATCTCCACAGCATGTTTATTTTCATCCTTATTTTTCTTTCTAAACATTCTGACTTTTATTTCCTTTACTTTTTTTTTTTATTATTATTTTTTTCTTGGCAAAATTCCAACAAGCACTCCTTATGGCCAGAGGTTCCCCTGATCACAAGCAAGCTTTGTGCATTATTACTTTTCTTATTTTTATAACCAAACAATTTTAATTTATATTTAAAAAAACATTTTTTGCCAGAGTGCCAACAGGTTCAAACAGTACTTTCAATTGCTGTAGTACCAATGCCGCAAACAATTCCTCACTATCTATTACGGTCAGTGAGATATTAGCACTTGAACCCTGTTGGCAAAAAGCCAAATGTCCAAATTTTGCACTTGACTTCCCCTATGCAAGAGATGTCAGTAGCAAAAAGAATTATTCAAATAGCATGTTTTGATCAAAAGTTAGCCTCAGAGTATACTACCGACTATGCCAATTCATGTATTACCTTAAGAGAGTGTTATAAACACTGCTACTATGCTCACTATCTCATACATTGGAGTCAAAGCATTCATATGTAAATCATTAAGAGAAAACATAAATACATCACCGGATACTGTAGCATCGCTCTACGTTTCGGTTGGGGAACTTCCATCAATCACAAAAAGGAGCCGGGAGTTCACGGCAAGACGCGTCTGTCGCCTTTTATTTACGTACCCTTATAACACAGTGCAGTGGAAAGCGTCGTCTTACCTTACAACGCTGACAAATTCCACACAAACAGTTAACAGATCATCTTATAAACTTCTACGGGCGATAGGAACATAAGCAAAGAGAAGGGTTTTGTCCATCACACTTGAGCAGACTTTTTCTTATAATTACAGTACTGTATAAATCATTTTCCTACGAACTTCTCAGAGTCTGTGAAAGCCCCCCCAGAGCTTTCTCCTTGTTCACAAGTGCTGCTTCTTAAAGCAGTCTTATTAAATGAACTTCTCGGAGTCCATTAAAGCCCACCCAAGGCTTCTCTACCTGTTCACACTGGAACAGGTGCTGCTTCTTAAAGCAGTCTTATTAAATGAACTTCTCAGAGTCCATTAAAGCCCACCTAAGGCGTTATCACTGTTAACTCAGAACAGCCTTTTTTTTACTGCTTCTCAGAGCAGTTAAACTTATCAACGAGGTCTAAAAAACAACGTCTACATAAATCACAGGTTCAAAGAACGATTTCTAAATAATGTCACAGTGAGAGATACATATATCAATTCAACTCACCATATAGACATATATTATAATCGACCCCGGACGAGCCCCCAAACTGAAGGGAATGTAGATTGTCTAAAGGTGATTTCTTAACCCCTTCATGTCTGTCATAGTGTGACGTTCAATCCCCACACAGGCCTGGGAGATTAGCCCATTGAGACAATGACACAAAACAACAAAGTCTCTCCGAGCAAATCTAATCTTTATTCTTTGGTGTGAATATTTAAAGGGGGCTTTCAGAAAGTACCACCCTTTGAACGTGTCATACAGATTATCCAATCATATACAAGTACAGCCTACAATAAAAGTGAAACTAGCAATTCCTCAAAATCATGTGCTTTCCAAGAAACGAAACAACTAAATAAGATAACAGTAACATGGGAAACGAAACTAGACTAGCAAAACTTGAGCATACATTTTGTGAGGTGGATGTTAGAGAGAGACACAAAATGGAAACCAAATTTCTTAAAGAATGAAAGTGGTTAAGCTAAATATCCCTTCACCGAGTACCTGTCACGGTCCATCAGAGTACCCGAGTACCTGTCACGGTCCATCAGAGTACCCGAGTACCTGTCAAGGTCCATCAGAAGACCCGAGTACCTGTCACAGTCCATCAGAGTACCGGAGTACCTGTCACGGCCCATCAGAGTACCGGAGTACCTGTCACGGCCCATCAGAGTACCCGAGTACCTGTCACGGCCCATCAGAGTACCCGAGTACCTGTCACGGTCCATCAGAGCACCCGAGTACCTGTCACGGCCCATCAGAGTACCCGAGTACCTGTCAAGGTCCATCAGAAGACCCAAGTACCTGTCACAGTCCATCAGAGTACCGGAGTACCTGTCACGGCCCATCAGAGTACCGGAGTACCTGTCACGGCCCATCAGAGTACCCGAGTACCTGTCACGGCCCATCAGAGTACCCGAGTACCTGTCATGGTCCATCAGAGTACCCGAGTACCTGTCACGGCCCATTAGAGTACCCGAGTACCTGTCACGGTCCATCAGAGTACCCGAGTACCTGTCACGGTCCATCAGAGTACCCAAGTACCTGTCACGGTCCATCAGGGTACCCGAGTACCTGTCACGGTCCATCAGAGTATCCGAGTACCTGTCACGGTCCATCAGAGTATCCGAGTACCTGTCACAGTCCATCAGAGTACCCGAGTACCTGTCACGGTCCATCAGGGTACCCGAGTACCTGTCACGGTCCATCATGGTACCAGAGTATCTGTCACGGTCCATCAGAGTACCCGAGTACCTGTCACAGTCCATCAAAGTACCCGAGTACCTGTCACGATTCATCCGAGTACCCGAGTAGCTGTCACAGCCCATCAGAGTACCAGAGTACCTGTCACGGTTCATCCGAGTACCCGGGTACCTGTCACAGCCCATTGTAGTTACATAGTTACATAGTTACATAGTTAGTCAGGTTGAAAAAAGACGCAAGTCCATCCAGTTCAACCTTAAAGTACCTGAGTACCTGTCACAGCCCATCTGAGTACCCGAGTACCTGTCCCAGTCCATCTGAGTACCCGAGTACCTGTCACAGTTCATCTGAGTACCTGAATACCTGTCCCAGTCCATCTGAGTACCCATCACAGTTCATCTGAGTACCTGAGTACCTGTCACAGTTCATCTGAGTACCTGAGTACCTGTCACAGTTCATCTGAGTACCTGTCACAGTTCATCTTAGTACCCGAGTACCTGTCACAGTCCATATGAGTACCTGTCACTGCCCTTTAGAGTACCCAAATACCAGTCACCAAGCCATCAGAGTACCCGAGTACCTATCTCCAGCCCATCAGAGTACCCGAGTACCTATTTGCAGCCCATGTCTCATAGAATATACATTGGGGTGTTTGCTTTCCAAAATGGGGTCATTTTGTGGGTAATTTCACTGTCCTGGTGGTCCAGGACCTTCAAAAGTGTGATGGGTAGGAATGAAATGAGATGTGTCATTTATGCTCCTAGAATGCCTCAACGTACTACTTCAATGTTCGGCCTCTCTATGTGGCCAGGCTGTGTAAAAGTCCTACACATGTGGTATCGCCATACTCGGGAGGAGTAGCAGAATGTGTTTTGGGGTGTAATCTTTGCTATATACATGCTATGTGTTAGAAATATCTTATAAATTGACAACTTTGTGTAAAAAAAAATGTGTTTTAATTTTTTTCCACATATTCCAAAAACTTCTGGAAAAAAATTAACCGTTCAAAAGACTCATTATGCCTCACAGATTATACGTTGGGGTGTTTGCTTTCCAAAATGGGGTAATTTTATGGGAAATTCCATTGTCCTGGTACTCCAGGGCCTTCAAAAGTGTAATAGGTGGTTGAGAAATGAGATGCGTCATTTTTGCTCGTAGAACGTCTAAAGGTACTACTGTACATCAATGTTGGTGCTCTGCATGTGCCCAGGCTGTGTAAAAGTCTCACACATGTGGTATTGCCGTACTCGGGAAGAGTAGCAGAATGTATTTTGGGGTGTAATTTGTTGTATGCATATGCTGTGTGTGAGAAATAACCTGATAATATGACAATTTTGTAAAAAAAAATAATAATAATAAAAAAATCTTCATTTTGCAAAGAATTGTGGGAAAAAATGGCAACTTAAAAAAACTCACCATGCTACTTACTTAATACCTTGGAATGTCTACTTTGTAAAAAGGGGTCATTTGGGGGGTATTCCCCCTGATTAAGATACAATATTTTCCTAGTCGCTTATATATCGGTTTGATTTTATAGGCACATCACTTTAGTTAATAATTTAGTTTTTTAGGTTTTTGCTGCATGATTTATCTATTTATCTTTGAATCTCACACATTAATGTGGGATGTGATTAGTGCTAGCAGCTGTCATCATACTATTATAAGATAGGAGAACATTGATGTGGTAGCTCGCAAGACCTTTACTATTTTGGTGATTAAATACCACCAAGTGAACAACATACTGTTTGACAATCATTGTCTTTGTGACAGATCACTCTGACTGTCCCCTACCATCAGTATCTGTCCATTCTCGGCTGTAACTTTGCCCCCATCATTACTGGAGTAGTTGCTCCCCTGGCAGCTAGGTAGCCTGTGCTCCAGCAATGCCACTCCTGTGCTGGTATCCCCAACATCATGCAACTGATCCTTCAAGTCTGCTAAAAAATTTTTTTAGAGGAAACCCCACAAAAAACAAAAAATGCAGAACCTTATCCATTACCGGCCAGGAAAAAGGGGGGGGGGGTGAGATTCTCTTCCCCTGGCCTGGTGGTTAATGAGGATTTTGTGGGCAAGGGGCTGAAAACCCCCTTTAAAAATAAGATACTGCCCCAATGAGGAAGTGGTACATGATACTCCTACCCATTCACAAACAGTACATATAAATAGTAACTAACACACCACACTTTTTAAAAAGTCCACCGTGCGTTGTATGTGGGTGAGGTGACATTGTTAGGGACATTGAGGACTTAGGGTCTATTGCTTGCTAAGTACTTTCGGTAAATGGGGTCTTTTACACTCAGGTACCTGTGTAAGGACCCCAATATTTGGGTATTCAAAAGAGGAACTGATATTGGGTGCCCATTCTGCTGGATCCCTGGGGAAATGGCCAATCTACCGCCATTTCAGATGGAGCCAAAAATGCAGCATTTAAAGTGTATTTCCACTTTTACAGTAAAATTTTAAATGTTTCTGATAAGAAGTTGTTATAGCTGCCTACAAGAATTTACAAGAAGATCTGTCCCAATAGCCTGCCTAAGGACTGGCTGAGTCCAGTTCTCATAAACATACAATGGAAAAATAGTATGATAACCAGTGCCACACATTCGCTACTACGAGCACAATGGCAGTAAATGGGTGTATGCTGCTATATGAACCCAGTGGAGCATGCTAGTTGTGTTTTGCGTAGTAATTTTTTTTTGCTTCTTAAAGGATAAGTTCACCTTTTCAATAGAAAAAAAAGAATAAATGCACATTTTTTTGCAGGTAAAAAAAATGCGCACTTACTATTTTTTGTTGCAGGAACCTGGAAAGCATTGCACCAGCGATCAGCAGATCGCTGAAGCCATGCAGTTCTTCTGCAGACCTGTCAGTGTATAGGGTTGATCATATGAGAAAGCTGATACATGCTGACAGGAAGAATGAATGAACTACCACAGCGCTCACACTGTTGTGGTAGTTCATTAAAAACTACAAGCCGATAGCTACAAAGGCTACCGGACCTTGTTGTTTTCCATTGACAGAGGGCTGTGAATGAGTGATGTGGCCGAGTGGGCAGAGGCCTGCATGGCCATATTTTTTAAAACATTTTCACAGCTAGCAGGTGGAGATGATCCCCCACTAGCTAGGCACAGCAGGGATCAGGGAGGTGTGGGGGCCAGTGATTTCATAATATGTTACATGTTACACCCCAAATATGGGTGTAACATGTAACATGTTATAAAAAGGGAACTTATCCTTTAACATACAATGGAGAAGCCCAGCTCCTAAACCAGTGTTTACATCTTGTACAATTGATGAGATTATATCCGCTCTGCCTAGTAAAGACAAGATTATTTATAGGAAACACAGCTTCACAGCTCCCCTCATAACAAAGAGAACCAATTAGAATTTGCCCTTGCTTCAAAGTGATTGTAAATGATCAGCTAGAACATAAACAGAAGAATGTCAGCAATAAAAAAATTCTGAAAAAAACTGTGTGGGGTCCCCCCTTTGGGTCTGGTATGGATTTTTAGGGGAACCCTATGCTAAAATTAAAATAATAAATAAATCAGGTTGGTTTCCCCCTTAAAATGAATACCAGACACTTATTTGTGCATGCAGCCCATCAGGCCAGGAAAGAGGGGGATGAGTGAGCGCCCCTCCTCCCCCGAACCATACGCTTTGGGGCATTCAGCAATAAAGTGTAAAAAGGGAATAAAGACACTACATGAGTTTTTGGCAATTCCTTTAGTTAAAAAAAATGTAGATCCATTATGGCACCCGTCACATTGCGACAAAAAAAAACTGTCACATCGCCAGACAAGAAAAAAAAATCCCTGGTTTCATCAAAGGCTCCAGCTGTCTGGCAGTTTTTAAAAGCAAAGTGGCGGAGTCACCTCATGACGTAATCAGGTGACCCTCGCCCCCTTGTGACATGTCCCGGTCGATGACATCACAAGGGTAGCAGGGCCATCATCGGGTGAATCCAACCCTTTGTTAGTGATTGTAAAGGATCACCTTGTAAAACAACTCACTGAGTTTTAAATAGAAATGAATCGCAAAATATTTTTGTATAGATATAAAAAAAGCATTATAAATACCCTTTTTCCCTTTTTTATAAATTATCACATTCCCTCTGTCCTCTGCTGCATAAGAGCTGGGGGTAGAAGAAGTAGCGGTACACTGAGCTTCCCAATGAATGGCTGTGCAGCAGGGGCATGTCAAGACAAGTCTGGTCATTGGAGGAGAGTGCACTGAGTTCCCAGAAATAGGAAGGAGGGAGCACTCACAATGCCACATCCGTAATGTATCAAGGGAAAACAAAGAAGATACCAAATAGATATCAACAGGTCGGACTTTTAAGGCATGGAAGCAAATAGGAAAGTAGAAAAAAATATTTTATTGAAAAATGCAATATAATAACAGTGTTCAAAACAATATAAAAATCATATGAAATTATATAATTTGTGCATTGAGCCCTTGTGTGTTTCGCGTCTATGCGTTTCGCCGTAAAGGCTTCCTCAGGACACGGAAAAGGGTTCAAAGACGTAGCAAGAGAAAACAACAATAAATCTCACTATCTTCAAATGAGCTGCGCCTCAAGTACAAATGTCATAGCAACAAGGACAGATCCAAATATATGGAGCGGTCAACCACACTGTGATAGAGTGGTCAGCAAGTGGTACATTCTGATGAGTACAAACAGAAATTGATAGTTGCAGGGGCAGGAAAGAAGTCTCAGTCAGTAAATTACCATCAATGGGGATGGCCAATAGAGGACATAATCCCATCCACATAAAGCTTAGTAGATGCTGGTGACACATAGTATGGCCAAACAGCATATAAAGACTAAAGGTAAAATTATTTTTATGGAGACAATGAAGGCATACCCCTGGGAGACAGCCCAATGCTGTGCACCTACACTGAGTTCCCAGCATAGCTAGAGAACTGACCATGCTGTGCTTTCCTGTTTAGAATGGGTTAGTTTTTAATAGGAATGGAGTGGACTGGCTAGAACACCAGGGATTTCACACAAAGGGAGCAATACAAAGAGATCAGGATACTTTTTCATACAAGTACATGGTACAGCAGGCACATATTAGGAATATGGAGTGTTGGGGTAACAAACACTTTAAGATCCAGAAAAGAACATTACACAAGGTAATCTGCAATTTTTTTTAAGTTATGCTATGTGAATGTGGAGTAAGTATAACCCAAATTTGGCTGTAAAAGTGTAAATACCCTTTAACGAAGTTAAGAACCTTTTTGCTGCATTTAAAGATGGTGACAGCGTCTCCTTTGATGACTAACAAGGCAGTACTTTAAGTGAGGACCCCAAAGATTATTGGATGTGAATGCTGTACCAATGGCTGGAGCTTACACAGTATTTGTTGCAGCTTCTAACTTGCACTGTGGTCATTATGCTGTTTGAGAGGAGGTCCTATGTAAGAAAGTTTTTTGCTGCATTTCACAATGGTGGCAGGATCACCTCTGATAGGGATGAGCTTCGTGTTCGAGTCGAACGTACGTTCGACTCGAACATTGGCTGTTCGTCCGCTCGGCGAAGTCCGAACATTTTGGTCCGTTCGCGTCAAATTTGTGTGGCGCTCACGGCCCACAATGCACTGCGATGGCGCAGTGCATTGCTGGCTCATGATTGGCCAAGCATGCACTGTGACCCCGCATGCTTGGCCAATCGCAGCGCCAGCAGCGAGGAGAGCCATGATTGGCCACAGGCAGGATGCCTGTGGCCAATCATAGCTCAGGCTGTGTAGTGCACGCCCCACACTATATAAGGCCGCCATCGCGGCGGCCTCGTGTAGTGTGTTGGCGTCTGAAGCAGTGGGTGTTCTGTGTACCTTCAACACAGTACACACCGATCGTTTTCGGCCGCTTTTTTATCTTGCTGTTGTGTAGTGGTTATTGTCTGCGTGCCCTGACCGCAGTATACACCGCTATATTCACCTCACCTATATAGCTAGTGATCTATCTTTAATAATAGAGCTTGCAGTCAGTAGTGTTAGGAGATAGTGCGTGCTGTCTGCGTGCTCTGTACCCAGTACATACCGCTATATCCACCTACATAGCTGTTCTCTATTTGAGCCCACTTGCCATCTGCAGGAGTTATTGGAAGTTGTGTGTGCCTCCAGCACAGCACAGTATACATCTGTATATACCCCTTTATCTCTAGTGTTCTCTGGTTATTGTCTGCGTGCCCTGACCGCAGTATACACCGCTATATTCACCTCACCTATATAGATAGTAGTAGTGATCTATCTTTTATAATAGAGCTTGCAGTCAGTAGTGTTAGGAGATAGTGCGTGCTGTCTGCGTGCTCTGTACCCAGTAGTGTTAGGAGATAGTGCGTGCTGTCTGCGTGCTCTGTACCCAGTACATACCGCTATATCCACCTACATAGCTGTTCTCTATTTGAGCCCACTTGCCATCTGCAGGAGTTATTGGAAGTTGTGTGTGCCTCCAGCACAGCACAGTATACATCTGTATATACCCCTTTATCTCTGGTGTTCTCTGGTTATTGTCTGCGTGCCCTGACCGCAGTATACACCGCTATATTCACCTCACCTATATAGCTAGTGATCTATCTTTAATAATAGAGCTTGCAGTCAGTAGTGTTAGGAGATAGTGCGTGCTGTCTGCGTGCTCTGTACCCAGTACATACCGCTATATCCACCTACATAGCTGTTCTCTATTTGAGCCCACTTGCCATCTGCAGGAGTTATTGGAAGTTGTGTGTGCCTCCAGCACAGCACAGTATACATCTGTATATACCCCTTTATCTCTGGTGTTCTCTGGTTATTGTCTGCGTGCCCTGACCGCAGTATACACCGCTATATTCACCTCACCTATATAGCTAGTGATCTATCTTTAATAATAGAGCTTGCAGTCAGTAGTGTTAGGAGATAGTGCGTGCTGTCTGCGTGCTCTGTACCCAGTACATACCGCTATATCCACCTACATAGCTGTTCTCTATTAGAGCCCACTTGCCATCTGCAGGAGTTATTGGAAGTTGTGTGTGCCTCCAACACAGCACAGTATACATCTGTATATACCCCTTTATCTCTGGTGTTCTATAATAAAGGCATCTGCAGGAGTTAGTGGGTGTTGTGTGCCTCCAGCACAATATACACTACCCAACTGCTGTTTTACCCAACTCCCTTCAGGCCATTACCATGTCTGGAAGGCCAGCAAGGAGAGGCAGACAGGCGCGAGCCGATAAAAGAGGGCAAGCAGGCTCTGTGTCTAGAGACAACAGTGCTGGTCGTGGACGCGGTGCATTGTCATCAGCACGTGGCCATGGGACATGCTTGTCCTTCTTTTCGGCAGCTGGACATGTTGAACCGCAACATGCCAACGACTTGGTAGAGTGGATGACCAAGCCCTCTTCATCCTCCTCATCCTCTCTCACCCAGTCTCAGGGTACTAGCAAAGCAGCTGCCAACGCATCGTCTTCCCTCCTCTCAATGTCATCATCAGTGACTCCTTCCCTAGACCCACCACGTCCTCCTGAGGAGTCTCCTGAACTCTTTGAGCACAGTGTTGGGTACATGCTCCAGGAGGATGCCCAGTGTTTTGTGGGCTCTGATGATGACACTCAGCTAGAGGAAGGCAGTAGCGTGAGCGCAGAGAGAGGGGATGCTCAAGAAGGACAGCAATCTGGCAGTCATGTTCCACAAGCTGCAGCATACTGCCAGGTTTGCTACAGCGATGAAGAGGGAGGGGATGATGAGGGCACTGACTCCACGTGGGTGCCTGGAAGGAGGGAGGAGGAGGAGGAGGAGGAGGCACATGTCCAACGAGGCAGGATGCCCTCCGGGGGCCAGCTTAGGGGCAGCACACCGACTGAATCACACCGCAGAGCTCCGCCTCTGCAGAGCGCTGCCTCTGCGCGTTATTCTAAAAGTTCTTTGGTGTGGGCCTTTTTTGAGACGAGTGCATCAGATCGCACCGCTGCTATTTGCAACATATGTCTCAAGCGTATCTCAAGTGGCCAAAACATCAGCCGCTTGGGCACCACATGCTTGACCAGACATATGTTGACCTGCCATGCAGCTCGTTGGCAAGCGTACCTCAAAGACCCACACCAAAGAACAAAGCGGACCTCTCCTTGCTCCTCATCAGCTGGCATCTCCAACCCCACTAGACCTTCAGTCCTCTCTGAAACCTGCTCTGAGAGGAATGAAGGTGTAGAATTAGGTGTGTCACAGCCAAGTGCTTCCGGGAACTCTGCTAGCGGTACACCCACGTCCGATTATAGCAGGCAAATGTCCCTGCCCCAGCTGCTGGACCGGCGGAAGAAGTTCACTCCCAGCCATCCACATGCCCAGCGGTTGAATGCTAGCTTGGCTAAATTGCTAGCACTTCAACTGCTGCCTTTTCAGTTGGTAGACTCGGCCCCCTTCCGTGAGTTTGTACAATGTGCGGTTCCTCAGTGGCAGGTCCCCAAACGCCACTTTTTCTCACGGAAGGCGATTCCGGCTCTCTACCGGCATGTGGAAGGCAATGTCCTTGCCTCGCTGGACAGGGCGGTCAGCGGTAAGGTTCATATTACCACTGACTCATGGTCCAGCAGGCATGGACAGGGACGTTACCTGTCTTTCACGGCCCATTGGGTCACTCTTCTGGCAGCTGGGAAGGATGCAGGACAAGGTGCAGTAGTGTTGGAGGTTGTTCCGCCACCACGCCTCCAAAATGCTACTATTGGTTGTGACACACCTCTCTCCTCCACCCCCTCCTCTTCTTCTTCCTCCATGGCCTCTTCCAGTGCTCTGTCCTCAGAACCAGTGGTGCTCCGTAGGCGTTCCAGGGGCTACGCAAGTACGCAGGCAAAACGATGCCATGCCGTGCTTGCGCTGGTTTGTTTGGGGGATAGGAGCCACACTGGGGCGGATGTTTTGTCAGCTCTGCAGGGGCAGGCCGAGAGGTGGTTGACGCCACGCCAGCTTAAGCCAGGAATGGTGGTTTGCGACAATGGCACCAACCTCCTCTCCGCCCTCCGACAGGGACAACTGACCCATGTGCCCTGTGTAGCTCACGTCCTTAACCTGGTGGTGCAGCTGTTCTTGGGCAGGTACCCCGGCTTACAGGATGTCCTGAAGCAGGCCAGGAAAGTCTGTGTGCATTTCCGCCGATCATTTAATGCCTGTGCTCGGCTGGCTGAGCTCCAAAAGGAGTTGAACCTGCCCAAGAACCGCCTTATATGTGACATGCCCACCAGATGGAACTCAACATTGGCCATGCTGCAGCGGCTGCACACGCAGCAGAGGGCCATCAATGAGTACCTGTGCGACTACGGCACCAGGACAGGGTCAGGGGAGCTCGGTTTTTTCTCACCACGCCAGTGGGGCATGATCAGGGATGCATGCACTGTCCTGTCACCGTTTGAGGAGGCCACAAGGATGGTGAGCAGTGACAGTGCATGCATCAGTGACACTGTACCTCTTGTCCACCTCTTGGAGCATACGCTGCGTGGAATAATGGACAGGGCACTTGAGGCAGAACAGAGGCAGAAAGAGGACTTCCTTGCCTCTCAAGGCCCCCTTTATCCAGACAGTGTTCCTGCTGTGCCACCCATCACACAGGAAGAGGATGAGGAGGAGGAAGAGGAGGAGGAGGATGATTGTGTCAGCATGGAGGTGGAGGCTGGCACTCAGCATCAGCAGCAGCAGCAGCAGCAGCAGCAGCAGCAGCAGCAGCAGCAGTCTTGTAGGGATGATTTACAGTCCCAAGAAACACGTGGACTTGTACGTGGCTGGGAGGAGGTAGCTGCGGATCATGTTGTCCTTAGTGACCCAGAGGACTCCGGACCGAATGCCTCAGCTAACCTACGCTGCATGGCCTCCCTGATCCTGCAAAGCCTGCGGAAGGATCCTCGTATTCTTCGGATCAAGGAGAGGGACCATTACTGGCTGGCCACTCTCCTTGATCCACGGTACAAGGGTAAGGTTGCCGACCTTATCTTGCCATCGCAGAGGGAGCAGAGGATGAGACATCTCTGGGAGGCCTCGCAGAAAGGTCTGTGCAACGCGTTCCCAGAGACTGGGAGGTTACAAACTCCTGGTCCTGGACAACGTGTTGCTGAGGCATCGGTCAGAAGGAGCGGTGGAGAAGGTGGCCGTCTGACTGATGCTTTCAGACAATTTTTTAGTCCGCAGCCCCAAGGTATGATCGGTTCCAGCACCCATCGCCAGCGTCTGATTTACATGGTGCAGGAATACCTGGGGGCAAGGTCAGACTTGGACACCTTTCCCACCGAAAATCCTCTGGCTTACTGGGTCTTGAGGATGGATCACTGGCCAGAGCTTGCACAGTATGCAATTGAGCTACTGGCCTGTCCTGCATCCAGCGTTCTTTCGGAACGCACCTTCAGTGCTGCTGGTGGCTTTGTTACCGATCACAGGGTGCGCCTGTCCACCGAATCAGTTGATCGACTGACCTTCATCAAGATAAATCAGTCTTGGATCACCCACAGCTACCATGCACCTGAAGCTGATGTAACCGAATAATTTTTTTTTGAAATACCACATCCCTTCAAGACTGCCTATGCTGATGCTGAGTGACTGTCCTGTTATGTTGATTGTCTATCCTCTTCCTCCTCCGCTGATATGTTGGAAGAACATTTCTGGTTCTGGTTGATGCCATCAGCCCAATTTTTCTGCCCCTGTTCAACAGGGGCGTTTAAGTACAATTTTTGATGCAATGCTTTGCAGCAGGGCTAATTCCTGCAATCAAACAAGAGTATATGGGAGAGGTTGCAGTGTGGTGGCACCAGCACCAGTGCCTAAGGCCCAATTTTTCTGCCCCTGTTTAACAGGGGCGTTTAATTACAATTTTTGATGCAATGCTTTACAGCAGGGCTAATTCCTGCAATAAAACTAGAGTATATGGCAGAGGTTGCAGTGTGGTGGCACCAGCACCAGTGCCTAAGGCCCAATTTTTCTGCCCCTGTTTAACAGGGGCGTTTAAGTACAATTTTTGATGCAATGCTTTGCAGCAGGGCTAATTCCTGCAATAAAACTAGAGTATATGGCAGAGGTTGCAGTGTGGTGGCACCAGCACCAGTGCCTAAGGCCCAATTTTTCTGCCCCTGTTTAACAGGGGCGTTTAAGTACAATTTTTGATGCAATGCTTTGCAGCAGGGCTAATTCCTGCAATAAAACTAGAGTATATGGAAGAGGTTGCAGTGTGGTGGCACCAGCAGCAGTGCCTAAGGCCAAATTTCTCTGCCCCTGTTTAACAGGGACATGTAATTACAATTCTTGATATAATATTTCACAGGAGGGCCCCTTCCTGTGCCCACCCAGAGTAACGGTGAGGACTTATAGTGTTGTGGCACCAGCACCACAACCACCAAAGGTCAATTTTTCTACCACTGTTCAACAATGGCATGTAATTACAATTCTTGATATAATCGTTCACAGCAGGGCGCTCCAGCGCCCACCAAGAGTCACTTTCAGGGCTTACAATGTTGTGGCAAAACCAACACCTTGTTCCGCCATTTCTGCAGAGCATATAGGGCAGGCCCCTACTTTCAAACATCCAACTTACAAACATCTCATACTTGCAAACGGAAGGAGACAACAGCAAGTGAGATGAAAAAAGATGGACGAGAAAACAAATTATACAGAGGTGATAACCCTTCCCTATGTTTTCCAAAAAGCTTAAAAATAGTTTTTTTGACTGGAGCTACACTTTAAAAATGTACCAGTTGAAAATTACAAACAGATTCAACTTAACACAAAAAACCTACACAGTCCCTGTCTTGTTTGCACCGCCTGTATACTGCTGTTCTGAGTATATAGGGCCTGGGGGCCACACGCATTTCCTTTTTTTAATATGGGTACAGGGTTCCCCTTAATATGCGTACAAGACCCAAATAGGCTGGTAATGGGCAGGGAGGGCTACCCATGCCATTTTTCTCAATGATTTTCAACCATATTGCAGGAACCAGATATAACATTAAAACCGCAAGCAGTTTTAAATGGTGTTATTTCCGTTTAATGTCATTTTGTGCAGGGACTGTTTTAAACACGGGAAACACGTGGCACTTCACAGGCATACTACAGACACCCCCCAGGCACCATATTTAAAGGAATATTTCACTTTTTTTTTTCACTTTAATCGTCATTAAAATCAGTGCTCTGGGGCAGGAGCCAGGTCCCCAAACCCTTTTTAGGACAGTATCTTGCATATTAGCTGTTAAAATTAGCACTTTTCATTTCGAACGTTCTAGTCCCATAGACTTCAATGGGGTTCTAACGTTCGTTCGAATTTGGGGTCCGTTCGAAAGTTCTGGTGCGAACCGAACCGGGGGGTGTTCGGCTCATCCCTAACCTCTGATGACCAATAAGGCAGTGGTGGAGCCATACTATTGCTCATCACTACATCGGGGCCGGGGCTGGTGTGGACACTCTAAGTGAGGATCGCATGGATTTTTATAGTATGTGCTGGAGCTTCTAAATTGCATTGCAGCCATTATGTTGTGTGAGCGGGCCTTTCATGCAGTAGAAGGTTTTGTTACACATCTTCCTTTCCTCATGTAGTGTTTCTGCAATTCAACACTGCATATGATGTATACTCTATAGTAGATTTTTTACTAAATAATAGTATTGTGACTCTCCATATTGGATTTGACCAATCTCAATGCCTGGAAGAACTAAAAAGCAAGGTATCGGTACTATGAAAGCTGCAGAAAAACCAGTGGTGTAACTGGACTGGCCTAAAGACTGCAGGAAAAGGGTATATTTAGGGGTTTAAAAAAAAAATAGGGGAGTTGAGAAAAGCTTGGCCAAAGCTGGAGTTGCACTTTAAAGGCAGGAAGTCAAAGTAGCACATTTTATTAACTATAGACTTCTACATCACTACTCTTGAAACATGTTGTAATATTCATCAACCGTATGATTTTTACAAAAAAAACCTGCACCAAAAAAAAAATGGCGTGGGGGTCCCCCTCAAAATCCATACCAGGCCCTTCAGGTCTGGCATGGATTTTAAGGTGAACCCTGTGCCAAAAAAAAAAATGGAAGAAACCCAAGGATGAAGAAAAGAAGGAAGAAGACCAGAAGAAAGAAGATGAAAGACTTTAATAAAGGAATTGTCAAAGACCGTCTCCTGTCATTGTTAACACTTTTTTGTCACTTTTTTGGTGAAATGATAGGGGTACTTTTGTAACCCCTTACCATCTCACACAGGGGGTGAGGCCGGGATCTGGGGGTCCCCTTGTTAAAGGTGGCTTCCAGATTCTGATAAGCCCCCCACCCGTAGACCCCCACAACCACCAGCCAGGGTTGTGGGGATGAGGCCCTTCTCCTCATCAACATGGGGACAAGGTGCTTTGAGGGGCTACCTCAAAGCACCCTCCCAATGTTAAGGGCATGTGGTCTGGTATGGTTCTGGAGGGGAGGACCGCTCTCTCGTCCCCCCTCTTTTCCTGCAGCCTGCCAGGTTGCATGCTCGGATAAGGGTCTGGTATGGATTTTGAGGGGGACCCCCGCGCCATTTTTTTTTTGGCAAGGGGTTCCCCTTAAAATCCATGCCATTTTTTTTTTGGCACGGGGTTCCCCTTAATATCCATACCAGACCCGAAGGTATGGATATTAAGGGTATTAATGCTAATGCTAATGACCTGTGTGCAATGCAAATAGCCTTAAAAAAAAACATAGAAGACGTACAACATTAGAATTGTACTATAGCTTGTAGTCAAAATATTCAACCGGGAATGTATGATTGCAGCATCATAAGTGAGTTTTGCTGCTCCGTCGAATCTTCTTTAAACATTCCGACAGACACCATAAGCCTTCAATGACAGATTCGACCGTAATTCATTTGGATTTTTTGGATGAATTCAATTTTTTACGAAAAACAAAATAAATAAAAACAAATTTCGGGAGTAACTAAATAAATGTATTTTTCGGACGAAAATGAAACTCTGAAACAAAATATTTCAGTCTGCACATGTCTATTGGTTAATAGATGATCAGCAACTTGTTAAAGGTTTTCCGAAGAGACGTTTTTACTTCTTTGTTGTTCAAACTATAAATTAGAGGATTGAACATTGAGGGTGCAACTACATAAAACAAAGAAACATATTTCCCTTGGTTTGGTGAATGGTGGGATAACGACCCTAAGTATGTGATCATTCCACTTCCATATATTAAAACCACTACAGCTATGTGAGAGGTGCATGTAGAGAAAGCTTTAGATCTTCCTGCAGAATGAACCTTTAATATAGAGGATAAAATACAAATATATGAGGCTATAATTAATAGGAATGGTAAGAGAATAGTAATGAAACTGAGAAAAAATATTGAAAGGTCTTTAGCATAGTTCTTATCACATGACAATTGTAATACTTCTAGAGCCTCACACATAAAGTGATTAATCAGATTTGGATGGCACAAAGTTTCAGGCATGACTACAGATGGAACTATGATAACTATAAAACTAATTATCCACACAAGGCTGGTTAGTCGATAACAGACGCTCCATCTCATAAGAGTTGGGTAGTGAAGTGGGCGGCAGATGGCAAGGTACCGATCATAAGCCATGAGTGCAAGCAGTTGGTATTCTGTGGCTCCCATTAGCAGTAACATATGAATTTGTGTGAGACAAGCAGTCAGGGAAATTTTTCTACAAGTAGAAAGAAGATCCACTAGGAGCCTGGGTAGAGCAGATGATGAATAACACACATCAATAAAGGACAAATTGCTCAGTAAGAAATACATTGGACTATGCAGATGGGGATTAATATTAACCACGATAATTATGAGACAATTTCCAATAATAATTACACAATAAATCCAGAAAAACAACACAAACAAAATTAGATTTATAGTCAAATCATTGGAGAATCCCATCAAAATAAATTCCATTGCAATAGTCTTGTTCTTCATGTCCATGTTAGTTATCAAAAGAGGACTCTGGACAAACCACACATTTAAGTCATATACTGTATATGCCAAGTGAAAATCAATTGACCCATTTCTTATTTTTGTCTTCCAATGTTCTTTTATTGAAATACAGAAAAACAATTATCTAATTTTTTTTATATCTATAGATGGAACTGAAGCTCCGTCCCACTAATTCCCACTCCTTTGGCTAAATGCATCTCTTGTCATATACACCTGAACTTCACCTATTTGGATAAAGGGAGGAAGAGTTTTAGTTGCTGCTCCTCTCCCAAAATAAAGATATTACATGGCCCCATCCTCTCAGTTCCCCCCTATAGTTAGCGATTAGCCCCTTCTCACTCATTTCCAACCCTGTGAACAAGTGGTTAAACATACACCTGAACTTCCCCTATCTGAGTCGGGGGACTGCCTTGATGTATGATTCTTCATATGACCTCAGACTCCACCTGGTCCTGGGCATTGGTGAGCACGCCTTCGGGCCAAGTTTTTCCCCACGTGCATGGGCACAATAGACCCCCTCCTACAAACTGCTTCCCGTCTGCCCATTGTATTTAAATGACAGGAGCTGCCCTGATGCAGGTTGACGTATCTGTATAACACCTTGCATCCACTGCTTGTACATGCTTGTGGGGAGGTGCAGTGTGGTGCAGCGGCAGTGAACACACAGAGTCCAGTTGCGGGAAGCAGAACTAAATTAGTTAACTGTCTGTAATTCTCAACAAAGTGTGAAAAGGCACCTGACCGGGAACACTCACAGGATGCAACAGCAATGTTTAGCAGAGTAGGTCTCGGATGTGCCTACTGTGTCAGTCTCGAGGGGCAGAATACAGCCTAGCCGGTCTGTAGCCAAACAGGGAGGTTTTCAGGAAGGATGATTTATCCCTGCTCTTTCCCTACTTGCCCTGCCACTAAACACTGTCCCTGACAGATGGATGACACTACCCACACATACAAAATCCCTCCAGAAATGTGATAGGTAGTCAGGAAATTAGATGTGTAATTTATGCCTCAGAAAAACCTTGGATTGTGAGCCCCTCTATGCATCTAGGTTGTGAAAAAGTCTCACACATGTGGTATCACCATACTCAAGAGGCATAGCGGAATGTGTTTTGGGGTGTAAGTATGCCCATGCTGAAATAATTTGTTAAAACGACAACTTTGTGGGGAAAAAATTTTTTAATTGCTTAATTTTCCATAAATTGTGACAACAGATTATGACTTAAATAAACTTGCCATGCCTCTTACTAAATACCTTGGATGGTCTACTTTACATAACGTGATCATTTGGGGGTATTTGTGCTGTTCTGATATCTTAGGGCCTTAGGAAATGAGATAGGCAGTCAGTACATCAGGAATGATACATTTTTTAAATGTATGAGGGGTCTTCAAAAAGTTTCAGCAATTTTATATTTTTGTTGGAAATGGTGAGGGCAGTAGGAGTAATATCTGGTCATATCTGAGAGTGTCATGTGACCAGTCTGTCTGGCATGCTGGCTGACCTTGCAGTTTAGACCTCTGTAAAGCGCCTAAAAAGCGCCTCTTAAGTCAAAAAAGTTCTGCAAGCAGCATCTTTGGGGCAGTGCAGGAGCGGTGTATACACAACTCCCAAAACACCCTGCCCATTGAAATGAATGGGCAGAAGCTTGTAGTCATGGCCAAGTAGGTAAGGCGATGGATTTGAAATGAATGGGCAGCGCTGCCGAAGCACCTGCAAAGCACTTCGGTAGCACTGCCACACAGGCACTTTTAACCCTTTCTTCGCCCGCTAGCAGGGGCTAAAAGCTCCCCGATAGGGGCCAAAAAGTACGGCTATAACAGTGGTAAAGCGCTGCTAAATCTAGCGGCACTTTACCACTAACGCTGACACCACCCCAGTGTGAAAGTACCCTTAGTATAAGAGTTGTCAAGATGTGGTGGAAATGGCTGCAAAATTTATAGAATTTTTTTTTTTGAAGAACCCTCATATATACACCATAGTTTGCACATGCTATAACTTTCACACAATTTGAAGAGTATTACAAAACTCTTTATAATCTTAGAGACCCCATCGTACATTCCTCTGTTATGAATAAAAGGAAACAACTTATCACTGACTTCTAGGCTCGTTTCAGGTCCTCCCCGATATCTGATTTATAGACTTTGGAACTCGAGGTACCAATTTCAGGTGATGAGCTAGATAGAGCCGTGAATAAAATGAAACAAGGGAAAAGCCCCAGCCCGGATGGTCTTACACTCCAGTATTATCACACGTATTTGCATATATTAAAGACACAATTTCTGTTGGCTTTTTGTCCGCTTGCTTCCTCTACCCCTCGTTCTTCCTCTCTTTTGGAAGCACATATTACTGTTATTCTGAAGGAAGGGAAAGATATCTCTCAGGTGACCAGTTAACACCCCATATCTCTCCTCAATGTTGACGTGAAGTTGTATGTCAAATTTCTGGCTAACCGACTGCTCCCTCTTCTGTCATCCCTCGTATCTTTGGATCAAGTAGGTTTCATTCCAGGGTGAGAGGCACGTGATAATACCGTTTAGGCTCTGAATATTCATTATTGGCTCACCTTGCAGAATAAAAGGGTCTTTTTCTTGTCATTGGATGCAGAGAAGGCATTTGATAAAGTGGCCTAGGACTACCTAGAAGCAACTCTCAAGGTCATTGGGTTGTTGCCAAGGAAGTGTGGCAGCATACAGGCTTTATATTCCATTCCTCAAGCCAGGGTCCGAGTTAATGGCCACCTATCGGATGCCTTCCATTTGTCCAATGGGGTGAGGCAGGGATGCCCCTTGTCCCCCCTGAATTTCGTTCATTCCTAAATAAACTGCGATCAAACCCCGATATTGATGGGATATTGATTCATGGCTCAGCCTATAAAGTAACGCCCTTTGCCGATGACCTATTGCTGTTTTTATCTCAGCCGAAAATCTCCCTCCCAAATGTATTTAAGGAACTGTAATTTTTAAGAACTTGTCCAATTTAAAGATCAACTACTCCAAATCTCAAGCATTAAATATCTCCCTCTCTAATGATGAAGTCGAGCAATAGGCTAATTTCCATTTTCAGTGGAGCCTAGATGCCTTTACTTATGTAGGCATTAAAACCCCTTCTAAACTGAAGTTTAATGTAGAAAAATGTAAAATAATGCATTTGGGTGGCAAAAATATGAATGCAGTCTATACACTGGGGGGGGGGCGCACCTCTGGGGTAATCTAGAATGGAAAAGGACCTTGGGGTCGTGGTAAGATGATAGGCTCAGCAATGGCATGCAGTGCCAAGCTGCTGCTAACAAAGCAAACTGAATATTGGCATGCATTAAAAAGGGGATCAACTCCAGAGATAAAACAATAATTCTCCTACTCTACAAGACTCTGGTCCAGCCCCACCTAGAGTATGCTATCTGAGTTCTGGGTACCAGTCCTCAGGAAGAATGTACTGGAAATGGAGTGCGTACAAAGAAGGGCAACAAAGCTAATAAAGGGTCTGGAGGATGTTGGTTATGAGGAAAGGTTGCGAGTACTAAACTTATTCTCTCTGGAGAAGAGACGCTTGAGAGGGAATATGATTTAAATTTATTTGTGACCCCACAATAGGGATATAACTTTTTTATGGAAGGGAGTTTAACAAGACATGTGGCCACTCATTAAAATTAGAAAAGAGGTTTAACTTTAAACTACATAGATAGTTCTTTACCGTAAAAATGGCAAGTATGTGGAATTTCCTTCCAAAGACAGTGGTATCAGTGGGGAGCATCGATGGTTTCAAAAAACTATTAGATAAGCACCTGAACGACCACACCATACAGAGATATACAATGTAATACTGACATATAATCACACGCATAGGTTGGACTTGATGGATTTGTGTCTTTTTTCAACCTCACCTACTATGTAACTATGTAACTGTCTGATCTCTACCACAGAAAACATTTAAATGTACTAGAGGGCATATAGGGAGGAACGGAAGGAGAAGGACGGGACTGTTACGGTGCTAGTAATAGTTAGAAAAAAGTATATAAATGTTTAGATAAAAAAAAAATGTTTTATTAAATGTAGTAAAAGCGATCAAGAGAGTACAAAAAGATCAAATTTAACAATATACATATATTGGCTGGCATACAGAGCAATATATAAAATCCAACAATTAGTTTGAATAACCATATTCTTGGCAGTTCAGATGGAAAATTCCCGACATGTTTCGCCTATTGTTAGGCTTCTTCAGGGGAGCCAATAATTGGTGGAAGAGAAATTGTTTTGTTTAAAATACAGAAAAGGTTCACTACGAATAGAGAAAAACAAAACAAAATTAATGGAGACGGTCATATACAAAAGCACACTCTTAGTCCTCAGCATTGCCCAGGTGTCTCAAGGGACCAATCAATACAGAGTAAAACAAATGGTATGTGTGTGTCATTGGAAAGTATAAACTAATAATACCTACCAATCTAAAACAGATGCGTCTAATCCCTAAGAAGAAGACCCCACCCGGGATTGGGAAGCGAACCGATCAGAGATAACCGCCAATGCGGTGACTGCAGGAGACAAAATAAGCGAACAGGCAAATCTAATATTTTACCATTTTTACAAGGAGCTTAAAAAAGCTTCCATAGAAATTAGGGTAATTAATAGATTGAAAAAGTCCATTACAATGAGGAATAAATTCAAAACATACCTGTGCTGAGTTAGGTGTATCATGTGTTGCACATGGGGGACATTCTCTGCAAAATTGTCAGTATTTTCACATTCCAAAAAAAATTTTTTTTGTTTTTTGTTTTTTGTTTTTTTTTTTTTTTGTTTTTTTTTTTTTTTTTATATTTTTTATATTTTAGTTTTTATTTTTATTTTTATTTTTATTTTTACTTTTATTTATTTTCTGTTTACTGTTTTTCTGTTGCTATGTGTTATTTATCCCGGCTACATCTCAGTTTTTGTTTTCAGTCTAAAATAACAACCTTATTGATCTACTTAACAATTGTCGGTTTTCTTTATCTTTATCTTTAAACTTTATTTTTCTATTTTAGTTCATGTAAAAATCCACCTGATTCTTTCTTCATTTTTTCATTTTACACTTTAAACATTATTGATTTTTTGTTTATGCTTCATGTATAAGGTAGCTGTCCTCATTAACGCTCTGTCGTATGAATCTGTTCAAATTCATTATTACAACTTGCTTATTGTTTCATTGTACATCTATGAATCCGTATGGAGTCGGCCGACAGGCACAGTTCTTCCTTCCTATTTTTGTCCATATGTCTCAAGGGATTTAGTTCAACTCAGACCACAAAACCATTTTTTGGTTGTCAACCATTTAGACCAATCCACACTGTTTCCAGTGTCATATATTGTCTCTATGTTTCCTCTTAGTCATTTGTTTCTAGGTTGCCTCCCTTCGTGGGGGCCCCTTCCTTGTGGGGGGGGGGGGCGCGTCCGATCACTCTGTTTCCGCCTATTATGGGTGCCTGCATGGACACACAGGTCCAGCTATGTGGGAGCTGGACCTGTCAATATGCGGGCTGCTGGGCGAGCGCATTCGCCACACTGGGTCCCTGGATTGACAGTCTTCACAGGGCTCTTTTGAGCCCTCTTGAGTGTCTCTCCCGTGTTCCCCGTTATTGCCTGTCGCGGCGTCCCGGTCTCCTTGGTTACGGAGACGCCGCCGCCAGGCATTATGGGGACTGTAGGCCTTCTGTGTGACGCGGGTGCGCGCGCATGCGCTGTTCCGCATCCACTGTCCGCTCACATCCGACGTCGCTAATTAGACGCCGGATGATGAGGGAGATAAAAAGGCGTCCGCCAACACTGCAGGTCTGTCCGCCCTGCCGAGCCCTTGTGAGTCGACATCGCCGTAAGGTCAGTTTACAGAACAAGTGCGGAGTTTGTCCACGCAGACAACGTAGCTGTTCCAACCTTCTCTCCTTCCCTTTTTGTCTAATTCATTTAAATTTGATTTGGTCATTTCTATACCCTAGATTCACTTTCCTCTTTTTCTGGCGGTTCCGCTCGGAACCTGAATGGTGTGGCTCCATTGCTGTCTGCTGTGCGGTACGCTTGGGTTGCTGTTTGTAGAACACAGCTACAATTGAGACTGCATTTTTATGCGATTTTGGTAAGCAAGATTCATTCTAATGGATTAAAAGCTACTTTTTGAGCATAATGCCCAGCCAATTTCCTTTTCCCCTCTACCTTTTTTCCTCTTGCTCTGCTCTAGGGCTCTTTTTATACATCTGAATATTTTTCTTTTTTTTTTTTTACCCCATTACAATCAAGATCAATTCACGGGCTTCTAGAAACAATTTCAAGGACCCTTTTCTGTGCAATTTCCAGTCCCCCATGTGCAACACATGATACACCTAACTCAGCACAGGTATGTTTTGAATTTATTCCTCATTGTAATGGACTTTTTCAATCTATTAATTACCCTAATTTCTATGGAAGCTTTTTTAAGCTCCTTGTAAAAATGGTAAAATATTAGATTTGCCTGTTCGCTTATTTTGTCTCCTGCAGTCACCGCATTGGCGGTTATCTCTGATCGGTTCGCTTCCCAATCCCGGGTGGGGTCTTCTTCTTAGGGATTAGACGCATCTGTTTTAGATTGGTAGGTATTATTAGTTTATACTTTCCAATGACACACACATACCATTTGTTTTACTCTGTATTGATTGGTCCCTTGAGACACCTGGGCAATGCTGAGGACTAAGAGTGTGCTTTTGTATATGACCGTCTCCATTAATTCTGTTTTGTTTTTCTCTATTCGTAGTGAACCTTTTCTGTATTTTAAACAAAACAATTTCTCTTCCACCAATTATTGGCTCCCCTGAAGAAGCCTAACAATAGGCGAAACATGTCGGGAATTTTCCATCTGAACTGCCAAGAATATGGTTATTCAAACTAATTGTTGGATTTTATATATTGCTCTGTATGCCAGCCAATATATGTATATTGTTAAATTTGATCTTTTTGTACTCTCTTGATCGCTTTTACTACATTTAATAAAACATTTTTTTTTTATCTAAACATTTATATACTTTTTTCTAACTATTACTAGCACCGTAACAGTCCCGTCCTTCTCCTTCCGTTCCTCCCTATCTGTTACAATTGGGATGAGGTGCGTTGTTAATCCCTTGCCTTACTTAGCTCTTTCTTTTCCCTGTACTAGAGGGCATATGTAAAGAGATGCAATTGTGACAGTCTCTAAATATATTGTGGTTCGTTAGGGCTGCTTTAATAAAAATGTCACTCCTCCCTCGTATCCTTTACATCTTGCAAACTGTTCCTATTCGGGTCCCCCCAAGCCCCCCAGAATTAAAAATGCACATCTAAATGCCCCAAAACATAAAGGAGCATTTGGTTTTCCAGACCTTCAGGGTTACTATATGGCCTGTCTCTTAGCCAGGATAGTTGACTGGAATGTTCATGAGTTCATCAAAGCTGTGGTGGCTCTTGAACATTCACAAACCTATTTTCCTTGCATCTCCTACCTTGGCTTCAACCAGAGGAGGTACCCACTAAAGTTAATTTTCACCCACTCATCGGGCCCACAATCCAGGCATATCATCACTGGTGTAAGCGCTTACAAAGAGGGTCCAAGAGGGGTCTGCTTACATCTATTCATCTCAATCCTGCCTCCCCCAGGCATCTCACATTTCTTTTTACGATTAGGTAGACCATGCTGCGACGTCCAGGCCCAGCATTTTTTCCACAAAGGGAAATTACTATGACGGGAATTTATCAATGCTTTTATGAGTCCACATAAGATACCTTTCTGGTCATACCTTCAAATTAGACACTTTTTCACTTCACAGGTCCACTCCACATTCTGAGGGAGACTTTTAAACCGATGGAGTCAACTTGTAGTCGCTCTCAACCACAGCGACATATGGTCTCATTTTTCTATAGGGCGCTTTTGGACTAGATTCCCATTCTATCAGGCCTGGGCCCTGGGAGTTGAATTTGACACTCTCGGAGGCAGAGTAGGAAACTGCATGTACCCTTATCCACAAGGGCTCGCTCAACGTGGCAATTCAAGAAAACGGATACAAAATTCTTTCTCGGGGTACCAAACTCCATCTAGACTCCACAAATGTGATCCCACCGTTCCCAATCTCTGTTGGAGATGTGGAGTTGAAGCCTGCACCATGCTTCCACGTGTGGTGGACTTGTTCCATTCTTCAGCCCTTTTGGAAACAAGTATACAATATTATTTGAAAAGTAACCTCTTATAGCTTGGATTACACCCCGGAACAATTCCTATTGCACCACACCTCCCTATTGAAACATGTATATAATAAATTGCTGGTGATGTAAATGGTGAATGCTGCTAAGCTATGTATTCCATACCATTGGCGTTTGCCAACTGTTCCATCAATTCGTGAATGGTTCAACAGGATTATTCACATGGAAGAGATGGAAGAGCTGATCCACATTTCTCAAGATAAGATGTCCAAATTCACAAAGACTTGGTATTTCTGGATTGATTATAAGGAGTCTCCAGAATTCCAAACATATATGCGTCAGCTAGTGTAAGCAAACACCTGCACATTTTGTATCTTTTATATGCCCTTATTTCCCCTATCCGTTACCTTGGCCCCCATTTTCCCACTCCCCCTTACCCAATACCCCTCCCCCGCTCAAAAAGTAACCTCTTATAGCTTGGATTGCACCCCGGAACAATTCCTATTTTACCACACCTCCCTATTGAAATATGTATATAATAAATCGCTGGTGATGTGCATGGTGAATGCTGCTAAGCTATGTATTCCATACCATTGCATTTACCAACTGTTCCATCGTTTCGTGAATGGTTCCACAGGATTATTAACATGGAAGAGATGGAAGAGCTGATCCACATTTCTCAAGATAAGATGTCCAAATTCACAAAGACTTGGTATTTCTGGATTGATTATAAGGAGTCTCCAGAATTCCAAACATATATGCGTCAGCTAGTGTAAGCAAACACCTGCACATTTTGTATCTTTTATCTGCCCTTATTTCCCCTATCCATTACCTTGGCCCCCATTTCCCCATTCCCTCTTACCCAGTATCCCTCCCCCCCACTCAACTGCCCACCCTCTCCCCCCATACTATTTCTGTTCCTTCTTATTTTTTCTTGTCTTTCCCTTTTATCTTTTAAGTTTGAATTAAAATTTGGAATCCAGTCATCTAGGCTTGCCCTTCCAATGACATTCTGCTTGTTGGGGATGAAACAATCACCTATGCTCGGCTGTCAAGTGCTATTAATATTTGGAACGTGCTTCTTTCTATATGTGAGCAGCTGGGCCATTTGTTATCCATGTTGGCCCCTACGATACTGTAAACCAATTTATAACAGTTAAGTTCATATTAGACTTTTTGTTTTTTGGAAATCCTATCTTTGACATAAATGATGCTTCAACAGCATTCTGTTTATGTTTAAAGTTTGCCTTTTTCTGCATGGCTAATCATTTACAATAAAACATTTAATGGAGAAAAAAATCCAAATTAATGAAGTGAAATAAAAGAGGTGAAATCGTGATGTGAGTTGACCATAAATCAGAAAAAGCAAGCTTCTGTACTGTTAATGTATTACCCACTATCTGAAAATATTCATGTAAAGGGATTGACGTGGAAATCATTTAAATTTGTGATATTAGCAATCTATTGTTAAGTAGTAAAATATGTATCAATGTGCTACCTGATATATAGTCATGTTTACTGCATTTGCTTGGCTGTATGTTTATAGTCTTTACTGACATACACTATATTGCCAAAAGTATTTGGACTCCTGCCTTTACACACATGAACTTTAATGGCATCTGTCTTAGTCCGTAGGGTTCAATATTGAGTTTGCCCACCCTTTGCAACTATAACAGCTTCAACTCTTCTGGAAGGCTTTTTATATCAAAAAGCATGTGAGGAGAAAGAATGGACTTTACCTGATAGAACACTTTTGGGATGAATTAGAGTGAAGACTGCGAGCCAGGCCTCCTTGTCCAACATCAGTGCCTGACCTCACAAATACGCTTCTGGAAGAATGGTCAAACATTCCCATAGACACACTCCTGAACCTTGTGGACAGCCTTCCAGAAGAAATAAAAAAGTATACCAAGACTCCATCACAGGATGGTACTGTGGGGGTCTTAAAGATGGAGCAGTGCCACATCCTATAGAATCATTTTAGATCAAAAAGCACATGGAGAAAGATGAGAAAGAATGGACTTCGTAGGCACCAATTATAAAAATAAGATAATCATTTATTAAACGCAAAATACAAACGGGAGTTTTCATTAAAACGTTATTTTGCAAAGTCAATACATGCAAAACTCTGTTGTTGCTTTTACTCTCTAAAACAGCAGAAAAATTATACCAAACATCATATTATTCCTGCAACAGTGTATGGTATGGAAGGGGGGGGAGACATATAAGCATATACAAATACAAGAAACAATACATAACCTAACAAAGTACATTGGTAGAGTGTTCCACATTTTTTAGCAGAATTCATCCAAAAGGTAAACATGCAACAGATACCCATAAGTGACATGCAACAGGCAATTTGAGGTTGAACGTGGGGGTGTGCCAGTTAGAAAACAAAGAAAAACAGAAAAAAATTGGAAAAAGTAAAAAATATATTTGTAGAAAACAGCAAGGGTATATATCCCCATATCAAGGCGTCCATTATTTCAGAAAAGATAAAAATAGTAAAGATGGCAGATTTGAAAAATTTGAAAAAGCTGTTGTTATGCCTCCTGTCCCTCTCTCCCTCCCCTCTTTCTTCTTTGTGCCTGCCCCCCCCCCCCTCCTTTTTCTCCCGTACCCCACCTTTGATTTATTATACAATTTTTGGTGATATGAGTGTAATTCAATGCCTTACCGTGGTCGTATGTGCCTGGTTTGACCCGCAATTTGATTGCAATTTGTAATTTACTTGCTGGTTTATATTTGTTTTATACGTTATAATATACTACATCTAACTTTTATTTTATGGCTTTTTGTTCCAGAAGCCTGCAGTGGATATCCTCTTGGTATCGTGCTTCGGATCCCGCATTATGGTCGGAGCCCTTGTGGTTCCCTTCTTTCCTCCACCTAATTGTTCTTCTCATCTTACAGGCCAACCGTCCTCTGCCCCACTATCTCCCCTTTTGCCGCCTCCTCCGTGTTTGATGGGTTACATCTGCTCTAAGTGGGATTTTTCCATCAGTGGTAGTTCTGGCTGTTGGCCACTAGGGGGTGTGGGTGTGCACCTTTGTGATGGCCGAGTCAGGTGATGTGGCAATCAGCCACACACCTGTCTGGGGTGTGTATATAGAGCAGCCCTGTCTAGCTCTACACTATGGCAACTTTCACAGGCGGTTGGTTGGTTGGTTGGTTGGTTGGTTGGTTGGTTGGTTGGTTGGTTGGTTGGTTGGTTGGTTGGTTGGTTGGTTGGTTGGTTGGTTGGTTGGTTTGTTTGTTTGTTTGTTTGTTGCTGTCTGTTGCTGTCTGTTGCGTCCAGCTGCTTACAAATTTTCTGCAGATCAAGGTGTGTATCCCCTTCATCTCACTATGAGGACTATCTTAGCTACTTTGTTGCTTCTTGGACTTGTTCTTTTCCATTCCTAGATTGCTACAATATCTCTGTTTGCCTTTCAGATCCAGTCATTGGATACATGTTTCCTTTCAGTTTACTGCTTTTAGATAGAAAACTGTGTGTTAGGGCCAATTACCAGGAGCCCAACACACCGTCTGTCTCCTTGCTTTAACTAATATACCAGATGGCTTTTATTCATTCATCTTAGTTTATTTAACAGGTGAGAGTAGCTAAGTGTCAAACACCTCTATGTCCTTTTTATTATGAATACTAGGTACTATATATTAATCCTTTGTTATCATGTTTCTGTGCTTTAGGTCACTGTGTGGTCTGTTTATGTTATTTACTATTGTATCAATACTATCTACTATCTGGCTACCTATGAGATAGCTCCTTTATGGTTTATGTGCAGAGGTAGGCTTTTAGCTAATAATACTACTTGCTAGCTTCCCTCATATGCATTTATGCTTTTGTGCAGGAATTGTTTGTTTGTGTGTGTGTTTTTTTTTTTTTTTCAAATCTGCCATCTTTACTATTTTTATCTTTTCTCAAATAATGGACGCCTTGATATGGGATGTATACCCTTGCTGTTTTCTACAAATATATTTTTTACTTTTTCCTATTTTTTTTTCTTTGTTTTCTAACTGGCACACCCCCACGTTCAACCTCAAATCGCCTGTTGCATGTCACTTATGGGTATCTGTTGCATGTTTACCTTTTGGATGAATTCTGCAAAAAAATGTGGAACACTCTACCAATGTACTTTTGTTAGATTATGTATTGTTTCTTGTATTTGTGTATGCTTATATGTCTCCCCCCCCCCCCCCCCCATTTGTAGAACAGCTACTAAATTCCTGATGAAGCATTCATATGCAAAACATGTAGAACAAGCATGTTACTACATACCATACACTGTTGCAGGAATAATATGATGTTTGGTATCATTTTTCTGCTGTTTTAGAGGGTAAAAGCAACAACAGAGTTTTGCATGTATTGACTTTGCAAAATAACGTTTTTAATGAAAATTCCCTTTTGTATTTTGCGTTTAACCACCTTCAGACCGGACCATTTTGCTGGTAAATGACCAGAGGTCTTTTTACAATTTGGCACTGCGCTGCTTTAACTGGTAATTGCGCGGTCATGCAATGTTGTACCCAAACAAAATTTGCGTCCTTTTCTTCCCACAAATAGAGCTTTCTTTTGATGGTATTTGATTGCCTCTGCGATTTTTATTTTTTGCGATATAAACGTAAAAAGACCGCAAATTTTGAAAAAAAATGATATTTTCTACTTTTTGTTATTAGAAAAATCCAATAAACTCAATTTTAGTCATACATTTAGGCCAAAATGTATTCAGCCACATGTCTTTGGTAAAAAAAAAGTCAATAATTGTATATTTATTGGTTTGCGCAAAAGTTGTCACATCTACAAACTAAGGTACGTTTTCTGGAATTTACGCAGCTTTTAGTTTACGACTGCCTATCTCATTTCTTGAGGTGCTAAAATGGCAGGGCAGTACAAAACCCCCCCAAATGACCCCATTTTGGAAAGTAGACACCCTAAGGAAATTGATAAGTGGCATGTTGAGCCCATTGAATATTTTATTTTTTTGCCTCAAGCGATTGAATAATGACAAAAAAATTTTTTTTTTTACACAAAGTTGTCACTAAATGATATATTGCTCACACATGCTATGGGCATATGTGAAATGACACCCCAAAATAAATTCTGCTGCTTCTCCTGAGTACGGGGATACCACATATGTGGGACTTTTTGGGAGCCTAGCCGCGTACGGGGCCCCGAAAACCAAGCACCGCCTTCAGGCTTTCTAAGGGCGTTACAGTTTTGAAGGCCATAAAATGCCAAGATGGCACAAACCCCCCCCCCAAATGACCCAATTTTGGAAAGTAGACACCCCTAAATTTAGGGGTACACTAGTGAGACTAGGTAATAAATGGCGGGTGCCCTGAAACTATAAAAAAAATAACTAACCAACCAGCGTCACCTGTAACAGTTATATGGTGATCACTGGTGAAAGGGTTAACTAGGGGGCAATCAGGGGGCTTTATGCGGTAGTATATGGGGGTCCCTGGTGCTATAAAAAGCTGCGGCGAACCTAAATACCTACCTGCCTAAGTAGCGTCACCTGTGACACTAATACAGCGATCAGAAAAACGATCGCTTATTAGGCTGGGTTCACACTGGAGTGATGCGGGAACGCCATGAATCCGCGGCGGGTTCCCGCATCGCATGCCTCCCGGCGGCAGTTCACACTGCCCTATGCGAACTGCTGGGAGTGTCAGTGAAATGTTAATGACACCCCCAGATCAGTTCGCATATCGCAGTGCGATCTGCAAACTCGGATCGCATGGTGTGAACACCCATGCGATCCGATTCTGCTGCGGGCCAAAAAAAGGGTCCCGTGCGAATTTGCGGCGGGTGCGACACGAATTCAGCCATACTATCTGTATGGCTGAACTCGAATCGCACAGAGATCGGATGTGATTTGCACTGCAGTGCGGTGCGAATCACATTCGTTCTCATAAACCGCTGCAATGTGAACCCAGCCTTAGTGACACTGGCGACGGGGGGTGATCACGGGGTTAAACCTTTATTGGGGGGTTAGGGGGGCACATTAGAACTAAAGGGGGCTAACCCTAACTGCCCTAACAGTTATTACAGTCACAAATGACACCAATGCAAAAAAAAAAAAAAAAAGCAATTGGTGTCACTGTGACTGGGGGGGCAGGGGTAATTGGGGGGTGATCGGGGGGTAAAGGGGGGGTGTGAGTGTGCCTGGCATGTTCTACTGTATGTGTGGTGTGTTGGTGCAACTCACCGAACCTCTCTCCTCGGTGCCGGAACGAAAAATACCGACACGGAGGAGAGAATACATCACTTCCTCTCCTGTGTTTACATTACAGGAGAGGAAGTGATGTCACGGGACATTTTCATTCGTCGGAGCGATCGCGAGGGGGTGGCCATGAATGAATGGCCGTCCCCTCGTCCGGGATCGCTCCCGAACGAATACCGACCGCCGCAGGCACCGGGCGGGGGCCCGATCGGGCCCCCGACCGGCGGGCAGGCAAGGACGTACATGTAAGCCCTTATGCCTGCCCGTGCCATTCTGTCGACGTACATCGTCGTGCGGCGGTCGGCAAGTGGTTAATAAACAATTGTTATTTTTATAATTGGTGCCTACAAAGTCCATTCTTTCTCCTCACGTGTTTTTTTTTTTTTTATCTAAAATTGTTCTATAGGACTTGGCACTGCTCCATCTTTAAGACCCCCACAGTACCATCCTGTAATGGTGTCTTGGTATACTTTTTATTTATTTCTTCTGGAAGGCTGTCCACAAGGTTCAGGAGTGTGTCTATGGGAATGTTTGACCATTCTTCCAGAAGCGTATTTGTGAGGTCAGGCACTGATGTTGGACAAGGAGGCCTGGCTCGCAGTCTTCACTCTAATTCATCCCAAAAGTGTTCTATCAGGTTGAGGTCAGAACTTTGCGCAGGCTAGTCAAGTTCCTCCACCCCAAACTCACTCATCCATGTCGTTATGGGCCTTGTTTGTGCACCGGTGTGCAGTCATGTTGGAACAGGAAGGGGCTATCCCCAAACTGTTCCAACAAAGTTGGGAGCATGAAATTGTCCAAAGATCTTGGTATGCTGACTCCTTAAGAATTCCCTTCACTGGAACTAAGGGGTCAAGCCCAATCCCTGAAAAACAACCCCACTCCATAATCCCACCTTCAACAAAGGAATTGGACCAGTGCACAAAGCAAGGTCCATACAGTAAAGACATGGGATGAGTGAGTTTGGGGTGGAGGAACCTGACTGGTCTGCACAGAGACCTAACCTCAACCCAATAAAACCCCTTTGGAATGAATTCGAGCGGAGACTGAGAGTCAGGCCTTTCTTGTCCACATCAGTGCCTGAAATCACAAATGTGCTTCTGGAAAAATTGTCAAACATTCCCATAGAAACACTCTTAAACCTTGTGGACAGCAATTCCAGAAGAGTTTAAGTTTTTATAGCTGCAAAGGGTGGGTCAACTCAATATTGAACCTTACGGACTAAGACTACGGACTAAGACTGGGATGCCATTAAAGTTCACGTGCATGTAATGGCAGGCATCCCAATACTGTCATAATATTATGTGTGTGTATGTGTGTATGGTGGCCCGTCCATACAGGGTGCAGGGGTGCTGTCCCCATAATCCATGCGCCCGGCCCCTAGTCTACATGAAGGGCGCATGGATTCCAATGTTTTCTTCTTCTTTTTTTTTTGGTTTTAAATAGCACATGATTAAAGACAGAGTTTCTTATTGGCTTAAAAAAAAAGGTGGGCTTATGGCTCAGAGCACTGTGCCCTGAGCCCACCCAGTTGTGTGACATTAGCGAATTAATATTTGCTATTGTCTTCCTGATTCTCCTCCAGGCCAATCAGTAAGTGGGTCCTGAGACCCATCACCCGTTTGGCTGAGAGGAGAAGCGATCCTATTGACCGCCAAGGAGGAGGAGGGTGGAGACACAGGGGAAGCTGCCAAAGCCGAGGAGGAGGAGATTCAAGGTGAAGCCGCCACCCACCACCCCGGTGGAAATGCTGCTCGTAACCTAGATGGAGTAAGTGCGGGGCTGGTAATCGACTGACTGGGGGGTGGGTGCCTGTGACCCAACCAACGGGGGTGGGTGTGGTGGTTACAGGTAAATTGTTTACTGCCCCCCCAAAAAAAAATATACCATCAGCCACCACAGGTTAGACCTGATAGGAAGGCCAACAGCCAACTGGAGGAGATAGCTTAACAAGCTGATAATGTTGCCAATAATTGCAGAGCAGTGGCTTAGGGCTGTCAGGCTGCTGATTCTATCAGGATTGCTAGATAAGAAACTTTGTAACAAATTTACAAAAAATTAAATTTTTTTTATAAATGCTGTATACAGCGAGGCATGATGCAACACATTCTAACTTTTAGATACTAAATTCCACTTTTGTCACACTTCTAACCTTAAACAGTATTGTTCTCTTCAAGAAAAGTTATTGGTAAGTCCATTGACTGCAAACCTTTTGAATGGGCAAACAATAAGCAATACTACATGGAGAGAAAAAAATCAGACCTTTTCAGTCTTTCTATCAGTCCGAATAAGATATCAATGTATGAGCTTCAAATCAGCCTAAATAATTATGAAGACAGGAACACCCAGTTATACTGTGAAAAAATATTTTCTTTGCGCAGCACCATTCATCAAATGAGAGATGTGCAATAATTTTTGAGAATTTATATAGCCTTTAAACACTCTTGAGAGAAAGCATTTGCTATGAGACAGAATGCCCAAGGGGACATAATTAAAGTGGAACTAAACTCTCAATAGTTATTGACTATTCTAATCCTTATGCTGCTAGTGTTGGTATATAGATAGGAATATATAATGTTTACTTGTTTTAACCTTTTTTTTTAATTATATATATTTAATATTTTGGTTGCTTCCTGGTTTCTGGCCTAGGCCAAAATGTTGTCATACATCCCAAGATTCGTTATGGGCATTTTTATCTTTAATCTGGAAGAAGGGAGGAGGGGCTTTCAAAGCTAAGCACACTCTCTTGCTTGCATTTCTGAGCTAAAAGCAGATGGAATAAATTAAATAAATGCTACATGAATCTTCTGCCTGTAGTTTGGGTGCAGTGCGGCGGCAACAACACACACAATCCAAGTGCGATGAAAGAACTTGTATTGAAGTAAGGCAAAGACACTTCACAATAAAAGCAGTGGAAAGGGAACATAACCGGAAACACTCCAACAGCATGTAGACAGCAGGTTTCAGCTGAAACTGATAGCTCCTGTTTGGAGGGGAAAAGTGCAGCATGGCCATCTCATGATCAAATGGCAAGATGTCCACAGGAGTTGCAAACTTTACACTTTCCCTCCTCATCAGGAACCTTTGTCTGTAGCTAATTATGTCCCTGCCAGGTGGAGTACCCATCCCTACTCTACCCACTTTCAAAATGCGTGCCAAGCCTGGGTGCCAGGGCCTTAAAAAGGGTCTGCTTGACCCATGATGGTTGCTAGAGTCACATAGGGTGGCAGCATCCAATTGGATAGCTTCTCCAGTGACCCAGGGAACCATAGAGGAACAATGTTCCTCTTGACTTCCTCTACAACTACAGTAATGCTGCGGAAGAGTAGACTGCACCTGCCTACATGCCCTTACTCAAGATGGCTATAGCTAGAAATGTAAGGGGGAATGTTTTTTCAAAGCGATTTCTCAGCAAAAATAAAAGCATGGAGACATGGATGAATGGGTGAGACCGCAGTGCATTGACGGCTGCTGATTGGCCAAAGCATGCACCTGACCTGCATGCTTTGGCCAATCACAGCGTTCTCTGCTGTGAGAGCCATGATTGGTCAATGATTTGGCCAATCGTGGCTCAGGGGCTGAGCCCACGCCCCACACTGTTAGGCTGCTTACATGGCATCTGTACATAGTTTTATGAGTGAAAGCATCAAAATTAAATTTGTAAAGGAAAAATGTCATTCAAAACTGCTTGAGGCTGTAATGTATGGCCGGATCACGGCAATATAGATAAAAATCATTGAAAAAACAGAGTGAGCACCCCCCCCCCCCCCCCCCAGTCCATTACCAGGCCTTTTGGGTCGAGTATGAATATTAAGGGGGAAATTTGCGCCAAAATTTAAAAAATAATGGTGTGGTGCTCCCCCCAAATCCATACAAGGCCATTCAGGTCTGGTATGGATTTTAAGGGGCACCCCATGCCAAAATGTAAAAAAAAAGAAATAGCGTGGAGGTTCCCCCAAAATCCATACCAGACTCTTATCTGAGCATGCAACCTGGCAGGCTGCAGGTAAAGGGTGGGACAGGAGAGTGCCCCCTCACCTCCTGAACCGTACCAGGCCACATGTCCTTAACATGAGGAGGATGTATTGGGGCCCCTCCAAAACACCTTGTCCCCATATTGATGGGGACAAGGGCCTCTTCCCCACAACCTTTGCCTGGTGGTTGTAGGGGTCTGCAGGCAGAGGGCTCATCGGAATCTGGAAGCTCCTTTTAACAAGGGGGGGGGGGCCCAGATCCCTCCCCCCCATGTAAATGGGTATCAAGTACATTGTACCTCTACACATAAATAAAAGTCCTTTTTAAAAAAAAAACATGTCCCATGATATTCATCCATCTTCGATCACAGCGCCGATGGACTGAGAAAATTTTTTTTTGAAAAACTCTGCTTCATTGGGAGTCATCCCTGCGACTGCAGGCTTTTTGCATTGACAGCTGATATATAACTGAGATCAGGGCCACCCAGTGATTTTTCTTTCTCGGGTCACTGACGCTTTGATTAAAGATCAATGGACATCGCGGGACATTTTTATTATTTTTTTTAATAAAAGTCTTGTCCCAAACTGTCTACTGTGATTTTTACTATTTGGCATTTTTTTTTGGTGAATGGGTATGGGTACAATGTGCCCATACCCATTCACATAGGGGGCCGGAATCTGGGGGTCCCCTTGTTAAAGGGGGCTTCCAGATTCTGATAAGCTCCCGCCTCCATGGGAAAAACTCACCCTCCATGGGAGAATTCCCCGTGACAAGCTTTTTGCATTGACAGCTGTTATATAGCTGAGCGCGGGGCCACCCGGTGATGTAAACAGATGACCCCGCCCCCTCTGATGTTACATGATGTCACATTAAAAGGAGCTTCCAGATTCTGATAAGCCCCCCCTGCACCAGTTAAGGGATGTGGGGAAGTGTCCCTTGTCCCCATCAACATGGGGACATGGTGTTTTGGAGGGGACCCAAAAATACCCTCTCGTCCCCCCCCTTATCCTGTGGCCTGCCAGGTTGTATGTTCGGATAAGTTTCTGGTATGGATTTTGGGGGGACCCCCACATTTTTTTTATTTTGTCTTGGGGTTCCCCTTAAAATCCATATCAGACCTAAAGGGCCTGATATGGATTTTGGGGGGACACCCACAAATAAATTTTTTTTTAATTTTGGTGTGGAGTTACTCTTAATATTCATACCAGACCCAAAGGGCCTGTTAATTAACTGGGGGGGGGGGGGGGGAGCATGCCGTTTTTTTTTCAATGATTTTTATCTATATTGCCGGGATCTAACAATACATTACAGCTGCAAGCAGATTTTGAATGACTTTTTTCCTTTAGAAATGTAGTTTTGCTGTGGTACTGTTATTAAACACGGGAAAATGCGCTAAGGACAGACTAAGGACACCCCCCCAGGCACAATATTTAAAGGAAGATTTCATTTTTATTGTTTCACTTTGAGCATTATTAACCACTTTCAGACCGGACCATTTTGCTGGTCAATGACCAGAGGTCTTTTTACAATTTGGCACTGCGCTGCTTTAACTGGTAATTGCGCGGTCATGCAATGTTGTACCCAAACAAAATTTGCATCCTTTTTTTCCCACAAATAGAGCTTTCTTTTAAAGGTATTTGACTGACTCTGCGATTTTTATTTTTTGCGATATAAACGTAAAAAGACCGCAAATTTTGAAAAAAAATGATATTTTCTACTTTTTGTTATTAGAAAAATCCAATAAACTCAATTTTAGTCATACATTTAGGCCAAAATGTATTCAGCCACATGTCTTTGGTAAAAAAAAAGTCAATAACTGTATATTTATTGGTTTGCGCAAAAGTTGTCACATCTACAAACTAAGGTACGTTTTCTGGAATTTACGCAGCTTTTAGTTTATGGCTGCCTATCTCATTTCTTGAGGTGCTAAAATGGCAGAGCAGTACAAACCCCCCCCCCCAAATGACCCCATTTTGGAAAGTAGACACCCTAAGGAAATTGATAAGAGGCATGTTGAGCCCATTGAATATTAAATTTTTTTGCCTCAAGCGTTGAATAATGACAAAAAATTATTTTATTTTTTTTACACAAAGTTGTCACTAAATGATATATTGCTCACACATGCCATGGTTATATGTGGAATTGTACCCCAAAATACATTCTGCTGCTTCTCCTGAGTACGGGGATACCACATATGTGGGACTTTTTGGGAGCCTAGCCGCGTACGGGGCCCCGAAACCAAGCACCGCCTTCAGGCTTTCTAAGGGCGTAAATTTTTGACTTCACTCCTCACTACCTATTACAGTTTTGAAGGCCATAAAATGCCAAGATGGCACAAAACCCCCACAAATGACCCCATTTTAGAAAGTAGACACCCCAAGCTATTTGCTGAGAGGCATGTTGAGTCCATGGAATATTTTATATTTTGCCGCAAGTTGCGAGAAAATTACAAACTTTAATTTTTTTATTTTTTTTTTCACAAAGTTGTCACTAAATGATATATTGCTCACGCATGCCATGGGCATATGTGAAATTACACCCCAAAATAAATTCTGCTGCTTCTCCTGAGTACGGGGATACCACATATGTGGGACTTTTTGGGAGCCTAGCCGCGTATGGGGCCCCAAAACCAAGCACCGCCTTCAGGCTTTCTAAGGGCGTAAATTTTTGACTTCACTCCTCACTACCTATTACAGTTTTGAAGGCCATAAAATGCCAAGATGGCACAAACCCCCCCAAATGACCCCATTTTGGAAAGTAGACACCCCTAAATTTAGGGGTACACTAGTGAGACTCACAGGTAAAAAAGCACCTAGGCTGTCAGCGACTGTATCAAAACGCTACAAAAAAAACTGTTAGCGATCGCAGGGATCAGGCCTGACTCGAACGCTGCAGTTATGTGTGTTGTGTTTTGTAAGTGACAGTGATCGATCGATACTGCACTTGGGTGGGCTGGGCTGGGCTTGGCGGAGGGGCTAAACGCAGGTGCTAGCAGGTATCTGGGCTGATCCCGCTAACAATGCGTTTTGGGAAACCTAAACTGCTGGCGACGCTAATATAGATCTGATCAGATACTATATTACTAAGGGAGGTGTATGCTTTGCGCGTGGGTGTAGCGGTACTGGCACTAACCTGACGCTGCCTGGGGCGACGCAGACCCTATCTGACCCTCAAACTTATATCACCCGCCGGGTGATCAGGGGGTTAAACCTTTATTAGGTAATAATGGCGGGTGCCCTGAAACTATAAAAAAAATAACTAACCAACCAGCGTCACCTGTAACAGTTATATGGTGATCACTGGTGAAAGGGTTAACTAGGGGGCAATCAGGGGGCTTTATGCGGTAGTATATGGGGGTCCCTGGTGCTATAAAAAGCTGCGGCGAACCTAAATACCTACCTGCCTAACTAGCGTCACCTGTGACACTAATACAGCGATCAGAAAAACGATCGCTTATTAGGCTGGGTTCACACTGGAGCGATGCGGGAACGCCACAAATCCGCGGCGGGTTCCCGCATCACACTGCCCTATGCGAACTGCTGGGAGTGTCAGTGAAATTTTAATGACACCCCCAGATCAGTTCGCATATCGCAGTGCGATCTGCAAACTCGGACAGGAATCGGATCGCATGGTGTGAACACCCATGCGATCCGATTCTGCTGCGGACCAAAAACAGGGTCCCGTGCGAGTTTGCGGCGGGTGCGGCGGGTGCGACGCGAATTCAGCCATACTATCTGTATGGCTGAACTCGAATCGCACAGAGATCGGATGTGATTTGCACTGCAGTGCGGTGCGAATCACATCCGTTCTCATAAACCGCTGCAATGTGAACCCAGCCTTAGTGACACTGGCGATGGGGGGTGATCACGGGATTAAACCTTTATTGGGGGGGTTAGGGGGTACCTTAGAACTAAAGGGGGCTAACCCTAACTGCCCTAACAGTTATTACAGTCACAAATGACACCAATGCAAAAAAAAAAAAAACTCGGACAGGAATCGGATCGCATGGTGTGAACACCCATGCGATCCGATTCTGCTGCGGACCAAAAAAAGGGTCCCGTGCGAGTCTACGGCGGGTGCGGCGGGTGCGGCGGGTGCGGCGGGTGCGACGCGAATTCAGCCATACTATCTGTATGGCTGAACTCTAATCGCACAGAGATCGGATGTGATTTGCACTGCAGTGCGGTGCGAATCACATCCGTTCTCATAAACCGCTGCAATGTGAACCCAGCCTTAGTGACACTGGCGACGGGGGGTGATCACGGGGTTAAACCTTTATTGGGGGGGGTTAGGGGGATACCTTAGAACTAAAGGGGGCTAACCCTAACTGCCCTAACAGTTATTACAGTCACAAATGACACCAATGCAAAAAAAAAAATGCAATTGGTGTCACTGTGACTGGGGGTGCAGGGGTGATTGGGGAGGGTGATCGGGGGGGTGAAGGGGGGTGAGAGTGTGCCTGGCATGTTCTACTGTATTGTGTAGTGTTGGTGCAACTCACCGATCCTCTCTCCTCGGTGCCGGAACGAAAAATACCGACACGGAGGAGAGATTACATCACTTCCTCTGCCTGTGTTTACATTACAGGAGAGGAAGTGATGTCACGCTTCATTTCCATTCGTCAGGAGCGATCGCGAGGGGGTGGCCATGAACGAATGGCCGCCCCCTCATCCCGGATCGCTCCTGAATGGATACCGACCGCCGCTGGCACCGGGGGGGGCCCGATCGGGCCCCCCACCCGCGGGAAGGCAGGGACGTACAGGTACGCCCATATGCCTGCCCGTGCCATTCTGTCGACGTACATCGTCGTGCGGCGGTCGGCAAGTGGTTAAAATCCTTGCTCCTGAAAAAATGATTTTTTTTTTACCATTGACGCATGTCCCCTGCGGCAGGACCCAGGTCCCCAAACACTTTTTATGGCAATAACTTGCATATAAGCCTTTAAAATGAGCACTTTTGGTTTTTGATATTTGTGTCCCATAGACGCATTTTCGCGTGTTTGCACCAACCGTGTGTTCCCCCAATCCAAACCAGGCACTTGTGGTCTGCAATTGATTTTAAGGGAACCCCACACCAAAATGTATTTAAAAAATGGCATGGTGTCTCCCCCAATATCCATACCAGACCCTTACCCAAGAATTCAGCCTGGCAGGCCAGGAAAGGCAGGGGATGAGTGCACGAGGGAGTTGATGGGGACAAGGGCATGTTCCCCACAACCCTGACCGGCGGTTGTGGGGGTCTGCAGGCAGGGTGCTTATCTGAATCTGGAGGCCCCCAGATCCCAGGGGGATATAGACAGTTTAATAATAAAATAAATGGGTAGATCCATCATCAATTACAACATCCGCCACCACCACCCACCCCAAAAAAAGAGAAAAAAAGGTACCCTCGCACAGAGAGTTCCTGCTGTTTTACAGTTCTAACTAAGAGGCTTGGCCGCCTAACTACATCACTAACACATCATGCCCCTGGACAGTGATGTGACAAGGGGGCGGGGTCATCAAGTGATGTCTTTTGGTAGCCCCGTCCCTAAGTTATTTAAGAGCCGCCCGACGGGATCCTTCATCGTGACTGGAGTTTTTTTTCTTTTTCTTAGAAAGTATTATTTTACCGAAAGGGTAGTTGATTAAAGGAACAAACTACCAACAGAGGTAGTGAGACAGTCAACAGTAAATGGCTTCAAACATGCTTGGGATAAATATAGATCTATAGTCAGACAACAAGGTTAATGAAAAAACAAAAAGCAAACACAAATAAATAAATAAAATGGGCAGACTCGATGGACTGCTCAGTCTTTTTCTGCTGTCACTTTTCTATGTGATTGGTGATGGATCTACACTGGGGGATATTTTTTTTTATTTTGTACTTTTTTTAATAAATGTATTGTCAAAAACTTCCGTTGTGTTTTTATTTACTTTTTACACTCTTTTAATGAATGAGTAAAAGTACTATATACTCATTCAATAGCCCCGGGGGGGGGGGGGGGGTCGATAAGCCCCTGCCCACAGACACCCACAACCACCCGCCAGGGTTGTGGGGAGGAGGCCCCTGTCCCCATGTTGAGGGCATGTGGCGTGGTTTATTTCAGGGGGGGTGCTCACTTGTCCCCACCCCCTTTCCTGGTCTGACAGGCTACATTCTTGGATAAGGATTTTTTATTTTGGCATGGGGTCTCCCTTAAAATCCACACCAGAGCAGAAGTGGAGACCCCACGCTGAATTTTTAACTGTCAGCTTTTTTTTTTCACATTTGGCTGTCAGCAGGGAACCCACTGATGAGTCATCTGTTAAGGACAAGGTGGCCATCTTCCCGGTCCTCTCTGAAACAACCAGCTATTGGACCCCCATGCTGCATCTAAGCAATACCGCATGTGATACTGCCAGCAAAACCCTGGTGATAAATATTGCATCTATTTTTACTTTCTGTTCTGTTTAGGAGTTGGACTTAACAGGTTACTGCATGTTTTTTTGTTTTTTTTTGTTTTTTTATAATTTTGCAATAAATACTGCATAATGGTAATTTTTTTGTGAATTTGACTTTTTTTACTGCTTGTGATAATTTATGCAAATGAGTCACATGACTGTGTTATCACATGAGGTAATCATTAATGAATTGACCCCATGGTCCCAAAGTTTTATAAGTGCCTCCACTGTTGAGCTCATTAATGACCCATTTTGATAATAAATATAGACATGAAAATTCTTACAAAAATTCTAGCTAAAAAGCTCAACTCTTCTTACCTATCTCATTAAGAAGGATCAAGCAGGCTTTGTTCCAAAACACCAGTTTTCCCAACAATGCTTTTGTTGCTTGACATAACCAAAGCATTTGATTCCCTGTCATAACATCATTTTAATACAGGCCTCTGCCATCTGGGTTTTGTCCCACTTTTCATGCAGTGCACTTTCCCCATTCAGAGAGATACTAGGCAGGGTTGCCCTCTTTCCCCACTCCTGTTTATTTTGGCACTGGAACCTTTGGTGGAGAATTTAAGACTTCACAGACATCCAACGGAATAGCAGGATAATATAACTTACTCTCTCTTACCTCATCCCAACTTTCCCTCCCAAAACTTTTAAAAACTTCTACGTACTTTTGTCTTTCAAGAAGACATCGATGTCGAAGACCCTATCCGCTTGGACCTCTACAGGTCTAAAACACTCCTTTCCTTTTCAGTGCATGGGAAAAAATGTTTTCGATTGAAAAAGCCTATGGCGTGCAAAACACACCCAAAAAACTTCCACCCGGTGCCAAAAAAAAGTGCACACACATAAAGAGTGACACACTAAAAACGTGCAACAGGTGTCTAAAATCCTCCACTAGGAAGGACCTTACCCTGATCCCCCGGGGCGTTAGGCTGCAGACGGGGACTGAGGTACCAGATTCATGGCCATCCAGCCGAGGCCGGACGACCGCCTTTCTCCGCAAGGTCTGCCGAAACAGACCCACCCAGGTACTAGGGAATAGGGGCTCCCCCGAAGGGAGACCCCCCCAATGGAGGGCGAACCAAGCCAGAAGGCCTATGTCCACCCTCCCACAAGACTTTCAGGATAGGTCCGAGGACCGACACCCTACTCATCAAAATGTGAAGTGACAAACGTTACACACAACACAAATAAAATAAATAAAAAGTGAGGAAAGGGATAGTGAAGAGGAGAGTGAAAAGGTGACCATTGTGCAATACAATGACCAGGCCCCCCGGCCAGGAATCAAAAATTCCCCTGTTCCTAGCCAAAAGGCCGGGCCCTAGAGGCTGGTGTAAAAAAGCGTGTTATATAGTGACGGGACCAAGGTGCCGAATATCAAAGTGCAGAGCACAGTAAACATAAGGCACCCCTGAACTGCCACTTCAGGGGCACATTACCATAGGCTTTTCAACAGAAGCATCCCTGACCCCCCCCCCCCCCCCCCCCAGCAGCCCCCACCCCAGCCAGAAAGGCATGGAGATCCAGGAGCTTAGTGAGACCCTTTGCCATCAGGTCTCACCCTCACTCCCATCACTCCTACCTAATTACATTCGGGAAGTACAGGCCGTTCCCCCGGTGGGAGAAAGGGGAGCAAACGTTCCCTCCCGAAAAACTGACCGGAGCTAAAGCTGCCATAATCCAAGCCAGAAGGCCAGGGTCCCCTCCCCTGGCGCCGAGCAGTGGTTCTCCATCCCCATCAGAAGGCTTCCCTTTCAGCTACGAATTTCTCCAGGTCACCTTTACAGCAGCAGGTTTTGCATAGCAACCGCCACCCCTGCTCCACCTCGCCGTAGAACAGGGATGGAAGCAAGCGCCACCTCCTGGTAACTGATAAGAACAGATACTACACTTGATCTTAGCCAAAAGGCCGAGAAGCGATGGGAAGCCTAGTGCATGGGAACATTACCATACTTGGACATCCACCTCACCCCTACTTACCACATTTTATACCATGTAAATTTCCCACCTCTGTTTCGTAAATGATCTCTATTGGACTTCTGGAGACAGGTTCCCTTATCTTGGTTTGGTAGGATTAATGCTATTAAGATGACATACCTAATGCTATTAAGATGACATACCTAACTAAACCTCTATACTCCTTCAGGGTTTTACCAGTGCCAATCCCCTTGCACATATTAAGGATCCACAGTTAGGTCAGCTGGGGTCTGTGTTGTATCTGGAACACTAGGCTACAATGAAATGCTCAAAAATATTCTGATATTGGAGAATGCTTATAAGAATCTATACAGGTAGTAATACACTCCAGCTCGGCTAGCCCCCTTTCTCCCAAACTATCCTCCTACATGCTTCTGTGGATGTCCCCAAGAAGTGACACTGACTATAGTAAACCTTTCCGAAGGTGAGCAAATTATGGCTCCTGGTCTACAATGGTCTACAATTTGCTTTGCACACTCCTCTACTCTAATATCCATAAACTGTTTTTAAAGCACTACTTCACAAACCCATTAGCATCCATTAGAAATCACTATTGAAAAGGCCTGGAAATCACCTGTCCTCAGTTTGAGGCGATAAATAACTAAGTGAATGATTCACTGGTTAACAAAAAAACGCTGACATACTCTCATGACAAATTCCTTTGAGTCTGGCAACCTTGAAGTGAGTACATCAATCCATTTAGATTTGACTGTCTCTTAACTTTCTAGAGCTACCAGCACAGCAACCCCCTGGGACCCCCTCTCTACTCCCATTCTCTCACTCTTACCTCTTTCCCATCTTTCCTTTATACCCTTCTAACCCTTTTTTAACCCCTTCTCCTTCTACCCCAACTGCCCTACATCTAGACATTCCCCTCTGCTTTTAAAGTTTTAAGTCTGTTCCTTTACCACCGTTCTGGCACTTTTGGTTTACAGAATACTTTATTAATCCCAAAGGGAAATTGGGACATGGTTATTTAATTATCGATCATTCTGAAAATCGCCTTATGCAATTCTTTACTTTGTATATTTTGTACTCGTTTCAATTGCTTATTATCTCTGTATACTGTGAAAACTGTCAATACATTTTTTTTGTAAAAGAAAAATGTAATCAGATGATGTAGATTGGGTTGCTATACGTAACCCAAAATAAACACATCCAACCTATGAGATGCCAAGTGTTGAAGCTATCTATTAAAATTATTCTGTTTCGTAATGCCACACCACATTAAAGGCATCTCAAATTAATGCAATTTAACCTCCCTAGCGGTAATCTCGAGTCTGGCTCGGGCTGGGATTTTTGTACCATAAGCAGTAACCCCGAGCCAGACTCGAGATCGCATCACTGGATACAGGGAGGACACAGGGAGAAGTTACTTACCTTGTCCCCTGGATCCAGTGATGTCCTCCGCGCTGTGTGATCGAGCTGTCCTCCGCTCGATTCACACAGTGCCTGAATGCCGCCGAGCTCCGTTCCCTGTATGGATTTTGAGGGGGACCCCACGCCATTTATTTTTTTTGGCACGGGGTTCTCCTTAATATCCATACCAGACCCGAAGGGCCTGGTATGGAATTTCGGGGGGACCCCCACGCATTTTTTTTTTTCTTATTTTTTTTTCTTAATGCTAATGCTAACATGACCTGTGTGCAATGCAAATAGCCTTTAAAAAAAAAACATTGCAGACATACAACATTAGAATCCTACTATAGCTTGTAGTTGAAATATTCGACCAGGAATGTATGATTGCAGCATCATAAGTGAGTTTCGCTGCTCCGTCGAATCTTCTTTAAACAGTCCGACAGACACCATAAGCCTTCAATGACAGATTCGACCGTAATTCATTTGGATTTTTCGGACGAATTTCATTTTTTTACGAAAAACAAAATAAATAAAAACTAATTTCGGGAGTAACTAAATACATTTATTTTTCGGACGAAAACAAAATTCCAAAACGAAATGTTTCAGTCTGCACATGTCTAATGATGACTCCTCTAGTAATAACTTAAGATGTATACAGAGGAATTAGGACCTTCTTCCTCCTGCTGGTGGTACCTATAGTCATAACTAAAGATCTATATAAAGGATTGAGGACCTTCTTCCTCCTACTGGTGACCCCTCTAGTGATAGCATAAGACCTATATAAAGGAATTAGGACCTTCTTCCTCCTGCTGGTGGTACACCTAATGATAACTAGAGATCTATATATAGAAAATAGGACTTTATTCCTCCTGTTGGTGATCCATCTAGTGATAACTAAAGATTTCTATAGGGAAATTAGGAAATCCTTCCTCCTGCTTTAAATCCTTCTAGTGAAAACCAAAGATATGTATTGGGAAATTATACATAGTTACATAGTTAATCAGGTTGAAAAAAGACACAAGTCCATCCAGTTCAACTACAAAAATAATAATAATAATAATATCATACAATCCCATATACCCAAATCTATACCCACAGTTGATCCAGAGGAAGGAGAAAAACCCCAGCAGAGCACGATCCAATTTGCTAAAGCAGGGGAAAAAAATCCTTCCTAATCCCCTGAGAGGCAATCAGATTTTCCCCGGATCAACTTTACCTATAATTATTAGTACCCAGTTATATTACGTACACTTATAAAATAATCCAGGCCTTTCTTAAAGCAATCTACTGAGCTGGCCAGAACGACCTCTGCAGGGAGTCTATTCCACATTTTCACAGCTCTTACTGTGAAGAAACCTTTCCGTATTTGGAGATGAAATCTCTTTTCCTCCAGACATAAAGCGTGCCCCCTTGTCCTCTTTGTTGACTGTAAAGTGAATAACTCAACACCAAGTTCACTATATGGACCCCTTATATATTTGTACATGTTGATCATATCCCCCCTTAACCACTTCAGCCCCGGACCAATTTTCAGCCTAAGGACCAGAGGTCTTTTTACAATTTCGCACTGCACTGCTTTAACTGGTAATTGCGCGGTCATGCAATGTTGTACCCAAACAAAATTTGCGTCCTTTTCTTCCCACAAATAGAGCTTTCTTTTGATGGTATTTTATTGTCTCTGCGATTCTTATTTTTTGCGATATAAATGGAAAAAGACCGAAAATTTTGAGAAAAAAATATATTTTCTACTTTTTTGTTATAAGAAAAATCGAATAAACTCAATTTTAGTCATACATTTAGGGCAAAATTTATTCAGCCACATGTCTTTAGTAAAAAAAATGTCAATAAGCGTATATTTATTGGTTTGCGCAAAAGTTATAGCGTCTACAAACTAGAGTACATTTTCTGGAATTTACACAGCTTTTAATTTACGACTGCCTATCTCATTTCTTGAGGTGCTAAAATGGCAAGGCAGTACAAACCCCCCCAAATGACCCCATGTTGGAAAGTAGGCACCCCAAGGAAATTGCTGAGGGGCATGTTGAGCCCATTGAATATTTTTTTTTTGTTCCAAGTGATTGAATAATGACACAAAAAAAAAAGTTTACAAAAAGTTGTCACTAAATGATATATTGCTCACACATGCTATGGGCATAAGTCAAATTACACCCCAAAATATATTCTGCTGCTTCTCCTGAGTACAGGGATACCACATATGTGGGACTTTTTGGGAGTCTAGCCGCGTACTGCACCCCGAAATCCAATCACTGCCTTCAGGATTTCTAAGGGTGCAAATTTTTGATTTCACTCCTCACTACCTATCACAGTTTTGAAGGCCATAAAATGCCAAAATAACACAACCCCCCCCCCCCCCCCCAAATGACCCAATTTTGGAAAGTAGACACCCCAAGGAAATTGCTGAAGGGCATGTTGAGCCCATTGAATATTTTTTTTTTTGTCCCAAGTGATTGAATAATGACACAAAAAAAAAAAAGTTTACAAAAAGTTGTCACTAAATGATATATTGCTCACACATGCCATAGTTATATGTGGAATTGCACCCCAAAATATATTCTGCTACTTCTTCTGAGTACGGGGATACCACATATGTGGGACTTTTTGGGAGTCTAGCCGCGTACGGCACCCCGAAAACCAATCACTGCCTTCAGGGTTTCTAAGGGTGCCAATTTTTGATTTCACTCCTCACTACCTATCACAGTTTCGAGGCCATAAAATGCCAAAATAGCATGAAACCCCCCCACCCCAAATTACCCCATTTTGGAAAGTAGACACCCAAAGCTATTTACTGAGAGGCATGTTGAGTCCATGAAATATTTTATATTTTGCCACAAGTTGCAGGAATATAAAAAAAATTTTTTTTTTTTGCACAAAGTTGTCACTAAATGATATATTGCTCACACATGCTATGGGCATTAGTCAAATTACACCCCAAAATAAATTCTGCTGCTTCTCCCGAGTACGGGGATACCACATGTGGGGGACTTTTTGGAGCCTAGTCATGTACGGGACCCCGAAAACCAAGCACTGCCTTCCGGATTTAAATATAAAACGCTACCAAAAAAAACTGTTAGCAATCGCAGGGATCAGGCCTGACTCTGCGATCGCTGCAGTTATGTGTTTAGTGTTTTGTAAGTGACAGTGATCGATCGATACTGCACTTGGGTGGGCTGGGCGGAGGGGCAAAACGCAGGTGCTAGCAGGTATCTGGGCTGATCCTGCTACCAATGCGTTTTTTTGGAACCCTAAACTGTTGGGGACGCTAGTATAGATCTGATCAGATCAGATATTGATCTGTTCAGATTCTATACCACTACGGGAGGTGTATGCTTTGCGCATGGGTGTTAGCGGTACTGGCACTAACCTAGCGCTGCCTGGGGCGACGCAGATCCTGACCCTAAAACCTAATTGATATCACCTGCTGGGTGATCAGGGGGTTAAACCTTTATTGGGTAATAAATGGTGGGTGCCCTGATGCTATAAAAAGCAAACTAACCAGAGTCACCCGTAACACTTACACGGTGATCACTGGTGAAAGGGTTAACTAGGGGCAATCAGGGGGTTCAAATTTTTATTAAGTAGTATATGGGGGTCCCTGGCGCTATATAAAAACCTGACGGGGAACCTAAATAACTAACTGGCTAACCAGCGTCACCAGTGACACTTATACGGTGATCGCTGGTGAAAGGGTTAACTAGGGGCAATCAGGGGGTTAAAACCATTATTGGGTAGTATATGGGGGTACCTAGCGCTATAAAAACCTGGCGGTGAACCTAAAAAAATAACTAGCTACCTAGCGACACTAGTGACACTAATGCAGCGATCAGAAAAATGATTGCTTAGTGACACTGGCAAAAGGGGGTGAAAGGGTTAACTAGGGGCAATCAGGGGGTTAAAACCATTATTGGGTAGTATATCGGGGTACCTAGCGCTATAAAAACCTGGCGGTGAACCTAAAAAAATAACTAGCTAACTAGCGGCATCAGTGACACAAATGCAGCGATCAGAAAAACGATTGCTTAGTGATACTGGCAAAAGGGGGTGAAAGGCTTAACTAGGGGCAATCAGGGGGTTAAAACTGTTATTGGGTAGTATATGGGGGTACCTAGCGCTATAAAAACCTGGCGGTGAACCTAAAAAAATAACTAGCTACTTAGCGGCACCAGTGACACTAATGCAGCGATCAGAAAAATGATCGCTTAGTGACACTGGCAAAAGGGGGTGAAAGGGTTAACTAGGGGCAATCAGGGGGTTAAAACCATTATTGGGTAGTATATCGGGTTACCTAGCGCTATAAAAACCTGGCGGTGTACCTAAAAAAAATAACTAGCTACCTAGCGACACTAGCGACACTAATGCAGCGATCAGAAAAATGATTGCTTAGTGACACTGGCAAAAGGGGGTGAAAGAGTTTACTCTAGGGGCAATCAGGGGGGTTAAACCTTTATTGGGGGGTGGTAGGGGGCTACCCTGGACCTAACACTTACTGCCCTGACAGTTTTTACTGTCACAACTGACACTGAATGCAGTGATCAGTAAATAAATGATCACTGCAATCAGTGACACTGTGACTGGGGGGGGAGAGGGGGGCGGGGGGATCGGGGGGTGATGGGGGGTAATCGGGGGGGGGGTTGTGTGCCTGTGTGTGCCTATGTGTTAGTGTAGTGTTTGGTGCAGACTTAGGCCGCGTACACACGCGGGGACTGTTCGCCCAACTTTGTCCGCTGAACAGTGTTTCGGCGGACAGTCCGCTCGTGTGTGGGCTTTCAGCGGACAGTTTCAGCGAACAGTCCGCTGAACAAGGTTTTTCGGAAATTCCGAAAAACTGTCCGCTGAAACTTTGTTTCAGCGAACAGTCCCCTCGTGTGTAGGCTTGTTCGGCAAACTAAGTTCCGCGCATGCTCAGAAAGGATTTACACGCCGAAAGTTATAATGCAGTGTATAGGACGTCGTATTTTTCGTCCCGTCGTACGTGCCGTTCACGTCATCGCGCACGGTTTCAGCAAACTGTTCGTCCGTCGTGTGTGGCCATGTCCGTCCATGCTAATTTTGAGCGGACTGTTTGCCGAAACTGTTTGACGGACAAAGTTGGGCGAACAGTCCCCGCGTGTGTACGCGGCCTTACTGTGTCCTCTCCTCGTAGTCCGGTCAATAAGACCGCCCGAGGAGAATGACATCTCTTCCTCCCTGCCTGTGTTTACTATACACAGTGGGAGGAAGCTTCTCATTCGCCAGGAGTGATCGAGAGGGGATGGCCAGAAACCAACAGCCATCCCCTCATCCCGGATCGCTCCTGCAGCAAAACGGACCGCCGCATCCAGCGGGAGGGGGTCCGATCGGACCCCCCACCCGCTGGAAGGCGAGCACGTACATGTACGTGCTTGTGCCTGTCGGTGCCATTGCACCGACGTACATTGCCATGCGGCGGTCCTTAGCTGGTTAATCTTCTCTTATCAAGAGTGAATAAATTCAGTTCCTCTAATCTTTCCTCATAGCTGAGCTCATCCATGCCTCTTATCAGTATGGTTGCCCTTCTCTGCACTTTCTCCAGTTCCCCAATATCCTTTTTGAGAACTGGTGCCCAAAACTGAACTGCATATTCCAGATGAGGTCTTACTAATGATTTGAACTGGGGCAAAATGATATCTCTCTCTCTGGAGTCCATACCTCTCTTAATACAGGAAAGGATTTTGCTCGCTTTGGAAACCGCAACTTGGCATTGCATGCTATTATTGAGCTTATGATCTACCAAAACCCCCAGATCCTTCTCCACTATGGATCCCCCCAGTTGTACTACCCCTAGAATGTATGATGCAAGCATAGTCTTAGCCCCCAAGTGCATAACTTTACATTTATCAACATTAAACCTCATCTGCCACATAGTCGCCAAATTAGACAGAGCATTGAGGTCATCTTGTAAATTGAAGACATCCTGTAAGGACATTATTCCACTGCATAGCTTGGTGTCATCTGCAAAGTCAGAAATGTTACTTTTGATCCCAGACCCAATATCATTTATAAAGGTATTAAAAAGTAAGGGTTCCAGCACTGAACCTTGGGGTACACCACTGATAACCTTAGACCATGACCTCCTTCCTTCTGCTGGTGACACCTCTAGTGATAACTAAAGATCTATATAGAGGAATCAGGACCTTCTTCCTTCTGCTTTTGAACCCTCTAATGAAAACTAAAGATTTATACAGGGGAATCAGGACCTCCTTCTATCTATTCCTAGAGTGATACCGCTTACAATTATGCTTGTTATTCCCATTGCCTGGCCACGCTGTTTGCTTATTTTGCTACTATTCAAAATATGTACCCCCAAATATTTTAATTTGTAATTTTGACCTTCACTGTACCCCCAATATTTTCCTATATTATGCTCTATTAATATAGTGTTATTTTATATTTAGAAACGTAGAACTTCGGTTTCCACTGCTTTAACCAATTTTCCAGCAATGCCAAATCATGATTCATGTTGCCGACACTTCCGGAAATATGAACCCTATTGCACACCTTTGTGTCATCAGCAAAAAAGACATGCCTTACTCAACAAACCTTCAGTTATATCACTTACAAACAGATAAAAACAACAGGACCCAGTACAGAGTCTTTTCTCTCTTAGTAGAGATGGGCCAGCTAGATTAGTTATTTATACACAGGTTACTCACAAGCATGCATAATCATGGGCTTTTTTTGTGAGAAAACCAGCATGATTTGAAGTTTTATGAAAATAATTTGTGTTCAATTTTTACATATAAAATAATGAGTTTACACAAATAGTAATAAAAATACTTTAACTTCAGTCTATAAACTTTGAAAAAATGACCTAAACTATTATAGCCTTACTTTGTGTGAATTAGATGTTGGTTTACTATATGCTGTAGAGGGAACTGAGGCCTTTGTGTACCTTGGGAGATATATTTAAGCTCTTAAGCCCTGAACTGTTACAGATATTTTAATTTTAATTTACAAGCCAATTTGGAAAGTGGCATGCACAAGGTAATCATTTGCTTGTGCTACATACCAAGAGGATTCCAACCAAACAACCTGTACGTCTTATTTATATTCCCAGGAAATGTATATTCCTTAGGTAAAAAATGATTTCTATTTTCAAATACAAAGCTATGGAACCAAACCATGGTCTGTATGAGAAAACTGATTGTTAATCCCTTATTGCACTGTTGAAGAAAAGACTCAAGCAACTAGGTAAAAACTCCTGTACTGTATAATGTTTAAAGGGTAACTCCATTTTCGTGGGAAAAACAATAGCAAATTCAAAAAAATACAGCACATACAATTGTGACTCAAGTTATGTTTTAATTGGATGTTATTAAAAATGACCTTTCCTTTTCAATCTGCAGCTCTGTGCAGTTCTGTAAAATGCAATATGACTAACTGGAGGTGTTCTGTACAGAACGCCCCCCAGAAACATAATTTCCTGCTTGTGCGATTGGCTCCCTTATTTTCCCTGAAGTCTGCCTGAGATACAAGACAGATTTCAATCATCAAAAGTACAAACAATTGGCCACTGCCCTCAGCTATAACTAGCCTTTGCAGCAAGGACCACATGGAAGGGGCAATGTATGCAAAACAAAACCCAAGAAACTCACGGCTTAACTTGCCGACCAGCCTGCTAAACAACCAAATTATCCTGTCTTATGCCCTGTACAGACGACCGGTTTTCCCATCGGAATAAACTCTGAAGGTCTTTCCAACGGAGTTCCGACGGAATTCCACTGAAACTGTCTTGCGTGCACATGATCACACCAAAGTCCAATGGGATTTGTTTGTACACATTTGCAAATACATGCATAAGCTACAGATCAGCATCAAGGCTAAGGCAATAGCCAGTTATAGGTGAGGGCAGTGGCTATTTGTTTGTACTATTGATATATTAGTGAGGGGATGCACTGGACACCTTTGCTGCCATGATGCTATATGCTGGGTGTCCAGTGCACCCCTGTGCCTTTAAGGAGGGGTGGGCTCCCTCCGGCTCACCTGCCCTCTGCCTATCCATTATAATGCATGTGCTTCCACTGTGGAGGCTCTCAAAGATTAGAGTTAGGATTGCAGATACAAGGGTGCCTTGACGGGGCTCTGGAGCTTACGCATGTATTTACAAATGTGTGCACACTAAACCCCTGTTCTTAACGCATACTGTAGACAGGATAATTTAGTTGGTTAGCAGGCTGGTTGGTAGGGATGAGTTTCGAGTTCGAGTCGAACTCATGTTCGACTCGAACATTGCCTGTTCGCCTGTTCAGCGAACAGTGAACAATTTGGGCTGTTCGCAGCAAATTCGAAAAGCCGGAACACCCTATACAAGTCTATGGGAGAAATCAAAATTATATTTTTGTTGCAGGGGATGCCTGAAATCTGACAAAACCAAATAAATTCCCGGCTCAACTTACCAACCAGTAGGGATGAGCTGAACACACCCCTGTTCGGTTCGCACCAGAACCTGCGAACAGACCTAAACTTCGTGTGAACTTTAGTGCTCATTTTAAAGGGTAATATGCAGGTTACTGTCCTAAAAAGTGTTTGGGGACCCGGGTCCTGCCCCAGGGGACATGGATCAATGCAAAAAAAAGTTTTAAAAACTGACGTTTTTTCAGGAGCAGTGATTTTAATAATGATTAAAGTGAAACAATAAAAGTGTAATATTCCTTTAAATTTCGTAGCTGGGGGGTATCTATAGTATGCCTGTGAAGGGGCGCATGTTTCCCGTGCTTAGAACTGTCCCTGCACAAAGTGTCATTTGTGCAGGAAAAAAAGTCTTTTAAAATCACTTGCGGCTAAATTGTCGGCTCCCCGTAATACAGAGAACACTCAAGAGTGTTCTCTGTATTAGCCGACAATTCATTCATTCATTGATTAAAAAAAAAAAAAAAAAAAGCGTGGGGGTTCCCCTAAATTCAATTACCAGGCCCTTCAGGTCTGACATGGATATTAAGGGGAACCCCGTGTCAATTTTTTAAAAAAAATTGACGTGGGGGTCCCCCTAAATATCCATACCAGACCCTTCAGGTCTGATATGGATATTAAGGGGAACCCCGCATCAAATTTTTAAAAAAATTGACGTGGGGGTCCCCCTAAAAATCCATACCAGACCCTTTATCCGAGCACGCAACCTGGCAGGCCGCAGGAAAAGAGGGGGGACGAGAGAGCGCCCCCCCTCCCTCCTTAACCGTACCAGGCCACATACCCTCAACATTGGGAGGATGCTTTGGGGGTCTGTGACCCCTCAAAGCACCTTGTCCCCATGTTGATGAGGACAAGGGCCTCATTCTCACAACCCTGGCCGGTGGTTGTGAGGGTCTGCGGGCGGGGGGCTTATCAGAATCTGGAGGCCCCCTTTAACAAGGGGACCCCCAGATCCCGCCCCCCCCCTGTTTGAAATGGTAAGGGGGTACAAAAGTACCCCTACCATTTCACAAAGAAAGTGTCAAAATGATTAAATAAGACAAACACACTTTTGAAAAATTCCTTTATTAAAAATAAAAAAAATAAAAAAAAGATTCCAGCGGTGCTAATCCACTCTTGCTATCCAGCGACGAATCTCCGGGGTCCAGCGATGGATGATCATATCCAGCGACGGGGGATCTCTCAGTCCAACGCTGTCCATACATCCTTCTTCTGTCTCCACTGCGGAGACTGCGTAGATCCCAGCGCTGACGTTTCTTATATTAGGAGGGTGGGGCCACCCGTCACCTGACCCCGCCCCTCTGACACTGGAGGGAAGCCAGGGGTTCCCCAGTGACGTGTGGGTGACCCCGCCCCCTCTGATGTAACGCAGGTTTCGTTACATCAGAGGGGGCGGGGTCACCCACACGTCACTGGGGAACCCCTGGCTCCCTTCACCAGCGTCAGAGGGGGCGGGGTCAGGTGACGAGTGGCCCCGCCCTCCTAATTTAAGAAACGTCAGCGCTGGGATCTCCGCAGTGTCTCCGCAATGGAGACAGAAGAAGGATGTATGGACAGCGTTGGACTGAGAGATCCCCCGTCGCTGGATATGATCATCCATTGCTGGACCCCGGAGATTCGTCGCTGGATAGCAAGAGTGGATTAGCACCGCTGGAATCTTTTTTTTATTTTTTTTATTTTTAATAAAGGAATTTTTCAAAAGTGTGTTTGTCTTATTTAACCATTTTGACACTTTCTTTATGAAATGGTAGGGGTACTTTTGTACCCCCTTACCATTTCAAAGAGGGGGGGCCGGGATCTGGTGGTCCCCTTGTTAAAGGGGGCTTCCAGATTCTGATAAGCCCCCCGCCCGCAGACCCTCACAACCACCGGCCAGGGTTGTGAGGATGAGGCCCTTGTCCTCATCAACATGGGGACAAGGTGCTTTGAGGGGTCACAGACCCCCAAAGCATCCTCCCAATGTTGAGGGTATGTAGCCTGGTACGGTTCAGGAGGGAGGGGGGCCGCTCTCTCGCCCCCCCTCTTTTCCTGCGGCCTGCCAGGTTGCGTGCTCGGATAAAGGGTCTGGTATGGATTTTTAGGGGGACCCCCACATCAATTTTTTTTTAATTTGACACGTGGTTCCCCTTAATATCCATGTCAGACCTGAAGGGCCTGGTAATTGAATTTAGGGGAACCCCCACGCTTTTTTTTTTTTTATCAATGAATGAATGAGTTGTCGGCTAATACAGAGAACACTCATTGAGTGTTCTCTGTCTTACGGGAGCTGACAATTTAGCCGCAAGTGATTTTAAAAGACTTTTTTTCCTGCACAAATGACACTTTGTGCAGGGACAGTTCTAAGCACCAGAAACATGCACCCCTTCACAGGCATACTATAGATACCCCCTAGCTACGAAATTTAAAGAAATATTACACTTTTATTGTTTCACTTTAATCATTATTAAAATCACTGCTCCTGAAAAAACGGCCGTTTTTAAAACTTTTTTTTGCATTGATCCATGTCCCCTGGGGCAGGACCCAGGTCCCCAAACACTTTTTAGGACAGTAACTTGCATATTACCCTTTAAAATTAGCACTAAAGTTCACACGAAGTTTAGGTCTGTTCGCAGGTTCTGGTGCGAACCGAACAGGGGTGTGTTCAGCTCATCCCTACTGGTTGGTAAGTTGAGCCGGGAATTTATTTGGTTTTGTCAGATTTCAGGCATCCCCTGCAACAAAAATATAATTTTTGGTGAGATACTCCCAATACGAAATCACATCAAAAGGGATGCAGATTCTGCAACTTTCCTCATTAGAACCATGCAGGTGCAGCAGCTTATTGATAATTATGAAACCACTCCCATTAGATTCACTTTCCACATGGGCACAGACAAACACACACAGATTTCTTCAGCATACCAAAAGGTAGGAATCTGGAATAAAATCCTTGTAATGTACATAGATGGGAATGTTTTTTTTCTCAACAAAAGTGAAGTTACTCTTTAAGAGTACCTGCTCTGTGGGCTTGTTAAGTTTTATAAGGCATTCTGTAGACAGTGCTTGATTGCAAGAAGGCTACAGTAGAGTTGATTTACCAGGTATTTTCTCTGCATGGGAACATGTTTTTTGTATTTTCCTCAAAGCTCAGTGAATGTGGTGAAGTTTCATCTGGCAAAGAATACCTAATCACATGCAGGAAAAATTAAAATGAAAAAAAAAAACTGCATTTTTGCTTGCTCATAACAGGATGGTGGAAGTCAGCAGAGCTTCATCTCATTCAATAAGCTCTTGGGAAAATTCTCTTGCAATGTGAAACTTCCCTTTTTTCTTCAGTAAATAAACCTGGTGTATCTGCAAAGGTGTTGAGGTGTATGATATGGTCTATGTATGGTGAAGAGCTAGATGAGTTTCGGGATTGGTGAGAGCAAAATTTGTAAAACATTTAATAAGGATGTCTGTCCACTCGAAATCATATAGGACGAGCATCTGTCTGCCATCTCTCCATACATCTAAGTTTCAGGGCTTGATTTGTATGAAGAAGTAATGCATTATAAACTGAGGATATAAGGCCATGTTTACTTGTACTTTATATGTTGACACTTACATAAACAAAGGCATATCAGTTTATTGCCATTTGCCATTTGCTTAAATTAGTTTGTGGCTGCAGTGCATGTCCCACCTGTAAGCACTAAAAAAAACATTGCTTAGGCAAATCAAACTCAACTTGTAAATGTTTATAGGATTTGAGACTTTGAGCACTATAGAATTGTGAGGCATATAGTATACCTGCACTAAAAAGCCTTTTAATATTTGTAGTTTCGTAGTGTAATTACAATTTTTCAGAAACATGATATAGTTTGTAGTTTTGTAGTGTAATTAAAAACGTTCAGAAACATGATAGAGGATGTGTGGACCGTATATTTCAGGATAGCTACAAGCTACACAGGAATATTGATCTTCAATCTGAAATTTCACCAAGTGAATCCCACCAAGTGAACCCCAAGGTAAAGTTTGCATTGTCTGCCAGATTGATCAAGCTCTTCAATGGAAAATGCCAACACAGAGGGTGTGGAGAATGGACAAGTGGCACCAATGTGCTTTATTCTTTCCCCTTCTCACTGCCAACAGTGTGATTTCTTCTCACCCGTTCCCCGCTAACACCCATGTGCTTTTTTTCTGTCTACTTCATCACTGCTCCACACACTCAGACTCATGGCAAATTGTTAATATCATCAGCTCAACCACCTGTCTTCCACACATTGTTAATTGTGCTAATTAACGCACCTATTGTCTGCTAGCAAACTACTGTGGGGATGTGTTTATACTTGTAATAATGTGTATTGTAGTTTGTGAGCTCAATCACTAATCACAGCATTGTCCAGGTGACTAGTTATTTAGCTTATGTTAGTTATATTCCTGTGTACAGTTTGTATTGTTAGGTTAATATGATTATGAGGGGGGTGTCCTCCTGTGGGGTATATGGGGTATATATTCTGTGTGAGTTTGTTCAATAAAGAGTTTCCTGTTTTGCAGCCAAATGAGTCCTGTCTAGTTCTTGGTTGCAATATGTGGCTATAATATCTGATATCTATGTTCAGACTAGAGGAAGCAGTATACTGGTGGAAGCACTCAAGCGGAGTGTGGGACGGATTCCGTCACATTCTTTACTGACACCGGTGTGCTTTATTATTTCCCCTTCCCACTGACATCATTGTGCTTTATTCTCTCCCCCTTTCTAACTGACGCCAATCTGCATTTTTCTCTCCCATTCCTCACTAACACCAATGTGCTTTATTCTCTAGGACAGAAGAAAGAATTGGCACAAAGATAACACCAAAGACACCAAACTGTGGTCACGTAGACACGTTTGACAATTACATTTTGTGCTTAATCATTAATTGGTAATGATATGTGTGAAACGTGTCTACGTGACCACAGTTTGGTGTCTTTGGTGTTATCTTTGTGGAACAATATAAAAGGCAATCGGAAGTTCTGGATGTGCAGATAATTCTTTCTTCTTTCCAAGTGTCCCACAGAGGCAGGCCGGGGCTAGCACGGTTCTTTTTCTTGTATACCTGCTTTATTCTCTATCCCTCCCCACTGACAAAAATGTGCTTTATTCTCCCACCCCCTCTCCCCACTGATACTAACATACTTTATTCTTTCCCCTTCATCACTGACACCAAGGTTCTTTATTCTCTAGTTCTCAGAACTGATAACAATGTGTTTTTTACCTTTCCCCAGTAACACCAATGTGCTTTATTTTCTTCTCTTTCCCACTGACACTAATTAGCTTTATTATCTTCCCTTCCCCATTAACACCAATGTGCTTTATTCTGCTTCCCGTCCTCATTTACCCCATTTACACAAATGTGCTCTAATTCTCTCCCCTTCCTCACTGACACCAATCTGATTTATTTTCTCCCCTTCTCCATTTACAATGTACACTAATGTGCTTTTATCTCTCCCATCCCTCACTGACACCAATGTGCTTTATTCTATCCCCTTTCTCGCTGATTCCAATGTACTTTATTTTCTCCTCTTCCTCTCTGGATCACATCACATGGATCTGCTTTATTCTCTCCCCTTCTCTGTTTACACTAATGTTCTTTAACCACTTTCAGACCGGACCATTTTGCTGGTAAATGACCAGAGGTCTTTTTACACTTTGGCACTGCGCTGCTTTAACTGGTAATTGCGCGGTCATGCAATGTTGTACCCAAACAAAATTTGCGTCCTTTTCTTCCCACAAATAGAGCTTTCTTTTGATGGTATTTGATTGCCTCTGCGATTTTTATTTTTTGCGATATAAACGTAAAAAGACCGCAAATTTTGAAAAAAAATGATATTTTCTACTTTTTGTTATTAGAAAAATCCAATAAACTCAATTTTAGTCATACATTTAGGACAAAATGTATTCAGCCACATGTCTTTGGTAAAAAAAAAGTCAATAATTGTATATTTATTGGTTTGCGCAAAAGTTGTCACATCTACAAACTAAGGTACGTTTTCTGGAATTTACGCAGCTTTTAGTTTACGACTGCCTATCTCATTTCTTGAGGTGCTAAAATGACAGGGCAGTACAAAACCCCCCCAAATGACCCCATTTTGGAAAGTAGACCCCCTAAGGAAATTGATAAGAGGCATGTTGAGCCCATTGAATATTTTATTTTTTTGCCTCAAGCGATTGAATAATGACAAAAAAAAAATTTTTTTTTTTTTTTTACACAAAGTTGTCACTAAATGATATATTGCTCACACATGCTATGGGCGTATGTGAAATGACACCCCAAAATAAATTCTGCTGCTTCTCCTGAGTACGGGGATACCACATATGTGGGACTTTTTGGGAGCCTAGCCGCGTACAGGGCCCCGAAAACCAAGCACCGCCTTCAGGCTTTCTAAGGGCGTCAATTTTTGATTTCACGCCTCACTACCTATTACAGTTTTGAAGGCCATAAAATGCCAAGATGGCACAAAACCCCCACAAATGACCCCATTTTAGAAAGTAGACACCCCAAGCTATTTGCTGAGAGGCATGTTGAGTCCATGGAATATTTTATATTTTGCCACAAGTTGCGGGAAAATTACAAACTTTTTTTTTTTTTTTTTTTTTTCACAAAGTTGTCACTAAATGATATATTGCTCATGCATGCCATGGGCATATGTGAAATGACACCCCAAAATAAATTCTGCTGCTTCTCCTGAGTACGGGGATACCACATATGTGGGACTTTTTGGGAGCCTAGCCGCGTACGGGGCCCCGAAAACCAAGCACCGCCTTCAGGCTTTCTAAGGGCGTAATTTTTTGAGTTCACTTCTCACTACCTATTACAGTTTTGAAGGCCATAAAATGCCAAGATGGCACAAAACCCCCACAAATGACCCCATTTTAGAAAGTAGACACCCCAAGCTATTTGCTGAGAGGCATGTTGAGTCCATGGAATATTTTATATTTTGCCACAAGTTGCGGGAAAATTACAAACTTTTTTTTTTTTTCACAAAGTTGTCACTAAATGATATATTGCTCACGCATGCCATGGGCATATGTGAAATGACACCCCAAAATAAATTCTGCTGCTTCTCCTGAGTACGGGGATACCACATATGTGGGACTTTTTGGGAGCCTAGCCGCGTACGGGGCCCCAAAAACCAAGCACCGCCTTCAGGCTTTCTAAGGGCGTTACAGTTTTGAAGGCCATAAAATGCCAAGATGGCACAAACCCCCCCCCCCCCCAAATGACCCCATTTTAGAAAGTAGACACCCCTAAATTTAGGGGTACACTAGTGAGACTAGGTAATAAATGGCGGGTGCCCTGAAACTATAAAAAAATAACTAACCAACCAGCGTCACCTGTAACAGTTATATGGTGATCACTGGTGAAAGGGTTAACTAGGGGGCAATCAGGGGGCTTTATGCGGTAGTATATGGGGGTCCCTGGCGCTATAAAAAGCTGCGGCGAACCTAAATACCTACCTGCCTAACTAGCGTCACCTGTGACACTAATACAGCGATCAGAAAAACGATCGCTTATTAGGCTGGGTTCACACTGGAGCGATGCGGGAACGCCACGAATGCGCGGCGGGTTCCCGCATCGCATGCCTCCCGGCGGCAGTTCACACTGCCCTATGCGAACTGCTGGGAGTGTCAGTGAAATGTTAATGACACCCCCAGATCAGTTCGCATATCGCAGTGCGATCTGCAAACTTGGATCGCATGGTGTGAACACCCATGCGATCCGATTCTGCTGCGGACCAAAAAAAGGGTCCCGTGCGAGTTTGCGGCGGGTGCGACACGAATTCAGCCATACTATCTGTATAGCTGAACTCGAATCGCACAGAGATCGGATGTGATTTGCACTGCAGTGCGGTGCGAATCACATCCGTTCTCATAAACCGCTGCAATGTGAACCCAGCCTTAGTGACACTGGCGACGGGGGGTGATCACGGGGTTAAACCTTTATTGGGGGGGTTAGGGGGGTACCTTAGAACTAAAGGGGGCTAACCCTAACTGCCCTAACAGTTATTAGTCACAAATGACACCTGCCGGGTGATCAGGGGGTTAAACCTTTATTAGGTAATAAATGGCGGGTGCCCTGAAACTATAAAAAAATAACTAACCAACCAGCGTCACCTGTAACAGTTATATGGTGATCACTGGTGAAAGGGTTAACTAGGGGGCAATCAGGGGGCTTTATGCGGTAGTATATGGGGGTCCCTAGCGCTATAAAAAGCTGCGGCGAACCTAAATACCTACCTGCCTAACTAGCGTCACCTGTGACACTAATACGGCGATCAGAAAAATGATCGCTTATTAGGCTGGGTTCACACTGGAGCGATGCGGAAACGCCGCGAATCCGCGGCGGGTTCCCGCATCGCATGCCTCCCGGCGGCAGTTCACACTGCCCTATGCGAACTGCTGGGAGTGTCAGTGAAATGTTACTGACACCCCCAGATCAGTTCGCATATCGCAGTGCGATCTGCAAACTCGGATCGCATGGTGTGAACACCCATGCGATCCGATTCTGCTGCGGGCCAAAAAAAGGGTCCCGTGCGAATTTGCGGCGGGTGCGGCGGGTGTGGCGGGTGCGGCGGGTGCGGCGAATGGCTGAACTCGAATCGCACAGAGATCGGATGTGATTTGCACTGCAGTGCGGTGCGAATCACATTCGTTCTCATAAACCGCTGCAATGTGAACCCAGCCTTAGTGACACTGGCGACGGGGGGTGATCACGGGGTTAAACCTTTATTGGGGGGGTTAGGGGGGTACATTAGAACTAAAGGGGGCTAACCCTAACTGCCCTAACAGTTATTACAGTCACAAATGACACCAATGCAAAAAAAAAAAAAAAAAATGACATTGGTGTCACTGTGACTGGGGGGCAGGGGTAATTGGGGGGGTGATCGGGGGGTAAAGGGGGGGTGTGAGTGTGCCTGGCATGTTCTACTGTGTGTGGGATGTGTTGGTGCAACTCACTGATCCGCTCTCCTCCGTGTCGGAACGAAAAATACCGACACGGAGGAGAGAATACATCACTTCCTCTCCTGTGTTTACATTACAGGAGAGGAAGTGATGTCACCGGGGATTTCCATTCGTCGGGAGCGATCGCGAGGGGGTGGCCATGAATGAATGGCCGTCCCCTCGTCCGGGATCGCTCCCGAACGAAAACCGACCGCCGCAGGCACCGGGCGGGGGCCCGATCGGGCCCCCGACCCGCGGGAGGCAAAGGACGTACATATATGTGCTTATGCCTGCCCGTGCCATTCTGATGACGTACATCGGCGTGAGGCGGTCGGCAAGTGGTTAATCTCTCCACATCCCCACTGATATCAATGTGCTTTATTCTCTTCTCTTCCCTACTAACACCCATGTATTATACTCTCTTCCCTTCCCCACTGATGACAATTTTCTTTATTCTTTCCCCCTTCCATACTGACACATGCACACTGTCACATTGGTTGTACTTTCAGTCAAACCATCAAATAACTGGTGTCATAACTGATCACATGTGTAGCACCATGGCAAATGCAGCTCAATTGAAAGCTATGATGGCTGCTTCCTTGGCTATTTAGAATTGAGGGATTGAGTTCCTATTTAAGCGCTTTCACATGCTTAAGCGCCACACCTTCATTAAAGTAGGACAAAGCTAGAGTTCAATTTTAAGGGCAGAGATGATTCTTCCCTTTTAAATAATGTCTGACACATGACTTGGTCACTGGACCAACATATATATATATATATGATTGCTTTAGTAGACCTTCCCCTTAGTGAGAAGCAAGGCGCTTTGATAAAACTTTCACAAATGTCCTTTTAACCTCCCTGTTATTCATACTGTAGATAAGAGGATTTAACATCGGTGACACAACAACATAAAATATTGAGACGTATTTCTGCTGATTGGATGAGTACTGAGACGAGGGTCCAAAGTACATAATCATACTGCTTCCGAAGAACAATGAGACCACTGAGATGTGGGAGGTACATGTGGAAAAGGCCTTCGCCCTTCCTGTGGAGTGAACCTTTAATATAGAAGAGATAATACAAATGTACGTTAAAATAATAAAGAGAAAAGGGAGTAGAAGAGAAATAAAACTAGTAGAAAATATGACCAGTTCGCTCAGGTAGATATTTCCACAGGCCAGTTTAATCACAGCAAGAACTTCGCACACAAAGTGATTGATCTGGTTTGGATAACACAATGCTAGAGGCATCAGTAATGATGGAAGCAAATATATTACAAAGCTTGCCGTGCAGATGAAGGCTGTGAGAATAAAACAAACGCTCCATCTCATAAGAATCGGATAATGGAGAGGACGACAGATGGCAACGTAGCGGTCATAAGCCATGAGAGCCAATAGGAAGCACTCTGTACCTCCTAGGAGTAGGATCATATAAAGCTGCATGGCACAGCCCCCAATGGATATGATGCCTCGGATGGACAAAAGATCTTTCAGTAATTTTGGCACAACCGTCGAAGAATAACACAGGTCCAAGATGGATAAAATACAGAGAAAGAAGTACATGGGGATGTGTAAGCGAGGGTTAAAAATAATGACAAATATCATAAGGCTATTTCCAAAAAACGTGATGGTGTACATAACAAAAAATAGTGAAAACAAGGCAAAATTCACTTTTCGGTTGGTGGAAAATCCCAGCAATATGAATTCGGTGGCAATTGTCTGGTTTGAGGGGTTCATCATACGGAATGTTGTAAAAGGGTGATGGGTAATAGAATACAGATTCTGACCTAGAGATAAATCCTTTTGTAGGGGAAAAAGTAAACATTTGTAATCCAAAGTCTTTTTGGGGTTGAGTTTCTATAGGTAAATAGGCTGTTCGCTTTGCAATGGAAGTTGCACTTTGCAGTGGAATTTCCCCCAAGCTTAGTGAATGTGGTAAAATTGCACTTTGCAAAGAATACCCAAACACGTGCAGGGAAAATAGATGATTGGACAATGGAAGAAAGCAGAGCTTCATCTCATTCAATAAGCTCTGTTGAAAATTCCTTTGCAAAATATGACTGCATTGCAAATTAAACGGCCTAGTAGGCTTGAATAAATCCACTTTTATTTAAAAACTTTTTTTTAAACTTTTAGGTGAAGTGGAAAAGCATTAAAATCTAAGTTTTTATTGCTAGACATAATACAGCGAATATTTTGAATGGTATCGCCTCCCACAATATTTGTAACCAAAATTAAATGTAGGTACTATCATCCCATGATAACAACAACTATTGCAGTACCCATATATGATAGACACAATCATATATGGATCAGAAACTACCAGTAAAAAATGTAAACTCAAATCTCGGTTGTTTCCAGATTTAATGACCTGCCCCTCAATTTGGGCCTTCCTGTCCTTACTGTATGAATCCATTAAAGGAACAAGAACCCTGTTTGGGTATGCTTGTGATAATGTTGATAATCACCCCAAATCACTATCTATTTTGGCCTATGGACCTCACTGGTGTACTGTATGGTTTGTGGTGTCCATACCAGCTGTAAACTATTTCTATTTCCTTTCTTCTTGTCCATGGTCAATTTTCTAGGGACTGATATCAACTATTAAACTGAATTTGGTTACATTATTATATTTAGTTTCTAGCTGGCTTCTGTCTTCTTTGATCTTTGCCCCCCATGTCCTCCCCCAGGGTAACACCCGGTTGCATGGTGACTCAGATATTGTCGCCTCTGCTATCAGGGGTTAAACTTTGTGGGTGAGTCACTAGGATTTTATTGTAATACTTCAGATGTAAAATGTGTAAAAAATAATGATATATATGTAATATAAAATGTATTATCAGTTGTTTTTGGCATTGTAGTATGAAATATTGGTGCAATGTTTCTAAAGATTTTACATTTTCTGGTAGATACTGTGGGTGACGCCTGTTGAGGAAGCGGCCTACAGCCGTGAAACCGGTCTAGGGATACGTCTAAACCCATACCAACGTTTCTCCACTTACTTGTGGAGTCCTCTGGAACAACTGTAAACCCTTTCATTCTGTATTGAATGTTTGTTCATTGTTGCTTATTGTTTTTTTATCTAAATTTTATGACCGTTTTTTTGATATGCTAAATAAATGTGAATTAAATTTTTACTAATTGTGTCTATCATATATGGGTACCGCAATAGTCCCTATCATTCCTTTTGCTCAAGGATATTCTCTGGAGTTTCCCTTATTTTGAGCTATCCCTGTGCTCTCTATGATACAGCGAATGGTAAGCATTCTACTCTAACCCAGAGGGGCAAAGCCTTATATAAAAATGGATGGATGAATAGTTATTAATTTAAATAGCTTTTTTGAATGTTGTACTTACAACCAATAATGTATTCATAACACATGATTATTGTACTCATAATCAATGATATACTCATAACCAATTATTATTGTACTCATAACCAATGATGTGATCATAACTAATATTTGTTGTACTTATAACCAATGATGTACTCATAACCAATGATGTACTGTACTCATAACCTATGATCATTGTACTCATAACCAATAATGTACTCATAACCAATGATTATAATACTCAGAACCAATGATGTACTCATAACCAATAATGTACTCAGAGCCAATGATTATTGTACTCATAATCAATGACGTACTCATAACCAACGATTATTGTACTCATAACCAATGATGTACTCATAACTAATGATTGTTGCACTTATAACCAATGATGTACTCGTAACCAATGATTGTTGTACTCATAACCAACGATGTACTGTACTCATAACTAATGATCATTGTACTCATAACCAATAATGTACTCATAACCAATGATGTACTCATAACCAATGCTTTTCTTACTCATAATGAATGATTGTTGTACTCATAACCATTGATGTACTCATAACCAGTGATTATTATACTCATAATCAATGCTTGTTGTACTCATAACCAATGGTGTCCTAGTAAGCAATGATTATTGTACCCATAACCATTGACGTACTTATGACCAATGATTATTATACTCATAACCAATGATGTACTCATAATCGATAATGTACTCCTAACCAATGATTGTTGTACTCATAACCATTGATCATTGTACGCATAACCAATGATGTACTCATAACCAATGATTGTTGTACTCATAACCATTGATCATTGTACTCATAACCAAAGATGTACTCATAACCAATGATTGTTATACTCAATACCATTGATCATTGTACTCATAATGATTGATTTACTAATCAATAATCATTGTACTCATAACCGATAATTTACTCATAATCAATGATTGTTGTACTCATAAGCAATAATGTACTCATAACCAATGATTGTTATATTCATAACCATTGATCATTGTACTCATAATGATTTATTTACTTAGGGGAAATAGGCTGTGCACTTTGCAATAGAATGTCCCCCAGTGCAAAAAATAAATAAAAATAAGCACATACAATTAAAATGTAAAAACAGCATTTATTTGCTTACACGTGATTGGATGATGGAAGTCAGTAAAGCTTCAACTCATTTACTTTACTTGTAAATCAACATCTATACCTTTGTTCACTTTTACACTCTATGTGGTTGATTTATCAAAGACAAACCATACTTTGCAAGGGAAGTTGTGCTTTGAGGAGGAATTTGACCCAGACCTTAGTAAATGAGATGCAGATTTGCTGACTTTCATCATTTAATCATGTTCATGCAAACATAATGTTTTATTATTTTCCTTGCACCTAATTGGATATTCTTGTCTTAGTGACATTTTACCCTAGCTCTGGGGTAAATTCCTTTGCATATTAACAGTCTTTTTGCCTACACCTGTGTAACTTGAGAAAAGCAATGGAGTTGTGATCTCCCAATGCAGGCATATGTTTTGGTGGTACCTGTCAAAGGTGAGAAGATTTTTCACTCATTTCCTGTTGAGCCTCTGGTGAATTCTCCTTAATGGGAACACAGTAAAAAAAGGTGACATGTATTGTAACCTTCCCCACACTATCAAAAACAAAGTACAGAAAATATTTGGCTAGAGTTCCACTTTGCGTAAAAATTGTATTTACATTTCTTTGTATTTTTGGTTATGCTATATTTAATTCACACATTGTTTATACAGTCCAGTGGTTACCATAGATTTACAGTTTACCAATAATGCCCCATACACATGATCAGAAATTCTGCCAGCAAAAGACTGATGAGAGCTTTTGGTTTGTAAAATGCGAGTGTGTGTATGCTCCATCGGACTTTTGCTGGCCAAATTCCAGCCATCAAAATATTGAGAGCAAGTTCTCAATTTTTCGGTCGGAAAAAGTTGCTATCCAAAAATAAGTTTGTGTGTATGCAATTCCGATGTGCAAAAACTCACACATGCTCAGATTCAAGCACGAGACGTAAGTGATTGGTCTGGTAAAACTACCGTTCATAATGGACATAGCACATTTGTCACGCTGAATTTTTAAAAATAGTTTAACCCCCCTGGCGGTATTCCTGAGTCTGGCTTGGGGTGAAAATTCAGAAATATTAGTGTGATCACATCGCAGGATCCAGGAAGAGTGTGCTTACCTTATACCCTGGATCCAGCTATGTCTCCCCGCAGTGTGAGCAGCTCATCCTCCGCTCCATGTATCATGGAGCCGAGCTACGTTCCCTGTGAGCGTTGCGACGCACAGGGATGGAGAACAGTGCCAAATTCAAGAAGTGAAACACACAGTATACATACAGTATAATGTAATCTTACAGATTACATTACAGTATGTAATTATTTCACATCCCCTTTGTCCCTAGTGGTCTGCCCAGTGCCCTGCATGCAGTTTTATATTATAAAAACAGTTTCTGCCTGGAAACTGGAGATTGTCCATAGCAACCAAAATTATCCCTTTATATCAAAAGTGGTTTTAGACCAGCTAGAAAACAGTGATAATAAATTAGAATCACTTGCAGAATTGAGCGATAGCGATTTGTGGGGAAACCTATCATCAAACACTGAAAAGTAATGACAGCGACAATTCTGCAACTGAGCAAATTTCAGTGTTTTTGATTTGATTGCATTATTGAATAATTTTTATTATTATTATATTATTATTTGTCATAATTATTTATAGTTATTTATTATATTTTAATTTATGATTTTGTTTTTCACATTTTATCATACCCAGGATGTCTACTAGACTCTGGTTTGGACAGATTTAAGTGAGTTATTCCTAAGAATTACAGGCCTACAATATAAAATGTCAAATTTCCATGCAAAACATTGTACCGCTTTCAGCACCTAAAATCTGATATAATCATACCGCCAGGGAGGTTAAGGCAGTGCATTCTATTCTTCTTTAGAATGCTAGAAGAATGAAGTTGTTTTGCTGCTCCTATTCACACAGAGTTCTCACAAACTTCTTTCTTTATTATTTCTCCTGATATCATGAATAATCTTTTTTTTTTAAAGCCAGATCTCAATAATAATGTTGGGATTTTTTTATTGTCTTTTTTTTTTTTAAATCAAGAATTCCTTTTTTTTTTATATTTTGAAATTATTTTTTTTGTGTGTGTCAAGTTTACACAACAACATTATTATCTTGTATTTTTAGAGCCTAAGGTTTTGAAATGTACCTGTCTACTCAAAAACAAACTGTCCTATTTAAAGAAAAACACATAGGCGAGTCTTTTCAGAAAAAAAATCTCCATTTATTCTGGCTGATAACAAAATAAAGAAGGCAATGATGGAGAAACTGCTGGAATTTCCAAAGCCTTTCTACCCCAGGCACACATCAACTATTTGGAGAAGTCCATATAATGGGGAGCACAATCTGGTCTAGGACTCCTAGAGATCATGAACAGCAGCAGATGACATATATGTCCCCAGGCCGTGGTACTACCACAGCCTGCGTCTTCTGTCAGATCAGACTGAACCCAGGACATCACTTTCTTGTCTTCCTTGCAGCCTTCCTTGCAGCCTTCCTTGGAGGCTGTGGCTCTGGAGGTGGACTTATTTGGCCACTCAACCCCTTCTGAATGGCCTCAAAAACAAATTTCTCACACCTGAGGCATTGGCTCTCCTCAATTTGCTGAAATGCAGCAGATACATAGCAGCCATATGCCTCTTCAGCATCAGGGGGGCTTTTTAGGGCTGCATTAGCATCCTTAATGAGGCCCAGTGCTGCCTCCTCCATGTTACTCCCCTTCCTAGCCCTTTTTGTTGGAAGGCAGAGGGGAGGCACCTGGGATTGGGTGAGGCTACAGGACCCTGCCACCTCCTGACTGCCACTTACCCCCACCTCCTCCTGGCTTCCACTTACCCTGCCTCCTCCGGTATGCCACATTGAAGAGCCTCGTCCTGAGAGGTCTTCCTGTACATGAAAAAGGGGCATACTTTTAGTTTTTGGTTCATCAATCACACCCAATTTTCAGCTCATGACTGTTGCAAATTGAATGTTGATAAATAGAAAAGACTATCATTCTGACCCCAGCATTTTTCATTCTTGTCACACTCATTTTTGGCCCCTATTGTCAATTGATATGTCAAAAACTTTTTGTTAAATCGTTAATTTGTTAACAAGAATAACATCTAGTTAACCACTTAAGCCCTGGACCATTTTGCTGGCCAAAGACGAGAGCACATTTTGCGATTCCGCACTACGTCGATTAAACTGACAATTGTGCGGTCATGCAACGTGGTTCCCAGACAAAATTTACAACTTTTTATAACCACATATAGAGCTTTCTTTTGGTGGTATTTGATCACCTCTGCGATTTTTAGATTTTTTTGTGCTATAAAAAAAAATAGAGCAACAATTTTGAAAAAAACACGTTTTTTTAACATTTTGCTATAATAAATATCCCCAAAAAATCTATAAAAAATATTTTCCCCTCAGTTTAGGCTGATATGTATTCTTCTACATATTTTTGGTAAAAAAAATCACAATAAGTGTTTATTGATTGGTTTGCCCAAAAGTTATAGCGTCTACACAATAGGGGTTCGTTTTATTGCATTTTTATTATAATATTTTTTTTTTACTAGTAAAGGCAACGATCTGCGATTTTTATCGGGACTGCAACATTATGGCGGACACATCGGACAATTTTGAGACATTTTTGGGACCATTGTCATTTTTACAGTGATCAGAGCTATAAAATTGCACTGATTACTGTAAAAATGACACTGGCAGTGAAGGGGTTAACCACTAGGGGCTAGGGAGGGGTTAAGTGTGTCCTGGGGAATGATTCTAACTGTTAGGGAGCTTGGCTATGAATGATACTTCACTGATCATAGCTCTCGATCCCAGGGAGCTATGATCAGACAGTGACAGTGTCACGCGGCAGAACGGGGAGATGCTTGTTTACATTAGCATCTCCCTGTTCTTCAGCCCCGTGAGACGATTGCGTGTATCCCTGCAGAAATCAAGTCCATGGGACCCGCGATCCTACTCACTGAGCCCCTGGCAAATTCAAAGGGACATATCCTGTACGCCCATTTGCCCAGCCGTGCCATTCTGCCGATGTAAATCTACATGCGGCGTTTGGCAAGTGGTTAACAACAATCATTTTCAGACAATAAATATGTTAAAAAATACTATACCTGGCTCCAGCTGGGCTCCTCAACTTCTTCCAGGATGGAAGTCCAAGGTTGGTCCTCAGAAGCCTCTTTTGGGGTTGAGTGAAGGGCAGATGGAACTGTAGAAAGTGATTCCCTGGCTTCTATCTGGTCTTCCAGAAACCGCATCCTGCTGTAGTACCACAGACTGGGTACATACACATCCTCTGCTGCAACTCCTTATCTCATGGAAGCCTGGACCTTATTAAGCTCCTTCCTATATGTGCTTCTCAAGCTACCAATTTTCTTCTCCACAAACTTGATGTCTGCGTCGGGGACCTGCATCTTCACATATTCCAGCAGTTTCTCCAGCGATGCCTTCCTAGCTGGTTTATTTCAATATAAGGGGTTTTTAACCTCCCACAAATTTCACATATCCCTGTATTTGTCTATGAATTGGCCAATGAATTCAGTGTCTTTGAATTGTTTCATATTTGCTGCAAGACAAAACACAAGACAAAAACACTAAAAATATCAGGCTAAACTCTCCTAATATTATCCCAATATAGGCCTCAATCTAGAATCAGTTTAGGCCACTGATGTACCAAAGTTAAGATGTTACCTTCATTAGAACGTTCATCCTCCTTCCTCAGCACATCGAACGTACGTACGACACACACGTGTTAACTTTATATACACTGTGCATGCGTGAAACTCCACCCACCCCTGGCATTCTTTCTCAAAGATTCCCTGCCCCGTCTCTTTCATCACCGTGGGAGAAGAACATTGCGGAGACACAGCAGGTGGTCACTACTACTACATTGTTGTCTAGATGTCTTTGAAACTAGAATGAATTGCAAACTTGATTCAGTGTAATGTAAGGAGAGGACACTCAGCAGCTGTTTACACATCTGGATTCAGGAGCACTAGCGTGGGATACTTGGGGTGGATTCTTGTGGAAACTTGGGGTGTCTCCATGTGTGAAACTTGTCCAAAACATATTCCAGCTTGGTTAAGGGAATTAATCATGTCTTCAACTTGGAACTGCCCAAACAGACAATTGTACCCCACTTCCAAGCAATGTTTCACATTCTTATTTCTGTCCACAAATATCTGTGTGTTAAGTATTCCTTTTGTTTCATTCTCATAGGGGAGAATAGACTTGGGACGTCGGAGGACAACATGAACCCCCCCACCTCCTCAAGAAGGCGAACAGATGACACCACAATCTGAGGATGTGGAGGAAGGAGAGGTGGAAGAAGTGATAGAAAATGTCCCCACAACAGGTCAGTGTCTGACACCACAGATTCAGTTAATAGATGTATGCCTGCATATTTATAATACATGGTGTGTATTTTTATTTTAAGTGATGTGCAGGTTGTGGAACCAAAATCTAGTCATTTCACCAATGACAGTGCACAATGGCTATCCAGGAAATAATGTCTTGTAGTCGGGTTTGGACCTTATCAAAGAAAAAACCAAGGAGATTGAACAGACTAAAAAACATTATTGATGTACTAGGGAGAATCGAAATCCTAAAAAGATTTTTTTTTTTTACTAATTTTATCTAAAGTTTTAATACAATTTAACTGCTTGCCGCCTGCCTCACGCCAATATACGTTGGCAGAAGGGCTCATACAGGCAAACTAATGTACCTGTGGGGCCCTTTAAGAGGAGGCCAGCGGGCACGCGTGGCAAGCTCCGTGAGTCAGGGTCGCGGGTCCCGCGATCACCTCACGGGGAGGAAGAACGGCGAGAGGCTAATGTAAGCAAGTATCTTCCCGTTCTGCCTAGTGACAATGTCACTGATGATCAGGAGCAGAGATCAGTGACGTGTTACAAGTAGCCACGCCTCCCCCACAGTGTGTCCACCATAATGTCGCAGTAAAAATCACTGTTCGCCGCCATTATTAGTAAAAAAATAATAAATTAATAAAATGAATATAAATACCATAAAACTATCTACCTATTTTGTAAACGCTATATTGCAATTTTTTTTTACCAAAAATATGTAGAAGAATACATATCGTCCTAAATTGAGGAAAAAAAATGTTTTTTTATATTTTTTGGGGGATATTTATTAAAGCAAAATGTAAAAAATAATGTTTTTTTTTCAAAATTGTGGCTGTTTTTTTGTTTATAGCGCAAAAAATAAAAACCGCAGAGGTGATCAAATACTGTACCACCAAAAGAAAGCTCTATTTGTGGGAGAAAAAGGGCATTGATTTTGTTTGGGAGCCACGTCACACGACCGTGCAATTGTCAGTTAAAACGACGCAGTGCCTAATCGCAAAAAGTGTTCTGGTCAGGAAGAGGGTACATTTTTCCGGGGCTGAAGTGGTTAAAAGCCAAATTTGGAAGATGCACACAGTGTGTCAACATTTGCTATCTGCCATCAGGGAATTTCAATGTACGCGTTTTGTGGGTGCAACCCCTTCCTCCCAACTCTAGTAGGTTAGAGGAAGTGTTTGCACCCCCAAAATACCTCCATTGAGCCCCCATGATGAGAGATAGCACATGTTGACATTAGGTATGGGATCAGAAAGGAAATCCCCATTTTGGCTTACAATTTGTGTGCATAGTCTAAATTTGGCTTTTACAGGGGTGACTTCCCTCCATCTGATAAAGGCAAGATCAAGACCCTTTTCACACTATAATGTCTGATATTGCCTTCATTTTTGCAATGCTGAACTTTGTAAGTTCCAAAGTTGTGTATGTTAAGTTTGGAAACACGCCTGTTTCTGTATTTCTTTCAAAAATGTCAAGGTAAAACTTTGAAAAAAAAAAGATGTGTATTTTTTACAACCAAATGTTTTATAATGCACATGTGAATGTGCACAGAGTAAAATGCTTTCTACTCAACAATGTGTGGCTTCTTCTTTCAATGCTCAATACCACTTTTTATATTAAGTTGGTGTTTACATTGACAATGGGTGTTATTTAAATAATGTTAAAACCACTTGGAACTACTTGGAAGTGCACTAGGAGAACCTAGGAGACAGATAACAGAAACACAAGCAGTAAATCCAAATCAAGCTGTATCCTATCATTTTTTTTTAGTTTGAAAATATTTACACATTAGCTGGCATAGCAATGCCCCCTCTACCCTTAAAATATTCCACAGATTTTTCATGCACTTTATGGACGCTTTTGGGGGGGGGGGGGACAGCTTCCAGGGCCGTCAGTGTTGGTTCACAAAGTCTGGCCTCAGGCCCAACTGAGGCTATATAATTTGGAGCATTTCTTTTTAAAAATGTTTGCAGGATGCAGCAGCATAAAAAAAGTGGTTCAGTTTTTACTCCACTAGGTTTATTGCCGTTAGAAATAGGCGGATGCGGCTGGTCATTATCCCAAAGGTATTCTCCACGACTCTTTGGGCTCTAGCCAGCCAGTAATTAAAAACCCTCTTCTCCGAGGTAAGGGACCTCTGGGAGAATGGCCTCATCACGTGATTGGCCAGATCAACAATGAGTATGTAACCGCAACATGGCTTCAAAACAGTCGGCTGGTCAGAATGAACTAACCAAATGCACCGAAGAACAGCAAGGCCTGTGAAGAGTGAGCTGAAAATCAGTAACGAGCGGACAAGAATGCACTGAAAAATAGATACGAGCTGACTACACCTACTTAAAAACAGATACAACCCCACAAGCACAAACTGAACAGCAGTAAAACGGAATCAGAATAGGTAATCGGAATCGTAAAATTGGAATAAGCACGAGTTTGAAAAGCACGAATCGTCTGCCACCAAACTTCTACTAACACGAGATAAGCATGAGATTAGCAGAAAAAGCCCAAAGGCTGGCACACTGGGTATTGAACTTTTCTAGTGGGTTTTCTAGTGCCATCGTGCGTGTTGTACGTCACCGCGTTCTTGACGTTCGGAATTTGGTGTGACCGTGTGTATGCAAGATAGCTTGGAGCGGAATCCCGTCAGAATCCTGTCAGAATCCCGTCAGAACAGAGCTTTTTCCGACCAAAATTCCGATCATTTGTACGCAGCATAAGTGTTTTTTCTTTTTACTTTTGGATAGCAAAATTATTCAGAATTGCAGTTGAGTGCAGTTGACCTGCTTCAATCTTTTTTTACATTCCTATTGACTTGTATGGGAGGAGAAGCAAAACCAAAGACCGTCAACACAAGCACTTACTGCTACCTGGGGATTTCTGTCCTGGTTGCAACAATTTGACTAGATAAGAAGTAAAGCTTGATACACACTATATAATTTTCTATAGATTTTTTTCCTTCAGATTTACCAAAACCATATAATATGAGGTCAAACCTTAAAGGCCTATACACACAATAAGAATATTGGATATAAAATGTGTACAACGAGTTGTCTGGAGATTTTCGGATCGTTAGTACGGTGCTTTCGACAGCCGATTTCGCTTCTTTGTCAGACAAAATCTGGATGTGCAGACTATACATTTTTTGTTGGATATGAACTCAACATTCAATTTTCTTTCATTAGTACAATTTTCGTAAAAAAAAAATCTTAAGAGCAAGACTACTCATGCTCAGAAACGAAAGAACACATACAAAACTATTCAACACATTACATCACTGCTGATGTTGTATTCTGTTGCACGAAAATTTTTGTATTGTGAGTAACCTCTTCACTTTCGACATGAAACCAGCATGCCACAAAAAACAGATGAACAATCGTCCAAAAATCAAAGCGTGTGTACGCGGTTTAAGTGTTCCAATTAGTATACAATCAGGTAGGCCACTTCATGGTTTTGGTAAATCAAAAGTAAAGCAGACAACAAAAGTCGTATAGTGTGTATGGAGTCTAAGGGAAAGTCTCCAACAGGGACACACTCACAAATAATCTGATACAAGCACTGGTGTTCTGCTACTCCAGTGGTTCCCAACCCTGTCCTCAACTACCCCCAGCAGGCCATGTTTGCCGGTTTTCCTTTATCTTGCACAGGTGCTTTAAGTCAGAATCAATGGTTTAGTATTTTGGACAGCTATTTTAGCTAAGAGAAATTCACAATTTATTTATTCATTTATTTCCATATAAATAATCTGTGTAATTACTCCTGTGCAACATTTTGACACCAAACTACTGTCTATCCCATAGGGTTGCCACCTCATCCCTTTAACCACTTCAGCCCTGGAGGATTTTACTCCCTTCCTGACCAGAGCACTTTTTGCGATTCGGCACTGCGTCCCCTTAACTGACAATTGCGCGGTCGTGCAATGTTGTACCCAAACAAAATGTCGTCTTTTTTCCCCCACAAATAGAGCTTTCTTTTAGTGGTATTTGATTGCCTCTGCGGTTTTTATTTCCTGCGCTATAAACAAAAAAATAGCGACAATTTTGAAAAAAATACAGTATTTTTTAACTTTTTGCTATAATAAATATCCCCTAAAAATATCTAAAATAATTTTTTTTTCCTCCGCTTAGGCCGATATGTATTCTTCTACATATTTTGGTAAAAAAAATCGCAATAATCGTATATTGATTGGGAACACAAGGGGGCACCAGAGTAAGTGTAGCAGGTTAAAAACAAATGGGTTCATTAAAAGCCAATTGGCAACTCCACTTGATCTCTTCATGGGCACACTGGGCTCAGGAGACTTGAGCCTTTCAGAACCACCTTTAGATGACCTCGGGACACCTTTGCCACAGATACATTGATGTGTCGTATTGTCTTACAATGACGTAAGTTGCCAGTTGGCTTTTAAGAACACCTTCCAGCGCCATATCACTTACTGTTTTTTTTTTTATGTTTACATGTGTGCAGCATTAATATGATATAAAACACATGTGAAGATTTATTGTATTTAATTTCTAGCAAACAGGCAATTTCATTTTAGTTTTTTATTACCGTACGATGTTGGGAATTTAGATAAAATCTCACTAATGGAGCCCCAGAGATCAGTAAAAATCTGACAGGGATTGCATTTTTTATTTTTAATAGTAATTTTTATTTGTAAATTCTGGTTCATAATTAGACAATTATCCATATCACATGAAAGAATATCATAAAGAGATATGTACGCAGCAACCACATAAAGCCGAGGTTCAAATATTTTATATAAGAAAAGAAAGGGATTGTAATCTACGATCGAATTGTCCGGCGTACTTAGTCCGGCAAACAATCCGGCGGATAGTCCGGCGGACTTTCTACCGAATGGACTTGGCCACATACGGACACACAGAAAGTCCGGCGTTTGCTAGCGCGATGACGTACATCACATACGATGGGACTAGAAAAAGGAAGTTCAATAGCCAGTAGCCAATAGCTTCCTTTTCGTACTTGCTTCTGAGCATGCGTCATTCTTAGTCCACCGGACTTGCATACTGACGAACGTATTGTCCACTGAAACCCAAGTCCATAAAGATTGGACAGCAAAAATACTTTCTAAGTCCGCCGGACTTTACGCTGAGAAAGTCCGCTGAAGCCCACACACGATCGAATTGTCCGGTGAAATGCATTTCGGCGGACTAAGTACGCCAGACAATTTGATCGTGTGTATGCGGCATTAGCCTACTTTATCCAAAATGTAAATAAAAAATTCGGAGTGAACATACACTTTATTAGAATAACAAATTAAAGTAGTGATCACTATAAACAATCAATATGATGGCCTAGATTACACCAATGAAAGTTTTCACAAATTTCTGCTTTTCTCAAAAAGCAAAGTCAAAATTCCTGTCATCGGACCTAAAAAATCATTATAAAACCATTGATGAGTTTTCACATTCCAACATTTTAGTGTCATGTTTTCTTCTCAACAAAAGAAACAGAAAATGAAAAAAAATATCAATTTATTTTTCCTATCTTTACCTGTTTAAGTTTGAAAGGATATGAAATAATCAACATGCTTGAAAAATTCTGAATTATTTGGAAAAGAAAAGCAGACTTATGCGAGCAATAGGGATTGTCATGCAGCAAACTAAATGCATCTTTCGGTAGGACATTCTGATATACAAAGATCCGGAATGATTTTGTGACAATATATAACTAATGCAAGATCTTCTGGGATTAATTATTTTTTATTACTGAAATGACATCCAAGGAACAAATGACTTATTAAATGTTATAAATGTAGCCACAATAGAAACCTACATAATTGCACACATGATATAAAGCTTTGGGATACAGAACAATTTTGAAAAAACATCAGTAAAAAATAAATCTACTGTATATCATATGTATACTGCATTGTTCTACCCTTTACGGTTTACAGGTTCAGCTTGCCTTTACTAAAAAACTGCCTAGGTATGTAAGGGCATCCCTCTGTCCTGCCTTGTTGCTGGGATGTTGCCGGCGCACTCCCAGCTGATTCATACTACGTGCAATCACTTCTTTCTGAATTTGCTTAACGAATTTCAAGAAATTAGTTAATTTGGAAATATCCGAATTAACAAAACCCCATTTATCGAACATAAATTTGAATATGCAGAAATTCAAAAATTCTAAATTTCGGAAATTCTAAAATTCGGTAATTCAGAAATCCGAAAATCGGGAAATTCGAAAATTGGAAAATAAAAATCCGAAAATTAAAAAACCCACAAATTAGAAAGTTTGGAAATGCAAAAATCCAAAAATTTGGAAATTCGAAAATCAGAAAATAAGAGTGAAAATTTGAAAATTCAAAAGAACAAAAATCCGAAAATTCTAAAACCCGAAAATGTGAAAATCTGAAATAATAACTAACTAATAATAACTTAACTATTACTAAACTATTAAATTATAGGTATTGGAATTTCCTTTCAAATTTGGCTGTTAGTGAATGTAATGAATATGAATTTATCCGAAGTTATGAATTATGCGAAAAACAAATGCTGCATCTAAACAAATGGAATTTTACCAACGACTTTTTATTATTATTATTATTTATAATTAATTTGTTCCATTCCATTTGTTTAGATGCAGCATTCATTATTACGGATAATTCGTTCACCAACAGCCAATTTTGAAAGGAAATTCTAATACCTATATTTTAATAGTTAGTTCGCCCGGCGGTCGTTTCACGGCGAATTTCGGCTGTTCGCCGTCCACCCGATCGGCGGACTATTGCCACCGTTCGCCCGGCGGACTTCCGTGTTTACTGTGTAAAAGAACTTTGACCTATGATGACACATCCATCATGGGGTACAGGACAGCCAATTGAGACATTACAGCACATGGACACTTGGACATTCCCCCTAACTTACAAATAGACCCGATCCGGCGGCCATTTTACATTCTTTCTTCTGTCACTATAGGGAGAGGTTGCTGTGTGGAGAAGGGAGAGACTTCTGTGACCCAAATCGCTATTTATTATGTCCACAAAAGTTCTTTTAAGGACTGGTATCATGGTATAGGTGTTAGGTGTAGTTCAGGATATAGGTTTGAGGCAGTGCTGTGCTAGTGATTGTTGCAGCAGCATGAGTGTCTTTTGTCAGTGTAGAGAAAGGAACAGCACGCTGTGTGCTGCAAGGACAGTCAGTGTAATCATTAGCTGTTACTATTAGGTCCACAAAAGTGCAATTCAAGTTATTGTTCCAGCAGCCTCTGTTTTGTCAGTTTATATAGGGACAGGCAGGAAGCTGTGTGTGAGGCAGTGAGGGACAGTCAGTTTAATCAGTAGCTGTTACTATTAGGTCCACAAAGGTTCTTTTCAGGACTGGTATGGTTATAGGCTTGTACACGTATAATATTCTTTCTTCCAAATATAGAAAGAATATTATACTTAACTGCTGCCCTTCTGCTGCAGTCTGCTAATCATTCACAACCTACTTGTTCCACAAAGGTCCTTATAAGGACTGGTAAGGTCTAGGGTGCTACAGTACATAGGGTTGAGTGAGGTACAGTCTGCTATTCCATAAGGACTGGTATAGGTCCACAATACATAGGGTTGAGGTGCACTACTGCTGACCGCTGCCCTATACTGCAGCAGTCCTTCATCAGTATAGGGACTGACGTACAGTCTGCTAATCATTTACAACCTACTTGTTCCACAAAGGTCCTTATAAGGACTGGTAAGGTCTACAGTGCTACAGTACATAGGGTTGAGTGAGGTACAGTCTGCTATTCCTTAAGGACTGGTATAGGTCCACAATACACAGGGTTGAGGTGCACTACTGGTGACCGCTGTGCTATACTGCAGCAGTCCTTCATCAGTATAGAGACTGACGTACAGTCTGCTAATCATTCACAACCTACTTGTTCCACAAAGGTCCTTATAAGGACTGGTAAGGTCTAGGGTGCTACAGTACATAGGGTTGAGTGAGGTACAGTCTGCTATTCCATAAGGACTGGTATAGGTCCACAATACATAGGGTTGAGGTGCACTACTGCTGACCGCTGCCCTATACTGCAGCAGTCCTTCATCAGTATAGGGACTGATGTACAGTCTGCTAATCATTCACAACCTACTTGTTCCACAAAGGTCCTTATAAGGACTGGTAAGGTCTAGGGCGCTACAGTACATAGGGTTGAGTGAGGTACAGTCTGCTATTCCATAAGGACTGGTATAAGTCCACAATACATAGGGTTGAGGTGCACTACTGCTGACCGCTGCCCTATACTGCAGCAGTCCTTCATCAGTATAGGGACTGACATACAGTCTGCTAATAATTCACAACCTACTTGTTCCACAAAGGTCCTTATAAGGACTGGTAAGGTCTAGGGTGCTACAGTACATAGGGTTGAGTGAGGTACAGTCTGCTATTCCATAAGGACTGGTATAGGTCCACAATACATAGGGTTGAGGTGCACTACTGCTGACCGCTGCCCTATACTGCAGCAGTCCTTCATCAGTATAGGGATTGACGTACAGTCTGCTAATCATTCATAACCTACTTGTTCCACAAAGGTCCTTATAAGGACTGGTAAGGTCTAGGGTGCTACAGTACATAGGGTTGAGTGAGGTACAGTCTGCTATTCCATAAGGACTGGTATAAGTCCACAATACATAGGGTTGAGATGCACTACTGCTGACCGCTGCCCTATACTGCAGCAGTCCTTCATTAGTATAGGGACTGAGAGTTTTGTCACAGGGTCATTTAAAAAATGACAGGCAGAGGAAGAGGCAGGCCCTTCCGCAGGGGTGGTAGGGGTAGGGCAGGAGCAATAGGCTTGAGCCAAAGTGGGAAGTTGCAGAAGGTGCGTTCAATTAATTAAAAGGACGCACCAGACTTGGTTGAGTGGCTCACTCAGCCTTACTGTTCTGCACCCTCCTCATCCTCTCGATCTGCACCCTCTTCTTCACTCTCTGCTATGTTCACCCCCAAAGACACTACCACCAACCACAGGAATTATTTTCCGATCCATATCAAGACATTTCTGATGCGCAGCCACTCTTGGTATTGGATCAGGAAGAGGAGGTAGCAACAACCGCTACTCAGCAGTCTGACGACAGTACCCAGATCAGCCCAAGGAGGAGGTTGGTCCCCGGTGTTGCTGCCTACTCCGAGATCTCTACTTATAGCGGTGGGGAAGGTGATGTCGATCATGACGTGTCTAGTGATGTCACGTGGGTGCCCACAAGAGAGGAAGAGGAGGGGAGTTCAGAGGGAGATGTGGACCAGCAGATAGGGAGGAGAAGCAGGAATAACTTACATTGCACAGGAGGGACAAAGCAGACTGCAAATGTATCAGGAGCGAATCATCGACCATGTACGGTCACATCTGGCGCTCCCAGGACACTGGCACATGGCTCCGCAGTGTGGGCTTTTTTTAAAGTGTCCACTGCTGACAATAGCGTTGCCATCTGCAATCTTTGCAGTCAACGCATTAGTCGCGGTAAGCCCAACACTCACATAGGGACGACCGCCTTAAGAAGGCACATGAGCAGCCATCACTGAGCCCAGTTGGAGCAACGGAACACACAAAGCCACACTCCAGGCTCTCACCGTCCAGCCTCGTCTTCTACTTCTCCTTCTCCTCTCTCCTCACAATTGTCCTCCACTCCACCTTCCATCACGCCAAGCTCACGTTTTTCTGCAAAAAGGCAGGCTTCCGTGGGCCTAATGTTCGAGCGTAAAAAAATGATGACGCTGGATAACCCTCTGGCCCAACGGTTGACGGCTGGCTTGTCAGAACTCATAGCCCGCCAACTACTGCCATATAAACTGGTGGACTCTTTCGCAAATTTGTGGCCATTGGAACACCATAATGGAAGGTCCCAGGAAGGAAGTATTTCTCAGAGAAGGGCATCCCAGAGCTATATGGCCATGTTCAGCGGCAAGTGAATGTATCTCTGGCACATAGTGTCGGTGCCAAGATACATCTGACCACAGACACGTGGTCTAGCAAACACGGGCAGGGAAGGTATATCACTTTTACTGCCCACTGCTGTGAACCTTCTGATGGCCGTCAAGCATGTAACCCGTGGCACCCGTGTAGATTTAGTTTTACCGCCACGGATTGCATGCAGGCCTGGCTCTTCTTCTCCTCCTCCTACTCCATCCTCCTCCCTCTCCTCCTCGGCTGACTCCTCCTTTTCCGCTGCTAGCGTCTCTTCCGCTGCGCCGCCCAAGCTCCCCAGAACCTATTCGACATGCCAGGTGAGACGTTGCCATGCCGTGCTGCGTCTGTTGTGCCTGGAAGCCAAGAGCCACACTGGCCCGGCACTCCTTTCAGCTTTGCGGTCACAGGCAGATCAGTGGCTAACACCGCTCAATTTGACAGTTGGTAAAGTGGTGTGTGACAATCTGCTTAGCGCATTGAAACAGGGCAAAATTACGCACGTGCCATGCATGGCACACGTCTTAAACTTGGTCGTGCAGCGATTCGTTGTCAAATACCCTGGGGTCAAGGACATCTTGCGGCAGGCAAGGAAAATCTCGACCCATTTCAGAAGATCTTACACGGCCATGGCTAGCCTTGCTGACATTCAGCGGCGACACAATCTGCCGGTCAGACGTCTTATTTGCGATTTTTTTCCATATGCTTGATAGGCTGCTCCAGCAGAAACGTGCAGTTAATGTCTACTTGTATGAACTCTGCGGCAGAACAGGTTCTGGGGAGCTGGGTTTTTTTTCATTGTGCCAGTGGCTGCTCATGCGCGATGCATACAGACTTCTGCAGCCATTTGAGGAGATCACCAAACTGGTCAGTCGCAGCCATGGCGCCATCAGTGACATGGTACCTTATGCCTTCTTTATGGAGCGTGCATTGCGTCGTGTCATTGATCAAGCTGTGGAGGAGCAGGAGCAGGAGCGGGAAGATGAGGAAGTCGCAATGCTGGATGAATTCCCAGGGGGGGCTACTCTGTCTGAGACAAGTGAACAACAGGAGTCTGAAGAGGAGTCAGAGGAGGATGGTGCCGGGGCGGATGAGGAGGAGCAAGAAGAGCATGCTTTAAACCTTTCTGGGATCCCTGTTGTTGTGCGTGGATGGGGAGAGGAGAATGAAGAGGACGACATTATCCTGGATGATGAGCAGGAGCCAGGCTACCACACCGCTTCCAGTTTAGTGCAAATGGGGGCCTTCATGCTCCAGTGTTTTAATAGGGACCCCCGTATAAAAAGCATAAGGGTCAAGGACCAGTACTGGGTGGCAACGTACTTTAGCCCCCAGTACAAACACAAAATGGCGGAAATGTTACCGCCGTCACAGAGAGCTGTCAGAATGGAGCACTTCCAGGCCTTGATTGATTGCTGCATGCAAAGAATTATTGTATGCAAACTCAGCACAGGGAAGAAGGGAGATCCAGTCATCCTGCGAGCAAGTACAGAAACACCGAAGGTACTGTTCTAAGGTCTGGTTAGTCCTCTCTGTTTGACCATTGCTCTGAGGGTGGTAAGCTGAGGAAAGACACACTTCTATTGATAGAGATTTGCAGAGATCTCTCCAGAACCTGGAGGTGAACTGTACCCCTCTATCGGAGACAATACTATCGGGTAATCCATGTAATCTGACAATCTCTTTAATGAACATGTTTGCTGTGTCTGAGGCGGAGGGTGTGCCAATCATCGGAAGGAAGTGTGCCATTTTGGAAAGGCGGTCTACCACCACCATGATGGTAGTGCATCCCCCAGAGGGGGGCAGGTCTACTATAAAGTCCATGGATATTTCTTTCCAAGGTTGTTCAGGAATGGGTAATGGCCTCAAAAGTCCCCATGGCTTGGCATTGCAACCCTTGCTGCGCTGGCATATGGTGCAAGAGTTCACATACTTTCTGCAGTCCTGTCTTAGGCTGGCCCACCAAAATGAACGCTGAACGAGTTCAGTGGTTCTTCGTATCCCAAAATGCCCAGCAAGTTTATGGTCATGTGAAATTTTTAGAACCTGGAGTCTGACTGGCTGGGGAACAAAAATTTTATCCTGGTGCCACAAAAATCCATCTTGACTTCTCAGTGAGGAAACTTCTGATCCAGAGCACTGGGTTGAGGCTTGCTTGATTAAGGTCTTTAAGTCAGGTTGGATAAGCAAAAAATTCTGGGTAGATAGGATCGTACTTGGCTCTGTCATTTCAGGAGTGTCCGGAAACATTCGGGAGAGTGCATCTGCCTTCCCATTCTTGGAACCTGGCCTATATGTAATATGGAAATTGAACCTGGAGAAGAACAGAGCCCAGCGGGCTTGCCGAGGTCTTAAACGCTTGGCTGTCCTGAGGTACTCCAGGTTCTTATGGTCTGTAAAAATCATAATGGGATGAGCGGCGCCCTCCAATAAGTACCTCCATTCTTCTAGGGCAGATTTAATGGCCAGAAGTTCTCTATCTCCCACGTCATAATTTCTCTCTGGTGGGCTCATCTTTCGAGAGAAAAAGGCTACGGGGTGAAGAAGAGCCTTAGGTCCCTGCCGTTGGGACAGGATTGCCCCTGTAGCAACTTCAGAGGCGTCCACTTCCAATACGTAAGGCAGGGTCGGATCTGGGTGCCGTAGGATTGGGGCGGAAGTGAACAGGTTCTTTAATTTGTCAAAGGCTGTCTGGGCTGCTGGAGACCACTGGAACCGGACCTTCTGGTGGGTCAGCTGAGTGATGGGTGCTATGGTGGTGGAGAAATCCTTCACAAACCTCCTGTAGAAGTTGGAGAACCCCACAAAGCGCTGAACACCTTTCTTGTCTGAAGGAGCTGGCCAGTCTAGTATTGCTTTCACCTTCTTTGGGTCCATTGAATTTCCTTCTGTGGAGATAATGAGACCCAGGAATTGAATAGATGTTTTTTCAAAATCACATTTGTCTGCCTTAACATATAGTCCATGTTTTCTCAAGGTTGAGAGCACCTTTTTTACGTGGATTCGATGAAGCTCCAAAGAGGCAGAAAAAATTAGGATATCATCGAGGTATACGATTACAAAGTAATCCAGGAATTCCCAAAAAATGTCGTTCACTAGATGCTGGAACGTGGCTGGGGCGTTGCATAACCCGAACGGCATCACAAGGTATTCAAAGTGGCCGAACCGTGTCCGAAATGCTGTTTTCCACTCATCACCCTGGCGTATGCGGACAAGGTTATAAGCGCCCCTCAAATCCAATTTAGTGAAAATCCGGGCGGTTCGGAACCTTTGGAAGAGTTCAGGAATGAGAGGGAGTGGGTATCTGTTCTTTACAGTGATCTTATTGATTTCTCTGTAATCTACACATGGCCGCAATGTACCATCCTTCTTCTCCACGAAGAATATACCTGCCCCAGCAGGAGAAGAAGAGGGTCGGATAAACCCCTTTTCAAGGTTCTCGTGAATATATACTCGAAGGGTCTCCAGCTCATTTTCAGATAGGGGGAAGATTCGTCCAAACGGGATCTCGGCCCCTGGGAGTAGTTCAATTGGACAGTCATAAGGCCGGTGAGGTGGGAGGACATCGGCCTTTTTCTTGTTAAAAATGTTTATAAACTCATGATAAGCTGGGGGAACATACTGGAGATTACTGAGAGCAGGTTGCACCGCCAGACAGCTAACAGGCTTACTGGAGCTGGGAGTAAAGCAATGCTGCAGGCAATATACTGAAGAAAGAGAGATTTCCTTCTTGGCCCAATTGATCTGTGGGTTATGTGCCTGCAGCCATGGAATTCCCAAGATTATGGGAAACATGGGGGAACATAGGACATCAAATCGGACAAATTCTTGATGGCCGGTATCTGTGGTAGTGAAGATGGGCATGGTTTCCTGGGTGACAACTCCAGAACTGGGCAGGGAACCATCAGCCAAAAGAACCTCAAGTCTTTGCTTTTTTTCATAGAGAGGCACACCAAGTTTCTTAGCCAGAGACAAGTCCATAAAACAGCTACATGCCCCAGAATCAATGATTGCTTGTAGCCGAATCTCCCTTTCTGCCACTTGTAAGGAGATGGGGAGAACAAGGTAAGAATGGCAGGATCCAGAGACTTGGAGATATGTGGAAGTTGGTGGGTAGACCTTACTGGGTCTTATGGGGCAGCTGCGCAAAAAATGTCCGGCCCCTCCGCAGTACAGGCAGAGATTGGCCTGTTGGCGGTGTTGTCTCTCCTCAAGAGTAAGGGAGGAACGGGCCAGGCCAACTTGCTTTGGTTCCCTTCCAGAAATTGCAGGGCAAACAGATGTGGGTGCTACAGCAGGAGAAAACTTGGGTGGCATCTGTGTAGGCTGGAAGGATTGAGCACGTTCAGACCGCTGCTCCCGCAGGCGCCTGTCAAGCTGAATGGCTAGGTGAATAAGTCCATCAAGAGAGTCAGGAATAGCAACTCGAGCCAGTTCATCCTTAAGGATCTCAGACAGTCCCTGGCGGTACTGGAACCTGAGTGCTGCCTCATTCCAGTTAGTGTCAGTGGACCATCTGCAGAAATCAGCGGTATAATCTTCCACTGGGCGTTTTCCTTGCCGTAGAGCAACTAAGGCAGATTCAGCGGAGGCCGCACGCTGGGGGTCATCGTACAACAGAGTCATGGCCTCAAAGAAAGTGTCCATAGTATTCAAAGCAGAATTTTTTTGTTCCAGCAGGTTATGAGCCCAGGCTTGGGGTCCCTCAGATAATAAAGAAATGACAAATCCTACTTTCACAAACTCAGAAGCAAAAGTTTTATGTTGGAGGGCCAGGTACAGTAGGCAGGCATTCTTGAAGGCCCTGAACTTTTTCCGGTCACCGGAGAATCGTTCGGGTGTAGGTATTCGTGGTTCAGGAGGAGGCAAGAAAACTGGAACCGTATTAGAGGAGGATGAACTAGAGTCCACCAAGGCTGGAGCAACAGGCAAATGCTGCAGCCGACCCTCCAACTGGAAATAGCCGTCCTGGAGCTTCTGTACAGCTTGTGTAAGGGTGGTGACTTGTTGACACATCATTTTGAGCGGGGAAGCACCTCCGTCGGCCTCGGTCATGGCTGGTTTGTACTGTCACGTACCTGGTTGGAGGCCGAAATGCCGAGAGGGCTCCCCTTGCGGCTGAGTGCAGTACACCCCTGAAGTTGGGTACAGAGGGTGTAGTGCCCAGAGAAGCACAGGTTGCCAGATGGATTCCGGAGATGAGAGCTGGTGGGCACCTGAAGGACACCATGTAATGCAGGAAGCACAGCAGGGTTAAAGTCTATAAGAATCCTCGGTAACACTTGGCAAGGTGTGCATAAGGAGCAGTAGTGGAAGCCAGGCCAGGGGTCAAACACAGTAGATCCAGCAGGAGGATGAGGCAGGTTGCAGAAACGGGACAAACCAAAGGTCTGGTATCAGGAAGCAGGCAGGAACAGGTAACTGTAGCGAAGTCCGTAATACTAGCCGGGATCAGGTATAGGAGAAGACAGCAAGTCGGTAAAGCAAGCCAGGGGGTCAAAACCAGAAGAGCAGATCAGACAGGTCAGGAACAAGCCGGGTCACAACAGGAATCCAATTAGTGCTTTCACAGAGGTTCAGGAACACAGGAAGACTGACAAACCAGCAACTGCAGATACCAGCAGACTTCCTTATATAGGACCATGTGACCTGCTGGTAGAGATACTGGGTCCTAAAGTCCTTCTCCTGCCAGAGATTCTGGGTCCTAGAGCCCTTCTTCTGCTGTTGGCTCCCTGACAACTGACACTATAGCCAGTTCTCCTACGGACATTTCCCTGACAATATGTCTATAAAAATTTTTTTAATCGAGCACAGAGACCTTCTTTCTTCATTTGGCTCACTTCCTTGTCCAAAAAACGCACACCGTACTATATGCCCGTACCCTCTTCTTTGAAGAGGTTGAGCGGTGTCATATTTCTACTGGGGCTGCTTATTATGAGGGGCTCCCACTATCCCTGTGCTGTGCTGACTTCCTCCTGGGGCTGCTTATTATGAGGGGCTCCCACCATCCCTGTGCTGTGCTGACTTCCTCCTGGGGCTGTACCTCTGCTGTGCATATTATGAGGGGCTCCCACCATCCCTGTGCTATGCTCATTATGAGGGGCTCCCACCATCCCTGTGCTATGCACATTATGAGAGGCTCCCACCATCCCTGTGCTATGCTGACTTCCTCCTGGGGCTGCTTACGGTGCAGGTGTCAGTGCTGTTCATCACGGTGCTGGTGTCAGTGCTGTATATCACGGTGCTGGTGTGAGTGCTTTATGTCACGCTGCTGATGTCAGTGCTCTCTATCACGGTGCTGCTGTCAGTGCTGTATATCACGGTGCTGGTGTTAGTGCTTTATGTCACGCTGCTGATGTCAGTGCTCTCTATCACGGTGCTCGTGTCAGATCACTCTATCACGGTGCAGGTGTCATTGCTGTATGTCACGCTGCTGATGTCAGTGCTCTCTATCACGGTGCTGGTGTCAGATGACTCTATCACGGTGCAGGTGTCATTGCTGTATGTCACGCTGCTGGTGATAATCTCCTGCACCCTCTTCTTTGCCTACCCTGACCTTCCCCCTCCTCCATTGCCTTCATGCGCTCCACAGTCCTGAATTGTCACAACAATTTCACATATAAAAAAAGAATGCTTGTAGTTGTCGATCCCAGATTCACCTCATACTTGTGTTATGTCATTGGCCATGTGGTGGGACTTTGTTTGCACAGCTATTAATTATTTTGTGGCTGCAAATTTGACCTGTAGGTTTGCAAAGTTCGCCTCCCATTGGAGTCAATGGGGCCCGCCGCGAACGTTACGGTTCGCGAACTATCGGCCGCGTTCGGAAGTTCATCCATCACTATTAGTTATTAGTTAGTTAAATTTGAAATAATAACTAACTAATAACTAACTATTAAATTATAGGTATTGGAATTTACTTTCAAATTTGACTGTTAGTGAATGTAATGAATACGAATGAAACAAAAATGAACACATTTTTCAGCAGTGCACATGTCTAATTCATGCCCCCTCACGTGCTATCTTTCCTATCACAGCAGCTTATAGTTCAGCAATTCTGCAATGGAGCAAATAGCAGACCACACATGTGCAAGGGTTTGAGAGCTCACTCCTGTGATGGTGAGGGTAAGCAGAAGCAGCTAGGAGTGTCTTAACAAAGTCTTAGCAACAGGCAGGACCAGATGATGGGAGTTTTCAGCCAGGCTTCAGGTGGTAAGTAAATGCCCTACACTTATAACAACCTAAGGGTAATTAAAACCCATATTTTATCAGTTTTCAAAAACAGTTATATTTAGGGCATGCCATGAATGATAACCATCATGGCAGCTTCTACCTTCAACCAAACTGTCAAGCCATCAATTGGCTGATGTCATAACTGAGTACATGTGCATCACCAAGGCAATTTAGTATCAAACAGAAGACAAGATAGCAGATTCCTTGGCCGTAAGGGGCACTTTCACACTGGGGTAGGCGGCACTTTACCGTTGTTTCTGCTGCGCTTTTTGGCCGCTAGTGTGTCACTTTTAACCCCCGCCAATGGCCGAAAAAAAGTGTTCGGCGGCGCTGCCCATTTATTTCAATGGCCAGGGGCCCTTTAGGAGCGGTATATACACTGCTCTTACAGCACCTCAAAGATGCTGTTTGCAGGACTTTTTTGGGCATCCTGCCAAAGCCCTCGCAAAGAGAAGAGAGGCAATTTGAAGGTGCTATTTTTAGCGCTATAGCCCCTGTAAAGCACTTCATTGTGAAAGTAGCCTAAAGTCTCATACACACAATCAGATCTTCTGCCAGGAATTGTGTGATGACAGGCTGTCGGCAGAAAATCCAACCGTTTGTACGATCCATCAGACAATTTTTGTCGGATTTTCCAAGGACAAATGTTGCATGGCAGGCTTTAAAATTTTCAGCGGACAAATGTGTGTTGTCAGATTTTCCAAGTGTGTGTACACAAATCCATTGGACAAAAGTCCAAAGTACAAACACGCATGCTCGGAAGCAAGGACGAACCAGAAGCAGTCGGTCTGGTAAGCTAGCGTTCGTAATGGAGACTTAACATTCGTGGCGTGGCAAATTATGAAATCTTGAAATGCAGCGGACATTCTCTTCTTCTTTATTGGAATAATAATGAAGCTGCTTTGGTGGTGATACTGATGGAGTTATGACAAACAAATTTTCAAAGGCTTTTTTTTTCTAGTGATATCAAGAATAATATTATGCTTGTTACTATATTTTTTTTTTGGTGCAAGTTACCACAACACCATTATCCTGTAGTTTTTTAAGATCAATGATACAACTATGTTGGTGTCCCTTGTTAATTTTACATTCTATTTTTTAAATGTAACTGCCTACTCCCAAACTGTCATTTGAAGTAAAACACATAACCAAGTATTTTTCTCCACATTTTTTTTTATTGTGCATTAGAAAAAGAAAATTAGACATGCTATCTGCCAATAGAACTTAACCAAAAAGTGCATTCTATGCATCCAAAAATATAGAAAATATACCAAATCAAATCATTATTAACCCAAAAATGTAAATAAAAGCCTCTTGCATGTGTCCCACTTCTTGATATAGGGGGTCAACAATGCCAAGAGTTGGTGAAAGCAGGGGTCTGTCATCCGGAGATAATTCCGAAAATCATCCGGATTGTTCTCCTGGAGCTCCCACAGCAAAGGCATATGACATAATTGGTGACAATTAATAAAGAAACCAATTTTTGGTCTAAGAACTCCTCCTCCTCCTGTTCCTGGACTGGACTTGGGTGAAAGCAATAACCCCAAGGCCAATAATAAACATGTTATCTCGTCTGATTACACAAGATGGCTGGTTGACAAACGGCCATTCAGAAACAAACTGAAAAGCGTGAAATGAAAAGCACAAAAGGAAAAGCGAGAAATGAAAAGCGCAAAATGAAAAGCATGAATCAACACTCAGAAAACTTCTACTAACACGAAATTAGTAGAAGGAGCCCAAAGGGTGGGGCTAAAGAGCTGAAAAACCACATAGTACTACTACGTGTTTGTTGGCCAACAGTTGTGTGCTGTTTGTATGCAAGACAAGTTTGGGGTCAGTGCTCTTAGGACAAAAGTCAGCGGTTTTGTCTGTGGAAAATCCTTTTGTGTTTACGAGGCTTTAGGCTAGGGAAGGTGTAATTCTGCTGCACAGTTTTTAATTTTTTTTATCTACAGTCGACCCTCATCTACATAGTAAGGTTGATTGGGGTGTACAATGGCGCTTCAGCATCAGCAAGGGGAATATTGGACACTGCTTGTAAGTGCAGAGTGTCATGAACCCTTACCCTGAGGAGCCATCACTATGAAGTTTTTAACTTGACCATTTTGGACATCTAGAAAAGATACCTATAATGGGGCAACTGAGGGTTGGGACAGAGCCTGGAATTGGGTTTAAAGCGCTTGCCTGGGCAGAGAGTATCAGTGGTTTCCTATATGGAAATGTTATGTTCTCTAGTGACGAAACGCGTAGGAAGGAGGAGCGACACACTGACGTCATCGCTACACGCTGAGTCCCGGAAGTATCGGGCATTTATCAAGACCGGCTGGCTCGATCGTTATATGCTCTTTATACAACGTTTTGATGTAAGTGTGTCATTTGTTTTATATTTTTTAATAAACGCTATGATTTTACACTATTGCAAGTTCTATCCTTTACATATTTGCTGATGCTGTGGATACTTTCTGTGTCAGATTAGATCATTGGTGGTGATTGGGGGAGTCTGGTCATATCATCCTATCAATTCAAGAACACTGGCTGGGGGAATAAGCCATCTGTGTTTTGTGGTTCTCTGTAATAAGGAACCACTACCATCTGGTAAGCGGCAGCTTTTACTGTGGTGGAGGTGCTGTTTCCCACATGTGACGCACGTTTTTGGATTTACTTCACCTTTTCCTCACTGTGGAAGAATCTACCTTTTTCTGGGACTTTTCCTATGAACTTTCAGTTGAATTAATATTTTTATTTTTTATTATTGATTTATTATGGTTTTCACATTTATGATACACCTGAGATGATAATATTTTTATGGTCAGAATTGTTTACATAATTTATTTTGTATTTATATATATGAATTCTTTATTGCACGTATTCTTATGGAATATTAGGGAAACAACAGTAATTTGTGAATTGCACAGTATCACTTTCATTTTCAATGATTGGAGTATTTTTCAATCTTTAGCGCAGCCCACTTTTTTTTCTTGTTTCTTCTCCTTTTTCTTATCTTAGTATCTGAACCTGATCTATTCTTTACCCAAGATCTAGAAAACTGGAAACATTATATTTTAGATTGGAGCGTAGGACAGAATACGATACATCTGGTCTTCTTTCATATTTTGTTACAGGAGTTTCCTAATAATTTGAATAGATATGCATAGACACCATGGGGTAGGTCTACTAAAAATAGAGAGAATGTCTTTGAAGCTTTTCTTGCTATGTCATGCTATGTTCACCCCGATCATCCAATTGGGCGCCAGACAATTTTTTTAAATTAATTGTAAAGTTATTTATTTTTATTTTTTTAAGTAAACACAGCCTTATTTTTCCACAAAAGGTAAAAAACATCAGTGGCGGCCCGTCCATTAGGGGCGTCCAGGCACTGCCCCAACTCTCCACGCCACCCCTAAATGACTAATGGATAGATTTATGTGTAGCTGTTACTGATTCAAATTTTCGTGTTTGATTAATCTTTTTTTTTTTTCAATCGATTAATCAACTAATTTTCGAGTAATTATAACGCTATAACATAATTATAACAGATCCAACTACTTTTAGCTGATCTCCTTGCATTGCAACTCTGCATCAGTCAGTGGTAAATGTGCTATACACTATATACAATCACCCGACACTAGTTTGTTTCCACAATCCATGACGTAACTTCATAGTTCACACAAATATGTTTTAAATTCAAACTGTAGCACTGACGTAAGTAATTTTTTTCCACAGTAGCGTGACAATACCTCTCCACCTCCAGTCTAACTAATCACTCTCACCTTTTGGCATGGACCCCTGTGCAAACAGGTGGTCATGCAAGCGGGTATCAAAAAGGGTTAACACGGACCATAAACTTCTCTTATGTCTCCTTAGATCTCAGCAAGGACGCCAGGTCATGGGTAGAAAGAAAAGATCTAAGTGCTCATCGCTTAAGTATAAGATTTCATATTTGTGTTCAAACACAAACTACTCACATAAAGATGATAAAAACACAGCATGTACAGCCAACAAACATGTTAGTTCCGTAGAGCAGCAGCGGGCAACATCATGTGTAGCTCCTCCCCGTACGTGTTATGTTCAATCAGAACTTCAACGTCATCGGACTCCTCCTCCCTTCCCTTCATTGGCAGATGGAGGCACTTGGGGAAGGGGGAGGAGTCCAGTGACGTTGATGTCCGTGATGTCACCGGATCTCCGACGGAACTTCCTGCAGACTCGGAAGCTGGCGGAGAGAATTGTGATCGATCAAAAAAATTAATCAATTAATTGAGGAATTAATCTTTAATTTCCACAGCCCTAATATATATATATATATATATATATATATATATATATATATATATATATATATATATATATATATATATATATATATATACAGTATGTCCTTTATATTTGTCTACTTGTTGTGACATTGTTTATGAAAGCATAGAGCCCCATGCAGCATTTTTCTAAATGTTTTAATAAAAAATATTTTAACTTTAACATGGATGTATTTTTGAGAAGCCACATCATCTCTATCCCTTGGATATTGTACCTCTTTAATTATCAGGATCATACTGGAATCTACACTGTTTAATACAGGTTATGCAAGGACAGATTTTTGGTCTCCTAGTATACTTCTGTATGCTTATTGAAAAAAAAAATAATAATGAATCCTTAGGGTTTATAACACTGTAATCCCTATTCAGATATCGTTTTTTATAAAAGATCAGCAAAGAACCTGATGCCATACTATTTTATTAAAGGCTCCCAGAAATTCATTGATGTCAGCTATAATGATAGCAACAATTCTAAAATGGCTGACATATATTGACAAATTTGTTTTTATTTTGCATTTACATTTTTACAAGATTTCCTGCGATACTGAAGGTGTATGGCCTGAGATGTTTTTATACTGTAAGTCAAAGAAGATATTATTTTTTCTCCAAATTATGAAACAGAAAAACATGAATTAGTAGTTGATATGAGCATTTAATCTTGTTTTATATATAGATAATTCAATTTCTACTTACAGCTTTAGGTTTGGAGCACTCTGCAAATGTTCAAGAAACTTTAAGTGATTAGACTATTATTATTATACAGGATTTTTATAGAGCCAATAGGTTCTATTTCAAGGGGGAGAGGTTTTTAAATTGAGTTCTCCTAACACTCTTGCACCAATTGTCTTGTTGCTGTATTGTCCCCCTTTATATTGTAAAGCGCTGCGCTTTACAATAAAAAGGAGACAATACAGTAACACTACAATTCAATACAAGAGGGTTATGAGCACTACATTTTAAGAGCTCTCTAATAAAATATAACCTTTTGATGAATTTTGTTTCTATTGTGTTTCTTTAAAACTGAAGTTTAGTGATTTTTTTCCAATCAGTACCAGGGACTGTAGAAAGAAAGAATAAAAAGTGTTGCTTATACTGATAGAGTCAGTGCAAAAAGGGGCCATAGGTAATTCAATTGGCAGAGTTGCGGTGGTTGTTCAAAGAATAGGCACAAGTCACCTGCTTTACAAAAACATGTGTTTAATGGCTTTAAATGGCCCACTTCCTCAGTTCCAGGTGATAAAATTGGTGTCTAGTATCAGCTGGTAGTGAGATCCACTTGACGAATATTATTTATTGGCCACTAGGTGGAAAGTAGAGCTTGTGTCAGTAATGTCATCTAGCTGGGCAGCTACTTGTAATCAGGACCGCTGATAGAAATCATGGTGCCCCATACAGCCTACCTGACGGGGCCCCCTTCAGCCCCACCCTTAACCCCACCCCTGGTCCGCCCCTCCCCAGCCCCCACCTTGAAACAATAATTGCATTTGAAATTCGGACAGGCTGGTTGAACCCAAGTTGATCTACTAAACTAAACTGGGCAAGATTCTAACCATCTATGGCTGGCCTAACTGACACAGACATCAATAGTGACACTAATACAGTGATCAGCTAGAATACTGCATAGTTTACACTATATTAATGGCCCAGGCTGGGTTAACATAAAGGGGCAATGAATGGGTTAATTGTGTGCCTAACAAGTGTCATGTGTGTAACATGTGCTGCTTTTACTAACAGATCTGGCTGTAAATAGCCAGACTGCTGATCTGTGTACGGTGCCCTTTGTAAACACAGGACTTTGTGCCGTGATCGGCTACAGCTGATCAGCTGATCATGTCTCGGCCATAAATCATGGACCAATACCTGCTGACAAAACCTTACCAACCACAGAGTGGGTTAGCAGAGGGCATGCGCATGTGCATCCCTAGCCTGGAACAGGCTGGATGACCTACGTGTATGTGGTCCAGCCTGCCGAGTTGCACTCTGCACTTGGTAAATCAACCCTATTATATTTTTATTGAAAACAAGTGTATTCCCCTAACTTTGGGGATAACGCCATCAATCTGTTGTGCTAGGACAAAAGAAACAACAAAAAAACTATCAAACAAACAAATGTAAAAAAAAATTATGGGTTCTAATAATTCCCTACTTTATCCAAAAATATAAGGATTTTAGTTAGAGATGTAGTTTATCATCTGGTCAGGTTTTTACGTGCCTCATGATTTACAATTTCTTTAGGATTTCTCTTGCGTTGCACTCTGTTGCTATTATTCTCTTTCACATAATGAACAAGTCTAGAAGTTTTCAAATGTTCAAAATCCATAAACGTCATGTAACTTTGAGCCATATAACTTTCTTTTAATCCAAGAATTACCTAACTTGACGTATTTCTAAACATTTTAAGTTTCAACCAACAATAATAATTACATACTTGATACTGAAGATGCTTACATCTAAAACAGAGAAATGATGGCTTATGTTCATGCTCTGGAGTATAATACAAGATGGATGTGAAGAATTGGACAATTGCTACGGAGCTGATCCTAATGGGATTTTCTAATGACATGATGACTAACATTTTCTTATTTTTGTTATTCTTCCTCATTTATGTTGTAACTGTTGTTGGCAATTGTACGATAATGTATATCATATTTGTTAACACACATTTACACACTCCAATGTACTTTTTCCTTGGCAATTTATCTTTCATAGATTTAAGCAATACCTCTTCAGCTGTACCCAGGCTACTAATAGACCTCTTTTCGGCCCAAAGAACAATATCACTTAGTGCTTGCCTCATACAGCTTAAAGTCCTACTGCTAATAGGTGCCACAGAGTGTTTGCTCCTAGCTGTCATGGCCTATGATCGCTACATTGCCATTTGCCGGCCACTCCATTATCCAATTCTTATGAAATGGAGTGTTTGTCATCAGTTGACTGCTTTTGTGTGGCTATATAGTTTCATGACCGTTATTATGCCCTCATTTGGTCTGCCGATAAAGTTGTGCTACCCTAACAAGATCAACCATTTCATGTGTGAGGTTCTACCCGTCATCAAGTTGTCCTGTGATAATACCTACATCAAACAGATAGTGATTTTCTCATTCAGTTTGATTTCACTTCTTCCTCCTTTTTTATTTATTTTAACTTCATACATTTGTATTATAATGGCTATACTTAAGATCCATTCTACCAGAAGATCTAAAACTTCTTCAACCTGCACCTCCCATATTACAGTAGTGGTCTTGTACTATGGGACTGGGATGGTCACTTATTTCAGACCCTTGACAGATGACTCTTCAAACCAGGAGAAATACATTTCCATCTTCTATGTTATTATAGCACCAATGTTAAACCCTCTCATTTACAGTCTAAACAATGCAGAAGTCAAAAAAACTTTGAAAAACTTGTTTTGATAATGCCATGCCAACAGTTATAATTGTATGTAATTTGCAAAATATGACAAACATATGAGGTTTGATCATTTGTGGTTCAACCAAACTCTTTTAAAACTCAGCCTCTTAAATTCAAAAGTTCTGAGCCAAAGTTTATATTCAAGTCAATTTGAATCTGAACCAGGCTCCTAAAAGTGAGTAATACACAGCAGCACAAAAATATGTAAAAGTGTTCATAATGGTTTGGGAAGCTCTTGGTAGTCCTGCCAGAGGAGATGATGGAGCCAAAAAACAGAAGAATTGGGATACAGAAAAAAAACTGCAGAACCTTCTGGTAGCTCTGGAGACCTCAAAAAAATTCTCCCAGGAATAGGAAAGTGTGGAACCTGGTGGCACTATCACTCAAGCTAAGGGTGCTCAGGCAACAGCAGAAGCAGATATAATACAGAAGCAGCTTGAGGTGATCCTAATCTTCAGGATCCCTTTGAACCCCATTGTACCCTTAGGCTTCTTTCACACTGAGGCGCTTTACAGGCACTATGGCGCTAAAAATAGAGCCTGCATAGTGCCTTTAAAGAGCCTCTCCTCTCACTCCAGTGCGAAAGCCAGAGTGCTTTCTCACTGGATCGGTGCGCTGGCAGGACGCCAAAAAAACTCCCGCAAGCCGCATCTTTGTAGCGCTGTAGCGGTGTATACACCACTCCTAAAGTGCTCCTGCCCATTGAAATCAATGGGCTGCACCGCCGAACCGCCGGAATAGTGCCACTGTAGCAGCACTTTGTCGTCAGTTTTTAACCCTTTCTTCGGCTTCTAGTGGGGGTTAAAAGTGATTTTGACATCATTTTGCACAGGTCAAAAGGTCACTAATGTAAAAATCCGAAAAACGCTCAAATCTGCCTAAAAAAAAGTTCCAGAACTTGTTTGAGCTTCAGGCATTTTGGAGCTTCTGGCTTCAGGCGTTTTGGAGTGGAGATGTGAACACACAAGCTACAAAATGCTCAGGTGTGAATGGGGCCTTAGTGCCGGTTTACACAGAGGTGGCTTCACAGTCGCCCGACTCTGAAGCCACGCGGTATAGCGTGACTTCAGCGCATCTTGAAAAATGACTTCTGTGTAGAAGTCAATGGAAGCCACTATGAAGTCACCCCAAAGTAGTAAAGGAACCTTTTTCTAAGTCGGAGCATCTATTAGAACGGTTCCATTGTACAGAATGGAGCACAACTTGTCAGGCGGCTAATTCGTCTAACAGGTCGCCCCTGTGTGAACCAGGTCTTAAGAGCCACAAAATAACATTGTAAAGCTTGTGAAAAAAATAAACTTCTAACAACAAATGTTACTGCAAAGAAGAAACAAAATACTCACCTCTCCCATTGCCTGCACCATCAAAGTATACCACAGCCAGAAGCTAATACTTTTTATTTTCGTACTTTGAAAAAAAAATTTGTTACACTAGCTTCCTGGCACTGATAGACTTTGTCCCAAATCTGTGACTCTGTGACAAACATTACATGCATTAACTTCAGGGAACACACTTAACCCCTTCATCACCCCTCAGTGTTAACCCCTTCCCTGCTAGTGTAATTTTTACATTGATCAGTGCATTTTGTTTAACACTGATCAATGTAATAATGTCACTGGTCCCCAAAAAGTGTAATTTAGGGTCAGATTTGTCCGCCACAATGTCGCAGTGCCGCTAAAAATCACCACCATTACCAGTAAAAATGATTAATTATTATTAAAAAAAATAAAGGTCCCTAAATCTATCCTGTAGTTTGTAGGCAAGATAACTTTTGCGTAAACCAATCAATATACACCAATTGTGATTTTTCTTTCACCAAAAATATGTAGAAGAAAAATATATCGGCCTAAACTGATGAATACATTTGTTTTTTCATTTATTTATTTTGGATCTGTATTACAGGCATACCCCCTTTTAAGTATACAATGGGGTTTGTTTACTATAGCTGGAGAGTGCAAAATCAGGCTAATTTCTGCATAGAAACCAATGAGATTCTAACCCCAGCTTGTTCAATTAAGCTTTGATAATAAAACCTGGAAGCTCATTGGTTCTATGCAGAAGTGAGCCTGATTTTGCACTCTAAAGCTTTAGTAAATAATCCCCATTGTGTACTTAAAAGTGGGATGTACAGCAGAAAGAAAGAAAAAAAGAATTGCTTTTCAAAAATTATAGTTTTTTTGTTTATAGTGCAAAAAATAAAAACGCCAGAGGTGATCAAATACCAACAAAAGAAAGCTCTATTTGTGAAAAAAAAAAGGATGTCAATTTGGTTTGGGTACAGCGCTGCACAACCATGCAATTGTTGGTTAAAACTACGCAGTGCCGTACTGAAAAAATGCTCTGGTCATAAATGGAGAGACACCTTCTGGGGGTGAAGTGATTCAAATGAATAACTCACCACCAAGTTCACTATATGGACCAATTATGTATTTATACATGTTGATCATATCTCCCCTTAAATGATACTTAAGACTCTTTTTTTTTTTTGTGTACAATAATAAACATGTTATACTTAGATGCTCTGTGCAGTGGTTTTACACAGAGCAGCCCTGATCCTCCTTTTTTCAGGTCCCTCGCTGGCGCTCCTGGCAACTTTCTCCTGCTAAGTGCCCTAAATAGCTTGCTATGGGGGCACCCGAGCGGAGCCGCTGCTCTGTTTGTCCATTCAGAAATAGAGTGGCTCCCTCTCTCTCTCCCCTCATTGGCTTACAGACTTTAACAGCAGCAGTAACCAATGGCACATGCTGCTGTGTCTCAGCTAATCAGGGGGGAAAGTCCCGGACAGCCGAGGCTCTCATGCAACATCTTTGGATCGAGATGAGGCTCAGGTAAGTATTAGGGGGCTAAAGAGGGGCTGCTGCACACAGAAGTTTTTTTTTTTTTATGTTAATGCATAAAATACATTAAGATAAAAAACCTTCTGCCTTTAGAATCACTTTAATCACCTCTTCTCCAGAAAGAATAAATTCTGTTCAGCTAATCTCTCCTAATAGCTGAGCTCTTCCATGCCTATCAGTTTGGTTGCCTTCTCTGCACTTTCTCCGATATCCTTTTTGAGAACTGGTGCTTAAAACTGAACTGCATATATCAGATGAGGTCTTACTAATGATTTGTACAGGGACAAAATGATATCTCTCTCTCTGGAGTCCATACCTCTCTTAATACAAGAAAGGACTTTGCTCGCTTTGTAAACCGCAGCTTGACATTGCATGTAAGCTTATGATCTACCAGAACACCCAGATCCTTCTCCACTATGGATTCCCCCAGTTGAACTCCCCCTTGTATGATGCATGTATATTTAAAAAGTAAGCCGTGCTAAATTAATACATTGTCCAATATTAAAAAATGGTGCAAAGTCCATGAAGGATAAGCATTAACCTCATAAACACCCAATTGTGGCAAAAGGTGAAGGTCCATTTAGTTCACATAATGACAGCACCACAGTGATTATCACCACCTGAGTGAACACCACCACCTTACGAAAGACACACTTGCCAGATGGCAAGCTATACAGGATTGTGGCTATTCTCCAGCCAATGCCTTGTAAGCTCAAACGTCTACTTGAAGATGGGGCTGGATCACTGGAACCAAGAGCTCATAACACTTGTATCTGGACAATGGAATCAAATGATATCCCAAACGACAAGCTTGAAATAAAAAGCAGGCACAGAAAACAAGCATCTATGCTTTATGGAGATGGCAAGGGGATCTTCTGTAAGTCCTGTGGCCACCAGGAAGTCGACTGGAACCAGCATGGAACACAGGGAAGTGATGTCACCGGAAGTGTATATTTTTAGCACCCAAATGAATAACTTTACACTTATCAATATTAAACCTCATTTGCCACACTGTTGTCTAATTAAACAGTGCATTGATGTCGGCTTGTAAGTTGGAGACCTGTATGGACATTATTACACTGCATAGCTTGGTGTCATCTGCAAAGACTGAAATGGTACTTTTAAAGTGGTTGTAAACCCTTAAGGCTTACCTGTAGCTTCTGTGAATTTCTCCTAAACTTGCATAATAGAGATATTCACTGTATACGCATGTGCCAACGTCATCGGCACATGCACACTGAAGAGACGGCTTGTACTTGCCATTTCTTCAGCTGGTGTGCTGTTACTGGCAGCTCCCACGTGCATGCATAGGAGTGACGTAACTGTGGCTCTGGCCAATGACAGCGTCAGACCCCACGATGCCAGGAAGGAACTCCAGGAGACATGTTGCCAGCCAAAGTGGTGTGCTGGGACCACTGCTGTGGCTCCGATCTCAGGTAAGTATATCATAATGCGCTAGTATGCTATGCATACTAGCTCATTATGCCTTTGTCTTGCAGGTTTTTTTCTTCCCCTGTGGGTTTACAACCACTTTAATCCCAGACTCTATATCATTTGTAAATATATTAAAAAGTAAGGGCCCCAACACTAAACCTTGGGGTACACCACCGACAACCCTAGACCATTCAGAGTATGGATCCTTAACCACTACTCTGAATATGGTCTTTTAGCCAGTTATCTAGCTATTTACAAACTGATTTTTCCAAGCCTGTAAACTTTACCTTACACATGTGTGGGGAACTGTGTCCAACGCTTTTGCAAAAGTATACTATATTCACAACCGCTCTTTTGTCTACGGTTTTCCTTACCTCGTAAAAAGAAATCAGATTTGTTTGACTGCTTCTGTCTTTCATGAATCCATGTCTATTGCTTACAATATTTTTTTATAGCAAAAACTCATCTATGTGGTCTTTTATTAAACGCTCATGTATCATCCCGACTATAGAAGTTAAACTATCAGGTCTATAGTTACTTGATAAAGACTTTGACCCCTTTTTAAATATAGGCATTACAGTGGCCTTACGCTGATCCAGTGGTACTATGCCAGTCATTAAAGAGTTCCTCCTTTAAAATTTCCTTCTATTAACCACTTTCAGACCGGATCATTTTGCTGGCTTAAGACCAGAGCATGTTTTGCGGCACTGCGTCATTTTAACTGACAATTGCGTGGCCGTGTTACGTGGCTTCCAAACAAAATTGATGTCCTTTTTTTCCCCACAAATAGAGCTTTCTTATGGTGGTATTTGATCACCTCTGCGGTTTTTATTTTTTAGGCTATAAACAAAAAAAAACTTAAATTTTGAAAAAAAAAACATTATTTTTTACTTTTTGCTATAATAAATATCCCCAAAAATTATATAATTTTTTTTTCCCTCAGTTTAGGCCAATACATATTCTTCTACATATTTTTGCCAAAAAAAATCACAATAAGCGATTATTGATTGGTTTGCGCAAACGTTATAGCGTTTACAAAATAGGGGATAGTTTTATGGCATTTTTATTAATAATTTTTTTTACTAGTAATGGCGGATAGTAAAGGGCATACATGCTCAGACCATGCTGCAGCTCATGGAAAATGCAAAATACAACAGTACAAGTGTGTAGTTATATAGGACAAAAAATCTTTAGCAGTAAATTCGTACATTATCACTTCACTCAAGTGGCCTTATGCATGTCATGGTTAAAACAAGCCAAATAATGTGAGCTCCAACTAACCTATTGTGTGAATTGGGTCTGAAAGTGAAATTTGTGTATTTTCACAAGAACAATGAGAATCCATTCACATCTGCATGTTTCCAAACGCACTGCAAACCACATGGAAAATGCACATTTTTCCCACCTTTAGAACAGTACCTCAGCAAAATTACATTTCTAAAGGAAAAATTTTAATTTAAAACTGATCGTGGCTGTAATTAATTGTCAGATTTCGACAATATAGATAAAACTCATTGAAAAAAAGGCCATAGGTTGCCACAGTCCATTACAAGGCCCTTTGGGTCTGGTAAGAATATTAAGGGAAACTTTCCCTTACAGACATACTATAGACATCCCCCAGGCATGATATTTAAAATAATATTTCATTTTTTCACTGGGGCAGGACCTGGGTCCCCAAATACTTTTTATGGCAATAACATGCATATAAGCCTTTAAAATTAGCACTTTTGATTTTTCGTGTTCATGTCCCATAGACTTTAACGGTGTTCATGTGCTCTTACGAATATTTTGCCTGTTTGGTATGTTCTGGTGCGAACTGAACCAGGGGGTGTACGGATCATCCCTAGTCTGCAGTAAATACTGCGTACAACTACAATAAAAAAAAAGAATTCAATTTAGCACCTTCACCGACATATATTTTTTATACAACATCAAATTATAGAGAGAAAAATTTAAAATTCCAGTGCCAGGGACAATAAATAAACCTGATATGAAAGGGACACAAGAATGACTAACGGTTGCCTGGCAGTTATATCAACTTTCTAAAAAAAAATTGAGTCAGAAAGGGTACTGATTGTTCACTTTCGGATGCTGGGAAGTAAATTGCAGTGCTTCTATGTCTTATTATTAAACACAGCCTCTTTTATTGTAATCCCTTGAATTATTGTGGCAGATTGATATATAAGATTCTGCGACCGGGAAGTGCTGCATTGCAGATTACTCTGCCGCACCCCAAAGTGAAGAAATTGTCCCCTGCACGTTTTGTATCAATTGCCATGCAATTCCGTCATGTGACAATTGTGACAAGATCTTGCCATGTTTGGTGTGCCATTATGAATAATGTAATGCAAATGTTTGTTGCAGGTTTTCTTATGATTTGTAAATGCAGGTAGAATCCCAGCACGTCTACCAGCCATTCCAAATCGCCAAGTGTGGGCAGAGTCTATTCAGAATTTCAGGCAAATGATGAAATAGATACTGTCTGCGGGAGCTGCTACTGGGGCCCCATTTGATCAGCTGGGGGAGGGGGGCAGGGGCATAAAGGGTCTATTTAATGCCTTTGGTGTGCAGATGGAGCGATCTTCTGCACTGCAGTTCCCAATAATTCAATGTAAGTTCTGGCATCTTCTGTATCAACCAACCAGGGACAGGCCGGGATTGTAATTTTTGGGGAATGCAGCACTGCAGATTACACCACATTAAATAATCCCCTGTCTGCTCCCTACTGAAGAAATGGGGCCCAAGGACGTTTTTTGGTTACTTGTTTTGCCCTCTGAAAAGCAATCTGTAATGTATTACTTTTCAGAGTGTGTTTGACAGGCGGTGATGAAGCGTTATATTGCTTCCTGGATGCACAGCAATACAAAGCTGGAATTTTTTTGGGGAGAAATGTTGGCAACCATACATATGTGTTATGTGGGCAGCAAGTGGTTAAACACCTATAGCGGGTTCTCTTTTATTCCTGTGTTGGACATTTATGGCAGCTTGTTGGAGATGCCATTTTGCTGGTTGGCACTGAGGTCATCAGCCCAGCCTATAATAAGGGGAATGCAGCTTACAGGTGTGGGGAGGGCTTGGCTCCCTGTATACAGCTACAAGAATGACTGTTTGCTTCTCTTGGTTTAAAAGTCAGCAGATTGCTGTTTACAATACAAAAGCCATAAATGTCCATGGCCACCCCTATGCATGTGTACATATGGGGGGGGAGGGGGGGTGACCCCTCATCAATGTCCATGGCAATCCCTATACATGTGTACATATGGGGGGACCCCTCATCAATGTTCATGGCCATCCCTATACATGTGTACATATGGAGGATGACCCCTCATCAATGTCTATGGCCATCCCTATAGATGTGTGCATATGGGGTGGTGGCCCCTCATCAATGGGAAAGAAGAATCCAATGAAAGGGTTTCAGTTATCTTGTATCTATCAATAGTTTTAAAGAATTTTAGAACAAAAGGGGATTTTAATGATGCCCAAACACACAGAAAATATTTTGTTATAAAAAAATCTTTATTGGAGTCCAATGTTTTAATAGAAATGGGGGGACAATGAAAGTTGTCCACATTTCATAAAACAATTCAGTGCACATGTACAATATACACATAAAGTAGCTACTGTAACCAGCGTGATGCTTGTTATTTGACATGTTTCACTTTTCAGCTTCTTCAGGAGATTATAAAGCAATATGTAGCTACAAAATGACAAATACAATCAAAATAAAAAATAAACAACAACAATAATTCCAAAAATTTGCATAAACAATTATTAGTAAGTATGCATGACTGTAAATAAACATTTCTGTTATCAAAGTAAATGTGTTGCAGGGGCCAACACCAGCGGTGGCAAATGATGACAGGAGGAACACAATGGGGTCTGTAGAAATACTAGAAATGTCAAAATAGAAGGGGATATAGATAGATAGATAGATAGATAGATAGATAGATAGATAGATAGATAGATAGATAGATAGATAGATAGATAGATAGATAGATAGATCAATCTATCTATATCTAGATAAATATATATAAATATATATATATATATATATATAAATATATAAATATATATATATATATATATATATATATATATATATATATATATATATATGTGTATGTGTGTGTGTGTGTGTGTGTAAAATATATATGCACTGAGGAAAGAAATACATCAAGGATACATAAAGGCCTCAATCATTTAGATATACAGGTTAGGTTTACCTTAAATGTCATTCAAATGCTCCTTCCACAGAATGTAGAAGGAAGCAACAGACCAATCCAGAACTATTTCTTCCAAAGTGATGAAGGAACCATGGCATGAAACCACGATGAATGCTGACACATTAAATCAATAGCATCCCCCAGGCCACCCACGGTGTCCCATCTGATAACAAATAGAGATCATGCACCCTTCAGCAAGACCAACATACACATAAGAAGGGCCTGAAGATCAAACCTACCAAGCATATCCTCAAAACTCACTGCATCTGTCAGAACAAAGACATAGCGGCCACCTTTTACTCCATTGCTGACACCATCAGTCCTGTCTGGTCTGGTGGCCTCTATGTCTTTGTTCTGACAGCAGCCACCTCATGCTCCATGGCTGGCTCTGTGGCTGGTGCCATCAGTCCTGTCTGGCCTTGTGGCTGCTATGTCTTTGTTCTGACAGATGCAATGTGTTTTGAGGATACGCAGGTAGGTTATTTTTTTTATTTATGAATCTCATGATGGCTCAGTAAGTAAAATAACTGACAATTTTATGAATGAATTTTTATGAGGAGCCTCATCCTTGTTTATTTCAGCCAGTCCCATGGCTGAAATTAAGATGTGTGTTCCTATGATAACATTGTGAATGGAGCCTTATAAATCCTCCATGCAGATCAAATCTTTTCATTTCTTTTATTTTATCACTATTACACACCAATTATTTCTCCAGCCATATGTTAAATTATAAAAAAAGGAAATCCTGTTTTTTTTTTTTTTAGTGTTGGATGGAGTGGAGAGTGGAGAGGGATTAGAACTGTCAGGCTGTTAAGTTTAAAAAAAAAGTCAGTTTTTTTGCTGATTCATCATGAGTTATTGTTTTTAAACCTCATGATGACTTGGCAAAAAAAAATAACTGACAATTTTTCTTAAATCTTTCTTGTCCTTGTTTGTGAACTTTGTGAATTCAGACACACACACACACACACACACACACACACACACACACACACACACACACACACACACACACACACACACACACACACACACACACACACACACACACACACACACACACACACACACACACACACACACACATTTTAACCCTTTAACTGCCAAATATTTATTTCTCCCCCATATGTTAAATTAAAAAGGAAAATGTTTTTTGTTTGTTATTGTTGGATGGAATGTAAGGGAAAAAGTATGGGGGGGGGGGGGGGGCTCCTCATGGGATCTGAGGCATCAGTAATTGTTTTTAAATATATCCCAACAGTTTTGAAAATGGGATAAATTCATAGGCTAGCATGAGTTATCCAATAAAAAAATATATATTTTAGATTTAATATAGGATAGGTCAGTTAAATCAGTTAACCCACCAATGAATGCATGTATACTGCAATATACCCCTATAAATATGGTTATGGACTGTTAACAGTTGCCAGAAGAAAGTGAAGAGGACAGCTCTCCTGCCATTTCCATGGCTTCTGAATGCTCATCTGGCTCTGTATGATCTCTGATGTTACAACTTTTTGAAAAGGCCGGTACCGAAGATGTGGATTCTATTGTGATGGCGCAGGAAGTTTTCAGCTCCATGGCTTCTGTCTCTTCTATTCCGGGTCCTGTGCAGCGCCATCCTGTCAGTGAACAAGGAACGGGGATAGCTGAAAGCATCGTACCAGTTGACCCTGTATTTGTAAACAAAGAGCCATCAGTCTCTCGAGGTGGGACTAACAGTGTAAGTCTTGGTAAGGGGAGACACCTTCAGAGACGGAGCTACAGTCCATCCCCTAACAGAGCCACGTCACACCAATCAGTTGGGCTGGCCTCCTCAAAAGGTAAACGAGTGCCTGTCAGCTCAGCTGCAGTGAGGAAGCTGCTATTAATTGAAAATTTTTTGCACGGTTTTCGGCACCCTAAATTTAATGGAGTTGGTTGTAAGATAGTACGTAATTTACCTTCTGTTAACGCATTAGCTTCTGTTGTTCGGGATAAATTGTTCAAAGAATTTAATGAGGGGAGAATGGCAGGCTTCCTTTTTTGCAGCCTCTTTTTGATAATTTGAGAATTTCTCCTTTTGGGATTATCCCTAAAAAAGAACCCCATTCATTTAGGCTAATCCATCATTTGTCGCATCCTTACGGTAAATCTTTAAATGATCAAATTGATCCACCTTTTTCTTCAGTGACCTATGTATCTTTTGAATTTGCAATTTCACATCTTCGTTAGTTAGGTGAGGGCGCTTTATTGGCTAAAGTTAAATGTTAAATCCGCTTTTAGACTTCTTCCGATACACCCTGATTCCTTTTGCTCATTAGGTATTTATTTGGCTTGGGTGCTCTTTGGCTTGTTATTATTTTGAGGAATTTTCAACCTTTTTGGAATGGGTAGTTAAAACTGTATGTGGGTCGGATTTAATAATACATTATTTGGATGATTTTTTATTTTTGGGTAAACAAGATTTGGGAGAATGCAATAATTTATTGGATTTCTTTTTTGGTATTTGTAGGCATTTTAATATTCCTTTAGCTGAAAAAATGACTGTTGACCTTGTTGCTTGTTTAGAATTTTTGGGTGTGACTATTGATTCTTTAAATATAAAGTTTAGACTCCCTTTAGATAAACACATTAGATTACATTTATTAGACATAAAAATATTACTTTAAAAGAAATGCAGTCTACGCTTGGGATGTTAGCCTCTGCGACTAGAATTCTTCCGATTGGTAGAATTTTTTCTAGACGTTTTTATTCTGTTATTTCAGGGGTTAAAAAATCCTTCATCTTCTGTTGCTTTTGTCTGGAGAAATTAAAGCTGATATGTTGATCTGGTTGCAAATGTTACAACATTTTAATGGTGAAGCCATTTGTCAATTTGACTTTATTTCCAGTGAGGCTTTTCTCTTTTCCCTTATGCTGCTGGATCTGTTGGTTTTGTCGCTATTTGGAAGACACACTGGTGTGCTTCCCATTGGTTTTCGAAATGGACTGTACAAGGTTTTTGCAAGAACGTAGTGTTGCTAGAATTATTCCCCATTGTTGTGGCATTAGAATTGTGGGAATATTCTTTTCAGAACACAAGGTTACTTGTCAGTACCGACAATAAAGGGGTGGTTTATGTTATTAATTGATTTTCCTCCAATTTGCCACAGGTTACTAAATTTTTACGATATTTGTTTTTTAAATGGCTATCATTAAATGTTTGGATTAAAGCTAAATTTATTCCTGGTAGAGAAAATAGATTGTCAGACTCACATTCTCAATTCCAGATGGATTGTTTTTATCATCTGCTCCTGGAAGCGGATCTTCAAGGAGTTCCATGTCCCTGTCATTTATGGGATCTAATATAATTTTTGACAATATTCAACACTCGTTGGCTAAATCTACTTGGTTGAGTTATATTTCCTCTTGGAAGTTATGGTTGTTCTTTTTTACAAACAAATACATTTGTACAATTTTCTTTGAAGAAGTTATACTATTATTTCTTAATTATTTAATGAAAAAACATTATTCATGGTTTCATATGAATAAAACGTTAGCTGGCGTTTAATTTTTTCTAAAGCTGAATTCATTGCCATATTGTTTGAGTTTCTTTTCTGTCAAGCAAGCATCAAAGGGGTATAAGAAATTGATGCTTCACAGAGATGAACGCTCTCCTATTGATATTGATCTGTTGAGTAGTTTGTGTTCTGTTTCTGTGAAGGTTTGTTTTTCTGTTTATGAAGATCTTCTTTTTAAATAAAAATTTTATTTCCTTTTCTTTGGAGCATTTTGCATATTGGAGGTTGTCTCTGCTGCAAAAAATAAGCCTGCTCCGATGAAAATTGAGAATGTAATTATTAAGGATAACCAATTGAGGATTTTTCTTCCTTACAGTAAGACAGATGGGTATGGCAAGGAACATAGGATATATTTGAATCAATGTCCTTTCCGTGACATTTGTCCTATATGGTTTTTAAGACAATATTTGATAGTAAGACCAGAGTTTACCGATAATTTGTTCATGTTGATGGTTTTCCATTAACTAGATACCAGTTTACCCGTGTTTTTCACAGCTGTTTGTACTATCTACATTTGAATCATATTCGCTTAACGTCTCATTCTTTTAGAATAGATGCAGCCACTGAAGCTGCCAAAGTGGTTTTCATGTGAATTTTATAAAGAAAATTGGGTAGATGGAGATCTGAGTCTTACAAGCTGTATATCCATCCTAACTCTTTGGTTTCATTTTCTGACAGGTCGCTTGAATGTTGTTTGGATTCTCGGCCACTCATTTGTGTATTGGGCTCAGAAGAGAGCATCAGCAAGATCCTATTCTTCTAATTTGAGTCTTCATTATTCTTTTAAAGTGTACTGGAGTGGCTGGAGAGGTATGCGATGGACTGACTTACAGTCTGAGTTTTATAGATTGTTTGACTGTTGGCCACAGCCTGATATTCATTTATTAATTTAGGGGGTAATGACATAGGTCAGATAAAGACTTTAGATTTAGTTTTTTGAAATTTAACAAACAATTAATCTCATTAGCTTGGCTTTTCCTCATTTGAGAATTGTATTTCCAAAACTATTCTTAGATTTTGATGGATTGATTGTTTCTACTTGCGTCCTTTCAAAAAAAATTGAAAGCATGTAAATAGATCTATTAATACGTTTTTAAAGCATGTTTTGGGGTTTCGTTTTTGGCCCTTAGAATTAGAGGGGGGTCATTGTGGTTTATATCGTGAGGACAGTATTCATTTATCAGATATTGGGTTTGATATTTTAAATGATGATTTCCAGGCTTGCATAGAAAAAGCCACGGCCTAGGGTTAGGTGACAGGCAGCATGCTTATTATACTTCCCGTCGGTTCGGGTAAGTTTGTTTTGATTATTTAGAAGAGAGAATATTATTAAGCCTGAGCCGTAGTGGCTGGGTTTATTTATGTATCTATACTATTAAGTGATGTTATAATAAAATTATTTGTAAATATTTTAGAAAATGTAATAAACCAATAAAAACAGCTGCGGCCAAAATATTTATAAAATAAAATATTTTATTTAAAAATAAATTGATTTGAATTTATTATATATATAATGAAAAATATCTGCTGCCTTCTATCCCATGGAGAGGGATTAGAACCCCTGTCAGGTTTTCATTGCTGACCGTGCCCCCTTTAGGCAGATTCATTCTCTTTATTTAACATTACCAACAGAAGTGAAAGAAATTCGAACATTTTGAGTTGTCACCAGAACAGGAATTAGAGGGGGAACTTCCAATGGGGACATCCAGAGATGATGTCACTTTGGGGGATTTCCCTCACTTTTTTTTGGCAATGGGATAGGAAGTGAAGGGAAGACTCCCCAATAGGGGAACAAGTGGTAAAGAAAACCTGACATGGGTTATAGTCCCCCCTTACTTTATTGTAAATGAAAAAAAAAAGTTTGTATTTAGTTCTATTTTATCTGGTATGCGAGGGATGGTGGGGACTCAGTATAAAAGAAGATGCAGCATATTACACATGGGGCTATAGGGGGCTGTCTGCAGAAACAAGAAACTGCCACTGCCAGATGGGGGGGGGGGAGTGAGTGCTCAATCATTTGAACCCGTTTTGACATTTTTGCTGATTTCTGGCAAAGTAGCTCATGGCACATTCAATTTTGTTTTATTTCCCATGTATTTTGCAACATTTGTTGTACTGGGGCCTCACGTTTGGGGAGACATATACAATAAATTGCACTACAAGCGTGAGTCACATATGTTTGCATGTTGTTTGTATGGAAACGTGCATTTCTGTGCGCATTACCGGAAAGCACAGATGGCTGAGATTGTTACTTTTTTGTCAGGTAGAATGGAGAGGGGGGAAATTTTTTTAGAGGGGGCTCCAGACAAATTCTGGGTTATGGGGGTCTTACTGTGGCTATGGAGATAAAGTGTCTCACTGTGTAATTGGTGCCTCTGTTCTTTAGCTCCACAGAGGGCCATACAAGCCCAGAGGGCCCCTGCCACTAAGAAACCTGTCCAGGGGTTTGGCAGGAAACCTGCAGGAATTGGCAATGGAGAAGAGGAGACCACAGAGCTAATCCAAAAGGTAAGCCATGTGATAATGATCAGTCAGTACAGTGCAGCTGTGCTCAGTCACAAAGCCCTTATCATCTATTTACATCCTGTATATTGTACAGTCACATCAGTCCCTGCCCCCAGGGAGCTTGCAAGCTAAGGTCCCTAACTCACATTCATACACATACTAGGGCCAGTTTACCTCCCACCATGTCTTTGTAGTGTGGTAGGAAACTGGAGTACACGGAGGAAACTCACGCAGGTGCAGGGAGATCATGCAAGCTCCAGGCAGGTAGCGCTGTGGTTGGGAATTGAACTGATGACCCCAGTGCTGCTAGGCTGAAGAGCCTAACCACCTAATTCCTCTAACTTCTGTGTGACTGCAGCTGCTTGTTGTATGTTTCTGTGCAATGCAACAGCTCCTATGCTGCACTGCATGTGGATTAAGCTGGACTCGTGGAAACATCTTAGTCTGCCAAAGCCAAGCAGTTACTCATTAAGTCATTTTATTTAAAAAAGCCAAAACAGAGAAATCAGAGTGAAAAGTGAATAGTTTCTATGTTGGCAGAGAGGGAAGATGGTGAGAGGAACGGTGGTGCTGGTTGAACTACTTGGAGGATTTTAATGGATATAAATCGGCTGATGGAGCTGGTGCCGGTCTGGGCACTGGCATGTGAAAGCATATAGATTGTGGGAGGAGCTTTTAAAGGGGATTTATTAATAAAAGCATGTTGTATGATTGCCTTGTCATTTCCTTTTTGGGTGATTTGTTGCATATCCATTGAGAGAAGAATACAGTATCTATTGGATGAAGAAATGCTGATTTGGTGGTTTTGGTTATAGAATAACATGTGATTGTCCCAGAGGTCCTCAGGGTTCAGGGGAGGGCATTAGCAGCATCACTGGTGGTGGAGCACTTTTGTATTGATTTTAAGAATCACTTCTGTAACAGCATGGGGGATGGAATGAAGATTGATAAATGCAATAACAAGGAATTTTGTGGATGAACTTTTATTTTTTTGTTTTTGTTTCAGATTTTTCACAAATAAAAAAAAAAAAAACATTTGAAAAAAACAAAAAACATTTTTACCTTACCAGAAATCCCTGTTGCTAGGCAGTCTTCCTAATCTGCCTGTTCCTACTCCATGGTGATCTTCGGCCTTCTCTCCTCCTCGTGTTGTCTTCTGGGTAATGGGGCGCATTGTGTTCTGGGAACTGCGTGTTTCCTAACACAGCACGTCCCATTCACAAAGCACCGTGCGACTCGCGCATGCGCAGTAGGAAATGGGCAGTCCACTGCCTGTTTGCCTTTGTGAGGATGGCGGCGCCAGGACCCGAGAGCCGAGAGATGGGTCGGCCTTGGGCGAACAACATCGCGGGCACCCTGGAAAGGTAAGTGTGCTTATTAAAAGCCAGCAGGTACTTTTTTTTAGCTACTGACTTTAAAAAAAAAAAATTCCCCGCTGGAACAGCCCTTTAAATTACAACACAACTTCAGCTACAAAACGTACCTTCCCCTTTTGGTATCTGGCACACATATGTGCCAAAACTAACATTCTCTATATGTTTCTCACTTTTCTAGCTGCTCTGACGTTGATGGCTCGCTATATACAAGATGGATGAGAAGAATTGGTCATTTGCTGATGAGTGAGTTGGTCCTATTAGGATTTTCCAAGGACACAATGACTAACATATTTTATTATTTTAGTTGTTTTCTCTCATTTATTTACTAACCATTTTTGGCAATTGTTCAATCATCTATGTCATATTTGTAAACATCCATTTGCAGTCCAATGTACTTTTTCCTTGACAATTTATCTTTCATAGATTTAGGCAAGATCTGCTCAGCTGTACTCAAGCTACTGATGGACCTCTTTTAAGAGCAAAGAAAGATATCCCCTAGTGCTTATATCATACAGCCTAAAGTGTTACTAGATCTACAGAGTGACAACTTCTAGCCGTCATGGCTTATGACCGCTGCATTGCCATTTGCCGACCATGCCATTATCCGATCCTTATGAAATGCAGTGTTTGTCATCAGTCGCCTGCCTTTGTGTGGACATTTAGTTTCATGACTGATATTATACCATAATTTGGTCTGCCAATAATGGCGTACTATCCCAACAAGATCAACCATTTTATGTGTGAGGTTCTACCCATCATCAAGTTATCCTGTGATAATACCTACCTCAAAGAGATAGTGATATTCTCATTCAGTTTGATTTCACTTCTTCCTCCTTTTTTATTTCTTTTAACTTCATACATTTCTATTATAGCTGTCATATTTAAGATTCATTCTACTGGAAGATCTAAAGCTTCTTCAACTTTCATCTCCCATATTACAGTAGTAGTCTTGTACTATGGGACTGGAATGGTCACTTATTTCAGACCCTTGACGGATGACACTTCAAATAATGAGAAATATATTTTCATCTTCTATGTTATTATAGCACCAATGTTAAACCCTCTAATTTACAGCCTAAAGAATGCAGACGTTAAAAAAAAATACTTTGAAACAAAATGGGTCAGTTGCGGTTCAACCAAACCTTTTTAAAACACAACCTTTGAAATTCAGAAATTCTGAACCAGTCAAGCCAATTTGAATCTGAACCAAGCTCCAAAACTTAAGTATTACACAGCAGCAAAGGATTTAACATTGTAACATTTAATGTCAGCTGTAAGCAACAAACACATATGGGAAAGATACTTAACTTTAGAGAACAAATTTTCCAAGCATGAGGGCTGTTCGCCAAGATGAAAGCTGGATACACACTATGCAATTTTCTGCAGATTTGTTCCTTTAGATTTACCAAAATCATATAATAAGGAGGCCAAACCTAAACACTTTCCATTTTTTATGCAATCAGGCAGGCCCTTTCACTACATGGTTTTGGTAAATCTAAAGGAAAAAATCTAAAGTAAATTGTATAGTGTGTATGGCCCTTTAGACTGGGAGGGAATATTAACATCAATGGACACAGAACAGAAATGTGAATTCTTCAAAAAGACTGTATGAAAACTTAATGCAAAGTATAGTCCCATGGGCAATAAGGCTTAAATGCTAAAAATAAAACCTATGTGGTTCACAGGCAAAGTTAAAATGGCTATAAATAATAAGAAAATAACTTTTAAAAAGTAAATAATAAAAAATAAAGGAACACTATAGTTACATAATTACATAGTAGGTGAGGTTGAAAAAAGACCCAAGTCCATCAAGTGTGACCGAAAGCCTCCGAGAATGGCCGAGTGCGGCTTAAAGCCGCCGACAATAGCTGAAAGCCGACGAGAATGCGAAATACGGTATGTTAAAACCCCACTTCAGCCAAACATCAGTAGTGATATATGGGACTATTGCTCTCCCTTCCTGTCCTAGTGACATCCATTAAGCCTTATTCTTTGTCCTGGTGTTACCAGAATCTTAAGGCTACTTTCACATTGGGATCGCATTAGCGCTAGCTCTCCGCTTGTTTAAGTGCCGCTTTTCAGCCGGGCGCTTTTAAGTGGTCGAAGAAGGGGTTAAAAGCACCCATGTTGCGGCACTTCAGAAGCGCTTTTCAGATGCTTTGGAAGCGCTGCCCATGCAGTCCAATGGGCAGGGGCGGTTAGGGAACACTGTATACAGCCCTCCCAGACTGACCCAAAGATGCTGCTTGCAGGACTTTTTTTTCTGTCCCACAAGCGCACCGCCCCAGTGTGAAAGCATTTCGGGAGCCATGGGAGGCAGTTTTTTAGGTGCTATTTCTAGCACTAAAATGCCTGAAAACTGCTTTCAGTGTGAAAGGGGTGTTAAAATTTCCAGTGGGCACACCAACAACAACATAAACTTGCATTAAAATGTAACCCCTTCCTGCTGTCAGTACACATATATGCAGGCTCACTCGATTGGGCTTTTTTACAGGGGGTAACATAGGTGCTTATCTGTTTTTATGCTGGGAGCACCACACAGTGCTTTCTCAGTACAGAGACCATGGTCTCACTGAGAGCTCTGGGTCCAATACTAATGATCAAGCCCCAGAACTCCCGGTTCTGATTCACCTGATTGCTGGGATAGTCTCTTATTGCCTATCACAGTGATTAGTGGCTGTGAAGCCCACCCCTGTGTTTTCTTTCTCTCTACATAAAGGGGAGAGATACATTGGATCTCTCTCTCTCTCCTTGCAGGGATAAATAAATAAACAAAACTGTGTGTAAAAAATAAAGAAAGAAAAAAAAAGAAAAAATAGCTAGATCAAGGTTTGAGCTAAGTCAGTGCCAGGGTGTTTAGGTCAAGTGGGGATCAACGGTCAAGGTCAGGGTCAAAGATCATGGCCAATATATTTAGGCAGGATTTTAAAAATAAATGAAATTTGTATCAGTGTCCGTTAGTGTCAGTGTAAGTGTGCTTTAGTACGATAAAAAAAGCAAAATATGCACATTTAAGTTTATGGACTGTACCACAGGTACAAACAACAACTAACATACATGAGTACACCCCTCACATTTTTGTAAATATTTTATATCTTTTCATGTGACAACACTGAAGAAATTACACTTTGCTACAATGTAAAGTAGTGAGTGTGCAGCTTGTATAACAGTGTAAATTTGCTGTCCAATCAAAATAACTCAACACACAGCCATTAATGTCTAAACTGCTGGAAAAAAACACCCCTAAGTGAAAATGTCCAAATTGGGCCCAATAGCCATTTTTCCTCCCCCGTGTCACAAGACTCGTTAGGGTGTTACAAGGTCTCGGTGTGAATGGGGAGCAGGTGTGTTAAATTTGATGTTGAACAAAATATTACAGCGTACACATGCAAAAAAGACATTTAGACATTTTCAAAAAACATTATCAAAAAATATGGGGATTTTGGTTACACCAAGTCCACTTACTGCGACAAAGTACCCCATGATTAGTGGGTCCTACACTATCCATAGACTGGGAGATCCTGCTTCTCTGAACCATGGGAGCCATACACTCCTCTATATGGGAGAACTTGAGGTCTCCACCCATGACACAGGTGGACACTAATAAGAGGTACTTAATGAGGGAGTGGGGTTCTCCTCACCCAAAAGGATTTGGTCAGAATCCATACAGTAGACAAACAAGATATTTGGGGGGCACACCCTAAAAGAAAAAGCCTTTCTGTAGGTAAATGTCTTTTTTGCATGAGTGCACTGTAATATTTTGGTCTGTTGTATGGTCTTATGGCTGCACCATCTTTAATGCATCTTTTAGGGTATGTTCCCGAAATATTTTGTTTGTCTATTGTATGGATTCTGACCAAATCCTTCTGAGTGAGGAGCACCCCACTCCCTCATTGAGTACCTCTCATTGGTGTCCACCTGTGTCATGGGTGGAGAAAATGTGCACCTGCTGGAAACAAGCTCGTACTAACACTAAAGGGGCCAACAAACTTCACAAAGGCAATGATCACAGACAGTTAAAGCAGTAGTATACCGCTGTGTGTTTTTTTATTTTTTTACTTTGGATCTGCAAGATAAAGCCATAATGTGCTAGTATGCATCGCTTTCCTATAGGTACAAATTATGCATGGGAGTTTACTCCCACTTTAATTGACAATGGTCAAATGTCAAAACTGCGTTGCTTAAATGCTGCCTCCCTTTGTGTCTCCCTTTGCCCCGGTTATTCAGACATTGGCAGGGAAAAATCCTGTTTTTATTGTTTTGTTTTTTTTCCTTATTACATGATTGGGAATTTAAAATGAGCACAGTCCTTACCTAATTTACAAAACATTCAAATTGCTAAGTAATCAGTCTCTCTCTAGTAAATCAATCCAATGTTTAGTTAGATTAATGTAAAAGGTAAGGCTGTGTTCACTTTGAATATCCAATCAAATGTAAAGAAATTAAAAATAACCAAAAAATAAATAAAAAATAATTTTTACATCCATTTGATTTATTTGTTAAAGTGAACCCAGCTTCCCCGTATTTACTAAGCTAAGTGTATATTCCCTACCCGTTTAGTAATTTCAATTTAAAAAGTCAAGAAGCCTTTGGACTTCCTGTTTACGTGGTGAAAAATCTGTTGTCTGATAGAACTAAAGGTAAAAATGTATTTTTTTCATTTTGGATAGAGTAAGGGAAGGGTATAACACCTGTCCGTTTTTTTTTTTTTGCCATCTGTGTCCCATTGGGATTGATTTCTTTCACTTTCTGTCCCATAGCCAAAACAGGATGACAACATTTAATATTTCAGTGCATCTCACAGGAACTGACATGACCACTGCATTTCTGGTGGGATCAACAGATGAATCCTATGCTTGCTGTATTTTTTTCTTAGACTGAAAAAAGAAAACAAATTCAGCTGCCATATCTAAGAAGCTGCTATGTATTACAACTTTGTTTTTGGGCTAAGATATCCTTTAAGCCTAAAGCACGAATGTCAATCCATTTCCATTTCCCACCAGAAACATTTTTACATGTCAACAAAATTATAATTTGTTATATATCCGCAAAGGTAAATTGTTAGTATGCACCTAGCTTGGAAAAATAATTGATCCCAAAGGATGGGGATTTTCTGTTCATTCTAATAAGAAGTCTTATAAATCACCAAAGGATCCTGGCAATTTTTCTCTTTCATTCATCATCCATTTGTTACAAACAGTCATTATTTTGTTTTCTCCTCTTTCATTATAGTGCATATATGAAGAAGGTCAGTGGAACCATCTGCACTGCATGAGATAACATTCATTCAGTGGCAATGTATGCACTAGTCATTTTTTTAAATTTTTATTTTAAACAACAGATTTCATTTTTTGAATATGATATACAAATGTAATATTTAATAAGTCATTAATGCTGCATACAACTTAGTAATATTTAAGAAGAAGAAAAATTAAAATTATACACTGCTTTAAAATATATATATATATATATTTTTAATTCTTTTAATTCTTGAGCTCCTTGTATGTTCTTCAGTCTTTCCACACTAAGCCCACGTACACACGGTCGGAGATTTTGCCAACCAAATCCATCGGATTTTGCCCGTCTGATTTAGTCCGACGGATTGTGTCCGAAACTGTTGCATACACACGGTCGGGCCAAGTTGGCGAAAAATCCGATCTTTCAGAATGTGATGACGTAATTTCGTTACGATGGGACTACATTTAGGCTAGTAGCCAATAGCTTTGATGTAGGACTTTGATCTGAGCATGCGTGGCACTTGGTCCGATGAAAATGCTCTACACATGTTCAGATTAGGTCCGTCCGGCCCAGTTGGTCGGGAAATATTTCCAACATGTTGGAAAATTGGGTCGGATGGAGATTCGGACGGAATCAGTCCGATGCATACCACACACAGTCGGATTATCTGACGATACGGTCCGACAGATTCTCCGACCGTGTGTACAAGGGCTAAGAAAACACTTAATTTTGAACCTGATGCCTGTTTGACAGTTAAGACCCGAAACTGCATATCAGAGCCATTCTTAGGAGCTCTTTCTTCACAGATAACTGCAACAGCTTGTGTCAATGTCAGCATTTGGAAAAAGTTTTAAAAAGGTATGTACTTAGGTTCAGTTGTCAATTGCAACAATGTTGCTATTAATACGTAAATCAAAATTCTGTGTTTCCGCTTGATCTCCGGAAGATTTACCCCCTCCCCCATGACCAGGCAATTTTTTGCTTTTTGGCACTGTGTTAACCACTTAAGGACCAGAAGGATTTGCCCCCTTAATGATCAGGCCATTTTTTGTAATACGGCACTGCATTGCTTTAACTGGCAATTGTGCAGTTGTGCGACCCTATACCCAAACAAAATTGACATCTTTTTTTTTTTCCCCACAAATAGAGTTTTCTTTTGGTGGTATTTGATCACCTCTGCAGTTTTTTTTTTTTGCGCTATAAATAAAAAAAGAGCGACAAATTTGCTATGACTCTTAAAGACGTGCAGGTAAGGTGATTCATGGGCATGAGCCGACCTGCCGCCATATAATGACGGCGGCTGGTCGGCAAGTGATTAATTTAACTGACAATTGCGTGGTCATGCAACACTGTACACACATTAAATTTAGATCATTTTTATCCGCACAGATAGAGCTTTCTTTTGGTGGTATTTGATCACCACTGGATTTTATATTTCTGTCCTAAAAATTTAAAAACTTTTTAGACTGACAATTTTGAAAAAAAAATAGTTTTTACTTTCTGCTATAAAACATATCCAATAAAAAAAAAAACAAACATATTTAGGCTAATATGTAATCTGCTACATATGTTTGGTAAAAATCCCAATAAGTGTATATTGATTGGTTTGTGCAAAAGTTATAGCGTCTACAAACTATGGTAAATATATACACTGGAAATTTAATTAATTAATTTATTTTAAATTTTAGTAATGGCAGCGATTAGCAACTTATAGTATGGTGGGTAATCTGACACTAACACATTTGACACTTTGTAGGAACCAGTGACACTAATACAGGGATCAGTGCTTAAAATATACACTGTCACTGTACTAACCATACTGGCTGGGAAGGGGTTAAACATTTAGGGAAATCAAAGGGTTATATGTGTGCCTAACCAGTGTTCATGTGTGTATGGTGAGGTGCTTTCACTAAAGGATATGCTGGTTTTTATTTCCAGCTCTGCAGGAAAACAAAAACCAGTGCATCCCCTATGACAGAGCTCTGTATTGTTTACATTTACAGAACTAATTCCTGTCTTCATCCTTGCTGATCAGTGGGTTCTGGTGGTCATCCATTGGCCAGCACCCACTGATCGGCTTGTGCTGTGACTAATCATCTGCCCCTACTTGGAAAAGCAGAATCCTGAATATATATGTAGCAGTACCCCCATGGGGACTGCTGATTTTGTTCATTACCTTTTGTCGATCACTCCACTTCCGATACCCCCATGCAATCACATGACACCAGCCAGAATTCCAGATTTATATTGCTTTATTTGGGAATAAATAATGTGGGGTTATTCAGTGAGGTATATGAGATGCCCCTTCTGACTCCATTTTCTTTAAAGGGTGTTAATCTATAGCCGTAGCTTTGTTACTTAAAACCCTTATAGCAATCCTTTCCTTGTTCCATTTCTCTTCATGATACAGCACTCTCAAGTTAGACAGATAAGCATTACTCTGAATAATCCCTTCTGCCAGACTGATAGATATCCTGTGGGTGTTGAACTCAAAGTCGCAGGCCATCACTGCCTATTTCCATGACTTGTATGTCAAACTTCCCTCAGTCCTTGGAAGTGCTTGATACTGTGTTCCTTGAATGCACAGTATGAAGTTCTGATTTAGCTCGTCTGGGTTAGCACTCTGTTTGCTCTCTCCCAATCAACAGTTCATGTTCTACTCACACAAAGTTGATCACCCTGTTCTCTTGTACTGCTTTGCTCCTACTTCTTCTTCCTCCGACGCTGCCCGGCAAATATCCCAAATGGGGATGTCCAGTATTTCCCCAGCTCTACATGTTAGCTTCGTCTCCAGGGGCCAGACTCTCAGCCTCCCTGGACTCACCTTCTGCTCAAAGGCTCTGGGATCTCTGAACTCATAGTTTCATAGTTTGTTAGGTTGAATAAAGACACCAGTCCATCAAGTTCAACCTGAGTGTCTACAATTGTCCCTATCCCTGTACATTGCACTCTCACATCGGTCCCTAACCTTAAGGAGCCCACAATCCAAGGTCCCCATTCATATACGATGGCCAATTTTTTTGACCGAAGCCAATTAACCTACCTGCATGTCTTTGGATTGTGGGAGGAAACCGGAGTACCGGGAGGAAACCCATGCAGGCACAGGGAGAACATGCAAACTCCAGGCAGGTAGTGTTGTGGTTGGGATTCGAACCAGTGACCCTTCTTACTGCTAGGTGAGAGTGCTACCCACTACACCACTGTGCTGCCCGAGCCTCTGGACCTGAACCGCCGAACCTCCAACTCCGAACTCCCCTAGAGCATGTGACCCCCTTTTTATGAGAGGCCTCCACATGACCATGTAAATTAACCATTGGTCAATCGTCTCACATGGATTTTCTACCACTCAGGTCTCAGCCCATCCTCTCTTTCCAGCACAATCCACTGTCAAGCACAGATTTACTTAGGTATACTTCAGTTTTATTTGCATACCACGGTTTCATCTGAAGTATTCTATTGCCCTTTTTTGAATCACTCCTCGTTGCTTTTCAATATTTGGTACAGCGCACCACTACTTTTCATTGTTTATTTTCTGCGGGTTCGGACATTTCCCCCATTGTGTGCAGCAGTACACCCAATAGGAATTCAGTGATTGGTGCAGGAATAACCCCCCCCTTACTTCAAGCAGAGAAGGTATCCCTGAGCCCAAGTGTAGGCAGCCACACCTCCTTCTATTCTGACACTTCCAACCCTGAATCAACAACCAGGCCTAGTAAATACATTTGCCTGTCTCTATATCCTACACTATCAGAAAAATACTACAAAGCCCCTACCTAAAAGTAAAGGGCGCTACATCTACATGATTCTGCGCAGCCGGCCCACACTGTACCGGCAAGCGGGTACACAACACTTGTCGAAGCACATGTAAACAAAACTAAAAAAGTGAAAAAAAAACCTCTAATATCAAGAACATCATTACTGTAAATAAATTAAAATATAGTTCCCATTTCAAGTCCTTATTATCTGCATGATTTTAGAGCCTTTTTTTTCCTTTTGCTTGGTTTCGTTTTGTTTAGATGTGCATTCACAAGATTTCTGTGTTGTAATAGTTAGAACTGCAGTTTACAGAGGAGCCTTGATGTGGACACTGCAACTTACGCATTTGAAAATGTGTGCAAACAAAACCTTCTGTTTTTAACGTACATTGTTAGACAGGGTCAATTTGGTTGTTTTTCAGGCTGATTGATAAGTGTTTGATTGAAATCTTTTGTTTGTTTGTGATGGAACTGTTGATAACTTTTTTTTAAACTTTCAGCAATACAGTCCCACAGTACAAGAATCACAGTGCTTCCCTAACAAACTTGCTGATTTTAGGCTACCCGGTGCATACTGTACCTCCTCAAGGTGGAATACCCTGAAATCTAGAGCCCTGGTTAAGAAGTTCCTACTGGGGGTTCCAGATGCTATTGATAATCACATCTTTTGGCTTGACCTCTACATGCTTCCCATGCAGGTCTCCGAATTCCCTTGTGTAGAGCTACCCCCCTATTTATTTACAGCAAAGAGAGAAGGGCAGAGACCAGGAAATGCCCTGGAAAATGCAGAACAAGCTTAACCCCTTCCCATCCCGGGTAGCCTAAAAAATCCATACTGCCTTAACCCAGCACCTGTAAGGCCTTTGCCCCTTTTTGGTTATAACAGCCTTCACTCATCTAAGAAGTCTCAAAGGGATTTGGGAGTGTGTCTGTGGGAAGTTGTGTCCAATCAGCCCAAAGAACATGTGTGTGGTCAGTTACTGATGATGGATTAGAAGACCTGGCTCACAATAAGTATTTGAATTCATCCCAAAATGTCCAGTAGGGTTGAGGCCAGGGCTCTCTGCAGGACTATATTACCAGTGTTTTGCACCAGGGTGGTGCTGTTGACATAGAACAGCTTGATTTCAGCAAGGCATTTGATACAGTTTCACACAATGATCTAATACAAGAGTTGTATAAGCTAGGACTTAACCTTTGGGTGGTTCAGTGGATATGCAGTTGGCTAAAGGATAGATCCCAAAATGTGGTTGTAAATTGGATTCATTCAGAACAGAGACCAGTCACTAGTGGGGCACCACAAGGCTCTGTACTGGGTCTTTTTCTATTTAACCTATATTTAAGTAATATAACTAAAGGTTTGTTGGGCCAGGTATGTCTTTTTGCTGATGACAGAAAGGTGTGTAATAGGGTTGATACCCCTGGAGGTGTCTGTAACATGGAACATGATTTGGCATTCCTTGAAGATTGGTCAAAGCAGTGGAGACTGCAGTTCAATATTTCTAAATGTAAAATAATGCACCTTAGAGAGTACAACATTGGGGGTACAGTGTTAGCCAGCACTACAGAAGAAAAAGATTTGGCAGTGATTATTTCAGATGATTACAAAATGAGCAAACAGTGTGACCAGGCAGTGGGAAAAGCAAATAGAATTATAGGATGCATCACTAGAGGGATCACCAGCAAGAGGAAGGAGATTCTGATTCCCCTATATAGATCTTTAGTGAGACCTTATTTAGAATACTGTGTCCAGTTCTGGAGACCTCACTTACAAAAAGATATTGATAAGATAGAACGAGTTCACAGACGGGTAACAAAAATTGTTTGGAGGATACAACATATCGAGAGCAACTTCAGGAACTTCAAAAAAATATATATTATTAGGGAGAGGGGGAGGGGGAAAAAAGGAAAAACCTTCACACAAAAGACCTCAAAGAAAGGTGTTGGTTCTGTTTGGACTTTTTAGGCAAAAATGAAAAGTAAAAAACAATATATTCAAAACTATTATTTTTTTGTTTTTTTTTAATTTAAAATTTTTGAACGAAAACAGAAAAAGGGAATTTGTAAAAACACATCAAGTCTTGAAGTGGTAGCTTCTAGCGGTATCAAGGTGCAAAAAAAGTGGGAACATGTTCTCCCAAAATGATCCGAGTTAAGAGGGGGGATCCTTGTTAGCCCCTATATTGTTTCACCTGGTGCAGAGGTGGGACCACTGTACATGCACAGCGGTCCCACCTCTGCACCAGGTGAAACAATATAGGGGCTAACAAGGATCCCCCCTCTTAACTCGGATCATTTTGGGAGAACCTGTTCCCACATTTTTTGCACCTTGATACCGCTAGAAGCTACCACTTCATTTTAAAGAATATGGGGTTCCAGAACCCCTCCCTATGCCTTCTCTGGCCACTCCATACTACATAATACCTGAAGCCTCTATGCTAAACTGCAGGCATATACATAGATTGAAGTGCCTTCCTGAATTGAAAACTGGTTACTTTATTTTATTTATTTGGAAAAACATTCTCTGGTTATCTTCCCTCTTCCCTTTGGTACATTTCTCTTGGGGCATACCCATGAAGAAACAAAATTGTTAAAGCTCCTGAAGAAGCGTTCAAAAACGCGAAACATGTAGAGCGCCACAACATATTTAAGTTTTAGTTTTATACCTGATATCCTGTCTCATTTACTTCCTGTATGAATGTATAAGCTCTAAATTTTTTGGATACTTATATGGAAATTAATATAAACTTTGTGTAGATTGTACAAATCTTGACAGGATATTAAGAAAGACTTGATGTGTTTTTACAAATTCCTCTTTTAGTGTTTTCATTCTAATTTTTTTTTTTTTTTTAAATAAATAATAGTTTTGAATATATTGTTTTTTACTTTTCATTTTTGCCTAAAAAGTCCAAACAGAACCAACACCTTTCATTGAAGTCTTTTGTGTGAAGGTTTTCCCTTTTTTTCCCCTCCCCCTCTCCCTAATAATATATATTTTTTTGAAGTTACGATTAGGACGTGGCAATTGGTTTCTTGTTTAGTGTATCCACAGACACCACCCTGTGATAGATACACACCCCTATTTATTGTTAACTTCAGGAACTTAATATGTACAGTCTGGAGGAAAGAAGGAAAGGTGGAGACATAATTGAAACCTTTAGACAATAAACAATTAAATTTCTATATTTTGCGAAATTAACTATTAAGAGAAAAAGGATCTGGGGGTACATAAATATTCATATATATCACTGTTCGATTGTGGCCTATCCCATAAGCGCGGCTTTCTTTGCATAATTTTTCTACATAATTGAAACCTTTAACTACATCAAGGGGGTGAATAATGTTCAGGAAAGAGATCTTTTCAATATGAAACCAAAATCAAGAACACAGGGACATGACCTCAAACTGAGAAAAGTTCAAAACTAGTCTTAGAAAGTATTATTTTACTGAAAGGTTGGTTGATGATTGGACTAAACTACCAAAAGAGGTAGTGAGACAGTCAACAGTAAACAGCTTCAGATAGGCTTGAGATAAACATAAATCTATAGTCAGACAACAAGGTTAGTAAAAAACAAAAAACAAAATGAAAAAAATAAATTGTGAGACTCAATGGACTGCTCAGTCTTTTTCTGTAATCACTTTTCTATGTTTCTATGACACAAGACTTCATTCATAATAAATGCATTAAGCCATGTCTTTATGGGCTTTGTGCAAAGGGACATAGTCAATCATTTGGAAGGGTGTCCACATACTTTTGTCTTAAGGGTAGGGAGATGGTCAGATGTTGGCAAATGTTTGCCCATATAGTGTATTTTTTTTACCCATCTACAGACATTTCTAAAGAGAAAAAGTTTTTTGTTAAAATAAAATAATTTCCTATTTAACCTCTAATTATATTTTTGTTTCCTTTTAAAGGGTAAATTCACCTTTACATACATTTCTCAAAAGGGTTCTCTCCACAACAGTGTCCCCAATATATTAAAATGCTGTGTTCTGTTCTCCAAACAAATGTCCTCCTCTTCAACTGCTGACACCATTGTCCTCCCCTCTTTGTTCTGCCAATGGCAGGACTCACCTAGCATAGGTTGCGCTGCCCTTGAAATCCACAAACAGGAACTTCCCGCCTCTCTATCCACCCTCACATATGCAGTTCACTTTCCATTACCCTTTCAAAAAAGATGAGATGCATAGGGACCCTTTTGGGAAGCATGTTTAAAGATTAACTTACCCTTTAACTTTTTTCCTTGTTGTTTTTAAGGCTCAGTAGACCAGATATTGGACAAACAGTTTGCATTCCTCTTCAATGACATCACAGGATGAACAGAAGGAACCTTACAATTGATACTGAACTTGTCCTTCTGGGCTTTTCCAATGTGCTGATAACAAACATCTTCTTGTCTTTTATTTTTTCTTTGATCTACATAGTCACCATTTTTGGAAATTGCTTTATCCTATGCATTGTCTTTATCAACGCTCGTCTGCATATACCCATGTATTTTTTCATTTCTATTTTGTCACTTGTTGATTTGTGCAATATCTCATCTGCTGTACCTAAGCTACTTATGGACCTCTTCTCTGGTCATCCGACGATATCGCTCTTTGGTTGCGCAATACAGATCTATGTCCTGTTACTGATAGGATCCACCGAGTGTCTTCTTCTGGCTGTCATGGCTTATGACCGGTATCTTGCCATCTGCCATCCACTCCACTATCCAGTTCTTATGAAGTGGAGTGTTTGTTATGGGCTGACGGCCTTTGTATGTATTTTTAGCTTGGTCACTGTCATCCTTCCATCTTTAGCCATGCCACTGAAGTTATGTTACCCAAACCAGATTAATCATTTTATGTGTGAGGTTCTGGTTGTGATAAAACTAGCATGCAGTGATACCTCTGATAATGAGATAGTGATATTCGCTATGAGTTTCCTATCTCTTTTCTTTCCATTTGTCCTTATTTTAGTGTCTTATGTTTGCATTATCTCCACTGTACTGAAGATCCGTACCGCTGGACGGTCCAAAGCTTTCTCTACATGCACCTCACACATTACAGTGGTGGCCCTGTATTTTGGGACTGGAATGGTGACATATTTAGGACCTTCATCAGATGTCTCCTCAAACCAAGAAAAATATGTTTCTATTTTTTATGTCATAATATCGCCAATGCTGAATCCCCTCATTTATAGTCTTAATAATCGAGAGGTCAAAAAAAATGTTTCTAACTTCATCTTTAAGCTGAATTCTAGACAGATATAGAATCTTTAAAATGTCATCAAATATAAATGCAATCACTGTAAGTACCTCACTTGGTATCCGCTTCTTGCAGTCCCTGTACAGGAGAGGGTAGAGGAAGCATTCTAGAGTGTAAGAGGAAGAAGCAAAGCAAGAAGCCAATCGGTGTATGTGCTGACAAGAAGCTTGCTGACAGGGGGACAAAGGAAAGTTATAGAAGGATGAGCTCATAGCAGTGCTGCATGTCCTTCAACTGGCACGTCACTTGCTAGGACAGGTCCAGTATGACCTGGATTAAGAGAAAGTGGGTTGCATGATGCTGGCCATCAGATGAAGAACATCTAGTGGCAGAAAGAAAATACAGCGGGGAAAATCTTACGAGTGAAAGTGAATATTGCAGCAAAAGTTGGCTTTGTTATTTTAGCTTTTAATGGGCTATAAATTTCTCACTTCTTAATTTTGCTGGAGTTCTAGTTTATTGTTTTTTTCATCATAAAATAAAAAGTAATAAAACATTTTTACTGTTGAATTTGAGACTGAAACACAGCAGCTGTCCCTCTCCAAGACTATACTCACACTGAAGCTAAGTGAAAGTGTATGCTAAGCCAAAACATATTACTTTTTTTGGGATAGAGTAGGAAAGGAATAAAACCTCTGTCAGTTTTTTATCAGTCTGTGCCGCGGGCGATTTACCCTCTCTATCTAATTTAAACAGCCCTACTGAGCGTTGTTACTGTATGGCCGCGTACACACGGGCGGACTGTCTGACGGACTTGGTCCGCTGAAACGTGACAATCCGCTCGTGTGTGGGCTTCAGCGGACTTTTTCAGCGGACAGTCTGGCGGACTAAGTCTTTCGGAATTTCCGTAATATTGTCCGTCCAAACTTGGTTTCAGCGGACAGTCTGCTCGTGAGTAGGCTAGTTCGACGGACTAAGTATGGCGCATGCTCAGAAAGGATTTACACGGCCGAAGGTTGCATTGCAGTGTATTGGACGTCCTATTTCTAGTCCCGTCGTACTGTCTGTTCGTCGTGTGTGGTCAAGTCCGTTCATTCAAAAGTAGGACGGACTATCTGTCGGATTTTCTGACGGACTTAGTTGGACGGACAGTCCGCCCGTGTGTACGCGGCCTTACAGAAAGGGATGAGAAACAAATAATTACAGTTGTCACCAGAAGCAAAGAAAAAAGAAGAGAAATCTTCCATTGAGAGCATACACTATATTACCAAAAGTATTGGGATGCCTGCCTTTACACACACATGAACTTTAATGGCATCCAAGTCTTAGTTCATAGGGTTCAAAATTGAGTTGGCCCACCCTTTGCAGCTATAACAGCATCAATTCTTCTGGAAAGGCTGTCCACAAGGTTTAGGAGGGAACTCTTAAGGCGTCAGCATACCAAGACATTTTGGACAATTGCTGACAACTTTGTGGGAACAGTTTGGGGATGGCCCCTTCCTGTTCCAACATGACTGTGCACCAGTGTACAAAGCAAGGTCCATAAAGACATGGATGAGCGAATTTGGGGTGGAGGAAGTTGACTGACCTGTATTTGACTGCCAAGTGGTCTTCTGGAAGAATGGTGGTGTGAAATATGGTGGTGTGAAATATATGGTATCCAAAACTGGGTGGATGTGCCTAGCTCTAAGGAAGGGGGTGCACCCCTGAAACGTGTTAACTGTACCCCGTGTTCTGTGCATGTCCATGCATTGTTTTTAAGGCATTTTGTGAGTACCCACTTTTATATAAAACATTTGTATTAATAAATTAACTTTGGTAATGCACTAGGTGTGCGTGCCTTCCATTTCTGTTTTTCTTATACTCTAAAGTATGTCTAAAGCAAAAGCTTTTTTTTCAATTTGTGTCCCATTGGAGTTATTTCCCTTCACTTTCTATACTGTAAACCCAATACGAAGTGAGAGGAAGTATAAACGTAGCAAGGGAAATCCCCCCAGACTGTTGTCACTAGAACTAATGTCACATAATGGCACATTAATGTGTCACTTTTCCAAGGAGAATAAGTGCTATGCAGGGGCTGGAGCTTGTGTAGAGGTTTGGCTGGTAAAAGGAAAGTTTACAAAAGGAGGAGACCCTGTAGTTTCCCGATATATATTTCAGACCCTTTTTTGAATATTAGTACCATATTTGCTTGTAATCAATCATCTGGGATCATTCCACTCAGTTAGCTTTCCTTAACCATTTTCAGATCGGACCATTTTGCTGGCTTAAGACCAGACCACTTTTTGCGATTCGGCACAGCGGCGCTTTAACGGACAATTGCGCGGTCATGCGACGTGGCTCCCAAACAAAATTGACGTATTTTTTTCCAACAAATAGAGCTTTCTTTTGGTGCTATTTGATCACCCCTGCGGTTTTTATTTTTTGCGCTATAAACAAAAATAGAGCGACAATTTTGAAAAAAACGCATTATTTTTTACTTTTTGCTATAATAAATATCCCCCAAAAATATATAAAACATATTTTTCCTCAGTTTAGGCCGATACGTATTCTTCTACATATTTTTGGTAAAAAAAAATCTCAATGAGCAATTATTGATTGGTTTGCGTAAAATTTATAGCGTTTACAAAATAGGGGGTAGTTTTCTGGCATTTTTATTAATATTTTTAGTTTACTAGTAATGGCGGCAATCAGCAATTTTTATTGTGATTGCGACATTATGGCGGACACATCGGACATTTTTTACACATTTTTGGGACCATTGTCAATTATACAGCAATCAGTGCTATACAAATGCACTGATTCCTGTGTAAATGACACTGGCAGTGAAGGGGTTAACCAGGGGGTGGCAGTGTAGGGGTTAAGTGTGTCCTAGGGGCGTGTTACTAACTGTGGGGGGTTGGGCTATGTCTTAGTGAACACTGATCTCTGCTCCAATCACATGGAGCAGAGATCAGTGTCACTTGTTGCTAAGCAGAAAGGGGAGATGCTGTTTACATTTGGCATCTTCCCGTTCAGTCTCCCCGTGAGATGATCGCGGGTATCCCCGCGATGATCGAGTCCGCGGGACCCGCGACCGGACTCCCAGGGGTCCCGACTGGCTCGCGTGCGCACCACCGCCGGCACGCATGCGATGGCAGGGTGGAAAATACAACTGTACGTTAATTTGCCTGCCCGTGGCATTCTGCTGATGTACATCATCGTGCGCCGGTTCGGGAAGTGACTAAAAACTATAAATAAAAGTTTAGCTATAATATGGCAATGTTCTTTGAGAACTATTGGGTGTAAGCTATTTAGCCCTGGTGATTTATTCACATTAAAGCAGAATTCCACCCAAAAATGAATGGAACTTCTGCTTTAAGTGCAGGTGACCCCCTGACATGACACATTCGGCATGTTATTTCTTCGGGGGAGGAGCAGGTTCCCTGTTTTTATAGGCACCCAGATCCCACCTCCTTCCCTGGCTCCACCGCGCCAGAAGGAAGATCACCACCCCCCTCTCTGCAATCTTCTGGGACATGTCACAAGTCCCAGAAGATTGCCATTCACAGCGCGGCACGCAAATGCGCAGTGTGCGCCCGGCTGTGGAGCAACAGCCAGCGCTCACAGTTAGAATGCCGGCTAGAGGAGCGAGGTTTCCTGCATCCACATCGCTGGACCGCGGGACAGGTGAGTGCCTGATTATTAAAGTCAGCAGCTAAACCTTTTGTAACTGCTGACTTTTAAATGGGTGGAACTCCGCTTTAAGTTTTTCAAGACTTTTTTGAACACTGGTTTCTGTCAACCACAAGGGTACATTCAATAGACTGTTATTAATATCTAGCTTGTTTATTATACCCCTCCTTGTCTTTCATATAAACTGAGGAGAAGAATACAGTTGCCTTTTCCCTGTCACTTGTGATAAATTTCCCCCATCATCCTTTATGGGGCCAAAATGTTCTGACTTCACTTTTTCTATTTTTAATATATTTGAAAAAATATTTTTTTAACTCTCCTCCACAATGTGTCTCTCATAATCTAGTTTAGCTCCCCTGATTGCACTCTTGCATTTTAGATTGCATTCTTTGTAGTCTTGGAATGCCGATGATGAACCTGTATTTTATTTATTAAAGCATCGTGTTTTTCTTGTTGATAATCTTTTTTAACCATATTGTTCAGCCACCCAGGTTTAATTTAAAATTTTTGTTTATTTATATTTGTTGCCCATTGGAATGCACTGACAAATACCATTGTTTAATATGTCCTTAAAGCACTTGATATTAAGTGTATGTATCCTTCTCACGTACCCCCCCTTTCCTATAATTTATAGCAAACATAATTACTCGGTGATCGCTATTGTCTAAGTGATCCCTTACTGCAACATCTGTAATCAGCTCTGTGTTGTTTGTACTTAGTTAGTCCAGCAGAGCTACCATTTGACACATGAAATTGTCCACCAAGACATAAAAAATAATAATTTTAGTTAGACTCTTAGTTAAGTGCATAGTTCCATCTGCCCAGACAATATCAGGATAGTCTCCCATGATTATAACATTGCTCTGCCTCCCTGCCATCTCAAACTATGAAAGTAGATGGGTCCGTACCTCTTCCTTAAAGTTAGGGGGGCTATAGCATACATGCACAATTCATTTACTGTTTGTTTCATCCCTTTGAAGCTCCAACCACAAAGACAAAGTTATTTTGTCCTTGCATTCTTATTTTCTCTATCATCTCCTCTGAGTTACCCTTCTTTACTTTGTCAACATCTGTAACATTTCTTTGTTCGTCGCACTGTATACCTTTTCTTAATCACTCCCCCTGCTTCCTTGTTTACAAAAGTGCCCCTGACTTTCTGGAAATCTTCCCTCCAATAGAGCTGCACCCTCCCCATTTTTGCACAGTCTATCCCTGCTATTGACCTGTTACCAACCGCAAAATCAGGCCAGTGCACCATGAACCCAAAACCTTCCTTCCTACCACAGTTCCTCAGCCACTTGCTTACATCTGTAAGCCCCTGCTGCTTCTCTGGTGTGATTTGAGATACAGGCAGTATTTCTGAGATATACTATACTATGTCTGTAATTGTCTGACAATACATGTTTATTTCTTAGTTCATTTTTTTTGCTATGTAGACATCAAGGTCTCATGTAATGCTGCACTTTGTTATTAAAAGTACCTATTTAAATACAGTACTTGCAATGGCATACAGTACAAGAAACATATTTGGTGCAAAAGTGAAATAAAGTGTTGTGTTCATATTAGAGGGTACAAATATGATATCTTTTAGTCATACAACACAATATCCATTGAATGGATGTAAGAAATCACAATATTTTCAATGTAATTATTCTCCTTGGATTCTCAGAAGATCTAAAGCTAAATATTGCCTTGTTAATCCTGTTTCTAATAATCTATCTTATAACTATTATTGGAAATGGTCTTATAACATGCACAATTCTGTTAAAGTGGTTTTAAACCCTTACAACACACTTTGACCTTAAGGTAAGCCTAGATTAAGGCTTACCTGTAGGTCCAAGAAATATCTCCTAAACGGTTTAGGAGATATTTGCCCGAAGACAGGCACCGCTGTCTACGGCGCATGTGCCGTAGACAGCAGCGCACAGGCACACTGAGCACGGCATCTTCAACAACCGAGATGCCGCACGTGACGGCTCCCGTGCGCATGCGCGGGAGTGACGTCATTGCGGCTTCGCCGAATGACAGCGTCGGAGCTGCGAGACCCCACCAAGAAGATGGATGCGCCGGACTACAGGGGACAGCGGTGACTTCGCTGGCTCCTGTGTCAGGTAAGTGACACATAATGGACTGCTATGCGATGCATAGTAGTCCATTATGCTTTGCCTTTGCAGAGAATGAGAGGAAGTAAACCCATCAGGGTTTACTTCCTCTTTAAACTCCGCATATTCCAATGTATTTTTTTTTCTATGCAATTTGTCATTGATAGACTTTTGCTATTCTTCAGCAGCTGTTCCACGACTGCTCTTTGACTTGTTCTCTGTCCAATCTTGCTTGTGGCATTTAACTCTACATAATATTGTTCATAGGAGGAACAGAGTGCCAACTTCTTCCCCACATGGCAAATGACCAGTTTGTGGTCATCTGCCGCCCGCTTCATTATCAGCTTCTTATGAAATTGAGTGTTTGCTATAGCCTGACTACCTTTGTGTGGTTCTTTATTTTACTGAAAGTAAAGTAAAAATGGCTAATAAAAACAAAAAATTATGTCATTAAAGGGAATGTATTTGCTTTTTGGTATGGTAAGGTGGAAAAAAAAGGAAAAGAAAATTATGTATTTTTCAGGTAAATCTGAAAATATCTATATTTCATACTTTAATACCCAACCAACGGGTGGACTTTTCAGCTCCTTTTCATGTTTCCAGGCTTTCTTTATCTGCTCTGTTGTATATTCAGCTCAATAGTTGAAGATTACAAACACAGGTAAGTGAGTCAGAGGAGTGACATATCCCTGATCTACCATATGGCGGGATCCAAATTTTCAATCATCTTTTGCGCATTCTCTTAACTATCCCATAGTTCACGTTAAAATTGGATCAATTTAAAAATAAAATATAATTGACCCAAAATCATTATAGCTTTCCTTCATCACCTTCTCACCCACAGTCTATAAATAAATGTCTTTCCTTGACTTGTCCTGTGCTGGGAGTAGGTTTATGTACATTCAGTGTTTGCAGCTGCACCACCATCTGAAGATCATTCCAACCTCTGTAGGAGGTTGGGGACTGCTATGGAGGAGTTATAAGATTTGATTGGTGGCTACTCTGAGTTATCTAGTCCTAGATTCGGTTAACCCCTTTTACTGTCACCGCCTTAACTGTGCTACAAAGATGCCGTGAAAGAAGAAAAACAAATTTGTGTTAGGAACTAAAAATAGAAAAAAGTTATAACATAAAAAGTAAAATATTATAAAATATTGCATTTATAAAATTAAGATTCCCTTCCCGCTCACACAAAAACATACACTATATTACCAAAAGTATTGGGACTCCGACTTTGCACACACATGAACTTTATTGGTATCCCAGTCTTAGTCCGTACGGTTCAATATTGAGTTGGCCCACCCTTTGCAGCTATAACAGCTTCAACTCTTCTGGGAAGGCTGTCCACAAGGTTTAGGAGTGTGTCTATGAGAATTTTTAACCATTCTTCCAGAAGCGCATTTGTGAGGTCAGGCATTGATGTGGACGAGAAGGCCTGGCTCACAGAGTCTGCTCTAATTCACCCCAAAGGTGTTCTATTGGGTTGAGGTGCAGGCCAGTCAAGTTCCTCCACCCCATACTCGCTCATCCATGTCTTTATGTGCACAACCCGATAGAACAGCTTTGGGATGAATTAGAGCGGAGACTGCGAACCAGGCCTTCCCGTCCAAAATCAGTGCCTGACCTCACAAATGCGCTTCTGGAAGAATGGTCAAACATTCCCATAGACACACTCCTAAACCTTGTGGATAGCCTTCCCAGAAGAGTTGAAGCTGTTATAACTGCAAAAGGGTGAGCCAACTCAATATTGAACCCTACGGACTAAGACTGGGATGCAATTAAAGTTCATGTGCATGTAAAGGCATGTGTCCCCATACTTTTGGTAATATGGAGTACATACAAATAGGCAGTCAAAGCAAAAGTACATACATAAACATCAATTACACATTAGATACCCCCCCCCCCCCCCCACACACACACACACACACACACACACACACACACACACACACACACACACACACACACACACACACACACACACACACACACACACACACACACACAGTCTGTAATACAATAGAACCCTGCTCTTGTCTGATAAGACAATTGTGTGCTTCTAATTTTGTGGCAACAGTTTGGGGAAGAACCTTTCCCATTCCAGCATGACTGTCCCCCTGTAGACAAAATCAGCTCCATAAAGACATGATTTAACCGATTTCATGTGGATGAACATGAGTGGCCTTCACAGATCCCTGACCTCAAACCTACTACACCATAGTGATATCATCATCTGAAAGTGAGACATCACTGATCAAAACATGAAGGCTCTTTGAGGGACAGACATGCAAATATTTGTGTGCTTGCTATTACTGTCCCTGCTACCTAGAAAAACATGGCATCTGTAATAAACTATTTTTGGCAAGGTTTCCACATCCTACGGAGAAGTTATTGCCCTGCTTAGCTTAGTATTGTCCACAAATACAGAGATTGAACTGTTTAAATAAATAGGATTGGTCCCAGCACAGAACCCTGGGGGAACCCTCTACCCACCTCTGACCATTCCGAGTACTCCCCATTTATCACCACCCTCTGAACTCACCCTTGTAGCCATTTTCAATCCATGTACTCACCCTATGTTCCATGCCAATGGACCTTATTTTGTACAGTAAACATTTATGGGGAACTGTGTCAAATGTTTTTGCAAAATCCAGATACACCATGTCTACGGGCCTTCCTTTATCTAGATAGCAACTCACCTCCTCATAGAGGGTTAATAGATTGGTTTGGAAAGAACGATTCTTCATAAATCCATGCTAATTACTGCTAATGATACCGTTCTCGTTACTAAAATCTTGTATATAGTCCCTTATCATCCCCTCCAAAAGCTTGCATACTATTGATGTTAGGCTAACTGGTCTGTAATTCCCAGGGATGTATTTTGGGCCCTTTTTAAACATTGGGGCTACATTGGCTTTTCTCTGATCACCTGGTACCGTTCCAGTTGACTGCTTTTGTGTGGATTTCAGTTTCATGATAGACATTGTCCCATTGTTGGCAATGCCAATGACACAATCAACCACTTTTTGTGTAACATTCTGGCAGTCATCAAAACCCAACGCTAATAAAAAACAAGTTTCTCAAGCAATGGGGCTGTGCCTGCACTGCAAAGGTCGACTGCTCCTTGTTGCCTAGGGGATTGGACGAAGCCTAAACTCACCGATTCTCTGCTCCACCTGCAAACGTTACTCCTCCCACAATCCAGCAGTGGACTGTTCCTGACGTCCTTATGTCCAGAGGAGGTCTATGTGCATGATGGTGTCAAGGACAGTCCACTGCACAAGACCACTAGACCACGGCAGAGCAGGAGCCATAGGGACCAGTCTTGTGTGGGAAGGATTAAGTAAGTATATCTCCGTTCTCCTCTCCCCTAGACAAAAACGAACGGTTTACCCATGCAGTGCAGGCACAGCCCCACTGCATAGGAAAACTGTTCAGTTTAGGCTTTAAGTTATCTTGCACAGATATTCAGATGAATGCTTTAGACATGTGTACTACTGAAAAATGTGTTTTGTTTTATTAATTTTTTTTCATTTATCGTATCATTCATTATGATCAGCATTCATTACTTCGGATCATCTGTAACTTCATTCCGTTCAATTTCGTTTAAATGCAGCATTTGGTATTTTGGATCATTCGTAACTTCAGATGCATTCGTATTCATTCCGTTCAATTTGTTTAGATGTGACGTTCGTTACTTTGGATAATTCGTAACTTCAGATGCATTTATATTCATTCTGTTCCATTGTTTTAAATGCGGCATTCGTTACTTTGGATAATTTGTAACGTTGGATGCATTTGTATTCGTTATACTCACTACCAGTTACTTTAGCCAAAAATGTAATCTAATTAGGGTTGAGCGGACACCTGGATGTTCGGGTTAGACGGGTTCGGCCGAACTTCGCAAAAAAGTTTGAGTTCAGAACACGAAGTCAATGGGGATCCGAACTTTTGAGGACTAAAATGGCTCTAAAAAAGTAATGAAAGGGGCTAGAGGGCTGCAAATGGCAGCAAAATGTTGTTAAGAGCATGGTAAGTGCTCTGCAATCTGGATAGGGAAATAACTTAAAATAACATAAAATACATAAAAATAAAAATGCTGGAGGCCCCCTTTTCAGAAGAAGAGGTACAGGAAGTCATTAAGAACCTCAAATCAGGTTCTGCTACAGGCCCTGATGGTCTCCCTAACCCCTATTACAAGACATTTACCACCACCCTGACTCCACATTTGACACAATTTTTTTTAACGCAAAGACACAGGGAATCCCACTTGATCCTCACCTAAACACAGCCTACATTGCAGTAATACTGAAACCGGATAAAAACCCCGAAGAAGTCGGTAATTATAGACCCATCTCCCTCATCAATAGCGATTTAAAAATCCTTACCAAATTCCTTGCAAATCGTCTAGCTTCCTTCATTAACCGATATGTTCATAAGGATCAAGTGGGGTTCATCCCAGGCAGACAGGGCCCTGATCAGATCAGAAGAGCCATAGACATAGTCTCCATCCTCCAGACAATTTGGCCAGGTGGTCCAAAACAATCAGGCATGCTTTTATCGCTGGACCTTCAAAAGGCCTTCGATTCGGTCTCCTGGCCATACATCTTTATAATCCTTGAACGTTGGGGCTTTGGCGACAAATTTATGGGCCTGATCCGAGCTCTTTATTCAAATCTTAAAGCCTATATTAAGCTTCAAGGCCACTACTCCAAACCAATACATATAGCCAAAGGCACCAGACAAGGCTGTCCTTTATCTCCGCTAATCTTTGCAATAGCAATTGAGACACTCGCCATCTCCATTCGCCGGGGACCCCAACATAAAAGGCGTTCAATGTGGCTCTCAGGTTCACAAATGTGGCCTGTTCGCAGATGACAAACACTGAAGCCTAGTCACGGATTCCTATCTTAGGGAAAAAGACACATGGTCATTTCCATCCCTCTCCTTACATTCACACCTAGGGGTCGGTGGTTAAGTTCCTCCTCTCGGGCACAGCTAGTTCCCATTGGGGGTGTCCAGGGAGGAGGTACACCTCCGACCATTAACAGGAATACCAACCCTTCACTCTAACACTACCATGTCTGTCTAAAATGATTTCACATTTTATATCTCTGACTTGTTACACTCGATTCATCTTGTCTCGTCTCGTCTGCCTTTAACCTTTCTATGTTTTGACTGAATCGATATTCTGAATGTGCTCCTTTGCCTTCGCCTTGTGCTTCCACTGTGACCCCGCTGTCAGGTGGGAATACCACCAGCAGCGCGTCTACTAGCATGCGCTTGTACTTGCGCATCTTACGATCCCGCTCCAGTGAGGGAATTAAGGACGGTACGTTGTCCTTGTAACGGAGATACAGCAGCGAGGCCACCCAGTAATCAGAACCAGTTAGAATGTGGGCAACTTGGAGGTCGTTGCAGAGACACTGCAGCATGTAATCGCTCAGGTGTGCCAGGCTGCCCAGAGGCAATGAAAAGCTGTCCTCTGTGGGAGGATAGAAGAATAGATAGCAGAATAGAAGAACAGTATCTAAAGTGTGTATCGCACACATACAGATATGCAGGAAACACTACAAAGTATATTTTTTTGCCATAAATGGGTGTTTTTAGAATAGCAGAATCGAGCAAAAGTATCTAAACGGTGTATCTCACACATACAGATATGAAGAAAATGCTATTCAAAAAAAATAATTTTGCCCTAAATAATTTTTTGGGAATAGCAGAATAAAACAACATTATCTAAAGTGTGTATCTCACACATACAGATATGCAGGAAACACTGCAAAATATATATTTTTTGCCCTAAATGGGTGTTTTTAGAATAGCAGAATAGAGCAACAGTATCTAAATGGTGTATTTCACACGTACAGATATGAAGTAAATGCTATTCAAAAAAAAAAAATTTTCTAAATTATTTTTTGGGGAATAGCAGAATAGAAGAACAGTATCTAAAGTGTGTATCTCACACATACAGATATGCAGGAAACACTGCAAAAAAAATTTTTTTTGCCCTAAATGGGTGTTTTTAGAATAGCAGAATAGAGCAACAGTATCTAAACAGTGTATTTCACACATACAGATATGCAGAAAATGCTATTCAAACAAAAAAAATGTTTGCCCTAAATTATTATTTTTTGGAATAGCAGAATACAAAAACAGTATCTAAAGTGTGTATCTCAGATGTACAGATATGCAGGAAACGTTGTAAAATATTTGTTTTGGCCCTAAATGGGACGTTTTTAGAATCGCAGAGCCTTTCCGTGTCCTCTGTGGCCGCACAAAGCCTCCCTCCTCTGGGAGTGCGAACAGATGTGGTGACCTCCCTTATGGTCTGCTGGGTAAGCTTGCAATGAGTTGGACAGAGTGAATGTTTAGCTAAAATACATATTGATGGATTTGTAAAAAATGTTGTATTGATGATATACAGTATGTGACTTTATTTTTATTATAGTCTTTTGACTAGTGGTGGTCTGAAAATTCCCCTGAAGAAGCTAATCTTGGCAAAACATGTCGGGATCAGACACCATCCCATGACCACCTATACAAACTATGGAAACTTATGACCAATAAAGTGATATGTGTAAAATCTTTCTATTATTGATTCAGATTTTAATCTTTGTAAATAAAATGTATATGTTTCATATATAAGTATCCTTTTCACTCTCCTTTGCCATTGCTATAATCTCACAAACATCCTGTGGTTCCATATAATAACAGTAACAATAATTTAATTATAATAGAAAATACGAAAAACAAATTTTTCGTTCTTTCTGAGTTTAGTATTTTCATTCTTTCTGAGTTTTGTTTTTTCCTTCTTTCGGGTTTTTGTTCTTTCAGATTTTCGTTCTTTCTGACAATTAGTTTTTTGCATGCATTTGTTAAAAGAGTATTTCATTCCTTTGGATGATTCCGAATGAAGGAATATGCCGAATTTCATCCAAAAACACATTTGTAAGTAAACGAATTGTACATGTCTAATAAGCTTTAAATACCATGTACCAGTGTTCTCACTCTTTCTTCCTCTTTTACAGTTATCAGTCTCGCATACAATTTTATTATCTCTTCAGTACTTAAAAATTTGCTTGTCCATAAAATATTTTTTTTTTTACAATATGCACCTCCCACATAATTGTAGTAACTTTATTCTTTGGAAAGGGGATGCTTTCCTACTTTGAGCCTTAGCTATCAATCATAAAAATGTGTTCATATAATTGCATGTCCTTTCACATATTGTATAGCCTGATGAGCAGAGAAATGAAAAAAATCATTAATAATATTCTTTTCAAACTATATGGTGCCTGTGAGAAGGCTGACCAAAAAAAAAATAAACTGAAAAATGTGGATCTGGATCTGGGGAATTAATCTCCTTGTAGTGAACTGATAGATGTTTGTGGAGAGAAGCAGCATGCTTGTTATATTGTATTCAGAAAAAGTTTCTATTCAGTGCTTCAAAAGTCCTAAAAGGGCATGCTCTGGATGCCACAGCAAAATTATACTGAGGGGCAGGTTGTGAGGTAGATGTTAGAAACTTCTCCAGTTACAAAAGTTTGCCCATACGTTCTAAAACCTGCCCTTTTCAGCATTTTATTCAAGACTTGATGAAGTTGGTCCTTTGTAACTAAGCTTCAGGAGCCCAACCCTGCCTAGATGATATTTCAGATTTCAGATGAGACTCCATTTTGGGATCACTGTTATAAACAGAAGATCCAACATTCCTTGGCACTCCCTGAAAAAGTGAAATTGGCATGTTCCATGCAAGGCTGATTTTGTTTACCTTTCTCTGGACTAACACTGTAAGGCCCCTTTCCCACGGACGGATAGAATGGTGCGTTTAGCTGCGGATTTTATTGTTTTCTACCACCGCTAAAAGCTCACAATGCTTTCCTATGGCCCCATTCACACACAGCGTTTAGCTGCGATTTAGTTATGTGCGGTTCGGTGCGAATAGAAAAAATAGAATTGAATGCGTCCAGGTGCAATGTAGCGCAGCTATATGCACATAACCGCAGGTAATCGCAGTCTTTTGTGTCAACTGCGAATAGCAGCGTGAACAAAAAAAAAAAAACACTCCGGAAGCACATCATAATCAGCAGGTGTACCTGGAAAATGACACAGGAAGTTGAGAGGGATAGAGGAAAGGGGAGAAGACAGCATGGCGGCAAGAGACATCTCACATGAGGCCATTATAGCGCTGATGCATGCCCGACTGGAGTTATGGGTAGTGATGGCCGAACGGTTCACCCGGCGGTCGTTTCGCGGCGAATTTCGGCTGTTCACGATTCGCCCGATCGGCGGACTATTGCCGCCGTTCGCCTGGCGGACTTCCATGTTTTCTGTGAAAAAGAACTTTGACCTATGATGGCACATCCATCATGGGGTACAGGACAGCCAATTGAGACATTACAGCACATGGACACTTGGATATTTCCCCTAACTTATAAATACACCCGATCCGGCGGCCATTTTACATTCTTTCTTCTGTCACTATAGGGAGAGGTTGCTGTGTGGAGCAGGGAGAGATTGCAGTGACCCAAATCGCTAGCTATTTGGTACACAAAAGTTCTTTTCAGGACTGGTATAGGTGTTAGAAGTATATAGGTTTGCTGTGCTACTGATTGTTTCAGCAGCCTGAATGTCTTTTGTCAGTTTAGAGAAAGGGACAGGACGGTGTGTGCTGCAGGGAGAGTCAGTTTAATCATTAGCTGTTACTATCAGGTCCACAAAAGTGCTATTCCAGTAACCAGTTATTGTTCCTGCAGCCTCTGTTTTGTCAGTTTATATAGGGACAGGCAGGAAACAGTGTGTGAGGCAGTGAGGGTCAGTTTAATCAGTAGCTGTTACTATCAGGTCCACAAAAGTGCTATTCCAGTAACCAGTTATTGTTCCAGCAGCCTCTGTTTTGTCAGTTTATATAGGGACAGGCAGGAAGCAGTGTGTGAGGCAGTGAGGGTCAGTTTAATCAGTAGCTGTTACTATATTAGGTCCACAAAGGTTCTTTTCAGGACTGGTATCAGTGGTATGGTAATAGGCTTGTACACGTATAATATTCTTTCTTCCAAATATAGAAAGAATATTATACTTGACTGCTGCCCTTCTGCTGCAGTCTGCTAATCAGTCACAACCTACTTGTTCCACAAAGGTCCTTATAAGGACTGGTAAAGTCTAGGGTGCTACAGTACATAGGGTTGAGTGAGGTACAGTCTGCTATTCTATAAGGACTGTTATAGGTCCACAATACATAGGGTTGAGGTCCACTACTGCTGACCGCTGCCCTATACTGCAGCAGTCCTTCATCAGTATAGGGACTGACGTACAGTCTGCTAATCAGTCACACACAACCTACTTGTTCTACAAAGGTCCTTATAAGGACTGGTAACTTGGTCTAGGGTGCTACAGTACATAGGGTTGAGTAAGGTACAGTCTGCTATTCTATAAGGACTGGTATAGGTCCACAATACATAGGGTTAAGGTGCACTACTGCTGACCGCTGCCCTATACTGCAGCAGTCCTTCATCAGCATAGGGACTGAGAGTTTTGTCACAGGGTCATTTAAAAAAATGACAGGCAGAGGAAGAGGCAGGCCCTTCTGCAGGGGTGGTAGGGGTAGGGCAGGAGCAACAGGCTTGAGCCAAAGTGGGAAGTTGCAGAAGGTGCGTTCAATTACTTTAAAGGACACACCAGACTTGGTTGAGTGGCTCACTCAGCCTTACTCTTCTGCACCCTCCTCATCCTCTCGATCTGCGCCCTCTTCTTCACTCTCTGCTATGTGCACCCCCAAAGACACTACCACCAACAACACCATCACCACCACATACCTTCCGCTTGAGTCACAGGAATTATTTTCCAATCCAAATCAAGACATTTCTGATGCGCAGCCACTCTTGGTATTGGATCAGGAAGAGGAGGTAGCAACAACCACTACTCAGCAGTCTGACGACAGTACCCAGATCAGCCCAAGGAGGAGGTTGGTCCCCGGTGTTGCTGCCTACTCCGAGATCTCTACTTATAGCAGTGGGGAAGGTGACGTCGATTATGACGTGTCTAGTGATGTCACGTGGGTGCCCACAAGAGAGGAAGAGGGGGGGAGTTCAGAGGGAGATATGGACCAGCAGATAGGGAGGAGAAGCAAGAATAACTTACATTGCACAGGAGGGACAAAGCAGACTGCAAATGTATCAGGAGCGAGTCATCGACCATGTACGATCACATCTGGCGCTCCCAGGACACCGGCACATGGCTCCGCAGTGTGGGTTTTTTTTAACGTGTCCGCTGCTGACAATAGCGTTGCCATCTGCAATCTTTGCAGTCAACGCATTAGTCGCGGTAAGCCCAACACTCACCTAGGGACGACCGCCTTAAGAAGGCACATGAGCAGCCATCACCGAGCCCAGTGGGAGAAACGGAACACACAAAGCCACACTCCAGGCTCTCACCGCCCAGCCTCGTCTTCTACTTCTCCTTCTCCTCTCTCCTCACAATTGTCCTCCACTCCACCTTCCATCACGCCAAGCTCACGTTTTTCTGCAAAAAGGCAGGCTTCCGTGGGCCTAATGTTCGAGTGTAAAAAAAATGATGACGCCGGATAACCCTCTTGCCCAACGGTTGACGGCTGGCTTGTCAGAACTGATAGCCCGCCAACTACTGCCATATAAACTGGTGGACTCGGAGGCCTTTTGCAAATTTGTGGCCAT